>NC_092601.1:8237142-9468214 GCF_047663525.1 Anas platyrhynchos | reverse complement strand
TGAGAATTACAAAGCTTTCTTTCCTACATGTCTTTCTATTTTTATTTATAAGTAGAATGCCATTATGTTCCAAATATAAATTTTAAAATTTTGGGAGGAAAAGGATAGAAAAGGAGGAAAAAGCAAAAATAAAAATACAACATTCATCTGCATCAGCAGAGGAGTGGCCAGCAGGTCAAAGGAGGTGACTGTCGTTGTACGAGTCTATGATAATTAATCAATGAAAAACCAAGATCCCATTTATATGATTTTGGCTTCCCTTAATAAAAAAACTATTATCTATATCTTATATATTACATAATGCCATTGACAGAAGAGACAAGTGTCCACCAACATCCCCACCCCAGTTAGGCAGAAAAAGCAATAAATGACTCAGTTTCACTTTGGTGCCTGAATTTCAGCAGTCTCTGTCTAAGACCTCCCACTCACCTGTGTCACTGGACTGGCATCCCAGTCTCCCATACAGTGGAGGTCTGAACATTATTGAAACCCCCATTAAATCTTTGTACGATGGAACAGAACAGAACAGCCTTGCTGAAGTTAGTTCTGGCCTTGTCAAACCTCCTGATGGCTCCAAGTGACTATGACAAGCCTTGGGGTAGTCTGTAATACTTTTATCAAGGTCGGAAAGTTACTGACAGAAGGTATATGACCAGCAAGACACAAATTTTAACATCAATGCATAACCATCAGCTGGAGAAAAATTCTCTGACTTAAGAAGTATAACCAGCTCCCAACAAATTCTGGAAATGAAATACAGCCAGAAACAAGCCAGGTGCATGCCAGCTTGCTGAGCTCCCACCAGGCCACCCACCCTGCTGAAATCTCAGTTCTGCTGATGTGAGCTGCTCCTTCCACCTCCTGACTTTCCACTGTGTCACACTGACACGGAGCAGCTGAGCAATTTTCTGTGGCTTCTTGTAATAAAATATCTTCTTTCAGCCCCTGCAGTTGTTTGCATTAAATATGACATTTGTCTTGCTTAACGTACCTACAACAATGTCCTGCTTAATATACCTTCAGCACAAACACGGCATTCCCCCATCTTCCCTCCCCCCAAACAGCCCTGAATCACCCACACGTGTAGTGAGATTAATGAAGTTCTTTAGATTCTGGAAGAAAACAGGAGTCAAGTTGAGAAGAGCCAAAAAAAAAAAAAAAAAAGAAAGAAAAAAAAAAAAGGATGGTCAGAGACATGGGTAAATGGTGACTTCAGTTCAGGACAAAGTGTAATGTGCCCTGTTGTGGCAGAACACTGGTATTTTGAAGTGCCTTCAACTGTTGTTGCAGCACAGAGTGGGGTTTAACATCTGTAGGCCCAAGGTCTGTTTGGGAAATGGATGACCCTGCTCTACCTTTAGCTAACTGCCTAGACCCATGCTTTTTGTGAGCTCAGCTGCACCGTGTAGTTACTAAAGCAGACATATCCCTGCCTATTGTATCTAGAAAATTCCCCAAGAATCAGAGCTGCCACTTGCTCCCACTTCTTGAAACCAGAGTTTTGCTTTTCTTCAGAGGGATGTCTAAGTGTAAAAACACAGGCATTTTTTTCTGCTTAAGCTGAAGAACTGTGATGGTCAGCAAAGTGGCAGAGCCAACTCAGGTTACCATGTCATCTAACTGCTGCTAACACATGGCCTAATATTCATTCAATTGTACTTATCTCAGAAAAAAATACAGAGGCGTCATAAAGCAAGCATTATCAACATTGTACCATTAAAAGTATTCCTGTGACAGAATCTCACCACCCATTACCAGGAATATCAATATCAAGCTATTAACTTAAATTCTTTGTGTAACATCCAACTGTTTTCTGAGAGTACAGATTTTTAAATCTTAACAATCATTCAGCTAAAATAACATTCTATTTGGAGTGACATTTTCAGCCTAGCTTTGCCTACTGAAATGTCTCTCCTTATTCTCTTACCTGAGGCCTGTGTGAGGTGGGCTAAGTGACATATCTTGTGGGTGGTATACCCTTGTTTCGCAGCAGCATGGTTAGAGGCAATGCTAATTGTGCAAAATTTTCTTCAACGGTTTTCTTTCTTTAACTCTTCTCTTAATTGAGAATTCAGTATGATGTAAAATAATGAGCTCTCAGTCACACCTTTCCTCTGCAAACACCTCCATGTTAGAATAGGAGGCATTAAAAAAAACATAAAGACTTTAGTGGAGCTTTCAGAGCTGCCTAGTGTTATTAAAAGATTTTCTTAAATAGCACAAAGTTTCATGGTACAATCCTTACTTCTCAGGTCTCTTGGGGATGGTGGCACACATGATGTACACTCAAGTTTTCCAAGTGACAGTCAGCCTTGGGCCAGAGGACTGGAGACCTCATTCATGGGATTATGGATGGTCCTTCTGGTAAGCGTCACTGCTAGTTAATATCTTTTAATTTTTGAGTTGTTCCATCAGTCTGTTGGGAGATTGTAAGAAGCATCTCAAACTTCCAGTAACATGCATGTGAATTTCCAGCTGCCAAAATGCTAGGAGCAAAAAAACAACATAGCCACACAATCACTGAAGTGTTAGAGGACAGTTATCAATAATTGTACAGCAGCAGCTGTGCGTATCAGCAGGTACATAGCATTTGTAAATAGACAGATACCACAATTACCAACACAAATTGAGCACTCTCATTAAAGTTCAATTTAGGTACATAATTGCCATGGCATTTCAGGGAGCTTTAGGATTTTTTGTTGTTATTTTTGGTTTTGTTTTTAATTAATGTCTCAGATGAACCTTACTTTGTAATTTTTAACACAACTGCAGAGAAATTCGTAGTGCTCCTGGCACTATGATCCTCCCCTGTGAATCACGGTGAGAAGGCTTGGGAGAACAGAAAAGACATTCTAGCGAATTTTAATTTTTCTTTTTTAACTTGCCCAGTTATCTTTGAAAATAGAATAAAAATAATTTGGTCAAGATTCATCAGCTGTGTTATATTGTTTGCAAGTTTATAAGCTTGACAAGAATATCAGAATGAGGAGAATAGAAATAAAAGCATTGCAAACAACATTCTTATTCCTCTAGAAGCATCAGCCTCTTTGTATGGCTCTGGAAAACACTTCTTTTTTTTCATTTATGAATGTATTGTATTATTTTAATTCCATCTCAAAGCAAAGACAGCAATCTTGGCAAACACCAGAAAATGAATACAAGTACTTTTTATGCACAACACTGCAGGGAGTTGTTAGTCTCTCCTTTTCTCTTCCCTATCCTGTGTTTCATGGGAAGAGTTATTAACATTCTAGTAACATAATGCAATATATAAATAACATTATTTTTAAAATACACCTTATTGCGTGGATTACTAATAAATATTTATTCTTGCATACAAGGACGAGCTTTTAAATATATTTATATACTTATTTATAGAAATATTTATAACTTACATAATAATAATTGTATATTAATATAATTAAATAGTAATGCTTGCTATCTATTTGTCTTTAGTAATCTATTTTATAATTTACTGCAAAACTCAAAATTCATAATGGTGTTAAATGTCTTGCATGGTAAATCAGTCATTAGATTATTCACCCTTCATCTTCTGCAAGACAAGAGATGCCTGTCTCTGAACAGGCTTGGAGGCCCATTTGGCACATGAGCCCATCCCAGACCCAAGCACGTTGTATAAGTGCTAAGAGCCCAGAGTCCCATCCTGAGGTGCCAGCACCTCATGCTGTTTGTAGAAGTACAAGTACTGGAAGTCTCTCCCTCCCAGTACACCTTACAAGGCAACATACTTGTCAATGCAGGATGCTGGACAAGGCACAAACATGAACTCAGTCACAGCTTCCCTGAGGGAGATGTGAACAGCAGCAGCATTTTCAGCCTGCAGTGTGGATCAACAGCCTGAGACAGGACAGAGGATTCCTCATACTGTGCCAGTGACAGGGCGCAGACCTGGCAAAGGAAGGTTTGAAACTCAAACACAGCCAAAGCAAGGCTTCAGCAACACCCAAACCATTACAGCTGTGCAGACCAGTGCATCACAGCTACCTCTGGCACTGCCCAGCCTTGAACACCCACTTGTAGAAGTGTTAAAAACAAGTGCCCACACAACCCGGTGGGTTTAGAAAATGCATGTGTAGGAATTTCCTTCTGCTCTGCCTGGCTCCAGTTGATGGGCCAGAAGCATGAGATTTAAATACCCTTGAATAGTAGTGAATCATTTACAGCCTCTTGTAAAAAGTATCATAGCAGCATCCCTTTAGACCACCTACCAGAGCACAGAGAATTGCAACACTGCTGAAGGGTGCCAGGGAACAGCCTCCCCAAGAGCCAAAGGTCATGAATAGAGCTAGAGACTGTCATTCATTTCAAATGTGACAATGGGAAAAATGGTTTTCTGTGACTACAATTCCTCTGTATTGGATAGGAATGATAATTATACCTCTCCTCAAAATAAGCAATAGCTGCTTGTGATCTGCTCAGAAGTCCCAGGGTTCAAAATGCACCCCTCAGTCAATGCTATCTGACCCCCTTTCTAGGCCTCTGGCAAAGCCTGGAGGTTGGTCCATGCTCTGGCGCACATCAGGAATGGGATGATGGATTCTCTAGGCAGAGAATTTCAGCGTTTCCAAGGATCAATGGGGAGTTCAGGCTTGGCCACTCCAGAAAGAAAACGAATGCACAAGTCTGAGCTGTTTGAGCCACAGACCTGAGCTGAGTTACCAGAGGCAGTGCAAATACAGTCCTACCACACCTCAGCACAGCTGGCATGGAGGGGCATTATTTTTAAAGACATCTTCATGAGGGTATGATGTAACTCAGTGCTCTTTACACTTAAAAAAAAAGAATGACATTTAACCAGGGTCCATAAAAACTAAACCATATCAATCATAATTGCCTCATTATTATGATTTGCCAAATGCCAGACCTGAGGTCGCACCGAGAGTCTTTCTGCATTTCCTTCTCTGAACCTTTCAGCATTTCTGAGTTAATGATTAGAAATGATCAAAAGCATTCAAGAGAAAATGTTCTCTGTGTGTTATTCCCCAGGCACTAAGTGGGCACAGTGAAGCATGTGGTTTCAGCTGGCTTCTTCTTTGATATAGATCTGGAGACCAGCTGGAAATGTTTGGGGCTGTTGGAGCTTTTCCATGCACTCTGTGCATGAAGTCACATGCCAGGCTTCCCTGTGCCTGGACACTTACACATAGCACAAGTTTCCTTTCCACGTCTTCACCCAACCATGGGAAGCCTAAGGGAACTTCATCCCCCCAGGGGTTCACTAAACTTCCTTCTCATTTGATTGCATCTGGCAAACAGGTTCACAACTGATTAGGAAAGGGCTGCTTCCACACACTTCATTACCATGGGAGTCTATAAAAGGACTGTTGTTATGCACTGAATTTTGAAATCATTGAAATAAGCCATTTCTGTTTACTTGAACCATTTTTTCCCAGGTTTTTCAGTTCATGAATATGTGCTGTCTAATTTGAAATGAAGGACTGTTTCCCTGTCTGCAGAACATTTGCAGTTTGGGAAACAGTTCAGGGGAAAACAGTTCATGCTGAGAGCTCAGTTTATAATGCTTATTTATGAGATAATGCTACTGTGGTTGTATTTTTTCTGTTCTGCATAATTTATATCAACATTAAAATTGGCTATAGAAAGGATGAAAGAAAGGAGCAGGTAAAGTGTATAGCTGACAGGTGATTAAGCCAATATGAAATAGCTGGAGCTGATGGGCTGAATGTGATGGGAGGGGAGCCTGAACAAGGATAAGTCCTTCAAACAATAGGGGGGAAAACAGTGCCTTGTTTGTGCTCCAATTTCGTGTTGAAAAAAAACCTGAATTCCTTGGGCCTGGGAGTCCCCCCAGCTACATCTGAACATAAGATCAGGCAAAGGCTGGAGGCAGAAGGCACACAGGAGGGAAACCTAACCCATGAGCAGTGAGCGGAACAGCTCCCAGCTGGATTCTGCTTGCCAGGAGACCCAGGTTAACACTGCTGTTCCAGCCTGGCACTGGGACAGTCACTTTTTTACCTCCATCTTCCTTCTCCCCGTCTCCCCATGCTCCTGGTTGTCACTTGTAGATGTCCTGCCACTGGCTGACTGAGGTTGGCTAGCACCACTTGCTTGCTTGGAGCACTGCCCTCAGGTTGGATGTCTCCACAGAATGGAAGTGCTGTCTTCTAATCTGGTCAGGCTTTCAGAGACTGGATATAAGCCAGGCATGCTAGAAATGTCCATGAACCAGGAAAAATGGAAATACAGTAGTCTGAGGAAGGCAAAATGAAATAGAAACTATTCACTAAGTAGCTCTGGAGCCAGTCTCCCATGGATGCTGGAGACCTTCCAGGGGCCCAAAAGACATGCTCCCTGGGGTATTACAATTCTCTGCACAACTCCTTCCAGGTGTTCATTTCTGCTCTATACATTTTAGCACTTGTCTACTAGGCTCTCAAACATTTCAAAAGGAAAGCTAGACATGTCAGACTCTTCTGTCAGTGCCCCAAGTGCTAACGTTAGCACTTGTCCATGGGATTAAAGCTGTGCCCAGCACAGCATCTGCCTGCATGCCTGAGCATGTGCCACAAGTCATTGGAGGTAAGATGAGGAGGACGGGTTTGTCACTGCTGACTTACCTGCCTAGTCACATCCTGTGTATGTGTGTCTCTTGGCTTCAGAAATATGACATGAGCTGCTGTCTTAACCCAGCTCTGTTTGCTGGTTTCTCTCTCCACAGTCTGGCATGGGGTTCTTTCACCTGCTGCATGGCGGCCTCCGTTACTACCTTGAACTCTTACACTAAGACTGTCATTGAGTTCAGACACAAGCGCAAAATCTTTGAGCAGGGCTTTCGAGAAGAACAGAACTTCCTAGACCAGGAAGCCATCAAGTACTTCAGAGAAAGGTCAGTGCAGACAGTCTCTCGGTCAGTGGAGGTTTTCATGGACTCTGCAAGTCTCAGAAAACCTAGGCTCTCGCCCATTTCAGCACATGTGGGCAAAGTCTCTGAGATACACAGAGATGTGTGTTAAAGAGAGACGCAAAAGATCCTGATTGATCTGTTTTTACTTAAATTTTGTGATGTCCCAGTGCCTGCCTTTTCGTATGTGCTCATTAAAACACAAGACTGATAAGTCCTTACAGAGTGCATTTGATTCATAGGAATACGTAAGAAGCTATGTTACAAATGCAATCAGATTTTCCCTCCCTGAGAAAAGGTAAAGTTGTGGGGGTATAACTGTTACAGCCATCCTTTCTCAGAGCATGTCACAGGCACCTCCCTAAAGATCTAGTAGTTGCTGAGACATTTTCCAGCCACCACCAGGCTACATCTGAGTTGCCATCTTCCATATTCACATGCTACAACCCATCCTGGGCTCCTCCTGAGCTCCTCCACACAAAAATAGTGCACATATCATATTGCGGTGCCATGCTCCTTTGCAAAAACACCCACACTGCCACACATGCTGCTCCAGGGGTCTTAGGTTCACTTCAAATTCCATTTGAGCTCTGAAGGCCCAGTAACACTCTTTTACACTGTCTACGAACACAGCCTGCAGGTGCCATGGCCCACCCATCCCACTGCTGGCCCTACGCTGTGTGACCATCACCAGGCAGGGCCCACCACGCAAGGCACAGGCCTGTGGCTGTGGCTCTGCACAGCCAACTGCTCGGTGGCCAGTTGGCCCTCATCACGAGATACAAGGTCCATATTCTGCTCCTTCCTTGGCCTGGCAGCATGCTTACCAGTATGACAAGAACAGGATCACTAGGAAAACCTCTAACAGGCATTTTCCATTTCTTACAAAATATTTCCTGACCTCCAGAGAAAAGCTATCACTCTCTTCTGCCACTCAGACCCTACATATTCTTGCTGCATGCCCAGCACCCCCTATAGTACTACCTCCTCCTCTGTATGGATAGGGGTACAGGGGCAGAGGTACAAACATTGTCAACACACAGTTATCGTATATACACTGGTCTTCCCCCTCACATATGTTGCTCACCTCCCACATATTCTTCGGCCTCCTGTGTAGTTCTATATTTGGTCTGTGACACACTAATCCTGCCTTCCCATTCCCTTCCCCTGCACTTACACTCAAAAATCATTGCCCATAAACTTAAACACTTATCAGCAGTCTCCACCTTGCTACTCACTCATCATAACCATCTGCAATGTATCAGTTATACCAGTTATTCTCCTTTCTCTAGAACACACACCTTGTGCTTGTCACCAGTGGGGTTTACAATGTGCCTGAGGAGACAGCCCACATGAGCTACTGGAGCAATTACGCTTGCTGGCAGCAGAGATGGGATGCAGATCAGCCACTCTGGAAGGTGCTGACATCATATAATATAAATTAGTTTATTGCATATGGAATAATTATTCAATAAAAAGCACAGAAAAGGCCTTGGACTTTGCAAGGTCCTTCTGAAGGGCAGTATGGGTTAATGACTAGGATACAGGCATGCCTTGTCAGAAAGTATGCTAATTTATTCTGAGTTCTACTAGTTATGGCTCTGTACTCTTTGTTAGCCCATGAGGCTGTACTTCTGCACTTGCTGCCCTCCTTCTTTCACGTGAAGCTTTGCTTAACATTGCAGAATGTAAAGAACACAAAAACATTGACCTCAGACAACAGGGAATGTCTGATCGGCTCTTTAGGTGTGCCTTCATGCAACAAGGAGCTAATAAGTGCAGAGAATCCTCACCAAAAGCCGATTGTTAGAAGCAATGTAAAGAGATTTTGGCTGCAGAAAACATAGGGAGGATTCATTCTCATTCTTCTGACTGATGTAGCAGTTTCTCAGTGGTGGAAGAGTGGCTGGGGAGCTTTGAGGAGACAGGAAATTTAGCATGATCAGACATTTCGGTAGCAAATTGAGGAGTCCTCCTGAGCAGAAAAACTAGAGACCTTACTGCTTATAACTTTCCTTTGGTTAGCCAACCTTAACTAATAGGCTCTGCTGTTACAATTGCTTCTCTGCCAAATTCCAGATTTTCTCTCTACATTTCATACAATCTGGAAGGATCAAAGAAATGATTCAACCAACCATGACTTTCCTAATTTTGCTTTTAAAGACAACAGCGAGTTTTTAAAAATATTTTGTGTGTAAAAAAAAGTACAGACAGTGAAGGGGAAGTGGTCCCTGTGTGTCTCAGGAGAAACACAAAGTGAGGGGGAAATAGCTGAATTATTGAACTGAGAATGGCAGATGTGAGACCAGCAGAACTGTAAGCAACAGAATATGTTGCTTCATATTGGGAAATGCTAAGGAAACTTTATAAGATACCACTGCTGCCCTTTCTGGAACAGTAAATAGGAAAAAAAAAAAAACTGCATAGGGGACTGTAACCCTCTTTATCCCACATCTGTGTTGTGTGGCTTGATTTTGATTCTTGCATGCTCCATACTACACAGACTTGCCATTTTTAGGTACAAGTAAAACAATATCACATAACACTTGCCAATCAAATTCATGTTGGAGCTGTAATCTCAGAGACCTTCACACCAACACACTAGATAAACAGGTCAATGACTTAGCTTGGCCCACCAAGCATGACGAGCTGAATCCAGCCCCAAAGGCTTGTTCATGTCTCTTGGGAGGAGGGCTTCACCTTAGCCATGCAACTAACAGGGTATTTAGCACATGTATGCCCAAGACAAAAAGACACTTTGGCCAGCATAAATCCTTGTCTTTTTTAATTCTCATTATATATATATGTCTCAAAACAAGTGCCATACTGGGCAACATATGTATGGAACAGCCTTCATACTGGTGAGAGGTGACCTGTGTTTAATATTCTTGTCTCTACCACTTGCTCTATGACAAGGCTGTATATTTTATTCTGTCCTTCCAGCTTCCTTGCTCTTTTTGAGTTTGTGAACAGTTCACTAGTTGGCCATATCCTCCACTTTCTTTCACACACACCTGGTAAACACAGCCCTAGCATGTGGCATCCCCAGACCATGTGCTGCCGCAGCAGACAATGAGAGGTCCCACAACGGGCCCCTAAAATGAAACTATTCCTGTTCATAAAGGTAGCCAAAAATACACATTTGCATGGCACTTATCCTCTTCCCATCCATGGGATAGAGGCATGTACCCCCAAACCGCACATGTACCCCTCAGAGTGACTATCACAGACCTAGCACCTCTCAGGCCTCTCATGCAGAGCACATCTCTGCCACATCCCTGTTCATCCTGCAGCATGACACTACACAGACCTCCCAGCAAACACATTTAGGCTACCAATGTCTTACATTTCTGGACTGATAATTAAAGCATTCTTACTATGTTGTTGATGCTTGATTGTATATTCACTGTCAACTAATGTACTTCATGTTTACGATCTTCTTATTTTTATTTTGTATTATTTTAATTGTCATATATGAGTGTGTAATAACAAGTCCTAAGGCAGGATTACCATGGGATCATTCTAGAGATCTAAAGCCATGTGGCATTGCAGGCTTTTCTTTTTTTAAGTTAACATGCTCGTGGTCAGCATCACCTGGGTATGCTCTGTGAATGCAGGGGTGCTGGAAACACTGATTAGTAGCACCATATTTCCAGATTCCTTGCATCACCAAGGAAGTGCCAACAGTTTCAGCAAGCACATGACTTCCTCTAATCTGATGTTCTTTTGCACAAATAGAAAATAACTTACACTCCCCTTCCTTCCTGTGCATATATCCAGGGATACTTCACCTTCCCTCCTACTCCTACACCTCCATGTTCCTTTTCAAAACATTTAAATAAAACCATCCAGCCTCTCTTCCTTCCACTTGCTTTGTATATATTACTACCCTCTTCTTTGCATGTTTCTCTACCTCAGTACGCATTCAGCATCCACTGTATACATGCAAACAGCCTCTGTGTTGAAAAGACTTAGTTCAACGGGCAGTTTTCTAAGAGGAATATATATATTTTGGAGGAAGTTAAAGCTTCAACAGCAGTCTCCACAGCTGCAGTTCATCATCTGGGAGACAGGGAAGAAGAAGAGTTGGCCCCATTTTGTCTGAAGTAATTTTTTTGTTGGAATATATATCTATAAGCCCTTGTTCCCAGAGAAGACATTTGTTATAAATACATCAACACAAAAAGGAGGACTAGGGAGAATCTCCATCCTTTACTGGATGCGGGGGGAAACTTAGTTACAAGAGATGAGGAAAAGGCGGAGGTGCTTAATGCCTTCTTTGCCTCAGTCTTTAGCGGCAAAACCGGTTGCTCTCTGGATACCCAGTACCCAGAACTGGTGGAAGGGGACGGGGAGCAGGATGTGGCCCTCACCATCCACGAAGAACTGGTTGGTGACCTGCTACGGCACTTGGATGTCCACAAATCGATGGGGCCGGATGGGATCCACCCAAGGGTACTGAGAGAACTGGCAGAGGAGCTGGCCAAGCCCCTATCCATCATTTATCAGCAGTCCTGGCTATTGGGGGAGGTCCCAGCTGACTGGCGACTAGCAAATGTGATGCCCATCTACAAGAAGGGCCGGAGGGCAGACCCGGGGAACTACAGGCCGGTCAGTTTGACCTCAGTACCAGGGAAGCTCATGGAGCAGATCCTCTTGGGAGTCATCATGCGGCACTTGAAGGGCAAGCAGTCGATCAGGCCCAGCCAGCATGGGTTTATGGAAGGCAGGTCCTGCTTGACGAACCTGATCTCCTTCTACGACAAAGTGACGCGCTGGGTGGATGAGGGAAAGGCTGTGGATGTGGTCTACCTTGACTTCAGCAAGGCTTTTGACACCGTCTCCCACAGCATTCTCCTCAAGAAACTGGCTGCTCTTGGCTTGGACTGGCGCACGCTTCGTTGGGTTAGAAACTGGCTGGATAGCCGGGCCCAAAGAGTTGTGGTAAATGGAGCCAAGTCCAGTTGGAGGCCAGTCACTAGTGGCGTCCCCCAGGGCTCGGTGCTGGGGCCGGTCCTCTTTAACATCTTCATCAATGATCTGGATGACGGCACTGAGTGCACCCTCAGTAAGTTTGCAGATGACACCAAGCTAGGTGCGTGTGTCGATCTGCTCGAGGGTAGGAAGGCTCTGCAGGAGGATCTGGATAGGCTGCACCGATGGGCTGAGGTCAACTGTATGAAGTTCAACAAGGCCAAGTGCCAGGTCCTGCACCTGGGGCGCAATAACCCCAAGCAGAACTACAGGCTGGGAGAGGAATGGTTGGAGAGCTGCCAGGCAGAGAAGGACCTGGGAGTGATGGTGGACAGTCGGCTGAATATGAGCCAGCAGTGTGCTCAGGTGGCCAAGAAGGCCAACGGCATCCTGGCTTGTATCAGAAACACTGTGACCGGCAGGGCTAGGGAGGTGATCGTCCCCCTGTACTCGGCTCTGGTGAGGCCGCACCTCGAGTACTGTGTTCAGTTTTGGGCCCCTCGCTACAAGAAGGACATCGAGGTGCTTGAGCGGGTCCAAAGAAGGGCGACGAAGCTGGTGAGGGGCCTGGAGAACAAGTCCTATGAGGAGCGGCTGAAGGAGCTGGGCTTGTTCAGCCTAGAGAAGAGGAGGCTCAGGGGTGACCTTATTGCTCTGTATAAGTACATTAAAGGAGGCTGTAGTGAGGTGGGGGTTGGCCTGTTCTCCCATGTGCCTGGTGACAGGACGAGGGGGAATGGGCTAAAGTTATGCCAGGGGAGTTTTAGGTTAGATGTTAGGAAGAATTTCTTTACTGAAAGGGTTGTTAGGCACTGGAACGGGCTGCCCAGGGAGGTGGTGGAGTCACCATCCCCGGAAGTCTTCAAAAGACGTTTAGATGTAGAACTTAGGGATATGGTTTAGTGGGGACTGTTAGTGTTAGGTTAGAGGTTGGACTCGATGATCTTGAGGTCTCTTCCAACCTAGAAATTCTGTGATTCTGTGATTCTGTTTTATGAATAAAAAAAAATATAAAAAGACAACAGAACACTCCTCCTGAAAGTACTTTTCCAAACATAACCTCACTGTATTTCATTTAATTTTAACCATATGCATCTGCACCAGCTTTTCTTGAGGACTCCCTAAGACCCCAACTGAAGATTAACTAGCAACGTATTAGATGATGTTCCCTTGATGGCTCCTGTTTCAAGAAGCGTGCACTGTGTTCACAACCTGTGCAGGGGATGAGCTACATAGTCCCCAGCCCATTCCTCCCCACCAGCTCACTCCATCCCCTCCTCATAGCATGTGAGCCTTACCCTGTCTGCATTACTGCTGCTTGTGAACACCGGTCTCCACACCACAAGAACTACGTCAGCTGTGCTGCACATGGGAAGGACCTTCAGAGCTGCAGAGAGGAGGATCTAGGGTGAGGGAATATGGAAGCTTTGGATAAGAGTATGGAGAACTGAAGCTTAGGGTTCAGATAGGGGGGCTGAAAGGGCAGAAATCAAATTCAGGGAAGCTTTTCATGGAGAGGGACTAGTCAGTACCTAATCAAGGAATAAAAAGCTATTGAAATGATATGAGTAAACTTGAACTAGCCAGTGACCTCTTTTACTGTTGGCAAGAGGAGGAAGATCAGCAGCTTTTGAAAACTCATCCAGGCATGGTCAGGCCATGTGAGGCCAGAAGTGTTGCATCCCATTGGACCTGTTGCCACTGCAGATGGGGTAAGGAGGTCAGCCCACCCTGGCACCGGTGGGAGAGGGAACCTCTCAGAGAGAGGTTAAAGAGATCAGCATGGCCCTGCCACCAGTCTGATACCCATCCTTTTACTCCCTGTGAAGCAAATCTCACTTCACAGCAATTGTCAAGCCAGCATAAAAATTTATCAAGCAAATCTGGGAAGTTCAACCTTCCACAGTCAATTCATCCATCCAGTTTTTGCCAACTTTCAACTGTCCATCAAAACCCACTGTGGTACTGAGCTATTTTCACAGCATTTTTCTTGCTGACTGAGCCCTTAGTCTGATCTGCAAACTGATGAAACATCAGGCAGATGTTACTGGTGAAATTCTAACTAGAAGTGAGTATAAACTGACATGGATACCAATGCAGACAGACTGTCTCGGAGGGCTAGAAAATGTAGTTTTCAAATGCTGGGAGAAGTTTGAAACAGATGTCAGGACTAAAACTATTATTGCAGAAGTAATAAATGAGGACTGTTCCTGACCCGTTGAGAATCCAAATTTACTTTTAAGTCATTATTTTTAAGCACAATTTTTTAGTTTTTGTGCATTTATTTAATGTACCTTAATCAGACCTTTCTTTCTCTAACTTCATTGTACTCACATAAAAATGTTGTGCAGATCATATTGTCAAAAGATATGTCAGACTCTTGCTTTGATTTCTTCTTTGGTCACCTTGGTATTTGAACAGGTTTTAAGCTACTGACCTGCAGTACTTCCGTTTTACAGGGTCAATATCTTGTCATGGGCAACAATAAGAATTTCACATCTGACTATTCACCTTTGATTAGCACACAAGGATGAGTGTAACATTCTGCCTTGAATTTATTCTGTACTTTATCCTGCACACTATTCTGCAACACAGGAGGGTCTATCTGCAGAGCTATTCCTTCTGGAAAATTACAAACTGGCATTTAAATGGTGTAACACTATCAACATAGCTACTCCCAGCACACACGTACTATACAATGCTGTTAGTCCCTGATGCTTAAATGCATCCTAAGAAGTGAAAGAATGGGAGAGATGCAGCCCTGAGCCCCTCATTTCTATTCCCCATGGCCTCTTTACATAAGTTTTCCCCTGAGAGGGACAAGACCAATGGAACTGAGTCCTTCCTGAGACTGTTACAATGACCATAATGGGCCTGGCTGGCTATAGATGGAGGAGCCCAGGTATGATGTTCTCTTATTTTTTTTTGATCCTTCCATTTCTGTACATTTGGGAGCAGCCTTGGTTTCTGTTAAAGGTGCTACTTCTATATTCTCTTTTCCAGGACTGAGGAGGAGAGGGCTGAGGCTGGGGACCTGAGGTTACAGTGCCTCCATAGCTGCTCCCCAAATAGTAAGTGATTATGGCTCTGAATATGTCTGGCACACAATGGCTTGTACTGTCCCCACAACTGGTTTCTTGGAGTTAAGAATACGGTTTGGAGTAGGAAGCACTGTAAACAGAGGTTTGTAAGTTTCCCAGACAATGTTGCCCAAACAGTAATCAACTAGCATATGAAGAGTACAAAATTCTCCAGGATTCAATTTAGGCTGCACATATATCCTATAATTTTATGCTATCTCAAAAAGCTGTGATTTCATAGTAGTTTAAAGATATGCTATAATTTACACCTGTATAACTTTCATTATCACTACCATTTTTCATCTATATTTATCACCACTTTATGATGATGCATGCTATTGAATATAAAAATGATTGAAAGCAGCTTTGATAGACAATAACATTTATATAATTAATGCCTTTTGTTTGCACTTCTATTAATCTTTACTCAGAAATTTGTTATGCTTTTATTCATCATTTGAAAAAGAAAAAAAAATCTTGCTTTAAGCTATAGGAAACAATGGTTCAATGTATGGAGCAATATTGGAGGATGGCTCCTGTCCTGCTCTTAATACTATACTTTTTTTTTTTTTTTTTTTTTTTTTACTCACTTCAGGAAAGAGGCATTGTGTCTCCATCAATTTCCTTGCAAAGAAAGCAAATGATTCTTCATTCAGGAGGAGGGAGGATGGGGAAAGTGACTCGCTTGACAGAGCTCTAGGATTAAGTCTGTGCTAATAAAAGTAGCATTTTGCTGTTTCTGTCTTGTTGAGATGCACATCTCAGCCACATACTCATGGAAGCTTGGTGTCCACAAGCCTAATGATTAATGGTTCTACTTCCTCATCAGACCAGCTGGAACATCTCTCCAGGTGGTCTCCACAGAGACGTGCTAGTGGTAGTACAGCTCACAGACTTGTTCTGTCATCAGCTCAGTTGGTAACTCTTGCTCCTTGAAAATGTCATGGCAGTTGTAGAACTTTCCCCAGGCAGATCCACATCCTTCGTTTTCGCAGGCCTGAAGAAATCTATTAGTATGAAATTGTTCTGGGTCATATTTCCCGAGAAAATTCCCTCCCTATCAAGCTAATGGCTAGTGCTCAAATGTGCTTATTTTATTATGATGACTGTCCAAAGGTTTTTGTTTCAAAGAACAAATAATAATTCTTGACATCATGAAGTGTTCCAAAGAATAGAACCAAGGCTCTGTTGGTCCTTTTCTCAGCCCTGCCCAGTACTTCCCTTTGAAAGACACGAAGCTTACCTCAACAGCTGTGATGACAGATCTGTAAAAGCAAACTGCAAATGAGAAGTCAGGTATCCAAATCATCTGGTGTGCTTCATTCAATGTGTTCATCTCCGTGTCTTCAAATACAGGCAATTGCTTCTGGAAGCAAACAGGAAAAACTACATATACCATTAAGCTAATAAGCAATAGTAGCAATACGAGCATTATACAAAGGGCATCATTTCAGCTAACCAGTCTTCAAGACAATGCTGTGTTTTTATTTGTAAAGACCATTACAGTGTTTCAGTTAAAAGAGACACAGAACTGGGCAAGTTCTGGATGGGAGAGAAAAGTCAGTAGATGTGAAATACATCTGAAAAAGAGAATTTCTGCACATCACCACACCTTGCCATTCCAGGAGCAGATGTGAATCCAACACAATTTCCAAGTCAATATAAGTTCATTTTAGTTCCTCCTGCTATCTTGTCCTCAAGTGTTTTCCCAGAACATTCTGGTTCCCTTTTTCTGAGTGATACTTTAGCATAAACTTCTCTCATTTCTTCATTTGACTGGCAGCGGGTTTATCTTATGATATACAATAGCTACAGAACTGTCACCCCTTCTTTTCATGATAAAATGGCCAAAATTCATCACAAAACCTACACAGGAGTCCATCCATATTTATGTTAAATCCAATGGCAGAAGTAAGATTTATCTTAATCCTGGAACTTCCCAGAGTGAAAGACTCACTATACAGAGCTATTTCCCTGGACCAGTTCATAAATCTCTTGATAAATCAACTTAGGAATTGAATTAATTGGAAAATGTGACTACCAGTAGCTGATTATTACTTAGCTCTGTAACAAGACTCACAACCAGCAAGACAGCTAACGTATCTAGGTCAAACTGAAGCTGAGAGTGAAAATATCACAAATAAATCTGAGACCTTGTAATGATATTAGATTTTCACCCCCACTAGTTGATCCGGGTGAGAAAGCAGGGTACTGACTGATCATCCACACACTCGGTAACAAACTGTGGTGACTTTTCAAAAGACTGAAGACCATTTATTTAAGGAAAAGCCTTATAGACAAATACAAGACACCATGCCAGAGCTTCACAGACCACAAGCTAAACCTTTAACAGCTTTTCAGATCTGGCCAGTCCATCTATATTTATATGACTCATATTTGAAGTCTTCACGCAGAGGTTGTCCCGTACCAGTAGGACACATGGAGGTATAACCAGAACCTATTTCCTGCGGCCCACTTCAACTGGCATTTCGTTCCCTGGAGGACTTGCCAGCTGATCTCACTTAGAAATGCTCCAAGGTTGTTCTAATTTGAACCAGACAGTATATCAAGAATATTCACTCATATTCAGATACCATCCTTTTTCCTGTCCTTACACAATGACAAAACTGAATATCTGGATCTTGTATAGAGAGAGGGTTTTCACTGAGTGCCACTGTAGAGCAAAATGCTAAAACATTTACATAAAAGATTAAAAGGACAAGGCTGAGCAATCATAGAAGACAAACACCCACTCTACAGGTGACTTTAGAGGAGAGGATAGTAAAGGTTTGAGAACAGATCAGGAGAAATGTGAGATTGCAGGTAACACGGCCTCAGGACAGGACAGGTCTCAAAGATCTCAGGTTCCTCTGCTAGGAGACTAAGCATCCATTTTGAAAAATGGCCTTTAATTATAAATCTATCAGAAGCTTGATTCTGGGAGTCTTGATCACAGTAATGCAACAGCCAGTCTTGATAATTATACATTAAACCATGTAATGTCCATCACTAAACCATAATTTTCCTTTAACAGGGAAACTTGCCTGAGCTGGGCTAAGAACAACATCATGGAGTTCTAGCTATAAATTGACATCCTCTGCTCTCCCAGAGCTGGATTCCTCTGCAAATGTATGGCACTGGCACTTATACACCTAATAACTCCAGCCCTATTTTTTTTGTACCAAACTTACCATTTCCACTGCAAATGTCTAAACACTCTCAGTAGCCTTTTTGTTGTCTTTTTTTGACCTTGCAGGTCTCAACTTTTTCTATCAGATGTGCAGGGCTCGGAGATCTCGATGCACTGGTTGGGCAGTTGCTATACAAAAATGATAGAAGAAGTTTCACATCAGGATATCTTTGTTGTTATTGTTTTGCAGTTATTTGTGAGTAAGAAATGCTTACTGTTATTACTTATACCTGATTTCAGACATCTGTATGTTCATACCACTTCCACTCTCTCCTCCTCCAATCCTCTCCCATCACTAGGCATTAATATGAGCCTGCTGCTTTGATCAATGTGCTTGGGGTCCACAGGGCAGATGGGAGAGGTACAGAGAACAGATGTAGAACAAGGGGTAAGAAAGAGGCAGGAGACACAACGAACAAGGAGGAATGGATATGGTGGCAAAGCTAAAGAGGTGACAGGTAGCTCAGAAGGGCCAATAGCAGGAAATAGCATATTCTCCATTTTTTTGCTTGTTGCCCGTGTCAAAAAGCCTTGGCTGCTATTTGAGGCAGATTAACCCAGAGTCCAGGACACCACCTTTTCTTGCAGAAAAATGAAAGACCATTCAAAATGCATTCATCATTAAAATAAGATAGTCATTGTTTTTTCAGTGTGGGCGTTTTAGAGGGTCGCCTGAATGAGAGGAGGCCTTGAAAAAAATCCATTTTGTTCTCATATCATCACCTGCAGTCATTTCCCCAGGGTCCATCCCACAGTTCTTCCACCATCCTCCTACCCCTGGTTGTCTACAGTAAGATTTATGCAAACAGCCTCTCAGTGCTTCAATTTAAAGCATATTGTCATCTTTTTCTATTCAAACAAGATCATCAGAAGCAATCTAGATTTAAAATATGATGAGAATGATTCATAAAAATGAAAATCTACTGCTTTTTCTTGGTTCCAGGAGCCACAGAAGCAAGGTAGTGCTGGGTTTGCAAGAAACTTTCATCTATCTTCGAATTCAGTGCTACAGAAAGTATATTGCACAAGCTCAGCTGGAGAGGGCAAGGCACAGACGGTAGACAAGGTCACTCTAACAACAGGGAACATGCTTTATATGCTGAGCAGCACAGGGCTGGAAAAAGGCAGACAACAAGGGCTTGATGCATTTGAAATGTGGCTCAAAGCTGAGTCAAGGATTCTCCTTGTGGAGGCACATGACAGCTGCAATCACCTTCCTGTTTCATGTCAGCATTGATTTCAACTCCAAGTCCTGAGATTGTTCCTGTAATTTATTCAGTTCACAGTGATTCACTGCATAAAAACAAGTGAAAAAAAAAATCCCCTCTGATAAAGCACTATGGTTACAGACCTAAGAACCAGTCTTGCTATACTGAAAGCAATGGAATTTCAGTCCTGTCTTTAGTCCTGTCTAAACCCTTGCCCACAAGAAAACTCCAAAGTTATAAGTCTCAGTTCTGTCCTCATTTACCTCTGCTAAAATCCAGACTTGACATTTTGCTTTAACAAACTCCAGATTTCTCCTTAAGCAACCTAGTCTCTCTGTTCCTGTGAGAAACATAATGATAAATGTAAATTCAGTCCCATGTTAAGCACTGGGAAGAGTGAAAATTGAAGGATACAAAAGTAAAAGAAAGTGATAGTTTATAATACTTGCTTTTTCTTCCAGTGCACTAGTGAATTGGGAAGTTTCATATAGAAATTTCAATGAGTTATGAAACTGATTTTTGTCACACTCTTTTAAGTATTGTCTTCCCGTAAATGTACCATTTTCTACAGCTAATCCAGGAACTATGAAGAACAAAACAAAATAAAACAAAAACCAGCCCTGTCCAACACTGCTAAAGATGTGAGAAGTATTGCAGATTGCATATGCACCCAAATAGCATTTTAGCTACATGTACTGTGCATGTTATATTTCTTCTAGAATGTAAGCAAGGATTATTGTTCATTTAATGTTCAATTAGTTTTACAGTACAAGATATTTCAGGACAAATATATATATATATATATATATATATATATATATATATATATATATATATATATATAAAATTGAAGAATGTATCTTCATTTCAGTTCTCTTAAAATGAGTTTTGCTATCGTCAGAACAAGTTTCCTCCACTTCTCCACAGCAAAAAGTATTTTCTGAACATGGGGTTTTGTAGTGAAGAAAGGAACGCATCTTCAGTGACCTGAATCAAAACCATGAGTCGACAAATTCAAAAAATCTGTCTTGGAGCTTATTCTGCAAAATGGTTGGAATTATCCTTTGAACCTATATCATTGAGAGTTGCCAGGCATCATACTGCATTTCAGCTGCAGATATGTTCTGAGTTGAATAAAGCATGAAAGTATTAACTGCAGAGTTATAAGATCGTAAGAAGTGTCTTTCTAAACCCCTTCAGAAAAACGAACAGTAGACTAGTATAGAAAAATCCAGTCTTCTGCAAAAGCACCTGATAGAGCCTTATTTTTTGAGCTTTTGTATAAAAGCTTTTCTAAAGCTTTTCAGATCCCTGGATAGCTGTTTAAGGACTGAGCCATACATTCTGTCAGAACACCGGAATACTGAAGGCCAAAATTAAAATATTCTCTGTAACACTGCCCTTAAGAGAATTAGTTCAGGGAAGTCTTTCTACTAATAATGCTTTAATTTAAATAGCAAATAAACCCTAACTTTAGAAACTGGTAAAAGGTGGCCAATTTTACAAATTATGCTTATCAGAGAGAGCTTGTAAAATGTGTTCACATATTAGTAAGGAATACGTAGTGATAGGCTGGGATGCCTCAGGAAAAAAAAAAAAAGACACTTATTAAAAGTAGTAAAGAGGACTAAATGTTGGGATTCACTTCTGAAGCTGGAAACTGTTCAAATTTGGTTTAGAGAAGACAGCATTGTGAAGCTGCTTGAAGTTTCTATTTATGATGGCATAACACTTCCAAGAACAGGAAAAGATGACAATTTCTCCATTTTACTAAAGATGCAATTTTTTTGTAAAAAGGAAAAACAGCATTGTTGATGATGCCTAAGTAATGGCAAGATCCCAGGATGGTCACAGTCCTAGGCCATTGGCTGAGATATCTCTGATAAGGGTTCCAGCCCATTTAAGCTACACGTAGTGTGCGGGCAGGACTTAACCCAAGAAAAAAATGCTGCATTAGAAAATCCCAAAACATTTATTTTATGAGCAAAGAGAAGCCTTTTGTCAAGAGATGGGATGGGGAGCAAGGAACATGCAGAAGCATCCAGAATTTACCTTTCCTCCAGCAACACCAAGGCTTTGCCTTTCCTAACTCTGTGATTCAGTTAGAGCTTTCCAGGCGTGCCACAAGCAAAGACCGCCTCATCCCTAGTGCCTTGGCTTTGAACATGTCATGTTCTCCTTTGACATCTGAATTGGTAATGAAGTGCAGCAGGAGTTCAAACCCCTCTCTCCTCAACTCTGCTGCACTGGATGAGGGCTGTGACCTTGTAGGTAGGGAGTCTGTTTTGCATCTTAGATCCAGCTCTGTAGCATCTTTAATTATGCCATTGGAAATGTCTTCACATCCCCTGTTCAGTCAGTTTTTGAAAGCAAGGACTTGTGAGGAAGGGTGTTCCCCCAACTTTGGCCTTGTTTACTCTCCTGCTAACTCATATTACACTGCCTTTTGGCTCTGTTTATATTCAGTAGCTCTGCTACTGTCTGCTCTTCGAATTATAAAAACTCTAAATTTGATTTAAACTTGATAATTATTCTGTGATCTAGCAAAGGTCTAAATTGTTTCAGCAGCCCTACTGAAGCCAATAGGTGTGAGGCTTGCCCTTTAGGGCCTTAAAAATGGGGTTTAATTGCATCTGACAGTGAGAAAGGTGAAGTGAACATGCAGTTAATTCTGTTACTAACAGAACAACACTAGATCTCATATATAACATATCCAGACCAGGATTTTCTGCTATCTTCTACCACAAAAGGAACATGAACATACCAAATGCACAGGAAGACTCAGCTGGCAGCTGGTATTACTACAGAAGTCTGTCATGCCTTTTGTTTCTCAGAAATTATGAGTTGTGAGATGCCCAGTGAATGTGATCATGTTCCCTATCAAGGTCAAAGCATTTCTAGCTGTAGTCACTATCCATGAGAACAATTACAGTTTACACTGGTACATCTTCCTCTCTTGCCATCAGTCTTGCCAAACTAAGTCAGATTTAGCTATATAGCAAAAAGCATTGGGATTTCTCCTTCCCAGCAGCAGCCAGGAGAGAAGTACAGAAAACAGTATTCAGGTGAGGCAGTCTGGAATGCCATGCAATTGGCATTCACAGTCACCTAAAAGCTGGTCAGCCTTTTGCACAGTTTACGACTTAGGGTGGAAGGAAAAGTCCATAGCACTCTGAGCTGTATAAAGGAAATGTCCTATAATGTCACTACAGGAACAATGATATCATTCTGTGCAGTTCTTCTATTTTTACCTTGCCTGTTTATTCATCCCATGATTCACTGGGCAACCATGCAGGGCTACCAGGAAACCAAAGCATATGGGTCCAAGGTGAGGGCTGGTCTTCATGCTTTGCAGGGATGATCAAAAGCAGGTGCTGAGACAACCTGCAAGTCAGGTTTTATCCTCTTGCATTCTTACAGGAATTTGTCACAATCAATACGCCAGAAACTTTCTCCCTTTGCTGTATTTCCCTGTCCTTGCCCAATACCAAATCCTTATTTCTCACAGAGCACTATGACTTTGAGAAAGAGAACACTGACATGCCAGTGATTACGCTGATGATAGCTTAGCTGGCACCAGGGAGAAACTGGTCATGAATTTGTGTGCCTTATTCTCAAATACTTTGCTCTTGGTCATCAGAAGCAGAGGATTTTATACAGACATGAGAACCAAATCAGGCCATAGGCAAATGCAGCTATGGGATATACACCTAAAATTGTCCCAGAATAGAACTAAAATTGCTCTATAAGCAATTAGGCCAGTCCAGAGGAAAAACTGTGTGTTTGTCTTTCCTCAGGGCTTCACAACACCCAGCTCTAAATGTCACTAGCGTTCAGAAGAACAGGAGTGACCATAATGCTCAGAAAACACCCCCATTTGCTACGTCAAGCTCTTCCAGCAACATATCAAGCAGCTCTTCACTTTCATCAGAACCAACCAGACAGATCTCCATGGTTCAGGATCAAACCCAGCTGGACATCGTCTCCATCACTAGATTGGCCCCAGGAGAATCACCAAGCCCCAAGACATTTGAGCAAAGAAATAAAAATTTAGCAATTTCGTGTTCCAGCCCACTTGGTGCAAGGACTATTGCAGCATCTTGCCCATCCAGCCCCAGGCTCAGTCTAACACCCAGCTCAGCCAAGCCTCAGCAATACTCTGACTCCTCTCCAGTCAGTCCAGGGATCAATGCTACTTCCTTCTATACCTTTTGTCCTCACACAGCACACAGCTTAGAAGCTTCAGCATCAGATTACACACTGACCCCAACCAGGAAAAGCACAAGGCCTTCAGCAACAATGACTCCTGAAGATAGTTCCCAATCTCCTGGCTCTTCTAAAACTGGATTAAAAACTACAGGAAAGGGGTTTGAATCAGATCTGGAAGATCCTGATCATGAAAGGTATGTAACCAGATCACACAAATGTTTAAGTCCTCAAATGACTCAACTTAGTACAGATGAAACACAATCATTAACAACCTCTTATCAAACAATTTAAATCTTTTACAATTTAAATGTTTCCGACATTTGTTTTCCTGTAATTACCCTGTGCCCTCACACAACCCTGCAAAACCATTATATTTTCCTTCACTTTTTTTTTAGCTAACCAGACCTGAGTATGGACCATGCCTGGGCCAGGTTGTCAACCTCAGCTCCTTGAACAAAACAGTATAAATGTGTCTCATTTCCTTTCAAATGAGAATCCATCTCTCTCCCATTACTAGTCAGCCACCTGGGAAGCAAAACCGCCATGATATAGCTCAACCCCCACCATCATTCCTCCTTTATCCTCTAGTGGGCTAATACAGTTACCATTTAGTTTTGGTCTTCAAGGTGAATCTTACTGAATTATGTTCCCATTTCAAGTGGCACAAGTGCCCCACATTCAATCACCATCACATTTGGATTAGTATAGAAGTACTAAGCCCTTGGGAGGCAAGAGAGTTTAAACTAAGTGCCAGTACTGGCATAAAGACTCAGTCCATCTGGACTTTGGAAAAAGCCTCGACAACAGATTCATGGAATCATTTAGGTTGGAAAAGACCCTCAAGATCACCAAGTCCAACCACCCACCTAGCACTAGAAACCTACCACTAAACCACCACCATGTCCCTAAGCTCCACATCCCCAGTCTTCCTAATTACCTCCAGAGGAGGGGACTCCACCACTTCCCTGGGCAGACCATTCTGAAGCCTAACCACAACCACCCTTTCTATGAAGAGATTCTTCCTGACACCCAGTCAAAACCTCCCCTGGTGCACCTTGAGGCCATTTCCTATCACTTGTCACCTGAGAAAAGAGACTGACACCCACCTCCTGCAACCTCCTTTCAGGTAGCTATAGGGAGCAATAGCATGATCAGGCTCTGAAAAAACTTCCCACTCACAGCAGCAGAAAAAAATAGGCTGTTACTGTGAAGTCTGACAAATAAGAGCTGGAGGGTGTATTCAGTGACATTTCAGGTATCTCCCTTCCAAACCCCAGTTTCTGTAGCCTGACCCCATGCAAGTTGGCCTGATTTTACCCCACTGAGACACTGAATTCCACACTGTGTCTGCCGCTTCTTTTCTTGGCAGGAGATTTGTAACCACAGAGGAATTCCAAGCCATGGAGAAAGAACTAGAAGATGTAAAAGAAGAATTGAAATGCTTGAAGTGGAAAGTGAGACACATTGGTGAGACAGTGCAGCCCCTGGCAGAAGACAGCAAGCGTTACAATGGCTACACCCTGACGGAGCTCAAGGCAATGGTGCAGTCTGAAGATGATCCTTACAAGGCTGCACACAAAATCCTAACTGCACTTTTCAGCGATGTGTACTTGCTACAGCACTCAGTCACTGAACAGGCAAGCAACACAAGATCTCTGCCCAAGCCCAAAATAGACCCAGAGTTGTACACAGTGTATTGTGACATTCTGAAAAGCATATTCCCTGGAATTAGCAGCCAGACCTTGAGGGAAGAGACACAACATATACAGAAAAGCACACAGAAAGAAGTGCAATAACACCGAGTTCATAAAATCTTCTGCAAAGTGAGACAGACGTCTCTGATGATTTTTAAGCACTGAACTACGGTACTTACAGTTGGTTGAGTCTATCCCTTCTAGGTATGAATCATCTGTAAACATCTTGGTGAGCTCTGAGCCCTTCATGTCACCTGATGAGACAGGGTGAGAAGACGTTCTGCATACCTACCACAATTAAGACAAAATTTTCCCCTTAGTGTCTCTTTCAATATGTGGATGTTTCATTGTTTCCAGCTACTATGAATACTGCCAAAAGAATTGAAACAAGGCATTGTGTGTTCAAGCAAGGGCCTTCCCCCACCCCAAACAGACCTGTCAACCAGCATCTGGGTAGTTTCTATTTTCTAGAGTATATCATTCATTAAATTACATTACTTGTTAGAAATTTGTGCCTGTCTTTTTTTTTTTTTTTTTTTTTTTGTCTAAATACTTTACACATCAATCAACAATTATAGCTTGAATACACAGTGGGGCAGAACCTGGGCGTGCAGCAAACCACCCTCTTCTGCCCATCCACATTCTGGGTTATATGGGAAAAAATCCAGTCGTCAGCTACAGTGCACCCAAAGAGATGTCCACTGGAGATATCTAAGAGCCAGGACATAAAAGTGTGCTGAAGTCCCCAGGTCACTTCAGGCATCATGGAGTTAACAATCCACCAGTGAAACAGGTAAAGGTAGGAGTCTGACCTCTGACTTTCTCACCTTGTGATAACTGAGCTGACAGAATAGTTCAAGTATTTGAACTATGCTTTGTCTTTACATGGCAAAGACGCTTCTCTGGTGCCTGTCTTAGCCACTCTGTGCTGTTTACCATGCCATCTCGCCACATAACAGTGTTGCACCTGTGACACAGACCAAGACCTTGTGTTTTATGTATGATAGTACACATCTGCGTGAGCTCGTGTACTTTTGGTGAGCAATGACATTTAGGGACAAGTGCTGCTTGATTGCAGTCAAGTTCTCCTGCTTCCATAATTCCAAATGTGCGGTATAATAGCACTAATATTCATCACGGTATACGAACAGCAATTTGTGTGCTGGAAAAGCTGTCTCAGATCTGATTAACACAGCCTTGACTGGGAGAGAGAACACATATTCCAGGAGTCCCTGTTATAACAAATAAGGGACAAAAAGCTTTGCTCTTTCCCCTTACTTTTAATATTTTTGCATTCTTGCCTACCTTCCAAGCTGCGGCTTCACAGGATGCTTTAGAGTCCCATCTCTCAACTAAGCAATTCCACAGCCTCTTGATAGAGCAGATCCATGCAGCTGCTGCTAGCAGCCTGCCTGCTCTTCTGGCAAGCTTTCCATGTTTGGCCCCGCAGCCATGCTCAGGCTCTGTGACACAGGGAAATGACCAGAGGGTTAAGAGCATGCACACACCTGGCTGATGATACATGGGAAACAGTCCTGTGTGTTTGCGTGTCTGTGAAATTAAAGTTTTCCTCCTAATGCACACAGAATGGAATGACATTCATTCACCGAGATGCACCTCTCCTGTCACACCAGCCTTTGCTCTTCAAATCCTCCCATTCAGAACCTCAAAAACTCCACTCACCCTCTCTCCCCAGGTGGGATGGGGAAGAGAATCAGAAAGGTAAAAGTGTGAGAACTCATGGCTTGGGATAAAGACAGCTGATGTGGTAAGGCAAAAGCTGTCTGTGCAAGCAAAGCAAAGTGAGGAATGCAGTCACTCCTGCCTAGTGGCAAGTGGGTATGCAGCCCCTTCCAGGATAGTGGGGCTTGTCATGCTGATGGTGTCCTGGGAGGACAAATTCTGTCACCCTGAGCTGGCCCCCTTCTCTTTCGTTCCCCCAGTGCCATGGCTGAGCATGGTGCCCTGAGGTCTGGCCTGGCTGTTTCTCCCCACCTCCTTGAGCACCCCTGGCCTGCTCACTGGCTGGGCAGCATCAGGAGCAGAGAAGGCCTTGGCTCTGTACAGGCCCTGCTCAGCAACAGCTGGAACACCGGGATGTGGCCCAAGTTTTCACCAACCTGCATCTGAAACACAGCAACATACCATGAAGAAAATTAACTCTATCCCAGCCAAAACCATGAATTCCTTAAAATAAAAATGACATACTTGTTTAGGAGCCACATCCTACATGCTTAGAAGTTTGCTAAGCTTTTTGTTTTGTTTTGTTTAAAAAGAAAAGATCATTCTTAGTGTCACCCAGCTCCGGATGTCTTCGGATGGGACATGTTGAGGACATGCTCTGCACTTTCTTGGCTCTTCTAGGTAAGGGCTCTGGGGTTGCTCTGACCTTTGTATGACAGTACCTGTCTGCCAGCATGGTGTATCTATACTGTTCTCTGCTTATTAGCAATTTATTTTACTTGCAATCTGATGTACAGACCCAGCACAACTTGTTGCCCACTGTACCCCCATTCCTTTTATGTCCATTTCCTTTTATGATAAAATCACCCATCTAGTCGATCAAGGGAAGCCTGTTGATGTAATCTTTTCGGATTTCAGTAAAGGTTTCGATACAGTTTCTCATAGTATCCTATCACTTCTGCCCATTTTAGAGACATGCATTAGGTCTTTTACCTTGATAGCTTTCAGCTATTCCAGTGGAAGTTTGGGTTAATTGGATCCCCTCAGAGGGGACACCGGTACTTGAGCCACCTCCCCTGCTTTTTCTACAGGGAGCTCATTTTCCTGAGTGTTTCCTGGTGTTTGTACTCCTGTGCCTTACCACCTCTTCTTGTTCTTGCATAAACATTAGCTTTCCTTGCTAGGCATGCTTACCTAAGTTTGACTGGAGAGAGACACACTTGCTAGATTTGCTTATCCAGGGTTGCTGGGGAGAGAACTGCAGCACTCTCCCCGCACTTTAGAAGAGATTTTCAGTGCCCAGTTCATTTTCTCTCTAGCCAGCCACTGCTAACAGAACAGAAGGGTGAGGGCTGAATGCCTACACCTGCAGAAAGAGCCCTTATCTTTGGAGGGTAACAAAATTGAGTCAGCATAAGGAAAATAAAATAGCAATATCTTAAATACATGGGCCTGAAAGTAGCTTTTGGCTTTCACTTTTAGCATGCTGCTCTTGCCAGAAATGTGTCTGGTTACAAGCATGTTCTGTCTAAAGACTTTAGGTTTTGCTGCCTAGTACTCGGTCAGAAAAGAAATTACACAGTCCCATTACTCTGACAGTTAAAGATTCATCCGTTGTTCTTGGACAATTCATACTGATTTGCACTGTGTCTACATTACTCCTAGGCCTAAAAAAGCCTTCTCTCTGAAACATTATCACCTTCACCTGTACAGACAGACAGAGAAGGCAACCAGACATACAGAAAAAAATCAGTCCATAAATCCGTGTTGCATTCCATCCTTTTTCTTTAAGCTATTTTTTTCCTTTAATACATACTTTCAAGTCTAAAGAGCCAATACTGGACCAAATAATTTTTCTTTCCTAACTACAGGAATTACATTTGCTACTCTCCAGTCACTCCCAGATCCAGATTCATTAGTATTGCACCTATTCAAGTAACGTGCACCGACTGCTATGTATTCAAGCCTGCATGTAACCTGTGGACCTAAGCTGTCACACAGGGTAGACCAAGTCTGTCTTCCCCCACTCCATCTCTGGGAGCTGATGCCCAGTCAGAAGAGTGAGGACATGAATACTTTTCACAGCCTCAGGCGATCTGTAGCTTGCACTGATTGATTGAGATAATTAAGCAAGCTATTAAAATTCACCATACTATGGCTCAGTAGGGTTCAGCTGGCAGAACAGATCCTACAGCAGGTGAGTTATGCTAAACAGAGGGTTCTGATCCACGCTGCTCACAGAATTACAGAATAATTTTGGCCTCCTGTTGACCCCTAGAGGTCAACTGGTCCAACTCCTCTGATCAGACAGAATTCTAGTAAAAGAAACCAAATAATAGAAGTTGTGCTGCAAAATCTAAACTGTTGCAATACAATAAACATCACTAATAAACAAACAAACAAAAATAGCTATAAAAACAACCTGTGTTGGAATCACTTGCAGGCCAGATCCACTACATGAAAACCTGAGGAGTTCTGTTCTCCCAGAAGAACTATACTGGGAGATCATCAAGATAGGAGCTTTCCTAAGGCTAATCAGGCTGTAGAACTTTAATTTACATCTGCTTCAGTGAGTAAAAAAGATAAATGGCAAAGTTTCTGTGGTACTGTTTTGCAGGGCCCTTTACTATGGTTATATCATGCATTGCCAATTCATTTTTCAGGCTTCTCATGAATATTTCTAATGCATAATTACAGTCAAATTCAGTCATTAAATCATACACTTTATAACCTCATGCTTACCCCTTCATTCTTTTAATAATAATACCCCTGCATAATGTGAATGCTTTCTGCAAAATAAGTCCAGCAGCCCTTCTGGTCTGTGACTTACTATATAGCAGAAATAGTTTTAGGAAATGTCAAGTTTTTATATTCATTTTCAGCATCACTTTCATTGAAATATGAGTCACAGTTCTTGGGCAGCACCATTAATTATCATTAATCCCTCCTCCATTCTTCCTACATGGAAGGCTGCTTCTCCTGATGTGTACTCTACTCATTTATATGCCTTTACATATTTATATACCTAATTCCTTTTGGACACTCCAGTCCAACTGACTTTGGTAATGTTCATATTAAACCTACAATCATTGTTTCCCAAGGTGAAACTGCCTCTGGAGACTTTTCCATTTCTTATAATCACATTTCTGTATGTGGTTTTTCACTATGAGTTGGCTTTTCTCCCTTTGCAGTCTGACAGGCAGACGTGCACCCAGCTAGTAGAAAGGCTACAGATGAGAAATAGACAATGTGGAAAGCAAGTGGACTCCAGTCAGGACGCTGGAGAGAATGGCTGCGTGTTGCAGTTGAATTTCCAGCTCAATTAGAAAAGCTGTTTTGTCTCTGTAGTATAAACCTCAAATTTCTACAAAAGGAAGACCCAAGCAGATATTACATGCTTCACATAGCCTGCTCTGCTAGCAAGTCACCAATGCCAGCTTCTGCCTCCACTCTGACCTGTCAACAAGTGGAAAAGGCTGGAACTACACCCTGCATCCACTTGAATTACTCTTGTTAGGCTTAATCTGAGCATGGCACATGAGGAGAAGAAAAAGTAGAAAGGAAAAAAAAAAAAGAAAAAAAAAAGAAAGCCACCTTTATCTTTCACCCTGAACAGATTACCAAGATGCAGATCCTCCTAGGGCCTTAATGCTACACTGCGAGATCCTGAAGGACTTTAGATACAAGGACAGGAGATGCACTGATTCACCAAAGAACTACACTGAGAAATTGCAGATCTTAGTAAAGTTCCTTAGTAAATCTTAGATTTATTGTGAAGAGTACATTTTCTCAATGTCCCAAAGAGAGTGATTAAAATACACATCAATGTCTTGCTGGGTCAGTGGATTTTGATCAGATTCCCATTTTGTATTAATATTCAGATACATTACCATCCCAGAGAGATGAATAATAGGAGCTATTTCATTTTTCTGACAATATTAAATATAATGAATAGTCTTACTACCATCCTGCATCCTTCTCCATGAATTCTGACCACAGATAGATCTCCTGTTGGTAATGGAAATGTCAATTTGATTCATCTATTTGCCAACTAATCCCTACCAAATAATTTCCAGTATACAGCAAGCCATCCCAAAACATTATTTTGGAAATAAGCCAGAACTGGTATTCATCGTAGATTAGTTTTTTCCACTGTTTAGGCTTACACCACTTCAGGGAGCTTTGCTACTTACTTTATTTTTAGCAGTGACTCCAGCAAACTGGAGGGAGGTAGTTCATAAGACTTCTGCTAATCTGCAAATCTAAAATTATAGTTGGGAGACCAATTTATCATTACAGAGTTAGATGATGACAGAAGAGATGACCTTTCTGCAATACCAGACATCTTATCCATGCCTACCTAGGCTTTTAATCAGCAGGAGAAAGTATGGATTATCATGTGTCAAGAGAAAAAAAAAATCACAGTAAAAAAATCACAGTAAAGTGTTAAAGCAGGCTGCCCAGAGAGGTTGTGCAGTCTCCATCCCTACAGGTTTTCCAGTCCAAACTGAATGCAGACCAGTGCAAGTTCGTCTGGTCTCCTCACTGTCCCTGGTTTGAGCAGTGGATTGGACTGGGTGCTTCCTGAGGTCCCTCCTGAATTACCTGATTTTGTGATTCTATTATATCTGACTTCAGCTTTGCTTCGCTTTTCCAAAAGCTTTGGTTTTGTGCCAATTCCAAGACCATGTGTAGATTTTCAGGAGTGCACATGTTGAAGTATTTCATATATTTTGCATTATTTTTTGTACAAATTCCTTAAATTCTTAAAAATATCTCTGAAATATTTTGGATTAAAAATATTCTATGTTACTATGCAAGCAGATAAAAGGACTTGCATTCAACACAGCCCGTATTAAATGGATTAAAACTGAATACCTGGCAAATTTCATAACGTATGTTTATTTGTGAATCCCAAGATTCACACTGTTTGGACAGAGAGCTTTGCACCAACAAGCAGAGAATGTCAGTATGACTACATATAGGAAAAGATTTGTAACAGTTGAAGATGTGGGATAGAAGCAAGGGACTACATCTTGAAACTGGAGTGGCTCTGTGAAAGTTTTAATGGTGCAACAGTGGGCAGATGGCTGAACATGAGACCCCTGTTAATCACTGTCTCAGTTTAGCCTTCAGTGCATAAATGGGGAAACACAGCTAAGAGAACAGTTACACCATTTATTACACGGCAGTAGTGTCCACAAAAGATCATGTTCAGTTTTAAATTCAACAAATCAAGAACAGAAGATTCAAAGAAGAAGCATGCAAATCACTACAGCATTGGCAAGAACGCGCTACAGCTGATTGTGCACTTTCAGACAGGGATGCTTTGTGGTGTGTCCTCATCCCTGAACACTGGTCAAACCTGGAGCAGCATCACAGGACTGACTTTTCTAACAGCACACTAAGTTAAGGATGCTCAGGTACTAGCAGGTGATGCGCCTTCCTCCCACCAAGCAGAAATGTCCCTAAAGCAAAGGAGCATTAGAAACTACTTCATTCCTCCAACCCCTTCCCTTACAACTAAAAAATCTTACCATGAAACTCCCCTCTGTCACCCTAAGCATGCTCTACATGGCTAGGTGCACCTTTGTTGAGTGCTTTCTGTCTGAAACACCAGATACACATGCAGGGGAACTCAATGCCCTAATGGCAAGAATGTTACACTGGGTCAGACAGACTCCACCTTACCCAGTATCATGCCTCTAAGCCAGATGTTTAGAAGAAAACACAACAATTAAGAAACATATAAGAAATTTCCTACTAAGGCTCTTCCTGCCTTCATTCAGGCTCAAGGACTACCTAAGCCAGAAGCTTTTATGCATTTAGTGATTCTAGATTTTTGCTAAGTCTCCCCATGAAGCTGAGTTAGCTTCTAGTAACAGTCAGCATCTTTTGGCAAAGGCATCCCCAACCACCTGCAACATAAAGAGCCAACTCTTTCATGTTTCAGACCTGATTCCTACTCTGTGTTGAAAGAGCTAATGAGGAACCAATCCCTCTGCCCCATCCCCAGGCCAGTTATTTGCAGATGGCCATATAACCCCTCCTTCCCATGAGCTGCTGGCAATCTACATCTTAAAATTTATGTCTGAGACAATCCAAAGGTCCATCATGGCAGAATATAATCATCTAGTGTTAAGGATTTCAAGAAAGGGAAACTAATTGCCTCTTTTTTTTTTTCTTTTTTTTCTTTTTTTTTTTTTTTTTTAATTAAATGCTTACTTGCAGAAAGAGGCCTGGAAAACTCAATGAATAGGAGCATAGAGCCATGAATAACAAGCAGTAACAGAGTAACAGCACCAGTGCTTTACACTTGCTAAGCCACACTCATAAGCAAGCAGGGATGAAAATCACCAATGTCTCACCTCAGTTCAGTGTGCTGGCTGACTCATTTTCCTGCCAACCACTCTGTGTGCTCTGTAAACCTGCTGTGCTAGTGCTGCCTCAGTCCTCATCCTCGCTGAACACACTTCTTGCTCAAGATGAAAGTTCTTTCCTCAGCTTGTTAACAGACAGAAAAGTCTGTACTGGCTGCTACCTTGTGGTGCTATCAGGTGGAAAAGAAATCAGTGTAAAAGATAAAAGGGCTCAACCGCTATTAGTTCACTGTCTTTACCATCTCTTCTCCCAGATACAATGCTCCTCTTGGGCAAAGTCATTTCCCTGAGAAATCTTCCCAGCCAGAGGAGCTTATTCTGTATTGTCCTATCCTTATGCCTATTGCACTTGCTTTCCATGCAAATATTCTCTACAATTTGGAGATCAGTTCAGCCTATATGCCTGAGCTGAGCCAAACCAATGAGCTGTAGGTGGAGGAAGGAGCACTGATGGAAGCAATAGTCTGGAGTGGGAAGCTCCTACCCTGCAGATCATTGGAACGGTCAGTCCTCTCCTTCATCTAGGACCTAAGCAAGGGATCACCAGAGTGCCATCACACAAAAGGTCTGTAGCCTTTTTTTTCCCTCTTTTCCAGTAATTTCTAGATCAGTAAGAAAGAAGTCACAGTTTGCAAGTGTTGCCTTTTACGCCTGTATCTCACCACTGCAGCACTGAATAGGGTCCTGAGCCAGGGTGAGTGGAGCTGATGCTGTTAGACAAGGGTGGAAAATTGATCTCTTCCCAGAAAGATTTAGAGGCCAGTCAGACAGGAAATTACTCCAGATGGGCACTCTGTCCCCATCTCTCAGCTCTTCCTACAGCTAGGAGATTCACTCTATAATTGCTTTTTTAGTCCACATTTTATCCTCAGCTGACAGAATTCCATTAGGGTGATACAAGCTGTGTGATAAAGGGATGTTTGTGTCTCACATGGGCTGTAAGTCATTTCTTACCAAACAAGCAAACAGTCACAGAAGTGGGCAAAGAGAACACTGAGCCAGGAGCCGTCCTCCTTTTGCGCTGAATATTGGGACTTCAGCATTCAAAAGGAAGTAAACATTCTTCCAATATCTTACATGCCCCCTGCTTCCCTCTATTCTCTTTGCAGGAGACACATCAGTGCAAATCTCCAATATGATGGAGATCCACTGTGCTTCGATCACAGCTGAGGGGCTAGTGAACAGTGACAGCACAGGTCACAGCAAGTGGCCTACATACAGGAAACCAGATGAAATGAAATGAATGCTTAAATACATCTAAGCACATACAACTGAAGAGCAAAACATGTTGGTTACACCTGAAAAAGAATGTTTAAGCAGGACTTTCAGGACTATTTTGGAAATGAGGAGTGGCTTTCTAAGCATAATGATGTAGCTAAAAATACACAACAAAATAAACTGAAAGTGCATAAGGAAAGGTGCATCAAATCCTGTAGTGTACATACGTGCAGTACCTATAGCACTGGCGAAGCCATTACCAAGCAGCATATTAAGGTCTGGAGTCCACATTTTTTGAAAAATATTGGAAGAGTTTCAGCAGCTTCACTGCATCTTAACAGGAGATCTGCTCCTGTTAGAACTCAGCCTCCTGTATCAGCAGCCCCAGACCATTAAGACCAGCCTACAGTATCCACGTACAGCATCTGTTCACACCAGTGCTGGTTTGGATTCAAGCCACTTGCTGCATTCCCTGGGCCAGTCAAGAGCTGCACCCAACAGCAAGGACTGGCAAAGCAGATAGCAAGAGGTCAGGGTTGACCTCTTGAGCAAGCAGCTCATGATGCTGTCAGCCTCTCCAGGTATTCCAGACATCCACTGACTGGTGAGCAGCTGTTGGCCCTGAACAGCAGAGGTGTTTTGGACAGTGCTTGCAGCTGTCTGGCTAACAGTGTGCCACAAAGAAGTGAGGAGACCACTTGGGTGCTGAACCAACCAAGGAGACACTGAGAGAGTGTCAAGACTACTCCATTGCTGGTCTCCTTACACTGATGGAGTACAACTGTCCCACAAAGCCTCTAAAGTTACAAATGTTATCGCAAGAGCTTAAGCTTCTCCATATTCCCAGAACTGAACTGCAGGAGTAGAGAAATCAACAACGTAAATGGAGCAGATGCTCCTCTCACCACCCATTCCTGCTACTTGGAGGAGATCAGACAACAAGAAGCTGAAAGCAAGATAAAATACAGGCTGTTACAAAACCACAAATCTTCCACACAGCATAAAAATCTTTATGGAGTTTTCATAACCGTTTTTCTTCTTTCTCAGTCTATACTCCAGAGCAGGAGCACAAATGCTTCTGAATTCCCTGAAATGCTTCTATCTTGCAGAGAAAAAGCCCTTACCTGAATCATGGGTAAAACGGAGTCCATCTGCTTCCTAAGTCAGAACTGGGATGTCAATACAGCACTTTGTATTTGCTTTTACCTGACTTCGGCTGTGCAGTGAGCTTTTCCTGGAAATGTAAGGGGATTTAAAAACTCAGCATTTGACCTCTCTGACCCATGGCTCCCATTCTCATATCATCACTGGCAGTGAGCCCTATCTCTGGCCAGTCCAGAGTAGACAAAATGCCTTGTGTTGCCAGGAGCACCAGAACTCTGCCCAACCTCACAACACCCAGTCACTTGCCAGCACTGTCAGGCTCTGGTAGATGTTGCAAGTCTGGCGTGCATCCTGGAACTGACAGGATTAAACATTGCTACAGGGAACAGCATATCACTTGGACCCAGCAAAAGCTCAGCAGGACCAGGAAACCTCACAGAAAATATCACCACTAATGTTGTGGTGTAATTTTATGTCCAGGTTCTGACAGCCTAAGCTACCAGAAGAGCTCGGTTTAACTTAGCTGCTGTATGCAGCATCTCTTAAAGCTCTTCTGGTTTCATCCTCCAAAATGAGGATGACTCCTGAGTCTGCAGAAGAGCTTCCATGTCTTATATGCTGTCTCTTATACTGTCCACACCCCAGCTTGCTCCCTTGCCCACAGGTGGGTGCTTCTCACAGGCAGAATTTAAATTCTACTGTATTAAACCACAAAAAGGAAGAAATTGTAGAACTGAAGTTGTAGGCCTTCCTGGGCATCCTGGTTTTCAGATTCCACTGTGAAGACTAATAAAACTATCTTTTTAAAGATCAAAAATTATGCAGCACAACATGCATTTCCTTACAGATTATTTCTTTTTCCTCTGCCCTTGTGGGACAAACTCATTTGTTATTTTGACTTAACCCCTTTGAAGTAAGTTGCTATGGGTAAAGGTGAACAAATATGCCTCAAAAGTTTTTGAATAGTCCAAAAATTGAACTGGGCTTAAATTTAATAATTGATATTAACGTATTCAGCCAGAGTTCACATTAATCCTCCTTTTTCCTTTGTCATGCTTTTGACAATGTCAAATGATGTGTTATTGCTGCTTGAGAATTATTTGTGCTGAAATTCTGACATTACTTGACATTGACCAAAGCACTCTGTGGGGATTTTCTTGATTGCATGTTTGGTCATCTTCTTTTTCCTCTCCTAAATGCTTCTCTGACATGAACGTACTTGTGACTAGTTGCTTTTAAAAAGTGAAAAAAAATGAACTTAATTCTTCCTCTGATTCACTATGGAAATGAGCCCAATAATTTGAGTACATAGGACTGACTAGGACACGATTATCTTTGGTTACATAAAGGGTCATCACATCTTGGCTCCAATTAGAAAGGCACATATTGACATCTCCTACACTACAGAGATTAATGAAGTATTTTCTAAACATTATGATACTTTCTGTATGTGACTGACCAGTATCAAGGGCGTCATTATGCCTTGCCTTGGTGACATATGCCATGCCAGAGTAGACAGTAGGCTGGAAAATCCTCTCAGCCAGAGACAATGCAGAGGAGGATTTTCCATAACTTAACACATTTTTGGAAATATTTCAAAAAGACACAGTGTGGCAGTTCTGGGGAATCTCTTGAATGGGCAGAAGTTGCTGCTAGGAGAGGCTGACAATCTGTGTGCCAGGCCTGCTGCACCGTATATGAATCTCCAGAGGCAAAAGGTATGAAAGCAGGCTGCAGTTACCAGCTGGATGGAGAGGAAGCGGTGGCAGAGAAGCAGGGAAGGAGGAATTGTGACCCTGTGGATGCCTGGATGATGTGCTGCACAAGAGGAAGGAAGTGATCAGCCACCTCTCTCAAAGTACATGCTTCTACTTTTACCCATTCTTGCAGTTACAGATCATGAGGACTGGCCCATGAACATGTCCCGACAAGGCCACCTGTTCATTCAGTTTCCAAAAACTATCCCATTATTCTCTATTGAATACAAGGCTTGATGGTGATGTAGCAGAGGCAGCAAGTGGAAGAGAGCAGCCTTAAAATACTTCTCATTTGGAGATCACAGCATTGTTCAGGACCCATTTGAGATTGGCCAAGTATTTTGCAAACAATTAAAAATCCTGGAGACAGGTCACATCATTAGGGTTGGAAAACCACTGCCTGTCCCATAGGATTTGAGATGCTCTGTAATCAGACACAGAGAAGAGGGGTCAGCACAGAAAATCCTCTCCCTCTCAGACCCAATTCTCTGCCTATTCAGTGCAATTTTCTTAGAAGAACAGGCTATGACAGGTCTCATCTCATCTGTAGACCACTTGTATGACAGATCTCTGATCATGCCTTAAGTCTTATAAAAAAAATAATATTGCAATAGCCTCTCCTCTTCCAAGCACTTTTTTTTTTTTTTTAATCTGTTCTTAACTGTATCAATAATGCTTCTTTCGGCTCCTCCTCAATTTGTTTTGGAGTTTCATTTAACAGCTATCTGATTTGGAGAAAAAATCAGAACTTGGTTCTTGGCAGAGCAACACTGGTAAGTGCACTGTGGGCGACAGCTTGAAGAACAACAGAAGGATTCTTTTGTCAATGCAGTTTGGAAACAGCCTTTAATCAAACTACAATATACTCACGTACTTCAGTTTTTTCGTTGGCTTAACTTTAGTGATGACTGGATAAAACTCAGAAAAACAGTTTATCATTTGGGAATACAACAATGCTTATTCTGATTCATTCAAGCTCTGCTAATGCTCCCAAGAGAAGTCTTGCCACATGCATTATCCCAATTTCACCCTACTGTGATGAGCTGCACTTCCTGTTCTAGGTATCCTGGCAAAGAAAGGAAGCACTAGTGTTAGAAGATGTCCCACAAGTTTAGTAATTAATACAAATGCTTTTGTGGACAAGAAGCACTTTAATTTACAGAAAACAAAGCTCTTAATCAAGCTTTGTGAAAATGTATTTTATTCATATCTTTTATTTTTTAAGCAGGAACACTTGTCACACTAATAACAATACCAATAATTAAATTCCATAACAAATTCTATTGGTATTATAAAGAAATAGACATCTGTTTTACATTTAGAAGTTCTTTGAATTTAATACAAGAGACATTTTGTTGCTTAATCAATACACAAAAATCCAGGAACTGCATTGCTATCTTCAGTCTTTACAGCTTAGCCAACAACAGCTAAGTATTTTATAAGCAAATATACAGACTACTGCTCTCCTGACTTAAAACAGAAAGGGAAGCAGCACATTTTGATTCTTTATCAGGAGCTGCAATAGTGTATCTGTGATGTATAAAAGCATTTCAGAGCTTTCAGTTCTATCTGGAAACAACAAACGAGTTCTAAATGAGAAAGGTAGAATGTTCTACGAGATCTTATAATAGATTTACAGGTTGTCACCACTGACAAATTTTCAGTGAAAAGCACATTTGCATAGCTAGAAATCCTGCAGCATGACAATTTGGTTAGAGTATTCTGTATTTTAAAAATGCAGTTCACTCCTTACCATCTGTTAGTTAAAATGCATTTACCATTTCTCAAAAGGGTTGATACACTGCTGGCAGCTGGTCTGGTTGGTGCAATCCAGGGGTACAGCCTCCTTGTTCACATAACCAAATGCAGGCAAAACTGGAGAAAAGAGCATTAGAGCATTGTTCTGTAGCAGGAGAATATGTAGCATATTAATGGATAGTCCTTCAGAAAAAAAATATTTTTTTTTTGCTTTTTTATGCTGGTTAAATAATAAAAGAAATGGTTATTTCACCGGAGAAAAAAACAAACAAACAAAAAAAACTAGGCATGACACAGCTGAAACTTCCTTATTAAACCTCCATTTTCTAAAAACAATCATCACACGTCTGTGCGCCCAGTGGAACCTCTTCGGATATCATAAACAGTGTCAGCAACTAGAGAGACAATACATGAAAACAGAGTTGGCAGCCTAGACACAGAGAGGTAATGAATATGTCTTATATGTGCATTTCCCAAAGAACTATTTACAAGCTTCTTCATCAGTAACAAAGCACACACTTCCTTCTAGTGGGAAGCTTCGCAACCAACCACCTAGGATTTCAAAGTTAAAGCTTAAGAAATGCTCTAAAAGACCTCATTATGACCATCACATTTCACCCAAGTTCTTGGTACTTTGCAGAAACAGTTGTCAGTTAGCAGTGAGGTTCTCACTCATTTCTATGTTTCTTCTTCTATGGATTTTCAATTAAGAGCGGGAAGAAAATTCAGACAGCGTAGATAACAACAATAAAAGAACCAGAAAACTAAATTCATGCTTTAAATTTCATTACTGAAGAAAATTCTCCTTTAGCCAATAAAGCTTCCTCTCATAAGATATGAAGCAGTTCAGAAAACACAGAACAACTTCCGTTTAGATGATGTGTATCTTGGAGAGCTAGATGACACGTATCTAGGGCTGGATGTATTCAGGACTTTCCAGCCACCATCCCATGTTACCTCTTCCTCCTCTGCAGTCCTTTTTCACATATGCAGGTTTTGGGACGCAAAGCTGTTAAGGGAAATTAAATGCTGTTTAAACAATGCTCCTGTATTAATAATGAAGTCCCATTTCTATATCCACCCCAGAATAAAAGTTACGCTACTCTTTTCAGTAATACATCTTACATGGACAGTGAGTGAGGCCTTGTAGAAAAGAAGATCTCAGAGTGACAGACTATGGAACAGTATCCATCTGAATCGGGGTGAGGAAGTAATTTAATTTGTTACTCTGTTTCTCAATGGAGGCTGAAGAGCATTTATAGATACACACACAAATTTTGGTCCCAGAAGTGACAGCACAGGGACTCCGAAAAGAAGGCAGAAGTCAAATCAGGTCCTATGGGAAGTAGTGGCAGAACAGCACTAACTGTGGTTCCATTTCAGAGCACAGAGCACTAACGCTAGCTCTTTCTTGTGCATCATCCCCTCACCAACGTTCTGATTTACAATTTTACATGAGTGATCTGGCTTCAGAGACTAGATGGGATTATCACAGGTTTGGGATTATGTTGAGGGAATAGGATGGATATAGAAGAAATAAAGGAACATAAGGGGTGGTGCAATAAGGTGAGGTAGAAAAGCAACATCTGAAAGCAATGCTGGCAAAATTACTTCCATCTTTCAACAAAGAGGATAGTCTGACTCCAGAGACATCAGGAAAATCTTCCCCCCCACCCCCCAAAAAAAAAGTCTTATGTAATCACTTTCCTGGGGAACCTGGTCTGAACTCAATGTTGGCCCCATTCTAATTAGGAGGTTGGACAAGAGCCCTCCCTGAGGTCCCCTCCAACCCAAATTATTCTATCACTAATTGATGAGTTAGTATTATTAGCCCCCGTGTCTGATACCAGTAAGTACTATAGAGGTGACAGTGGACAGAAGTCAATAGGCAATCCTCAACAGATAACCTCACAATAAGAGATGAGGACTGGTCCATCTTTAGGTGGCAAAAAAAGGCCTTCTCCCTCCTTAATATCTGGACAACAGATGTGACAGCAATGACAATGATACCCTATAGCTAGTAAAGTATAGCTATGTCTGCACTGCAACCCAGGATGTCATTACTACAGACACAGATATGTGCAAGATACTTCTGACACAGCTAGTGCTAATGTATTAATATTTTGAAATTAATATTTTCAAATTCCTTTACAGAATTGTTACTAAAAGCCATCAAATAATAATGAAACACTTTTTAGAGAAACTAACTGGAGAAACTGTCTTGGTTGGGGGAGAAAAACAATCATGAAAATACCAGCTTGGTTGAGAATTTGTAATATATTCAGGGTGCTATCCTGTATAATTTACAACAGGGACTCTTCAGACTATAAACACAACCTACTATTCCTCCTTGGGGAAGGAAAAAAAGCAAAACAAAACAAAAAAAATAGGCTCTTTAGTTATCACTTTGTAAGACAAAAGACCAACAAGACAGACAGTGGGAGGAATAAGGTCAACTCTTTTTCATCCCTGTTCCATTTATTGTGATTTTGGATTTGCTTGAGGAACAACAAGCAAGTAGTTCTAGGACACATATGCATCATCTCTGAAGCTGCTTAAAAGGCCAGTGGGGATGCAACAAGCCTATTACTCCAAAAGCTATCTTTGGACCTGTACTGTAACACTACTTTTCAGTTTACCTTAAGTCAGTTTCTTTCCTGAGGACTTCTGTTCATGTGTTGGTATAAGCTACAACTACATGCCACATAGGCCATTGATTTATTTCATCCACTTTCAGAGTTAGATACAGAATAAAAATCCATCAGAGTATGACATTCATGTTTGCTTTTTCCTAAGAAAAGGTAGAGCTAAATAAATAAGAGGTGTAAGTCCTCCCATTTTTCCCAGCTTAGGTCTTTAACAATGTTTATTATCCATACTGTCTTTCTAGAAAATAAGCAGAAAATTGTAAAGACAGAACTAACCTGGATCAGCCACAACTTGCTTCATTTTGCTGTTTGTGATAATCTGATTTTCATTCATCATTCGTACATCCTGATCTCCCATATGATTGCTGAAAAGATTAAAGTCAGTAAAATAACCGAAATAATCAACGTTTTGTAAGGCTATGATTGGCATGGAAAATGTTACCAAATGAGTTACTTAGGTTCAGGAGGCTTAAAAGAAATAATACAAAAACTGAAACAAACAAAAAACACTGAAGCACAAACACATCATGAGACTATGTAGAAAGACGAGGCATTCTGTCTGCATCTATCTGAAGTGTTTTTTTTTCGTTTGTTTGTTTGTTTTTGGTTTTGTTTTGGTTTTGTCTGTTCGTTTTGGTTTGTTGTTTTTTTGTTTTTGTTTTTGCCAATTTTAACTAGTGGCTAGTAACTATGTAGCAATAGGCACACATTCAAATATAAACATCAAATTCATGCTACAATTTTCTTGCCTGCCTGCACAGCTTGAACCATAACAACAAAAGAGAGATTTTACATAAGTGCTGTACAAAGAGGGTATAAAATCCCTATATGGAACTTAACATTATTTTGTTATGTTTATATAGTATTACTTGAAAAAATCCTGCAATATTAATTTATTGTGATAAGTTTTGTTTACAGGCTGACATAGAATTTTAAGATTTTTTTGTGTGTGTGAAAGAAACAAATTCAAAGTTTAATTAAATTACAGAAAAAAATATGTAAAGAAAACAACACTAACATCTCCCTTTCACACAGAGGAAAATCCATGCCTTTGATTTTTTTTTTTTCTTTACAAATACTACACGCAATAGGCTTCTATTCTTGCAGAAAAAATGTAATACCTCTCAAACCAACAGAGTGCAACAGGAGAAACAATACTGGAGCAAATCAGAATTTACATCGCTGATGATAACATGAGACTTCAGTTCAGGGTTCATAAAATGTTACCATTGACATGTGAAAGAGAATAGACCAAAGTCAGAAGTACCAACATATAAAAGCTCGAGAATATACACATTTTAAAAAATATATAGATAGATATAGTAGATATCTATGTTTTATTGCCAGAGTACCCTATATTTTAGTGGGGTAGCATAAGGAAAAAGAAGGAATAGAAGACTGCAAAACAAGCTAAGAAGGAAGACCAAGAACATTCCTGCACAGGAATTCTATGAGAAAAGACTCTGCATATTTTTGACTGGAAAACAGATCATGAATTGACCATAAAAGGATTTCCCTCTTAAAACTTAATCAACATATATATGTCTTTTAAGCATGTGTAAAGGAAGTTATGTGAAGAAGATCTACAACTATACGTGGAACTTCCCTGCTTTCAATAAAATAATACTCAAAGATGTTAAAATGAAGATGTTAAACTGAAGAAACTAAAAGTTCATTTCTCCTTCTTCCTGTATCCCACTGAAAAATTCTTCAAAACTCATAATTCCTCAAGACATTTTTCATTTCAGTAACTTTTTCACTTGAAAAACTGTTTACCACCAAATTTTACCATGACAACACAGCCACTTGTCCAAAAACACAAGTCTAACATAATACTTCCAAAACACAATAATCTACTTTAACATCTGGCATTGCTTGTGGCCCACACCACCTGTGCATTTTCCTGTGCTTTAGAGAAGCAAAGGAAATCCCTGTAAGCAAATGTGAACTTCTACAGTGAGTCAAGATAGCTTACATTCCTTCCACTTATTTTTAAATATTTTAGTATTCTTCTGAATGAATATGTCACTTCTAAATGCGAACTGTTGTCTTTTTTCAAGTTATGTACGTGCAAGACATTCTGCTTTTTAACGGTCCAATGTATAAGCAAGTGTTTATTTGTATAAGCTTTAAATTTTTCACCTTTTCAATCTCATTGAATATACGCTTTTCTTTCAGTCTTCATTTTCCTTGCTAGGGACTGTTTTTTAGGCCCTGTTAGTCCTGATCTTCAGAACATTAGTGTATTTTTCATCACATTTGCTGTGAGATTGCCAGCTTGGTGGTTTCAAAGTGTTAGTCCTCAGAACCCAATTCATTCTCATTTAATAGTTCACTAGAACATTCATAAAATAATAGATTTCTGGTTTTGGAATTATTATTTGTGAAAAAATCAGAGGACTTTTTCTTTACTTTTTACATTTGATCGTTATCGCCCTCCCCCCCCAACATAGTATCATTGGGATTTATTATTTCTTCTCTAAGGAGACCTAGTTCTTTTGCTTTGTCTTTATTATTATAGACTGCCATGAAAATACATTTAAATATGAATCAATAATCTAAATAAGTGCTAAAAAATGCTTAGAAATAAAGCTAAAGCTAGTGTTTTGGTCCTTTTATTTAAAAGAAAAAGATTATTTTTTAACCATTAAATGGGGTTGAGTATGCTTTATAGGGAACTTTTATACATATTTGTGTACTCCTAACATTAGTCACAAAAACAGTTTTTGAAAACAACACTCTTCCATTCAAGATCCACCCACATACCTAATAACACTTCTCTTCTGATGGCAAATCTTTTCATCGTCTGTAAAGAGAATGGTATGGTATGGGACCACTGGGTCACAGGTTGGTAGGATGCCTGACACAACATGGTTCACCATATCCAGAATCCCGTTGTACACAAGCAAGTCATCCACCAGAAGCTAAAGATATTAAAAAAAAAAAAAAAAAAAAAAGATTAAAAAAAATCCTAGGAATCACTTTCAGTAGTCCTCTCAATGAAATAACTAAAAAACATTTTGCACTATTTGTTTCAGAAGTCCAGTCATTACTTTAGTTTTTGTCTGCCTAAATTTCCATTCTGTTCCATTTGCTGGTGGGTCCCCCCCCCACTCCAGTTTGTGTCTTCTTACTTATATTTCTAATGAAGCTTTCAAAAAGGTACTCAAAATGTATTTCATGCTCTATGTAATTGCACTTCTATTAACTGGAGCAAATCACTCTTAAACCTAGGAATTAATGAATCTTAACTCACTTCAGCTGTCCAAAACCTGTGTCTGTGGTTATTACAGACCAGTATTAACCAGTATTACAGACCTGTTCTATAGTTACTAGAGAAAGAAAAGCATTATTCTATCTTAAAACAATTATCTAACTATCTAATTATTAAAAACACCTGATAAACAGGACACATGACTTGCAGAGGTTAATCATTTTAATACTAAATACAGTGATAAATGATATAAATCCCTTTCTTTCAGATTATATAGAATCACACTGAAGTAAACTGAAAAAAGTGCAGAAATCATGGCAAGGTGATTCACCAAAAGAGTAACAAGGCATACAAAATTACTTACACCAAATTCCTTCACACCTCTCTGAGGTGTTTTGGCATAATTCCATAACTTGATCATTGAAACAGTAGTAGGTACATCAAAAATAACATACACCCTATTCACCTGCAAAAGAGAATTCATTTACATTTTAGAGCACAAATCCCCCAAAGAAAAGTTTCATACAAGTTTCATCAAAATTGGTCTGCATTTAAAGAGATATAGCTAGAGGGCAGAAAACTGATAAGGACTTAAGTTCAGCTATCATCTCTGTTGATAATTCACAGATGTTGCCTCTTCTCCAGAGCTGCCCTCTCAAATGTACATTAACTCAGAAGATGACATCTCCATCTGAGCTTGTCATTCAGGACTGCTAATCATTTGGGAGAGGGCTAGAAAGACACTTTTAATGAGTATTACATCAACAAAAACACAGACATGGGCTTCAGCATGAGACAAGCTGACTACGAGCGGAATCCATCTTCCTACTAGCAACACTAAAATTTCTCATATATCCCAACAAAACTCTAACAGAAGTTGTGTACCCCACACAAGTTGCAAAAACAGGTACACAGACAACTCTCCTAATGCTTGCCAAATAATTATTGCTTGAGATATCGTTCATTTTATCTTCAAGTGACATCAATGTCAAGATGTTAAGAACACAGATTAAGTCACGGGAAACAAATCTTGCCTATTACAGCTAATTCTATGCTATTCCTTTTATGAGTTACTATATCAACTTTAGGCCAATGTATCCTATGTTCCCCCTCTAGCATCCTCTGTAGTCTTAATCCTTCAATGTTTTGTAGAAGATACTGTTATTTGTATTAAATCACTATGTATTTTTTGTACTGAAGAAAGAGAAGTAGATGTGGTCAATAAAGCTGCTCTTATGTATGCTTTTCTGGGAGAAAATTTGGGCTAAAATGTCCAAATACAATTGTTAGTGTGATAGAAAATGAAAAATTTGATGGAAAATGCATTCAAACAAACAAATAAAATATCAGTAAAAGGGTAACAAAGAATTCAAACCAAACTTATATTAGTAATAAGTTTCTAAAATTTTAGAGGTAGAAAGAAAGACAAATTTAGAAAGGAAAAGAAAGTCCCATTGTATACTTTTTTTCCTAAAGCTTTCAAATTTTCCAATATAGTAAAAAGTTAATTCAGCTTTCGAGACAACTGGAATGTTTCATAGCAAGCTAACAATGAGGATACAGAAGACTTGGTTCAGCATCCGAACTGTAGACAATGATCATTAATAGGCTGCTTGCTTAATCCATTTGTACTTGCTGGCTTTGCAACCAAACCATGGAAGATGGCAGAGAGGAAAGAACTATATGGATCTTCAGAAGGTATCACTTGCTACAGCTTAAGTACAGAAAGGGCCATTACTTTGCTTACTTGTCCCTCCTGCAAATCACATATTAGTGTTAAAAAGGGTAAAATGGATAATATCTTATCTACTACTTTGGTGCCAGACGTGATGACACAAAAAACATTGTATGGATCTGTGCTAGAACCTCAGGCATTATTTTCCTTTTGCCAAAATGAAATAATCTCTAAAATAATGTTTTTATAACATTAACACATGTCAGACATGCAAACTCAGATGGTTGTCAAATCAACCATTCACGATGCTACAATGGGTATCTGTGCATCCCGAGTTAATTACCAGGTTCAAGATGTGGGATCTAGACCCTAGGAACCTCAGGCATTACACAGAACTTCCATTTTCCTAAGAAACACAAGCAGTCAGTATTCCCAAGTATAATTAAAGTTTTATCTTAACTATACTCACTGCATTACATCACCAAATAATATACAAATTATTTTCAAAACTGACTTAATTCTTTGCTTATAGTAGTCTAAATAAATAACTGTAATATATGCAGTAAGGATTTTTCCAACACAGTAAGCTATAGCACATCACACTTTAGGTTTACATTTTATTACTTTTGAAATCTATCCTCTAAGAAATACATCTTAACAATGTCCAAAAACAGCCCCATGCAAAAATGTTCTCTCCCAAAACAAAGTAAGAACTCATCTAAGTTTATCAGCTTTTCCTGTTTAGATATTTGGTACCCCATATTTTAAACATGCTGCTTCTAAAAGGGCTCAATTGCTTGGAGTTTTAGGACATGAAATACTATGCCTGTCATGTCTAATTTATGAATTTGAATTCAAGACAGTTAATGAGGTTTAAAGAAATTCTAATTACTGTAACAAAATTTATTGTCTTTTGCAAAAAATGGTTTACAATTTTAGTACATTCCCATTTGAAAGGTGTTCACTGCACAAAACACATATATTAAGCTGTTTTACCAGTAACATTATCAGAGTAGCTGATAAAACATCCATGCTACCTCTGGAAATTATTTTCCTGTTGCATCATGGAAATAACAAGCAGGTTACAAAGCTGGGAGATATATACCGCTGCTACCTTTTCAGTGAAGAGAAATTGGAATAAAGAGAACGTCTTCTGAAAGGTAGCCTAGCTTACTAATATCAAATTTACCTAAAGATTATGCATGTTTTCCCTTTCTTTTATGCTTCTGGCCACATGTATGCACATCACTAGAATGGAATGAAAAGGGAAAATGTACCAAACCAGGAAGAACGGGTGCAAGCCACATATGTCTGCCATCAGTTGTGTTATTTACTCTGTCAATGAGTTTGTCTGGAGTTCGGATATCTCCAGATACATCGTCCAAAACATTGACACTATCTGGAAAAGCAGCAATATCTGGAAGAAAAAGCTTTAAGTTTAAATAACTGTAAAGGACATTTCAGAAATAACATATTTTAAAAGTTCATGCTTGCTCTTCCAGACTCCGTGAGCAAGTATTCTATAGATAGAATAGAGCAGTAAAAATTATAAAATACTCCAAGTATTTTACTTAGCTAGCTGAGGAACTTGAGAACACATTTTTAAAAGCAGTAAAACTCTTACAGATTCTGGCATTCGAAATTATATTTAAAATAGGAAGAAATTAATTAGCTGCATTTCATTTCTTTTAAAGTACATCTTCATGACTTCATCAATAAAGTTCCCTTATCAGAATTAGTCACTTCCCAAGTGTTGTTTTATTTATTTTGTGACAAAGCTACACTTTTTTTTAGCACAAACATGTAGAAACGCATATGAAAGATACCTTAAGAAAAGTATCCTTGTAGGAGATAGTCAGTCTGACTGCATTTTCCTGAAGTTCCATAATACTTCTAATAAAAATCATTAACTGTCTAATAAGACCTTCTTTCATTTCTTTCAGAGGGAAAGATTAAACCTTCTATAGGCTTTCTGTATAACTAGACTTCCTCTGTAAGGGAATGTTTCAGTTAAAAACATATGTATGCTAAAGACATGCAAAGAAATGTGGATGGACGGCATTGTCTTCAGAATTATAGGACCCTAGCAAGCTAGTTTGATGGACAATAGTTTCCCCTTGCTTTGCTTTCTAGAAGGTTGGAGTCTCTCAATATTTATAAGGAATTTAAGAAATAGCACAGAAATGACTCAGCTATTTAAGAAAAGCTTGCTTCAGACTTGGTAGCTGAATTATCACATGTACTGTACTGAGACAGATGTGCTTTTTCTGGGATCCTAAGATACCCAAGAAACACTGCTGTACAAGCAGAAACAGGTGATTATTCCAAACTAGCTGTGCTATCTTTACATGGCATTGTAAAAACATACAATAAGGACATACTGTAAAGGCATACAATTTAAGTCAAAAATCCGCCGATCTTAAAAACAAACTATTAACACTTCAATTTCAAATGTTTCTTCTCCATCACAGATTTGGAGATTTCAAGTTCATCATGCACCATACAATACATAAATAAAAATGTTGCTCAGAAAAGAACCTTGACTTTTTTTCAGTGTAATCTCTATTTATAAGAAAATGAGGATCTGTTGAGACATACAATACACACAGCATCCACATTTTTATCAGTTTTAGTTGGTTAAGAAACACTGCTTTTACAATGTGATTGAACAACATCAGTTCTATATGGAGGTATACACTTCCAGCACTTTAAGATTCATAGAACCAGAGAATGGTTTGGGTTGGAAGGGACCTTTAATGATCATCTAGATACAACCACACTGCCATAGGCAGGAACACCTCCTCCCAAGTCCAGGCTGCACAAATCCCATCCAGCCTGCCCTTGGGCACTGCCAGGGATAGAGCTTCTCTGGACCAGCCACTATCTAGCCACCCTCACGGTAAAGGATTTTTTCCCCCAATATCTATTCTAAATCTTACCCCTTTTAGTTCAAAACTATTACTTCCTGTCCTATCACTACACACCCTGGTCTCTCCTCATCTTCCTTATACGCCTCATCTAAGTATTGGAAGGCTGCTGTAAGGTCTCCCTGGAGCATTCTCTTCTCCAGGCTGAACAACCCCATCTCTCTCAGTCTCTTTATCTTTACAGGAGAGGAGCTCCAGCCCTCCGATCATCCTTGTGGCCTCTGCAGAACCTGCTCTATCAGCTCCCTGTATCTTGTGCTGGGGCCCCAGAGCTGAATGTAGGGCTCCAGGTGGGGTCTCATGAAAGGACAGTGGATGGGTAGAATCCTCTCCCTTGCCCTGCTGGCCACCGTACTTTTGATGTGGCCCAGGATATGGGTGGCTTTCTGGGTTGCAAGTGCACGTTGCCAGCTCATATCAAGTTTTTTCATCTACCAGTACCCCCACACCTTTCTCTGCAGGGCAGCTTTCTACCCATTCATCACCCAGTCTGTACTGATGTTTGGGATTGCCTTGACCCAGGTGCAGGACCTTGCACTTGGCCTTGTTGAACTTCACAAGGTTTGTACAGGCCCACCTCTCAAGCCTGTCAGGGTCCCTCTAGTGGTCAGCTGCAACACTCAACTTCATGTCATCCACAAACTTGACAAGGGTGCACTCAATCCCACTATCCATGCTGAAGACATTAAACAGTCCCAGTCCCAGTACGGAATGCTTAGGGACACCACTCCACCTGGACAATGACATGTTGACCACTACTCTTTGGATGTGGCCATCCAGTCAATTCTGTATCCACCAAACAGTCCATCCATCAAATCCATAGCTCTACAATTTAGAGACAAGGATGTTGTGTAGGACCGTATCAAAGGCTTTGTACAAGTCCAGGTAGATAACATCAATTGCTCTCCCCTTGTCCACCAATGGTGTCACTCTGTTGTAGAAGGCCACCAAGTTAGTCAGGCATGATTTGCCCTTTGTAAAGCCATGCCAGCTGTCTCCAATCACCTCCCTTTCTTCCATATACCGTAACATGGTTTCTAGGTCTACCTGCTCCATAAGCTTACCAGCTACAGAGGTGAGGCCAAATTTAGTTGATATAGAGTGCTGAAGTGCAACTCTTCAGTGGCCCTGATTGCTATGAATCTTTCAGATGTGTCCTTCATTCCATCTATTGGTTACCCATGGAACACTGAATCAAATTGAAAGGATACTGTTTTCAGTCAGTAAGATTTGGTCTCCATGTTCATTGAACAGCTCCAGTCCATTCAAACCGATGTAGTATGGATCACCCCAAGTTGTCAGAAGCTGAAACTGAAAAACAACTGAAAAGCAAAGAGCTATTAAGGAAAATTTTGATGCTGATACTTTTTCCTAATGGAACATCTATCTTGCACTTTCAAACATGACTGTGCAACACACATCTCCAATGTTAGACATTCTCACCTGCAGTGTATGAGATGCTTCTGATACTACAAGGACTGTTTAGCCAAATACCAAAGTAGGCTACATATTTGTATCACAGATTCACAGCTCTGGAAACCTGAATACTTTGGATGCTGTCACCTTATCTCAGTGTAAAGGAGTTGAACAGATGCAAGTTTTACCATGCTTTTTGGCACCAAGTTTGGATGGCAGCTGCTTGCCAATTCTCTTTACAACTGGAGATACAGTCTGACAGATTAGTCAGGTCTCTTTGACACCACAGAATTCGCATTTCCTATTCAAATCCAAAAATTTCTGTTTGAAATGAAGAAAAGCTTTTAGGAAAAAAATCACAATTCATCCTTGTTTCCTGCTGTGGCCAATACCTAATGCTTTCATAAGAAACATTATTAGACAGATATTGTAGAGTATACAGGCATCAAGAATTTCTTTTTAGTCCATAAAGAGGGAAGAGGTTTTTTTTTAATACTCTCAATACACATTACAACAATCCTTACTCTTCTTAATGTCTATAGAAGTCCAATCATTCATGATCCTTCCTCTTTGAAGTGACATCTTATAGCAACAAGTTCCATTATATCTAGTTATAATATGGGTGAAAAAATGTATTGTTCACTCCAGACTTTGTCTTAAACCCCTGTGAATAAACTATATTATTTTCAGAGAAAAAGTCTGTCATTTCTAATACTGGTAATACACAAAAATGAAAATCTGCAGTTGGAACAACTACATAAAAGTCTGTCTACTTACATTCACATATGCTCATGTATGTTATTCTTGTAGATGAAGAACTAATGATTTTTTATTATTGTTATTTTTATTTTATCATTATTTTTAAGTGTGTGACCTTCCTTATTACATATTGCAACTTATTAACACCATAGCTCTTATCTAGAGGCTTGATTGCCTTTCTACATTTTCTGAATACACCTTTGCTTGGTTTTGAATTGCATGAGTGGTAACTGGCCAGCAAATATGCCCCTTCATTGAATGGCAGAAAATGTAATAGGTATGTGCTGTCCATTTCTCTAGTGGAGCACCTATTTTTCTCTTTCCTCTACCCAGCCACTGATTTTCATGAAACCGTCAGGAACTTAGTCTTGCTGAGACCTCAGTGTCTCTAAACATGGTTAGAATAGCCTAATGGATTTAAAAGGCCTGTCAAGTAGATGGATGGCATGACAGGAAGTAGTATCACAAAAGTCTGTACTTATTTAAGAAAGCTCAATGTTTCTGGCTTTTTAAACTTAACAAAAATGGCAAAAATATTACACAGTTCTGATCAACACAGCCTTAACAAAGATGTAAAATAAGACAAATTCCAAGAAACAGCAATGAGAACATTCAAAGATATGCAAAAAATACAGACTACTTCTAGTGTTGACAGGCTGGCAGGATACTGTGCTTATGAACCTCTAGCTCTAGCTTGGGTGGATTCCAAAAGGCAGGAAAAAAAGCTACTGGAGCATTTTACTACAGGTGACACATTCTTATATTCTGTTTCATTTATTTACTCTTAATTCATACCTTTTTCATCATATTCTTGGTATCTCAGTCATTTCTTAAAGCACCAGAAACTGTTGGATTCAAAACTGTCAGGATTCATTACAACGTTATACAGAACACTTCGGAGTTATATACCAAATGAGAAAATGACAGAGAAGGATACAACCACATGGCATTAATGGTGCTTCATAGTCCATACTAGCTTGTTCCATTCTCTTTGAACCAGTCCTGCCAAAATGACCAAGGCAAAATAGTTTGTATATACATTCTTGGGTTATTTGGAAAAGAACAGAACAAACCCAAGAAATTAAGTCAAAACACACACCCCTCTGCCCCCCAGATTATGTAATATAATGTATTTTACTGAGATCAGAGAACATTATATTTTCATCTAGATGCTACAGATTTGCTTCAAAATAAAAATACATATAAATATTGAACAGTTAAGAGAAACTACGTGGTGCAGATAAAAATATCCTACTTTACCTCTTTTGTACCCTATTAAGCTGGGGCTGCAGATAGTCAAGGAAGAGAATTTCTTGGGCGAAGTCAAAGTGGCAGTTGCCTGGTCCCTTGCGGATAAGAAAGCCCTCTGGTGGGGAGATGCTGTGACCATCCAGTGTTACATGGACTACCTTAGCCTTGTTTAAAAAAACATAAAAAACATAACTTAAATCCAATGCACTAGCACTCACTTCTGAGTCTGAAATAATAGTTTCAGTAATTTTGATGTATTTATTCCATTCCTATGTAGTATCACATCCTTTGGCCTAAACCAGAAGACACCAGTTGCAACCTATAGCGTGCAATCCAAAGCATCACAGGTGACACTGACTGAACTGTTGAGATTGATGGGAATGACAGAGGTTGGGGATGAGGGAAGAAGAAAAAGATTGGAAGAGCTCCTCAATTACTGCACCCCCCCTAGAGCTCAGCAAACTGAAGCTTTGTGAGCTGCAGCAGTACACCCATCAGACTGGGCAGACTCAGCTTTCAAGACAGCACGTGTCATCTAGGGAGATGGTTAGTTATTTGTTGTGCAGCTGAATGCAATGCTAGCGCAGGCCTGACTGCTCAACCCTGGCTGAAGCTAGCCTTTAAGAAATCATGTAACCTGGTGATCTCTTGGGAGCAGACACACATTCATGTCTTGATTCTGTTTACAGAAAAGCTGTATTTCACCAGTTCTATTTATCTGTGTGACAGGTGGGATTTGGACTTCTCCAGGATCATGCAAACTGATGTACCAAGCCATGCTGTATGTAACCCAACAACATATGAATGAAGAAGTACCTGTATCAGGCAAAACAGATTAAGCCATGTCCACATCACAGATGTATGCGTGCCTGATACAATCTCTGAAGATTAAACTAAATAATTCAGGCATACTTAATCAGAAGATGAGGGAGTCCTGGCCCCTTCACCCTCCCCCAACAGCACCATCTGGTGCTGTATGCACCATCCCAGTCACATAACAATTCGGTCATGCAGCAACAATTATCACTGCATCTTGCCTTGCAGTATGTTAAATGTAACCTAATGTTAATCTCAAGCAGCATTCATTGCACTTAGTCTGTCACTAATTACTGCTTAAGGAAGGAATAATACCTGGAAAAACATAACAAGATGGCCTTATAACTGTCACTATGATTACAGCTTGCTGATTAATGGACTGAATGAAAATGGATTCATTTAGTTAGCAAAAGACAATTTAGTCTATATCTAGATTTTACACTGACTGATGTCTATATGATAATTTGAGGCTAATTTAATTTTGTATGGAAATATTTAATTTTCATCACCTGTTATTAGGACTTATATTAAAATACATATGTAGTATTTATAGACACTTAAAATGGGAATTTTAGCTTTCTGAGAAGAGCTTAACATTAAGGATTTTCTGCAAAGCCCATATACTATCAGTTTCCTGATATTCATAATGATTTTCATATCTTTGCCATTTCTAAACTGTTTTTATTCAATTGTGATTTCATTAAGTTGTACATGTAATAACCCAAAAGTAAAGCTTAAGATATTTTTTTATATATAAATATTTATTGATTTGAAAACTTAACATACTGTACTGGACTAAATGAGGTACTCATTTCACTTTCAAAGAGCACAAAGATAAATTAAGAGGGAAAGTTTGTACAAGTACCAAGTAGGGGGGAAATAACTATTTCTGGCTTCATCTTTAATAAGCTTGGGAGCAAAAAAAGGAGATACACTTTTTGTATATGACATGATACTGCATGCTACTTTCCAGATGAATCAGGATGCCAGGCTAGGAAGAAGCAAAAAATCCACTGAAATACACTTTAGTTTAAGAAACATATATTGAATGGGAAGTCTAGAGACTCAGAGATGAAATCTTACCTATTACACCACAGCTGCTTATATTTATGTGCCCTTTAGAGCCCTCATTTCTAAGTAATTTTCATCATCTGAGAAGGCTCTCAACCATCACACACAGCATTTTACAAATCGCATAACAAAGCTTTCACAAGGTAATTTTTCATAGAGCTGGAAATAGCATGCAAGCCTTCATTTTGACAGTTCACTGCCATTACCCTCTCATACTAAAGCTGTGAATAGAATCCACCAGTCTACAGCTGCCTAGAAAATCATTATATTTCACATCCTGTTTCCTAGAAGAACAGCAATACTTCAGAAAACAAATGTCACTTTGCCCTAGGTTTGCAGTTCAAAGCCTCTTTGCTGCAGGGCCCAGCAGATATCCTGCACCTTCAGTTTTCCAAATAACTTGTCTCATTCATCCTTTTGCAGAACTGGAGGTAAAAACGCCTCATTTAAATTGTACCCGGTAACTGCTATGGGACTTACAGGTGTGCCACTCACAAGCATGCTTTATTGGATCCACCTCTTTTGTCAATCTAGCAAATAAACTGTAAAAACAAACAGACAAACAAACACACACAACACCTTCCTTCCTTCCTGTCTTGGTTTGGTCTCCAAAAAACAAATTCCCCATTAGATCTTAGGGATCTGTTTTTTGTTGTTGGTTTTTGTTTGTTTGTTTGTTTTTCCTCCTTTAATAACTGAGACACACACAGAAAGTAGATTTGATTGGAAAATTCATGTTCAAACTTTTCTTCCCTGCTCTGCCTTGGAGAAACTTGGGCTCATAATAGTAGAGAAAAACATTCCACAACACCATTTACAGACAGTTCTTCAGATTGCAATACATATAAAGAATCACAGAAAAATTTTAATTCAGATAGAGTTCTGTGTTGTCTCCAGTCACAACTCTTGCTCAGAGCAGAGCGGCCAGCAAAACTAAATTGGGTTATTCTGCCTTTTGTTAGAGTTTTGAAAGCCTCCACCAACAAGGTCTCACCCTATCACTGCATACTGTCCCAGTGCTGTACCATTCCCATGGGGCAGAGTCCTTTCTTTATGCTCAATCATACCAGTTAAGTCATGGATTTTACTAAAAGAACTATATGTTACACAGGTGTATGTTTACGTGGTAAGCTCAGCATGCTCCTGAACCCTACCATGTGTCATTTTGGGATAATGCAATGAATTGAAAAAAATAACTTATCAAATGTTAAAATTTCTGTATCAGTTGTGGCTAGAATGAAAGATGTCACACTCTGGACCCTGTGAGTCTTTGGACAGTCTTTGGCACTCTACAACACCTCATGCTTATGTTAAAAGATGCCAGGGCTCAGTTACAGAGAGGGAACACCTCCTCCTTATGTGATTGTCCATATGAAAGAAATTCCTGGAAGGTAAATTTATGTAGAAAAGTAGTTCTCCAATATTTGCTACTATCTTGTCCAATCTTATGAAGGACCCATGCCTCCAACTTCAATTCTAAAAATTTTTCCAGAGCTCTGCTGATTTTTTTTTGTTTTTGTTTTGTCATCTTCTCTCTACTTTTATACACACCAACATTTTTCTCCTTATGTGACTGAATTTGGAAGTCAAGAACACACCAGTTAAATGTGAATGGGAAGATCTGGAGACACGGATTCACAAACTGTGCAGTGAACAGCAACAAATTCTTCACTTTCATTGCAACATCATATGAGAAAAAGCAGGGAAATGAGTTACAGCCAAACTCAGAATGAGAGCTAGATATAACACCAACTCCAACAGATGTTATTTGATAGTCAGCTCCAAGAGTTCAGGATAAAAACAAAACTAAAGCAAGTAATTCAGAAAAAGAAGTGAGGAGGTATGTTATACAATTTTAGCTAAACTACATTAGCCAAACTGCTTGAAAATGGCAGCTTTCCCAAACAAATGTTAAGAGTTCTAGAGACTCGCTTATTGAAAAAAGTAGCGTTGATTAATTGGGCTTAAAACAATCCACGTATGACAGCCAAGTACAACTCTGCTATCCCCAGCTGTTTTCCATTCAACTGCCTGGTAACTACATAGGTTTAATGAACCATAAACTCTATGGTAGTATACACTTAAAAACTGAAAGCAAATTTGAAAACTGCATGGCATGGCCACAGAGACAGAGCCTTGGGTTTCGTGATGCAAGTATAATGAAGTTTCATTATATTCCTTGTTTTAAAAAGGCACACCAAATTCTCTATTTAACATTTTACTAAACATTACTAGTTAACTAAATAGCTATACAGCTTTTATAATTGATGTACTAAATGATAACTTTTAAAATGACAGACTTAAAAACAGCAGAGAGCATGAAAACACTTTAAATGACACCACTGCCAGAGACAACAAAAAGTTTATATGCAGATACTGCTTTCTTTAACTTATCCAAACAGGATTTCTGTTGAAGTGCTCACTGTTCTACCAACCCTTTTATTGCAGGAAATGAAGAATCATATGGTAGGCCTAAATACTGGCTAGTGAGAGGATATCACTTCAAGATCATGTATCTTGAAAATAATATGTGCTACTATGCGTCTCTTAGAAAAATCATCTGTGAAGTTTTCTTTAAACTGTCTCTCTCTTTTTTTTCTCCAGTATTTGCTGTTTGTGGAGACAGAAATGCATTATACCTGCCACAAAACTCAGACTCAGACAATCTAGAAAGATTTATGGCATTCCATTAAGGCAGCTATATTCATTCATCACAGTACCAATTTTCCAACGCACTGCTGTATATTTTTGCTGGCAGTGCTCCTTTTCTTTTACTTACCCCTCTATAGGTATCCTCTGGAGATTTATTATAGTTCCAAAAGCGAAGCCCTGCAATATTTTCAATTTTATAAAAATGGATTGTGAGCAGATGATTTTCTCCAAAAGAGAAGGGAATGAGCCACATATGGTCATCCTCAGCTGTGATATTAGTCCCATCTATTAACCTACAAAGAGAAAAATCCATTAGCTGCAGAAAGGAAAAGCCTGCTTTACTCATGAAAACAAGTGCTTTACTAGGTCTTTTTCTGATTTCCACTTACAGATTCCAGGGCTTTATTATGCCTATGTCTATTAAATTAAAGAAGCATAATAATAAAAAAAAAGTAATACATAATCATTGAATTGAAGGCCGGGGTGATAGGGAGGCAGAAGAAAAAATAAAAACATTTCGTTTAGTTGAGTCTGTTGAGGAATAACAGACAAATCCTTATTTTTCCCTGTGTGAACAGGTAGAGAAAAGCTAATTTGGTATCTCTGTACCGAAATGACTGAAGGCAAAGCCCTAAGGCCCAGACGTTATATAACTTACTAACACAGAACTGTGCCTAGCTTAGCATACCTGGCAGTCTGCAGTGTGTTACTGTGTGCAACTATATAATGCAACTATACTGAATCTGAGCTGAATGGCTGATGGATATAGCTCAGAGAAGCAGCAGTCTGTTCACATCTTTCATCATGCTCACAGTTAAGCATATTCCTACTTCGTTTTTAATAAATAAATAAATAATTCTACCAAAGTGATAGTGTTGTCTCATAATAGCACAGGTGTTAGGCTGACTAGGTAAATTTCATTACATTATTTCCTCATCTTGGAATTCCAACTTCCACCACAAACTATGGCATACAAAGAGTGCAAAGGAGAACATGAATTAATTGACCCAGTGTAATTACTTTTGTACACTGCCCTAAGTACCTACTCTACTTAAAAGTGTAATAAATAAGTGGGTACCAGACTTGGCAGTTCCTCACAGAAACAGGTATGTGTAAGGACTCTTTTCACAGAGAAACTGAACCGATGAAAAAGGTGTAAAACTTGGCTTGGTCCTAAATAGTACACAGGACTTGAAATTTTGTAGTTGAAGAGCACTGAAGCCTACTCAAACTCAACATACTTTGCAGAAATATCAAAAGGAAAAAATAAAGCCCCTATTTCTTGTGCTAAAGAAGCCTCTTAAGTAAAAATGGAGTCTGACAAAAAAAAGAAAAAAGAAAAGAAAGAAAAAATGAAATCCTTATACACAGCAGACAGAATATTAAGGGATATCATACTGGAAGCATAGAACAAATCTGTCTCACTAAGCAAGACATTAGAAAGGGGGAGGACTTGAAAAAATGGAAGCCAGCCTGGCTTAGTGGCAGATAAAGAAAGTATTACAAGCCATCTTTCAACAAAAGTCATGATCAAACAAACTAAATCAACAGGATCATAAACTCTGGAAGGGTAAATGTATATTCACAGGCTAAGAAAGGTTATGAAGGCTAGCACGCAAAAGGTACCATAAATAAAATTCCTCAAATACATCAGAGGCAGAAAGCCTGCCAGAAACTCTAGGATCAACAGATGACCAGGCTGTAAAAAAATGCATCCAGAGGTGATAAGATACCTAAGGAAAAGCTAAATTAACTCTTTGTATCTGGGTCCATCATAGAGGAGTCTGGATAGTACCTCCAGAACCTCTTCATCATAAGGGATCTCACAGGAAGATTTCTTAGATCTTTAAACCTATGGAAAAGATTTTTGTACATTTCATAATTTGAGAAAGTTTATTTGCCAATGAATAAAACTTCATTGGAGTTAAACAAAAGCTGCAGTATTAAAGATTAGTATCTACTCCTGCAATTCCCTAATACAACGTCACTCTTCACTAACTTGACGTTTTTCCTTGTAATTATTCAGTAATCCTGCAAAAATATTACTGCATATGCATAGACAAATGCTAATAGAAGGCACATATTTCTGCCTGGAATGTCCTTAGCAGTGATACCAATCAGGCACATTACCTTTTCCCAACTCAAATATTGTCTTTTGGAAACACCTCATTAATTTTTCTGCAACAAACCGTTCCTGGGAAGCTCATGAAATCCAAGAATCAGTAATGAGGGTATGAAAATCGTGTTGGTATTTACATGTGTTAACCTAACAAAAGTTCATATAATTCTGTCATTTTATCCAATTTGATGTAAAGTGCATTTAAAATTGATAAACTCTAAAACTGTTGATTGATAAGAATATTGAGCAGACTCCACCTCTTTCACTACTTACTTTTCTAATGTTCTGGAATCTCCTGTATACTCTGGAAGATCATTCAAGTCTTGGGGTGAAGCAGAAATCTGTTCTGTACTTATTTTTAATGCTTGACCATTCTTTCCTATCACTTCAAGTCCAGTCAGCCCAAGGTAATGAGAATCTCCCCAGTTCATGGTAAAATTCAGTTGCAGGCCTATATAAAAATATACATACAATATACACACATACATAATTACTAGTATGAAGTAAGGCACAAAGACTCCAAAACTGAATAATCAGTGTGAACTGGAAGACACTTTCACTAGTACAGAGCAGTCAAAGACACCAAAAACATAAACATGAAAGATCTGATAGATTTCTTAAAAGCAAAGATAACAGGAAAGCTGGACTGCACAAAGACTTGAAAGTACAAACGTTTTCCAAAACAGAGCACCAATGCAAAATTGCTACTTACAAGCCCTGATCCTCATAAAAGAAAAGAACACCCCCACACTTAAAACACTATTGGATCAGATGATCTTGAATGTCTTTTCCAACCTTAATGATTCTGTGATTCATACCGTGGGTTAATACAGAGTAATTCAAGATAATACAGGTAAGAGCACTGCAGTGTTTATGTAGGCTGTCAGGAGGAGGAAGGCTTCTTTCTCTGGTCTCTCTCCAGCTAGCCAGCAACCCAGCAATTTGCTCTGGGCTGGGTTTGCCACTGCCACTAGTGGCACTAGGGGATCCACTCACTCTCCACATTGTAACCCACTAATGCATTCTAAATTCACCTGCTCACAGCCTGGCATAAATGACTGCTGATAGTCTGCATCTGAGCACATTTCATTCAAGGATCAGGCTCAATTACCATCAGCTAGTCACATAACCTCACAGTTTTCTTTATTTAGGACAGTGTGGCAGATATTACTGCGACACCATCAATGCCACATTGATGCCTGTCCACTTGCCAACAGCTTGAATCCAAGCCATGAATCCTACCATGTATTATCCAACCTCTTTCTTGGGTAGAGACAAGCTACTCCAATCAACTTCTTAACAAGATCTTGTCCAAATGAGAGACTCCATCTACTAATCTCTGAATTATAACCTCACTATCTTTTTCATTGACTTTGAGAAATGGAACAAGAGAAAGGCATCTAAAGTTCACAGATATGAGCCGATCATAGATGTTCATATACAAAGTTTATAGATCTAGATTATACATATAGACAATAGATACATAGCTGAATAACAGTATTGTGGTTATTTTCAGAGAGCATATCACAGTTTGCTAAAGGCATTATGCCAGGCACAAGAACCCAATTTCTCCTCTGCTGGTCAAAGGACCAGGAAATTATACTTCTGGGCCATTCAGAGGTTCACTAGAAAATAATTTAAAGGCCAGAAAGATTTGCTTTTGTGCAGGATAAACAGATCAGGTACTTTCAGTAGGGATGTAACATTCTGGTCTAGTTTTAACTGTAGGCTTTCTATTGTGAATCTGATCTGAGAAATTCAGTCAGTCTAAATAAATATGCGGGATTGGAATAGAATTACTTGGTAATGGACACAGCTATCACAAATCCCATTCAAGGACTACGCAAATGGCTAGTGTTATTTTTGAGATTAAATGCCAGCTGTCACAATATAATGTTCTAAAATCCACAGTAAAAGAAAGCTTCTGTCTTAAATATTCAATTACTCTTCTTTATTCCAGACCAGACATCTGTCACCGTGTGACTCTGACAATTCAGATTCTCCTTGATAACATGTCAGGAGAGTGAGGGGGTAGGTGTGGAGTGGCGTATGCAAGCAGTAAAAGAAAGAACTTACACTTTCCAGTAAATATTCCTGGCTCCTTGGGTATACATTCAGAGGAAGAGTCTGGCAGAATTACTTGCTTTTGTACCTAAAAAGTAAGCCAACAGGTGCAATAAACATGCATTTAAATATACACTTTTAAGACAGTTCATAACATATTTGTTTGTTTTATGTACAGCTTTTTGTGTTTCAGTCTCCCTTTGCCTCACCACTCAGGCTGTTCTGCAAACAATGGAAAACATGCCCCTAAACATGAAAGACCACATGCATCCTTACTAAGTCAAGACAATATGTTTGTTGATGTTGTTAGTGCATTTATGAGATTTCCTAGCGTGGGATGACTTTTCTTGGAGAGGTTGGAATTGATAAGTCACTCTTACTTTCATGCAGGCTGCCATTAGCAAATGATGACATACTGCATTTGCAACACGTAGCATGTGTGTCACAGAGATAAAATGTTTGGATGCAATGTAAGACCTCAAAGTGCCATTGCGTTTTTTCCCTAGAATCAGAGGGCAGAAGAAATGAGCAACCTTACCAAAAGCAGGTGTTTGTTCCTTGACAATACTAATTAATAGTTAACAACACAAATTATCGAGGCTGCCAAGGAATATGCTTTTTCCTCATGGATTAAAAATTTATGGTCTTTATTCTATTGATCACCTACCTTGAAATGAAGATATTTTTCATAAGTACAATCATGGCTGACAGCAAGGGATGAAAAAATAAATCTTTTTCAACCCCAGAAATCAATCCATATCTATTTATTTTATTTTTTAAACAGAAGCTGGATCCAAACTAATGGCTCAATGATCTAGTAACATTATTTTAATTGGTCAATAGGCAATGCAACAAGGTGCATTTCCAGAGAGCATTTCACAAAAACACCTCCTCAAAATCTCTGAGTAAGCTAAGCTGCCGTGGAGGAAATCCTAACTAATTAAACACCTGGTCTGCAAACAGGAATTAACTGTTGGTTTTGACAATTCAGGAAAGTGAAAATCCAGGAAAAACAAACAAAAAAAACCCACAAATGACAAAATTTGCTGATCCTACTGAGGCAATTATGGTAGTAAAGACAAAGGACAACTGCAAAGGTTTGCAGATAGACTTCCTTTCACTGAGTGAGGGTGATAAAATAACATTAACTTAATTGTAGATAAATGTAAAAATGCTATGCAGAAGAGAAACAATCCTGACTTTACATATGAAATATTGGGCTACAAAGTAATAGGAGATCTGAATGAAATCTTGTCATTGTTGTAAGTAGTTCTACAAAAACATCATCTCAAAACTCATTAGTAGTCAAAAAGCCAAATAGGAAATTAGGCGTCTAGACTCATTCTCCATAGTTTCATTCATCATTAGAAGTAGACTTCCTGTCATTCAGAATACACCAACAGGGCTTACATTATGGCTAAAAAATAAAATAAAACAAAATAAAAAAATCAACACTTGTCTCCTACTATTATAGTCAATTTCCATAGTACAACCACTGACATCCCTGATCATCTACATGTGTTCTCAGACAGCAACATACTTCATGTAGCAGCTGATGTCCTTGTGGTAATTACGTAGGTGAAGCTGAATCAGAACTGCACACTATAATACACTCACACAGAACCTACAGAGTATGAAAAAAACCTCTGCTGTTGGAGGGTATTTTCTCACAAAACAGTGACTCCATCTTTGATGTCTCATGCCTTTTCCACAGAACAACTTTCAAAGACCAGCCTGGGAATCAAAATTTGGAACTCTGCTGAATATTAAAACTCCACAGACTCAATAAAGCTAGTGCCTTTATAGAATGCAGAATAGTGCCTAAAAATATTTTTAAAGACACCTTTTACCACCTCTTTTCTCCTCCTTCCCCACTTCTTGGCCACTCAGATCCCTCCATTCCACTGGTGCCTCTATCTTTTTTTTCAGCCTTAGTCTAACGTTCTATTTCAACACTGCCTACGAACATTGTGATACCTCATGGCTAGAACAAAATATTACCCCACATAAGAGTTGCTGGAAAATAAATAAAAAGCAGTAAGTATTACAATGCACCTACACCTGACCGTGTTCTACAGCATCTTCCATGTGAGGAAAAACTAAAGTATGACATCATTCTGGAAAGTAAGATATTTAGAATAGCCGGTGGACAAATCAACGCAATAAAAATTCATGGAGGGACACTAAACACAAAAGTCAATAAAAGTTCTTGTGACACAAACTCCTAAGGGTTGGATGAGTGCTCCAGAAAAACAATCACTGCATTTTTGCTCTGTTCTTACATTCTGCCTTGATATCCACTACTAGTGACTGTCAGAGTTGGCTCAAGTGCACTAGTCACAGGTCTGACCTGCTATAAAAGTTGACATGTTAACTGAAATCATGGAGAAAGAGATGGAAGACAAATGACCATAGATAATATTTGACGAGCATATAGGATGGTTCCATTAAGAGCTTTTAAAAATTCTGTAATCAGCACAGTAAAACACTATCTCAGTCACAGCAAGAAAGGGTCAACAGGCAGAGACTGTTCAAACCCAATATTGGTCTGAACGACAACTCTATGCTGGGGAAGACAAATCATCTAGTAGATTCGTATCATTCTGACAGCATAAGCATCCAGCTTGAAAATCTTCATGGTACTAGCAAATTCTGAATGACAGGGAGATCAATGGTTCAGTCGCAATAGCTTTTGTTATTCTATTGCTGATACAGCATGTTTCGGGGTTAGAAAAGAAATAAGAAAAACATCACAGATGAACAGCAAAATAAAAAGCAGAGGCTCTGAGTAATGACCACGCAGTCCAGGCCTCCTAAGCTTTTGCAATGGAAGAGGTCCTGAGTGAATGCTAACAATGAACAAGTGGATCAATAAAAGTCAGGCGAATTTCAATTTGTGTTCAAGAAATCCTACACTGCATAAGGTATCAGAACAGTTTAAGATACTGAAAGCAAAGATGGAACCAGAATTACCAGTGGCAGTGTTAAGGCCTATTTGTTAAGTTAAGTTATGTTAAGTTATGCCTCTGGTGGCACTGGAGGATTCAAAGGGTTAGAGTTGCTGCCAGTGTCATAACATTTTATGTCCTATAAGCCCCCAGGAGAAGAGGTCAAGGTAGAACAGGCAGGTCTCAACACAGCACGAGGCTCATTAGGAACCATATATTGCTGGGGGCACTTCAGTTGAACCAGCTGGAATTTTGTTTGATTCAGTTTTGGATCTCCTTTTAAATATACAAGAGTTTCCCCTAGCCAACGATGTCCTCATTGGAGAAATAGCAGGTGCTCATGAATATTCTAAGAAGGTGTAAGATCTGATGGAAAGCGGGTCAGAGACTGAATAATACTATCTTAAGCAGAAAATCTTGCAGGATCTTTGCTCAGACACTGGACTGTTGGGCTGGACTGATATGAGGCAAGACTGCAGTGCCTGAAAACACAGTTTTCCTCTAATTAGTAAAATACCTACTGTATGGAATAGTAGGGGAAATTTTTATGCTGTAAAATGGACATAGACCCATGAAGATGCTAGTCAGAATAGAAAAGAGTTAAAAATAAAGTGAGAGAGGGGAAAGGTAAAAAATGCTATTATGGGAGATCCTTCCCACCTCAGTTACTTTATTTGTAGAGGAAGAAATAAAGAAGAGTACACTCTGTATGGAAAACATGGAAAAATCTTTGGTTTGGAGTGACACGGAACAGAGTAAATCATTACAAGACTAAGTGTATGGTCAAAGTCATTGTCAATGGCATAAACCTTCGGGAGTAACTAAATCAAAAAGAAACGCCTCTAATCTCTGCCCAAATAAGTAAAGTAATACAAAATAAGAAAATGAATACACACACACACAATCTAGTATATCCTTCCTTGTAGTCTTCCTAACCAGAGAAAGCAAAAATTGGAGGATCTCCCGTGCTTGAAAAAAAAATGAAATTATTATTATTGTTATTGAGCTGGTGGAAAAAAAAAAAAAAAAAAACACAAAAAAACACAAACAACTACACTTCAAAACAGGCAGATAGCTGTATTAGTTTTTCTGTGGAGATTTATGCCGTAAGGGAAATCAGTGCCTCCTACTTTCATGTCATGTTTCAGAAAGACGTGTCTATAGAATTCTGAATGAAGAGGCCCCTACCTGTTGATTCTCTGTTCTTAATCCTGCTTGTGTGAAAGGTCTTTCATCTCCATCCCCATCAGCAGTTGCTGGCCTCTTTAGTTCTTCTTCATATCTCAGGGAGCTGTCATTTTCTGTTTCTCCATCATACATCTCATCATAGCAGAATACAGCTTCAAGAATATCATCATCAGTAGTGAACAATATAGTATCCCCAAAGTGCTCCGGAGCTGAAGGCAATATATAGAATTAAATACAGAAACCATACAAAAGAATATACAGAGTGATAAAAACTGTCTTCGGTCTTTCTTTTACATTTAAGTTTGCAGTAGTGTTTAAAGATAATATACTGGGAATAGGTACTGACTACTGATATAATAACTATATTCAATTTCTGGGCAACACAACACTGGACAGCAGCCCTGCAGAGAGGGTTCTGGGGGTTTTGGTTGGTAACAGGCTGAATATGAGCCAGCAGTGTGCCCTGGCAGCCAGGAGGGTCAACAGTATCCTGGGGCGCATCAAACACAGCACTGCTAGTCAGTCTGGGGAAGTGATTGTCCTGCTCTACTCTGCGCTGGTGCAGCCTCACCTCGAGTACTGTGTGCAGCTCTGGGCACCACAGTACAAAAAGGATGTGAAACTGTTGGAGAGTGTCCAGAGGAGGGCTACAAAAATAGTGAAGGGCCCAGAGAGGAAGATATAAGAGGAGCGGCTGAGGTCACTTGGTCTGTTCAGCCTGGAAAAGAGGAGGCTGAGGGGAGACCTCATCGCAGTCTACAGCTTCCTCACAAGGGGGAGTGGAGGGACAGGCACCGATCTGTCCCTCCACTATTCTCTTTAGTCACCAGTGATAGGACCCGAGGGAACAGAGTCAAGCTGCAACAGGGGAGGTTCAGGCTGGATATCAGGAAGAGGCTCTTCACAGGGACTCCTCAGGGATGTAGTCACTGCACCAAGCCTGTCAGAGTTTAAGAAGTGTTTGGACTGTGCTCTCTGTCATATGGTCTGATTTTTTGGGCAGACCTGTGTGGTGCCAGGAGTTGGACTCAACGATCCTTATGGGTCCCTTCCAACTTGGGATATTCTATGATTCTATAATTTCTACCTTACACTGCACAGCAGACAAACCTAGAAAACCCAGTCAAATTTCAAGTAGTTATAAAAAGAAAATGAAAAAAAATCTCCAAAAAACTTTTCCAAACTGTGAAGACTACCTGTGAAGACTAAAAACCAGCAACCTGTAAATATTGAAGACTGTTACTGAAATAAGGTCTAGTTGTTAAGACTTTGCTAAGAATAAAAATTAGCTCCATATGTTACTTAAATTCACAGTATCATTGAAGAATGCATTAGTTTTGCATTATATTTTTAAATTAAAAGGACTAAATATTAACAAAGTGCCAATTTGACTTGAAGTGGAAAGTGATAAAAAACAAGACATATGTATTTGTTTATATTATGTTGCTGTTTCCACACAGAAAGTAAGAAATGATAGCATACCTCCAGACAAGGTTCCTGAAGCTTTTGCAATTTCTCCTTTAAAGATGCATTGTTCATTTAACATCATTATAATGTCTTTCACACCTCTGAAAGAGTGTATGCGAGATTTATTATAATTCCAAATCCTAATCATAGCTACTTGACAGGGATTCACAAAGTCAATAAAGATAAAGTGAGGTTTTCCAGGAGTAAATGGTGCTAGCCAAAGATGCATATCATCCTGCGTCAGATTTACCCCATCAATTAGATTGGTTATTACTCTGGGATCTTTGCCATAAGCTGGTAATATATTTATATCAGGTGGTTCAGCTGTTATTTTTGCAATCTGAACAGGCTCTCCTTTAGAACTGAAAACTTCAATTCCATTAAGACCAACATAATGTCTGTCTCCCCATGTTGTTCGAATGTCTATTACTAAGTGCTGCCCATAAGGTAAAACAGGGATTTTAAAATCACTTCCATCATGTGCCTCCACTGAATTTTCTTCTTGCCTTTTTGATAGTGTTTGTACTCCCTCTTTTTTCATTAGATGATATTCTCCAGTCCGGTTGATCTTCTGCTGATGGAGAAATTCATCAAAGATATCCCCTTGAAAATCCATGTTAGAGATGCGGCCACGATGGGAATAATTAAACTTTACCAAGGAGTTCCAGGACTCCTGCAGGGTATTTTCTTGTTCATTGTGCCACTTTGCTCTAGAGGTGGCTATGTCCTTGATAGAAAAGTCTTCATCTGAAAATAACATTATGTATGAATTTAATGTATTGACAAGACTAGAAGCAAATGACTACAGCACACTTTCTAGAATTATGCTGGTTATATTCACATTCCCCAAGTGAAATTCTGGTATATTAGCACTTTCATATTGCTTCCCTGTTTAAAAGGCTATGTCACAATTTCCCTTTCCACTTAGACATAATGAAAACAATTGAAGAGCAGAGCGCATGCCAACATACCAAAATATAAGTTTTAGACTTAAATTCTTGACTCAACACACAAAATTTGCATAATGATGAATTTCTTTAATTTAAGATCTTGGCCAAAACCCTTTGGAAAAAAAAACATGCAGAAAGTGCACAGTGTTAACTATACCCTACCTGCCATTACCACACTCCACATTTCATATTAGATTTGGAAAATGCAGATAGACAACATGATACAAGTAAACACAAAATGTGCAGACTGACAGAAGGCAAAATTAATCAATAAGACAGAGGCTTTTAGACAGCTTCTCTTCATAGTATTTCTGCAAGCACAAAGTCCATTCAATCTTTGCTGGTGGCAGTGTCCAAGTGCCTAACTTTTACTTTTTGAGAGCTATTGAACCTCAGGCTGCAATGGACAGGCTGTACTTGCATTAAGCAGTGACCTACTAGTTGATTCAAGGACTTTACTCAGTGATACTTAATGGGTGGCCATCACAAGGTATCATCCTCTGCATTTCTGCGGAAGACCTTTCATACTGTTGGACAGAGTTGAGTTTCCAAAGCATTACAGGGGAAAAAAAAAAAAGTGCTTCCTATTTCAGCAAAACAGGCTGAAATAAGTTGGTGAGAAATTCCAATGGAATGGGTAGGGCAGGCATGATAAAAACAGAAGCAGAATTATTTGTACAGCTACTGGAAGATGACATAGCTTCTCTACTGCAGATGCATACTTATCTGTGGATGGAAATTAAAATTCTACAAATATAGCATTTTAAGATAAACTCATGAAGCATCAATCCAGCATTTTTTGTGTAGTGGGTTAACCTCCGTTCTGTTATTACTGCCTGTAAATTTCAAACATGCTAAACTTTGAGTTTAAAATATTAGAAACTTAAGCTGTAATTAATGTGCACTTCCTAAATGGAAAGAACTGACTTCTTACTCAAGGATTTCTTAAGCTTTGTATCACAAGGTAACAAATCCAAAAGCTAACTCCTGCTGAAAACATACTGCCAAAATGATAAGTTATTGCACGTGAGTGCATCGAATAATGTGGATTAACCTGAAGAGATCACTTGACTGTTCATTTCTGCATTCTACCCAGTGTCTACCTTGTCTGCCTACGCCTCTAAACTGGCTGCTGCCTTTCACCATCACTAGTGAAATGGTCAGGGCTGGGAGGCTAGACTATGCAGCAAGTGTAACTGGCACAGCAAAAACAAAACGTAATTAAAAGGACTTCACATGGTTTCCTTCTACCTCCTCTGAATGCATAGTTTTTCTGTAAATCGTAAATATAGTTCAGAGCAGGTGGATGGTTTCTTACACATTTATAACCCCTTGTATATTTATACAGCACCAAAGAAATGCTATGCTCTTAGTGAAAATCTTCAACACAAGATTTAACAGTTTACCAGAAACTTACATTTTTCCTCCACTTAGACAGAAAAGAAGTCTGTAACAACCTTGACATATGAAGCTAAAAATACTTCTGAGAAACCATCAGAATGATGGCTGGAAAGATACTAACCTAAAGCATACTCTTTAGTGGGCCCTGAAGGGAGAAAAAAATTAAAACTGCTGCTTGGATTTGGCAAGGTAATTCTTTTAAATTTAGCATCAGATCTACGTAACTACAGATCCTCCTCTTCCTTTCTGCTTTTGCCACTGTCTTCTATATTCTACCTTTAACTACAACTTCTGTTGCCACCATCCTCTTGCATAGGATCTGTCTTTCATGCAGGTTTCCTCAATTCCTAACTGCCCAAGTCACTGCATGGTATCAGCAACCAGGGCCTCGATGTCCTTGTAGTGAGGGGCTGAAAGCTGAACACAGCACTTGAGGTACTGGTGGGGCCTCACCAGAGCAGAGCACAGGGGGACCTCCCTGCTCCTGCTGACTACACTGTTCCTGATACAAGCCATTCCTGATGCTGCTGGCCTTCTTGGCCACCTAGGCACTCTGCTGGCTCATGTTCAGGTGCGCACTGACCAACACCCCCAGCTCCTTTTCTTCTGCACAGCTTTGCATCCACTCTGCCCCAAGCCTGTAGCGCTGCATGGGGTTGTTGTGGCTAAAGTGCAGGACCCAGCACTTAGCCATGTTGAACCTTTCTTTCCCAGTAAAATGAGGATTTTTGACTCTGCCACCTGTCAGTCTTGACGGGTCAGGACAAATGAGACCTAAACCAGTACCCCTGGAAAAGGGAAGTCATGGCTGGGAATTGAGTATCCCTGCTAGCAAAGCTTGCACCTCGAGCAGCACAGGTGGCATAAGAACAACAGTAATCCTACAGATTGGCCCAGGTCATTTTCCAAATGGGCAAACAGAAATAATACCTGGACCTTACATATTGACAAAGAATAAGCAATGGAGTGAAGGATACAGGCTTCTCTGGATGAAAAGTCTTTGCAAGGTTATCCAAAGTAAATGCAGAACCCACCAGGACTGGCAAAAGGAACTGACAGGGTGCCATGTCTAAGGGGGGTGTAAATTAAACCATTAAACTTACAGTGCCCAAAGCAACTACAAATAATTAAACAGCAAAGAGGGAAAGAGTCTTCAGTCACATGCATTTAAAGAACAGTGATGAGAAAAGAAGTAGATTCCGTGTACAAAGAGGATGAGGTGAATGTTGCTTTCTATGCAGATGAGACCCAAACACTCCTCTCCCTGGCCAGCCAGAGGGGGATAACGATGAAGCATTGCATGGGAATACAATGGGGGCAGCATGCAAGAGGAGCTGTGTGGGAGTGAAGCAAGCTCTCCTTGTGGTCATGCTGGGGAGCGGCTTAATTTCCAGCTCAACATGATTAAGAGCAGATGATAACAAAGATTTTCAAAAAAGCTGTCACTTCTATATTTTCTTCAAATAAATGGAGAAAAGCAAACGTAGTACCAAACAATTACAGGCCCATGGGCTAGATTTTAGTTCTGTACAATGTCCTTGAGTGGATACTAAAACAAATGGTTATCAAGAATAAATGCCAATTGCAATAAAATGCAAAATAATGTTTTCCCAAAAGACTACTTAAGACTAATTTTTAATTTTGGTTTTGGAATCACTGGGAAATAAGTAATGTTCCTAGCCTATCTATAGCCAATAATCTTTTACACCAGGGACAACTGAGATAAAAATAAGAACTTGAAAGCAGATGGGAAACTACCTGAAAGAGGGTTGTGTTCCATATACATAGGCATAAAAGCCTGGAGACCAACCTGTCTGCTCTTCTCCATCCCGCATGGGAAATACAAATAGGAAACAAATTTCAGAGTAGTATTTCAGAGAACATAAGTTATTTACAAATCACTTCCTTGTTCAAATCATTGTCCCTGTGTATACTCGTGGGATGGGTGATCCCAAAGAGTACTTCCCAGATTCTTACAATTTACCTGAATAAGATACCGCATATTTATTTAACACTTGAAAATGCCAAAGCTTGAAATTTTCAAGATAGGCATGTACAGAAGAGTATTTGATATCAGTTGGCCTTCCCTGTTTTTGATTTTTTTCCCTTTTGTTTTCTTCCCCACCCTCCCTTTTTTTTTTTTTTTAAATGGTAAGTACTCTAAGCAATACAGAGATTACAACTCCAAAGCACTTCTAGAAGAGTGCAATAGGAGTGATTTTCAATGGGAGGTTAACAGGTTTTTTAGCTACATTAAAGAGTGACAGCAGGAGAAGTGGAGCTCTGGAAAGAAAGCAGAGGATAACTCGAAAGCACAGGTCAATGGCTGAAGACTTACAGGATCTGGTATTCCTTTTAGCATCTAAAATTTATTATTTTTATTGGAGCCTTGTGCAACTATCGTGGTACTTCTGTCATCAACTCTGCATGTAGCTAAAGAACACTTGCAGGTGTTACAGACACATTCCCAGCCTCCTGCATGCCTGAGAGGATTGTATGACGGATGCTATCCCAGAGCCCAGAAATAACAACACATTCAGCATTCATCTCCCCTGTGGGTTTAAGAGGAATGTCTTGAATCACCAAGCCTTGTGTCCTGCTTCTGCCAGCAATGCACACCATGCAATTCCTCTAGTAACTTCAGTAAAATACATTTTGGGACATTAGCTTGGAAAAAAACATCTTTCCTCTTCTCTTCTCTGTTGTATTAATCTCATTTCTATTCCCAGCAGCTATAAATAGCAATCATATTTCCATGCTGCAATCACACGCTTCGTTTCCCAAATCATTCTAAATGCTCTCTTCTGTTCCACTTCATAATCAGCTTTCCTGAAAATGGATGATCAGAACCACAGTTTTCCAATTGAAGTCTCACAAGTGCCTGCACTGAGATAGTAACGTTTCCCTAACTAACAGAAATGCCTCTGCTGATACATCCTCAGAGTGCATTGCTGTAATCATGCCTGCATCGCACTAGCATTTCATAGTCAGTGTGTGATCAACTACTCAGCCAAGATCCTCCTCTTCCTCAGTCATTTGCAACTGATGATTACTCAGCTTGCAACTTAAGTTTCTCTTATTAGTCCCCAAATGACCTTGCAAGCAGTTTGTACTACTGAATTGCATTCTACTGCTGTCGCTCCAGTCCTCAAGTTCATCTTTCTGTTCTTCAATCCTCTTAACTTTTAATACCCCAAATTATACGTTATATGCAAGTTTTGTCAGCATACTTTCATCATTTGCTATGAACACTGAAGCAGTTACCAAAGATAAAACTGTATGCTTTAATAGCAACAGTAACTCAAGCCAAGTATGCATGTATGTGCTATTTCTAATTTCTGTTGTTCTCATTATTCTTCATTTAAAGACCAAAGATGAGCTGTGACGCTGCATATGGGCTTCTGCAGAGTCCCCTTTGTCACATAATTCTATTGGAAACAGCAGTTGTCCCAGCTCTGTAAAAATTTAAATTCTCCACTGTTAGGGAAAGACGTAAAACTGTTTCCCTATTGTTAATGCTCACTCAGTTACACTTTGAAAATGACTTCACCTTGCACAGTATAGAGAGAATGAAAATTGTAAAATGTGTTTTTCTCTGGGACAACCATGTATTGGGAGTTATATTGTCAATTTTTCAGTTTTAAGCTCCGGGTAACAACCTGCTCTGAGCAAGGTTAGAGGACATCCTACAAGAATCATGATAACCCTCATCTCTAAATTCTGGCCATTCTTGTAACTGAAAAGAAAGCATTAAGGTGGGATTTGTTTACAATTTCAGTAATGTTGACAAGTTTTAAAACTCACAAGTCTCACAAGAGGGCTATTCATATGCATACCATAAAATACAAACTATATGTAGCCAAGTTAATGGTGCTGTAAGATCCCTGGTTTGCTTCTCAGCATTGGTTTTCTATTTATTTTATGCATGCATCAAAACAAAGGTTCAAAGAGAACACAATGCAGGAAGAAGCTTCAAACGCCATATTGTGATCTGGTCAAATCTCTTGCTTTTAATATAGAGAAATCGCTTATTCTGTATTGTTACGAAACCTCTGTTAAATGATATATTTTATGTGCTTCCATTACAAGTAGGTTTTAACTTCTTAACTTAATGCAAAATCTGATTTAGAGGATTTATATAAGATAAAATATATTCCAGAATTAGATGAATAGCACTGCAACAAAGAAGAGAGATTTAGGCCTACCAAATATAGAGTGCATTATACGGCTTGTGGATTGGCCTGCATATAATATACTTACTCAGACTTCCACATGACACTTTTGTCACAGAGAGAAATCTGAGAATTTAGGAACATAAGCTTAGTTAAAACACTGAGATCAAGAACATAAATAAACAAACAGATCATTTTTCCTTTTTTAATCCCCTTCTTTAAATACAAAACTGAGCCAAACTGCAAACAGGAAAATACAGCTCTTTCTTTTGAAAGTCATTTAAAAAAAATCTACCTGTTTTCTGCTTACACAGTAAAAGAAAAAATTGAAAAGGCAGTTTTGAAAGTTAGATTTGAAAGTATAGACTAAGTGCTTATAATATTCTTTTTTTTCTGGGGGGGGGGGGGGGGGGGGGCGGGGAGGAGGAGAGCGAATTTTACAGTGTGGATAAAGTGACAACCACATTATAAACTGCCTTTTGAGTGGAAAAAAAAACGTTTTTCTTTGCAAAGCTTGATCTGGAGTTACAATTATACAAATCCTCTCTCAGAATTGCCTTTTTAGTCTTTAAATAGTATTAAACCCCAAAAAAATCCATATCTGTGGGCACTTAATTCTATTGGTTCTGCAAGGATGTCTGGCCTAACACGCGCTCATTTAAGTAAGGATAAACAGGCACCTTGTTAGTCTATTTTAAGGCACTTACTGGGTTTATATCATTACCTGAGATAAATAAACACTCATAAGGATTGCTAGGAAAGGCAATCTTCTAATGCAGCTTTAAAAAACACTGTGCTCAGACTCCATGGGCAAGACAATTTCAGGTAGGTCAGGCCTCACTGCCAAATCAAACAGGTAACAGCTGCCTCCCAATAAGGCTCAAGGCGATCTTATCAATATGTATAAATACCTGATGGGAGTGAATAAAGACAAAAGAGCCAGATTCTTTTCAGTGGTGACCAGTGAAAGAATAGCAGGCAATGAGCACAAGTTGTAATCTATGAAACTCAATCTGAGCACAAGAAAATGCTTTTGCAGTGAGGATGGTTCAATACTAAACCACCCAGCCAGGCACCGTTCTGGACAAGCTGGTTTAGCTGACTCTGCTTGAGCAGGGAGGCTGACTATGTAATGCCAAGAGATCCCTTCCAACCAGTGATTCTGTGCTTCTGTGAAATGAAGAAAATATCAGCCCTTGCACTGAAGTTATTATTGTGAGATCTTACCTTTGGGTGCCGAATCATCTTCTTTAATGTTTACAGTGTTTAATCCCTGCTTTCTTACACTTCTCCTTCCACTTGTAGGGTACTCTAAGCTGCTGCAATGTTTGTTAGAAAACTCCTCTGAAATGTCTAAGCCAACACCATCATCCTTTCTGGCTAGCACTTCTACTCTTTCATCTCCATTTGTATTTCTGCTTCTGGATCTTCCCAGCCCATTTCTCTGACATTTGACATCGTCATTAGTCCTATCTGAAAAGTTTGTCATGATTACATCTGACTTTGTTTGAAACCTCGTGCCTAAATCATGTTCTGTAGCAAGCCAGGAAGGCTTCTGCTTACTGGAAACATCTTGATTATTCTCTGCTACTTGGGAAGATGGCCGTAACCAAGAAGGAAGTCCACCTGTAGAATCAGACAATTTTCTTCCTGTTAGCTTTTCCATTTGCTCACTCAAAGAAAGTTCATCATCAGATTGAATGTGCTCAATAACTTCTCGTGCTGGTGCATTTTCTTTGGTATCTTTTATGCAAATGTGAGATGGGAACACGTTTAGATCATTCTCTAACTCAGTCAAATTTTCCTTAGTAAAGCTAATTGAGTTCACCTTATCCTCAATGTGATTTTCTTCTGGTGGAGATTTCCTGTTTACTGAAGTACAGTTTGACTGTAAGCATGTGAATTGCAGGTCGAGTTTCTTGTCTGTGGCTGCAGCTGCATTTATTTCTTTCCTTTCACTTGAAGGATAGGTAGCAATATCTTGCTTGCAATCTGTAAGGTCAATTGTAGTGCTATGGTCAGCGATGAGATCTCCAGAGGCTCTCTCTAATTCACCATCAAATACAAGGTTCTCATCAACATATAATTTCACCTTCTTTGCTCCAACATCAAGGTCCTGGAAAAATAAAAGCATGGAGATTTCCATCAAGGTGTTCAAACATTAGGTACCACTCTTCTGGAACTCTGACAACAGATGAAAACAATGAAAACCCCATATCAGCAACATGCTTTTAAGTACTTTTTAAATGAAAACATCACATAAGTGAAAACTACAGTGGAATATTTAAGATTTTATTTAAAAGGACCAACAGATCTTCTAGACATTACTATGAACCTTTTTGGCTGAAACCTAGGAAATAAATGCTTATATATTTAGAAAACCTTGAGCTAAGACACCTAAATTAAGTATATTTATATTTTATCAGGATGTAAATTCCAGAGGCAGATTTGGCTTCAGCACCTTTAAGATTCATGGCTTACTTGACATGTATGTTACACAGCAAACAGCCTGTCACATTAAGGGGTGTTACTGATTAACTGTTAGGGGTCTGGTTGGATTCAGGGTCCTGAACTATCACAGTCACAGATACACCAATAATGTAACATGCCCTTGCTCTAGTCACGTTCAATGAGAACTATCACAACTAGGAACAACGCAATTAAGTGCAATTTATTACAGTGACAGGTACACAGGTTCTTTGGATTGCCGGCAATAATTTACAGCATAGGCAGCTCTGGAAGCAGCTCTGCAGAGAAGCACCTGTGGGATCAACAGCAAGTCAGGCACAGTCAGCAGTGTGCCTCTGTGACCACAAAGGCCAACTGCACTCTGCACTGCCAGCTCTGCAGGAAGTGGTAACTCCTAACTCGTGATACTCCATCTGAAAAACAGAATATTGTCATCCCCTTTCATCCTATCCCTCTCCAAGAGAAGTGCTGGCAAACTGGGGAGAGCTGAGCAAAGGCCCACTACCACGGCTGGGACTTGATCACACGGCTTCAGAGGCTGAGGGAGTGAGTTTGGCCAGTACAGAGGAAAGAAGGTAGAATGGGGATCATATCATAGCTTCTCCTGCCCACAAGGCTTCTTATCTCAGAGGATGACCAGAGAAAGACATGAAGCCAGAGATGCAGACTGTATCGAGAAGGGTTTCAGTCTTAAATATAACAAAACAGATTCTTCTCAAAAGAGTGATTTATCTTTGCACGTTACACAGAGAGGTGGTATAACCTCTATCTTGGAGACTTTCAAAACTCAGCTTGACAAAGCCTAGAGCAACCAGATTTGGCTTCATAGTCAGCCCTGCTCTGAGCAGGATACAGGGCTTACAGACCCACTCTCATTCAGCCTAAGTCTTTTTGTAAATCCATGTGGAAGCATGGAAAGGTTCCCTCAGGCCCTACAGCCATTCAGCACCAGAACTGCAACAGGCATGCTAGCACAGCACATCACTGTCTGTTGAAAGATGGACATTTCCCCATGAATCCAAAAGACTGATCCTGTTCAGTTTGCAATCCATTTTAAAAACAGGACTGATGCTGGTTTTAACATACAAAGTTTTACATAATTTGCCTATTGGATTTCAAAATATAAACTCTCTTAATATAATAAGATAAAATTCAACATGCACACAGGAAGAACAGCTCCCTGATAAAAACTAATTCAACAAGCTAGGAGCCTTCCACACAGAGGAAAAGATAATGAAAAACGAAAAAAATCAGCACAACTATTTTGAATTAAGATTTATAGACCCTTGTCCCATCTGACAGATGACTACAGAGCTTCACATTATATTGGTGGAGTCCAGGCTAAATAAACTAAAATTAATTACACAAATAGTAGCTGAGTTGGCAACTCGTTGTCAAGCGATACTGTGGATACTATAAGTTTGCAGAGGATCAAGGAAGACCAACTGAATTAATGGCAGAGAAATCCATTGCAGGTTACTGAAGACAACAATAACAAAAAAAAAAAAAATCACATTTGCCCTAGTAAGTCTCCAAGATGAAAATTGCTTCTAAGCTGAGACAGTATCAGGAAGAATTATCCTGTACTTTTGCCTTTAATCTTACTCAAGTTATGCTTACTATATTTTCTTGCCTACTGCTGAAGACAGGCTACTGGCTAGATGGACCTTTGATCTGATGCAATACAGCAGGGTTTACAGTTTGTAATATACTTTTGTGATAGAGACATAGCAGGATTGCAGACTGAACTCTTCAGATCAAATACAGAAATGACAACCTGTATAGTGATTGTAATTTGGAATACTATTTTTTTAATTATTATGATTTTTCTAGTCTCAGTTGCTAACACAGCATGTTTATTATGGTGTTTCTATGTTTTCACATTCACCCACATACAAGCTGTCTGTCTACCCCTAATACCTTCTAAGTCACTGATATAACCAACATCCAACAGATTTGATAGAACAGATGTTCTCAAACATGACGGAACCCCGCAGTTTGCGAGAGGTAACTGTCTAAAGGAGACAGGAAAAAAAAATGAGAACCTATACTGAAAAGAAGGTGAGAATAACACAGTTTCAGGAATTTGGGACAACAGTGGCTGATCAACTATTTTGTCAGCAAATTTTTCTCAATCTGTCACAAAACAGACTGTTTGCTTGTTTCATCAACCAAAGATACAGGGCAGAGCATCTTGTGAGTCAACTTGCAGTCAACCAAGGAGAGTTTGTGCAGAGGCAACTGGAGTTAGGATATTGTAATATGCACCTACAGAGAGAAAAATTGAAGATGCAGGCAAACAAGAAAACTACAGTGGGGGAAGAGGAGGGGGAAGCAAGATGGGTCAGGAAGGAATTCAAAAAAGAAAAAAAAAAAGGAGAGAGAGAGCCTTCGTTAACTTCTCAGAGAATAGCTGTAAACCCAGTTTAACTAGTCATAAAGTCATGGCTGCCTGCATTACTCTTAAAGTATCATAAAGCTCTGGATGTCTGTAATGATGCATTTGGTCATAAAATGATTTCTTTTTTTCCCCTTGAGCCATAGGGGACACCGCTAGATTAATCTAACTGGGGATCAAATCATTGTAATTATATGTATAAAAAACTAACTACATGGCTTTGCCTGAAATTATGATGGGAAAGACCATCAAGATGCTCCGGTAACGTTATTTTCCAAATGTTTGTATGTCTGGACAAGTAATTTCCCCTTTAAATGGTACAGATATTGGATATACACAGTTGAATTTGGGATAACTCTAACACTTCTACAGAATATGTTAGCTTTTATTACAGTTTTGAATATTCAAACATTAGTCCTGTGTTTTTACTTGAGAACAGATATAACCTGCATGGAACCACAGAAATATACATGTGCATTTTGGAAAGAATTTGTCAAATTCAGCTTTTAAATTAAAATCTGCAACAGCTTAAGAACAGAACATATTGGAATGAGTCCCCCCCATTTTGTGAAAACAGTTTTATGGTTCCTCAATATTCTTTCTTGGCTTTCAACTTCAGCCCCAACAGAGCACCTGCTGGCATAGTGCTTTCCAATAAAGCAACAGAGAGTATATTTCTGGACATTTCAATGGTATCTGTCAGGAAGGACAAAGCTTTGAACTGGAGACACTTTTCTGAGAATTATAGCTGTACAGAAAACAACATTGCCTCTGCCTGACTTCTCAAATAAAAGTGAAAAAGGAGGAGCAATAAGTCAAAAACAAGAAGGAAAAAGTATTTCTATTAACCTAACTCTGTGGGAACAAAACTCCAGATTAGCCAGGAACTGCAAAACCGCAACTGTACAGACAATGCACCCCAGTCCAGCGAATTGGGTGAAAAAAAATCTCCAACTCAAGAGAATGGACATTAAATATACACAAGGATGAATAATCACTTGAAAGATTATCCAGTTGGAAAGCATCTAAAACATCCATGCATTTAAGTATTAATTCCATTCACAGATTTGTGAAGCCATACCACAGTCACTACATAGAATTCTATGAAAAGGGCTTTAAAAGTATCAAGTAACAATTCAAATTCAAGGCCAGAGAAAGTATTTACGTGTTTGACAAACTTGAGAAAAAAAATGGGCATCCTTACTCTTGATCTGTTTTCACAGATTCAACATGAACACATTTTTCACAGACCTCATCTGAAGTAAATAAAGAAGGCAAAGTGAAGCATTCTCTGAGACTTTCTTTGTAATGCACTAAACCAATGAATACATGACAATAATCTGACCTGGTTTTTAGAGCTTCCTTCAGACAGTTTTTTCCTACTTTCAGAATCAAAAGCTAAAACTCAAATATTTTCAAAAATCCATAAGTACTGGTCTGAATTAGTCTTTTATCTATTTGAAGAAGTACATGGGTGCCTCTCGCTTATGTGTTTTCTGAGGGAAAGAAGGTTAGAACAGTTAAAACAAATAAATACAGCTCTGGATTTATGTTAACAGGAAGAAAATTGTTAGCTAATTGTATTTTTGTTTCTGATCCTTCTCAGACAAAATGTCCTCATGACATAGTTAGGTAGAACTGCTTTGATTATTCCTTCACATTAAGAATAATGAGCTCGTGTATACTGCTGGACTGCAACTGAAATCTGAAATCCATGGAATTACAATCCTAATGGATTTTACAGTTCGCCTCATAGCAGTTTATTAAAAAAAAGTCTTGCAACACACAAATATGTTTATGTGTATTTCCCATATATTCTATAGGTTTGGTAACAAACCATAGTATTACCTCCAAAAGCAGCAATCCCTTTCACACCCTAACTATGACGGAACATTCTATAGCCTACATTTTAATAGAAAAAAGCTATTAAGATTCCAGAAAATACGTATAAATCACATGATAACAAACTTGTTTAAGCTGTTCACTCCACAGCCACTTCCATACATATAAGTTACCACGTGTGCTTATATAAGAACATGGATGAGAGGAAGATCACAGGGATAAAGTCTCTTATTTATAAAATAGAACAGCAAATCCTCTTTCATCCAGTACCTGGGATTTTTTTTTCCTCAACACTTCAGTGTACAAACAAGAATAATTTCCATGGTGACATTCAAACACACAAACAAGAGACCATCTGTCATCAGATGTCTCTCTTGTAACACTAGATTACAAATTATATTACGTACATGCAGTTAGTATATTTTTAATTAAAGTAACAAAACAAAAATTGAACACCAGTCACCTTGTTTATACCTACACACATGAGAAATCCAACATTTATTTACATATTGTAATAAAGCAACCCAGAGCCCTGAATATTAAGATGCACTTACCTTTGTATATTTATTTCTCACCACGGTAAAAGATCACCTGACAGAATGTGCAAGCCTTTTGCTAGGTCTTTTGAGATTTGTAACAGCTTTCATAGCAAATGCTAACTGTGCCTATGAAAATGTTCATGTTTACATTGCTACAACTTACAATCAACAACAGAAGAAAAAATCTGCAGTAAACATGGGCCTCTCCTCGCTCTGCATTTCACTAGAGAAAACGTTATCTATTTTTATTTCATACTTTTGGAAAGAAAATTAAACTGAGTTTCTATAGGAAAAGTAGAGCATGCATAGAGGAGTTGAGAAAAGACTACTTACACTAATTGTGCTGTTGTAATTCCAAATCTTGATCTTGGATATACCAAAGTCACGTGACCGGGTGGGGTTGCGGATAACAAAGTAAAGTTGGATGGGAGGATGGAAAGGGCACATCCAAAGGAAGCATTCCTTTGTCGTCTAAAAACATATACAATCAGACTGTCACCAGTACACCTTCTTCCAAAGCAGGATATTTAATTAACTCACCACCCCACAGGAAAAAAATCAATTGGAAAAGTAACCGTTTAATAAGACCTGTTACGTTAAGAGCAAAACCTTAACCTTATTTTCAAACAGTAAATCCAACTCTCCTCCCTGTAAGACAGCTCTCAACCTGACTATTAGATAAAGGTCATCTGCTTGCCTTCCCAAGTGAGACATCTGCATGCTCATGAATGACAGGCAGTCTGCCATGCTTTGGAACTGCAGGGTCAAAGCAAGTCCAGTTTATTTTAATCAAATTAATCAGCTTTGCTGGCACTAGAGAGGATCACTGAGCACAATGGACACTGCATAATCATTTCACAATTTCTTAAAGTGCTTGTGCTCCTGTTTACCATCTAAGGAGGGGAAACATCGAATTTATTTCACTCCCTTTATTTTAATCAGGATTTGCAGATAATTAATTTCACTTGCAGATATATTTCTTAGAGCTATATTTGATTTTTTTTTTTTTTTTTTTTAAGATAAAATAGAAATCTCCAACATCGATTTTACAGACAACTGACAATAAAGATAGTTTAAATACCAAAGTATGCCTAATTCTGGGCACTGTTCAAGAGTGCTATTTGTACATGTTTAGAAACAGAAAAAGGATGTGTGGCAGTTCAGAAAGAAGCAAGGAATAAAGAGTTTCAAAATCAAAACTTTAAATGTTAATATACAGGACATCAAATGTTACCCCAAAACAGAGAAGAATAAGGGCAACATGTAAACATACATGTAAACAACATTTCAGTGACCTGAGATGAGCCGGTAAATTACCTCCCTTCCTAGTTTCAATAATCCATAGTGCATACAGTCACACAGCAGGTACACAAAGCCAATATTTTTCCACATCCTTTCACTAAGAACTGAGCCTTTCAGTTTTCCCTATAGATGGTAAATAAAACCTTCCTCTTGAGTAATTTAAATATGTCTGATGATGCTAAGGACAGATCTCTGCCTGCCTGCTGAACAAACAGAACCAGTTCTCAGAGTGGTCATCTACCTGTTCAAAGTTCTGATGGTTTATGTCATCTCTGCCCCAGAGACCTCTCAACAAGCTTTGGGACATCATTGTTACTTTGAATGCATTTGGGGCATAACAACTATACAAACACCAGAAGGGCTTATTCCTTTTTACATTAAAAAGGAAAGAAAGTCTATTGACATTGAACAATATCCCTCAAACCAGTGAAAAGCCAATTCCAGGATCAATTTCAAGGCTACATCATATTATTTGAGTCATATTGTGAACAAGCATGATCAAAAAAAGAATAATGATTCTCCAACAGCTGACAACATGTGATGAAGGTCTTCTCCAGACCTCAGACCTCTTAAGTGAGAACCTGATGGCCTAGAAATCAGTAGGTTCTCTGGGTGTACTGATATAGAGCCAGAGTTACTTTAACAGGCAGACAGCAGACTCAGAGCCAAAACAGACTCTGGAGAGACCCATTTGTACTTCTATCCAGAAGCTCTGTAAAGGCTGCAGATCTTCCAAACAACAGGAGAAATAATCAGCCTGGCTCCGATATGTTGTCTTGAGTGAGACGCAACTGTGGACATAGTATTGTTTGTCAGTAGAATGAGCATACTCATTTCAAAGAACTGACATCAGAACTTCAAGATACATTAATGAATCCATGCCAAAACTCAGTCTGTGGGGGACACTCATGCTTTATAACATTACACATTAGGTACTCTGCTCTGGAGTCTAGAGTTACCATCTTTGGCATTAACGCTGAAGAAATCTAGCCCCAAAGTTCTTTGAACTGTCAGGGTGAACCTGATATGCCAGGAGTACTCGTTATATTTGAGCAGAATCAAAGCAAAAAGTGAGAGCAGGAACCTTTGTCTTTAGATTTTCTGAGAGATTGGCCTCTGATACATTGCTTTATGGGGGCACTGAAGGTATGCCCGATGCAAAGGAAAGGAAGGCTTGAGCCTTGAGGAAATTAACAATTTAAAGGACTATGTTACACTGTTATCAGTTAAAAATAAAACATCATGGCTTAAGAATAATGGGATATGTGAATATATGAAAAATGCTGTGTGATGGATTAATAATTACATTACTACACAGTATATAACTATCCAGAAAGACTGAGAATCACAACTACTACTACTGACTGGAAACCAGCACAGAGCATGGCCTATAAACGAGACAAGGCATTTATGACACACAAACTACAACTTCCAGGAGACAGCAAGAAAGATGTTACAAGTAGAAATATTTGTCTGGAAGTAACATTCCATACTGAGTTTCAATTAACTTTTAGAGTATTACACATTTGCCCTCTTTCTATTTTCATTCACCCTGCAAGTCGAAGAGTATCACTAGCACAAAATGCACTAAAATTTGTACTTTTAAAAGACTAAGTCATTTAGTAAATTCAACCACTCATACTCATTTTTATTAGAATCCTAGCTCTGAAGTCCCACGGTGAGTTTTGAACACTTTATATCATCAGTATGTCAAAATACATACAGCGAATCCCAAGAACAACTGAAAATATGGCACTATGAAGAGCTATGAAGTTTTCTGATCTCTGCAGTAGCACCAGAATTTCACAGAATCACAGAACTGTAGGAGTTGAAGGGACCTCAAGAGATCATCGGGTCCAACCCCCTTGCTAAAGCAGTTTCCCTAGAGCAGGTTGCCCAGGTAGGTGTCCAGATGGACCTTTAATATCTCCAGAGAAGGAGACCCCAAAACCTCCCTGGGCAGCCAGTCCCAGTGCTCCATCACCCTCACCGTGAATTAGTTCTTTCACATGTTGGTGTGGAACTTTCTGTGCTCTATTTTGTTGCCATTGCCCCTTGTCCTGTCCCCACAAACCACTGAAAAGAAGTTGGCCAAATCCCTCTGTCTCCCACACTTAAGGGATTTATAGACATTGATAAAATCCCCTCTCAGTCTTTTCTCAAAGCTGAACACAGCCAGGTCTCTCAGCCTTTCCTCACAGGGGAGACAGTCCAGGACCTGTGTCATCTTTGTGGCCCTCCGCTGGTCTCTTTCCAGGAGATCCCTGCCTTTTTTGTACTGTATTTCATTTCAGTTATTGAGAGTGCATTGTCTTCAGTACGTAAAAGCACCTCATTTACTATCTAACAGGAGAACTATGAAGTAGTTTTCTTTACCACACCATACATTTTTCTTAATCTCTTGTTCAAAAGCACCTACCTAACCGTCCTTATTCTTCCACGGTCCTTCCCTAGGTAAAAGCATAACAAGGGGACAGGAGAAAAGAAGTACATTTCAGTCTTAAGTTTGCAGTCTTAAGTTTACTGAAATTCACATTTAATAACTGGAAGAAAAAGCAGTGAAGCTCCTATACCTTCAGATCACAAGTAGTACTTGGTTTAACAGCAGATGTAATGTAAAAAATGCAAAATTTCTTGTCTTTAAAGTTTTGTGATCTTGTTCTACGGATACTATAATTATATTACAATAGTTTAAAAACTGAATGTGTTCTTTCACCCAAGATAATATCACAGTGTTTATATATAAAGAGGCACAGATAAATGTGTCTCCCTCCAATTGCTAAATTAACGAAATCAAACAAATTAATCAAATTCTGTTCAAAAACATTATATCTGAATACCAACATCTTGTACAGGAAAGCTGGATTTGTTAATAATAAATTGCAATTTTTATGTTTTTAATTTTCAGATAGCTGTTCTGCAAGTCAGGTTCAAAATGAAATCATGCAATCAAACAAAAAACCTTAGCAATGGAATATTACAGAAATAGTAAAATAAGAAGTTGTTACATTCAGGACTAAGCTGTCTTACATTTAAGTTCTGATTGACCAAGCAGCACAAATCTCCTGGGTAGTCAGCATTTCGAATGTCCACATCATGAGGAGACACAAATATCTTTTCATGGCATAAATCAAAGAATTCCACTTCTCTCAAGCCAACATTTACTGGATTTCCCCAGTTCGAAAGAAGTTCCATAGTCACATAAATGGCATCTCGTACTTCCACACTTGTCATCTGGACCCAAATGAAATAGAACAATTTGATAAAACAACAAAGTCTGCAGCAACATGAAGACTGTTAATACTACAATGCTGACAATTCAGAAGCAAAATGTCTTTAAACACAAAGCTATCTGGATGATATTTAATCAATTATTCTGGACTCTAATAATTGTGTCCCACACCAACTAATAAACCTATAGCAGGATAAGAGAACAGAACTTATCACCCTCTTAGATTTCATCCACTCCAAACCTAAGGAGAAAACAGCTCTCTGTTTTGTCTTCTTCATTTGTCATTCTGATGAAAAGAGAAACCAGTTTTCTGCTCACAGAATAACACGTGAGCTGCGATTACAAACTATACTGTAAAACTTCAGGGTAAGAGTCAAAAACAGGAGGCATGAGCAACATGAATTATATTTTATGGCGTTTGAATTTTTCAAATATTGTTTATTAAACATTTTTGTCAATTCACATATTTGGAAAGAGTTACAAATATCACTATCGCAGAGACTGCAGGTTTCTAAGATACATTCTACTAGCAGAACTGTTTCCATCTTAAATTTTAAAAAAAAAAAAAAAAAAAAAACAACACACAATGTGCAGGTTTGTACAAGCCAGCACAAGCTCACTGATATTTGATGTTTTGCCTCCCACACGATGTGAGAGCATGAAGCATAGAGACAGCTAAACAACTTCCATATCTCTTGCCAATATGCAGTCCAATAGAACCAGACTACCAGGAGACAAGTGAAAGAAGGAATTTATATAGATAAGATCTCTAAAAGAGCAACTTCTGTTGAAGAACCTCTGCTATCCTTTGCTTTAGATCACCTTGATGATTAACAAAGGACCTTATTCTTACTGACTAACAAGCAGTAATCTGTTTTACTACACAAATTATAAGGTCTATTAAAAGCATGAATAAGCAGAGACCACCACACTACAACAGGCCTGCACCCAAGATAGCACCCATTAAATGTGCTGACATATTTTAGAAAGAGATGCATCAGATCACTATGGCTAAGTCATCCAAAATGTGTTAGAGCTCATGTAAGCTGGTAAACATCAGCATGTTCTCAGGAAAAACTGAGAAATTTCTCAGAGTACCAGCTGCTTTGACACTCTTGACTAAGAAGGTAAATAGTTTAGGTTTATTGCTGTGTAGTTTTACATTATCATTACGGAAGCAATGCTTTTCTACTACAACAAATATACTGAAGAAACAGATTTATTGATTATTAGGAATGAAAGTAACTGTTAGGAATGAAAGAAATTAAATGATTTAGATAAACAAAATAATCTGGTTACATGGATTTCTTGCAATGGCTCTATGGAATGAAGCCTGACAGCCTCTTAAAAATACCAAGAAGTTGGGACCCTCTTTAGGGATCTGAATATTTCATAATTTTCACCAGAGAAACACAAATTATGTTGCAAAATCATCACAAGGAGGAGTCAAGGATGTATCCAACACTAGAACGCAACTCTCAAGAGGAGAAAAGGCACCCTAAGTAAGATGAGAACATCAGTGGGGTCTTCAAAAAGCCCTACCACAGCAGAGAAGAAAACAACTATCACTTCCATAGCAGAAAGTGCTACACATAAACAGTTGTAGTAAATGTGAACTAAAGAGGTCCTTTATGTTCCCTTCTACCCTACAGACTACAAGAATTAAGTAATCCAAAGAGGTACCTACTAATAAGACGAGACAGAGAGCTGCTTTCTAAGGCTTTGGAGTGGACTGCAATTTAAGAGGATGATAAATTCTCTACTATTACCTTTCCATAGCTTTATTAGTTGATGTAAGGCAGAATTGGTGGAATGCAGATCATTCAATGCACTTGTATTTCAGTAGTACTGGCAAGGATCAGTTATGGTGCACATATACACAGACCTTCTCTCTTAAAATGGAATCTGCTTCAGATTTTTCATCAGAAAGGAATATTTCATTGTCACAAGCAGAATGGCTCTCAGTCTCCTGAAGGATTTTCAGAAGTTTCTGTTGTTGTCTGAAACACACATTCTTTTATATGTTATTTCCTTATAATTCTTGCATTTTTAAGAAATAGTTTCATTTGTGTGAAGGTGAAGAGATGATAGGATGAACCCACACAGCCCACAGAACAATCTCACATATACCCATGCTGAATGACAACTGTTGCAGCATCCCACCTTAGATACACACAGTCTAGTTAGAAGACTGGGCTCCAGTTCTCTGAAGCAGTCTGAGAAAGTAATACACAGGAAATACAAACAGAAGTACATGGTTAATACAGGCTGCTGGCAGTTCAGTTCTCTGATTCACAGCCATTAGCCCAAGGCTAAAACCTTCTCTATCTTTTTGTCAATACTTGCCCAAAATCTTGGGCATCTACAGATTATTGGGTGTGGTGGTGCCCAGTACTGAAAAATATCCCATCAGAAAAGGAAGCTAGCTTTAAAGGAAGTATACATACCTGCTTCCAAAAGGACAAATTCTCTGAACAGCTTCTGTGAGTGCAGCCCTTGCCTGACTTTTTTCTGAAGGTTCATCCATTGCAGAGAGAACAGATGAAACAGAAAACTCCTATGTAAGAAAAAAATAAACATTTCATTCACATTGTTCTCAGCTAATCTTAGCTAATCCGTAACTCTAAACACGTAGTTAAAACAGAGAAAAAGCCCATCAGTTTTTACAATGCTATAGGTTCTTTCTCTACCTGCACACCACTGCTTAAGTATACGCTGATCCCTTTGTTATTTTTCCTAAACATTTGCTGGTAGCTTCTGTTAGAGACAGAATACACAGCATGGTGAACAACTAGTCAGATGAGGAATGGCAGTCCTTCTGTTCTTAGGTCATTTCTATCTCTATGATTTTCGAAGACTAAGAGAACTTTAAAATGCTTAGAAGTGAATTACTTCTTCAATATTATGCATTGTTATACACCTAAATATCAAAGGCCAAGTTTTTACAATTCCTTAATTGTGTAGTAGAATTAAACTACTTCTGGAAGATCATTTAGGTCAGCTTCAGAACAGGGGGCTTTTGAAACTCCTTCTCAAGTGTCAAGGTAACGTTACATCTGTTTTAAATATTACTTCATTATTTTTTAAGAATAACAGTATTAGTCAGAACGCCAGCACGCAGATACTTATAGTTTTGTGATTTCTTTCCAATGAATGTTCTCACATAATGTATCTCAAAAACAGGAGAACTAAGATTGAAGAATTGACCTAGATTGCAACAACACCATGTTTAAAGTATTCACCTAAAATAAAAGAACATTTTATCCTTGGCTCCTGACCAAAACTCCCCAGAAACTTATTGTTGACTCAGAGATGACAGTGGATACAGATTCACCATAGCATTATCTCACAAATTCAGGGACAACATTTTAGGTTAAAGCAGTGCTGTCTCAGAATTCAAATGAGTAAATCCAAAAGGCAATACGCACATCTCTTTTCCTTCCTGTATATGTGGGGGTCCCAAACACCAAACTAGAAGCAGACTTTAAATCCATGAACACTGTCCAAAACAGGCAGTTCTGTAAATTTCAGTTTATGCCCAAATTTCTTTATCTACTTTCTTTTTGTTAAGAGAATCGAGGTATTATTACACCTAATGATCAGCTAGGACAATCAGGACAAACTTCCCAATTCTTTGTCTAAACAAGGAATAATAGTCAGATCTGAATCTGAAAGGAGTAGATTTTCACTTATTTCCTTGTTTATTTAAGAATTTTTTAATTGCCTTTGGTAAGAGATATACACAAATTGCATACCTTATAATCTGCATATGTATTAATAGGAAACTGTGCCCATATGAATGAGTTCAGTAGGAAGGTAGGATTTATTGGCATGGAAGTAACGTATTATGTTGCTTAAGAAGCTTCCAGAAAGAGAACTGTTCAAATGGGTCTGTAGCTGTGTATTTGACTGTATAGACATATCATGTGACTGGTCTATCACTTGTGTGGTGATCCATAAAATTAAGAGTGCATTACGGGATGGTATCCCAAGGAAGCAGATTTAAAAAACAAAACAAAACAAAGACCCCGTATGGAATAACAATACAAATCCAACTAGAGTTGAGAGACATCGCCATTCATCCTTACACAACCTTATAATTATGTACGCATTTTAGGATTATAATTCATGTTTAAGGAAAGAATGTCTTTTTTTTTGTACTTGATCAAACATCAATTTTGCCATACCTTTTGAGGATTTGTGGAAACAGACTGTCTTTGCAAATCTCTCTGCAAGACTTCATTTTCAATTTGCATAGCCTTAACCACAGCTGAAACAGAGAGATCAGAATCCTTCTCACACACATTCTTTCGAGCTGATGAAAGTGGTCTTTCTGGTCGACTTAATGGTCCTGCCAAAAGAAGGAATGGGTCCAGCCATACAGATATGGAACATTACAACAGCATACATTTGAAACATCCACTTCAGTTACTGAAACAGAGCTATGTTAATAGTTGGGGTATTTCCTGGGTAATTCAGCTGTTTTGGAGGAATCCAAAGACTCTTCTAAAAAAAAAAAAAAAAGCACCACAAAGCAGTTCACTCACCCTCCCTCCCACCCAGGATGAGGAGAGGGAATCAAAAAAAAGTGAAAGCTTTGAGATAAAGACAGTTTATTGGGACAGAAAAGAAAGGAAAATAATAATGATAAGAGTACTACTACTACTAACATGTACAAAAACAAGTGATGCACAATGCAATTGCTCACCACCTGCTGACCGATGCCCAGCCTATCCCTGTACAGCAGTTTTCCCCCACCCTGGCCAGCCCCCCCATATTAATTGTTCAGCATGACATTATATGGCATGGAATACCCCTTTGGCCAGCTGGGGTCAGCTGTCCTGAGTCTGTCCCCACCCAGCTCCTGCTGCACCCCCAGCCTGCCCACTGGCAGGACAATGTGAGAAGCTGAAATGTCCTTGGCTTAGTGTAAGCACTGTTTTGCAATAACTAAAATATCAGTGTGGTATCAACATTATTCTCATCCTAAATCCCAAACACAGCACCATTCCAGCTACTAAGAGGAAAATTAACTCTATCCTAGCCGAAACCAGGACACAAAACCGAGTATGACCTTACCAACTAAGTAGTCAAAAATGCCCAAACACACACCCATCTTCCCAAACACACGACAGAAAAATAGAAATATCACAGCCTGGAAACAGATTTATGGGTTTAGAGGAGAAGAAAATAAAGTTTGTTATTTACACTTGCTTTTTTTAAGGAAAAAAAAAAAAAAGAGAAGTGAGATTTGGATACATTAATACCTTACACCATCTTCAGGTGTAGAACCAAGTCCTTTTTATTCTGCCTGCAGTCCATCAACTAGCGTGACTGATGAGGATTGTTTCTTGTTTAGAATCTGTTATGTTTATCTGTCAGGTTTGCAGCTGTATATTTTGTTTATGACTTTCCCCTTTTCCTTAGGATCCCATTTGACAAGATCCTCGATCAGATCCCTTACTGAATTAAACATTCCCCCATTCCACATGCCCTTATCAGTTAGTGTGACTGACTAGGTTTGGTTCTTTCTGCCTCCCTTATTTGCCAGTCTGGTTTGTGTCTCCGTATGTTGTTTATGTATCCCTCATCTGCTTACTAGAAGGAAAATGAGGAAAAAAAGAGAAAAGATGATATTGTAAAAGGTCCCTAACCAGACACCCTTACAGAAGCAGTGACTCTCTCCTTCCACATGCAGTTACACAGGTGGGCACAAAGAATGGGACAGGACACCAGTATCACAGCACAGTACCGTTTTAGACATGCGCATTACTAAATTTTGATTCCATTCCACTACTCCTGCAATATTTGCTGAAGATGATATTAGCACCATTTACTGTTATGCTCTACTGTGCTTAAGTGCTGTCCTTGCACCCATCTATCATTTGTCTACCCAAAGCAGCAAGAAAGCTGTTTTTTTCTGCTGTGGGAAAACCATGTTCATTTCCTGCTGTAAATGCATTGTGTTAGTCTTTCAACAAGGGGTAAATTCCTGATTTTAGGACACACTTCTGTTAATACCATAAGGAATAGATCTCCATCAGGAAAATAAGAAACACAGAGCAAGTACAAGGAACAAAAGGAAAACAAAGTCTTATGGTGCGGAAGCAAAAAGAGAAGGAAGGTAATAAAGATACGTCAGAAGACCAAAGCGTACAAGCTCTAGACTTTCTCACAGTTTTACAAAAGTTAAAATTCCCGAGGTACTAAAAACAACACAAAAAGACAACAGCTAAGAAAAATTTCATTATGACAGATGTGCGCTGAAATTACACCCAAACCAATGGGGAAAAAAGCATGAAAACTCTCCTTATTGACATTATATATTCTTATTTCTTACTATAGCAAATTCTTTCATGTCTTTCCAGCTGCAAGGACTCAGCAGAGAGTGGCCGACTGATTTTATTTTTTACCACAACTGGTCTGACAGGAATGTACATTTCAGCATTATCTTTTCTTTTTGCTGAGAGAACTCGTACTGGCTTCATTTCTGCAAGATAATAAGGAAACAGGAAAAAAAAAATCAACTTCAGAGATATTTAGGAACAGTCAGACAGGAAAAATTTATTGGACCTTAAATACTAAAGTTTTGCCACTTTAATTATGCTGGCATAGGTAAAGTGATAACCCATATCCTTCCTTCCTTTTACTGACACGATTCTATTGATGTATTAATACATATGCATGGCTTGCACTGACCTAGTGAAACAAAATAAAATATTTCACTGTGAAGTATGTTAGACCAGTATATCCTGACTGCAGCAGGTATTTTTCAGCATTACTGAAAAAAAAAAAAAAAAAAAAAAAAAAGCACAAGAAACCAAGTCATTCATTAATATAGTTGTACCAAAAAATATCTTTAAACTGTCTTATTAAGAAGTTCCAAAGTGGGAGAGGGTTACCTAGTGCATTTCATAAGAACAGTTATCTACTCTTTCATTTGAGAATTATTAACAATTCCTTTGCTTGCATCACAGCTTTGAAACTTCTCACTAGAAAAAATAAAATCACATATCTTGTTCACGCTGTCACTGCGCCCCTTGTTCCTCTCCTGTCTTCTGCTGCTGCCTTTCCACACACTTTACTCATTTCCATGATATTAAGAAGAGCAAAAGAACACTCCTTTACTCAATTCATGCAAAGATTTTTCCTCTCTAGTTGACCAATTAACTATGGATGAAGAAAAAAAAAAAAAAAAAAAGAACAATGGAACAATGAATGTACCTGAAATAGGTTGGGAAACTAAGTCTGGTTTCTGCCTGAACTTTCTACTTTTAACAAGCTAATTGTCTGTGAGATCTAGTGACTGGTTCTGGGCTTAGACACTGAGGTCTCCAAATAAGACCTGATGGGGTTGGGGGGTAGGGAGGGGAGTAGCTAAAAATCCATCTGGCAAATTGACAGATCTACAACCAAGCTTAAATAGCACATGCTATGATAACGGGCATCCAGCACCCAAAAATGTGAAATGGAGGAAGCTGAGACTAGGAAAATTTGGCTGCTCTGATTACTGCAAAAACAGTTCCAAAATATACTTTCAAAAGTCTCTTGAGAAATCTCAGTCTGAGACAATTGTTGTTCAGGTGTCTAGACCTGGTGATGCAAGTGGGTTTACCAGGGCTATATCTTGGTTATCCCTGAAGAAAAAAAAAAAAAAAATTAAACATAGAGCCCCAGAAAATGGAAGAAATCAAAGAAGGACAATAAATTTCTGTTTACATCTCCCCACACATGCCAGAGCCAGCAGAGCTGCTCTGACAGTGAATAAGTCTGCATGAGAATCTTCAACAATAAAGTAACGGGAAAGCAAAACATAAGGAAGTCACATCAAAGGAGCAGCACAAGAACCTGCCTGACAGTGGCCAGACGAGGGCACACTCTGAGCACACTCAGGGTAACACTCTCCTCAACAAACACTGACCAGCCCTTTAAGGACTTCTTGGACAGGAAGATGCATGTAAAACATTTTTAACAAACAACAGTGTCCCTATCATCTTCCATGAAGTTGTGTAAATCTTTCTTGAATGCACTTAAAATTTGGCCGTCACATCATTTGGCACTGGGATCTACAATTTATTTGTATTTGCTTTAGACCTGCTGCCTGAAAACATCATTGCTGCTCTCAGTCCTTGCATTACAAGTGAAAGTGATTAATATCCTAGCACCATATGCTATTTTATAGAGCTCAGTCCAATCCCTTCTGCATTTCTACAATCAAACATCTCTTTTCACAATGAAAAATTATTGCTTCCTTTGTTACTCCTTGCATAAAAATTTCTGTTGTATTCCAGTTTACAATTGTTACACTCCACTGTACCTTTTACATTTAGAAAAGCCTTGATTCCTTTCAATCAAGTCCACTCGAATGCTAATTAAGCTGGAGACCTGGTATGTTCTCCAACCTTAGTGCTCAGTAAAGCACAACACATGGGCTTGGTTGGAGGACAGACGGAGCCCAGGGTCATCACAGCAGTGAAATAGATCTTCAAGTAAAAGCAGAACCAATGAAACTTCTGCAACTTCCCATTAGGAAGAAAAAAAGGAAAAAAAAAAAGCAGATGAGGTATTCTGGGGGGTGGAGGAGATCATAGTTCAGTGCCTTAGAAATATTAAACTTACCTGGAACATGAGAATCATCTTAAGATGATGCACTTGCATCAAATACATGTATGCACACCTGATAAGTGCATATTACAAACAGGATGGATGAAGAGACAAGCAGTTTTGGTACCCCTAACCCCATCATGATACAACACCTCCAGAAAAGCCTTGAAGCTTTATGTGATGTGGATTCTCTGAGACAATCCCAAGGAATTTCAGAAAGAAAGCCAATCTGATGAAGGGATGTTGGATAGCAGAAACAAAGAGACTTTACAAATAAAATGGGTGAAGAATGAGGAGTTAAAATGTCGGCACAAGTTTTAGATAGCATTTTTAAAGAGCTATTTTTTCAACCATGGCAAACATTTGTGCTAATAAAAATAAACAGTAAAGACCTATCATGTGAAACAAAGTGAGCTACTGAGGAAGCAATAAGAGAAATTTCTGAGTGGAAAACCATGATTCTGAATCAGTGGAAAAGGCAGCTGAGAAGAACTGAGCTTCCCTGGTATACACTTATTCATACACAGTCCTGCAAAAAGCACATTAAGAAACAAAACAGGAAGTTGTCAGATACTACTAATACAGAAATACTCTGCCATTGGAGTATTAGTCTGCAACAACATTACCATTTTGTTTGTTTTTAAGTGTTAACAGTATATCAAACAAATTTTCCTGAACACCTGGAATTCATTCACAGAAATGCAAGGTCGCGTACTGTACAGGTTCAGACTGGGTGATGCAGTCATTCGCTCTGATTTATATCATTATGTAAAAGCTGGACCTATAGCCCAGGAACCAGAGAGAGTGTCTACTGTATGCCTTCTGTATTCAGAAGCAAGTATTTATTTGTCAAAAACAGTTAAGCTTTTCTGCATATTACTTTCACTGTAACATAATACAGAAACTAATTTTATGGTTTTTTGTGTTTTTTTTTTTGTGTTGTTGTTGTTGTTATTTTTTCCTCCCCATGTTGGTCCTGAAACCTGCATCCCTGAGGACTTTAAACTCATTAGTGCAACCTTGAAAGAAAAGCTGGTCTAGAAGGCTGAAGCTACAGCTGGAAGTACTGCTGTCAACACTGAGAAGCCATGTACGCCTACAGCCTCAGTTGTCTTTCCTCTAGCAAACAGCACAGCAAATCCCAGCGTACAGCTCCCTTGGGCATAACAGATCCCTACCAGATGAGAACAAATAACCAGCTATGTTATGATCTCATCCCTGACAGCAGCAAGGAATATAGAACAGGGAGGAATATAGAATATATGGTGCAATTCTTCACCATGCTGAAGCTTGCAGCTAGCTCATAAAGTACAATGAATTTGCTACCCATTAATTTGTTAAAACTGCTCCTGAAGCCATCAATACATTTTACCTTCTAAATACCCTATGGCAATGATTGTCATATTTATTTACCCACCACTATTATAGGATGTCTATCCATATATACATACAAATTGAATGTTGTACCTCTGAATTTAACTATACACAGACTCAATGTGGGCTCTGGGACTATGAGAAACAGGTTTTAATCTTTGTATCTTTATAATCTATTAATTTATACTTAAAAAAAAACAAAAAAAAAAAAAAACACATTTCAATAAGGACATATAGTAAGAGAAGAGCCTCTATCAAAAGTCTACCCAGAGACATAACACAAACCTGGCTGGTTCTGTACGCTACCCAGGAAGGAATAGAGGCAAGTAGGGGTGCACACTTGCTTAAAGAAAGCAAGGACACTACACTGGTATGACACCTTTCCAGCACGTGATTGTGGACATTGGTATTTTGAATTACAGCACAAACCTGTAGTGATTCCCTTAAAAACAACGCTGTCAAAGAATTCTTACAATACTGTAGTAGTATAACACACAGAGACTTACTACTTTGATCCTGCTTGTACTCCAGCACAGTAACAGCACCAGAATCAAGGCCAGAGCATCTCCCAGCATCCTGATCTTCAGAAGCTTCTTTCTGCAATGATCTACTGCTATGCAACTGAAGGCCTTCTAAGCTTGTGGATGTTTCCTCAGTAGAAGATGGTTCTGAAATCACTTCTTCAACAGAGTCATAATCCTCACTAACAGAGTCTTCTTCTTCCATCTTTTTCTCTTCTACACTGACTTGCAAGCTGTTTTTCAGTTTCTGATACAATTCAGACAAACAAGTTGTCAGGAAAGCTCAAACATTTATTTTAACATAAACCAATGTGGCTGACTCTTCCTCCCCTAGGAGAAAGAAAAATCTTCTCATGAACTCAGAGCCATGATGTAGTTAAAGATATTCATATTCCTATGTCATGTCTTCATTTCCCTGGTGAAGACATGTAAAGAAAAATCATCCTACATCTCCAATGTACTTTCTTGTCAGAGTCCTTGCAGGGAAATTCTGTAGGCTAAGGAATTTTTGTGCAAAACCAATTTTTAGGAGTAAGTTAAAAACAGGAGGTAAGTAATGGAGAAGGCAAGGACACACATTTTTCCAGCTTTACACCATGTCAGACCCGGAGGCAGTAGGCACAAACTGGAGCACAAGAGGTTCCCTCTGAGCACCAGGAGGCACTTTGTGCTGTGCAGGTGTCGGAGCCCAGAGCCCTGGCACAGGTTGCCCACAGAGGCTGTGGAGTTTACTCCTTGGAGATCTCCCAAAGCCACATGGGCCTGGGCCGCCTGCTCAGGCTAGGGGTGGGGGGTGCGCAGATGGGCCCAGGGGGACCTCCAGCCTCAGCCATGCTGTGAGTCCGCAACAGCAAGATCTCTTAAGTAATTTAATATGTGATAATATGCATGTACATATCTGTACTTGAAAAAGCAGTAGAAAAGACATAGTCTGATGAACTAAGCTTCCAATTTGCAAAGAGATTTTGAATTGGACCCACAGCAAGAGGATTTTATGCAAAAAATAATTTACTGTGGAAAAACTGCCCATCTTCTCACAGCATGTGCCACAAACAGCATAAATAATGCTGGGGAGCCTTTTATTCTTACGAATGTAAAAGGCAAAGATCTTGCCTATCTTAAATCTACTTTTCCTACCTTTGTTGTTATTGTTTCAATAGAAGTATAGGTAAGCAAACAGTATGAGTAGAATGAAAACTGGAAGCTATGTGAGGTACAAATGAACCATGATAATGTATGTTCAGCTTGTAATGAAAGCTTCAAGCTGCTCTCCTGTTACAAATTACATTTGTTAGAAAAGCCGCATTGACAGAAACATATTACAAAGAACAGACAAACCTAGGTTCAAAAAGAGGGTCTATAAGCAACCTAGAGTTTGATATTAAGCATATTTCCAGCTGTTTGACAGGGAATTGTGGGGGCTTTCTTTTAACTTATAAGCAAATTTAATGAGGTTTTAAGATATTCAAGAGAACACACTACAACTTCAGGAAAACCAGAATTATTTCCTCCTGGGATACAAACAGTAAGTGGAGTTTTGGGTTAAAATTAAAAGATTACTACTTACACTTTAACGATTATAAAAATACATTACTGTAAGCAATTTTGTGTTTTGTAGAGCAAAAAATACATCATAAGCTCAAAAGCAGTACAGGAAAGGTAGAAAGAAGCAGAAAAAGGTAGTCTGGTTTTCTAACATTCCATTGTTAAAGACATGAAGTGTACATACGCTAAGATTGTATACATGTGTGGAACTGGAAGCTACAGGTGTAAAAAAAACAGAGAAAAACCTTAAGACATGTAGTGAGATATTCATCAGCCTTCATAATGTGACCTGCTAGACTCAAGTCTTCTGTTACAGCAGTTTTGAAACTCAAATTAATACTGTTAAACATCTTAAATACTGTGTCACCTCCTCTTCTGAATATATTAGCTTAGCAATTTCTGTTTTGGAAAGAGCTTCTCATCTTTTAATGATGGTATGTGCTGGACTAGGGCATGACGGGGGAAGGCAAAGGAGCAGAGAAGGGAGAAGGCAGTGAAATTCCATCTACTTGTTTGCTAATTAAGATCATTGTTGATTTAGCAGCTAGTCCAAGCGTTTTCTGGATATGCCAAACCTCAAAAAACATTTCTTCAGACTCACAGAATCCTGACTTGTGAAAAATGTTTCACGATTTACAATGCAGTCATCCACAAACAGCTGAGCAGGAATCACAAAACAAAGAAATAAAAATTAATAATGAAAGATAAAGAGACTCATGACCAAAGACATCATGAGTCACGAGATTCAACAACAAGGCAAACTGTGAGAGAAATTAGCAAATCTGCAAGTTAACTATGTTTCCCCAAAGGAACATTATAAATAACAATATAGTCACATGGACTTTTACCTCTAGAGCTTCATCAAGATCAGAGACAAAATCAGAGACAGAACTGAGCATACACAAGCATACAGAGCTTATTGCTGTTTACTGCTTTTTTAGATCAGACTGTGGGTAAAAGCCACCAATGAACGGCCTTACTAGTCACACAGTCAAAGAGATTGGCCTGGGGCTTACTCAGCTTACTCCATATCTACAGTCAATTAGCAGTTGTCACCAGCTGATGCAGGCATGGACCTCACACACTGCAAAAAGGTCGAACAGCTACATTTCAAGTGCCTACCACCCAGAACCTGAGCTGCCATATGATCAGAGTGAATGATGTATTCATGAGTTCACGGTGCCAGTCTGAACTGGTCCAGAGAGGGTTAGGCCTTGACTGATATGAGCATCAAGTGTGCGGAGTGTCATAAAAGAAAAATCTTAAAATAGAAATCACTGTCTACATATTATACCCACACTACTTATTAAGTAAACTTTTAATTAAATGTTCCTGAGTAGAAAATGGGAGTAGGGATGATCTTATTTGGAAAGGCAACCCTTATAAGGGTAGCCTATCTGAAGATTCAGTTGCTTTGCTCTGATAGTTGCAACATAATCCTTGCAGCTCCTGGTGAGTAAACACTAAGCAGATCCTTAAGGTGAGCTAAAGTGCCACGTGGTTAAGAGCAGGTCATTATTTCATTTCTTACTATTGTTTCAAAAATCAAGTAATTTAGTTCCCTAAAGGAACATTCTATAAATGTAAGCTTAGTTTAAGGCTCTTTAAATAGTGTTCAGTGTTAAGACTAAATTCAGTTTGATAGAGCAAGTCTGGATTACATTAGGCTTCTTCTAACATGGATTCCCCAAAATCTGCAGGCTGCCAATCTGTTGGTTGTAGCCTGGTAGCAGAGATCAAACATCTTGGGGACAGAAATCAGCTATAGCTAGTTTCAGCCGTTACCAGCCTGCAGAAGGGACAGAGGAGGATTCAGACTTTCAAACTTAAGATACCACATTATATGTAGTACATCCCTGAATCCTTATCCAATATTATATCCTACAGTACCTACTGTCAATACTATATACTGGGTTTGCATGCTCTAGTCAATACTAATACTTGGCCCCACTCGCATTTCAATTGACACTTCCATAAACTATAGAAGGCAACTGCTAATTGTACCTGAGAGTAATGGAGAGGATCATCACTATTTCTCTCCAGGCTCAAGCTTTCATAAGGTTCAAAATCCTCAGAGTATTCCAGAGGAGGTTTAATGCAGAGTTTAGTCCCCCTTTCTGTTTTAATCTCCACAGTTTTCTGTTAAAAGAAACATGCAAAGAAATTAGACATCTTTAGTGCCATCAGCAGTACAAAACGAGTAATAATCTTTTACATAATGATATTAAGATTGAGCAATCCTTTTCCCCTCTGTTCCATGGAAGGTTTCTGTCCTCTCTCAGCTCACCTTTGGGCCCTTGCATTATTGTTTGATGTGTACAGTGCCCCAGTTGAACTCCATACCTGCTGCAGTCCCTGGAGTACACATCATGGTCATGCCCAGCACACATCATTTGTTTGGAACCAAACCCAATTCCCATTGGGGTTCACTTTCTCACCTCAACAAGTGAAAAAATGATAAGAGTAGAGATATAGCAATCAACAGAACAGCTGAAGTGGAATCGCTTAAAGCACAGGCACGTACAGAAGTGCTGGCAGAATAACCTCCTGGGGAAAGCCCTCAAGCCTGCTCTGGTGAATTTGCACACATAAGTGCCTCTCTGAAATGTCACTGTGCTAATGGAGAACAAACAGAAAGAATTACAGGTGTGTGTCCAGTTACAGGCTACAGCGTCACCAGGGTCAGAGATGTATGAACCATATCCCACCACAGCTGGAGTACTGTCATGGAGAGAGGCTCTTTGAGAAGGACAGGCTGAGTAGGTGAGGAGTAGTCATCCTTTAAGTGAGATACTAAAGTGTCTTGTAAAGGATGTCACTGAACCCAAACCAATGAGATTTGTCACTTTAGGCTTCAAAGAAGACACAAAACTGGTCAGAGTATCATTTCATGTTGTCACCCAGTATCCAGACTAAACCAAGTTTCTGATTCTATGAGAATCTCAAAGCATATAAACTGCCAACCCTCCACTAATTGCAATCAATTTCCCACAAAATTATTTGTGATGTAAGAATTAGTTCAAAGATGCATTACTTCAAACTGCTTCTTACCTGAAGCCATCCTTTGCGTTGTATTTTGCTTGGTGCAGTCTGTGTGCTGCGTTCTTGCAACTCACTCGCTTTTAGCTGGGCTGCTAAGAAGAATTAGAAGATGGGAAGCAGAAATACAATATTTGAGGATACATACTTTATTTCACATTATTTTTCCCCCCAGATGAAGAGTGAAGAATATATCTTTGATATGAGAGTAACATTAACAACTGAAAAGGCATTCCACTTCAAATACTGGCTAGTTATGTACTAGTAGCAAGAGTTTTGAATCTCTTTGGGGATAAATCACCCTCACACATATTCAAGAGAATAAATTGCCTAAAACTATGTTAGCACAACAGCATGCACAGCCCCACATTCACTGATATGAAGTACAGAAATTTGTTCTAGCATAGGTGTGCACACCATTCCTGCTCTTAGCTGGGTATATGGTAAAGTGAAGCTGAAGGCAGACTTTGATAGACAGGGCCCTGATGAAGAACAGATGTTGTGCTGGGTTTACAAAGGGATTTTGTACGTACATTTATTCTCAAACTAAGACAACGTACTGAGGTACTGGCAGATTAAACACAATGTATTGGACATTTAACATACTGTGCAAAGAAGCATTCTTCATGGACAAGTCAGACACAAAGGAAAAACAATCATCTTCCTTCATTTCTAAGGTGAGGGAGAGTTGGTATCAAAACTTTGGTGAAAATTCTTTGTATGGTCAAGCAGAACAAAAGGTCCCTGTACTGGAAATAGTCCCAACTTACAGCACAGCAATGGATTTTTGAAAAGATGCTTTTACTGAGACACAAAGATGCACATCTTGCAGGTCACATCAGCATCCTCAACAGAACAAGGACATCATCAACACTCTCAGTACAATCCTAAATAAAGGCATCTCATTTCCTATGTCCAAGACAGATTTACAGCTTCCATTTCTTTTCAGTGGAGAAAAATAGCTGATGCAAAACCCGTCTTCTTTAAGCCATAATTGAGTGGTCATCTTAAGCCAGCAGAAACTGGCACAACCAATAAAAGAAGCAGCATTCCTACCAAGGTGATAGAATCACAAGATTTACATTGGAAGGGACCTCTAGAGGTCACCTAGTCCAACCTTTCATTCAAAGCAGGATTTACTTCAAAATTAGATTAGGTTCTTCATTCCCAACTCTCAACGCTGCATTTTCTTTTTTGGGTTGGACAACCCTACATTGCACCTGTGCAGTGAACCGTTCAGAAAATTTATCAGCAAGATTTAACTGAGGAAGAATAGAAAACAAAGATTACTTTTAATTTAGTCACTTGTACTTTCTGGTTGTCCACAATTGTACAAACGCTAGCACAAGCATGTAGGAGGGAACAGCAAGAGGTAGTACAACAATGCAGGCTTAGGTCAATTTCGAGTGATCATAAAACTACAGAGCAAGATGATCAAAGGCTTGTTCTGTTGCCTCTACACAAAGTACTTATTCACTCCCAGAGGCCTGAAACAGGGCAGAGAAGAAAGGGAATGGATTGTTCCAGGGAGGAAATAAGATTCCTGACATCTTGTCTTGTAAAACATCCCTTCCAACTATAGCTCCTGTTACACTGTTAGGCTAATCCTAGATAACTCCAACTATACCTCGCAGTCATCAGCATTGGGGCTGACTGCTTTGGGGCTCCTCAGGCACCAAGGGTGATCTGTCCTGAGATTACAATGCTAGAAGCATGGTCTGATTTGGTCACTGCTTTGGACAAAAGTGGAAACACTTTTACCATTCAGTTCTTAAGCAATCCTTATTTTCTAAGCAAGTGCCCAGAAGGTCATCATGTATGGTACAAGCATAAATAAGAAAAGGGGACAGGGTAGAACTCATGCCACCAGTGCTGGTTCTCAGAATTGAGTATTTTGTGATGGATTCCTGTGACCAAATCCAAGCCACTAAAGTACAGTAGTTCAAAACCCAAGTAGAAGATGATGCAACTGAGTCACATACACTAAAGAGATGTTTGCAATGGAGGCAAAAACATTCTTCCCATGGGATGGATAGAATATGAATACAAACTATTACCTGTTTCAGCACACAAAATAGGTCCACTGTTGTCATTCCCTAGTAGGAGTATCTTTGGAGACTCAAGCTGACAGTGCCTACTATTATAGTAGCCAAGGACTGAGTAGGACACCACTAAAATATTAGTCATAATACAAGGAGACCCCACGCTGCCCTTAAGAAATCTCTTAGACTACATCAACATTCACTGAAAGTACGGACTTGGTTGTAAAACTGTCTGGATTACACACCCATATAAATGACAGTGTACGTGGAGACCAGCTTCCCGACTGTACATATTATAAGCCCATCATCTACTTTAATTCATTTATCAAGCCTAAGCATAAGTGTGTCAATCAGTATTATCATTAATTATTTCTAGGAAACACAGACAAAGAAAATAGCCCAGAGAGATTTATGACGACGCTTTCAGGAAGTGTGGAGTCCTTTCTGTACTATTAAGCATCACACATTCTTAATTTTTTAGAAAAGACTAATCTGATAGATGGATGTTCTAGAAGTAATAAATGATGCAATAATTCTTACTGGGTATAGATAGGGAAGAAAATTCAGCACTGTATCTTAGCCAGAAATCATTTCTGAGAGTAAAATAATGTTCAGTCATTGAGAAGAAATGCCTAAAAATGAAACAGACTACAGAATTGCTAAGATACTACCTCCAGGCAAGAATTTTATATAGATCACCAATAACGCCCACATTGGACTCTACTGGTAAAATCAAATGGTAGAAGAAAAATGACAGGATGATTTAGTTGGTATTTTTCACTGCAGCTGCATATGTTTAAAAAAAGAATATTGGATAGCTAGGAAACAGCAAAATACTGAGTTCTCTCCTACAGAGATAATGCCACTGTCTCAAAGTTGATGGATTTGAGGAAGGGAACACAGGCTGCCACTTAAGTCCTTAAAAGTACCTTAAATCCCAAAGACAAGCTAAATGTTCTACCTGAACTGAATCAAGGGGCAATAAGCAACCACAATGAAACAAAACACACACACACACCGTGGTTAGGCTTAGAGATAACAACTGCACAGCAGAACTTGAAGAGAAAACTTCTCTTGACAAAGTTCTGTTACAGCTACTGCCTAACAGCTCTACACAGCTTTTTGACCAAAAAGTCAAAGATGTTGGTTTACACACCTTCAGCTACTTAAAAGTATATCACCCCAGTATGACAAAAGCACAGAATTTCCTCTTTTCCAATATTCAAGAACATGAAGCTTTTTGCAACTTTACACGCAATCTCTTACTTTCTTACAGAAAACAGCGAAACTAAGGGAAAAGACAGGTAACAATCTCATTCCCCACCCCCATGCTTTATGACTTGCAAGAAACAATAGAACAGACTGATAGAACAAGCCTGAACTTACTTAAATTTGAAAAACAAGTAACATGTACCCAGTGTAGAAGGAAGGGAAAAAAAAAAAAAAAGAAAGAGATGGAGGTTGGAGTTATGGCTAGAACAAAAAAAAATTAGCTTTGGGTACTGTTGAGATTAATAAACTTTAAATCATAAATTTTCATATTAAGCATTGTTTTTAAATATTTGTCTTAATTTTTTAGGAAAAAAAAGCTTAGCAGACACTATCCATACAGCAACAGATTAAGAAGATACACTCTATGAGACAGGTTACAAGTATGAGGATAACAGACTAAGACTGGTAAAATGCTTTACATTGGGATTTAGGGAAATCATTTATTTTCATTAAGCTAAATGGATTAGAAAGCCACTAAGCTCCCTCTTTATAACTTCATGCATGCAAAATTATTCCTACTACTACATTGCTCTCTATGACAGACTGATTTAAACGAGAAATAAAATTTCACTTTTCAAATAAAGCCAGCTAACCACAGGAAGAAAACGGCAAATTTTCTTTACTTCAAATATTTAAGTAAAGATTAGCTGTCTTATTAAGAGGACTATGATAACTTAACAAAATTTAAGTCTATAATTTGATTATAGTCTCTCTAATCAAATGCCATTTGTCTGCAGGAAACCAGACAATACTGAAGCCTATCATATCTTAAAACTTACAAAGAGTGTTATGTATCAGACAAAGGTATATAATTATTTTACACTGCAATTTATATATATTTCTAATCTTCTAGTTTTAGTTATAACTTTGAAAAGTGGACAGATGGGGAAATTAAACATGGGAATTAATTAGGGATCAACCGAGCAATTGATAGGGTGTTGCAGAGACTCCTTGTAACATTCAACTGGCTTAATAAGTACTCTGATGAAAGCAGTACGGAATTTCATTCCACTGTTCTTGAACACTGCTGCCTCACTCACACAGCCTGACAGGTCACTGCATTGGCTGAATTACAGCTCTGATGAGCAAATATTTAAAATTTCTGAGGCTGCAACCTCCATAAAACTCTGAGGTAACTTACCATTTGTCCTGGCGGTCTGTGTCTCATTTTTGAGGTAGCCATGTGAGTTAAATTTTTTGTGGTAATTTCTCAGCTCTGAATTAGCTCCATTTATATACAGAGAAAATCCTTGCTCTAACTGTTCCAGTTTGATTTGTGTAGGATCCTTTCTTTTTAAATGCCTCAGTAGCCTGAAGTAGAAAGGATAATAACTCATCCCTATACAGTACATATACAGATGATCATATTGGCAATAAATACAAAGGCACAGTGTCACAAAAATAATTTAAAAAGAAAAGTTTGTAGCTCAAGTAACAATTTCAGAATACAGCTTCCAGCACCGATTCCTGTTCTTTAATGCTTGTATGAGTACTGACACCCTGTGACACAAAGTTCAAACAAGTGTTTCACTTCTTAGATTTTTCTATGCTGTTTATCATTCCACATCATTTTTTTCTTCCATTTGGCATTTTTTCTACTGAAATTTTCTTCTTGAGAACTTGAGAAAGTTTTGTTTAGAATTCTGGAAATCTTAAAATGGTTGAGCTCTTTTCAAGAAAAAAAGAAAGTACTATTTTTGTTTCAAAACTTGAGGGGGAAAGCCCCAAGTCAATAGTGTAGTTAGAGATGCTAGAACTTTAAACTCATTAAAACTTCAAAAGAGTAAAATCTAGTGTTCATTTGTTTGGCTTTGATTTTTTTAAGAAGTGTAGAGAAGATGAACTTATAGTAAGTTAAATGTCTATAAGCATATTATGATAGAAATCCACACAAGTTTTTAAATAACAAGAGTTACAAATATTCATAACTATGCATAGACTGACACTGCTAATTAGAAGTTTTGAATTTTTAAACTACTTCCTGCTACCAAAAAGATACTATATTTTAAGAATTAACAATTTGGTGAAATAATTCTGCATTAATAAGTAGACACTGCAATGAGTATGTCAGTAGTACTGAAAATTTACTAAGTTCTCTAAATCTGCTGTGTGCAAACCGTACTATTTGTTGTGGAGGGTGGATTTTTTTTTGTTGGTTTTGTTTTCTGCCAGAGTAAATCAACAGTTGCAATGAAACTGGCTTATAACATAGGAGTTCAGAGGAATCTGTAAAATGCATGTGCGATTGAAATTTCATAGCTCTGAAGATTCTAACTAATACCACTCCAGTAGAGAAAGATACCATACATTTCGCTACGATCAGGTCAGAGGAGATGGAATCAAGCCCTGGAGTTAGGGTCTCTACAGGAAAAGATCCCTCCTGTCCTTTCGGATAAAGTCAGAGACACTGTCAGCAGAGCATCACTCTGGGCCAAGAACATATTCTCTTCTGTTATAATAAACATGCATTCATCATAAGATGTAACTATCACTTTCATTCTCAGTCTTCACTATTCTCAGTCACTGACTGAGAATCCAGTCATCTCCATGGCCAGAGATGACACCTGCCTGTAAAGACATTTATTCAAAGTCAGCTGTTGGAACTGTTTTTGTGTGTGTGTGTGTGTGTGTTGTTGTTGTTGTTTTTTTCAGGTTCTCTCTGTGGAAAAAAAAAAAAAAAAAAACAAGGCTGACATAACCCTTGGCCTAACACAACATCCTAACCAAAAAACATAACCTTCTGACTAAGTATTCCTAACTCACGTTAAGAATTCTCGGCCATTCACCATTCTCATTAAAAGTTGCACATTCCAACATGTGTTTACAAATGCTAAAAATAAAACTGAGTTCCAGATATGCAAGAACCGGGTTTCCTGCATTGTCACAGCAGATGAGGCCAGAGGGGTTAACATGAGCAGAGTCTGAACATGTATCTAATACACACACTATCCTGTGTCCAGCAGGCTATATTATTGCAGCTAGTATCCTAACAATCTGAGGACTTACTACAAACATCAGGCTTTGTGCCTACACAAACAATTCAGCAATTTGCTTATATCTCTAACAAATGCCAAATTTTGTCCCTTCATGAAGGTTTTCATTTGTGAAATTGGCAGGTTCAGGCCATTATAGGCCATCGCCTCTCCATCGGCTGCTCCAAAAGCACTTCTCCGTCCCGCAGGGTAACATTCACAAGCAGCCCAAGCCCTAAACCACCCAGAGATCTGCTCATCCAGGTCAAAAACTACATCCCACTTGCACTGCAGCTTCAAGCATTCTGCATGCTTTGAAATTTTACTCAGTAATGGGCAACCAATCCCACCCTGGTGAGCAGTGCTTCACAAGTCTGCTTTCCCTGTGTAACAGGGTCTGCCTCAAAGTTTTTACTTTGCTCAAGTCCTGTTCCCCAACCGAAGGTGTTAGGGTTGCCCTAGGTCAGTAACCCCCAGATAAATCCCTGGCTGCTCTTAGAGCACACAACCTTCAATTTGGTCAACTCAGTGCTACTGGCTGCCAACAGGAGTCTCTCCTTTGTGCCAAGCACTTATTAAGTCCACTTGCAGCAAGCCATTACTCTGGCAAAGACTGTCAGCTCCAAGCTGTATCTTATTTTAAGGTATGCTGGAGAAATATCACCACAGTCTCCTCCAAAAATAAGGACTTGGAAAACAAAGGGAAGAGAACTACTGGAATGCTTTAAGACACAGAAAACCAGGCCTCACAACACAAACAAGTTTTTAAACTAATATTCACCACTACTGATTTTAGACACAATATTACATAGCACACAACAGATATTACATACTCAATAGTGATATCAATTTTGTCTCTTACCGGTTTCTCTGCTGAAGGGATACTAAATATTCATCATGTTTTTCATCAAAGTCAGTCACCATATCCTTAGTGTTAAGCTGAAATTAATATAGAATTGCCACACTTAAGAAGAGAAGTAATTTACTGTAGACTGTTACTGGTTTTGCACCCTCGGTAACCATGAACGCTATAAACTGAAAGTAGCTCCTCATTCAACAGCGCACAATGCAGTCAGTGTAACACGTAAGTTTCCTGAAGAACAGAATTTTCATTACTTTTTCAGAGCCCTTCACAATCTACTGAAGAGCCTCAGAACACTAAAAGGGGAAGGCAGAGGGTACAACCAGTGTTTAATCTGAGAGCTGCCAAGCAGGGCGATGCTGAGGCACAATTGCGAAGGCCACACCCGAGGCCCAGCGATGGGAGTTTTCCTGAAGGGGCACCACTCGTGCCGGCTATTAGATCTAAAACTTGGGAGCCTGGATACATTTAAAGCGTTTAATCAAAGGTTTTACCTTGCCTGCCTTTCAGGAAACGCAAACTTTTCCCACTGGGCGGCCCAGAATTGCTGCCACAGGCTGCGGCAGGGCGTCCTCCTACACGGCGACAAGCTGAAGCTCGTCACCTCCAGCCAGCTCCGTGCCCAACATCCCCGCCGCGTCCCCCCGGCCCCTCAGCTCGCCCCCGGCCCCCTGCGCTCGCCCCTAGTTGCCCCCCAAACGCCACCGGCTCCCTCCGTCCCCTCTCCGAGCAGGGAGCCGGGAGCCAGGCGCGGCCGCCCCGCGCCCCCTCAGCCCCGCGGTGCCAGCGCCTGAGGCAGCCTGGGCGAGCCGGGGCCGAGGCGCGCCGCGCTAGGCCGCAGCCCTGTTGTTGCCCCGTTTCCCTGTTTCTCCGTTTCCCCGGTTACCGGCGCAGGGCGGCGGCGTCATTTCTGTGGCGCCGCCGGGTGCCGGAAGAGGCGCGGAGCGGAGCATGGAGGCGCTGTGGGCGCTGCTGGACGAGGTGGCCCTGGAGGGCCTGGACGGCGTCACCCTGAGCGCGCTGTGGCACCGCCTGGGGACCCGCTCGCCCCCGTTCCCGCTGCCGCTGGAGCCCGCCACGCAGCAGCTGCTGTGGGCCGCGCTCTGCGCCCAGCCCGCCGTCAGCTTCTACCTCCTGCCGAGGGCGCGGCCGCCGCTCCGCCTGCACGACCGGTGAGGAGACCCCGGCCTCCTCCACCCCTCCTGGCCTCCTCTGTCCCCCCCTGGCTTCCTCCAGCCCCGCTGTCACCCCCCCGTCCCGCCCCGCTGTCCCCTTCCCTCCGGGCACCGTCCCCCAGAGCTGCCGCAGGAGCCCTCGGTTCCCCCCCGGCTTGGGTAAACGCCGGCTGCTTTTTGACAGGTATGAAGAAATAGACCTGGAGACGGGAATACTCGAAACCAAAAGGGATCCGGTGCCGCTGGATGACATTTACCCTGTCCACATGGTTTTGGATAATAAGGATGGCATACAGGGTTCCTGCCGGTATTTTAAGGAGAGAGTGGATATCACTGATCAAGTGAGGAGGAAGGATCTGCAGCCCTGTTATACTTACACAGAAGCTGTTGAAAAGTGAGTGAGATCCTGCGACCTGGCACTAAAAGGGTTTAAACTTGATTTTAAAACTCTACTCCTGTAACCAAGTTTGTGCAAATCTATGGAAATGGGATGTTTGTGGGGAAAAGTGATTCAGCTCTCTTTTTATGGCTCTAATGAACTTTTGCTCTTTTCCTTTCTTTTAGATGGGGAGAGAAACTGGTCATCGTTGCCTCCCAGGACCAGCGTTACAGAGCTTTGATAGGCTGGGAGGGGGATCCTGACCTAAAGCTCCCGGACTTCTCCTACTGCATTTTGGAGCGTTTAGGTCGTGCTAGGTGGCAAGGAGAGCTTCAGAGGGATCTGCACAGTGGAGCTTTTAAGTAAGTTTATATTTTGATATATCAATTAAATTGAAGTGAGTAAGTTTCTACTGACTACTTACATGTTTCTGTATTCCTATGTGTCAATTAAACTCATATCTTGATTGGTAGTGTCTCATACTTGCTAACAAGAGCATTTGTCTCATGGAGTCTCTATTACAGAAGGTACTGGTCTCTTCCTAGAGCTCATTATACTTCCTGCTATTTTCTCATGGGACCAGAGATTGTCTGTTGGGTCAGTACACAGGCTTTAAAGTTCTCAGAGGACTGAACACACTGTAGAGAACTGGAAAGGTTAAGCATTTGCTAGAGCTTGATGTTTGAGGGAGATTAAGGAAAAATGCTAAAATGATCAGTCAGTGACCAGAGTGCTCTGTTTCAAGGAAGAAGTGATAGAATACCTAGACCATACTGTAAGTTCTCTGTAGTAATGGACAGTTAACATTCTAGGAAAATCATTATTGAGAGAACATTCCCTGCTTGCATTAGGTATCTAGAAGCACGATCACATCACTGCCAAGTCTCATCATGCTTCCGTGTGATACCAGTAATAAATTATTTTTCATGCATTTAATCCTAAAGCTTGTTTTTTAGCACATAATTCAGAGGAAGGTTATAAAAATTGTATCTCTATGGTATTTTGCAAAATGCTGCATCTCTTCCAGGGATCTGAAACACTTGAAACTGAACTCCCAAACAGTCTCATATTGTATAGCTTCTCTCATTTGTTTTCTGCTTATTCTCTGTAAAGCTTTTGCCTTGTTCAGAGTGATATAAAATACTTTGTACAATCAATTTCACAGGGTATCTAAATTTTGGTACTTCTTAATTTTGAGATCATCACTTTGTAAAGTAGCATCATGTATGACCAAGACTGTGGGTAATTTAGGTGAAGGCTGTTTGAATACTGGACACTTAGTATTTGTTTGCAGAAGCTCCTATGCTTATACATATCTTGTTATCTTTTCTTCAGAGTGGATGCTGGAAAAATTCATTATCACCGAAGAGTATTGGACAGAAATGGTCTCATAACAATGCAGTCTCATGTGATAAGACTACCAAGTGGAGCACAGCAACACTCCATTCTTTTACTTCTGACTCGCTTTCATGTTGATAGGTATGTGCCGCTGGAGTGTTCAAAAGATCTCCTGGGTAGGCTGTGGCCGTTTACAATTCTGAAAGTTTGTAGTCTCAATCTCTTTAAAGAAAATCACAATTTACTTATTAACTCATCTTCCAGATGCTGGACTGCTCTTGGAAGTGCGAACAAGAGGGTATTCTAGTGCCTATCACCTGCCTGCTATGAGCCTCTCTCTTCTCACTGTAGCTCACATCATTCTGTTAATTTTTAGTGTTCTTGCTTCAAACAGACTTTTAATACATTTTTCTTTTCCCATTTTGTTTACAGTCAGAACTCATGCCTGTGAATTTCCAATGAAGCAACAGCATGGACTTACTTATGTTCCCTCACTTGGGGTCTCTTAGTGACAAATTCTCTCACCTGCTATTCACAAAAGGAAAAGAAAGCTCTAAGTTCTAAAACAATCTAAGAACACTTCAGAGTACCTTCTCTAATAATTAACATTTTAGAAAGGTATAATTTGTGCTTACAAAGTTACATGCATGCTGAAATGTCAAATATTCTCTTTTCTCGATTAGGAGGAGTAAATACGATATCCTGATGGAGAAGCTCTCAAGCATGCTAAGTGCTCGTTCAAACCATATGGAAACATTAGGAAACTTGAGGGAAGAATTGGTGAGATCCATTATTCTTTTTCAAATCCTTTCTTACATAGAATATAATTGATTAGTATCAAAGGCACTTCTTCATACTTCCATTTTTAAAGTTGCTACCACATTTTGGGGTAGGATATCAAAAGAAGGATCTTAAAAACCTGCTAGTTTATTGAATTAGAAAAAAGGGAAGAAAATACCATTGTCATATTACTCTAGATCAAGTTAATGTCATTGCTTGCTTTAATCAAGGAGTTCTATTCCGCCCACAGCTTTAGAAAAAATTTGTCACAGCACCAGACTTTTTTTCCACATACAGTCAATAGATTCTGTTGTGTAATACTTGTAGGTTGCTGCTGCTTATTTGGAGGTTAGAGCTGGAGGGATGGAACATACTGCAGAAGCCCCTGAAGCTCTGCCTGTGTCTTCACTGATGGGCTTTTAAGATTCTTCCTTGATATCCTACCCCAAAATACTGTGTTTTAAAAACAGGCAGTGTGAATGTCTTTGCTAATCACCTAGAGGATAGAGACTTGTGATAGCAAAGGTCATTGAATTAGAGAACTCCTTGGTCTTCCAATGATGTTTATGTTTTTTCTTTTTGAAGATGAATAGGTAATTCTGTGGACTTCCTGAAAGACAGAGTTTTGGCTCACAATGCCTTTTACCGTTTCTCTTTGTGTTAGGGTCTTTGTGAGAGAACTTTCAAACGTCTTTACCAATATATGATGAATGCTGGCCTAGCCAAGGTAATATCCATCCCGTTACAAGAGATACAACCCAATGGAGGGCCCTACAAGACAAAGAAAGGTAAATAGAACTATTTTTGCTTTCTTTCTGTGTAATTACACTGATGCCAATCTTTTTATAAGATTCAAATCTTAAATTAAAAGTTGCTTAAGTACATAATTACAAAGACATATTTTCAGAGAAGTGTGTTAATAGAGTTAGAACACTGCAGATGTTTGAGTTAAGCATTTGTTCCAGCTTTGTAAGAAATAGGTACCGTACACATCTTGGGTGAAGGCAGGTTCAATATAAGCAGTTCAAGTGAATCATGACTCCTGTTCAAACTGTTGAAGTCAATACAGAGTATAGGGATGATGAGCAGTCTGCTGCCTTTTCAGATTGGCAGTTAAATATATAAAGCAAATGACGCCATGATTAACTACCATGCTACAGAAACAGGCCGTTTTAGTTATGACTTCTGCTGGAAGTTATGATTTTTGCTGGAAGTCATCAGAATGCAAAGTTTCTCTGGAAGGTGTCATATTGTCATCCTGTAGCTTGGGAGTACAATATCAAATTTTAAAAGTAGGCTTCTGCAGCACTACCTTGGAATTCTTTAAACAAAGAAGATAGCCTACAACTGCTATACAGAAAAAAATATTTTACTGAGGGAGGGTTTAATGCATAGTCTCCTTTGAATCCAAAGTTAATACGTTTGCAAAAACTGTTGATAAGTTCCAAACATGAATGGAAAGACAAAAGAGTAGGACTGCACAAAGAAAGGGAACAAACAGGAGCAGTTGCTCTTGTATAAAACTTAGTGGGACAATAATTACAAGAAGCAATAACAGAAAGCATGAGGAAGACTAGTATCACCATTAGAATTAATGCAATTGTTGAAGGAAGTAAAGATCAAATCTTTACTCACAGAAAATCCTAAGAATCAAATTTGCCAGGGTAGATAAGAAAATACTTCTAAAAGATGAACAGTGTTGTGGTTTGTTGGTTTTTTTTTCAGAGATGCACTGAACTGCTTGTGGGGGGGGAAACGTAATAGTTTTAATATGATCTAAACATCACAAATGAAATAGTCCTTCTGATTAAGGAGTGGTCATGAAGGAAGAAGTGAAAGAACCAATAAAGACGTGAGAACTTTGAGAGAACAAAAGTGAGTGACAGTCACATAGAGGTGGGTTAAGGCTCTTGATAAGATAATAAATTCCTTAAAATCTTTAAAGTCTGGGGGAAGGAAATAAATTTGTAGAGAAACAATTATGGGTGAAGAAGAGCAGTGGCCAAAGGTAGATACAGCATTTAGCAAGGGTCAAAGAGAAATCTCCTCCATTGCACTGAATAAATAAGGAAAAGGTTGAAGGAGTTCTGGTAAGAGCAGCTTTGGTCTGAGAAGATCATTTGTTGTGGAATATGCAGGTCCACCTTCATCCCGTAAGAATATCAGGGAGTTTTATACACCAGAATTCACTTAAGTGTAGTTTCAAGATGACATTGAAGATCCTCAAAGATGCTCCAACATGGGCGTCTGTAATTAAATGTATGTGGAAAAACTCCCATTGAACTTTATAAAAGTTTATGTTGTATGTAGTTATTATATTTCTGGTTTCAGCAAGTGTCTCAACACACTTTGTATGGCGTGATACCTTTGGTCACATGTTTTAGCATTGTAATGGTCAAAAAAATTGATTGCCTCTTATGCTGTCTTTGGGCAGTATTGCACCATGTTTGTTTGTTGTGCTTTTCTCATAATGAATTGTGTCAGAGATGTTCTAGTAAGCTCAAGATATTTGCAAACAAGAGTGGAGAGACTAAATAGTATTGGACAATAGAGTTTGTTATTGGTAATAAAATATCTAACTTCCAAAGTATTTGCTTAGAAGAAAAGAGTTCATATCTATTTATAAATGTGGTGGCAGCACACAAGGCAGTAGGTGATTTATCTGTTGTCACAAATTGAGACAGCAGCAGCTGCATTTACTATTTAATATTTTGCTATGAAAAATGCCAGCTGGTGGATCTTTAAGATGAAATTATCATTCAAGTTATCGGCATAAAAGCTGAAAGTCCACAAAAATGCCTTAAAGACACAAGGTATTAAACTAGGATGATTTAATAATAGCTGATTTTCATAAGAGTTCAAGATACTTTAATCTCCAGAGTTACAAAGGAAAGCAGATAGAAATATGCAGGACATGTTCAGGACAAAGCCACAGCATCTGCTATGGGAAGCACATTACTGGGCAGCAAGAGCTAAAGTAAAAAATATTTTGATTTTGTTTGTTTGTTTTCAAATATGGCTTCAAGTGAAAATTAATGGGCTGTAAAAACACAGAGGTTGTGATAACAGTGCATACAGCCCTACCAGAATGTCAGAACTTTATCCAAAGCAGAATCTGACAGGGAAAGAATTCAGATGAGGAAATACGGGATCATCTGGCCTGGAGCTCAGTCACATGAGTAAGCTACAGTGGATTAACTTCATATCAGCTAGGCTTCAGTAAGTCATCATATATAAACATAAGATAAAATTCATTAACTGAAACCTTAATGATTTCACCTGGCATTTATGACAGCAGGGCTCTGCCAGAGGAGTAGTATTGGCTGTAGATGTTCCCACTCACTGCTGCAGGGTTAATTGGCTACTTGTGCAGTAGCTACTGAATTGCTGCACTTGATAAGCTGGTGTTGTACAGTAATCTATTTCTAGTTTATCTTAAACACCGGTCTCTTAAATGGTTCAGCAGTAGCTGAATGGCTTTGGTAATAGTGGATCATCATTATATCAAAGAGCAGAGCTGTTAAAGCTGTCCTAAAGTCATTTGTCCCCACTCTTCTATGAAATCCCAGAAGGCTAAAGCAGGTAGAGGGTTACTACAGCACAGCTAGTACACAGTAACATGTTAAGATGTGGGACTGAATTGTATGCCAAGTGTCTTCTGGATAGCAGTGTGTTCTGTCCTCATATACAACCTTAGATTTTGTGTCTCAATTTTCATTGCATTTCGTTATAATACACCATATGTGTTCACAAACTTACCCATTCCCTAGGTGCAGAGTAGGTTAGAAGATGTCTTCGGACAAGAAATCTAGAAGCTTAGTTTCTCACAAATAGTTGCACGTAGAGCTTCCTTAATATGACTGACATCATCTATAGGATCTGCAGACATGGATGGAGAAGAATCCGTTCTTCTCAGTCATAATGGAACTGTAGAAAATAACTACGTTTTAGTTAGGTTCTAAGAGACTACTGGGTGGGGTAGGACTGTTCTGTGTGATCATTTTCTAGGATGCTAGGTAGTTGGTGTATGCTTCCTTCTGTATTTGTATACATGAATGTTAATCATGTAATTTGCATTTGTAGAAAGTAAAAAAAAAAAAAAAAAGTTCTGAGTCTGTAGGGACGGAAAAGTAAGGAGATTTCTTATACCCAGTGAGTGATCTCACAGTCAGATTTGTCTTCTGAAGTTGTAATTCTGTGGATCAGCATATCAGGAAACACATTTCACAGATTTATTTGTACTATTGGAATTTTTACTATTATTGCAGTGTTGTCCATTCCATTCTTAAGTCACTGCATTGAGCAGACCTAATGTTGACATAGACATGAATGTTTGGAACATCTCAAAAATTCTGCTAGTCATTATTTTGACAGATTCATATATATATATAGGGAAGAGCTAATGAAAATCTTTCCTAGAAATAAGCAATTGTCTTAAGTCTTTTCTTCCCCATTGTACTACTTTTACCATGCTGCCTGGGGAAACAACATAGTTTAAACCTGTACACACACACATGCAACTTGCATTTTGTTTAGGTTGTTACAACATTCATGTTCATAGGTACTGATGTCATGGTTCGTTGCCTTAAATTACTAAAAGAATTTCGGAAGAAAATGGAAGATTATCATGATGATGATGAAGAAGAGATCATCACAAAAGTCGTCCAGCCTGTGGATATTGTTTGTGAAAGGGATATGCTCACCCAGGCTTATGAGATAAGTAGGTGATGTATTGAGATATTTGTGTGTGGGGGATGGCTTATCTGTTACAAAGATTAACAAAATGTTTCTTTGACTTGCTTAATTCTGGAATGCATAAGGATTCTTAACTTCATAGTAAGCTAAGTTAGCTAAGTTACAGTGCTATGTGTGAATGGTATTAATGTATCATGAATATAATATGCTAAAGATTTTTCAGATTGCCCTCTTACTCTTTATATGTATGAGAGAGAGGTATTGTGGTATTTTTTTATTATTTTTTCTAAGTTCTGATTGCATTCTATGCATCCAAGTGTTAATTTTCCAGGAAAAGATGGGCTTCTTGTTCAGATTAGACTGGAGCTGTAAGCTTCCTGTGGGTGGCTGGGCAGTCATTTAATCTCTTTATCTCAGTTTTCTATGGATAAGAAAATACTGTTCTCTTACCTGTTGTGTCAACCATTTGGACAGTCAAGAGTCTTTGAGGTAAAGCACGCTGGGGTTGATCAGAGCTGGGACTTCCTTGTCACTGTTTTGGCTTGAGACTGTCTTGTGCAAAACGACTCTTGAGTCTTGCAGGTCAGGCTTCATCTCTGACAAGAACATAGTGCTGAATATTTAACAAGACTCCCTTGATTCAAAATGTCAGTTAGTTATTAAAATTAAGAAAATATTAACATGTTAAAAACTTATAGCTTAATGTGTTTTCCCTACTAGTTCATCTTTTCTTGTCTTGCTTATATATGTGCTGGAAGGAGCTAATACGTTTTAAATACTTTACAAGCCATTTTGCCTTTAAGGAGAGTTAAATGCATTTCACGTGTTTTTGTTGTTGTTTTCATTGTTGTTTTTAAATTTAAACTGATGTGCTTTTCATTTTGGCCTTTTTCATAATTTAAACAACAGAATCTATTTTTCCATAATCATGTTTCAGGGAAGACTAGTGGCCTTTTTTCCTCCTTCATAACAGCAGTCATTGCTGTCTTTTGACTGGGCTTCCTATCCATTGCTGCCATTCCTGTAAGCTTATCAACTATTCAGTATCACCAAAATAAAACACCATGGGAAATGCTGTGGGATAAGAAAAGGTGATGAAGAAAATGATGTTCTTTCTCCTTCTCCTACTCCTTTGCCTTTCATAATGGAGAATGAATATCTGACTGTAGAAAGCCATCAGGTGCAGGATTCACTTCATTTTAATATAAAACTATAAGTGTTAAACCTAATTCTACTGGGCTGCTGCTTTCCATCAAATCCTGTTTTATGACAGCATTTGGCTATCTTATGTATGTCTTTGAAAATTTATTTAATTGTCAGTGGTGAATATTAAGGTTTATGTTCTGGCATATGGCTCAAAATCACATAGCTTTTGAGACAAGTTTGACTTTGTAACAGTTATTTAGAACCAATACAAGCATATATATACAGATATATGTGCATACAATTCATTCAGATTGTTTTCCTGAGATATTTTTTGTTTTTTCTTTCTGAAACAGTTGAAAGTAGAGGAACAAAAGGTATTTCTCAGGCCGAAATTCGGATGGCTATGAATGTGGGGAAGCTAGAAGCAAGGATGCTCTGTCGTCTCCTGGAAAGGTACAAAGTTGTCAAGGTAAGGTTAAAATAAAATAATACTGATACTTACTGAAACTGAAAATGCGATTCTGGTTACTGTGGTAATATGTTATAATATTGTTAACCTCAAACAATAGAAACTGTAGGGATTTGAGAGTTGACAGTGAAAGAATTATGATAAAGTTGAAAAAAATGACTTCAGTTGAGGAAAAGATATATAAGAGAAGTGTTCAAAAAGTGTTCAGTTAAAATTTTAACCTACTATAGTCTTATATCTAGGCCTAGTTGTTAGAATGTATCATAACTGCTCTTCTAGAATCTTTTCTTTAGTGCTTTCTGGTTAGCTGCCCTAACACTTAATAGTTCGCTGACCTAGATGTACAAGTATTTTATACTGGTTTGTGACTGGATGTAATCAAGACTGGGGAAAAAATGCACCTTGCCCCAGATTTGCTGTCCGTATTTAATGCACATTCCGGTGATCCACACTAGATAATGGGATGGTACCAGATGCAGATTCACAGCATTCCAGATCAACACTGTTCCGAGCAGTATGAAGCAGGTCTACACTCCAAAAAGAGCCAAGGCAGAGAAACACACCTCAACCACTAAAGCACACTCATTGTAATTGGTGGTAACACAGGTGACCTACTGGCATTTGGGAATCTGCATGTTCTGGTATTTTATGGAGATGAACATAAATGTTTCTCAACTCAAAATAGCCCTTTTAGTTCATCTTTATAAGACAACTGATGTTTTGCAAAATTGTCTTCTCTTGTAGCCTTTTCTGAATGATCATATCAGAGATGTTCCGTAACTTAAAACAAACCTACTTGCATTTTAAAAGCAGCATTACATGCTGAAAAAAAAAAACAAAAAAAAAAACAAAAAAAACAAACCATTCTTTTGTAGAGGTTATGGTGGTTAATATCTTTATTTCCAAATATTTCAGTATTTTTTCAATAGGCTTATGACTTAGAGATAAACAAATTTAACTGTCTTCTTTCATATGCACCCGCCCACCCCTTTCCACAAGGGCAGGATAATTGCCATCTTACTTCAATAGAGAATTGTTTACTAAGATCTTGTTTGGTAAAAAGTTCAGTAGAATTAAAAACAAATGAACTATATAGGCCACAGGAATGTCTAAACGCATTTTTTCTAAATAAACTGTGAAGAAGTTGTCTTCCCTCATTGATAGCTAAGTCTTTAAGTTTCTAGATGTTTTATACTATTCAGTGTAGCAGCAGTTCTACTTAAGTCTAATTCACTTTAGTAATCTCTACACCACAGAAAAAAGTTCTGAAATATTTGATTTCAGTGCTAAATGCATGTAGTTTATTCTTCCTTAGACTTTTATACATCCACTATATTATAGGCATTTCATTCTAATATGCAGGTAATACAGACTTACTTATTTTTCATGCAGAGTATTTCTTTTGATTTCTGTATGCTAAGGTTAGCCAACAATTTAGTTATTTAGAAAAAAAAAAGATAATAATGTCTTTATATATGAGCAGAGAGCAGTAAGAAAATTTTCTCACTGTTGATGCTGGAGACCAGACTGCAAGAATGGAAAAGTAAGGTAATAAAGTAATGTTCCAATTCTTTTCTTAGGGTTTTATGGAGGATGAAGGACGGCAAAGGACAACAAAGTATGTTTCATATAGTTTTGCAGATGAGAGTGATTTAAATCGTCAGTTTGAGAGAGAGAAGGCTAGAAGTGAGCAGTTAGCTACAGTTACTTTGTCTCTAGTGCCAGAAGATTCTACCCCTGTAGAAGATGCATTTCCTGGAGAAGATGACGCTTTGGTTTCAGAGTCTGACAATGAAGAAGAAGTGAAATATGGCAAGAAGAGAGGAAAAGGTCAAAAGGCCACTTCAGGTTCTCTGATGAAATCAAATCTCCAAGATGGTACCCAACAGTCAACACCAGTTAAAGGTAGATCATGATTTTAAGGTTTGGAGAGAATGTAACTGTCATCTTTGGTGCAGGAAATAGAATGGGAGCTGACAGACAAGCAAACTAACATTTTTTATTCAAATATAAAAAATCTTCCTCATTTAGTAGTGTGGTTTTTTGTTTTGTTTTGTTTTGGTTTTGTTTTTCAGTTGGATATGTATGGAATTGAGCTCTATAGTTTGCATCAGTACATGGACAAATGTATTTGATACAAACCTTCAAGTGAGATGACTATACATGAATTCATACTGACTTCTTGTCTGATATTAGCTAAGATGGTAACAAACTACTTTTGAAGCAGCAGTAGCCTTGGGATGACTTGATCTACAACCTTACTCACCTAAGCATATTGTAACAAAAATGTCTTGTCTCCTGAAGCTAATTGCTTCATCTCTCTCTTGAGTTATTTGGAATGTCACAATGTAAAAGCTGACAGCCTTTTGGGAATGTATTTCAAGGAGGATATCATGGTTTAGTTTAGCTATTTGCATGTTCCTACCACTTCTTTGGTGCACTCCAGGGGAAGAGGGAACAAATCTCCATACCTTAAGTATATTGTCTTGGGAGTAATATTATATCAGTTCTCAGTTCTGCTCTGAGCCAGAAGAGTTCCCCTCAGGTTTCTGGCATAATTTGAAAGTCTTTTTGACAGAAACCCTTCTTTCTTCAGACAGCAGTTTCTGAATAAGCTAATCTGTCCCCTCTTGGTAATGTAAGTCTGCCTCTGAAGAGGCTTCTGCATGCAGAGAGCACATTTTTGAAAACCACATTTCCAGAGTTAGCTTTTTTAAAAGCTTTACTTTTTGACAATTCAGTCACTCACAATCAAACCGCTGCTTCCAGCATGGTAGAAGAATATGTGAAAATGCTATAAAGTATACAGTTACCTGTGAGAGTGGGGGAAGGCCTTTTATAGAGAGCTGTACATTTGCAGAAACTGTGAGAGCAGAACAATTACAAGGCCCTTTGTTCTTAAACCAGGCTTAAAGCCAACAGCTGTGAAGTCTGTGGGGAAGAAGCTGCCTTCCCCTCAAATTGTTGAAGAATCTGATGAACAAGCAGACACCTCATTGGGGGAGAATTCTACTTTGGAAACTCTAAAGCAGGAGTCCAGTTTTTCTACCTGTGCTCATTCCATTGATGAAGATGGAGATGTGGCTGTGGTTGAGGAGGTCAGACTTGAAGACCCTAAGGTAAGACCATGGGACTTAGTATTTTCTTTTGGGTATGGCTATCTGAGCTAAGTTGTGTATATTTGCAACAAGATTCCAGCTATAGCTTTTGTATTTGTTTATGGGATTGGGTTTTTTTGTTTGTTTTTTAACTTAATTTTATTTCAAGACACATTCATATTCTGTCAATGTTGTAGGCAAGTGAAAATTATTCCAGCAGACAGGAAAGTAGACCCACTATATCATTCTGGGTTAGTTCTCTAGTGTTTTACAATTTCCCCATATTTACTTAATATGTGTCATCACCTAATGTCCATCTGTGCATACAAGTGGTGTGTATTATCTGGTTTGTCTGCCCTAAACCAGAAGAATTGATGGGCTTTGACATGAAAATTGTGTAGCTTCACTGTTGCAAGAACAAGTGTGAGATGAAGTGTTTCTGAGAGACAGGACATGTTGGCTTGGGCTCAGCACTATGGTAATGCCACTACCAGCTCTCTAGGCCAAAACTCTCAAGTCAGCCAGGGTCAGAATGTGGAATGGGCAGAGTGCAACTGTGTGAAAAACAACTGTTAGGCTGAAGACCCTGAATAGTTCATATTAAATATCTTTTTGTCTATGTTTTGCACTAGAAGATATGTGACCAAAAGAAGGAAAAGCGTTCCAAAGCTACAGCAGTGGAGCGATCTCATGAAACTTACAGACTGCTAAAGCGCCGAAATCTCATTGTGGAAGCTGTCCGAAACCTCCGGCTAATTGAAAGCTTGTTCACGTGAGTCTGTCTGAAAAACAGTGTTATGGGGGCCCGATGCGCTGTGGTAGCACAGGCCCTGCTTCAGGAACCCTGTGTGCTGTTGGCTTTTTGTATCCCTAATAGTAGTGCTGTAATGATGGAGAGAATGCAGCAAGGAAGGGGGAGGGATTAAAGTTATACTGAATCTTAAAACTTAGTCAGGTGTTCAGAAGCAATTATAGCTCTTCTCAGATAATTAAACAAGTGGAATTTTAAACAGTATATTCAGAGATCTCTATTAATATTGATCAGAGCTGACCAGAGATCAACTCTAAGAGATCTACCTATTTTCTCCTCTCAGTATGCCAGTGCCCGGAGCCACATAGTAAGGTACAACACTTCCCTGCTTGAGGATTCTTTCATCTGCCTAAGTTTTGTATCTACTTGTTTTCAAAAATTGTTCCTGTGTTATTCTGTCATTGATTGTAGAGATTCTTCATGTCACTCAGCCATCATTTGTCACTAGGATTTTAGTGGGATCTGGAAAGTTTGCTTTTCTTAGCTGTTTTATGTGGAATGGTTTTATGTGTTCTCATGATTTTTCCTGTCGGGACTAAAAATATTTCCCTGAATGATACAGCAATCTTTCAGACTTCTAAGATCCACTTGCAAAGAGAAATGGCAATTCTGGCATTCTCCTTGAGTCGCAGCTTCCAAATTGGCAAGATTCTGTTGTGGCAGATTGGATTACAGCATCCATCTTCTATGTCAGCACGTAACATCCTGGCTTGTAAAAATACATAGGGCTGCATGTTCTAGGAATTTAGTAAGAAATAATGACTTTATTCTCCTCTGGTTTGAGAATTTTGAAACTTTCTGTCTCCTAGTTCAACTGCAGAGTGTTGTGAAACTAGAGCTTCATCTTGTGGCACCAGCCTCGTTGCTGATTCATCTAGCCTTGTCCAAGAGCAGACTTACAAGATACTTCTATCCCCTATGCTCTGTCCCCTTTAGTGCTATTCATAGGTTCCTCCCTTCCTAGTGAAAGTTCTGCCCCTCTCCGGTGTCTGCCAGGGAAATTTGATGGTTGTCACTGTAGTTGTTAGTTGCCATTATGTGGTATTCTTTTGGAAGTTGAAGTCCATGTGTACATTCACTTTATTGTCTCATTTCCTTAATACCCTTCATTATTCTCTTCAAAATTCACTATCCAGAAATAGGGCCTGGAGCATTTGTGAAGAAGTGTATGAAAATGGGCATAAAGAGAGTAGGGTGTGAACGTGCTCCTGCAGACTACTACAAGGGAAGAAATGAGCTTGCTTCAAGTAACAGGATATGTGTATCTGTATTGTGAATGCATGTGTAGTTTCTGAGCTCTGAACACTGCAAAGTAACCTCTTTCTGCCTCAATCTTAATTGAACTCACAAATGGAAATACAAACTGCATCTGTCATGAAAAGCTGTAGGTTTTCTTCACCTTAGAGAGGCTGACATAAGAGCAGTGGTGTTCACCTGAAAATGGTACATTTAATAACAGAGAAAATACAGCTGAAATTTAAGGCTAAGTTCCTAGTTATCTACAGCAAAAGGGAAAAATGAGCAGCAATTGCTGGAAGTAGGGAAAAATCCATTTGCCTCATTCAAACAAACTCAAGCAAACTGCTTAGGCAGTTTGGAGCATTTCTGGGCTAAAATGCAGGGGTTTTTTCATCTTGTAGGCTTCAGAAAATGGTCATGGATCAAGAGAAGCAAGAAGGTGTCTCCACTAAATGTTGCAAAAAGTCTATCATCCGACTGGTCCAGAAGCTTTCACGAGAAGGACTCCTCAGACTCTATCGTACTACGGTCATCCAAGATGGCATTAGTAAAAAGGTGCGTGCTCAAACCCTGGCAACAGAAATGGCTTTTCTCACAGCCTTCTGGTTTCTCAAAGTATTTTGTGCCTTTGTACTGAAATATAGGGAGGACTTTACTTTTTGTAGCAGAACCCTCAGTCAAGCTGCCTATAAGTTACACATCCCAAACTGAGCTACTGTGAAAACCGTGTTTCTGGTTACTTTCAATTATTGTACTGCAGATAATCATGAAACCAAGGAATAGTCCCTAGGTCAGTCTCTGAATATCCCGCCCGAGAGGTTTTGTTGTTTGTCTCTCCTTGCACTGTCAGGCTACGGCACAGTTCTATTCAATCTCGTTTTGAAAGCAGAGAGTGTATGAGAAATGATAAGTTAGCTTCTGAATCGAGACTTATAGAATGTGATCTACCTTGTATTTTTAACAAAAATGCACTGTTACTGAGTTTTATGAAAGTAAAATGTCTGTAGTTTAAATGTTTGTAGTCTGTAGTTGTAAAGCTCACACTTGTCATTGTAACTAGTGTGAAATATCAGAAGCAGGGAGAGAAAACAGTTCATTGAAAATCACCTTCTGCACAATTACTGTAGATTACACATGAAATCTTGCTAATCTGAATTGTGTGCGTACTTTTAGCAATAATATCTATTAGTTTGGATTTATGAGGTACTGCTTTTCATTTATCCCTTTCAGTTTAATATTTGCAAGTTTGTGTTCTCCACATATTTCAGATTTTTTTTTTAAAAAAAAAAAAGGTTTGTGCAAACGACACTGAGTTTTTATTGGTATAGAGACCAAACAGCCTGGTGTCTTGCTTAGTATAAGCTAATTGGTCTTTCAGTCCAAAGGTGTTAATATTCTGTGAATTAATAAAACTTTATAGTGTTCATCCATTGTGGCTACTAACTAAATCTCTGATAATTTATGCGGCTGATTAAGAGTTGATATCTCCATAAATACCTCTTGTTCCTTTTCTTCTGCTTTTAACAGGTAGAGTTTGTTGTTCATCCTTCCGTGAGTCCTAATGATCCACTTGTAAAAAGTGCCATCGAGCAGGTGCGTTTCCGAATCTCCAATTCAAGCACAGCAAGCAGGCAAGTTACAATGATGATCTGGTGGGGAATCTGGCTTATTACATCTAGCACCTGCAAAAGTATGCAGAGGAAATAAATGCAAATTAAGCAAAAGAAAAATTAGCCTCCTCTCTAACAAGAGAGATCAAAGTTCAAAGATGAAGTGAGGTGCTTAATATCTGCCAAAGACAAGAAAGAAGAGGAATTGAACTCTGATCCCTTGAACTTTAAGTATTAGCTTCAAGGTCTTGACTTCTCCATGCTCATTTTGTTTTGCATTTCAGTCACTGTCTTCACATGGTATCACACCCAGCTAGTTTAGAACAGCAGTAATTAAAGAGCTTTGCCAATTCGCAGAGAATGCGAATGCCAAATGAATGAGAATGGCAGCACTAAGCTTCTTAATTTTCTATCTTTTGGTTAGTAGTGGATTCGAGGCCAAGTTAACCCTGTAATCTTGGAGCAATATGTAGAGAAAACGTAGGGTTCTCTTTAGCTGCAGACAGAGAAATACAGGAATTGTTGAGATGAATGAGGAAGAAATTCCAACTGTTTCTTTCGGGATTTAAGCATTTTACTGCCTGTGAAGTGTGGGCAGATAAACAAATCATCATAGTGGGACTTTAGACTGTTGGCATTAACTTTTTAATTTGCTAAAGATTTGAAGTTCAACTTTTGGAACACTTACATGCCTTATATAGCTTTTATAGAAGACTGGTTCACCCTTTGCCTTAAAAACTTCTGCAAATGAAGATTTTTTTTAAACTGTAAATGTAGTCTGTGATGGTCACCTACGTGCAAGACCACTGGGCAACAGAGAGCATAGGATTCAGGACTTTGGAGGTGAAGCAGAAAAAAAACATGATCATGTAGCCTCATAATGAGGCTACATGATCAATTCCCAGAGATGGGGTTCTGTTCCCTTCTTTAGGAACCGTGCATGCATTCTCAAATGCAAAGCACAAGCTTCCACCTGCACCTTGTGTCTGAAAAGATTAATATAAGAAAGAAATCCTATATCAAGAGAGAATAGGTTTGCGCATATTAAATTTCAATACCCAGCTTATCTTTTCAAAAAAAGCTCATAAAAGTACCTTTTTCCATCAAAATATTCAGTATCATTTCATGGGAACAAGTGTTCAAGGCCATCCTTCTTTTGCAAAGAGACTTGTGTTTCTTTTAATTACCAGCCCCAGTGATGCCATCTCTGTTCAACTTACAAGCAATCATAACCTTACCTGTTTTTACCAAAGTCTTGTATGGTTTCAATACAGGGTTAAAATTCCGCAGACACCAACATTGCAGGACCATGCTGAAGAGGAAAACCTGGGGCAAGATGCAGTTCCTGAATCAGGAGAAACACAAGAAAGTTCATGTAAAGCTGAAAATAATAGTCGAACAGGAAAAAGTGATGAAAAAATGGGCATAACAGAGCTAAAAAACTATCACCCTGTTACAGGTATATCCAACTTTTTTTTTTCTGTCATCTTTCACATTTCCATTTATTATTAATGATCACTTTCAGATGTTGGGTTCTCATAAGATATAAGTGGTTGTTTTTTTCTTATTTTCTAGAAATGCCTTACATTAGAAGCAATCTCAGCTAGGGACTACTATCCAATGTTTTCTTAGATTTATTTTTTTTTTTAATTGCAAGCTGGGGTACTTCCATTCTCTACTTCTTCACAAATGTGTAACTTATATTTACTTCCAATGGCCCACCTTTTCTTCCATTTTTTTTCACATCAGCTTTGCAGAGGTAGCTTTTTTTTCTTTTTTTCCTGTTTTAAACCACTTTTTATTTCTGTTTGATACTTTATCTTTCCTCCCAGTTCCAGGACTTGGGCGTTCTCTTGGCTTTCTTCCCAAAATGCCCCGTTTAAGAATGGTCCATATGTTCCTTTGGTATTTAATTTATGGACACCCTTTAAATGGAGCAGACCGAAAAGGAGGTAGTGATGGTGAGAAAAAAGGCAGCAAGCAAGGGCCAAATGTGAACGCTGCTATCTTCGAGGCCCAGACAGATGGGAGTGTGCACATTATTGAAGCTGAAACAAATCCTGAAAACTCTGCACGTGACACTGAAGTGGAGTTATCTAATCAAACAGGTAAGAATTGACACATCCTGGCTTTACTAGAGGCTTTGCTGTGCTTCAGTGTAATATTTCCATAGCTGTTTGATAATATGATTTCAATGAAAACACACAAAGGTAGGAACACAAATGCTTGCAAAAAGTACTGATAGATTATTAATGGCTTGTTCTCAAATTGAAAAGGATATCATATAGGACCTTTATTCTGGGTCCAATCATAATTAATATTTTTTCTTAATGATTTAGATAATTAACCAAAATATGCTCAAACTGGGGATGATGATAAGTGGAAGGTTTGATCGTAATTTGGAGGGCAGGATTTGAATTCCAAATCGTCTTGAGTAAATTGGAAGAAATGGTTTAGATTTATTCTTATTAGGGATAGGTCTGTACCAAATCCACAGTTGCATAACTAGTGCTTAAACTAAATTACGTAATGTTGCCACCTTCTATTTTTTATATAAAATTGTTGTAGTAAGGGGGACAGAATGCATATCTTCCAAAGTGAAGACAATGTTCTAGTTAATTGATCAACTGTTCTCCATGCTACTGGATGTAGAAAAAGAAATGGATTGGATATCCATATTTATTTATTTTTTAAATATAGTTTAAGGATAGTTAAGTCTTTGAGCGGATTATCTTCGTTAAAAAAATAAAGGTCTTATGGGGGTAGTCTAAGTACCGTCTTCACACTTCAGAACATGGGAATTTGTTATATTTGTAGTTTTCAGACATCCTCTAAAATGTCTGTGTAAGCAAAGAAAGAAGAACAAACTTATTGTTACAGGCTTAAATATGCTTTTCAAGAGTCCTCACCAACATTGAAAAATCTGCTTCAAAAAAGACTGAAAGTCAGCGAGATAAGTAATTTTTAGGTCATGTTAGATTTTCAGGCATCCAAACAATGAACTGCCAGATATGTTCTGCTTGAACACTCACAGTAAAATGACTAGTGTAAGTGTTGAGTTTGTCCTGTCTTAATCTGAACCTAAGCCAGTTATTTTGTTCCTAGTGTATGTGGATGATATGTCGTGGATGCGCTATGTCCCTCCTCTGCCAGTTCACAGAGAGTTTGGATTTGGATGGGCTCTTGTTAGTGACATTCTTCTCTGTTTGCCTCTCTCACTCTTTGTTCAAATAGTACAAGTGAGCTACAAGGTATAGTGCTTCTTTTTATTATTATTACTTCATATTTGGTTTAATTTAAAGTCTGATAATTCAACTGGATTTATAAGCAGTAACAAATACCACCTTAGTCTTTTTAATGAAACTAGCCATTAGAGAGTAGAAACTTCATTTCATTATAGTTTCTTGTACAGAAATGCTAGTTGCATGTACAGCCACGCTGAGAAAAATGTATAGCCCTATAATCCTGCAAATTCTAAAGCTTATATTTTGAAAAAAGCTTTTTATAATCTCAGTGAATCTCCTGCCTGATTAACACGATTAATGTTTAACCATTTTACAAAAGCAATAACTTTTGCTTAAAAATATTTTAGTAGACAGTAATAATACCAAAGCTCGGTACTTTAATGGATAGTTATATTTCACGTTTTGATTAACTTATAAATAATTCTAGGTGGATGGTCTGGAAGAATTTTTAAATGATCCACTACAAAGGCACACACTGATCAGATTTCTTCCAAGGTCAGTGCGACAGCAGCTTCTCTACAAAAGGTAAGTAGATGAGTCAAAGTAAATGGCTCTAGGGAGGAAACAACAGTGGCTGACTGTTTTCTCAGTTATTTTCTGTTTATGTCGAAGAGAACTTTGTTACTGAAGACAAGGATCATCAATCTTGTAAGGATAGTGTGCCAAACTGTATTTTTCTCTCCCAAATAGAAGGTAATAAGAAACTAATAAATGATATTCATGCATGCTGTTGGGCAGTGTTTGAGAACTGGGAGGCTCTGTCCTTCATAACTCATCAGCAGGATGTTACTTCTGTTCAAAACACACTCCCAACTGCTGCTAAATTCAAAATTTAATAGAGTCTAAATGATGCTGTCCTTCATAAATCTTTCAGGAGGTGACACATTACCTAACTCATGCCTCTCATACATAACATTCAGTTTCTGTGTATGTGCTCACGCAGGCATGTCTGCCATTGTTTGCCATTCCTCATCTATAAGGTTTAGAAATCGAGATTGGACTGAAGGTATAAAGTGAAAAAAAAAAAAAAAGTGGTATAAATTCCCATGTAATTGCACAGAAAAACTTAGATCTTAATGAAGTTAAATGTGAGCAAAGCTGAATTTTTCACTAACTCTCTCTCTGTCTCAGAAGTGTGATCTCAAAAGCTTCCTGAAACTTCCAGAGTTTTGCCACTGAAGTGGATAAATATCATGGGAAATTATGCACTTTTTGCTATGCCAAGCTCTGAAAACAGTTTCTTGGAGCAAGTAGTTCTGAACCTTACAACTTTAAAGAACTGGACAAGGATTCTTATAGTTGTATGGACATGTGAAGGTTTATCAGCACATATTTAGTAGTCATGTTTTGTTATGTGTGTCTTCTCATAATAAGAAATTGTCTGCAGATCTGCTGGTGTTCTAACCTTGTTCAGCTCTTTTGTACATAAAGTATTTTTAGCTAATTATGTTCTTTGCTAACAAAATTTTGTTAATAATTAGCTAAAATACTATGTTTTTTGTTTGAGGAAAGAAAACTTACAGCTTTGCGATTTTAGTTATTTTCTGTGGACTAACAAGTCAGACACTTGAGAAATTCTAAAACCCAGTATTTCAAAAAAGCAGCTGGTTTTCTGAAACTTCAGGTTGCTGTATGAAAATGGCATGTTTTCTGTTAGTGCTTTCATGAATGCTAATTTTATTGTTTCTAACATTACTGCAGGAGGTACATCTTTTCAGTCGTGGAAAACCTTCAAAGATTGTGTTATATGGGACTGATACAATTTGGTCCAACAGAGAAATTTCAAGACAAAGACCAGGTAATTCTTTGAAAACTTAATCATTGTCCTTCGTGTTATTTGTTCCAGTGATACAAATGCAAATTTGGGGGGTTGTAATTGCCTTAAGCAGTTTAATTAAATACTGATGTTGCAGACATATGCAAACCTCCTGTTCCAGCTGTCATATTGTAAGTTATTTTTCTCTGGAAAGAGAGTACTCAAGTGTATAATTCTGGAAGTTGCACAAATAATGACCTATGAGTTTGCAGACTTTGTGAAAAATTGGTATGCCATATACTCATTTATTAAGGTGTTAGGCCTTGGATGTCTAACAGACAGAATTAAGTCACTAATCATAATAAAATAGAGACATTGTTACACAACTTTTTGTAAATTGAGAGCACATGCAAAGGAGCACATATACTTTACAAGTAAAAGATAGATAATTAGGCCCCTAAAGAGGGGCCTAATCTTGAATGAGAGTTTGTAGGAAGTAGGCACTCTGTGGAAACTTGGAATAGTCCTGTGTACAAGTTGGGGAAAGAAGCTGTTCTAAACCTCAAAATTAAGTTTTTGCTTCACTGGCAAAGGAAGTTTGGGAATACAATGCAATATGGTGGATGTTGGCATCTCTGAGCAATATTTGGCTTATATACTGGCTCAAAACATCAAAGACAGAGAAAATGCTAATCATTGCTAATCAGATTAGATTTTGTGTCTTGTAAATTATGCGATTTCAATGCTTTCTTTCTACCAGCCTTGAAACATACTGTATTTGACAGGTGTTTGTGTATATGAAGAGAAATGCTGTGATTGTAGATACCACTATCTGTGACCCCCACTATAACTTGGCACAAAGTAGCCGCCCATTTGAGAGGCGCTTATATGTTCTGAATACCATGCAGGATGTGGAAAACTTCTGGTTTGACTTGCAGTGTGTCTGCCTTAATACACCATTGGGTATGGTATAATTGTACGTTCTTATCACCTTTAATGTTCATTCTGTTAAAGCCATAATTCCTCCCTCTTTCCTAAAGCTTGAGGCAGGCTCTATGTATGTAATTGCTTGCCTTTAGTTCTGTTGGCTGATCTCCTTATGCATGAAAAAAAAAAAAAAACTAGGACTTGGAGTTTTGTCCTTGTAATTCTGTGAAGTTGAGATCTAAGAAACAGAACTATATATTTGACATTTTCAGAACTGTATTAAAGGGAAAATCCTTTCTGTCCCATTAGAAGTATCAATATGTGTAATAGCCCTGGTAGATTTCAATTCAGCTATGAAAAAAGCTTATTTGAGAATACTTTGAGAATAGTTAGTAGTATATTTTTGTCATAGTCCTCAATCAATTCAAACAGATCTCTCTTCCTTAAAAACATGTTGCTAAACTTTCCAACAGATAGCCCCCGTTAGCTGAGAAGTGGAATTTAAAGGATTTTTGCACCCAATTTTTTTGAGTTTATTTTTTTGTTTTGTCCTTTTGTATTTTTAAATAGGATATACAGCTGCAACAAGTATACATTTAAGAAAAATAAATGATAAAAAAGTTTGCTACTGAAAGGCCAGACAAAACTATTCTGTATTTCTGTAATTAGTCAGGTGAAAGAATCTATTTAGTACTGTTTGGTAAGTCAGTGAAAGCAGTAGTTTCCCATAGCAGGGTAGATTGAAATGGGTTGAAGTCTAACTTCTCAACATGATGGTCAAAATCATTTGTATGTCTAGGAGTTGTCCGCTATCCTCGTTCAAAAAGAAGTAATCTTCAAGGGGAGGAGACTGCACTAGATGTAGAAATGGAACAAGAATCAGCAGTGGATAAACACAATCTGGAACGGAAGTGTGCAATGTTGGAATATACCACGTATGTCTGCTTCTTGCTTGTTTTGTGGAATGAATTGAGTGGGTAAAAAGAACTGTTCTGGTTTTGAGAATGTCACTCAACAGCAAATGCAGTGAAGATGAGCATTTCATGGTTGGTTTTTGTTTTGGTTTGATTTTGTTTTTAATTCAGAACTTTTCTGATTCAGAAGAAGCATAGTTATGTATCAATTCTACAAGCACCGTGCCTATCAAGTGGGTATTTATGCTAGCAGAATGGGAAAAACAGGTTCAGATTTCCTTCCAAAGTAGTACAGATGTGTGGTGAAAGAGTCTTGGGGAAAGTGAAACTGGGAAGGAAGGAATGCTTCATAAGTACAGTTAATGCAAGGGAAAAAATTAAGGACTCTCCTGTGCTTTATAGCATGGCACCTCAAGTACCACAGAGCTTCAGAAGCTCTCAAGTATCACATTCTGAATTCTGTCCTTTCTGTGTTGCAATTTCTTACATATTGCTTGCAGATCAATTCCCAGTATGGTATTTCACACTGGTGAAATACAGAAGCCTGAAATACATCTTCTGCCAGGATACATCACTGACAGGATACTGTGACAGCCTTGCAGAATAGCAATTATACTTTTAATACTGCTGTGCACTGTGGTTTAGTTTTGTTGTCAATACTCTATTCTGTTTTATTAAACAGTGTTTAAAGGTATTTTCAGTATTACTGATAGATACATGAAGTTATCTAAAAATAAATAAATAATGGAGTATATATCTGAGGAAACCAAATTCCAGTTTCTGGTTTTGTTTTTCCTTCCAGGCAGAGAATTTCACATGCATTGCTTTTTTTTTGTTTGTTTGTTTTGCTGTTTTGTTTTTTGTTATTTATTTATTCATTTTCCTGTTTGTATGTGTATTTAAACAAGGTTTTAATGTGTTTTGTTAGCTGGAGAGATCAGTGCTTGACAGTCAGTGTGAAAAATATTGGGTTTATGGTGGCCTTTAGTTCCCATGGAAAACTTTCCCCACAGTTGCCGTGAGAAAGTTTCTCATCTGAGCAAGTGTTTTCTCTAGTTCTGTTGTAGGAATAATAATGAGACCAGTGTTTAACATGACCACTTAATTAACAATAATGAAGTTGCTTAGTTGCTTTGGGTATAATCTTAAAACTGAAAGCTTGGTCATTAAATACCTGGCACTACAACTTAATGGAAGAGCCTTGTTGTTACTCTGCATCTGCAGAGTAAGGGGAGAGTTCTGCATGTTGCACACATGTAACTTAGGAATTGCTTTCTCAGCTGCTTTTATAAAATAATAAATGTACATTTTTTTACTCTTTCTCTTAGAGGCAGCCGAGAAGTGGTTGACAATGGAACAATCCCTGGGGATGGGTTAGGTGCTGCAGGTCTGGATTCCAGCTTTTATGGCCATTTAAAACGCAATTGGATCTGGACAAGCTACATCATCAATAAGACTAGCAAGGTTAGTATCTTGACAGTATAATTTAAGAAAAGCTCTACAGCCATTCAAATACATAGTAGTAACGAGAGAAATGAATTCTTCATTGTAGCTAGGGATCTTTCTGTTGTTCATACTGAAAGCTTATTTCAGACACTACTCAAAGGATATCATTATTGTAATGTTAAAAGTGATGCACTCCTTTTGCGTATCACTTGTTTGAAAATGCTGTTCTTTTAGGAAAACACAGCTTCTGAAAACGGACTGACAATGAGGCTCCAAACCTTCTTAACAAAACACCCTCTTCCACTTAGTACTGGAGGTAAGGTGATGGTGCTGGTGGGGGCTGTGACTGTTTTATGACTGATAATGTCTTTGTTAAATCCCATATTGATTACATGGGTTATTCCTGTATCTGACCTAGAATGCTTCTGAGGCATTGTAATTGAAAAGTAAATAATTTCCTTTCCTATTTGTTGGATATCTGGAACAGTATTTTTTTATCCTTTTTAATTTCTGATGTGTAGTTTGCAAAAAGTCCAGAAGGACCCAGTGTCTCTTATGACTAGGATGTTAGGTCCTGAATCTTTCTAATAAGGCTGTAGTAGTATCAGAGGTCTGGTTTATACCGATGTAGTATAGAATACTAACCTTATTTTCTAAAGCAATTTGTGATTGATGTTTTTTCCGTCTTTCAGTGGTTTGCCACTGGTTTAATTGGATCCAAACTTTTTGCCTTTTGATCTTTCCTAAAAGTGGGAAACTTCTTGCTGCTTCAATTTTGTTGTTGTTGTTGTTAAGGGTGTTCATACTCTTGTACTTTAACTGTATGTTAGGCTGTAGTTGCTCTGCAGTCAAGTTGTTCTGTATACTTTATATGTAGATACAGCTACATAAAGGTGTCTGTTTGCAAACGGTCTTATTGCACCTTCAGACTTCTGGTGTTCTTCATCCCTAGCCTGTTTTGTAGCATCTAGACGACTTTAAGGTTAAAGTCCTTGTTACAAATAATTCATTCAACATCTTTATAAGCTCAATTTGATATATTAAAAGGAGCTTCCCTTTTACATAACTATTAAATTGAGAAGAATGTGCGACATTAAACACTTGTAATGCTGAAACTGTTAAACCATTTTTGCCAAGTCTAGCTTGATTTAAATTCCTAAGTTACAAAAAGCTCACTGTAATGAATCTTCATTAAGGCGCTGCTAAAATTGCATAGCCTAGCATCTAAGTTAAGGCAGAGGAAGTGCTTCATGTTGAATATAAAACCTCAGTTCAGTTTCCTTGTGTTTTTGTACTGTATTCTAGACTTAATAATTACTTGATAATTCCAAATTTAGGTAGGATTTTATTCTGTGTAAGCTACAGAGAAGTGGCATGAAATGCCACACTGACTAACAAAAGGCAAGTTGGAGAGACCTTCTTTCTTAATACACTGAAACTGGCACTTGCTTTTTATATCTTATTATTGTAGAATGAAATTGCTATAAAGATCCACTTCTGTAAATATATGTCATCGTAGGTAACAAAATTAATATTTTGGGAGAAGCAAAGGCGGGATCTAAGTCTCTTGTCCAGAAGGAGGAATGTATTGAAATAAGTAAAGAAGCAACCCAGGATCGAAACAAACGAGTGAGAGGTGGAAAAAGCCAAAAGAGGAAGAGGCTTAAGAAGGATACTGGGAAGGCAATAAAGAAGAAAAAGAAAGGTAAGTAACTAGCACACATCAGGAAAAAGAAGTATTCTTTTTAATGCATCTACCTACTGTAGCTTGCTTTAGAGAAGCTGATGTGACTGGCACAGTGCGGGAAATGGACTGTTACTAGTCATCTTGTTGGGTTGTCTCTTTTGGTGAAAAGGTTCAGATGTTCTGGGACTGTATTGTAGCTCTGGTGGAAAACAGGAGCACGCTGCAGCTGTTACCTGTGTGTTGATCATGGTTGTACTACTGTATAAACGAAAGAAATTCAAATTGTGTCTGGGCCAGATCAACTCATTGCAATTCACCAGTTACCTTTTTGATAGCAGGCTTAGAGCATCAGACCGTGAAGAATCTGTAGGTAGTCAGTTTTCTATCTAAAGTGCTTGTTTGCTCATTCCTGAGCAAATTATTAATGCATTTAACTTCCTCAACTGCTGTCACCTAGCTCCTTCTCTGTTTTTGTGCTTTCATTCTTACAAACTAGGCTTTGGAAGTTGTTCCTGGCTCCATAATCCTCCTCATCCCCTGATGGATTCACATCCAGACAGATAAACTTTCTGTAATTCACTGCATGTCTGTGCATATCTAGACTGCTGCTTTTTGTGTCTGTGGTAGTATGTAACAACAAGTTCCCCTGATACAGTCAGTCTTCTGCTTTTGAATGACAGAAACAGAGCTGACAAAGCAGCACAAAAGGAAAGAAACAAAGCATTAAGAGTATAGTTAAAAAAATTTCTTCCTGTCAGACTTTATCTCTTACTTTAATCTTCACAAGGATAAGGTAATAAATCAAACAGCAACAGTAGAGAAACATCTGTTGTCTTCTGAATTGGCTGAGAAGCTATTGATGGGAACTAAAAGCCTAATTGCTTGCTTTTCATACTAGCCACAGTGAGCACCTTTTCCTTCTTGAAAATTTTTGCTGCATTGTGCTTTTATTCACAACAAACATTGGTCTGAACTTCTTAAATAGTTGTAATGTTTCAGGCTTGCTCCTTGGATATCTTTCAAAGGCAAGCTGCTTTGTTTCCTATTCTCATGCAGGCCTTAGTCCCAAGAAAAATTCAATGTAAATTAAAACAATGACATTTGAGGAAAATATATAACCATTCTTCTGTTTAAAGCACCTGCTTGGTGTTACAGCATTTCTTCAAGTTATACATTTTAACCATTTACCATGCATACACCTGGTCTCTAGTGTTTTTGGTTTTTCTACAGATTAAAGAATGATTAAAATACATATGACACATCTGATGCTTCACTGTTGGTTACATTGCACTTCTCTTGCAGTGTGTCATAGTGAATAGCCTGGCTGTACTACATCTTATGGAAACATAATACTGGAAAGAACTTGAGTTATATCCAGTCAAATTCTGTTTGTGGATTTTTTAACCCATTTCTTCATTGATTTAAGCCATGTTTTCCAAAGCAAGGATAGCGTATTTAGCCCACTGAGTCTCTAATTTGGGCTTTTGCTCCTTGAAGTTGCACATTAGCATTTATAATGTTTGTGATAAGAGTTTGAATTCATCATAATATGTAGTGCTGAGATAATTGTCTTTTTCTGGATTTTAGAGGAAACTTCTGTAGAAAAAAGCAAAAGGCTCCGCTACCATGACGAAGCTGACCAGAGTGCTCTGCAGAGAATGACACGTCTGCGTGTCACCTGGACAGTGCAAGAAGACAGCTTGCTCATGCTGTGCCGAATTGCTAGCCATGTGCTAAATGCCAAGGTATGGCCTCTATTTAATGGGTCTGTGTATTAAACACACATTTCATTGATCCTAGGAGTTCTTCCTGGTTCTAACCATCATTTGTGTACATAAAATATGAAGTTTAACTCTGAATGTTTCTGTTCTTCTTAGGTAAAAGGACCCTTTGTTCCATGGCAAGTAGTTCGGGATATCATGCATGCCAGTTTTGAGGAGTCCCTTGATAAAACTTCCCATTCTGTTGGACGAAGAGCTCGTTACATTGTCAGAAATCCCCAGACTTACCTTAATTACAAGTAAGAAGGTTTCTGTGTTCTAGGTATAAGCTGAATTCTGAAACTAAGGGATATGCTCCTCCCATGTTTATCCTGTTTCATGGGAATATAAATTTCCAATTTTCTGCACCCTAGTGCTACCAAATCTGTCTCTTCAGGGGGAAAGACATATCAATGGCATAAAGAATAGCACAAGAAACATGTTGGTATGTAAATCAGTAGTGCACTTGCATCTTAAAAGTACTGTACACTTCTGATGTTAGCTGGTATTGTATCCACTTATTCTTCTTTTCCCCATAACTTCAAAAGAAGATATGGTACATTTGAGAAGTTAGAGGTAAGTGCAAAGTATAATTAGGGATGGAAACAGATACTGTAAAAGGATTTGTGTGCCTGGAAAAGAGAACTGAGGGGAGATGTCAAATGATTTTTTGGTTCTCTGACATGTTTTTGCTATTTAAGCAAATTCTCAGAAGCTGGGAAATTACACAAAAAAGGTATCACTCTGCACAGCCACTTCTTCCATCTTTCCAATCTGTATCCTGTTGGTATCTGTTATAAGAGGATTCTGATTGAAATGGAATTTTTTTTTGATCCATTATTACACCTTTGTGAAGACAAAAGTTCTGTAAAAGGAAAGATCAGTTGTCACTTAAATATATCTTGTTCGATCCTTAGAAAACTTTATAATTGTTTTTTTTCAAACTAGGAAAAAAGGGTTAACGTACTGAAAGTAACTAGCTCTACTGTTTGCTCGTCTTCAGCTAGACAGAGGAGACAAACATGCTTAGAAGAACAAGTTGAATCTGGTTTGGGTTATTAATGTCTCAATTTGATTGTCAGTTCTTAAGTAAAGATACAGGGATTTAAAAGTAACAGTGACAAGTAGCTCTTATACTTCGGTATCTTCTTTCAGATGAACCAAGCTGCCTCACTTAAGTTTTTCAGCCCTTTGTCCCTCACAGAACACCTCTGCTTCCTATTCTGCTCCACTTTCTTGCATTCCTTACAAAATATTCAAAAAAAAAAAAATTACTTGCATGGGTGCTATTCTTGCACTGTGTATGGGCTGTGGCATAGAAGTTTTTCCTAAAGGAAATTTAGGTTTATTATTCAGTTCTCATTTCTATCACAGCCCATGTGAAGTAGTGAAATGAAGATGAGGTGGTTTGATTGCACTGATAATCTAGGTATGTGGTAACTTAGGCAGAATTCTTCCTTTATTCCTATTTTGTAAATGACATGTATAGTTTAATTTCTCTGAGCAGCATTAGAGTGAGAGAATTTCAACCAGTTACGATGTCTTCAATTGTATCTGTTGCAGAGTTTGCCTTGCTGAGGTTTACCAAGATAAAGCCCTCATTGATGATTTCATGAATAGAGAAAATAACTATGAAGATCCACAGGTAGGAGTGAAATAATCTGAAAGGTCACAGAGTGCCTGCATTGCTTGGGTTACTGAGTGCTTGCGCTGTGATTTCGTTTCTTGAGTACTTGCACTATGACTGAATTTCTTACCTCTCTTGTGCTCTTTGCTACGTTAAAAATAGCATTGTTGTAAAAATGTAGCATCATTGCTATTTGAGAATGAGATGGACACAGGCAGCCTTACAAAGGCATGTAAACAGCACAACAAAATTAATTTTTTTTTTCAATGTGTTTGTAAAAATCCTTCATGTGTACTCATGCACCCTGACTTTTTTTTTTTTTTTAATCCTCTTAGCCCCTTGTCTAACAGGTGTCCTTCAAAAAGTGATTGTGCAAACTGATTTGAGGTAGAACATGATAGAGACTGTGAAGGGTATAAGGAGAAAAAAATACTTAAGCAGAAGCCTAAACAAAGCTCCAGCAAGAGATCTTATGCTGTTGTGTCTAATTTTTTTTAACTGTCTTTATGGTGGGTTGCTTGTAGCTGTGAGCCTGATTACAAACAGAACCTGCAACTTTTGAGAAAATCAGCAGTCTTTACAGAGCTTTTAATGAATTCTGTCATCTGTTGGACTATTTCTCTGACTTGATAATTCAATATTAAGCTCTCTCTACTAGAATCTTCCATCAACACTTTGAAAGTAAATGGTCTTTTCTGACTCTTCAGAAATGTTACCAACCTCAATTTCTTTCTCTTTGTTTTTTAAAGGTTTGTGCAACAGAGTTTAAGCAGTTTGTGGAAAGACTGAAAGTGAAATTCAGTTCGACACTGGGGAATCCCAACCTTGAGATTCCTGATACTTTGCAGGAACTCTTTTCCAGGTAATGGTGATTTTGACTTTCCTTTACCATTTTCCAGATCAACTGGCTTCATTTTGTATCATAATTTGTTGCTGGTTACTCAGCTAAATCATTTCAGTGCTGCTGTCTAAAACTGTGATACCAAAGAGCGCTTAGCATTGTGTAGCATTCTCCAGGCTCTCTGTTGATGAATATTACTTGGAGATGAGTTTGAAAATTTGGGTCTCAACAATTTTATGATAACAAATTTAGCACCTTTGTAACTTTTATTTATTTTTTTTTACTTTGGGAAAAGCTGTATGTTACTGAAATGCTGTGGATGGCAACTGAAATTCTGAGAACTCAGTAAAATACCAAATCTGTACAATTCTGTACTGGCTCCCATGCATGTGTTTTATCTGACAGTTATGCTGAGGGCTGCTGGAGCAGAGAGCACCCCTGCACTGTTTTAGTACTTAGGTTATTAGCAATTGCTGTGGTCAACCTCTGCATTTCACAGTTGATACGAAATCAAGATCTCGGTATGGCACAGATTCAGCATAAAACATGTTACTTTTGTCACGGTGTTTTCCCTTCACTTATTTAGATTTCGAGTTTTGGCAATTGGAGAAGATACAAACCAAAACACAAAAGAGGATAGTCTCAGTAGGTGAGTAACATCAGCACTATTTTTTTCCATTGGGACTCCAAGGTCATGTCAGCCCTCACATCTGTGAAAGTTGTGTATATAGTCATCTAATTCAGTATGTTTTTCATGTGTTTGTTTGTTTTTTTTTTTCAATATAAAGCTAAGGATAAGAATACGCTTAAAAGCCTGCAGGTATCTCTGACATGGATCGTGGATTTGATAAATAAAATGACAGCAGCAATGACCTTCTCAAAATTTCTTTGTTGGGAAAACTTGAATTTTCAGTATTTTTGTGATTATTTTTATCTCCAAGTTTTTAAATCTCCTTTGACACTCAAAAGAAATTTTTACCACTTACTGTCCTCAGCAGAATTTAGGAAGTAGTAAGATCATTCCTGAAATGCTTTGCAATGTTCTACAAATCTAACCTCTCAACTTGTAAAGAAATGCAAAAGAGGTGTCTGGAAATTGCAGAACACTAAGGAAGTGCTTGACTTGAAGACTGTGTTGGGAATCCTCGGTTGCTCTATGAAAATCTACTTTATTATGGCTCATGTGCAGATAAAAGATAGGGCAAGACTGTCAGATGAGCCCAGGTCTCACGTTGGCAGAAAATGCAGATATATTTTGGAAAGTGGCTTTTGGCAGAAGACTTTTGTACTTGGGAAGCACCTTCTCTGTTTTAGCCTATAAACATCCAGAGGAGTCTTATGAGGAGTCTTATGGAATGGGTAGAGGTGGAAGCAGAAGTTTTATTTCCTGGCAAGGAGTTCTCTGGAATCTGAAATAAGACAGTCTTTCCCGTATGAATATTCTCAGCTAAGACAATAATCTGTCATTCTGGTGGTCTCTTACCATTATAATAACATTGATGTTTTCCATATGGGTGCTGTACCTTAAGAGGAGGAGATGTTATCAAAAAGAACTTTGTTTTATGTCAGGTTATCTGGACTGATCCAAAAATTCAGGGTGGAGGGTCAAGGAAATGTAACAGGCTCCTTTACGTTAATGATCCTCAGCTGATCTCACATCTTTAGAAATCTATATCCAAAGAAGCAAGTGATTGAGTTGGCCTATTTTTGTGCTAATTCAGTAGTTTGGTATCTCCTGCTCAAAAATCATCATCATAAATAAACACTTTTTTCTTTTTTTCAGTGTCTACGATATTCATTTTTTAGTGCTACAGAATCTTATTCAGAGCACTTTGGCACTCTCGGATAACCAGATGAAATCTTGCCAGTCGTTTCAGGTACAAAATCTAAACCAATCCTTACTGGTCATACAGTCCTAAAGAGCTTTTCCTTACCTTGTCACATCTTTTCAAATGGGAAACAAGAAACCCCAAAACTCAGATTTGTATCCATTCTGTGGGGATTATTCTGTTCTGCTTTTGAGAAATTATGTTTTCCAGGCAGCTCTTCTATATGGTGCTTTTCTGCTGAGGATGAGATTGCAAGATGTAAGGTTGCAGCAATCCCTGAAAATCATAGGAAATGAACTCTATGTCAATTCCAGTGGGTCAAACTGTATCATGATTTAGTGCCTATTTGAGCAGTTGAAATTATGCTCTGGAGGAGATGCCACAAAGGCAGTCCTAGTATCCAGTTGACACTGGCATTGTTCAACCTCTCCCTCAGTGTTGGAGATTACAAAAATGTATCATCTATCAGTGAAACACTTCAAAAATAAAGTTAGAAGTTCCAAAGGAGTTTAATATCAACAGGCAAGATGGAGCCTAAAAAGTCAAGTTCGTGGAAGTACGTCTGCCTGGTAAAATGATGGAAAGAATCTATCCAGATACAGTGCAAATGAATGTGCTTTACATAGTAAATTCTAGTAGGAGACTGATCCCGTTTTCACTTTTAAATGTCCTACAGAATTTAGTTAATTTAATTGGCATTTACTTTGGAAAGCCTGGAAGCCAATAAAAGAAACAAATAGTGTAGTTAAGTGAATTCATATATATCATTTACATTCTGGCTTGTAGCTCAATGTTCATTTAGTTAATATAAACCTCAAGTAGGTGAGCCTAACAGGGGATTCTGAGCTAAAACTGTCTTTTACATTGGTGTTTTTTGCAGACGTTTCGTTTGTACCGGGAGTACCGGGATGACATTCTTGTGAAGGCTTTCCTAGAGTGTCAGAAGAGAAGCTTGGTCAATCGCCGTCGAGTAAACCATACGCTGGGTCCAAAGAAAAGCCGGGCTTTGCCTTTTGTACCTATGTCGTATCAGCTCTCTCAGAGTTATTACAGGTGGGTGTCACTGTATATGCATGAGCAAATAAGAAGAATCAAGTCTGGTATGCTTGGCATGGAGAATACACATGAAGTATCTAGAGTTTAAAAAAACAAACAGCCGTAACAGCTGAAGCTCAAAAGATGAAGATACCATCTGTGTATGTTAGTCCTTCATTCAGTTAGCAATTGGGACCATAGAGGGAATAGAGACAAGTTTGCTGAAGAGCCTTTACAGAAAGACATGTGCAGAGGAGAGGGGAGGTAGCACCAAAGTTCTAGATGTGATGAAAAGATTTTTCGTCTCTAATTATTTTGTGCTGTATTGTACCCTGGATGTCGGGGGGCAGGGAAGAGCAGTTAGCTATACATGCAGTCAGTACTCAAGCAGGAGATGAGATCGTTGCTTTACATTTGCTATATAGTACCTGACCTTTACATGGTGTACAAATGCCTGCTCTTCTGGACCTAGTAAAGGGACTGTGAAAGCAGATGTAGAGGATACTTGGTCATCAGCTCTAGCATGGAACTTTAACTATTTGGCTGCTCTGTGTACTATTGATTTGAAATCTATACACTGTAAGAACAGAATACGGAAGATTTATGGTTTGCCAATTGGTTTTCTTGTTTGTTTGTTTGTTTTTTCTTTTGTCCAGAGTTTTTACATGGCGGTTTCCTAGTACAATCTGTACAGAGTCCTTTCAGTTCTTCGAGAAGCTCAGGGACACAGAAAAATCAGACCAGCCAGATAACTTCTCATTTAAAGATCAAGAAAGCAAAGCATCAGAAGACATGATTACATTTCCTATGGATGGACCAGGTGGTCACTGTGTGACAATGCTTTCCCTATTCTCCCTGGGACTTGTATCTGTGAATGTGAGAATCCCAGAACAGATAGTTGTGGTGGACAGCACTATGGTAGAAAATGAAGTGATAAAAAGGTAAGCACTGTTATTTTTATTAGTAAATAAGGTTTGGGGGTAACTTGAATGAAGTTGGCTACCTCAACACTGTACCTTCCCATTTCAAGGACTAAGAAAGATTTACTAGGATTTCTTTATCAGTGACACCTGGCTCCACAGTATTTGTTCTGTGTGTTGTCTGTTCTTTAATTTTTATTTTTTAAACCTGCAGCAATTGAATACCATTGAAATTGAAACTCTCTTGGCACTCCTAGTTGTGAGTAGAGGCACCTGAGTTCAGTTTTCCAACCAGTTTTGACATGCTCACAGTAGATTTTTTTCAAAATGATGTTTTCTTTTTTGGTTTTAGTATGTTTTAAGAGATGGCACTTCAGGTCTAAGCCATCTCAGAAAATATTAGAAGGAACCTAGGTTAGGTTGTCTAGCATAATCTGCTTAAAACAAGAGACAACTTTAGGGTTAGATCAGTTGTTCAGAGCCTTGTTTGCTTTGCGTTTATCCAGAATGGCTCTTTCTTGTCCCGGAAAGTAACAGTGTTGACTTGACTAAATTTGTTACTGGGAAATCTATCATGGCTGCTGTTACAACTATTCTTTCTCTACTTTGAGGTTGTCTACAGTTTTCTTGTTTGTTTTTTCTTTTTTTTCTTTTTTTTTTAAATAACTGAAGTGTTTGGTCTGTAATGCTTTTCTCCTTTTAAAAATAAACCCTACGCTATGAGACAGACATGCCTCGTGTCTGTCCTGTCTGAGACACTTATGGTTTCAGCCTTTGTGCTCTGAGAGGTATTCTCTCATGATGAAGCTGCTGTTCAGCCAAGAACAGAAGTTCAGAGGTTCAGCACTGTAAGCTGAGATATTTGGGGTTCATTTCAGATGTTCACAAAAAGACAGTCTATACTTCACTATGGACCTTCACTGGATTTTGTTTTTTTACGGTTGTTTGTTCTCAGCACTTCAAATAAGCCTGTTATGGACATACCCACAGCTGTTCATGACTAACCACTGGAATGCAGAATAGCATGTGTTCCTGCAGTACTCCTTGTAATGAGTCAATTTCTTATTTTGGGAGGGGGAAAGGCAACAAACAAACAGTCTCTGTTTGCTGTAGCTTGGGAAAAGAAGGACTTGAGGATGAGGAAGAGGAGGATGACGACTTAGATGACAGCTCTGGAGGCAAACGGAGAATAGAAGTAAAAGCTCGTCAAGCATCTCATACCAATTACTTACTGATGAGAGGCTACTATGCCCCTGGAATCGTCAGTATGCGCAATCTGAGTCCCAGTGACAATATCGTGGTCAATTCCTGCCAGGTGAAGGTTAAGCTGCGGTGTACACCAGTTCCAGGAAGACTCAGCTCTCCAGGTTGGTTCACAGATGGGCTAGAGCAGGATAGATAAATCCTCAGCTTATGAGTTTTCTGAGTTGAACAAAGCCTCCTAATAGGAATGTTCTTTTTTCATTAGACATGCAGTTTGCCTTGTAATGCTTTCTCTCCTGACTGAATACAAACAAGTAGTTGACTTCTAAAGGCACCTTTTGGTGGTTGGTGACAAGTCCTTGGCTGCACTTCATGTTGCATGAAATTGTTTATCAAAATAGGAGGTTTGTTCTCTTCTCCATTTTTCCTGAAGTTTGTCTTTCCCCCCAGGCCTTTTAGCTACAGTAATTAAACTTGTTGATAAGATTTAGAGCTTGAATATTTGCAATTTATCGGCACTTTTCATTCCTGAAGATCTTCCTTTCTGCTGTAATGCAAATGTATCCAGGAAAGCCTGTAGCTGTTTAGCTCTTAGTGGGAAGGGCTAGTGCTGTCCCTGCCCATTCCTATTGTTATTGTGATAGAGGTAAAATATAAATTATTTCTCGTATCTCTGCTACCACACATGCCCTGCAGCTCTGCTCAGCTAACAGCTCATTACAGTTCTTATTTTTCCTTGGCTGTCAATGAAGTGCAGCTGTCATGTAAGTGTCTGTCAGTGCATGATGTAAAGGAAACCTGCAGATAAAAGGGCAGGGAGCAGATAAGAGGACTGCCAAAACTGCCACCTAACCATCCAAGACTGAAAAAAGGTTTTGTGCTGCTTCAGCTTCTGAATACTTAGCACAGTGGGGGGTGAGTTTTGGTGCAGTGACAGACCTGTCCCCAAACAGAGATGCTTGTTATACTGATTGTACTAAAACACTGGGAACTCTCAGTTTATGCCATGTTTGGCTAATAGCTTGCTGCCACAGATTTTTCAGTGTGAGAGAGACCTGGACAGGCTGGAGAGCTGGGCTAACTAATTAATGAGGTTAACTTAATTAACTAATTAACTGAGTTAATTAACTAGTTAATTAAGTTTAGGTGGCCCAGTGTAAGAGAATTCCAGAAAGTCTACACTGTCTTCCAGTGATACTTCTCTTTGCTAAGAGAATAGGCCCTTTCCAACCAGCTTGCTGTACATCTACAGGCCTTTTCAGACACAAACATGTAAGGCAGAAAGGAAAAAGGAAGCTGCAGTAATGAACATGGAAAGCTGAGCTCTGTTTTTAATTGGAATTGTCTAGAACACCTCTAATCTGTCTGTCTCAGAATATTTATCTTTCCATAGTGCACTGTGTAATAACAATACATCACAGCTTATACACTTGTTTTTTATTTGCTTTGCAGTTTCTTCTGTGCTTGATAACACAGCTGTGGGAGTCTCCTGCCTTCCTGAAACTTTTACTAGACTGATAAAAGTCCAAGACGAAAAGTATGATGTTGACCACTTTCTTCGTGAGTGTACAGAATGCTATGGCTATACTCCCGGAGACACAGCTGCTGTTTTGGAGATCCGTAATGCAATAGAAGCCACTTCCCACTTTGGGATTTGCACAGCTGACCTGGGCAAACGTTTCTGCAGCTATGAAGAGGTGGAACCTGCTCGCACCAGGAACTTGCAGCAGTACATTCAGGTGGTTTAACAGCCAGCTGTTTTTCCATACATTAATGTCTGCATTCCTAGAATTCCCCTTGAATAGAACAATCTTACAGATGGTATGAAGCAATATAAATTGAACAAAGCTATTTGTATTAGGCAAGGGATAACATACCAATAGCATGATAGAAATCTTGTCTCATAGTAAAGCCAAAATCTAAAGCAGCATCTAATCAAAGATAGGAATTAACATTTTCAGATACTTAGAGGTATCAACATTCACCTCTGGAAGCAAAGTACTCTTTCCCAGTTACAGTTTAACTTAATTTAAGCTGAACAAAAATGTCTTGGGTTGCAATTTCAGAGAAGTTTAAGGTACAGAACATCTTTTAAACTTAAGTGCAACAGGACAGGAAATTGAATAACCTACTAAGCTCTCCCTCTTTGCTGCTACTTAAATATGACGATTCCATGATACTTAGTTATAATGCCTTTTTTCCATGGTAAGGTCCTGAGATCTTTTTTTTTTTTTTTTCATAGGACCTCATTGAAATGCAGCAGGTTTTAGAAGTAGGAGGCTATACTGTACGACTGGTTGCAATTATATTTGCCAAGCCATGGCTATTACATTCAGTATGTCTGATAAATAAACCAGATGATTCTGGTCAGCAAGGTGCAGACACTGCTCTCTCAGATGTACAACAGGATTGCCTGCTGTCAGGACCAAAGAAGGGAGAGGAATGTTCACGAGAGGAGGAACGGCTGGAAACAGACACAGAAAATCTCTGTGATGAAGAACCCCCAAGAAAGAGATGCAAGACTCAAAGTGATGTCCTTCAAGACAGTAACCAACTCTGCCAGGATTCACAGAGTGGTTTGAAAAGTGCAAATGCAAGTAACTTTGATGCAGATGTTACTGATCCTATTACCATGAAGAACCCTTTGATCACGGATGGGGAATCAGACTCTCTGGGGGGACAATCAGAACATACAGCTGAACAGCCACTGTGTGCTCCAGACACTGTGAATGTGGATGCATACAAAGATCAAGACAAACCTTGTTCTGCAGACAAAGAACTGGAAGTAGAAAATGATGATTTCAGCACTGACCACAACAAGCTTACCCCTAGCCTTGAACACTCAGACAAAGAGCAGTGTGATGATGTTTCTCATTTACAGGAGAACCCGGAGGTCTCTAAAGGTATGTAGGAGTGCTCTACATCCACGAAATAGAGGCTAGCTTGTTGTCATCTGATCCCAAACAGGTAGCTCCATTTTATAAGCAAACACTTAATCCTTTATGAAGCCATACCCACTAAGAGAAGTTTTCGTTTCTCACAAAGTGGCACTGTGCTAGTTGATCTGGAAGGTATTGGAGGTTTCAGATACGTGACAGATTACTTTCTGTGCCTGTGCCTGGAATGCTCATGCCTAGTCCAGAAATGTGCTTTCCTTAGAAACCCATTTCCTTAGAATCATAGAATATCCCGAGTTGGAAGGAACCTGTAAGGATCATCAAGTCCAACTCCTGGCACCCAAAAGTCCACCCAAAATTTTAGACCATGTGACTAAGAGCACATTCCAAATGCTTCTCAAACTCCAGCAGGCTTGGTGCAGTGACCACTTCCCTGGGGAGCCTGTTCCAGTGTGCAACCACCCTCTCAGTGAAGAACCTCTTCCTGGTGTCTAGCCTAAACCTCTCCTGCCTCAGCTTGATGCCATTCCCATGGGTCCTATCACTGGTGATTATAAAGAGAATAGATCGGTGCTTGCCCCTCTACCCCCCCTCATGAGGAAGCTGTAGACCACAATGAGGTCTCCACTCAGCCTCCTCTTTTTCAGGCTGTACAGGCCCAGTGCCCTCAGCTGCTCCTCATACATCTTCCCCTCTAGTGCCTTCACCATCTTCATCACCCTCCTCTGGACACTCTCCAACAGTTTCACATCCTTTTTGTACTGTGGTGCCCAGAACTCCACACAATAGTCAAGGTGAGGCTACACCAGTGCAGGACAACCAGTGTCTTAATGTTCTCCAACAACATATTTAGATCTGAAGTTTCTCATCTCTGGCTTCACTCCAAAGACGAGACATTTTTAAATCTAGAAAACACAGCACTAAGGTGTACCTTTAACTAAAATGCCTGTGACTGAAAGCTGTGTAGTCATTAAACCATTCACCAGAATGCAGGACATGCCAGTGAAGATTAATAGCCTCTTTAGTGACCCAATCTGACTCCATTTTCCTGTCCTTTTTATTTCCAGTTTTCCTTTTTTAATAGCTAGTAGTCCTTGCCAGGATTTACATTGAGTAGGTTGATGGCAGAGGTTCTTTTGTTTTTGTTTCTACCAGCTCTCATTTCAGATTGAATCACAAGCTAACAGTCTTTGTGGCATTTTGCCAAAATCTGCCCTTACCCTGCATTTACAGTTGCAGCCTGCCATATGAATCAGTGCAGATTGATCCATAGGGTCTGGGAGTTGACTATTGTTTAATTGGAGCTTTCTTGCAAGAAATAGACTCGGGGCTGTCTAAGTAGCGTAAGACTTCAATAGTTTCATGTTAAGAACTGCTAAAATGATATTTTCAATTTAACTTCTACCGCTTTTAACATAGGAACAGTAAAATTGTAGCTGCTACCAAGTGCAGAGTTCTTACCAGCCTTACTGATGAAGCACAGCTGAAGGGTTTACATGTGCTTATGCCAAAGCTGTTAGCCTCTGGGTGCGGTAGAGGTATGTACACTAAGTAATTGTGTAATTAAAACCCATGCTATAACGGCTCATGGAAGTTGCAGTGACAACCTTCATTTTGTAGGTAAACCACGCTGAAATCTTGAGTTTGCATTCTCAAATCCTAAGTGTACAGTTACTCAGACAGCTGATCAACTTCAGTATGACTACCAGCAGCATAAAATTAAACAAACCCAAACCCATGTGAGCACTTGCAAGCTGAGACCCTGCATAGGGTGAAACTTGGTTCTTTCAGCACATAGAATTGTCTGTTGTTCAGCCATGTAACAAGACTTTTAGTGATAAAACTTCTTGCTATGATTTTGGAATAAAACCACAAGAAGTGTGGCTGGAGCAGACAGATGTGGTTGTGAGAACAAGTGTGGAACAAGGGCTGTGCTGCAGGCAGATAAAGGCAGAGTGGAATCGTGGTACTCCCCACGCAACAAAGAACAATACACCACTTAGTTTGATTCTGTTATTTTCTAGCATAAGCCATTGCCTTTTGCAGCTTAGCTGCCTTTTACTTTCCTTCTACCAGATAAAGTTTGGGCTAATTAACTTAAAAACTACGTGTTTGTTTTCTTTTCAGACTGTTCTATGACAGACTTATCCCAGGCAGCAAAGGACAGGTGAGTAACAGAGATGTCTGCAGAACAGCTGAACAGTTATCATTACCAAAATAACTTCTGAAAGCAAATGCTTTGGAGACCTTAGTTTTATGTTCTGGTGGGTTGAGAGGACTGAAGATGAGCCCCATGTTTTCCTCCATTGTTCTTGTTAATGTTGTTGATGTGTTCATACATGTGCCCCCCCAATATCAGAGGAACAACAGCAATTTTAATTCACAAGTCCAGTGTCAGTGACTCTCAGTTTCTACGTGGCCAGGAAAGGCATAGAGAAACTCTGCAATATGGAAAGTGTGAATTACAACGCAGGGTCCAGCCTTTGCATCCAAAATGCTAAAAATGAGCAATTCAGTTTCCTGGCTGAGTACCATTGCTGTATGTTGCAGATCAAAGCAAGTCTTTGGCAACTTTTGGAGGATAATAGAAATAATGCAAACAAACAAGTGAAACAAAACTTTGCTGATCATCAGTGATGTACTGGGTCCTGCACTTGGGTCACAACAACCCCATGCAGTGGGTACAGGCGGGGGGAAAGAGTGGCTGGAAAGATGCCCAGCAGAAAAGGACCTGGGGGCTGCTGTTAGACCTCCAGCTAGCCGAATGTGAGCCAGCAGTGTGCCCAGGAGCCCAACAGCATCCTGGCTTCTATTAGAAATAGCACAGACTGTTACCTAACAGGGCCAGGGAAGTGACTGTCCCCTTGCAAGCAGTGCTGGTGAGACCACACCTTGAACACTGTGTTCACTTTGGGGCCAGTCACTGTTACATAGAAGTTATGATGATGGGAAATCTAGCTAGAATAATTCTTTTTGGGAAAACCTAATAAGAACTAAGGACAGGGTTGGTTACAATTGCACACAATCATGAGACAAAGATAAACCTGCAAGCATTTTGCCTTGGCTGCCAGTATAGAGGGGTTGAAGAGGCATCGTGATGCAGCCAGCAGTTCGCATTCAAAGTAGCAGCTGGCAGAGCTGAACTTGAACTTTCTTTTTCAGGGCCTGTGAGAATGTCTGCTTCATCGGGAGACCATGGAGGATTGTGGATGGGAATCTAAATAAACCTGTATGTAAGGGAATGATGGAAGCTGTGCTCTATCACATCATGACAAAACCAGGCATAACAGAAGACCTGCTGCTGCAGCATTATATGGGGGTCCTGCAGCCTGTTGCTGTCTTGGAGATACTGCAGGTATGTGAACCATCAGCTGTGTGAACCTCAGTTAGGTTAAGCTTCTGCAGTAAGAGTCAGCACCTACTTCACTTGAAGTCCCAGCAAAATGGGTGACAACTTGATTATTAATAAATCTGGTGAGAACTGGTTTTGAAATCCTATACAGAGCGATATATATTCTATCTGTAGTATTATACCAAGTGCCAGTAGATCCGAATGCTTCCCTGCGTAAGATCCCTGAATATGCAGCAGGTATTTTCAGCACATACAGCACACAGACTGCCTTGTTGGGTGTTGCTGTGGGAGCAGATGCCTACCCATTAACAGGTGCTGACTCAGAATCCTGGTACATTTATACCAGCTCCAACTCAGAGCTGTAACTGAAAGTGTGTTCTTAGTATTCAGACATCAACTGCTATGCTGAAAGGCTTTTACCCTCAAGAGATACAGTAGCTGATGAGCAAAATGACAAATGAGGGTATATCCAGCTATTTGAACTTTCTTTGGTGTGCAGTAATCTTTGCCATGCCCTTTGCCATTGCTGTGTCCTCCTGTGGGCTGGAAGTGAAACCACTCGGTATAAATTGCCTAATGTTTCTGGGAACACTAAATGTAGAATAGGATTTGAGGGGGTGGGTGGGTTGTTCAGTTTGTTTTTGCAACTGCTTAAGCTAAAATGTGTGAACTTTTCTGCAGGGTCTTGAAGCTCTTGGTTGCATCAGACGATTCCACCTGAAAAAGCCATCCATGGTGTCTCTCTTCTCTAAGCCAGTCATAGAAGAACAAATAAACAATCCCAAACTGAGTGAAACCCCGACAACATACTTTGAGCCTACCATAGACTGTACTCTCAGGCTGGGAAGAGTGTTCCCCTATGAAGTTAACTGGAATAAATGGGTGCAGATTATCCACGTATAATAGATAAAAGATAGTAAAACATACAAAAGATCTAAACTTAAGAACAGGTGTTAATGCAGATTAAACGCTATATAATTTCCACTCCATCATGTTTTAAGAAAGCAATTTTTTTTAAATTATTTTTACTTTTGAATACATTTAAGCTGAGAATAAACCTTAAGCTGAAGGCAATACTTGATCCTACTGTGTTTCTTTCTTGCTCTGAAAGAAATTCCTGTAAAAGCCAAGCCAGGCCTCTAACTGTCCAAAGGGCTCCACGCATCCTTCCTAGCTTTTGCAAGATTTCAAACAGAACTTCTCTGGTTTGCCCATGGGGGGAAAAAGGCCTCTCTTCTTTTTTTCTCCCCTTAAGGCTCCAGGGCTAACATTTTACCTTTGCTTTGTGTGTGGGGGTCAGTTCCACAGCAGCTGAACCTGGCCTAACCTTTGCTGAGTATTCTCAGAGAGCTTCAGCTAACTACAGTTACCTCTTAAACACCGATTTCTCATCGTGGCACTGGCTCAGCCTCTTCTCTTTTAGTCCTCCACGGCAGCCTCACCCTCAGTGGCTTTCAAAGCACCACACGACGCCGAGATCTCCACTCACCACCAGCTTTATTGCGAGGGCGGCCGCCGCCAGCCCGGCCCCGGCACCACGAGCAGGGGGCCCCGGGGCAGGCCCAGGCCGGGGCCCCCTCAGCTCGGGCCGGCCCCGGGGGGCGGGGGGGGCTCAGTCCCTCCAGCGGTGGCCGCACTGGGGGCTGCAGCACTTGTAGAAGGTGGTCATGGGCTCGTCGGCCGAGCGCGTCTGCATCTGCATGAAGTAGGCGCGGGGGTGCTCGCACTTGGGGCACGGCTCTGCGGGGCGGGGGGCGCGGGGCCGTGAGGGGAGGCGAGGCGAGGCGAGGCCCAGCCCCGCTCCCCCCATCACGGCCCCTACCTGCGGTGGAATCCACGTTCTCCCAGGCCGCGGCGCCGCCCAGGACATCGTCCACCTCCTTCAGCTGCGGGTATTTCCTGCTCGTCACCTGCGGGCCGCCGCTGGTCAGCGGGGTCCGGGCCGACCGCGGCCGCCCCCCCCCCCCCCCCCTCACCTTTCCCCTTATCCCCCCGGTCCCCCCTCGTCCCCCGGCACCTTCCGCGTCACATTGCGCACGTAGGGGCAGGTGGTGCAGGCGAAGCGGTGGCAGCGCGGCCCCTCCTCGGCCACCAGCACGTTGCCGCAGGCCGGGCAGAACAGCAACATCGCGGGCCCCGCGCCTCGCGCCGCCCCTTCCGCCTCAGCGATGGCGGAGGCCGAGGAGGAGCTGGCGCACGCCGAGGTGCTGGAGCTCTTCCAGGCGGCGCTGGCGCGGCTGGTGCAGGACCCGCTGCTCTGCGACCTCCCCCCGCAGGTGGGGCCGGAGCTGGGGAGGGCTGAGGGGGAAACGGGACGGGACGAGGGAGCGGCGCGGTTGACCTGAGGCCCCCCCGCCGCCCGCTCGTCCCCCCGCAGGTGACGCCGGAGGAGATCGGCTCGCAGGTGGCGCTGGAGTACGGGCAGGCCATGACCGTGCGGGTCTGCAAGGCGGACGGCGAGACCATGCGTGCGTCAGGGGCCGGGCTCTGTGTCTGTGTGTGGGGGGTGTTGGGGGGTGTCTGCGGGCCGAAGGGGCGCTGACGGGGCTGTCCCCTCCGCAGCCGTGGTGGTGGTGCAGAACGCGACCGTGCTGGAGCTGAAGAAGGCGCTGCGGAGACACGTCCAGCTGCGGCAGGCGCGGCAGGGCGGCGCCCAGCACCTCAGCTGGTGAGCGGCGCCCCGCGCCTCAGCCCTGCCCCGATCGCCCGCGGGGCTCCCGCTGAACCTTTTTTGTTTTTTTCTCCCCAGGAAGTACATATGGAGGACGTACCACCTCACCTACGCCGGAGAGAAACTGGCGGATGACAGAAAGAAGCTGAGAGAGTGAGTGAGGCGCTTCTGGCATCTGTAGGGCTGGGTGGGCCCAGATAGTCGGGCTGTACTCGAGGTGTGAGCACAGGGGGGGATTGGCGTGCACCTCTGTGCCACAGCTCGGCCAGGTTCTCCAAAATGTGGGAGCAGAGCTTCATGCAGGGGGGACACAGCCCCAGCAGAGGACAACTGCATGGCAGGAAAGCCTTGGGTAATTCTTCAGCCATGATTTTTCTGTGATGAGGGTGTTTGTCCAATTTGGATGACAGCAAGGCAGGCAAACATTGTCCCTGGCCCAGGCACGCTAAACTCTGCAGAACAGCTAAACACTAAAGGAAATCAGATGGAGCTTCTGAAGGCACAGAATGGGGTGAGGGACCTCTAGAGGTCATCCAGTCCAACCCTCTGCTTAAGCATGGTAACCTAGAGCAGGTGGCTCAGTGCTGCATCCAGCTGGGTTCTGAGTACCTCCAAGGGCAGAGGCTCCACAACCTCTCCGGGCAACCTGTGCCAGTGCTCAGACCCCCTCACAGAGCGTGGCAGAGCTGCTAAGGTAGAAGGGCATGGGGAAGGGTTGAAAGAATGGCAAGCCCGCTCAGCCACACATCAGAGACAATCCTTGTAACAACACTGACAAACCACTGCTACGCCTCTGTGCCTGTTCTCAGGGCAAGGAGGCAGGAGGTACTTCTGTGTACTTCAGCTGCTGCATAGAGCAAGTGCTGGTTATATCAGCCCTCATGCGCACCAGCAAGAAAAGCTTGTCTGAAGTGTTACAAACTCAGCAGGAATGAGAGTCCCTAGAAAGACAGCCCTACCTAATCAAAGGTGTCCTTGAAAGACTGAGCCATCGGTGACAGACATTGTGTTGAGGTGTTGCAGTAAAAAAGGCAGATGATCAGATCCTGTTCAGTCTATGCAGGTGAGAATTTTCAACTGTCCTGCAGTAGAGCACATTAGGAGTCCATCTTCCCCTGGGAAAAGGAGGCTATAGGATTTCAAAGTTTGTGGTTTCCAGAGAACTGGCATGTAACAGCACACCTCTCTGTTCAGGTATGGCATCAGAAACCGGGATGAGGTCAGCTTCATTAAGAAACTTCGAAAGTAACCTGTCAGGTAAGTCCTGAATATCCATTACAAGCTACCAGTTCTTCAGCTTTGTCTTCCCAGGGCCTTAGCATTCACTTACAGCAGCTTGTGGTGCTGCTCTCCAGTGTACAGCAGAGCATTCCCAAATGTCCATGGCTACGTTAGGCTCACACCCTGGCTCTGGTCCATTTCCACATTCTCATTGTGTTGCTTGTGCTTCTTTTAGGGCAGAGAATGATGATTCAGCTACTTTGGTTAACAAACCACATCAGGACCAGCAGAAGCAATACCTAAGTGCTAGCAATGGTGCATCTCTAACCCCTACATTACATGTTAGTCTCTGCTCCCCCAGTGTCTTGAGAATCCTTAAATACAGTAGTCCTTTGTTTGCTCTCATGACTGCTTCTGGGACCTTGCCTTTTTTTTTTTTTTTTTTTTTTAGACTTGATCAATCTCTGGAAATCACTGTCACAGATGTGGCAGGTTGTTAACTAATGCCTAGGAAGAGGTCTCTGTGTTACAGGTGACTGCCACCATCCAGTTCATTTGATCCTCCTGTGAGTCTCATTACACCCAAGTGACTCTTCTTCCACCTGCTCCTAATGCTCCTGTATCCTTCAGAGCACCTGCAGTTAACAGAAGTGTCCCATGGGTGCATATACACAAACACAAGTAAATGTTGCTGTTGTTCCACATTGGGTGTATTTTGAGCCATTTTCCTCAATTACTGTGAGTTAGGAGTTATCAAAAGGCACCTCTGCTTATGTGCTATGTAGCTTTTGTTTCTCAATTTTCTCAGTTTATGGAAACCTTGAGTTGAGCTGAGTTCTTCTCAGAAGGCACTAGGCAACTTTTGGCTGTAGTATTTTTGTGCAACTGATGCACTTAAGACTACAGAAAGCATGTATATTTACCTGTATGTAGCCCAAGTATACAGCAGAGTTGTGGTACCGTGCTGCAGTGATGCACACAAACACAAGGGGTGGTCAACACTCCCAAACCTAGCATGTTTAAAATTGTCTGTCTCTCCTTATCACCTAAAAACAGTCACCAAAAAGCAGTGGTAAGTGCAGTTTTTTGAAACACTTCTTTGATTTGTGGCTCCAGCTGGCTGGGTTGGAAACTGTCACTTTGTGACCACAGTAGCTTTTTCCGTCCTTCAGTGCTGCCGCATCTGTGGCATCCAGTGTAGTGAAGCGTGTGCCATGACAGAAGAGATCTGTCTACCCCATGGTGCGCACACCTAGCAGTTACCTATAACAGCACTTGATTCTTCTAGTACTGTGCATTTAAGAGAGCCCATCATGTAGTTATTACCACCACTTTCAAATACGTTCTTTCTTTAACAGAGAGAGCAGAGAATCCAGCTCTACCACGACCAGGCACTAGATCCAGCACTCTCCTAGAGGAAAATATTGTACCATTTCCCAGAGAAGTAAACTCCAGCTGAATATAAATTCCTACATGTTTTTGCAGTCACTGTTCAAAATGTTTTCCTCTGAGTTGTATGCACTGTGATTAAAGAGACTCTAGTTTTCTAAAGCGTTTAAAGCCCTTATTTCTCTCCTTAATGCTTTCTACAACTACCTGAAAGGTAGTAGGGAACTGGGGGTTGGAGTCTTCTCGCAGATGACTAGCAATAGAGCTAGGGGGAACAGCCTCAAGTTGCACCAGGGGCAGTTTAGGTTGGAAATGAGGCCTTTTCTTCTTTTCTTCTCAGAAAGAACAGTCAGACATTGGAAGGAGTTGCCCCCAGAGGGTATGGTGGAGTCACTGTCCCTGAGGGGGTCTAAGGAAAGGTTGGACATGGTGCTTAGGGACATGGTTAAGTAGGTGACACTATTATTAGGGGATGGTTGGACCAGATGATGGTGAAGGTCTTTTCCAACCTTTCTGATTCTGTGATTTCCATTAGCAAATCTGTCCTTGTATTTTGGGTGCCAGAAAAGCATGCGTCCTACTGGTGTATGAAACAACACTGGTGAAATAAAGCAACAAACATAGCCACAGACTATGCAAAACAATTAACAGTAGCTAAAACGCTACCTTTCCATTTAATCACCACCTCAGCAGTAGTAAATAATTCTGGTTAAAAATGTAGTATTGAAACTAGTGTAATAAAAATAATGGCAGCAGAAAAGGTTCAATACAATTGAACAAGGCACAAACGTTCTGTTCAGAGTCTTCTGAGATAAGGCAAAACATGCCTGCCGAGTGCTAAAGAGACAGTTTAAATTAACCACGGGCAGGGTTAGAAGTGTCATTGGATTAGAAGCTTTGTCCATATGGAACTAGCACAGCAAATGCAAAGACAGTCCATCTCCAGTGCCTGCTCGAGAAGCCCGTCTTTGCCTTTCAGTGGAGCTGTGCATCCAGGTCGTATTTCTCGCAGAATTTGTCTGTGAATGGTATACAAGTAAGGAACTCACACCACTCACACTTGATGGGGTAGAAGTAGAATAGAATCACAAGTCCTGAGAAGAGTGCAATGAAGATGAGCTGGAAAACTATAATTTGGCATCGCTTCCTATATAAATCAAACTTCCCAAAGCTAATGTAGGGCAGGAAGGCAAAGGAGAGGAAGAAACCACTGATGAATCCTGAAATGTGAGCAAAATTATCGATCCAAGGCAGGAGGCCAAAGGCAAAAAGAAAGAGCACCACAGCCAGCAGCTTGAAGAAGGCCCTCCATGGGCGTGCCAGGATTTGCCAGCTCTGGAAGAGCTCCACAAAGAGACAGGCCAGAATCCCAAACTGGGATCCTGCAGGGCCAACCTGCAGAAGAAGAGCATTAAGAAGTAACATCAGGTACATGCCATTTGCCTGGCTTCTGCAGCCAGCTCCAGCCATTACAGTTACTTAGCATTCAACCAACTCCTTGTTCAGTGTTACTTTGGAAAGAGATGCCGCAGCGTGAGACTTCATCCTGACACTGGGGTTCAAGGCCTGGTTTGACACGAGGACCAAGGTAGGTGTGAGGCCATCAATGGCCAGAACAGATTTTCATTTTAAGGAGGGTGAATCTGGTTTGAGTCACCAGAGTGGAGAGGTCTTTACAGGCCATCTCCTTGGTTCCCTCACCCACCATGCACTCTTCCTTACAGAAGGACCTGGAAGATGGTCCTCCAGGTCCAACCCGTGAAGCCGATGGTCACATCAGAGTTCTCCGGCTGTGGAATGTGATCAGGGACAGCCCTGGACCATCTGTGGGAAAGGCAAGCTGTGGTCTTAGCCCACACCCTCTCCTACCTGCCACTTGCATGTGGAGGGTCTCTGGCACCAGCTACAGATCTTAATTCCCAGCCTACCACAGGCCTCATCATCTGGTCGACACCCCCAATTCACTGCAAGAGGCAGCCATCTCCCCACAGCCAGAACGGGTCAGTCACTTGGAAAGCCCAGGGTACTCTGGGGGGTGTTACTGCTTGGCAGCTAGGTGACAGTGTGGTGCTGACTTCTAGCTACAAATCTGCACAATCCACATGCTGCAGAGATAAGTGCAGCTCTGGTTTCTCTGCCGGAGAGGCACAGGTATGAAGAGACTTGTATTCAGGGCAAGTTGCCAGGACCCTAGCCTGTAGGAGACCCACCTCTGCTCTGTAGGGTAGAAATATAGCACTGGCAAGGTTCCCCGTGATGCCACTGAGCAGGTAGATGATAGAGATGCGATGCCACCCTGCCAGCTTCTCTAGGTCCCGCAGGATCGTCATTTGAAAACAGACTGAAACCAGGCAGTGCAGGATCCTGCCAAAATCAGAGTACAGGAGCTGAAGCAGCAGCCACTGAATTCCCCAATGTGCTCATTTGTCTTCTCTTCCGAGTCTTGTTGAAAGCACCTGATCTGGCCCACACCTTGTAATATCCCTCCCAACAAACACAGCCTGGCAAACCTCAGCAGGCACAAAAACTCAGCCCCCTACTGTCCCCCAAGGAAGAAAGCATTAGAACAACTCTCATGGCAATCCCATGGTTCCCCCACCCAGGCACTGGAAGTTTTGCACCTGTGTTTACCCAGCATGCAGGAAAAGCGAGAGCCAGAGGCGGTAGAACTGGTCAGGGACTTCTGGATTTAGGAAAGGGAGGAGTCCACAGACATCATCCATGCAGTGAACCTAGGGCAGCAAAAGAGGGGTCATGAGGTGTGCCAGCACCACCTGGCACAGCCAGTTACCGAAGTCAGAGACTGCAGCTAGCTCTGAAAAAGGGGTTTGCCTTTCCCTTCCCTGCTATATCAAGTCCCAACTCTCATCTCCGACACCAATTCACATGATCCCACTCATAATTTATTGCAGAATTAGGCCCTAATCTATCACCTTGACACATGCACAATATGCATCCCCATTTGCTCACCCATGGAGCAGGAAGGTTGCATTCACCTGCTGCTTTTACAGTGGTCCTGTGCTGGGCTTTTGTGGCTACCAGCCCCAAGTTCTAAACTGGTCTCCCAAAAAGGACAGATGCAGCTAGCTCTGCCACTACATTCTGGATCAGCAACTTCCCCTGCGCTCAGAGTGGGACTCAGCCTAAGGGCAGAACACAAGATTCCCACCCATACTGCCACAGTCACTCCCAAATCTTGCCAAGCTGCTAAGGGGAACAGGAGTGGCCATACGAAACCCCAGTCTGCACTTACCTGAGAGCAAAGCGTTGCCTCCTCATGGAAATAGCCCCGCATAAATTCACAATACTCCCGGGAAGTTATTTCACACCTGGAAGAAGGACAGGTAATCAAAATCAGAAATGACCGGTCACAGTCGTGTGTGGAAGACACAGTGTCGTCCCTGGACACCCACTCCTCCTCATCTCATCCCAAATCTGTCTATGAGAACTGATGCAGCCCTCGACATGCTGTAGCATTGCTGCAACAGGTGCACTAATGCACCTCCATTCCAGTCAGGTGCCACTCTTCATACCTGCCACTTCATACCCTGTGCCTCTCCCAAACACAAGTCTGAGTCACCCCCTGCTTCCTCCCCCCCTAGTTTAATGCCCTGCATACAAGGGTTCCAAAATAAGTGCCAAAGCTGAGCTATTTACAGCTGAGAAAGAAACACTGGAGGTTGTGGAATTTGTGTCTCTTGGGCTTACAAGCCCTGTGCCCCAGTCACCGACAGCGCAGAAAGGCAGGGGCTAAGCCAGGAGTGTCCTGCTGTGACTTCTGGGACAGAGAAACCCCTTGGGGCAGCACTGATTTTTCTTCCCAGCAGGGAAAGCCATGTCCAAGCACTAGGCAACTACTTAAGCTGAGAAGCAACGTGAGGAAGAACATCTTCCTTCTTGGCAAATCCCAGAGTTAGTCATTTCCTGACAGCTCCTTGAGTGCTCAGAGGCACCACGCTGGGCCAATGTAGCCTGTTAGGAACACGCTGGCCATTCCTGAGGAAAAGCACTGAACTCCCCAAAAGAAATATTTAATTCCCAGGGTTTTGAGTCCCTCCAAACTGCAGGATCAATTGAATGAGATACCCTGCCACACCAAAGAATCAGGCTGGCTGTTATCCTGCGCTTGTCTGAGTCCTGCTCTGTCTTCAAGACCCTGTTGGGCTCCCCTTCCCAGCAGGGCTCTGGGCTGCATGTAGGAAGCCCAAGGAGGACAAATGGCTTCGTCTACAACCCCAAAAGGGACCTCTGTTTCTCACCCTGCTACCCAGCCCCTCTCCATACAGGCAAAACTCGTTACCTTCCTTTGGTCCCAATGCAGCAGGGCCGGCCTGTAATCACACAGTCCATGTGAAGGTGGTTTGTATAATTTCCAGCACTGTTTTTTGTGCATATCTGGAAAATGACAACAGGCTTCAGTTAGACAGTCGTGATTTTCCTTGCTGCCTGGGGAAGGTCAAACAGCCACTTGGGAAGAAGCCAGTCCCACAGACACAGCCTCCTGAGGCCTTCCTCTGACAGCAAGATGGTGCCTGACACCCCATCTGCCTGAGCTGTTGGAGCCTAAATCAACACCTTCTCCCCTCCCTGCCAAGCAACCAAGACAGCTCTGAGACCGAGTCAGTCTCCATCATCCTATTACCCTGGCAGGACTTTAGCTGGTACGGGGGAAACCTTTGGAGTTGGAGGGCTTCAAGCCTTGGCTTGACAAAGCAACTGCCGCCCTGACCTGGTGGTTGTGACAAGGAGCAGGAGGCTGCAGCAGATACTGCTTCCAACAGCAGTGCTGTGGCTCTGAACAGTGGGGTGGAAATGCCAGATACCAGCACAGGCCCTGTGCCACCAGCGATGCTCACCGGCCATTTGGTGATGTCGTCCGGCCACTCGTGCGGCTCCATTGAGGCTGGCTGCTCGCACACTCTGCAGCGACAGGAAGCAAAGATCACCCACAGAAATGACATTCCCCGGTATGCATTCCCCACCACGCTGTCCCTGCACCCCAGGCTACGCTCCCACAGGTCCCCTCTGTCCCTGGCAGGGGTGGTAACGCACTATATCAGGTCAGCCAAGGCTGTGCTGATTAAAGCCACAGCTCGCTTCCAGCAGGCAGAGGTCATGGCTCCAGCACAAAGGCAGCCGTCAGAGAGCAGGAAACTGCCCAGCAGCAAACTGGAGGTTGCCTGGCTCCTTTCCAGGTGGACACAACCCCAGAGATGGGCACTGAGTTGGTCTCAGGCCTGCACCAGCCCATGGTGACCAAGGGCAAGTGTATGCTGCAGCACCTGGTGGCCGCCAGGGCTTTGCGGGAGAGTTGTGCTGGGAACGGCGCTGCTGTCCCCCAGGGTGGGAGCCTGTGCAGGGAGCTGGGGGAGCAGGTGAGGAGGAGAGGGACAGGAAAAGAGCCCACAGCTCAGAACGAACCACGGTGTAGACGGGCAGCCAACAATGGGGATGGGGGGAACACAAATATGAGCATACCCTGGGAGGCTCCAGAGGAGGGAGCTGCCTCAGCCTCCCTTGCAGCCATCAGGGCAGGCAAGGACATCACAGCTCACACATCTCATGGTATCCAGACTAGCTGCTGCCCTGTCCATCACAGCACTAGTCTGGGACCTTTGCCTCTACTGTCACAGCAGCCCTGGTGTGCCCAGGTCGGCAGCTGGGCTCAACATGACCTACCTGGGGTCCTGATGACAAACTGACCCAAACTGCCTCTTGCTTCCTGCCAGCATCGGTGTGCTGGGGTGGTGGGGCCACTTCACCCAGACAGCCAGGGTGGACTGCAGGAGAGGGGAGAGGAGAGGTGTCACTGTGAAGCCCAGGGCAGGAGAAAGCATCAGCAGAAATGGCCCTGAGCCTGCAGGAACAGCAGGGAAGGGACCACCACACTCACTGAGCACTCCTCCTCTGAGGTCTGCACGCAGCCCGACTTGTCGTTTCGCACACAGCAAGCAGAGTGCTTCTCCTTCTCCCGCTTTGCCTTGATGAAGCTGTGCACTTGCTGGTCCTGCCTCATGCATGGTGAGAACTTGGCCCCCAGGTGGATCAGGGCCTCCTGGCAGAGAGATGGAAAAGTTCAGCTCAAATGAGGTGCAGGTAAGGACTGATCAGGACAGAGCAGGCTGGGGTGGGGGGAACTCCCATCAGGGCCAGGGACAAGACCTGCATAATGATGTTCAACACACATCAGGCTTTTTCTCAATATTTGCCACAAAGAAGTGAGCCCAGAACAAGAATCCAGGGACTTCCTTGCCCATGGCCCCAGAAAGGTCAGTGTAGCATGTATCCCCCTGACAGCCCACCAAATGTCCCAGCCGGTGACACTCACTGAGCTGGGGCCAATCCAGAAGTTTTCCTGCTGAACGTATTTGACATTTTCATAAACTCCTCTGTTCCGCAAGACCTGCAAGGAGAGAAAGTGAGAGCCCCATGAGCTCTTGCCTGCAGGGGCAGCAGGGCAAGCAGCAAGGACTGGTGAAAACAGCTCCCAGGAAGAGCAGGAATCCCCACAGCAGATGACTGGGTATACAGCTCTCTCAAACTGGTCTTTTGCAGGATAGCAGGTCTGGGCACTTTTTTCTAAAGATTTAACTGAAATCGTCTGCTACTGGCTACTTCAACTTTCAGGAAAATCCATGCTCTCCCAAGGATGGCCGAGGTCTTGCAGAAAGCTTCACACAGCTCAGAAACACAAGCAGCAGCTGCCAGCAATGCACGTCCAGATGCTGGTGACAGTGCTCTGAAAGCTGTCAGACTTGTAGGTGAGAAGAAATCCAGGACATCCCCTGCACAGAGCAAGGATATGGCGCTACAGAGATGTGTACCTCAGAGAGAGACCTTTGACAACATGTGGAAAGTCTACAAACAGCTTCAAAGCTCGCAAAGTCAGACAGGTCGGTTTTGCTCCTGACAGAAGCAAAATCCTGAAGCTGTTGCAAAAACCTAATTCAGGTTTGAAATACTTCCCTACCATGAGCATCCTTCTGGTCTCCACCAGGAGGGGAGTACATTGCTCAAAAGGGCTCTCAGCACAGACACAGCCAGAACCTGGGAAGAGCCCACCATGCTTTGTGTCAAAAGCCCACCTGAAAGAGCTCAATGTCAGGAGCAATGTGGCTGCAGGAGGGAAAGCAGGCAGCACGAGGGCTCACAGAGATGCTGCATGCAGGCCCAGAGGCAAGCCTCAGGCAAGTAGCCATTATGCTGAGGACTGACACAGAACCAGCAGCAGAAGGCTGAGACACAATCACACTCCAGGCACGTCAGGGTGAGTTACTTACTGAATCAACAGTTTCGTGTTGTGAGAACCCCACAGGGGCAATACCATAGATGCACACAGCAAGGATGGTGATGAGTGAATGCACAAAGGTGACCCAGTATGTGAAGAAAGGCCTGGATGGAGGTAAAGGGACAATATCAGAGGCAGAAATCCAGGCACGTTACATCTACTCACAGAGCACAGGAGAAAAGCTGCTGATTTCTCCTAGGTACCTTGGCAGACTCCGGGGAACAGGACCAAGATCATCTAGGGATGCACAAGACTGGGGGCAACGATCTTGCTGGCAGCCAGCCCCTGTTTACTCTGACTACCCCACAACACTGAGCAAGCCACTCTTTGCCAAGAAAACCATCCATGAACACACAAGCCTCATGCCAAAATGTGCCATGTGCTGAAATAATGACTTTAGGGAAATGATGAGAGGCAGGAATACCTGAGCCTTCTTGCTCATAACAGGACAGTAGTGGTGGGGAAGAGACACAGATGCCCAAAGCAACAGGAGGAGTAGGGTACACTCCCAGTGCACGGTGATGCCAACATGCTGCTGTCAGCTGCAGTTTAGTGCTGTGCTTCAGGGCTACAGACTAGGGGGAGGTCTCAAGCCACAGGTTTCACCCCATCACTCCCAGGCAGTTCTGAGTCACCCAGAGGCAATGGCACTCTCACTCTCTTGCTAGCTGTATTGGGAACCCTTCTACAACTGCAACTCTCACCTGTGATCATCCATGTCCTCAATCTGCCGTTTCACGTAGCTGTCAATGCGCTTGCGATACGTCCGGTTTGTCAGCTTCCCCACCATCCCCAGGCCATACGGCCGCTTCTCCTTGGCAAAAAGCTTCCTGACAGGGACAGCGATGCGCTGGCCACGCTTCTGTGGGCTGACACTCACCACCTCCTGCCGCAAGCGGACCTTGGGCTGTGCCAGGCCCCCGTCCTTTTGCTTCCTCCAGCCTCGCTCCAGTGGGCTGGAATAAAAAGTGGGACAACAATGGTTTCCTTCTCTATGGCACAGTAATGGGGACCAGCGCTTCTCTGGTCTCTGGTGGCAGCACACCTTGTGTCTGTCCCACCACAGCCGGGCTGAACAGCAGCTGATGGCAGGCAAGGTGCTCTGCAGTGGAAGTTGTATTTCCAAGTGTTACAACGCCCCAGCTGACAAAAGCACGGGATGATGCACAGAAGGTGGCACAAGGTAGCTGTGCCAAACTCAGCCCCACCAGTGAGGAGCTCTCACAGCTTGAAAGAACTGTCTCAGCAACCAGTTAAATGAGGGAGGCTCTGGCCAGGCATTACTGAGCTTTTCATTTTGGAGAGACAAGGTTTCCAACCTCCTAGTATTGATACTGCATCAGGGAGCAAGAAGGGCATTCTGTGATGATTTTGACCACCTCTTGCAATCTCAGCTTGATCTTTGACTAAGAAGTATCTTTTCTGCAAACAGATAGAGAGGAATGGAAGCCACGTGCTGTATCCACAACTACACCCTCAGCATCTCCAGGGCCAGCAGCCCAAAGACCCTGCTTTAACCCTCATACACTTCTTCTTCTGCTTCATTCCTCTCATTCTGCTCTCTGCTACAAAATGGAAGTGCAGTTTAGCCCAGCAGTGGAAATCCCCACCCTTGAAGCACTTTGCTGTGATCAGACTGGCAAGTCAAAAATCCCATGCCCATTAAACCAGACAGAGGAGAAGAGCAGGAATCCAAGACCAAGACAGTTACCTCTCAAGACCTGTCCTCCATTCTTCCCTCTATTTGCACTGATGCATGCATTTCTTGGGAGAAAAACAAAACCAGGCTTCAACAACACAATAAAAATCCCAGGCATCCCTGTCTAAAGGAATGTTTTCTTACCAAAATAAAGTATGCAATGAATGAAGGTTGCACAAGCTACTGATGAATAGCACCTGCTCTGGAACTCTGCACAATCTTCAGATGCTTTTTGTATTTCATGGCTCTTAAAGAGCAGTCTGGAGTTCAGGTATGCAGCACTGAGAACCAGGCACACACACACACTACCTACCATTTCACTCTTGCTCACTGCCACAATAAGCACATCCCCTACATATGCTCTAGTCTCTACAGATAATTTCCCTGGTATCCTAAATGTTCCTGTCTGCACAGAGACAATGGTTGTCAAAAGTGACCAGAGAAACCAATTGACCATCTTTTTATCTGAAAGATCACCAGAGCATCTTGGAGAGGTCAGGACAGCTTTGAAGTACGGACAAGCACTAGGATGAGGTTAGAGTAGTTTCTGCATTACTGACATGCTTTTTCCCAGTATTTCCAGTGCTGGGCTATCAGCCTATGCCAGAATAAACACCTGATCGCCTAAAAGGACACCACACTGCAATTCTGATGCTGTTTTCTGAAGTGTGGAAGAAGCGTTATTTTCTTCAATAAATACAACTATTTGAGGAGATATGAATGGAGCCAAAAAGACTGAGGCCATCCCAAAGGAAAGACAATAAGCTCACACCATTCGTTGCTTCTGCTTACATTAAGAGTGAGTCAAGTACTTGGAAACACTTGAAGGAAAGCACCAACAGAGCAAGATGGGCTGCGAGCAGCAGAACCACAAGGACCTCCCTGTCTGCTACACGTTCACACCCAGCAGAGCTCTCTGCTGGGGTGAGCTGCCAGCTAAGCCAGAGCTGACTCGGAAACGACACAGAGCAATTACTCAGTACCAGTTACTCAGGTGGAAAAAATCTCGGCGTACAGTACAGTACCACCCACATATTTGTAAGGCTCTCGGCATCAGTGCCACACCTTTCTCTGGTTTCAAGTGAGGAATGCAGCCCAGCTTGACACTCAGCAATGCTTCACACCACTCCTTGGAGTTAGACGACAGTTCCTGGTGTCTGTAGCAACAGCTTTCTCATCTTTGCTGTATTCTCCATAGCTGAAGGCTGGGCCCCCAGCATCCTCAGCTGATTTGACGTCTTTTGTTTGCCCACGGCATGACACAGCCTCCAGAACACATCACACCAGTGTGGGAAGTTACTGGACAGGTGGCTTCAGAGTCACTTTTCATGGGTAGCTGGGGTAGGTGGTCTCTCACCCAAAATATCAAGAGAAGCAAGCTGGGCTTAAAGAAAACCCACCACTGTTCTGTTCTTTGAGCTCTGCTCCAAACACCTGTAGCACTCAGATCGTGCCTTCCCTCGCGCAGGAAGCAATGGTCTTGCCCCACCAGCTGCCTAGCACCGAAGGTCCCACTCTGAATGGGTTGGCCACCACCCCACATTAGGCATTTTCGGCTTCCAAGAAAATACTCACAGTAGCAAGTGGCTTCGTTCAAGCTCATTTTTGTCCAAGGCACCTCCTGTGAGATCTGTCTGATCCAGAGGTTTCACCTCAACATCTTTGACTGCGGCTTCTGATGGCGACTCAAACACCTCATCTGGATACGTAGAGAGCTCCTCATGAAGGACTCCTTCCTGGGCAAAGACACAGAAGTCCCATCAGAAGGGGGTGAGTATCACATTTGAGACACCAGCCCCCGGAGAAAGCAGCACCACCCCCTGCAACATACAGCCCTGCCAGAGCTACAGCCTCGTGCTGTCTCTGGAGCCAGAGCCACATCAGCATCCTGCCTCTCACCCGAGCAAAGAAAGAAGTGTCGAGCTCATCTGGGAAATCCACCGTGTCCTCCTCCAGGAAACTTGCTGGGGTGAAGCTGCGCCGCTGAGCCCTCCTCAGTGTGCTGTCCTTCACAGAGCGCCCCTGTAGCCAGCGAGAGTGGCATCAGATCACTGCCAGAAACCTGAGCCCCAGGCACATGCAGTGTCACCCAGACAGGACGCGGGGAGTCCAAGCACTGACCCCGTCACGCTTGCCTGTGGAGCACAGCAGACCTGCTGGTGTGCAACACCTTCCAGGTGACACCTCCAAGTGCTAACCCACCTCTCAAGCCACACTGCCCACATCCCATGCAGGCTGGTAGCACAGGCTTCTACAACAACATCTGACCAAACAGCAGTGGTACCAACCACAGCAAAAGGGCTACCAGGCCCCCCTAAGGGACGCCCAGAAAAGCAGACGTGGCAGGACGAAGAGCCTTGCGTTGCAAGAGGCTCAGGTGCTTCTACTGTGCCACGAGCAGGTGCAGACAGACACCCAGAGGTCCAGGCAGGCTGAACTGGACCTGCTGGAACCCTCTAAGGCTGCTGATTGTGGGAATCAAAGCCCCAAGGCTGATAAAAGGTGGGCAAGACATATACCAAAGCCCAGCCAGCATCCTGGTTTTTACTCCTGCCCGCCAGACAGATGGCTGAAACAAAACAGGACATGTCCTGGTGTCTCCCCCTCCATCACTGCCCTCCTACATCCTCTCTACTCACAGAACGTACTTTTTCCAGGACCAATGGCCTGCACACACAGCTCCTTCCCTCCCACTCCTCTCGCACCGCAGGGCCCCATCTTGCTGCCAGGCTGATCCTGCCCTCCCCCAGACAGTACCTTCACCAAAGCTGCAGCTGCTCGGAAGCTCATTTTGGCAACAGACTCCCGTTTCCGCCGTCGTGGGAGACGGTTGAAGCCCGAGCGGGAGCTGGTGAAGGAGCAGAGCGACGTGGCACCTGGCGTGATCGGCGTGTGGGGGATGCTGCAGCCATCGTTGTCATCAGCCATACGGAAAGCTCGGCCCCGGGCCAAAGGGTCTATGATCTGCCCAGAGAGGAAGCCCATTAGTCACCTACCCCCAGCTGTTGTCTACCAAACCTTTCTCCCTCCAGCTCTCCATGGTCTCACCTCTTGAAACCATACAGTGGCCTGACTCCTGGGATCAGCCAAGAACCAGGCTGGAAGAAACAGCAAGCAATTCTACATTAGGGAGATAAATCATAACCTGTTGCAAGCTAAGCCCTAATTCTCAGTCCCAAACCCACATCCTCCTCAAACCTCTCCCAACTTGTTTTTGTTCTTTTTTTTTTTTTTTGTGTGTGTGTGTGTGTGGTTTTTTGGTTTGTTTTTCTTTTTTTTTCCTTTTTTTTTTTTTTTTTGGTGATGGTGGTAGCAGGGTTTTTTGTTTGGTGGTAGTGGTATTGATCGTTTTTGCCCAGAATGTTCCTGACGTCTACACAAGACTCCAAATCTCCTTCAGCCCTTCCTAAGCTCTTGCTTTCACTCATCTTCTGTGCCACGGAACTCCGCAGTCAGATAGTATGATATATGAGCAGGACTTTAAGAAATCCCTGAGTGCAACCATGTCCTTTATAGAGCTTGTTTCCTTTCTGATGGTGGACAGCACTGGACTTAAACAGTATCCTGGTGAAACTTTACTGTACATTTACATCTGATTCCATTTATCATAGTAGCTGGAAAAGAGCAGGCAAGCTTCCAGGAGCTACAAGCCCTTCTCTGGCATTCTTCAGACCAAAGCTGCCACTTCTTCCAAACACATGAACCAACCTACTGAAAATATTGCCTTCAGCTACAATACTTACCTCTATCCTTACATCACCACAGCTGCGGTTTCCATGTGACTTCTATGCTTTATCCTAATGTTTTATGACCCTTTTTCAATCCACAGTTGCACACTCAACAGGAAGCTGTATAGGGTTTCACCTACTGAAACCACGTTCTGATTTAAGGTAGCCTACATAGAGCACAACAGTATTTCTGAGTTTACTGGGACCAAAGCCCTCAGCAAGGTGAGACTGCATTGAAAGATGCACAATATTCTCCTCTGTTTCAGTGATGCAGGCAGGCTTCAGGTCACAGACTAACTTGCTTGGGAAGAAATTAATTTCCCACTTGTCCAAGTTGCAGCAGTGCTCACTGATGCCCTGATACCATATTGATTAAGGTAGTGAATGGAGCAAAGGAAAGAGCTAGAATATTATGGGTTAGTTCTCAAATGCTGGTAAATGAGCATGTTTGACTGGCTCCTGAAGATACTACATAGTACTGGTTCCAGCACAGATGCTTGATGGCCACCACTTATTACTGGTTTCCATCTGGACATTGAGCCACTGACTGTAGCTCTTTGGAGAAGACATGTTCAGGCAGAACTGTGCCAACAGATGGGTTAAAAGTGGCAGAGACACTGTGCAGGAAGCTCATGATGGCCTTGAGACTACCCCAGGTTACTCACCTTTTGCATGCCCAGCTGGCAGGGCCCAACATAGAGTGGAGGGGGGGTTTCTGTGCTTGTTAGAGAAATATTGTCCTGACTGGGCAAGTCCATTTCCCGGATGACCTGAGGTTTCAGCTTCCCATACCGCAGGCTGCAGTGGCGAAGGCTCTTTCTCTGCCATTTCTGTGTAGCATCACTGTCTTTGCTTACTCCAAACCAGTCAGCTGTGCCTCTGAAAGATGTCAGCATACAAGTACACAGGAGCATTATGTTTGCTTGGACAATGCAATTGAAAAGACAAAACCCCTGGTGGTCACTTCCAGCCAACCCCAATCAGAATGTAGGCAGAACTCTTCCCCACGAGCATCCCACAGCCTGTCCTCAGCCAGTTTTAGCAATCTGATATATGCTGGCCAGAAGTGTTCAACCATCAACAGCATTATTTTCTCTCTTGAGACAAAAGAAAAACAACAAGAGATTCAATGTGTGTAATGAACAGTTAGTTCTGAGTTTTCCTAGAAAGAAAGAAGAAGAGATGGAACAGAAATTCACATAAGAAGTTGGTAAAATGGATTTTTCTTTAAAAGCCATCCACAGAAAACACTTACCATCTTCAGGCCAGCTCTAGGTCCCCCATTGTGGGACTACAGTTTTCCATGGCTCTGTGTCATGTCCCAGTGGCCACCAGAATTCACTGGTCTCTCCCAGCTGCCCGCCACACCCCCAGAATACTCCCAAATTCTCCTTCTCATGCTGCAGGATTTCCATCCTGCTCAAAATTAACATTAACAGCAAACGCTTGCTGTGGTCCTGCTCGCCGCTAAGGCGGGTGCATGTAGCCCCATGCTGCTGGTGGCAGAAACAGGAGCACAATGCTGCAGCCACAAAGTAGGTATGCTGCCAAGGGGCTACTGTCATGGAAGCCCACTGCATCAGAAGCAAAATCCCAAGGAAGGTAGAGAGGGATAAGTGTGAATTAGACCAACAATCTACTTCAAATACTGCGGGAGAAGCTGGTATCCTAAACACACAGAGATCATCGCAGCCCTGCCAGGCCTTTCCCACGGTGGTTAATCCTGCTTCAGAAGATGGCAAGCTGTGTCAGCCTACAGCTGTCTGGCCCAGGTGTTGTAACTTGAAAGTCCTTCCAAGCCAAACCCGAAACCCTCGCCTCGGGCCCCCTGCTCAGGTGTAGGATTTCCAGCTGCTGAGAAGCAAGACCTCACAAATCACAAAGGGAGTATCAAAACATACATTGGAGTAAAGGGTAGGTTAAATCTAGAATTACATCACGCAGGGGAACTGAGTCAGTGCACTGGAGGCAGGAAATTAGCACTGTGTTTTCCTTATTCCACCCTACAGAACAAAGATACCATCAGCAAGCAGGTGAAGGTGTCCTGACACTACGTAAAAAGACACAAATTCAAAACACAGTCTCTCCAGCTAAAGCCTCCAGATGCAAACGACCACACATTGCCTGCAGCCTTCTCCAACTTCCCAGTGACCCAGAACAGGCCCCTCAGTGGGCACAAAGTCGAGTGGGCCATTGCTAGATCTTACCCAACCTCATTGAGCCAGATTTCTCCAAATGCCTCCACCTAGTCAACAGGGGACAGACCTCAGAGAAGGGGCTATGCCCAGCTCAGACCACTGCTCTGCTCCCACAGACACACAGCTTGTCAGAGCAATCTTTGTCCCTGTTCCAAGTGGAAGGGCTCAGGGTAAGTGCCTGGCCTGAAACACCTGAACCAAGTCCACAGCACAGAGGTAACACACAGGCTGTGCGGATGCACAGGCACAACACACCACAAAATGTTCTTACAACACATCTCAGACCTCCATAACCAACATTTCGACACCAAGGTGGCCTTGGGTGACAAGGGGCCACTCCTCAAAGGGAGAAAGGAAAGAGTTGTTTGTGCCCCTACTAGCTCACTGTGGAAAGAGCAGTGCCTCAGAGCTCTCAAACTCTGTTCCTGTTAGCACGGAAGGACAAGCACTATAACAGCCCCTTTGCACAGCAAGTACCGCTCCTGAACTGCCAGGGACCACTGCTGGTGCAGTGCCAGCACAGAGGTCTGTCCTACTGATCATAGCCTAGACAGTCCATGAGAGCCTTAGAACAGAGTTTATGGTATCTGGAGCACCCTGGAAAAACAACGAATGCTCTGTCCAGCTGGGGAGCCCCATCACCTCCTACAGACACCCTGGGGCACTGTAACCAGCAATGAATTGACATCAGGGGCTGGCTCGTGTTCTTTTGTTGCTTTGAGCTAATCAGCTCCAACAGTCGGAGCCCAACCACAAGCAGTTGCGAAGGCAAACACAGTGTCAGACTGCCACCTGGCCAAGGGTAGCAGTGAGGAAGGTAGGATGAGAAGGGACACCTGGGCATCAGGTCCAGTCCCTGCCATGCACAGTCACGGTTTACTGAGCTCCAGTCTGGGGTTGGTGATCGATGGCCACTGTGCCCCGGACTCCTGGAGTGGCTCATCTCTTTGGTGCTAAGTAAATGAAGGTCTCCACCTCAAAAAGAAGACAGTCACATTTGGATTAGAAAAAGTCACGATGTCAACCAGCTCTGAGCTACATTCAGACCGATGTAACCAGCATCCATTTGGTGCAGCTTTATCTCTTTCCTCTTCTGCTCCCAAGAGGCTTTGGGGCCAATATACGCATATTCAACGTGTTGCAGTAACGTTGGCAAAGACAGGCTGCACTGTGGCTGCTCTGGGGAGATATTACAGTTATGGTGAACACCGGGAGGTTGACAGCTTGTTAGGAGAGGCAGGAAGGAGTGAGGCTGGCGAGTGGACGGTTTGTTAGTCCCATGCCATATATTGACAGCTGCCTACACATTTAGTAGGAGTGACCATCGTTTTCTGTTAGACACACATGTGAGCTTTCTCCCTGCCACCCATTTGCAGGCCTCCTGGCCAGGCCTTGGAAGGCAAAGTGGTTTCAGCAACAGCCAGAGTCTGTGCACTTCACAGCAGCCCTTGCACACACATGCAGGGGTAGGTTGCACACTCGGTTCTACCAGTACCTGAAGAACGATCGGGGCAGGGACTGCCGCTTTCTCAGGGAACTCCTGCCCACCCGGTGCCCATGAACGGGCAGGGTCTGACTCCTTTGAAACCGTACCTGCCTGCTGCAAAGAAAAGAGAGCTGAAGGGAAAGAGCCCACCAGGCTGTGAAGCCACTGTCTGGCTTCAGACATCAGAGTGTGAAACCATGCAGATGTCAGCAGAATGAGATATGCTCTGCTTGGATACAGGTATCTGATGCCACTGGAAATGTTCTGGGGTTGTTCTCGTTGACCCTGGCAGGGTCTTACCTGGGGCACAAGTCTATCTGTACCACACCTACTGCCTTGCTTGGATATCTTGGATGCTGTAGGAGACTGGAAGGAGTATTAGATGCTCCATTCCTGCACTTAAATTACTACCATGCTGTATTCTGGACCATACACTCTTGAATTTAGGCTCACACCGTATCTGTGTCCTCCAAGAAGATGTGAACAGGAAGGTACAGAGTGCTGTTGTCAGAACAGTTTCTCATTCTGTGCATAACTGGGGCTGCATTAAGTAGCAAACACAGAAGTCACCCTCTCTGGACTCACAAAAAAAAAAAATCCCAGAGACACTTTTATGGATATGTGGTCTGCAATTCTTCATCACATACCTCACTGGTTTTTAGGTCGTTCCTTGGTACTTTGCACTTCCCTGCCTTTGTTTCTGGTCCATTACTTCATCCTTTTATTGCTAGGTCTTGTGCATTTCCTGCAGTTCTGCCCCTTGGAAAGTCCTTCCCACTGCTGCACCTGCCCCCCTACCCACATCAGTCTACAAAAATCACGTGTAGCTGATTCCTCCAGGAGGAAGATAGACTTGGCCACCCCTCACACTGCACAACAGCCTGAGACAACTCTGCACTGCTAAATGGCATCAACCCCCTACACTCATACTGTGAGCAGGAGACTCACCGGCCTTCCAAAACCATTTGTGCACTCCTAGGCCACTCCCTGTGGGACCACAGGTACTTTCAGGGTTACAGAATTACTACCCAGACCACCAAGCACAGGATGCAGCCACCACCTGGGCCCTGGCATTGCCATTCCAGCCTGCGCAGGCAAGAGAAGACATGGCACAGGTCTGTCAGTGCACCACCCGCACATGCCTGTCCATAGCCCTGCTGCTAGGCAGGAGCTTCACCACCCCTGCCCAGCACTCCCTCCTTGCTCACTGTAGCTCCGTGTGCCTTGTCTTACAGTGTAGTAGTGCTGGAGGCAAATCTGTTCCCCCAGCACTGAAGTGATTCCCGTCTCCCACACCTCTCAGCCCTACGCAGCTCTACACACACACAGCACGTGTCAGAGGCACCTCTGGGGAAGGAGGCTGCCCTGGCCCCTCTGCACAGAGCTTCTTGTCAGGGCCTCTGCAGCACTGTCACAGGGTGTCCTCTCATCCTTGACGTGCTCTTGCCTAATTGTCCTGGCACAAACAGCCGTAGAGGCCTGCTCTCAGGCCATGTTGATGTATGGGCAGACACTGAGGTGTGGGTAAAAGATGGCCGAATGAGCAGGCCCAGAGGGTGGTGAGCCGGGCACTAAGTCTGGCTGGAGGCCAGCAACCAGCGGTGGATCCCAAGGGTCCGGTCCTGTTTAACTTCTTAACAACTTAACGATAGACAACAAGGGAGACAACTTAATCCTGCTTTGACAACATGCCATATAAGTGCCAGGCAATGGGACAATCAGAGGCCCGTGAATAAAGAATGGCAACGGACGGCAGAATCCACTAAAGCAGGCTGCGTGAACTCGGTATCTCACCTCTTGATGGTCTGGGTGATTGAGGTCTGTCGTTGTAGCACCGGTCTCCTCACTTCATTAGGCAAGGAGGGCACGCGGCTGTTGTCAGCAGGCATGCTGACACTTCGCAGAAAGGCCTGACGTCTTGTTGGCTGTGAAGAAAAGCAGAAGGGGAGTCAGCATTCTCAGAGAGATAATCTACAAGGCCAGCCAAGATGTGAACCATTTAGTCAGCAACTCAACAGCCTCCCTCTCCCCCCAGCCCAAGTCACAAGCTGGTTGCATGCAGTTGAGCAGCAAAATCAGGCTAACAAAGACTGAGTTCATGACTGGCTAAGGTGAAGAAACAGGAGTGGACCTGCAGAACAGAGCAGTCTGCACCAAGGACTTGACATCTGCATGTTGCAGTAGGTTTCAGTTCAGACTGGCTCTAGCCTGTCCCATGGATTGATGTCCATTTGTAGATGGGGTGTGTTACGTGAGATCCTGCAACACATCCCTCTGGCTTTTCTCTAGCCAGAAGGAACTGAGATCACAGGTTCCTAGACCACCAACTCCACAAGGTGAAGCAAAGCACAGTAAGCTGGGCCAAGTGAGATTTGCTTCATAAGCAACTCTGGATCTGCACTAAAAGCCTACGAAAGCTGTGGGTGAGTCTGTGCTGTAGTTGCTGCCGGGCACGGGATAAGCGAGCTGGGAAAGCCACATCAGCTTTGTTCATAACCTAACTGTCTGGATGCACTCAGGTCTGGAAGCTCTCAGCATCTCCTGGCTGAATGTCACCTACCAAATAGGACACAAATCACCAGACTGTTCTCAGCTAACCTCCCCAAGGCTGCTCCAGATGAAATATTCATTAGCTTGGCAGAGACACCATTTCTAAAATGCAGGCTGAGCAGACAAGCCCTCTGCTTCAATTGCCAGTGAAGCTCCGACCAACTGTTTCTCTGGTCAGACACTGTCTCAAGAGTGCTTGCAACTTCTTCTGGCCAGAGAACTAATAATTTCCACTAATCTTACCACTTTTGTTATGTTTTATGTTAAAAAAAAATGCACATACACTCAGGTTATAAGCCGCAGGAGCCTGTTATGCAGTCTTATCCTAACAGCCTGTACTGCACATGCTGGACTTTTAGAGAACATCATCTACACCAGCTTTCAGTGTAAGTGCAGAGACCCTCTGTAGAAGATGCCCAGCTGGATTTAGAGATTTCAGGTAAGAAAATATCCATCAAAGCCTTAAATGACTCTGACAGCTTCAACCTGTACAGTTAAATCCCTGTATTCACTTCTAATCCTTGCAAACTGAATCCCAATCTCCTTCCTTCCATGAGATCAGGACCAAGATGCATCCACCAGAATCCAACACATAGCTGAAGTCCATTTTTGTCCTTGGATCAGAGAATGGCAGAGGCCAGTCCTTGCTCTTCCAGTAACAGCATAAATTCCCTCTTTAGATCAGCACGCCCTCAACTCCTCTCCAAAGAAGCTACAGAACCTTCAATTTCTCTGCTGGCTAAACTGTTCTTGTGTATTACCATCTGAGCCCAGACACCACACTCCACCCATGGATCTGGGCTCTGTGCAAGACCTCTCTGGCTCTGCCTTTTTAGCAGGCAGTCTCTGTTCTGCAGCAAGGTCATGAGCAGCCAGCGCCATCCTACCCTGGTCTCACCCGTATGTAAGAGCTTTTGCCACTCTGAAGCAGATTCTTGGTAATTCTTCCTCTTCCCAGCAGAAATATGTATGTTTTACTCTCCTACTTCGTAGAGTTCCAACTAACCTATCATCCTGTCTCTACTCCACCACTCTTCAATGATTTCTACTTCTCTTCCTATGTGATTTTCTTATGCTCATGCTGGTAACAGCTTTGTGTTGCCAGTAACTGTTCTTAATCTGCTGTTACTGACGAGAGCCTGCTATTATCTTGGCTATTCATAAATCAGATTTGTTCCCTGCTCATTCCAGCAGAACTCCAGCACTTCCAGGCCCTCATATTTCTCTAGGAGCCCTTCACTTCTCCGGTTCCTTTAAGAAATGTTTGTTTGGCCACCTCAATCCCATATCCACCCCCCCAAGCCAGGACACTTTTCACAATCCCCACATCCGAACAGTCACATCCACTGATCTCAGCACATCAGCAATACACTCTCATCCCCTCCATTCCTATCACCTTCAAGGGGGAGCTTACTACTGGTCATAAATTTACCCAACAACCTGTCATCACACAGCACCGCCTTTCTCTCAGCCAGGACTGCAGCAGGGCTCTGCACACCCCACCACAACCCCACAGATCTTCACTCCTGGCCCTGGCCTCTGTACCTGCACTGGCAGAGGCTCTTCTGGCACCGCCATGGGCACCGGCACCGGGATGTCCAGTTTCAACCATGGTGGCTTCTTCCGCTGCAAGCTGCTTGTGCTGTCATGCCGCACCTCCGACATTGTCCCACGTTTGTCTTCAAGCCTAGGAGAGGGAAAGAAATCATATTTGGGAAGGGGCCAGACACATCCCTGACACAGTGCGTGTGGGGCCAAGCAGACTACCCTCCTGCGGGCTGATTTACAGGCCCCAAGCCCCACAGCACACAACTTGCCAAGCGCACTTGCCAAGCGCCTGGCAAGGGTTCAGAAGTCCCAGCTGCCATCAGCCCTGGTCAGCCAGGGCCAGACACTCAGACCACGTTTCTGAGGCCCACAGGACCTCAAGCCAGGTGCTGGAGATCAGTCACGAATTTTAGACTCACTTCCCATTAAAATTTCCTGGGACTACCGTGGAATCCAGATTCCACAAGAAACAGTCAGGAATTAAATCTTAATTAGCTCTGGATCCATTCCAACCAGCTAAGTAACTGCAGCCCGAAAAGCCACCGACGCCCCCTCCAAAACCAGCCTGTGACTCACACAGGCTCCCTTGCCCACCCAAAAGCAAGCACCACAATTTCCTTACTACCTGCTATTTAGCAATTAGCATGTGCCCATATGTAACTGTTTCTAATCTCCTTTACATGTAATCATTTTCCAGAAACACATCACGGCACGGAATGCACTATGCAAGTACATAGTGCCCATGGCAAGTACAGCATGAACATTACAGAACTGGCATTAATTCTGAACTAAGAGTGGTTTTCATACATAAAAAATAATGGTATAGTATTTAAGTAAAAACAACTGTGTTACAGAAACACTAAAGTAACAAGAGTGACTCATTGTCATCTTGTCCACTATACTGTATCTCAAATTTCTCTGGCCTTATAGGTTGCATGCAGTGAGACAAGGACTATGTGATTTCTTCAGGCTGTGAGAGTGCCTCCTTTGCTGCACATGCTAAAAAAAAATAAAAAATAGGAAAATTGATGAGGATTCAATCACAGATCTCCACAAGTGCTTGCCCATCAGAGCTATTCTGCAAGCCCCGATTCCTTCGTAGCACATACGCAATCACAAGCTAGCAGTGGGAAGCACATGTCTCGAGCAGGACAACAGATCCAAGAGGATCCCTCCTTGTGTCATCCTAGAGCACAGATCCCACAGGAGACAAAAATCAGAGTGCCAGCCTCTTCCCCTCCCATAAAGAACAGAGGGAACCAGAGTCCAGTTAACTGGACAGTACCGGTCCAGGCACACACGTTATGAAAGGGAGCAGAATGCTCTCTTTGGATTAGAGCTCAGCACTTTTACAGTGTTAAAACAGAAAATTTGTTCTGAATGCACCATGAATCCAAGATGCAAGGCAGGAATTCTGAGTGGCCAAGTCCTGGGACAGGACCAGAGAGACAGCGAGACCTCCATCCTTGGAGACATCCAGCACTCAACCAAACGATGCCCCAAGCAGCCTGAATTAGCCTTGTGCTGTGCAGCAAATGAACCACACAGCCTGCAAAGGTCCCCTCCAAGCTAAATTAGGCTCTGGTTCTCAGAAACAGACATCTTTTCCCAGCATTTTCACCATGCTCCCACAGCTCACCACAAGTGCTCTGAAAAGGGAGCCACACAAACAGTGAGGCTTACCATTGCAGAAGGTACATGGCAGAGGGGGGAGCAGGTCAGCAGAAGGGAGCAGAGGGGGACCTGGATCGGGTTAGGAGAAGAGAATCTTGTCTAAAAGGAGGTGAAGACCAGCTGCTAGCTCGGTCACACAAGCTGGGCTGGCTGCCAGGAGCACCATGCTCAGCTGAGCTGGAACAATGGAAAGCAAGGACTCAGCTGTAGGTGGATGAAGGTTAGGTTTCAGCAAATACCACAGGCCCCCAAAAGTCTGGGAATTCACAATCTAGCCTGTACAGACATACCCGCTGCACATGCACCAGCACCCCATGTGCACAGATGCAGTGCCATGCAATAAAAGGTCCCAATTCCTTCCTGTCCTCCATCCGTAGCTGCAGGGGTGCCTAAACGCACCTGTTCCAACTGCGACCCCATCCCAGGCACGGCACCGGCACACAACAGGCACCTTAAGTCAAATACGGCGAACAATGTTCTGATGGAATTGGTGTTCAGTCCCCCTTCCTAAATTGCCACAGCAGGGACGTGCCAGCATCCTTCACCAGCTCCACTGCAACCCACAAGCACTGGCATCTCCACATGCCACACACAAAGAAGAGGCCAGAGCACGCACACGTATGTGGTCAAGCCTGTGGCTGTTCAGAGTTCCCAATTGCATGTGCACATTTGGACTGGCCAAGAATTAATCTTACATACACACAAGGTGTCTGCGCACTGTGGTTACATGGCCACAGCACAGGGCAGCCAAATACCTCTGACACCGGCAGGAAAGAGATGGGGGTATGGCCACACAGGGTCTCCAGGAGGTTCAAGGCAAGACTGACCGTGGATCCAGCTGTATGCACAGCACTGCTGGATGGCTGGACATCTTTGCAGCACATGTAACACCCATTATTACACTCGGCCTTCACTCAAAGTGCTGCAGTTACTAACCTGGGGCTCAGCACTGCACTAAAAGCACTTCCGGAGTTTCACGCTACCCCCTTGATTATTTTTAAGGGGTTAGTGTTTCAGGATACCACATCCACGTACTCGTTCTGGCCAAGAGGCTTCATCTCCAAGTTGACTGCACTGACACATAATTCATGGTCACATGAATTTGCATGGTCACATACCCTCGAACAATCCCAGTTTCTCAGTACTGTCCTAATCAGTGTTTTCAAGAGGCCACTGGCAGCAGCAGGACAGGAACGTACACAGCACAGCCACGCAATGTCAGGCCAAGCATCTGCCTAAATCCGGTATCTCGTTACCAGCAGAGGATGCCTGGCAATCAGTAGAGGATCACTTGACAGTCGTATCTCCCAGGACAGAGTCATTGCATGTGCTATGAATAACTCAGGAACATCTTGTGCCAGAGCTGTCTTTGCATTTAATGGTTCTTTGCATCCATCCCCATATCCATCCAATGATTTTTTCTTCCAGAATTTATCCAACCCCCTTCTGAATCCGTGCAGTCTGTCAGTATTGCTAACTGCCTGTGGCAAGGAGCTAGAAGCCGTGCTGTGTGCCGAGCCATCCTCCAGTTTGTCTTTAAACCTGATGCTTCCTGTGTTCGCTCAGTGCCTTACAGTTCCTGGTTTGGATGAGTGAGCAGCTTTTCCCTGTCCCTCTTCTCCATGCCCATCCTGGCTGTACAGATCTCCTCCATGCTCTCCCTAGCATCTTCTCTTCCCCCATACACAGCGGGATCCCTGTCCAGGAGAGAAGCACGGGCGTTGTCTGAAGAGGCTAGGAAGAGGCAGAAGGATCCCATACCTGCCTGGGGTGCTCCCTGCAGCACCAGCACACACCCAGGCCTGGTGCCACCATCTGCACTGCTCGGCCAGCTCTGCTCCCTCAGCATCACAGGACCAAGGAACTGGGCAGCACAAACTCTGCCCCAGCACACACGTTGAGCACACGACATTTGCAAGCCCAGCTGCATGTTACAACTGTGGTGGCAGCATAGAGATGATTAATAAAGGCCATTTCAATTAAAAAGCAAACAAACAAAACCCTTCATGGCGCAGATACTCCAGTAAAGTTACCTTCAGAAGCACCTTGACAAAGCAAGGTCACAGCACCAGAATGAAAGCTAAATCCACCGCGCTGTGGCTCAGGCTAAGAAAGAGGGAGAGCACCTTAAATTCTGAACTTGGCACATGATCAAGAAAAGCTGCTTAGCAAATTCCTCTGACCCAAACAGAGAACGGGAAGCCTTGTGTGGAAAGTCTGAGTATGCTCCTAAAACTGAGGGGCATCTCAAACACATTCTTAGGTCTGCACAATCGTTTCCAAGGCAGAGCATCCTTCCATTTCAACACGCAACCAAAGCCACTCCCCTATAAGCTTGTTGATTTTCTTCTGAAATTTCCACCATTACCAGCATTTCCTTTTGTAATAAAGCTGTTGTTTTCCCCAAAAATTTGCATTCCAAATGCAAAAAAAAAAAAGGGAAAAAAAACGCTTCATCCAACCCTACCACACAAACAAGCCCTGTGTGCTTTTTCCCCCACCACCACTGTGCTCCTGGACAGCCCAGCGTGTGCATGTTCGTACAGACACCCCCAGGAGGTAGCAGCCACTGGAGCTATTCCGCCGCCGTCTCCTCACCGTGTTCAGTCCACAATGATCCTCCAGCTGCTTGCCTCCAGTTTTCAAATCGCCGTCACTGCAACAGCTGCATTTGCCGTGCCTGCTGCGCACAGCCCCCGGCAAGGGGTTTTTTTCCGGCAACAATCCTGGCCGAGGCATGCTGGTGGGCTTCTGAGTGGAAACACAGCAAAGAGAACAGGATCCTAAATGTGTTCTGCAGCCAGCAGGAGCCAGGGCAGCCAGCAGGCTGCTGTCTGTGTCTCTGTCTGCAGGAGGATTTCTGCTGGCCCGGCTGGCCGGGAGAAGGCAGGAAATCCAAGGAGAAGAGGAGCAGCGGGGTTTCAGCCTCATGACTGCCAACAGCACCATCTAGCATGGATCAGACCCAATGAGTTACAAGTAATATCCCAAATACTGGGCACAAGCCAGACCTTTAACACAAGCCAGACGGAGGGGCTGAGGGCAGGCAGGGACGGGGAAGGCGGACCAGGCCTGTGTCCCTGCGCTCTCAGGGAAAGCTGCCAAGGGTGCAGCAATACTCAGGCTTCTGCCACGACCTCCATCCACCACATCCCGCCCTAAGGAACCACCTCCAAAACGGAACAAGGACATCAGCACTGCCCTGGCTGCACTCCTGCATGGGAATCTCCCCTGCTTTCCCAGCCCTTGCTTGCTGAGCTCAAGGGAGATGCCACGAGGCTTTGCAGAGCTGCCGACAGCCCAGCAGAAGCTGGGATCAGGGCAAGCCGGGAACCTCTGGGCATGGGCTGGCAGCAAGCCAGGAAAACACGCTGTCCTGCTCGCCCTGCCCCACAGGGAGCTGGCGGGCAGCAGGACTGCTGTGCCCACACGGCACCCACCCACTGCCTGCTGCCCTCCGCCATGCAGGGCCATGCACCAGCTCCACGTGGGTGCCGGCACAGGCTGGTGCTGCCACAGCAAGTGGCAGGAGGTGACCAGCAGCCTCCCTTCTGCTGGCAAGCAAACCCACCTGCCAGCTGCCCAAAGAGCAGGCTCACTGCAGCGAGCCGCCTCAAGGTGTTTCAGCAGCACAGAGCTGGCCCTACCCAGAAGCGAATGACTTCTCGTTGATCTGACAGCCCCGAGAGGCTCAGACAATGCTGGATAAGCTGTGTGCAACCTGAGACAGGAAGGGTAGGACCTGCCTGTTCGGTGATAGCTCACCCTTATATCAGCTGAGCTGGAACAGCAAACCAGGGTCCTCCGCCTGGGTGAAACATCTCTCCTCCACCCCAGCCTCGCAGGTCAGCGCTGGGGAGCTTTTTTTATGTCCAAGCAAAGCATGGAAAAAATGGTTCTGGGGTATGAGAAGCCTTTGTGCAGGCTCTGCCGGAATGGCTGAAGGGCTGCATTCACCTTGGGGAAGTGCATTAAAAGGCACGGGATCTCCCTCCCTCCAGGGAGCGTAATGCCATCCCTACGTACTGGCACCCTCACAACTCTGAAGAACGGCAGCTCTCTGCCTTTGGGGTCAGAAAACACTCAAGTTCATCCTGAGATGTTGTGGGGACAACCTAATACAACCCGAGAAACAACTGGAGACCAGGGAGCAGCTGTAGTCACGGGATGAGGAGCAAAGGACAATGCACGCAGATGTTAAACCTAGAGAGGCAGGGAGAGGCCAACCCGTCCCACCCCAGCCAGGTCAGGGCGTTATCCAGAGGCAACAGCAAAAGAGCTCTTTTCAACCAGTGCTCGGAGAAGATCTACAGCAGAAGCTACGTGCTTGAGCAGGTGGCTCCAAAACCACCTGCAAGCAGATCACAGAAAAGCAGAACATGAGGACTACCGCAGGGTCTCTGAGGCAAGAACCAGCCACGGCAGGGTGAGCACAGAAGCTACACGGAAGGTTTTTGACTTCTGTGGCCACCCAAGGAACCAAGCCAGCATTGAGGGGCTTCATCGTGAGCCACTTAATTATTTACTTAATTTGCTGAGAAATACCAGTGGAAACTTCCTGTCTTGGAAGAGGTCAAGCAGACACCTATGGCAGGAAATAGGAAGCTACATTAGGGAAAACAAATAAATAAACAGGAGTTTTGGACATCACACAAGGCCCTGAGGAAAGAAACTGGCATGTGAGAGGCACACAGTGCAAAGCCTCACCTGGCACCCGCTGATCTTGGAGAAGGTTCAGCTCCACACAGAGACAGAGGGGTTTAAGTGCAGGTAATAAAAATGCCTGACAGTGATGTCTGAACCTATGTGATCCCATCACATGATCAGGAAAGCAGATCAGAGGTCCTTTTGTGCAACTGATTTCCCTAATTTTTAGGGAAAAAAAAAATGTGGGTCATGATGGAAACCACCTAAAAACAAGTTCCCGTGGGAACAGGAGCTTGACCAGCTTTCAAAGCAGCCCTGCATGGGATATGCAGGGCATCCAGGTCTGGTGGACTCATATTGAAGAAAGAAGAAAAACAGAGCTCAAAAAACTTCTGATTCCTGTTTGTCCCTGGATCTGCAGCTAAACTCCTCCAAGAACCGGTTTAAAGATGACCCCAACTGCAACCTGCAAACACTCACGGGCAACAGACTCCAATCTTCCAGGTCCTTTTGTTCCAGAAGACGAAAGGCAGAGCAGGAGTCAGCACACAGAAGTTACCGCTTACAATTCGAGCTGCAAAGACGTCACAGCCACTTGAAAGAGATGCAAGGCAGGAGAAGCAGCAGTGCCCCCAGCTGCCACGCTGCCCCCTTCTCGTGCTGGCACAACCATCCCTGCAGCTGTGGGGTGACCTGCACTGAGATCCAACCCGCGTTAGCTCAGCAATGTAAACGGTTTGTTCCAGCCCCAGCTCCTTCCCCAGCCCAAAATCACCACATGGCTCCACAAACACTTGTGCCAGCACGGGGAGAGAGGAAGAGGCAGGAACAACAAGAGCAGCTGGAGCCAGATGACAGAAATGCTTCTCGAGGCAGTACAGTTTCACGCGATTATGAAAACATGGCCAAAACCTCACATTTGTAGCACTGTGGGCAGCTTACAATTATCACAAGGCCGGTGGTGCGTTCTGCATCTCTTGAAGCTTAAATTATTTCCTGAACCCTGCCCTGAGTGCAGGTGTTGAGTGCAGCAGGAATGAAGTACCGCTCCTTCATCAGAGGCAGAGTGAATTTTTGCTGGAGCCGTTGAATGGGAAACCAACTCCACAGAAGTGTGAAGCTGCAGGGAGCTGACAGCCAAGCCTCACACACGGGTAGGTTCTGCAAAAAGGTTTCCAAGGGGCCGGCTTCCCCTGCTAGCCTAAGGCCTGCAGCCCTAACAAAGGGAACCCAGCCCCGCAGACTGGGCAGAGGCGCTGCCTTTTCCATCTCCTAGAGCTCCCAGCTGACAGAAGGGTGTTCGCAGCACCACCCAGAGCCCAGACAGGGCCCAGACCAGAAGCAATGAGCATCCAGCTCCAGCTCCTAGAGTAAATCTACAGAGCTATCGACAACCTACGTAGAAACCAGCAAGGGGAACGGCCTGAGCATAAAACATCATCAGCAAAAAGGGGGGAGCAGCAGGAAGCTTTCTGGAGTACTTTGGTGTCTTCATCCTGTTTGTGTTTCCCTGTGCACACACCCTGCAGCACCATGCAGAGCGCCAGCCTGGTGCCCTGTGCGACAGCCACATTTACAGCTGCTGCACCCCAGGGCTCTGGTCGCAGCACACCACTTGTAGGCTGCGTCAGGGCTCGGACTGATGATGGTACCTGCTCGTAGCTCCAGCGACAGTGCATCAAACACAGAGGATGAGAAGCCGGCACCAAGCAATGCTTCCATTCCTTAGGGAAGCTGGGAGAGTCATCCTCAGAAGGAGCTGGCTTTTCCCTCGAACCAGCAGCAGCCACCAGCCAGCTGATGCATCTCAGCACGCTCACGCAGGATACTGGCAGCTGGGATACTGCTGCTGGTCCAGTGCCGCAGTGAATGTAGCCAGACTGGATAACAACTATAATCACATTAACAACTCAAATATTAACAAATCCAGTTATAAACAGCAGACTGCCAACAGTGGAAGTGTATCCAGAAGAAGGCTCATCTGCACAAGCCTAGTTCTTGCACCCTTTTCAAAAGTGCCAGAGCCGAGACAGCAGCACTCTGTGGTCTGGGGTCCCCAGCAGCATCAAGGCAGTCGCCGGGGTCTACATTTTTCCACGCCGCTGGAGCTCCTCGCTAACAAAGAAGCAGGAAAGAGTGATCACAGCAACTATTTTAGTACACGTTCAACCCACTGCAAAAATTCAGCAGGACTCCAGAAGGGATTGTACTGGTTTTCGTTACCAGTAAAATGGGCGCACTGTAAATACTGCCTGATCCACGAGTAGCACGGACACGGCCATCACCTCAAGTATGCAGTAAGGTAAGATTCAGGAAAGGTTTTGATAGCACAGGCACGATCCCACATTAGAACACAGAAGAAAACAAAATCCTAACACTGTATTTTAACAAAGGAGGGTTTTTTTTTGTTGAAATTCTGCATTTGTAACTGTTTTTTCCTATCAGCTCGCATATTTGTCACACGTACTGCAATTCAGGACACAGGAAGCTAAGAAAAAGGCACTAGTTTGACTCTCCAAGCAGCAGAGAATGCTGGCTCCAGTTACTTCTGGAATAGCTGCTGCCCATGCATTCACCTTAGTATTAAAAGCAGCTAAGTATCACTATTTGTTGTGCTAAAGAAGAATGCCTCACTGGCAAATGAGATCAAAACTGCCACAGATGACAACATTTCCTATGGAAAGTTACATAAAAGCACACTGAATAGCAATCTAAAAAAAAAAAATCTTAAAGGAAATAACAAACACTAAAGCCACCAGAAGACATTCTATATTCAGAAGGGATGGAAGCAGCAGCATCTGAGCCATGCAGGCCAGCTTTCTTTGCACGCCCCTTTGAAATTCACAGCATCTTCACACAGCTTCACACACCTGCTTTCTCCAAGGTGACCATGGTCCTGTTCCCCCAAATACAAGTCAGAGTAACCCTGCATGCACCAGCAATGCCAAAAGCAGTGAAGCCCAATGGAGATAATTCAAAATATATACATATATATATATATAAACACACACACGTTTGAACAGCTAAGGATGCAGAGCAGAGCTGGTTCAGCCAGACCTGCTCTTGTTAAGCATTAGCTGATTTAGCCAGGGACAAACCTGTGGGTAGCCTTTGACACAGGCGAGCTAGCCTGCCCCTCCGCTGCTCCAGTTTCTGCTCTGGCTGGTGCTCGATAGCTGGCCACCACCTCCTCTTGCCTTGCCTCATGGGGAAGCAGTTGCAGGCAGAGCTCGCCCTGCTCCGCAGGTGTGAGCTCACGTATACAGTCATGTGTGCCCAATGCGCGAAGTCATTTATAATACAAATAATCAAAACTCTAACTTTGTTTTTTTTTTGGGGGGGGGAGTGAAAAGTATTTTTTAATCCAATTTATGAACTAAGCAAATGGTATGTTCTCTCTCACTGCTCCCTCTGAATTTACAGTCCCACAGCAGACGGAGAAAGGGCAGGCACGCTCACACCTTTTGGCAACGCAAATCCTAGACAGCTGGCTCCTGTGGTTGACTTTAAAGTAGTGATCTCTGAATTCAAGCGACAGAGAAATGTACCTGCCATCTGCCGATTGCTACAGGGCAGTAACACCTGAACCATGGAAGCTGTATTCATGCACCCCAGACATCTGAGTCCTCCAGATCTTACAAACCAACCTGTTACAACTTTCATGAAGTCAAAGCCCAGCAAAGCGCCAGACCTGCAGAACTGTAAAAGCAGCATCCTGCACAGCTTCAGGATGATCTCATACAGATTGTTCCTTTTAAAAGAAAAGCCTTCAAACCAGGGATTGCTACTGACCAGCAGAGCAAGCGGCTGTCCCTCTCTCAGCAGAGTGGAAACAGGAAGGGGAGGAGGCAGCAAAGGTATATTATCCAGAAAAGGCAAGATCAGACATGTCTTCGTATGTCTTCTCCCCTGGGAAGCCTTTTGCAACACACTTCTTAGATCATTGAGAAGAAATTAAATTTCCGGTAACAATCACTGTGTTTTAGAGATGCTCTGATTACTCAAGCTCAGTCTGCTCGTTGCTGAAGGCTCCAGTCCCTTTGGGAACGTACCCGCTGCTCGGGTTTGTATTGCAATAGTTCTAACGATTTGACAGCGTGCACAAGATATCTTCCATTGTGCTCCAAACAAATGGCGCACCCACATCATTGAAAAGCAAGCCCAAAGGAAATTTCAGCATGCACAAGCCTCACGTCAAGCTGGCGTTTACTGTCTCTGCAGCAGAGCATACAACCAATGAACTTGCCCTATGCAGCTTGGAGACTCAACAGTTAAGGTTAACATGAAACAAACTCTCCGCCTTCATCAGGCAGCAAAGAGCCACTGTTTGTTATTCAGAAGGATTTGACCAGAGTTTGGATGATGTGCTTGAAAACTCGGCTACTGATTTGCTCCTTGTGGCATCATCCCAACACTCATTAAAAAAAAAAAAAAGAAAAAACCCACTTCCTCATTCCTACAGCAGCACTGACTGAAACAGCAAGTATCCGAGACTGTGATCTCAAGTGGGCTTCAGCTAGTCCTGGAGAACTGTTAAAGGAGTAGGACCAAAACCAGAGCAGGCGGTTGGAAGCTCAGCTACCACAGACACAACCATGCACAGCCTCGGCACGAACACGACTACCACTGCTCCACATCAATGCCACAATCCAGCCTCTCTCTCTGAGAGCTGCCCCAGACCTACCAATGGCACCGCGCAGCCTGCCTGGAAGGAGAGGTTTGGCAGTCAAGCCTTGCCCTCCCCTTGTGTGCTCACACGAGGATCATCCCTTCCTAAATATTTGTTTGCATGGTGGGTGCTGACCTCAGAGGGGAGTTACCGGACACGAACAGAGCGAGCAGGTCACGATCTCCATTCAGTTCAACTGGTTCATCTGCTAGCTCTGAACAAGGCAACAAACAAACAATCAAATAAAAAAAATATATATAGCCAGAGCTGGGGAGATGATAACCCACCTGACAGTGGACATTTTCTCCTCCTGTGAAAAAAGCAACCATCTTCATTTTACCTTCCAGGAGAACGGGGACATTTTACCTACCACCCAGACACAAAGGTTCCCACTAAACTCAGGTTACAGCCCCACAGTGCAGTCTGTAGCTAGAGAGGCTGTCACGCTCTCAGCAGAGGATGCAACACAGCTCTGTGTGCTGGCAGGCACTGCGTACATTCCATGGGTTTCCTAAACCTACAACAAGTACATATCCAGTAGCAGGGAGGCAACCTTACAATAACAGTGCCAGATCTGCACAGTTCCTGTCTGCTTCATTCCAGCTAGTGATGACGGAGTTAGACACAGGGCCCCGCACAGCATCTCTTCAGCTGAAATGAAAGGAAACTAATCCACATCTGAGCTCAGAAAAAAACAAAACAAACAAACAAAAAAAAAACACGAAGGAACCCATCCTCAGGTTTTAAATATTTACTGGAATGGGTCATCCACTGGTGACAGGCAGGTGGCTGCAGGAACAGGAATTAACAGAAGCGTTGCATTGGGTCACATTTAATGCTGGAAGCTCTGAGAAGGGTGCATGGTGTCCATGGGATGCCAAAGCCTCCAGAGATAACTAAGGAAGAAAGGCAGAAGCCACAAGGGAAGGATATTATCAGAGACTGCTCTGCCAGATAACAGCTCTTGAGATGCAGATAGAGAAATGTCAGATGTTCAGCTCACGGCCAATCCCACTCGGCAGGCAACATCCCCAGCTGCACAGTGGGTGTTCTGCCAACCTCCTCCCTGGATGCACTGAATGGAAAACAACTCGGGACTCGTGTTCACGTTGCCCATCTCAGACCTTCAGCACTAACCAGGCTGCGCGTTCACACTGCAGAAAGATCTGATACACTGAATGGAATCAAACCTTTACTAATTATATCTGAGCATGTGGGCCCTGTGCCCAAAATAAACTGTCCTGTCATGCTACACTCAGCAGACCCTGCCTCTTTCAAGGCAACATGCTGGGACTTGCTGGCTACTCTCCGGGGCTGGATTCCAGAGGAACAAGACCAATGATCCCAAAAGGAATTCCTACTCCTGCCGTGCAGCCCCACTCTGCTGCAGGACTGCTGAAGACCCCCATTAAACCAAACCCGCCGTCCCCAAATCCTAAGGCAAGGCACCAGCCCCTCTTGCCATGGCCAGGTGCCGAGGCCAGGAGCTCTCGGTGAGGGCCAGGCTGGGGCCTACCCTGCACAGAGCCAGAGCAAGACGTTCCTCAGCCCTGGGCCAGCCCACGGCTTTCCCCAGAACCTGAAAAGCCAGTCTGTAGGCAGGTCTCTTGCAAATGTATTGCTTAAAAAAAAAAAAAAAAAGGCCTGTCATGGGAAGTCCCAGAGCAGAACTAGTTTTGTGGGAGTTGCTTTTACACCACACAGCCTTAACCTCCTTTCATGGGAACCCGCTGAAGCGGGCACAGCGCTGCTGACACACGACCACACAGGAGAGTTGCTGCCGCCCCGGGGACTCAGGACCAAGGAGCACAGAGCTGGTGGCCAAGCTTGCTGCTCCATTCCAAGCCCAAAATCCCCCTCGGGAGGACGGCCAGGCCCCAGCTCAAGGACAGCGGAGACCTAGGTTAACAGCGGAAGCACTGCCGTAGCCATGAGGACCTACAGATGGAGCAGCAGGAGGGAGAGGCGATGGCTGTCACTAGGCTGACAGGCTGGAGAGGGGAAAGAAAAAAAAAAAAAGAGCAGACAGGGTTTCAAGCATACAAGGCCATTCTGAAAGTCCTTTTAACAATTAAAACATTAAAATGTGAAGGAGGCACCTAAGAGCCCATTTGGTTCTTCCAACTATCTCAATGGATCTAGCACTACATATCACCTCTTGCAAACACGGCATGGCTGAGATAGAAGAGCTGGAAAACAACCTAATTCCACACACTGGAGTGCAGACCCAATTCTCCCAAGGCTCTGCTCCCCAGCTTGTCCCAAGTGGGCCCTTTTTACCCTGTTTATAGCACAAGGGGAGCTACTTGTCTTTGTATCAGCATCACTGCCATTAAATCATTGTGCGCCTTCTTCATCCCATGCTTCATCCAGAAGCGCCTTCAGTTCCCTTCCTTCAGCGTTTGCTGCCTTGTCCCTTCCCGTTAAGTATAGCCTTTTTCCTTCACTGCAAAACGCACAGCTTTCTTCCCAAAGGAAACCAGCAGCCATAGGGACAAAAACAGGAAGAAAAGAAACAGCTTCCTGCTTGTTCCCAGACCCAGGCATCCCTGACCAACGCCGCACGCTGCACCACGAGGCCAACCTGCAAGAGAACCGCAGCCACAACCAAGTGCTGCACAAGGAACAATCCAAGGCCACGCAGAAGTCATCTGTGCCGCCACTCACTCACCTCTCACATTGTGTGAAAGAAAAGCACAAGTCAAAATACACACAAGGACCCCTCCAACAGCAGCAGCTATGTGTGTGTGTGTGTGCTATGAGGAGGGAAAGGACCGGTCACTTTCTTAGCAGCCCAACAGGATGCAGCACTGAGGGTGCAATCCTGCAGAAGTTTTCACAGAATTATGGAATATCCGAGTTTGAGCCAGAATCGCCTTGGGCTGCTGCAGTTCCCCCACTTCAGGCCAGCAGTGCACAGTGTGAAAAGTCAGCTCAAGGGCTGGATCCAGAGGAAAGCTCACCTTTACCTGTAAGGATTATGATTCCCTACAAGGTGGCTGCCAAACCGCCAGCATAAGCGGACAACCGGGTGGCAACGTGTGGCGAGGGGCAGCTGGAAGGGCCTGGGGCTCCAGCGTGGCCCCGAGTTCAGCTTCAAGCCGGCCACGAACTCGCCCCCATCCCTCCAGCCCCCAGCTCCGGGGTCAGCGGGGGTCCCACCGCCACCCCTCCGAGGCAGGACCCGCTCCCGGCTTCCCCGCTGCGGGACACCGGCTCTGCCCCACGCCGCACCCGGGGGCTAGGACCTGTCACCCACCTGCGGCCCCGGGACACCCACCCACCCCTCGCAGCCCGGGGCCGCCAGCAGGGGGCTGCCGAGCCGCGGCGGGGCCGCGCTGCGGGACGGAGCCCGCACCTCACGTGCGCGCCGGGGCAGCGGCGTCCCCCCCCCAAAAAAAAACCACAAAAACCAAAACCCTTCGCTCTGCTCTGCTCTGCTCTGCTCTGCCCACCCGCACCCGCACCCGCACTCACCGGGCAGGCGGCGACGAGCGCAGCGGCGGGGCGCTCAGCACCGAGCCGCCGGACTCCGGGCTTCAGGGACCGCCGCCGCCGCCACCGAGCTCGGCCCGGGCAGGGCTCGGAGACTCCTCCCCCGTGCCAGGGGCCGGCCGGCCGGGCACGCCATTCACAGCCGCGCCATGCAAATGGCCGCTGGGCTCCGTGCCGGCTCCGGCGGCGACCGCCCCGCCGGGGAGCTGCGAGCGCCCGGGGCCGCGGGGCTCATCCCGCAGCGCCGCCGCCGCCGCCGCCTGAGTCACGGCCCAGGAATGCGCCGCGCCGGGCGGAAGCGGCCGGCCCCGGGCCCCCGCCCCAGGCCGCCCCCTTCGCCGGTGGAGGCCTCCCCCTTCGCCCGCCGTGCCCTGCTCTGCCCCGGGTTGCCTGGGGAGTGGGGGTCCCGTCAGCGCCGAGCTGCTGGGTCGCGACCCCCGGGGTGCTTGGGGAGCCTCGAAGCTGGGAGTCGTGTGCCCCAAACCCCCCCAGTATTCCCGTGTTTCCCATCCAGTTCCTCACAGCTTCTCCTCCAGGCACGTGGGGAGGGCATCAGCCCTTCCCTCCGCTGCTGCTTTCCTCCCAGCCTCAGCGTTTCCCCCGTCTGGATGGCGTACGGCCATCCCCGTGGCTCAGCACTCCTCGCCTTTGTCCTGGGAGCGCTGCCCAAACTTTCTCCCTCTGGCCCTGCGGTCAGCCTGTACTGATGTCCTGCTCGTGCTCAGGTTCGCTACAGCCCCAGTGGATGCTCCATGCAGTAGGGCCCGCATTGTGCACATCCACCTTCAGCTGCACCCAAACCTGCAGCTGCGTACTCCTTAAATGTTAGCAATAACCAGGGGACGGAGCCGTGCTCCTTGCCATCTTGCTGCGCCTTCCAGGCCGACCTGCACGTGATGGGGTTGGAGAGGAGTGGGGTGGCTGCGGGTGCTGCGTGCGGCTCAGCTGGTGAGCACATCCAGGTCGGTCCCAGCTTGTCCTCGGCAAGGTGGAGACCAAATGGCACGCATAACCCTGCTCCGTCCACAAAGCTCCATGAAGCTTAACAGACACAAATTATTTTCAGATGTTCCTACCGCATAAACAAGGAAAAGAAGAGTCCAGTAACATGAGAGAGAAGGGATGAACTTGCAGGCCCTTCAGTACCTCCCAGAAGGAATGCACTGGAGCCAGCATGATTTTGACCCACCCCTGCTCGTTCTCAGCCTCCTTCCAACAGTTATGTGCGTTTTGCAAGAAAAATAAAGTTCTTACACTGAAACGTGATTTATTGCTCCCACAGACAGCGCTCCTCACTCCATCCCACATGCTCAGAGAATCCCTCAAGGCCTTCAGGGTGGGATTCCCTTAGGAAACTGCAGGCATCTGTACTTATTTGGGTAAACTCTACCCTCTTGGTCAAGAATACGCTCTCCTTGCTCCCACTGCCAACCAGGGTGTTCTTCTTTCAGTGCACTGAGTCGTATCAGCCTAAAATACATTGAAAAAGGTGACTTAATGCCAGCTTCTGACAGCAACGTCCAGCCTGTGATCGTGACATGAGATGTCCATAGGATGTGCAGGCACTGGCACAGGCTCCCCAGGGCAGCGGTCACGGCACCGAGCCTGCTGGAGTTTGAGAAGCGTTTTGGACAACGCTCTCAGACACATGGTTTGTTTTTTGGGTGGTCCTGTGTGGATCCTAGGGTTGGACTCGATCCTTGTGGGTCCTTGTGGGATATTCCATGATTCTATGATAGGAGCCCTGCTGGAGGGGGGTAGTAGATATGGGTCAGAAGGCCAGCAATGTGGCTCATGACCTCTTTTTTTTGCAAGCTCTCAAAGATTTCATCCCACAGAAATGTAGAAAGTGACTCGGTCAGGTGCCAGCTGCCAAACAACCTCCGTCTCCGTCTGCAGCATTGCCAAATGGGAATCCCCAGGTAGCTCACTGGCCACGGTGCGGGGCAGAGTCTCCACCAAGATGCTCTTGAGCCCAAGCTGGTGTACTGCTGCCTTTTGGAAATGATGGGACTTACGTAGACTGTGAAAGGGGGGAGTAGAGCCAAGCACCAGCCACCAGTCCTGGTCCCGAGCCAGTCATCCTGAAGGTCTGGAGAGCACATTGCTCTAAGAGAGAGAAGTCCTTGAGAGACACCAGGCAGAGGACTCAGATGGAGAAGGAGGTATTTTCATCTCTGCTCACTGAATGTTGCTCCCCAGGAAGGCCTTAGGAAATTCCCCTCCAAACCTGGGATCTGTTCTCAGCAGGGGTTGGCCCCGAGCTGCAGTCCTGTTCTCCATCCCTCTCCAGCTGGTGACCAGCCAGCCACTGCTAGGGTGGGTTCCTCTTTGTTTAGACTGGGATACCAGGTGTTTGCCTCCAGTGCTGTCTCACACGGGTGTCATCACTCAGGGTCAATGTGAGCCTAATGCTGGTCATAGCCACCTCGACCAGAAGAGCTTCCCAGATGCAAACACACTTCTCAGAGGACAAAAACCTCCATCTGGGTCTTTGGTTTCATTGTTTGGAAGAAAATGAGTTCTGAAAATAAAGAGGAGCCTCTGATCTTTTTTTCTGAAAAAGGAAATACTCAGCCCAGGTCTCACCTAGCAAAGGGGGAAAACTGAAGAATATTTGCCTCACTCAGTGTCCAAAGGGGAGGAATGTTACGGGCGGGAATTGCAGGGAGCACTTCTGTTCAAAATATGGCCTCTGAGAAGCAGCTGAAGGCCAGTTATCTTCTGGTGCTTGTTACGTTTAACAGGAACACGCGATTACATCAAATTGCCTCATTCTTCTCTGCTGGAAGCTGGAGTTTCCTCCCTTCTGCTTGAAATCCACGAGAAACTGTGATCCTACCACAAGATGCGGTCAAGACCCAGTACAATAGATGCCCACCGCGGTGAAGTACAGAAGTTTTACTGCCACAGCTCACTCTCACTGCTCCCTCTGAGCTGGGCGAGCTGCACGCTTGCGGGTCTGCACCAGCCAGAAGTGTGGGCAGCACAGAATGGCCTGTGGGTAGTTCAGTGCTCCTTCAGTGCCTCATCTTCATCAGCACCCCACGCTTCTCCCTCCTGTGCACGTTTGTATGCAGTGCTCATTGGAACACTTATCCTGTGTAATCAGGCATCGAATCTGCCAGCAGTGACAGTCTTAAGAGCCTTAGCTGTCCAGCTAGGAGGCATTAGCGCAGCCTGCCTCAGGAATGCAAAACACAAAAGCCAAGTTTCCTTCGATTCTGTGCCAACAAAGTGGTCCTTTCCTTCCCTGCCTCCCAGCACTGGTCCCGCAGTCCTGGCCTGTCCCACCTGCTCACTCCAGTCACGCCGAGAACCTGGGTGCTGATTTTTACCAGCTTTTTGATGCAGCTGTAAAACAGTTTTTATGTTGTCCAATATAAGTTTCAGGTGGGTGCATGGGCTGGTTGGACGTGCCACATTGTCTAGTCCCAACACAAAAGTCACGGCCCCTCTTTTGTTTGGCACAGCACAATGCTCTGAGCCAGCACAGCCCCTTTTCCTTTACCTTCTTTCAGCTAGCATGCATTGCCTAACAGTTATGTGAGGACAGCTGGGACACACCAGGAGCACAGAGATCTATTTTTATCTGTGTTGCTTGTAATCTAGACAGATGGTTTGTTTTTGACCTGCTTTGTTCATGGTTTAGGCCAAAAAAGTGTCCTAGTATACAGCAAGCACAGCTGAGAGCATCGGATTGCAGCCTTCACAGGGAAAACAGAGCTCCCTGGCCTCCTGGCAATGGACTGGCTTTGCAACAAAAAGTTTTAAAATCTATATGTACAGATATGATACACACAGATATATGTTTCATATGAAAGGAATAAAAACGTCATGGGAGAAGTAAGATGAACCCCTCAAAATATCTATTATATAGCATGAAAGACTCTTACAATTTCCAAATCCACTGTTGGCAAGAGACTAAATAATATTGCTTCAGAATTTCAAAACTAGAGAGATTTATCTCCAAGGGGCACACAAGGGCTCTCATAAAGCAGTCAAATATGGAGCATTCTTGAGCCTGTGATCAAACCTTGCTATCAGAGTGCAGGAACATAAGAGTCCAAATTCAAATTGCACAAATTACCTTTTGGCTGGTGATTTGTAATTCTGGAGTGCCCTAGATTTTAAATGGTGACTTTCATGTATGAAGGCAATATAATGTTGAGGGGAGAGCAATTGGTGTCCTGTTTCTGAAGGACAAGAGCAGGAAGCTCAGTCCGGTGGAAAGCAGGCAAGGGGAAAAGGCACGATCTGAATGCAGAAAGTGTTCCTACAGAGAGTATTTTTTGAGAGCTGGATCATCACTGGCTTGAGCACTGACATCAGTAGTCTGGCAAGGGCCAAAAGGTGGAGATACATCTAAAAGGTATTCAAAGGATTGCTTTGGAGAACAGCTCCTGCCGTGCACATTAACAGCTTTCTATCCAGGAACAAATGTCAGGGACTCCTTGCAGATTTGCAATAATGCAAATCTGAGGAGAAAATATGATGAAAAAACACTCATGGGTTGAGATAACGACAGGGAGATCACTCACTAATTACCACCACGGACAAAACAGACTTAGATTTGTAGATTAATATAATTAATTGCCTATTGATAACACACTAGAGCAGTGAGAACTAAAAGCAAACTAAGACCACTTTCCTCCCATCCTCTTCTACCTCCTCCCACCGAGCAGTGCAGAGAAATGGGGAATGGGGGCTTCAGTCAGTCCCTAAAGCTTCGTCCCTGCTGCTCCCTCACGGCCACTCTCTGCCCCTGCTCCTGTGTGGGTCCCTCCCGTGGGATGCCGTCCTTCCCGAACTGATCCTGTGGGGGCTGCCCACAGGCAGCAGCTCTTCAAGAACTGCTCCAGATAAGGGTCCTGTACCACAGGGTCCATCCAACAGGAGCAAACTGCTCCAGCACAGGGCCCCCATGGGCAGCAGCTCCTGAGCATCATGAAAAGGGACTCAAACACAGCAATCACCACATCTCACAACTTTCCAAAATAAAAAAAGGGAAATTAATTTAAAGAGAGAGAGAGATTTCCAATTCAGTTACTTCTAAATAAACTGAAAGAAATCATAAATGAGATGAGGAATTTTGTTCGGTCTGTCAGAAATAAACTACATTTTTTTTTGAAGAAAGAATGATGATATGCTATCTTCCTGTAAAAATATGAACTCAGTAATTGGAGAATAAATTAATTTGTTTACTGACAACAGTATCGTAAAGAACTTGCTCACCTAAAATGACAGGGCTCTGTGTAAACCCAATAAATCTTTAAAGAAATCTTGACAAATAGTTTTGGCATAGCCAACTTGGAGACAAAATAAAAGGCTGGAATTTCAAAGTAAAATCTGGTCTCCCTGTTTCATTAACATAGTTTGGATCCACCCTCCATCAACAAATAAATAAACCATGTCAATGTTTATCAAGAAATGCTGTAGTTATATTTAAGGACCAATAATATTTAAAATAAATACTGTTTCAAACCATCTAATTTCATGGGTTTTGGTCTAAACTATTGCCCCTGTGCTTCCCAGCCAGTGAGAAAAGGTACAACTGAAAAGGTAGCTCCCTTTCCTGGTCTGTCACTGCTTTATTGCTTTGGTCCTTCTGTGCTAATCCTCATTATTTGGTTGCAGCAGGAGCTAATGAGAAGGAGGGGGTTACCAGCCTCCAAAGCTGCCATTTCTCCACAAATCCAAAGGATCCAAACTGGACACCGTGATTCATGTACACCAAAACACGAGCTATGCAAACAGGAAGAGAACATTATTTGGAATTAACCCCTATCAATGGTGAGCCTACACAACACGCTGAGCTATAAATAGAGCCTCGTTTTCCAGCAGACTTTTTGGTGGAGGAGTTAAAGAAGGTGTTGCCAACCTTAAATGACAAGGAGGTGGTGGAGCTGTCTCTGTCTTTCCAGACCTTTCACACGACATGGTAAAAAGAGGAAGTTGCCATCTAAGTTTATAACCAATTTTCTGTTTGTTTTAAGATGCCAAACCAGGAGAAGGCAAGTAAAGAATAAAAATACATAAACTGTAAAAGAAAGCAACTGAGCTGAGCATAAGTCTTGACTCTCACCCAAGACCTTTGCATGTATTACATTTTATTATAAGCATTTATTACAAAAAGTCTTGACTTGGAGCAAATGATCCCAGTAGTTTAGCACAAGCCAGCTTGTTTTTCCCTTCCAAAAATACTAGCACATGAAGCATTTTGAAATCAGATGGAGCTTTCTACTGCTTCAGGACTTGTGAAGTCCCAAATCAAGTCATTCAGAAAATTCCCAAGTCACCATTTGGAAAACTTTGGGCGTATATGAGCAATCAAACTGTCTTCTCAGAGACCAGCTAAAGCAGATTGTCTGGCCCAGAGGCATCTTTCCCTCTTTAACTGGACATGACAATTGCACCAGTAAATATGGTCAAAGCTTCAATTAGGCAGAAAACCAAAAAATTAGGCCAACCTCCTGCAGGATTTGGAAAAAGAAAACATTTCTTCATTCCAGGTTGCTACAAAGCCCCTGGATGTAAAGTTGTCCAAAAAGGAAAGGACTGCACAAAATATCTCAGTCTTTCAAAAAACACACCCCAAAACATAAATGTTTCAACAGAACCCATTTTTAATGTAACACACAGAAACATCTCAAAGACTGGGTAGAGAACTGTATCAGAAAAAGGAAAAACCTTCCAAACTGCTCGCTTCCAAACTGTCTCAGAGCCCTGGGGATGAGATGGACAGGCGTTTTACTGGGCTCCCCACAAAATCACCACAGGGCATGCTAGATCATCTGGGAAAAGGAAGATCTGGAGCTTCACTGCCCCAGCCTGACTCTTCAGGAGCAGACGGGCTGCAGCAAGAGGGACCTCCTGGATGGGCCCATTGCTGGGCTGTGCATTGTCCTGACACTGGGGCCTTTCCTGGGCTCTGCTGTCCACTATTGGGATGGCAGCCCTTGGTGCCAGCAGGAGAAAGAAGCTGCTCACTGTCTCATTCCTATTCTCCCCTGAATAAAGCCTTGCAGGAAAGGGAAGGGATCATTTCATTTCTTAAAGGGCAGCTGAATCCCCTCTAAATGGCCACATTCTTGTCCTGCTTGCAGAGTGTGGCCGGTGCCAAACGTGGTCACAAAGGCGTATTCACAGCTTTTTCCGTCCTACACATTCAGGAGTTGAAAGCCAGTTTGGTACAGGCCCTCCAAAATGACTTATTCAGCAGCTGCTCGCCAGCTTCCTGTTTGCAGAGCGGCAGAGCTGGAGCCAGGGCACGAGCCCATGCACTGTGCACGCTGCCAGGGGAGACCCCGCTCCGCTGGCAGTCCGCAGGGCAGGGATCCTACCAGCCAGCACTGCTGGGGCTTGGTTTGGGCAAAAGCCCCATCACCAGGCCGGCCTCTTCACCTCTGCTTTTGGTTTCATCACCAAATTTGCTCTTTCCTGAGGTTGCTGCTCCCTGGGCCACGTTCCAGCTGTAATGAGGATCTTTTCAGCAGTAAATAATTCCTGCTGTCTCCAAGGGAATGGAGCAAATACTCAGCCTCAAGCTACTGAGCATTGAGGGCAGCCAGCTCCTACCCTTGCCAACAGCCATGGAAGTGATTATCCTCCCCGGGATCAAGAGACTGAATGTCTTGTCTAAAAAACTACAGGAAGACATTGGAGGAACAGCGACAAAGCTGTCCCTTAGCTCTTAGCTTCATTTATAGCAGGGAGGTCTGGCAAAATGAACTCCTCAAAATGAATAACTCGGAATGAAAAGCCTCCACCTGACACAATGCCACCTTTGCACTGTCTCCCTCCTGGTACACTCTCAGCTCCATAACACTTCGGGGAAGTGTAGGAAACACCAGGCCGTAAGTCCAGGTGCTTTTCAGCTATGAGCTGAGCTCCCATGAGTGGGTTGGGATGGTGGGGTGACTGATGGGGACATCGTTGGTTTACCAAGGAGGAGAAACCCCCAGGTCCGTACAAGGGAGGTGAGCAGCTCACAGGAAACCCACATCTGCTGTGAGTGGGTCAGTGGCAGCTCCCGTTTGCAGGGGCAGGTAATAAGAATGTTTTCCCAAGGGCAGCCTTGGGTTATGTGGTTTCTTCACCATCTGTGGCTTTAGCATGACTGCCAGCAGCATGAGCATGGTTTCTCCTCTCAGCCTCCTACACGGCCTTTTGCTGGAAAACGCCTGCGTGGTGTCTGCAATCCCTGCAGCCACACTTGCTGCTCGGGCTACAAGAGGGAACCGAGAGCATCTTCACGTCCACAGATGTCCCTGGTTAAGTGACTCACCTCACACGATAAACAACCTTCCCAAGAGCATGCCACAGCCTATGGAAAAGGATCCTTTTGCTGCCAGATATTTCTTCTACACCACCACCATCGTTTCACCTCACATCTTGTAACTGAGCAAGCTCACGGCCGCCAGGAGGATGGCATGGAACAGCAAGATTTCATGCCAGTGGGGCCACACTCTTTCATGGTTGCACACACCATACTGGAGGCTCGGGCTGTCCCCAAATGGGACACTAAATCACTAAATCAGCAGCATGCTGCTATGCTGACTACAAAAGCTGGTATAATGATCACACAGATGATTGTTTGTTGCAGGCCCATGGTAAATGAACTCCTCTGTGGTTCCCTGGCACTCAGGGAACCCCTCCTGCTCACTACGTGTTTGCTCTTTCAGCTGTGGTCATTAGTAAATGAAGAAAAGTGGTCACATCTGACCTTGGCTGTGGGCCGTATGCATTGCCCTATCGCCCTCAAGATATATAAATTAGAGGCCTCTAAATGTCAAGCACAGGGAGCCAAGTGTTTGGCACCTTCCTGCATTTAGGGTAAAGACATGAACGATTTCCCCACGTAATTGGGTTGTATGGTTACTGTGGCACCATAAGAAAGAGGTGACGTGGAGGATTGCTGAGCTTCCTGATGGCCATGGGAAGGTCTCAGGGAGTTTGGCCATGAATTAAACAAGAGTCTGCAATGAATTTTTAGCTTTTGTCAGTATGTCCTGCATATGCATATGTATGCAATTACACATGGTCAGAGAGCCAGCAGCAGAGCAGTGAACAGAAAAGTCAGTCCTTGATCTAAAAGCTGGAGGGATCGTGAGATCTTCACAGGGTAAGTCAGACTGGTGAGCCAAACCATCTCTTCTAGATTTAAAACTTGTGATTGTATCACACACATGCTAGGGCAGCCCCTAGTTGTGCAGAATTAGCTGAGAGTTATGCCTGGAGAGCAGGGTCTGGGGAAACAGTTCCATGAAACACAAGGAGGACCCTCAAGGGGCATTTCTGCAGGACGTGGATGGTGCTCTCTGTCCCCCTGTGGCCCCTGCTCGCACCTTTCCTTACAGAGCTTCCACCCTGGGAACTCTTTTCCAGGCTGAACAGGCCAAGTGACCTCTGACGCTCCTCCTATGTCTTCCATTCTGGGCCCTTCACCATCCTTGTAGCCCTTCTCTGGACACTCTCCAACAGTTTCACATCCTTTTTATACTGTGGTGCCCAGAACTACACACAGTGCTCAAGCTGAGGCCACACCAGCACCGAGCAGAGCAGGACAACCACCTCCCTCAACCGACTGGTGATGCCGTGCTTGGTGCACCCCAGGACACGGTTGGCCCTCCTGGCTGCCAGGGCACACTGCTGGTCATATTCAGCTTGGTGTCAGCCACAAACCCAGATCCCTCTCTGCGGGGCTCCAATAGAGCCAGCTCCTTTGGTACACAGCAGGTGAGTGCTGTTGGAAATGAGGCCAGTTTTCCATGGCATGTTTTATATTCTTACAGCCACTGATTCAGCTAAAAGGATGTTCTGCCCTGGGGCCGGGCAATTACAAATTTAGCAGCTAGAGTTATAGGTCCGTAAGTGTCTCTGTGGTAACCTTTTTTCATTGCATCTGGGAAGAGCCCGAACAGGAAATCTCAGGTAGAAGTGGGAAACAAAACCTCATAATTTGAGTCATCAGTCATACGGCAAAGTTAGGAGAGGAGTTAGCCCTAGTACAAAGGCGCTTGTCTCTGGCAGGGCTTCTAGAAATAGAAGCAGCAATTTCCAGTTTCCTGGAAATCTTGCATTTGAGCTTGTTCTTAATTGTCCTGCTGGAAAAGGAATACAATCTGACCTACTTTTAAGCAAAAGAGCAATTGGAATCAGGCTCCCAAAATAGGCCTGGACATTGATGCTTCCTTGGTGCCCACTGAAGCTGGTTGTTTGCAGTGAGAAAATGCTTCCGTGGAAGAATTTCCAAGGAAGAGTTTCTGTAAATGGAGCTTCAAATAAAATTATCTGCCTTGTTGTTTGGGGTTAACGAGTCCATCTTAATATTGAAAGGCAGTTGTGTTTTCTCTCCAGAGCTTGTTTTGTCTTTTTTTTTTTTTTTTTAATAATAACCCTGGTAACCAAACTGATGTGAAGCCACTGCTCAAAGTGAAGTCAGAGCCTGAAATCAGCCCTCACAAACAGTTGTGTTGCTGGCCTTTTGAAAACAACTCTTTTCAGATGTGTGATTGGGAATTTGCCAGGCCACTCCAGATATTTCCCCAGAGGTCCAGATGGTACCAGAAGACATGGAAAACAAAATATGTCATTCTTAAGTAAGCCTTGCTGTAAAATACTGTCATTGTACTAGTTTATTTTGAGTACATGACCCTTAGACTTCTAGGCCTTTGCAAACAGAGGGTGTCGTGCTAAGCAGGAGGGATTCGTGTGGGGTTGCACATGTCCAGGAGACTGAACACAGCCCAGTGAGTTGGGTACCCAGGCAGTCCAGTCCCACTGCAGGTGAAAAGCATCATCCAAACCATCACCATTATTTTCTTCAGCTGTAACAGCTACAGCACTGTTATAAAGAAAATCCAAGCAGCCACAGAGCAGAGGGTGAGCCTTTGGAGAATCCCTCTGAGTCCCTGCCTCAGTCCCTCAGCAGGGTACTGCTTGGAGCTGCCCTGTAAGCAGAAGGACTTGAAATCTGCTTTGGGTGAGGAACTCCAAAGATGGGGATCTGGAAAAAGTTGCCGCTCAGTTTCACAATGAGGACCAGATTTTCAAGAATTCCCACTGAAAGGAAATTTCTACACATTTAGAAACTAATTTTGGAAAACAGAAATATTTCCATCCGTTTGCAGGAGGGAGGAATATATGTCCCAAACAGACCATTAGCCCCAACGTGGCTTTGAGCACCAGGGGCTTCACAATGTACCTGGGGGATGAGGGGTCCTGGCCAGCTGAGGAAACCTCCCGGTTTGGGGAGGACATGGAGGAGATGGGTCATCAGCCCCAGGACTTGGTAGCATCCGCCTCACATTTTTGTTTGTCTATCTCATTTCACAGTCATGAGTGAAAGGATATAACGAGACCCAGCTCTGGAGAGCACTTGCACAGTGTGTCTGGGCAAAGCCATGGTAAGCCTGGCTCTTGGCAGGCTTCAAGTGGAAAAGTTACTCCTCAGCCCCTCCATCCTCTCCAACAAAATGTTCCAGAGCCCCTTGGGACAACTTGTCAGGATTCAGCAGGGCTTTGGGAGCCAAGTGGGGAGCAGAGGGGTGCCCAGTGGTGCCAGCAGCCCTTCCAGGCTCATCATCTGCAGCAAGCCCAGCGTCCTGAGGAGGAGCACAGCCCCTGGCTGCTGTGTGGGAGGGCCTGGGCTGCTCTCCACCTGCCAGAGCAGCGGAGATGGGGCCTGACTCATCTCCCTCTGCAGCTTCAAGTGGGGATGCTGGGCAGCTTACAGGCCACTGCCAGGCCCTGTGCCCCGCTGTAACCCCCAGGAATGCTTCCTGGGCTAATGATAGCCCTACAGAATCTCACGGCCCACCAGATTGCTGCATGCTGCTACTTGCAAAACACTATTTCTGGCACCACTGCCATCCTAAAACCCAAACCATAATGCTGGAGTATGCCCAGTTCCCAGAAATTCCAGCGACTGATGAGATGGGATTTTTCTCACACACCCACACAGGAACTTAGGAAGTGAAAAGCTAAATGCAAATGTAGAAGCTGTTGGTAGGGGTTACTTAAGCCTGGACACTTGGAGAAGCTCCTTTGTCCTAAGACATGAAATTCTCTCACTTTTTTTTTCCTAAGGAGTTTGCTCCTGCCTCTCTGATGGAAGCTTCTGCCCAGATGCTGGAGGTCCAGTTTGGCACACGTTGGTAGGGAAGGCTCTGGTCACCGAGCTGAAATGTGTCTGCCCTGGTGAGAGGAGGACAGCTCGTTGGGAAAGTGAGGAATCTGACTTTCTCCAGGGATTATTCTAATTAGACACTGGCTATTTTTAACCCATATCATATGTTTGAAATACAGCTTTAAAACCACACTGGAGCAGCCAAGTTAAATACTGTAATAACCTTGAAAATAGGTTTAGTGAATTTAATGGCTAACAATAACATTTCTAGCCATAATGCTAAACCAGAGGGACTAACTGCCTTGCTTCTTGGCACAAGCTGGAAACCAGACGATCCAGGAAAGAATCTGCAGCACCTGACAGAAACTCGTGACTATCTCAGCCTCTTTAGCAGAAGCACTGTCACAGGCCACTGCGAATGATGGGTGAATGAAGTTGCTCAGACACACACGGTCAAATCCTAGAAACAAATTACGTTTCCAGCAGCTTCTATATTCATGAATATCCCTACAGCGTGTCTCATAAATTAGCCAGCAAACCAGTGATTATGGCTAATGGGAAGGAGGCCAGTGGCTCAGTGCCCAGAGCAGCACGGGAATCCTGGGCTCCTTCTCAACTTGCTCTGGGACCAGGGAGGAGCAGCGATGAGTCCTCGCTGACCACCATCCCTCTGTGCCGTGATGCTGAGCAGCTCAGCGAGCCCACTCCTCATGGGCCTGCAGCCATAGCACACTGGTGGGCTTGATCCAAGTTTATTTTTCCTGCACTATGTAGCAGGACCCTGTAGCAGGACCCTGCTGCCTGAGCTATGTACACTCTGAAGCTGAGGTCTGGCAAAAGCTCTGGGAGAAAAAAATCCCTTCTTGTTCCTAAAATAGCACACCTCTTGTATAGCAGCTTAACCTGGCAGACTTTCAGTTACATGAGCACAGATTTGGAAGGATCAGGGTTAAATTTAACTCCAAATATTTGTGGAATTTGAGCTTTTTTTACAGCTGTAGAATTCCTGCTTGTTTTAAAACCTTCACACTGTGCCCAGGGGCCTTACGCTGCACCCCACCCAGCCCCTTTTCACACGGGGGTCTGGTCCGTCCAGTGGTATAGAGATGCTCGTCCACTGCAGTCAGCTGAGTGACGAAGCCACAGCAGCTAAAGACCCGTGCCCAGCCTGTGCCAGCAGATGGATGTCCTGGAGAAGGCTGCAGGAACGTGCCCGTTCTGCTCCCACAGGGCACTCGGGTTTGCCAGCACAGCCTGGGAAGGGAGGCTTCTTTCCAGGCAGGGTGCAGGCAGAGGCTGCTGGGGTGGCTCCTCTCTGGCCCGCGCCTCCCACAGCAGGAGATGGTTCAGGGCCCGGCTCCCTGTGGGGCTGGTGTCCCTGCAGGTCTGCACAGAAATGTCACCCTCAGACATCCTGGCTTTGTCAGCCCTTATCCATGTGTGTCTTGCTCAGCAATCCTTTAGCTGCCTTTCTGCAGGGCAACAACCAGACCTAGTCCAAGCCACCAGCTGGAGACTTAGCTTCCAATCTCAGCTGCCACTGTGGCATCATTCTGATAAATTCTGTGAGATTGTCCAGGCCAAAATAAATTTACTTCACCTAGAGCACAGCCGTCAGCAGAAAACTTTGTGTTATTTTTTGTTGTTGTTGTCCAGACAAGTTACCCTCGTTTATGTAGGGTAACACTCTCTTTCAAGGAGCGTGACAGGCTTTGATCTCAGGGCTGTGAGAGGTGACTGCACAGCCGTTTGGCCTGGGGTGCACACGTTTTCCATAACCCTCTTAGAAAACATCTGTGAGCTAATCCAAGAAACACACCTGGAGTGGCCCCATCCCCATCCCTGGCCTGCTGTGTGCATGGCTCGTAGGGGTCTCTGACATGAGGGAATTTTCCCACACATACCACAATGAGGATCAAGAAATTTCAACAGCACTGGGATGATTAAAGACAAAATTTGGAGGTTTTTTGTTGTTTGTTTGATTGATTGATTGATTTGCTTAGCTTGCTGTGGTCTGCGAATGCAGTGCCACTCCAGTATCTGTCCCGAGCATTGGAAACATGGATCCAGGGGGCTCCACCCCAGGGGCAACTGTGCACAATGCTGCTCAGCAGCCAGTTTCTCTAATCCCCCAGGTTTTTGGCTACTGTAACCCACCACGCCAATGTCAGTAGCCCTGAAACCACCTTGACCTTCCTTCCAGCAGTCCCAAAGCAGTTTGCATTCTTTCCATTTCTAGAGGCCAGCTGCTGTGAGTACGGTGCCTCCTGGCAGCAGAGACCCAGGTGCCAAAATCAGAAGCTGAAGCTAGCCCCTGGGAGCACCTCGCCGTGCCATGGGAGATGATCCCCCTTGAACCATGGGAGTGCGCAGACATGGGAGTTCAGCTTCTCTTGTTCCTGAGTGCACCAAGTCCCGGGTACATGTATTATCCCAAAATAGTAGGACCAGCCATGTGCACGGCCTTCTCCTGGGAAAGGGCAGACATACAGCATGCTGCAGGGTGACAGGGCAGGACAGAAGAGTTACTCACAGAAGCATTTCCTTTCTCATGATCACTTAGTTTATCTTTGATTTGAAGAGGGTTTTTTTGTTGTTGCTTTATTTATTTATTTATTTTAAACTTTAACTAGTCAGACTGAGAAAACAGTTTGGCAGTGCTTCTAACTGTCCTGCTAACTGCTTCATTAAAAGCGTTTTGAGGGTTCGTCTAGCCCACAGAAATTGTTCCTGAGACAGCCCTGACACCAAAAATGGATTCTACAACATTTAATTTCCAACCCTCTTAGTTGAAAAAATAAAAATAAAATAAAAACCCATTCCAACAGTAATTGAACTGTGGTGAATTTAGTGATGCTTATGTGAGATGTGTAAACAGCACGTGTAAATAACACCTTGGCTATTTGGCTGGAGGTCACTGTAGCGCACACAGCAAGCTGTTCTGCTTCTCCTACACACTTGTCATCACACCCACCATTCCAGCTGACTAGTCCTCAGTCTCTCTTTTTCTCCAGTTTGAACCCAACATATGGAGAAGCAATGCTGTAGAAATGCTATACATCGAAAGGCCACGTATCAGATGCTCTATGGAAATTAAAATGTAGTAGCAGAACAAAATTAAGGCACTTTCAGGTACAAGTCCATAGGCGATATAGCTCCTCTCAATGGTTTCTTAGCGAAAAAACAGAGAAGCAACCTTGCTATATCCCAGCAAGATGTGTCAACTTGTCAGAGGGTTTCCAAAAACAGAACAACTCTGAGCCAGGTTACAGTCAGTGGAGAATCAGGCAGAGTAATGTCTGTCCAGAGCCTGGGATTTGACCTCTTGGTTTGCACAGCAGCAGCACAGCGTAGAACACGGGACATGGTGGTTACTTTTCTTGCTCCTTGTGCTCAGTGAGGGAAAGGCCTTGGCCTCTACGTCCCAGGTAAAGTTCTATAGTAACAGTGAACTCAAGTTATGAACGCTGTGTCAGCAAAGGATGTGTGCCCCTTTTTCTGAAAGGAGAGACACAAATCACGTTTCCCCAAAGTATATTCACCTGGTCTATGCAGGTGTGCTACATCCCCTCAATACCACTATTTGAACACTTGTGTAATACTATGCACAGAACCAGGGATGGGTTCCTTGACACCTGATGCTTAAGGAAGACCTAACAGGGGGCAAGAGGCCTTCAAGAAGATATTACAATACATAAGTCTGTTTTGTGAATCTAAATTTCCTCATCCTGTCTGGATTTAGACTTGTAAAGCACAGAAGTATTGATTAGAAGTGACCTTGGAGGTGTCCAGCCCAGTCTTCTACAAGAGCAGTACAGTCACCAACATTAGATCAAGGCACCTGCGGTTTTGCCCAGTGAAGTCTTGAAACCTTCCAAGGGTGGGAAAAAAGCTTATTCACTTGTCCAACCCAAACCAGATGCTGTTAGGCAGATGCTATCCTTTTAAATGTTTAATTACTGTGCCAAAGGCTGTATCTTTGATCAGTGGTTAGCTGCAGAGCAACCTGCTGCAAGTGATGAGAGTGCAAGTTTCTGGCCTTCTGCTTACACCAAGGCCACTCACGGCCACTGTTTGAGAGCCACTGCTCAGAGACAATGCTGTAGGCAGAGAGGAGCACTGAGGGGCATGGCAGATGGGGTTTTCATCTGCGGGGGTCTTATGCAGTCACAGAATGGCTGAGGTTGGAAAGGACCTGGAGGTCAGCTGGTCTGACCTCCTGCTCTGAGCAGAGCTGGCTGCAAGTTCATCAGAGCCTTGTCCAGCTGAATTCTGCAAGTCTCCAAAGATGAAGGTCCCATCACCTCTTTCAGTACTGTTCTGGGACTGCACCATTATCAGTTATCAGATGGGACCCAGAGCTTCCCTTGTCACTGCCTGTGGTCTCCTGTCCTCCCAGGATCTTTGTAACCCCCAGCAACAGCATAAGGTGCAATTCGACATGACGAGGAATTCTCCTGATGCTCAGACCAAAAAAAGAAACCCCAAACCCCCATTCTGGTCACTTTCTTTGCATGAGGAGGAATTCTGACTTACTCCAAATATCTTTGGGTATCCTATATCACTACAAATTTGTTAAGACTAGAACTGGCTAACCCACAGTCCCATTGAAGACACAACTGCAACTTTCATTTGAAGTTTTAAATACCACAGCCCACAAAATGGAGCAAGACACAGCTTGTGCTGCACTCTCAGAAATATGTCAGCAGGCAGAAAACAGATAAGTGGGGAAAAGCCATGAGCCAAGCAAGTGTGATAAATTTTCAGGAAGTAGGAACAAATAAATTGGGAGCTTAGCTATTTTGAAAATAATTCCTATTTTTTCAGTGAATATTTATATTGGCTCTGCATTCCTAACTTTCCAGTCAGAAGTCTTTCTTGCCATGTGACAACATATTTTAACAATCAGCCAAAAGCAATGCATATCCCAACTAAAGCAACATTGTGATGTACACGAACTCTTTGGTAAGGCAGCCCAGAGAAGGGCAAAAAAAGTTCCGGATCATTGCAACCAGATGTGGTTGCTATCTTAACCAACTCCTAGACTAAAACGTGAAATGAGCCTCTGACAGGCAGCAATCCGTGGTAGGGAAAAGAGGTTCCTACATGGAAAAGAGGGAGTCTTGGAGCTAGGCCATATCAGCTTCTTTTCAAAGACCTCGTAAGTCTGTGGCGAATATTTGTGTCACCAGAGGATTCTGTTTTGAGTATTAAAGCCATGGGGATCAGAAAATCTTTGCCTACTGTCTTTAGTGCCAGCATCAAGTCAAGTCCCTCAGCTTGCTGGCTGGATTCAGTGTCCCGCTGTTTTGGGATTGTTGAAGGGTTGTCACGTCTAGCTGTCTGCTCTCACCTGGCAGGAGGCTACTGCCTCCAGAGCAGACATGACTACATGGCACAGCTTACAGCACACCGTGGGAATACACATATTCCTATAAGAGGACACATAATGCTCCTGATTTCAGTACTTGTGTGTCATCTTCGGCCACCCATGACGGCAGAAGGGCAAGCAGATGGGGCAGAAACAGCTTCAGCAGTGCTAGTTAACCCTGCTGCTTTGTGAGTGTCAAGGCCTTTCGTTAGGTTAGCCATGCTCTAGAGGTTTACTGATTTCAGTGTAATCACCCCCAAAATGTACAGGAGGCCCAGGAAGAGGGGGAGCCCAGTCCCCTCTTTGCAGAAGTTCAGGAGCCATTGCTCAGCAAAGCTGATTCCTTAACTATACGATTTACCTTCAATGCCCGTTAAAAGCTCTTACACAGGGATCTTGGCTTATATTGCCCAAAAGTTTTCCTTGTTAGTACAGAGGAGTTACCACCTCAAACAGGCTACAATCCCTTAGCAAAGGGTTTTGTTTTTCCATTATTAATCAAACTACACTGGGATTTTCCCAATATAATTGTACTGGTCAGGGTGTTGTTTTTTTTTTCTTGTTACATTCCTAAAGTAAAAGCCACAGCAAAGCTGCAGCATAGGCCTGTCTTGGCTGAAGCAGATGTTAAAAGTGGGTGTATGCTGCAGAAAGCTTTAGTGATTTACGTTCAAAAGCAAACTTTACCTATACTGTAGTTATGGCCCCAGACTGCTTTTTTTCTTTTCTTTTTTTCTCTTTCTCTCTCTCTCTCTTTTTTTTTTTTTTTTCCCTGGGAATATCGAAGTTCCCATCTCTTCAAAAAGAAAAAGAAAAAAAAAAGACATTTGTTTTCAGTGGCAGTACTTGGAACTGGAACACTACGTCCAATGCCAACTGAAAAATTGATATGCAGAGGGTGCATCCTGCTGCTTTCCAGCTACTTGAATTCTCACCCCAAAGTCTGCATTCTTCTGGGAAACCCTGCAGCAGGAAATAACCACATTAAACCCAATGAATTTGTCTGAAGACAGATTTGAGGGTTCAAGAACCCCCCTTTTTTTAAAATGGGACTCAGACAGAAACTGGAGATCCTTCATGTTTAAGTGGGTCTTTGAGCAGTGGAACAAAACGTTAGGCTCCTAGGCTCCTGTGTCCAATTTCCCTTTCTTTCCACAAAAACCTCCATCTCCTCCCGTCCTCCCGAGGACCTCACCATGCTGCCAGCTCCTCTATCTCCCCCTCCCCACCACATATGGTTCTATACATCATTTACCTCCCATGTCCCATAAGCAGCACAGGACTGGGAGGGTGGCCAGTAGCTCTGTGCTGACCACCCAGAGCACTTGAAACAGTGTAGGGAATCGCTGAGAGCATTTTTTCTTTTTCTAAGGGGTGAAAACATGATTCCAAATCTTTATCCCCTACATAGAAACTGGGTTTCATAAAATCTAAGGAACCTCAGCCTGCAGATTCAAAAGGGAAGGAGACAAGGGGAGTGCATAGCTTTTCTTACCCTGGGAAAGGATGTTAAAAGGGAATGGATCAGTAATTTTAGTTACAACAACTAAATTTGAAACACAGACCCTAAGAGCAGGGGTTCTCCAGTTCTTGTTCTGCCTTGTGAGCCTTAAGATGAACATCTCTCATGCAGCATTTATAATCATCTTTTTAGTCTATCAGGACATGAAAACTAGAGTTAAAAAACACCAGGAATATAATTAACTTACACTTCAGTCAGAACTAACCTTTTTGTTGCCAGCAGTCTTATACAGGCAGTAAACCCTTTCTTAGATCATTGCCTACATGCCAACAGTTCTGGTCAATGATTATCCCTTGCAAAAAGCCTCTGACATAGTCCCTCCAGTCACCTGTTTACATCCCAAATGTTCTCATATTCTGCTATTTCAAGCTTAACTCTTGTGACCTTAGTCAATGATATTCAATCCAAGCCTCCTTACCAGTTCCTGCAAGGCAAACAACTTCAGGTCAGTTTTAGCAACCAGTGCTATGTCATGCCTGTGGTCAATGACTCTAAATATGCCCACGCCCATGTGTATCCTAAATCTAGACGTCTGTGATGGCAAACAACAGGGTCTGGATAGGCAGTTCTGTTTCACTAAAGAAGATTTGGGGCATTTTTGCTCTTCAAACATTTTCTTTCACCTTCTGTGCATTGCCTGGATGGATTTAGACGTATTAGAAGGGGTCAGCTAGGCAGGATAAGCAAAACAATTGTGACTCCTACAGAATCTCTAAGGGCAGATGAGTCAGATAACAGATCCATCGAGCAGAAGATATGTACCTCCAACAGCGCGAATTGCAAAAGCTTACAGACAGTATAAAACCAGGTCAAACGTACAGTCATACTTCTCCTAAATACTCCACCAGACCCAGCGGTTTGTGGCTCAGAGACTTCCCGAGTTAGAGATGGTGTCTGCATTTAACAGCCCTGGACAGACTTTCCTACCAAGTATTTATTCAAACAAATATTGAATTCCTACAACTTTGTTGTATCCACAATGTCCTATACAAATACTCTCAGTTGGTGTAATTATCTTTCTTTGTGATAAAAATTGCCACTTTTTGCTTCTTTCTAAGCCTCTTTCTTTTCTTTTCTTTTCAGTCTTTGCTCCCCCTCTCCATGACAATTTTTGTGACCAGCCCCTAGGACAGTGAGCGACTGAGTCCCAGTCAGGACATAAGCTTCTGATCTCATTTGGAAACTGCTCTGTTCTTTTCCCAGCAAAGCTAGCAAGTAGGTGACCAGTCTTTATCCCAGTACACTCATACAATACAAGCATCACCTTTGCAAAGTTCCCTTTGGTGGTTAACAGTACGTAATGAAATGACTCCCTTTAGTGTTTCTGTATTTACAAGGGGTACAAATGATCAGCACAACTCAGCTGCATTTGAATTTGGATCTTTTTCATCTCTTAAGAGACAGTGGTAGAGTGTACCTGAGCTACTAGCAGTTTGCTGACATTGCACAGGCTGCAGAACAACTGTCATTCCTCAGTGTTACCCTGACCTTAGCTTTGCTGATGCACCTCTTTGTGCCCGCTTCTGCTCAGACTGCTCTAGGTTATCCATGTCAAAGGTGATCTGTTGCTCTGCCTAGGGGGTGTGGACATGCTCGTGGTGGTTTCACACCAGTAGGTAGCTCAGCACCACCACGCCACTCTCTTACTTCCCCTCCTCAGTTCAAGGAGCTCGTTTAAACACAGGCCTGCAAGTTAATGCACTGGTACAGAACAAGTGCCTGGAAGCAAAGAGCACTGAAATGTCTCACACTGGCATTTTCCCTGCATCCAGCACATTCTGAGCACTCCCAGCAGAGGGGCAGTGCTGGCCAATAGCGTGTGTCAGCTCCATCTCATGCCTCCCAACATCCTACCAGTTTAGCTGGGCCTTTGGCTTCAGCCTCCAGCTTCCCACTGTTGTTCCTGCCCCATGCAGCTGGGAGAGACCCCAGGCATGTCTGTCCTTATGGAACTGCCAAAATCTGTGTCAGTGGGGATATCACGTAAGCTCTTAGTACTACAAATACACCGAGCAGAGCCCACCAGCCCAGCAGACTGCCCTGCTCACTTGTTTTTTCTATTTATTTATCTGCACTGAGCAATCCCATAAAGCAAAGCATTTCTGCCTCGTCAGAGAATGAAATATCCTGCATCCAAAACAAAAATGAGACCCAGTAGAGTCCATTAATATGTTACTAAATAGGACTTGCCTGCCCTCTCAGGTCCAGAGCTAAGGCTCCCTGGAGGGTCTGTTAATTTACTGTGTTTTCCCATTACATGCAATGCACTTGCTGTGATTCTTTGCACCCTGAGTACAAAGTAGGTGGAATGGTATTCATCATGGATGTCACCAAATTTAGAATACAACATACACATCTGCTTACATAACAAGCTGAATGGTCTTGGTTCGCAGAACTAGATATTTGATCCACGGCTCAGCTTGGGTGTGGGAGATACCAAAGTAGCTATGAGCCCTGCTGCCTTCTAGTAGCTGGTTAGTTCTGGTACTAATCTGAGGGTTGTGTGTACATACCTCTAACAGACACTGCCTGGAAATAGCTCTGAACAAGACGCTGGCAACTGAAACTAAGCAGGAAGCAGCAGCCAAGACTGGATGTCAGGAGAGGCCAGGAGTGGGTGTCATAAAAACCCTGTGCTGTTTGTAGCATTTTCATCTGCAGGAATTCTTCAGTAGTTGGCTCATGAAACTTTGCAGCTGTCTTGCAAGTCCTGGTGAGAGTCGTGTGGCCATGCAAAGTGGCCAGTCAACAGCCACTGGTAGGGAGCAGACTCCATGTCACTTTCAAACTGGACACGAAATCCAGTTTCAGCAAGTATCACAAAAACTTGATTTAGTATCTTATACAGGGAAAACTTGGAAATCTGTCCTTTGTGCTTTTTTCTGCTTCCATGCTGATCTGCTGTACTCACTGCAGAAGGAAGGTAAGTCAACAGTCATCACATCCTGGAAGCTGTGGAGAACACTTCGCAAACACAGTTTTTGCTCCAAGAAAAGCCCAGCCCTCTGTATGCATCCAACATGCTGCAGATCCCAGGTCTCAGAAGGCCAGATTTTCTAACAGCAGTTTCCAAGTCGTTCCTTTCAAGGGGAAAAAAAAAAAAAAAAAAAAAAAAAAAAGTGCTTTTGCCCAGTAGACAGGGAAACTTTAATCTTCCCAAATAGATCAGCTTTTACAGGAGGCTATTTTAGGTTTTAATTCTGTTACACTGAAGTTATTGGACAAATGAAGAACATGGCATATGCTGTGGCTTGGAGCAAGTTGCATTCTTCAGGTGTTAAAAGCTTGAAATACTTCCTTTGGGCATGAAATAGATCCATCATCAAAGTCAGCATTCGTGAAAGTGCCTGTCCCACAGACTCCCATAGGGGAAAGTCTGCAGAGCTGAACTAGTCTGACACCAGGAAATCCTTTCTACATCTCTCATTCCTTCTTAGTTTCACATTTAGTTTTTGGAATTTGATGAAAGGCCAGTTTGATGCTTGGTTATCTTCCTTTTTATACACATTCTTGGCCTTCCTTTCTTATATTGACACCATATTAAAGCTGGGATGTTAACCATGCAAGTGAGGAAGTCCAAGATGCTAAGCTCTTCTGGAGGCATTCAGTCAATCCATGCTGATTATGATTGTATATATGTATATACATATATATCCTGATTTCTTTGCTAATAAGTGACTGATTTTCTGCTGAAGCTAAATGCATTTATGCAGCTGGACAACAGTATTTCTCCTAACTATTGTGAGCTTATTTTTGTCCATTTGTCCATTTTAATTAAACAAAGTCATAGATCTATACTGTATAAACAGGAAATAAATACATTTTGATCAATCGGACCTTTCCTAGTACCTTTTATGCAAACACTTGTTTATGAATCCATAGGCCTGTGTATCTCCAGAGAGCGGTGAGGAAAATCTTATTTTGACCCCATTTTGACCATACGCTCCATCTGGGTAAAAGCCAAAGCCAAGAATCTTCTTCTGCAGGCCAGACGCTTGTCATTCAGAGAACTGAGGGAGTAATTAATGCAGCTTTCTATGAAGTCAGCTTGTGACCATTCACATTCTCTGGAACATATATTCACCCCTCTATTTCATTTTTCTGGGTGTTATTAACATGAAGCAGCAACACGTCAGAAAGTCGATGTTGAAAACCAGGAAGAGTTCAAAGATGTGCTACAAAGCCACCTGCGGCCCATAAAAGAATGACAACAAAAGATCAAGCAAGCTTGATTGTGGACCATCACTGAGAAGACAGCAATAAATAAATAAATAAATAAATAAATAAATAAATAGAACATCACCGAGAAGACGGCAATAAATAAATAAATACAATAGAGGCCTTTTTAACAGAGCCTGGTGCCTGGGCTCCGGCGCCCACCGCCGTCCCCTCAGCCCTTCTCCCCCTCAGCAGCCCGGCCCCTCACGGCCGCTTATGGCGGGCGGGCGGGCGGCGGCCTCACCGGGAGGCGGTGCCCGGCAGCGGCCCGGCCCAGCCCAGCCCGGTTCAGCCCGGCCCGGCCCAGCCCGGTGGCACCGCGGGACATGGGGGCGGCACGGCGCGGCCCCGGCCAGGTGCGTGTGCGGCGGGGCCGGGCGGGCTGGAGGCCGCCGCCGGGCCCACCCCGGGCGGGCTCCGGGGCCGGGGCTGCCCCCTGGGGCCGCCTCCGCCTCAGCCAGGGCCCGGCGCCAGCGTGCGCGGCCTGGAGGCGTCGGGAGGACGGGGCTGCCCCGTGAGGCCCGGCCGCGGCGGCTGGGCGGGGAGCGGGGTGCGGGCAGCCCCCGGTGCTGCTGCGGGAACGGCTCCTGCGCCTCAGGGGTCCCGCAGCACAGGGGACGAATGCTTCCCGGTGTGTCTGGCCACCGAGCTCCTAGGAAAAGGAGCTCTTGGAGCTGTCTTCACGGTTACCAATGGTGTTTATTTCAGGCTACCGTGTCGAAACATCCCTTTCTGATGCTATAAAAGCTATTTTCTACGCTTCTTGGCTCTAAGGTGTTGCAAAGGCCATATAATGAATTGAGGGGAAAACAGCATCCCCGTGCTGTGAATGCAGCTGGGGCGAAAGAGGCGTGATAGCTGATGGAACAAAGCGTAAATGGACGGCTGCCTTCTGAAGATGGGTGCGCAGTGATCCCCATCTCCTGTCCTGCCACTTCTCTTCTGCAGAGCCTCCTGGGGCCTTTTTATACGTAACAAAATGCACAGATAATCAAATCAGTCAGCGATGCTCCAGAGATCTTGGAAGATCTTGGAAGATTTCACAGCTAAACGCTGGAAGGCCAACTGCTCTACAGATGTGTGCGTGCCAAAAAGAAAAAAAAAAAAAAGTGGTATGAATTAGGCCCTATAAGGAGGGGAAATACCCAGTCTACAGGAAATGTGCTGCTAATCTGTTTTGGAAAATGGAGGCTTTTCTAAATAAGAATGCTGTGTTAGAATCAAGGCTACTGTGGCGTGAAAGGGACCGTGTTCATGCTTTACTCGTTCATGTCTATGTCTGACTCATATTTTCACGGCCTCTACAATAAGTGGGGATTTGCTCGATTACTGGAAGTGTCTTTTTATAGGAGAAACTTTAGCTTTTGTTCCTGTATTACATCATCAGATGTTTTTTGTCTCATTGCCACTAGCAGACTGGTTTTGTCCCATACAGCATATGATCCCAAGCTGTGCGGGAAATTGACCTCTCTCCTCAGATCCTTCATTGTTTACGTAGAGCCTGAAGACTTTGGGGGTTTTGAAAATGTTCATTATTGTGGTGGACATCACGTCAGCTATGTATCTTAACCTGCATTTACAATTGTATCTCAACAGATCATCATCCATTAAGGCTTTGATCAAGTGTTCTGTTTTCTGACTTGAATTATTTAACAATGCCTGGTAATGCAATGCAGAGTACAGACAAATATTCTCTCTCTAACTGTAAAGATTAACCCTCAATCACTAAATGTAAGAAAAGTCTTTCCTTTGGTTGAAAATTGAGGAAAGGAACCTTGGAATCCTATTGCTGTTTCTAATGAGAGCTGAAGATGCTGAGGTCTGTGTAGGATCAGCCTGTAGCAATGAAATTACCGGTGCCCTTGGGCTGCCCATGTAGCATGTCTGTGAGAGCACTTGCAGTTTTTAAGAATTGCTTAACTGGAGAGGCAACAGGTGCCAGGCAACTCGGATCCTGTTTCTGATGTTGTATTCCATAAAAGCACAACTCACCAACTGAGTTAGTGCTCCACACAAACTGGCCGTGTTTTCAGCACGTCTTCATGTATTGCTGGTGATCTGGAAGTTCCAGTTAATGCCGTCAGAAGAGTCTGGGGGTAGTCTCCAGCATGAAGCATTCCTTTGATTGACTCTTCAGAAGTATTCCTCTTCTGTCCCTTCCTTCACACAACCCCTTTTCCTATCCACATCCTCCTTTCTAGGCAGGACTCACATTTGCAAAGGCCAACAAGCAATTTTGTCTGAGGGAGGTAGGTGACTTCTAATAACAATTTAAAGAGTTGATACAAAGTGAAAGCAATGGTCCCGAGCAGAATGCTTGGCATGGAGTTGGCCATTCTATGCCAAGTCTCTACCATCACTGAATTATTGCAATAAAGAATTAGTTGTTCAGGAAGAAACAAACATAACATCCTTTTGCAAGTCATGGCACTGTGATTTTCTTGCTGCATACCTTTATATGCATGTGTCTCTGCTTCTGAAGTAGAACGTAACAGTACCGGGGAACCTGCACTTGTGATTCATTTTTGTTTCAGTGCAGGTAAAGGAAACTGTTGCTGATGTCTTTGTGAAACATATCCAAGCAAGCTACAGATCATTTTTGATGGCAAAAGGTTTTGCAGGCATTTTTAAAAGCTCCTGATCTAGTAGAGAATGAGTGGCAGCAGTTTCACTATGTACATGCTTCCCTTGCAGATTCAGCTGTGTGTAGGTCTCTTTCGATTTCCATTTATGTAGGATGTTGAACTCTTGCTTTTTTCTCTTGTGTCTAGATGTGGTTGAATTTTAGCATTGGTGAAGCATCTTTTAAAACCTGATGTCATTGCAGTCTCTTATAAGACTTCCTTTTTGAGGCTGACACTTTCCGAATTTAATGAGAGGGTGAGATTTTTTTTAGAGTTTGGTTTCAGCTTTTTGTGTATCCGGTCTTGTTGGAGTACAGGAACAGTGCATTTTTCCCCACTGTTTTTTTTAGCCTTTTTGTATAAAAAAGGCTAAATAAAGAGCATTTCCAAAAACGACAATGTCCCAGCTGGGAGACTGGCTTTTGCTAGACCCTGAGAAGAAACAGAAAACTGTAAGCTGTTCCTGAGTAAATGATGCTTTGTTGGTATTATGACCTACAGCACCAAAATCTCTTAGGCTACCTGGGAGGTTCTGAGAGTCCAATAAGCACCAGGAGCAGCATACACAACAAAAGGACAGCTCACTTCTGTGTTGTGCTCTGCAGATGTTCCTGCAGTGAAATATCTCCCACCAAAGCTAGTTGGAGTCACAGTGCTAATCCATCGCCCCCAGCTCCCACGTCACGCTGTTAGCCAGCATAGATTTCAAAGAGCTTCACAGAGTGAATTAATAACTTTGTTCCTCTTTGACAGGTGTAAGGACTGCAGCACAGAAAAAGAAACGAACTTCTGAATCTTGCACAGTAAATTGGTGACAAATCTGGAAGAACAATTTTGTATTCTGTAGTTGTCACAAATACATTCTGTAGGCTGGAACAGACTGCTCTTCATCCCTTTGGTAGGTGAATTTAAAGCTTGTTTTGTGAGGGTCTTAATACAAACATTTTTACAGCATGATAAGCAAGTCTGACACTACGACTGTAAATAGGGCATCTCCCATCTCAACTGTTCTGTGCCCTGTGGAGACTTAGATTGTTGTCCAGCTACATTACTGTATGAAATGATTGATACATCACTTCTCTGAACCTTCTAACTTGGCACAAATTTCAGGGTGTTTGTTTTGTATTCTTTTTTGTCTGCTTAACAGATCATCTCCTTTTTTGGAGAACTAACATAGTACTGCTTCGTATTTATTTTCAAATTCTGAATTTCCTAAACTAAAAGCAAACATATTTTTACTGCTACGTGGAACAGAGTTATTTTCTGTCTGGAGTCTTTACAAGATGAAAACTCAAACTGCAATTTTCTATTTGTGTATCAGCAGAGCCCAGTATTTGCTTAACCTGATGTAGACCCGGCTAAATATGTCACCTGCTTCTGTAGTTTGCCTAAGTTGTCTAACCTTTCAGATTCATTTTGTGGAGAGATGTGTAAAAATCCGTCTGTGTGGACATGAGTTACTTTTAAATAAGCTTTACATCCTCTAATTATGTTTATATCTATTTTCTAGAACTATGCCAAGAAAAAGAAAGCTGTTGGCTGAATTAAGTGCTCTCCAAAGGAGCTCCAGCATTCCTCCCTCTGATGCCTTGGAGAACCTGAACACCACTCCTGATGGGGACTCTTCTCCAAAAAGCAGCAAATATTTTGCAACAGAGAAAAAAAAGTCTTTCCAGCTAGAAGCAGATTTTTTCAGCCAGCCCTGTATTAGTCTGGCCAAATCCTTTCTAGGACAGGTAAGACATGAAGACTGAGATTACTGTGCTGGAGCATGTGCTAGCTAATAATTTAGTGTAAAAGGATGAAATTCTTTTTCTGCAATTTGACCCTAGGGCTTTTCTATTTTAGGAATACTGTTCTCCTGACTTTTTCTCATGTAAAGTTTAGGAAATTAAAGACTAGTAGCTAAATCTATTTTGAATGAAGACATAAAGGTAATTTTTTTAGGTTTAATTTATTGTCACATTTCAGAATTAGTTTATTTTTGTGGCATTTTTCTCACTTATTTTCTGATTTACTGAAACACACCTTATTGTTTGTGTTTTAAAGGTTGCTTGAGGCCAATTTTTTCTTTTCAGGTATTCCTTTATTTGTTTTTGCCCACTCCTGCTTTGCCCACTGGAAAGTAATGCTGTGCAGTGAACATCATTTTCTCCTCTACCTCCATTCCGTATCTTAAGATGCTAATAGCATGCCAGGTCTTTGGCCTTTCTTGACCAATATCCACTGTCATAGGGTACTGGAATATTCCATTCTCCCCTGGAAGTACACTATGAAAGTTGTGTCTTTCACGATCTGCTTTTATTTTTGCTGTTCTGCATAACTCAGTATTGTCAGTGGAGATGGGGAGCTTGCTAATAATCGCCTTTCCCAGCTTACTAACACAAATACGTGAGGCAAGATAAGCCCTAGCATGGAGGCCTCTGGGATGCCACAGTCCCACAGTTAAACTCTGACCTGTTATTCCTACCTACAAGTAATTACTTGTTCATGAAAGTACCTTCTACCTTATCCCACTGCAGAAATTTTGAGGAATTGGTGAACCTTGCTGAAAGCCTTTGGAAACCAGAGTACGGGAGATCACGTGTGTCTCTTCTGCTCAGCAAGTCCTTCAGAAAACCCTCTGGCTCTCTTTATGGGAGGGAGTTCCTCCAGTGTTCTCCCTGTAAAAAGTTCCAGTCTGGGACCTCCTAAACACAACTGCAAAATGTATTTTTAGTTTTACTGCTACAATCTTATCTGAGGCTTTTTTTTTAATACCTTTATTATCTGTAGGGTGAACTCTCTGGGTTCTCATTGGTTTAGATAACTTCAGGAATTTGTTCCACTAACTGTTGTTTTTGGCATGTATTGCCGTGTCTAGCTTTGGTTTTACTTTTGAAGGATACTGTCTTGCTTGTAATTGACGCCTTTGCTCTGTTTTTTAACCCTGCTGTTTTTTTTTTGTTCTTTCTCAGCTTTTCTCTCTGACGTCATGATGTGTATTTGCTCTTTATAGACTTCCTGCTAGAGGCTTGCCTTTCCTGCTTTGGCCTTTGGCTGCCTCTTTTAAGTTCTTCCTAACAAGCTTCCTCATTTTATGTAGTTTCCCCTTTTTGCTGCTAAGCAATACTGTAATAGATTATTTTTAGACCTGAAAGCTTGTGGAAGGACACTGAACTTTATACTTCATGGCTGAAAGCTCAACAAATTGAACAACTTTGTGAAAGTTGTTTTTCAGAGATGAGCCTTTGGAGGACACTTCGCATTTTGTTCTGGATCACTTTGAGAGTTTATATAGTGACATTTGGTGGTATCTAAAAAATATGGTCTGTGGCCAATCCTACTGTGGTATTTTCTTAGTCTATATGAAGATACCTGAAGTTTTCTTGTACTAGTGCATTTTTTGTTGTCTTGATGATTCCAACATCCTCATGCATTCTGTTGCCCCACGCAGATGACGTTTTAGTCCCAGTTCCATACTTTTCCTGTTTAGGCCTACAATTACAAACCAGGCAAATTCTGTGTTAATTTTAGATTTTCTTTAAAGTATAACTCCCAGTTTCCCATGATGTAATCTATGGTTTCATTTTGTTATAATTATAACTGCATTGGTAGTTCACTGTTTACTTCCATTGTCTTTGCTCTACCAGATTTTGGAGGTGCCTGCTTTATTAGTATTGCTTATTATTTTAAACTGTTATACCTGTAAATAGTTTGTCTGAAGACTGAGGGAAATGCCTGCCTGCTCTTAAAATTGTAACTTTACCATTGCATTTCATCATATTGAAAGAGAAATTTGGCCATCTGGATGTGCTTTTGAGGTGTTCACAGACACCGGTGCTTTTCTGAAGTCACTGTTGTTCACAAAACCAATAAAATATTGTTTTCAATGATTTGGGAACTGCTGTAGGGAAAATGTGATATATAGGAGTTGCAACATTTAAGACAGACTTCTGGAGCATCTGTACTGGATCAGGTCAATGACTGCATTAACAATCCAGGAAAAAGATTTATTAGGAGGTATGCTTTGTTTCTTGCAAGTCATTCTTGAATTGCTGGTTTTTAAGTATGGAAGCACAGAACATGGTGTAATTAGACCGATGAGACCATAGTGCAGTATTTTATAAACACGCATTAAGTAAAAAAAAAAAAAAAAAAAGCTTAGAAATCAGGTATAAAAAAAAAAGCTGTACAGAGTTTAGTGTTTATTTTCTAGAGAATCTTTTCACTGTTGTGGTTGTGCTTTTCCCCATCTACTGTGTTTTATTTAAGGAGGTAGCAGCAGTGAGGAACACACTGCAGTAACAAAGATCCTTTGTTGTCTGCCTGAAGCCACTTTCTAGCTCTTCTGCAATTGCCCTCTCCATGGTGTAGAAAATAACCAAAGTATCAGTAGTACTTCTGTCTCTATAGGACTTTTTTGAAACACCTCTAGGAGAGACTATCGAGTCACAGTAGTTATTTAATTATGCTGCTGTCATATTTCTTCTGATCAAAGGAAAACGTATTTGTGGTGCTTCAGAGTTGATATTAGTGATGCTTTTTTGCCTTAAAGCTCTAGCTCTCCTGCTGGGTTGAGGTGGAGAATACAGAAAATAACCACAAAAGAAGCTCTGTGGGCTGTGGAGATTGCTGCTTTGTTGTAGATATGGTCATCAATTTGCTCTGTATGATACTGTAACATCTAGACCCTCCAAGCATTTTGCTGAGTGAACGACAGGAATTTCTTGTACTGGGATGTGGCCCAGACAGTAGAAACTGAAAGAGTTCTTACTAGCTTACAGACTGAACTCATGGCCATGAACCATCGTGCCCTTTTTTCTGACTTGCTTCCACAACCCTTGTGCTGTGGCTGATTTGTACAGGGGGTTGCTAACCAATGCCCTCTGACCTCTGTTTCAGATTTTAGTTCGCCGACTTCCTGACGGCAGGGAGCTCTGGGGGAGGATTGTTGAAACAGAAGCCTATCTGGGTGGGGAAGATGAAGCTTCCCACTCGAAAGGTGGGAAGCAAACTCAACGAAACGCAGCGATGTTCATGAAACCAGGCACCCTGTACGTGTATCAGATCTACGGGATTTACTTCTGCGTGAATGTTTCCAGCCAAGGTAAGCTGAGGCTGAAAGAGATTTAATGCCTACAGCACGGGTCTGATATTTCAATCTACATTTGCTGTGGTGCAGCCACTCGTGAGTTCCCTGTGGACTCTGTGAAGTCAATGACTTGTCATAATCTCTCCTTCGGACCTTAGTTTTGCCATTGTAAATGGTTTGTAGCTGTGGCCAGTGTGTTAGCTTCAGACGTTACAAGCAGGGCCCATCTCTGGCTATGCAGTGACCAGCCAGATGGAGTCTTTGTCCCAGCTGCAAGCTCTGTGGCTGTTCAGATGCAGAAATAAAGGTCAAGGACTAGAAGGGAATCTGGACAGGATGGAGCTTTCAGTTTTGATGACCAGAGCTGCTGCCTTATTCATGTGAGTTGGTGAACTTTGTTCCTTGAAGGTGGTATAAGTAAGTAGCCACTATAGGATCATTTTAGCTGCTTTGCTGTATCTTAAGGAAAAAAAAGGAAAAAAAAAAAACAGGCTGTTACAGGATCTTTAATCTTCTGTTATTCTCAAGATAATAAAAGCCCTAATCATATGATTCTCCTTTTAACAAGCAGGTGTTGCTTGTAGACCTGTTTTTTGCTTTACTTACAGATGACAGTGTTTGCCTTGCAATAAAGCTATTGGTTAATTAGACACCTTGAAATGGCAGCATGTATTTCTTAGAGTAAACACTTACTTTGTTTGAAAACTCTCAAAAGCTTTTTTCTTTTTCACCATTGCAAAGATAGATCTTAAAAACAAAGACAAACAAAAAAACCTGGCTTGTATATTCCTAATTGGAAAGCAAGTGCTGTCACAGTGACCATTAATCCTCAGGTTTTGGCCTTTGGACAGGAGCCAAGCAGAAAAACAGTGCCAGGTAATACTGTGGGGGAAGAGCCTGAGTTCCTAAATGGAAGTCTGGAGTCTGATGGATGAACACGTGAATTTCATTATGATGTCTCTGCCAAATCTGTTCAGATAATGAAAGAAGAATGTTTTGTTGTTGTTGTTGTTGTTCAGGATGGGATTCTTAGTGTATGAAATATTAGGAATAATAATTTTTACTTTTTTAAAAAAAAAAGCTTAGCCTTTGAATTCTAAAAGATTTCTTTGAAATCTTTGCTTTTGGAAATTTTCCCTTATATACCTATGTTTAGTTTTGTAGCAAAACAGTCAATGAGCTCGCTGTTTTGATGGAATTTGGAGATTGGGGTCTCTGCTTTTTCTGTGATTATGGCTAACAAAGAATTTATATCCCTCTTCCTAAATAGCTCCAAGCCACACCTTTAAAAGTTAGGCTGTTTGGAAATCTGAAGATTTAGCTGAGCTCTTAGCTTTATTTTTAGTTTCTTATGTTATTTGTGTTGCATTAGTACATTCCCCCATGTGTCTGACCAGACGTTTTGTTCCCTAAGCAATGCCCAAGACAGTGAGTCTCTGCACTAAAGCAAAGAGAGAATTTGTAGGAAACAAAAAGATCTGTTAGTAAGTTATTACCTGTCTTTGCCAGGATCTTCCTGTGCTTTAAAAAGAAATGAACTCAGCCTCTGTCTGCTCTGCAACCTTGATATGGTGTTGTGGGGACACAGAGTCTGAGATGATGTAAGTGTAAGAACAGACCCTGGAAGTATTTGTGTTCCCTGTCTGTTCTTGGGCACCACAGCTGTCAGACCCCTTGCTCTAGAAATTATTTTTCTCTCTTTGAATGTCAGCAGGTACTGCACGATGACTTTTGCATAATCAATTATTCATTTAGGCCTGTTTTGCTATGGCAAGTTGACTGTGAGGTCAGAAGGAAAGCTTTTGATGGTGACCAAGGCCTTTACGTGAGTTTTCTGTACGCTGCAGGATTGGGGTGCAGGAGGAAATGCCCAGCAGATTTTGCTTTGCAGCCTTAGGTTTGCTGCCCCAGCAGTGCCCTGCTTTGGTCTTTCCGATCGGGTGGCCACGTTTACCAGCTGGAGTAGCGTGATCTGGCCCTCATGCTGGAAACGCCTGTTCTGTATCCAAATTTCTGTTGTCTCAACCACTGCTTTTCCTCAGCGTTTCTGTGCCCCTGCTGAGACCTTGTCTTGCTGTAACTGTGCTGGCTCAGGTCAAACTGACCAGTTCTGCATTGCTGGCAAGCCCTCGTGCTGCTTCCACAGCAGGGTCCTGATGAGGAAGGGGCGCATTTCAAGATAGCCACTGGCTGCTGTCCTGCTGCGGCTCAGCTTCCTGAACTGAGCACTGATGTGGAGCTGTTAACTTAATGAAAGCAGCTGTACTTGCCCTGGAGGAAGATCAAAGCGCCGTGCTCCCTGTGTTGCCTGTGTTTTGCTACCTTCTTGGCATAGCTGCTACACAGGGCTGTCCCGGAAACATGCGCTGTTGGGACCAGGCAAGCAGCACAGGTCAGACTGTTGCAGCAGACAACAGCTAAACTCTGACTTGAATTGTGCAGGCAGCTTTTTGCTTCTTAAACAGCTCAGGATCTAAGACAGTAACATGTGTGCAAGCTTTTATATGCCTCTCTTCCTTGCTGCCCTCTGCGTACCTTCTCAGGAATGAGGTATTTGGCTCTTGAGCCTCTCGCTCTTTAAAGCTCCCTTTTTTTTTCATATGTAGCCTCGTAGCATTGTCTGTTTTCCTACCACTTGGGATAAACATCTTCTGGTTTTTGTATTTGGTTTATGCGAGACTTTAAGCTCAGGGATAGGAAGAGGCGTGTCACCAGTAGAGCTGTGCTGCCAGAGATGTGTGGCAGAGCAGCTACAAAAGCAAGTTTTACTGCACGACCCACCACCACTGCAGTGTCCTCAACAGTAAGTCCTCAGCCCAATGTGATGCTGCCAACAGATGGCAAAAGCATTTCAGCTGTAGCACGTTGCCTCGCCACATTGAGGCGAGAAGTTGAGGCTGTTTGTGTATTCAGCCGAGTCCACTTGGTTGTGGTTTTGTGTTCATAAAACCGTAACGAGCTGAAGGGTGGTCTCGTATTTTCTGTCACAGAGGAAGGGTAAATCTTTGTGTACATCACCAAGAGAAAGCTGAATCGTGGGACTATACTGGAAGGGGCCTTTCCCATTACTGTCAAGACTGGTACTGCCTGAAGCCATGGAGTGTGTCACTGCATTGTGTTTTTGGAGGAATCATAAAAGATAGAGGAAGAAAAGTTTATAGAAAAATATAAGCGATGTCCTTCAGCGTGCATGAATCCTACCGCGAATCTTGGCAACAGCAGAATAATCTTAGCACAAAGAGCCTTCCCAAGGGCTAAGAGGGATGCTGGGCTTCCCTTGCTTCAGGAAGATAATAAATGCCAGTCAAGCTTCTCTTTGACTTTGCTGTGATTTTTTTTTTTTTTTCCTCAGGCATTTGCCAATGTGAGCATTTTGCTGCCAGATCTGAAATAATCTCGTGTAAAATCAGGATCCTGGTGATTTCTCTACCCAGGCTCAGGGTCACACAGGGTGGACTTCTCCCTAACTTTTGGATCCTAGATCAGGACTTTGAAGGAAGTGCTTTGAGAGCAGTGAGTCAGATGGGTGGAGAGAGGAGAAAACGTCTCTACAGCAGCCAGGAGCTGTTTCCAAGAATGAGAGCTGGAGTTGATCCAGGGAGGGAGAAGCAAGCTGCACAGCGCGGGTGTGGGACTTCATTATCATTTCATGATTTCTAGCTGCCCAGGGAGAGAATTGGCCTCTGCATTGCTGCCAGACCCCAGCTTTTAGTTCTAAACTCTGCTCAGTACATGGAGTCACTCTGTGAGGCATGGGAGGTAAATACACTGTCTCTGGACTGGAGCAGAGGACCCGAGCTGCGCTGATGGTGTGGCGGTGGCAGTGTCTGTGTCAGGCTGCTGCTGAAGCCAGGTGACCACACGAGCTCGCAGTGGCAGGCTGCAGAAAGGGAAGAAGGAAGGCTCAAGCACTCCAGCAGGCAGGAGGTGAGCCAGGATTCAGGTACTATTTGGTAGTTAAAGTAAAACTTCTGATACGCAAATACACTCAGAGGGTCCTGAGCGCCAGCCTGCGGGCTGGGAGGGCAGAGAAAGCAGTAGCTCATCAAGGCATCCCTGCACTCATATCCTGCCTGCTGGCTGTTCCCAAAGCTCTTGTGGCGTTGCTCTCACGCTCAGGGGCTGCTGGCTTGGAGCAGAGCAGGGTCTGTGTTGCACACAGCTAGAAAGAGCTGGAAAACTTCCTAGTGGAAACGCACAAAGAGCAGCCGGAGACAAGTGCCAGGTACACCCTGCCACTGCTGTGCGGATGCTTTGGAGCACCTGGAGTTTCTCTGAGGGCTTGTCTTTCTTCACATGAGCTCCCAAGGACTTGCTTTAATTCACATGTAACCACAGTTTCCACTTGCATTTGTGATGGATGAAGGCAAGTAGTGTAATTAGCAGCTCCTCGGAATCCCACAGTTGTTCCTGGTGAGTGAGGCAGCATCCCAACATGAAGGATGTTTCTGTTTGCACGGATGAAAAGCGGAATTAGGACATGGAGCATGTTCTTAAAAATCTAAAATGAGCTTTGAGCTCTAAATCACTGTCATAGAGGGAAACAGCTTTTGGCTGCTAGATTAGCATCAGTCCCCTTCCTTAGAGAAGGGAGTGTTTGGAAACAGATTGCAGACAGCTGTTGGAATTAAGTCTGTTTATTTCACTGAGCTGCACTGGGGGCGGTGGGGGTTCTGGGCAGGTTCAAGGCAAGAGGCACACCTTGCAAAAGCAAGAATCAGGCCTTCAGTTTATAGGTTCATTGGGAACCCAGGAGAGTAGTTTGTTATGGGCCTTGTACAAAATGTGAGAGGGCTTCTATTTTTGGAAACTGCAGGTCCCTAGGGATCTGGTGGGCTACGGAAGAGCCTTTGCCAGGCTTGAGCGTGGCTCCAGATGTTTGAGGCTGGAGAGGGAGAGGAGATTCTTGTGGAGCAGCATCACCAGAGCGCAGATGCTGGAGAGGAGGAATGTCGTGGGCGGCCCCAGCACAACGGGTGCTGTGTGGGGCAGCACACAGATCGCATTGCCAGGCTCTCAGCTCGCCCACTCAAGGTCATGAGAAGACCTTCCCTGCTCCCCAGTGGAAAATATCAAGGAAGTATTTATGTCCCACTTTGGCTGGATAGCCTCCTTGCAGGGGAGTATCTCTGCTCAGAGCTGTAGCTTTGCTTCACCGTCCCCAAAATGAGGGGGAGCTCCAAAGGCTCCCGACAGGGTGACAAATCACATTTGAGAAGAGAATGGCAGCTTTCTGCCCTCCTCGTTGCAGATGGACCATAGCTGCAGAAGGGATGCTCCCAGGGCCGTGCAGCCCCTGCCTACCCCATCCTGTGAGAGCTTCCCTGGCACAAGGATTCGGATCGCACTCCTCTGCAGTTCCCCAAAGCCACGTTTGTCCCACCCACACCTCAGACGGGGCGCTGGCGTTGGGAACGCCTCCATCCCAAGCTCCCTCAGCGGTAGCCCAGGCTGCTCCCAGTGCCTGCTGCTGCCTGCCAGGAGGCTTTGTCCAGCCTCACTCCACAAGCTGTCTCTTTCTGTTGGCAGCATCCACACTCATTCCTACTCTCCTTTGTTAGCTGGAGATCTTATAATCAGAGTTTATTATAAATCCACTGGGTTTGGGAGCAGCTTCAGATAGTTATGCCAAAACTGAACCATATGTGTATTTATTCCTGAACATTGTGCTGACAGAAGAAAAACCTCTTGTCCTCTGGCAAGCCTTGGAGCAGCAGCGAGACCTGGGAACATCAAGAAGTGGGGTAAAGGAAGAGCAAATCAGCTCTGGTGAATCAAGGACACAGAGTTGTGGGACTCCAGATATTCAGGATAGGCAAGGGAATGCACTGACCACGGGTTAGCAGCTGATTTGGGGCTGTGACAGCCTGGGAGAAGTAGAGGCCCTGTGGCTGGTGCTGCAGGCAATTCCCTGCACCCTCAGGCTTAGAACTGAGGAGCTTCCGCTGGCCTTGGGGCTGAGCACAGAGATGCTGTCAACAAACAAGCCTGTACTAACATGTGGTTCTTGTTCCGCACAGGGGAAGGTGCTGCCGTCTTACTTCGTTCTTTGGAGCCTCTTCGGGGTTTAGATGCGATGAGAGAGCTGCGCAGTGCTGCCAGGAAAGGACCTGCAAAGCCACTGAAGGACTGGCAGCTGTGTAACGGGCCCTCCAAGCTCTGCCAAGCGTTTGGGATTGATAAGGCTTTTGACCAAAGGGACCTGACCCAAGATGCAGCCATCTGGATGGTACCTGGACATGAACTACCAGGGGAGCAGGACGTGGTAGCCACAACCAGGATTGGTGTTGGCAACAGGGGAGAATGGTCACACAAACCTCTCAGGTTTTATTTACGAGGAAATAAATTTGTAAGTGTTGTAGACAAGAAAATAGAGAGAGAGATGGCAGTAAGGGGACCCTCCCCTTGCAGCTGATGAGTCTTGTGGGTGTGCCACCAACCAGGATTTGATCGGTGCTCTGTATGAGAGCCTCAAGCTCCGCTGTGGCAGCAGCAAGGAAAGCTTGTAGGTTTTTAACAATAAACGTACTGTATCACAATGAAGACAGCAAGGTGGAATTTTGTTTGGGGAGTCATATGGGCATGGCTCTCCCAGCCAAAACAGAGGTTGGTTTTGAGCACTGAAGGGCACTGGAGGCATTGTGAACAGCTCCAGGTTCTGGTAAGGTGGCTGACTGGTGAAGGCTCATGATGCTGGCCTGCTGTGCTGCTGCCCAGAAGAAGCTTCCCACTTGGCATCTTCTGGGGAATAGCCAACAGACTGGATGGCAGCAGGGCTGACAGAAGGGAGGAGAGAGCTGTGGGTGATCAGCCTGGAGGAGCGGAGGTAAAAGAAGAATCCTCCTGTCGCCTACAACTACCTAGTGGGAGGCTGTAGAGAGGGCAGAGCCAGAGTTCTGTCAGAGGTACACAGGGGCAGGATGAGAGGTAATGAGCACAAGCTAGAAAACAGGAAATTCTCATTAGCTACATGGAAAACTTTTTTGCCATGAGGGTGGTCAAACACTGGAACAGGAGCCCAGAGAAGCTGTGAGCAATCTGTCCTGGGAGGCATTCAAACCTCCTCTAGACAAGCTCCTGCGTGACCCGACCAGACGCATTCTCTTTGAGCAGAGATTTGGACAAGAGCCCCTGTTCAATCTATAACCCCAGTCTATAAAGTCCATCTTTTTTTTGTTTATTTTTCCTGCTGCTTTTGAGACCAGTTCAAAACTTACGAGTGTGTGAGCCTGAACACAGAGAAAGCACCAATGCTGAGGCTTCTGCTTCGCAGCACTGCAACCTGCCATGAGGTATGGGGTGTGTGTGTGTTTGCACTTAGGATTCAGGGCAAAACCCACAGAACTGCAGCCCTGCTGGCAGTTTGCCTTGGAGATACGGCACCGAGCCATGCAGCCAGGCCAAACAATTGTCTGGGTCTCAGAATTTAGTGGCCACCAGCCAGTGTTAGGAACCTCTGTGCCACAGCTTTGCTGCAATTTCCCCCGCGGAGAGCTGCACCCTGCCTTCCCGTGCCACGAGGGCAAGGGAGCGCTGCGCTGCACTCAGCCACAGCTTGCACAAATGCTGCTGCCGGGCTGGTGGTACTAGAGCCAATGTGCCCTGCTGACCTTGGGCAGGATTTGTCTTTTCACCTGCCAGCCGGGCACAGCTGGGTGCTGGCCAGCAGCTGGTGGGCTGGTCCCTTCCCCTTTAGGTGCGTTGCTCACCTGTGTCCCCGGGCTTGGGCTCAGGTGACCACATCCCATCAGTGCCGTGTGGCACTTGGCTTCAGCTAGCAGTCTGTGTCAGCATCATCCCTGTGACCACAAATGGAGATGACGGGGATTCCTCTCCACCTTCAGGATTCACATGCAAGAAAAAGTTCAAGTTTCCAAACCCCCCCATCACATGAGAAGACTCTTGCCCTGCTCCTCCAAAGGGGCTTAGTTATGTCCAGCTCATTAATGACCCAAGATGCATTTGCTGGAGATTGGATGGCCCAAGGGGCCCTGCAGCAACGTCGTGCTGATTCTAGCTCAGGCATCACTTTTGTCCTTCTGTAACATCCTTGCTTGCAGCCGCAGAGGGAAACACACAAAAGGGACTGGCATGAAGTAGCTGTCATCAGGTATCCAGCACGCTGTGGGCCCTGGGCTCCCTCGGTGCAGCTGCGCCCTGCTGGTGGTGGGTATGTTGGGCAACGCATTTTTCACCCCTGCCGTGTGGGCAAGTGAAGCTGCTCTCACAGTCCTGCAGCTCTGGGGAAAAGTTCAAGCTTGTGTGTGTGGTCTGTGCAGTATACAGGAAGGTCTTCAAGAGGAGCCTGGTGGTCTGTACACACCACATGTCCCTGGAAGCCACCACCACAGAAGCAAAAGTTCCCCCTGCCCCCTTCCCTGGATGCACAGCAGAGCTGTATGGGTGCCCAGGAGCTCAGCATCTCCTAGCCTGGGGTCCAGGGCCTTCTCTGCCTTCACCCATGCAGCAGCTGGAGCTCAGCGTTGCCCTTAGGGGAAGAGGTGAAACAGGCACTTTGCTGCAGCTGATGGCAGAACGTCCCTGCCTTGCTGCCACCTTGGACCCCTCCATGGTGAGCAGCTGTGGTGAGCTGCTCAAGTGTTGCTGAACTGGGTAAGGAAGCACACCCACGTCCAGCCCTGTGTGTTGGTTTTCAGCTGGGTGGCTTTAACCCAGGCCAGCTCCCTTGTCTGCTGCCCTGCAGCTGCAGCGGTGCTTGCAGGGAGGGGAACGGAGCCACAAACTAGGCCCCAGAGGGGCAAGCAGCAGCCTGCAGCTTTGTGGAACAAATACAGCCAAGCACCTGCAGTATGGCCAGACAATTTCAGTCCTGCTCTGTAACCAAGCTCCTCCTGCCCCAGTCAAAAACACACCTGCAAATCTGCAAACAGGCTGCCTTGTGACAACAGGGTCCCCACAGACACTTAGTAATAAGGATACTGGGGAGAGGAAGCAGCAAGCCATAACAAAGCAAGTCATTTTCATTCATGAAACTGTTTACTTGTGATACTTTGCATTCTTAGTTATGTCCCCACTGCTGCCAGATAACAATGATCAGACAGAATTCCTCAGCACCCAGGGACATGTCCCTAAAAGCCAGGCCAACTCTGCTCTGCCCTTGAGCAAAGCCAAGCACGGTCTGCCGTGGGGAGAGGCTGCCCACGAACGGTGCCCACGGCTAAATGACCCAGCGGTCACACTGCCGGAGAGCAGAAAAAGCATTTCTCCTGCAAAACATCCACCCAAATGTACTGTCAGTAACACTGCTGTTAAAAATCTTCTTGGACCATACTTACAAGCCCTGGTAAACGAGTAGGAAAACAGTGACACAGCAGCTCCCCTGCTGTGCAGGTGGCACGGCAGGAATCCAAGCTGAGCAAGCACACGCTGTCCTGCAGCAGGCCCCAGAGCCCCTCACATAGACTAGCCTCAGCTGTAACCGCAGGATGAAGATGGGAAATGGAGGCACGAAGGGAGAGAACCTGCTCTGTGTCACGTGGCAAGAAGGAATTGAATTAATCTCTTATGTTTTAAGCATCTCCTAGAACACCAAGCGTGTGGCAGGTTTTTGCCAGTAGAGTCATTTTAAGACTGACTGGAAAACTGAAATCACCGGGTCCTCGTGGCTGGTCACTACCAGGACACTGCGGAATTTGTCAAACAGCATCAGCAGCTGGGAGCGACGCATGTTCTCGTTGTACATGATCTCCTCCAAATGGTGTCGTCCTCGGAAATAGTGCAGCAGCCTGCAGGGAAAGAGAACAAGGGAGGCATGTGGACCAAAAGCAAGTGGATGCAGCAAGACTCGACTCGATACTGCCACCCTCAAGGTCTCCCCTCCAATGGAATGCAAATCAGAAGATGCCTGGCTTGTGTCCCTCATTTACATGAAAATTGAGTTGAGTGAAATCTGTGCCTATCTTAGACATGCCTAGCACAGAAGTCCCCCGGGAGAGCAGTACAGGGGACATCACCCACTAAATTCTCATTTACGTGTGCAATTTCCATCACACTTACTTTGCTTCAGCAGTGCCCAGCTGTTCTAACGGCTGCCCTGCTCCCGTGCTGCCCCATCCCTACATCACACGGCAGCTAGTCTGTAATGAGGAAATGCAGCCTGGGGGTTTTGCAGAGGCCCTCCTTGTATCGAAAAGTTTCCTGGCCTAGGGCATTTCCTGAGACTGTCAGTAGTTTTAACTCCAGAAAACACAGAAGCACAAGTGCCAACAAGCCCTGAAAGCAAGAAGTGACAGATTTACTTCTGCAGTCTCTTAGCTGGATCTACAATGTGCTTGTCACAGCTCTGCAGCAGCAGTCTAGGTAACTACACTTGCTTTTAGACTTAAGAGGCTATTTTCCCCCAGAGCAGTCCAAGTGGCTTGGTAACTACAGGTCACGCACTCTTGAGGTTTGGTTAGCTTGGGGTGGGTGGAGTGGTTGCAATAGGGAGATGGCAATTTTGGCCAGAATCACCACAAAGAAGGCCTGGGAATTACAAAGTCCTGAAAGAGCCCCTAAACCCTGGCTCTAAGCTAAAGCCACAGTGACTACTTACACGGCCAGTTCTCGTTAGTCAGTACAGATATCCCTTTGCTGGGCACCACCATGCTGCACAGACACCAGCTCACCTCGGCCCTGCGCAGTCACAGCAGGGTCAAAGACAAACTGCAGGCTCTGCGCTGCAGCAAGTCCCTGGTGGCGGAGGAGCTGCTGCTCCCCCAAGACCCCTCAGAGCAGAACCACCAAGCCAGCCCTTCAGATAGAGCTCAGGTTTGCTGCACAGCCTCTTAATTGTCTTAACAACCTCCCAAATGAAGGAACCATGCTGCACGTCACTCAAAGTACTCCCACTAGCCAAGGCCCAAACACATATGCCAGAGTCATTTCTCCAGTTAAACATAAAGATGTGCATCTCCATGTGTTATACATCACATGCTCTGCTCTGGAATTCATCAGCTTTTGCTCATGTTTCCATACCCATCTGCAGTTTAGGAACATACTGGGCTGCTGCTTTATGCCAACTGACGGTAAAAATGAGTGGAGATGACAAGATCTGTTTTCCAGTTCATTCATACCGTCCTCATGCAGGAACAGCCCCTGAAAGATGCCAAATATCCCTTAGAGCATTCCTGCCTGTATTCAGGTGATGGCAGGATGGGGCCTCTCCTGCTTTCACTGAAGGACTGAAGCTTGCCTGGTTGTCTTCTGCTCTTCAGGCTAGGCACTCCAGTCACCTCACCACCCTTCATGGGCACCTGGAAAGGAGTCTGTACGCAACGAGCCTCCCTTCAGCACACCCTCCCTATACACCACACACACGTGGTTTTAAGCTATCGGTCACCTGCACTCTCCTGTCATCTCCCCATCTTGCCCTGTTGCTCCTATCACCCTCCTCACGCTCCCCGGCCACGGGTAAGCTCATTTCAGGGAACCACGGCTGCCTCGTCCCTGCAGGCAGCCTGGGGGTGTGCAGTTCCCCAGCAAAACGAGCACGCAGGGCAAGCACAACACGCTGCACGCTCCCTTCTGCTTTGATGTACATCTGCCAGCTCTCACGTTGGCACCGTTATGCAGAACATAATTGCTAAGTCTGAAATGCAAACAAACAACGGGCTCCAGTCATATTTACATTTCCCCTATCAGTGGAGTGCATTGGCCTCCTGCAGTATCTCCCACCGGGCATTTAAATTAGGCTGATCAGCTTCCTTCCCCCAGTCGATGGTAACCAGCACGCTGAGAAGTGGCCATTAGCAGGCAAAGCGGGGGGTTGTGTGCCTCAAAAACACACCATTGCCTGAAGTATTAATGGTAATTTTTGAAAACACTGATCTTGGATTTTCTTTCTTTTCATGCTCACATTTTAGCTAGCTGGGGGATTAGCATCCTTTCTTTTTAAAAATGACTACCTATCACTTCTACCAGACTCTTCCCCCAGAAGGACTGCTTTCTAGAATTCTCCATTTCATTTTGGCCCAGATTTACTTGCTGTGATTTTCCAAGCTGAATCAAATGCTGTCTAGCCTTGTCTGGGCACTGTGTTGCTATCTGTCCCTGGCCAAAGCTCCTCCTCCCCTGACCTGTGTCACTGCTCAAAAAATCACTTGAAAGATTTTAAAAGCTCCATATTCCCTCCCTCCTACAAAGCTGCTCACGGTGACTGTCCAAACTCTCATCCCCCGGCACAACTGACTTCTGTGTGAATGACTGCAACCTGGTTTTCAACAGCTACGCAACCTAAGTAGGAGTTTTCCAATAAATACATCCGTCCTATATTCAAAAAGAGCCTGGATTTGTAACTGGTCAAGATGAAATAGTTTCCATTCCAATAAAAGCTAGAGAGGATATTAAAGAATATCGCAAAAACGCTGGCTGGAAGTCACCTCCAAGGCTTAGTCCAGCCTCCTGTCCCAGCTGGACTACTGCCAACGCTGCAGATTTTTCTGCCCAAGCTCTGGAACTCTCCAAGGGCAGTGATCCTCCCACATACCTGGGTAATCTGTCCTGGGCAGCATCACCCTCCTGGAGAAGTTTTCCCTAATGTCCAAGTAGAATCTACCAAGCTTGATGCTGCTGCCCCTCGTTTAACTGTCTGCCAGTAATGAGGAGAGTTTGGCTCCATCACCTGTAGCTGCCCTCCAAAGTGCTGCAGGCAGGCATTGGATCCCCCTCAGCCTCCACTCTGCTGGCCTGAATAATCCCCATCTGAATGAGCCTCCCCACCTGCCCCCTGCCCCAGACCCCAGCCCCGCAGCCAGCACGGTCCCTTCTCCACCTTCACCAAGCTCTTCATGACCTGGGGGAAGGAGAGAGAGGGGAATGAGACAGTTTTCCAGGTGCAGCACCAGATAGAAAGGAATAATTTCTTTCAGTCTGATGGCTGCTCTCCCCCACTAATGTATCATTTGCCTCTAACAAAATAATAAGGACATATTCATGGACAACAAGCTCAGGCGTGTGCACCACAGAAGTCAGTGGTCAGGCTTGGTGAGCCCCACGCTTTGCTCCTGGTTCCCGTCTGTCCTGACTGACCTGAGCCCAGTAACTGCGCTGGGCTCCTTCACGCGTGCATGCACCCGTGTCCATGTGCATGCCTGCAAGCCAGAGCTCTGGGAAATGCCTCACTTCATCTGTCCCAGGCAACTCCTACCTGGAAAATGCAGCAATTAAAGGAGGAGTGAACAGAAAGCTCATTTTGCTGTTACACAGGGATAAACCACTAGCACAGGCAGGGTGGAGGGAAGTGCCCAGTACGATGGCATGTCATTAAACACTGCCCCACAGAAGGGTTACAGCAAGCACCCTCATTTACAGCTCCAGTGAAAGCAGGCATTATCTTCACGTGGTCAGGCAGTGAACATTTATGGGACCCAAACAGGACATCAGATGGCAATTTTCAGGGCAATAATGCTGCATTTGGGTCCCTCTGAAGCTGCACAACTGTGTCTGTTGACAGATGTGTGCTTCCAGGTCCAGATGCAGTGATGGAAGATTATTTCTTTCCATTGCTCATCACTGTCCTCCCTGCCTCCCCGTTCAAATTACCAGAGCTGCCCTGCTATCAGCACTGTGGTGGTATAGCAGTTCCCTAAACTGCTTCAGACAAAAAAAAAAAGATATCTCAGGTTAGTCATTCAAATAAAATTAGCTTATATCTAGCCAAAGAGATAACCTTTCCAACACTTCTTGAAGATGGAGCAGAACTGTCCACAGCTTAATAACACCTACGAATATTCCTCTATGGAGTAAAGGACCTATATTTCTCAATCTAAAAGTAAGAAAAAATCCCAAAAGTGACTCTACACCCATGGCTTGGGAGAGAAGCCTCAAACTATCTTTAAAAGCACTGCTTGATGTGCATTGAGGAACACTTTATATACATTACTGAAGATCTAGCACAAAAAGAGCTTTTTTCCTTCTCAAGTGTAGTTCTGGAAGGACAATGCCATCCCTCCTCCAGCAACACCTATGGAAACAACTTGGATTTGAATTCCGATTCCATGCTATGAGGATTAATGCAGCCAATGCTAAAGCCAAGCTCCCATATCCCTTATTTCCCCCTTAAGGTTTCTGCCTTGCAAATACTGGCTTTGCATAGTAATGGACAGGCACAAGTTCTTTCTGGCATCTGTTTAATGAATAACAGGAGTTCGGAGGCATAGACACATGAAAATATATCAGGCTGAACTTTACTGCTATACTGAAAATAGACCATCCCTTCGTGCACACACAAAACTATACTTAGAAGGTCAGTTACAGTATATTTAGTGCACTAACTATGCATTTATAGTAGGAATTTGTTCTGGTAGGCAGCTGATACAGCACAGCTATTTGCTGTAGCACAGCTCTCATTAGGCTGTTATTCTTCCAGATGAAGCAAAAAGCAGACCTGACGCAGTAACCTCTGCTGGGGTAATGAGGAGGATCAGCTCATTCACTGCAGTGGATTCTCCACAATTATTTATACTTTCACTAAGAGCCACATGCTCACCCAGACACTCATCTCTAATGGTTTACAGGACAAAATGAGAGAAAATACATGCACGACCTCCAAGTTGCGGTGTCTCATAAAATCACAAGTAACCAAGAGCATCTTGTATAAACATTGCTATTTTTACACTCTAGCATCTTACCCACAGGACCAATCTATTTACTCTACCTCCTCTCTTTCTTGCTGCTGACTTAAGAGTGAGTTATGGTTGTCAATTCAATCTACAGTGGAATGGAAATTAACATTTTGCAGATGCTCAGCATGGCTTTGCTAAAGAACCTAGTGCATGGACAAAGTGCAAAATACACATCATTAAGACAGCTGCCTGATTACGGCAGCTGATTTTCTGATGAAACTGAAGTCATTTTTGGCATCTGCAATTCAAAAGCTTTCAAATTGTTGCTTTATCCAGATGAAAGAAGTGACAGAGAAGCAATAATGAGAGCCTTTCCTCTCTCCAGGATAATTAAGAATCTGCATTGCCACTAAACTCACCCGAAGTGTCCCCCACAAATTCTTTCTTAAGATACTACCAATTATGATTTTTACTTTTCTTTCTCACAGGTTATATAACCACTTATCTGGTAACGAAGCTGCAAATTTCATCACATATAAGAAAAGCAACTTCTTGCCAATACAGTTTCTGTAGGCTACTCGACTGTATCCATCCTAGGGTGAAAACCATGTTTTCAGGGATGACCACTCGAATTTGTGAAGTATGGAAAATGTTACAGAACTTGCCCCAGGTGGTTTTCTGCTCTGCAAGTATGAAAAACAGTGAAAGCTGCATTCCAGTGATGCCACTGTGTTTTGAAATGCTCAGGAAAGGAAAAATTTCCCCCTTAACATTTTCACAGATAGCTGGTTAGGAAGTCATTCTGCTTTTGACCATATGCTGAACCACACCTTGTGTATTTTTGTTGTGTTGAAATTTGTAACAAAACTGGGTGCTACTAATCACACAACATAGTGCTAACTAACCTACTCAAATAAGCAGCTTATCTCAGCAAAACTGTCCTTGAAACCTTTGTAAGCTGTTCTGTAGAAGTATTCAGGCTGACTTTGTCTCTGATGCTTTTTTCTTTGTCTCATATTTACATGTAGTTTAGAAATCTTAAAATAAAGACTATCTGGCTGGAAAATACTAACACAAAATGTATCAGTATGAATAAGTCTTTGCTTTGCATACCCAGATATTTTTTTTTAGGCTATGCTATTATATCTACCATGTGTGGACACAGGAAAACTGGTAGGTAAACAGTGATGGTTGGACAACAGGGTCTTATGTCCTGATGCTCCTTCATACATGAAGAATTTTGTTAACAGGTGTTCTTGTGACATATATATTAGTTTTTGTCAAAAACTGTATGAAATAGTTATAAAGGAAACAAAACCAAAACAATTTATCTTCCAAAATGCCAAGCTAATGGTATTTGCTTCGAGTCCATGCCTATCCTTCAATAAAACAGTAAGGATAAGAAAAAAAAAATTATACTCTGCACTCATTTCCTACCTTGCAAACATGCGAAGATCTTCTGGATTTTGGGCAGCAGGGACATTGAGGATAGCTTCCCGCTCGTGTTCCAACAAGCTTGCTAGGAGATTCTCTGTCATCCTTTTATTTAGGGGTGAGTCCCCACCAGGTATCAACTCAGCACTGGAATTGTCCATGCTAGGACTTGTCAGAGTCATGTCATCACTACTAGCTATCAGGGGATGAGAGAAAAGAGACAGAATGTTTACATTCCTCAGCATAACAACATAAAGATTATCAATTCAGGTCATTTCTGTGCGGTCTTTCCAAACAATCCCCTCAGATCTGTAGAAAGTGGTTCTGGAAATGCTACATGTATCTGCAACTAGTGATATGACAGCACAGGAATTTTCTCAGTTGGAAAGTCAAATATTTCAACAGCGTCATCAATTTATGTGGGAAACTACTTCTGGAGACCATAAACAGTCCATAAAAACACTTGAAAAGAAAATTCCCAGCCAGCTCTGCTGGAATACCATGAAGTGGTAACATTAAAAGCCTAACAACACAGAAGGTGGGAGCAAGCAGAAAAGCCAAGAAGCAATATCCTCTTGTGAGTGAGACAAAATAAGCAGAGCACAAACTTATCAAACTCACGTTCCAAGATTTCTGCCCTAATTCGTGAGTTCTGTAAAGCTGAAGGTTGCACAGAGTATCAATCCTGATTTCTAGCCGCAGTGCTGTTCAGCGTTCTGAGAATGCTGCTCATGACAGCACAGGCAGGCACACTTAGGGATTTCTGCATTGTATCTGATTTACTCTTTGAGAAAATGCTTTCCTAGAATCACTCTGAAGAATGGCACTAAGGAAATTAAATATGCCAGGAAAGAGAAATCAACCATTTGTGAGACTGACAGTCAGCTTGGTATTTTCTGCATGCTGCTCTACAGCCCACAGAAATTAATGCTGTTTAAAACAATTTTTCACAATTTTCTTCCTCTCCTGATAACCAGAGCTCATGCAGTAACAGCAGTGCAACCAAAAGTCCTTCATGGTTACTCTTTAGCACAGCAAGGAAGTAGAAATTTACTTGGGAAAAATATACTGAAGTACCTCTGATAAATATTAAAATATTTGACATAACCAAATGAGAACTTGGCAAATTACAAAGAACTACTTGTTTATAAAAACAAGGGTTTAAGCCCTTAAGACTTTCATTAATGCCCAGCTCTAAATTTAAGAGGGGCTAGTCATAATTTGCAAGCACTCCAGCAAAGACAAGTTTTCTTGATACTAAGGCATCGCTAACAGAAGGTCTAGAAGTTGGCTGTAATCTGAACAGAGAAAAGCTTGCTCATACTCGGAGAGCCAAAGCTGAGAGCATTGGGGGTGCTTAAACTTCGGCCTCCAACTCTGGCAGTAAAGGGCATGTCTTCATCCTGGGCCCGGAAATCCTCCTCATTTGGTGGCACCATCAGACAGACGTAAGTGTGAAGCTGAATAAGAAGCCGGTGTTGGAGCATCCATATCACCATTTGAATGAGCTGAGTCTGCAGAGTGAGAAGAGAGACATTATACACCTGTGAAATAAAACAGGAAAAAAAAAACAACGCACAAAGCCTAAGAAATCACAACCAGAAATGCTTTCCATGCCAGAGAACAGTTTTATATTTTCTCTGAAACATCAGCCTACACTTTCCATCACAAAAAGGTGATCAGGCACGTGTGTGCTCATTATACCCAAAGCATTTGTGTATGTTTAGGCTGTTATCAAACTGCTAATGACCAACATGTCTTTATGCAACACTGGCCAGCACAGCCAGTGTACCCAAACAAACCAACCTTGCCCCCTTGCCAGAGTTTCAGCAGCTGCTATGTTCTAGCAGAGCAGCTGAATGCCCTCACCACACGAAGATTTAGTCATACAAATATAGCCACACCTAATACTTTAGCCATACAACCCCACATAGAGCTGTTCAGTCCTCTTTTAACAAAAATGATAGTAGATGCTAAAAGAAAGAATGATCATCCTTCTGAGAGACACAGGGTGTGGGAAACAAATGAGGCAGATGCGCCCCTGACGGCCTAGGCCCAGCAGTGTGAGCCCCGGGATCAGCATGCTGGCTTCTACACAGCGCCCACTAAAACCAGTAATCACCAAAGGGTTAATCCCAGAGTGGTCAGACCAAAGTTCATCTTCTCCTGGAAAGCCAGGGAGAGGGCAGGGTGACAGGACACAGCTGAAGCAACCAAGACAGGTGCCCACGGGTAGGAGAATTTTGTCGTCAGGTGAGAAATGCAGAACCATGAGAGGCTCCAGGTGTCAGAGCCACGCCAGGAATCCCTTCCTGCTGCAGAAATAATGCTAACGGCAGCAGAAAACTGGACAAGCAACAGCAGCCTACGGCTGCCAGGGAGTCCCCTCTCAATATGCAGGGTTAATATCGCCCATTTACTCACCATCTCTCCACAATAAGAGGACAGGCCATGCTTGTGAAGGCACCTAGCTTTCTATAGTACAGACAGGCAAGAGTTTAAAATCTGCCAAGAGATGACGCTCAACTTAAACAAACAAGCAAAACACCTTTGTGTTGCAGCAGCCAAAGCAGCACAATGTCCCAAAGGTGATGCTGAAAGCAGCAGGCAGAATGAGGGAGGAACATTGGTAGGTTTCTGGCATGGCCTACTTTTGGGAGTTTTAGAGGAGCATTCAAAACCCATCATCATGTCTGAATTTCTACACAAAAAGCCTTTTCATTTCACTATAGACAACCCTTCCCATAGCTAACAGCTCTGAAAACACTGATTCACTGACAAAAGCTATTCGGGGATTTCATAGCAACCAACATTGTTTTGGTGAGAGAAACACACACAGAATGAGCTCAGACTGAGAAGGAAGCTAGCTCTGCTGTATTAATCATCAGGATAACAGGCCAAATCTCAAATACAAGCCCCCAAGATGAAGTTCATCAGCCCACATAATCTTCCTTTTTCCATAATTCATTTAATTTTCAGTTCCTTCTCTGCTATCAAATCACAAAAGAAACATCTTCTGCTTGCAGATAAACACACACCCTGTCTTTTCAGGGATTACCACTTTTTGAGGCTGAATGGATTTTAATTTTAAAACATCTTATCTGGGATTGCCTTCTACACATCTTTTCCATAAAAGGTGTAATTAATTTTATATGTTTAAAAGAAAACCTAGAGAAGGGGAAGTTAGCAGAAGATAGCAAGTACATTTGCATATTATTTTGCTAACATCTCAGATCAGCCTGTAAATAGAAGAGGCTTATTCCAGGGATTACATTGCTAAAAACCTTCCTTCCAGATGCAGGCCTGAATGGAAAGATCTCTTTTATGTTTTACTTAAATTTCCTACCTGCTGGCATGCAGTGGCACCTAATTACCTAGTTTCATGTCAAATTAAAGAGGTCTGCAGATTTCATAGACCAAAATAACTTCAGAAAAATCCAAGAAAACTCAAGGCACAAAGACAGGCTCTGCCAGACCTGCAGAATCTGCTGTGTAGGGCCTGACCTAGACCAACCTCCACTGGCCACTTTGGTGATTTTGTAAATTACAACAATAGCCAGTTGTTTTTGCTGCAGCCCTGTGTGCTTGGGAACTCTCCCATTCTGCATACACACCTTCACTCCAATCCTCTTATGCAAATATCTAGAGAAAGTCACCCCTGAGACAACAGCCTTGGCTCAGTGGAACAATAAGCCAGGCAAAAGTGTTGGTAAAGATTTACAACTATAAGACACTTCCCTGAAACAATGACTGCCTAATGTCTTTGTGCCATGACTGGGAGACTTGGAGATAGTGAGTAACTTTAAAACCAGAGAGAATTGTTCTTCTGTATTGAAGTGAGCCTGAACAACCACCTCTAGGTAAAAGAAATTGATCATTGAAGATATCTCTAATAAGCCTGACTTCAGTGGGAATTTAGTCTCTTAAAATCCAGTCCTAAAAAAAAGACCAGGCAGTGAAGCACGTACAGCAGGCACTACGCCCTAAGCTGTGTGTATTGTGCCATCGTTGCTAATACACCCCCAACACCTTTTCCACTTTGTCTTATGTACACAAAAATACTTCTTCCAGGTTTAAACTTATTTCTTACCAAAAGCAGCAAGCATTTTCACAGATAAGATAAGGCAGAGGCTTTGCTAATACTCTGCTGCCTGCACTTCTAGACATGAACACAAAATTTATATCCTTTCTCCATCTGTTCGTCCTGAGCTATGATGGAGTTTCCAGAAAGGTCTGTAGGAGAGAGGGCTTCCCCACACCATCTGGGCTGCTCTGTCTGTTGGAAATGCTCTTCATCCCTCAGGGACACAAGCTTATCTCCATGCTTGGTCTCAGTCTGCTGGATTAGCTGGGTTCTTCCTGAAGCAAAAAAGGCTGAGAGAAGCTTCCCAGGAAAGGGTAAGCTTCAGTCCCAGGACTGACTCCACTCAGTCACAGAATGACTGTAGGAAGCCATAGCCAGCCTTTTTTTGGCTGAAACACCAATACCATGATAGAAATATAAAAGGAAATATTCTTCATTGTTTAATTCAACAATCAACTCTGAATTTCATCTCTATTTCTTTCATAGTTCCCCTCTCCCCAGCCTGAGGGGTTCTGTCAGCTGTAGCATCTGCATGGTTCCCACTGGCACAGATCAGCCCGTGGCCATCCCTTTCCTCACCCCCGTCGTGGCACAGCAGACCCTGGGCAAATTAGAGTATGCACCACAGCATGGAAGGCATTGGTAACAATACATTGCTTTGTGTTTACTGACAAAATCAAAGAAGGTGGGCACTGTACAGCAACCCATCTGGGCAGTTTGAGACACTCAGGAAAGCTCAGATCCAGATCCTGGAGGAACAGGATTTAGCATTCATTCCCTCTGTGAATCAAAGGGAGCATTCCTAAAGCTGTTCAGTAGTATGTTAAATAAAATGCATTTCCTGCACAGATTCTTTAAGGTTGTTTCTTTCCCAGGCCTAAAAAGCTAAAGAAAACACAAAGGTAACAGGGACTAGCAACATGTTCAGGAAAGGGAAAACAGCACCACAGAAGCACCCAAATCCCAGCTCAGTGTTTCTCACTACTCAAGGATATCCTCTTAGTTAAGAACCAGCACATTTTGCCTGCTGAAATATGTAAACCCCCCTTCTCCAGTCTGGATTATCTAGTTAATCTGACACACGCTCTTCATGGTCTGCCTGGAGAACTAAGCATCACTCTGTGGCAGTAAAACAGCACCTGCATAGTCACTGCACGAAATGGATGTTTGCTGAAATGCATTAAGCTCTTTTATCACTCAAACCATCCTGCTTTACAAATAACAAACCTATTACATTTTTTCCTGTTTTGAATAAAACAAACTCAGAATACCCCTATTAATGAAGGATAAAACATTATTGTTTAATATTGCCATTTTGATCATTATGTGACAGCTCTGAGTTCTCACTTTACCAAGAGAGCTTAACCATTCCCTCCCTTCAGGCCTAGAAAGCCATGTTTTTTAACCTGCTACACTGAAAAACCCTACTGTTTCCATACCTCTGCCAACAAAAGCTTTTGTGCCTCTTAATGCCTTCCAGATGCCCAGCAGAACAGTGCCATTTGCAGTCCATTTCTCAGAAGACAACTGCCTTTTCAGCATGCAGTTCTCCTCCCACTCCCATCCTCTGACACACACACTCATTTTCCACTGTGCCGTTACACAAAGCATGGCACGTCTTCCGGATGTGTAAGGCAGAGGCCTCATCTGCTGGTGCCTTTGTCCCAGCAGTATGGATTGACTTTATTCATTTGTCCCAGCAGTATGGATTGACTTTATTCAAGCAAAGGTGAAAAACTAATCATGCATGTTCTGTTCACTGGCAGCTCTCATACTTCTCTGTTTTTTTTCCACAGTTATCCTAGCCCCATCAAGGAAGAAGTAGTTAACTGCAATAATAACTGTGTATTATGGTAATTAACTATTGTAGTGAAGGGGATGCAGGGGCAAAATGGGATGTCTAATTCACATAGGTGCATCCCTTCTACCTCATGGGTGGAAAGATATCTTTGTTCCTCAGGGCAGCACAGAGATGTTAAATCTTTGTCTCAAACAGATGAACTAGCTGAGGCTACAAGGCATGGAGGAGGGAAGCCACAAGTATTATGACTTATCCTTGGTTTGCCAAGAAACTTAGCACAGAGTATCTGGATGAAGAAACTCTGATATTGTACAAAGAAAACCTTGCACTGAGAAGCAGAATTAAAACATTCCTATGCAGCAATTGCAATTGTCAAGCACATGCCTGGTACACTCACTCTCTCAATGGAAGATGTTGAGCTAATGGTTTTAGGGCTCCAAGTGTTTCAGTGCTTTCACATGAGGGCATGAAGGGGTGCGCACCAATGAACACCTTGCCACTCATCCCAGATCCCAGTGAGAGATTGGAAAAATGGCAATGGGTCATCACAGATCTGAGTGTACAGCACTTCAAAGAACCAGCTGCTGTAACTGCCGCTTCTTCTTAGTGCTTGTACAGGTGCACACACACACACACATGCACGCACACCCCCCTTCACAATTCAACTGAGCAATGCTCCTCAGATGACACCCTGCCACTTAAGCAGTGATTACTGCACTCTGAAGTTTTGATCTGCTCCTGATACTCCTGCATCAGCACAGAGGGACATGACCAGAGGACTGGTGTTACTGCTCTACAACATTCTGCAAGAATATTCTTCCAAAAGGCCGTAAGGCCACCCTAGAGTCAGGCTGCCCTAAATGGGTGTTCTCTGCACACAGACACTTATATTCTTTGTCAAGACTGAACCAGTTGCTTTGTATGCAATGAATTTAGGCTGTGTCTCCTTATCTCCTACAACTTTTGAGAAAGAGCATCTATCAACAAACGTACAACCTGATTTAGGTGATATTCAGATCCTTTTTTTAAAAAAGGAATTTGAATTACACCTTCAGTTAAGACTGTAATCTTAGATAAACTGAATATGGACTTAGACTCAAAGCTCACAGCTCTTCACTTCGTTTAGCTAACGCCACCACAATGATAAAAGGCATCTTAGTTTATCAACAAGATTGGGAGCAAAAAGCTGGTAACTCTACAAACAATCCTGTGCAAATCAGAGGGGCAGATTCTCTTATCAGCAGAAAAGCTTGCTGTATTCTTTAGAAATCACATTGTTCTCAGGTAAGGGAAAACAGAACGACACTAAGCAGGAAGGTGAGTGTCAGACGTGGCTTTGAGATGAAATTTTAATGTGCTTACTGAGACCCTCAGCTTCTGTATGTAACCTCAGACCTTCTTGATCAACACACAGTTGCAGGTCCAAGCAGCTAATACTGCCCACAAGCTACATACACATGCAGCTAAGTTCTTCCCAGTAACAATATGTGATATCAATGCTGTTCTAGCTACAAGTTGCTTCTGTTTTCCTCACTCACATACCCAGCTGCAAAAGTGCCTCCCTTGCTCTGTGCCAGTCCTGGAACTTGCTGATCCCCTGAGCGAATTCCACCTGCTAACCTGGCAGAAAACCAGCCAGACTGAAACAAGTTAAGTGAATAGAGTCAAGCTGGACAGGAGCCAGAGCACCAGCACAAAGGAAAGGGGGAAAGGAGGAAGGCATGTGTACACACACTTGAGAATGGAAAGGAAAACCAGGGCCGCCTCCTCTTGGCAGCACCAAGATGCCATTATATCAGCTGAGCTGTAGGCATAGGCTCATCCTCATGCTACTGCAGCACTGCTATCCAAGCAAGGCAGATTAAACAGAGAAAAAGGGAAGCTAGCATGGAGATTCCCTACCCAAAGACTCGGCAAATATAAGCACAAGACCACTGACATAGGATGAATATTCAACCACTGAAGAATTCAACTGCAACGTACTGCACAAGCAGTCTCAACAGATGCCATTGCCTGGCCACCTCCTACCTACCCGACAGACAGACATCAAAGCAGAAAGTAGACATGCACTGAAGCTCTCAAGGCAGTCTTGTCCTTACTGAGGGTATTGCAGGTTGTTTGTACCGTCTGCCAGCCAAAAAATACCACAGTACTCCAAGTACAGAAATGCCAGTGTCCCATTTTTTCATCTACTCAGAGGAATGGAGCACTGGAGACAGGGGATCAGGCCCAGTCAGCATGTGTTCACGAAAGGCAAGTCCTGCCTGACCAACCTCATCTCCTTCTATGACCGGGTGACCCGCCTGGTGGATGAGGGAAAGGCTGCTGATGTCATCTACCTAGACTTCAGCTAGGCCTTTGAAATGGTCTCCCAAAGAATTCTCCTGAAGAAGCTGGCAGCCCATGGCTTGGACAGGTCAATGCTCGCCTGAATATGAGCCCAGGTGCCCAAGAAGGCCAATGACATCCTGGCTTGTCTCAGGAGCAGTGCAGCGAGCAGGACCAGGGAGGTGATCATCCCCATGTATGCTGCTCTGGTGAGGTCACACCTTGAGTGCTGGGTTCAGTTTTGGGCCCCTCACTACAAGGACATCGAGGCCCTGGAGCATGTCCAGAGAAGGGCTACAGAGCTGGTGAAGGGCCTGGAACACAAGTCCTGTGAGGAGTGGCTGAGGGAGCTGGGGGTGTTTAGTCTGGAGAAGAGCCCAAGGGAGCCCTTATTGCTCTCTGCAACTACCTGAAAGGAAGGTGTGGGGAGCTGGGGGTTGGTCTCTTCTCACAGGTAACTAGCAATTAGACTTCCCACAGTACTGACCTTCCAGTACAGACTACCTTCAGAAATACAGAGACAGTACAGTCAGCATGACGAAAAGCACAAGATATGACCATGGGTGAATTTCTTCAAAGTTAAAAAAAAAAGCACCACAAATTAAAAAACATCCACTCCAATGTACAAAATTACAATGAAAAGTCCAAACTTTGTTATTTTTTTTTCAAAGGCAAAGCAAACACAATTAGACAATATTTACAGTTCAGAGTGCAGCATCTTTTACTGCTGCACAGCAGAAAGAAAGAACACCCACGTTTCATCAGATTACTTGCTCTGTCGACTAAATTTCTGTTAATTACAATTGGAGCCTGGCCACCCCAGGATAGGGATTCATCTCTCTTAGAAGGCTAGTCCCTAACAAAACAATACTACAGGAATTCTATAAAGCTACATTAAAGCAGAGGAATGTACCTTTTCTACAGGAACATAATAATACAAAAACATCTCTCCATTTCAAACTTCTTCAAGAACTGCCATGCTTATCTTTACGCAAAAGAAGCTAGCCATCTCTCACAGCAGCCCGCTGGTTTATGGTTTGTCTTGCTCATCCTCATGCATGTCTTGCCAAAGGAGTCCCAAGTCTTCCACAACCACAGAAACTCACCTCCCCTTTTCAGACTGCGGGAGGCAGTTCCATAGCTTTTCACAGCATCATCCTCATCCTCAGTGCATGAACACATGCCAAAAGGATGAGGAAAACCACCCATGCTGTTGACCTTCAGAGCTCCATCACAGAGATGAGAGCATCAGAGCGAAGATGCACAGCCTAAAAGAGCTATTATAGCATTCCAACAGCTCTGGCAAACATTGACTCACACGGTTGTTTCAAGGCTTTCCTCATAACTGCAGTAGTGAGTGGCAGATTTTACTTACATATTTTAAACAAAAGTAAGAAAGATGTCTGAAAACAGCCAGAAGTATTGAAGGAAAAGTCCTAAAGCAGGTAATTAATTTTTTAAAAAGTACTGAGAGTAAAAATGCCTCCTAAAGCTACTGCAGCTAAAATAAAATTAACTCTATTGATTCAGCTTCAATTTTCAGGACATAGATTTGTCTGCAACTACAGCAAAGTACTGACAAAACAGTAGTCACTGCTCTTCCCCCGTTTCTAAAGATGGCAGCTGACCAGTATATACTATGGGGATTAGAAGCTACATTAGTTACCTCTATCTCTGATCATTATCTCTGCCAACCTGTAATTACGACAAATTCTTCTCTCGCAATTGTTTGTGTGCTCGATTGATGTTAATCTTCTAGGTATTTGAACAGTGACTAATTTCATATAAACAGAAAGTCATCAAAGTACAAAGACTAGCAAACAGCACTACCAGATACCAGTTAAAAAATTTGCCTGTGCTCACTTTGCCACAATGATTGTTCAGAGGTTATTTCATTTGGAAATGTAATAGCATCAGCCTGGAGGTCTTACATTACTGAGATCTTTCTTGCATTTTGCCAGTTCCCAGAAATGCTGCAAACCATGATCAAGCAAAATAACAGCACACAAATTGAAAATCAATATGCTATTATTCCAAATCTGAACATCAAAATGCTGATGTTGTAACACGTGGGCTTCTGTTGACTACCTGCTGAATCTACTTCCTGCAATAGCCTTCAAACAATTCCAGTTTTGTACCAAAAGCTAAGTGAATAGACAGTTTGCTTTTAAAAACAGATGGGATATAATAAAAGTAAATGTGATTGTGAGGAATCCACAAACTTGCATTATCCCTACAGTTTATGACAGGCCTTCACTCTTCTTCCATACTACATCACTCAAGGAAAAGCAGCATTATGATTTTTCTTTTAGGAATGTGCTTTGCTACCACAGAGCATCCACACAGCTTCATCTTGAAAATCCCCACAGCTTTTTGGCACATGGATATGAAACAACAAATCACGTTTGGAAATGTAGTAAGTGGCAACTTCTAAGCCTACAGTAGCAAGTTCCTAACCAGGTACTCCAGGAATATTACCAGTCCTTTTTCTCCTTAGCAGGGCAACCATACACTGTCCAAACAGCTCTTGCATGCTCCCCCATCTCACCTCCTGAACAGGCGGTGCAAGTGGATTCTTGAACTCTGAGAGTGACACTGGGAGGGAGAACTTGGAAAGCATCGATGGCAGATTGTGGCCCCGAAACTGACAAGAAAATGCATCTGCTAATGGAGAATAACTACAGAAAAGAGAAAAAAGCAGAAGTCAGTTTTATAGTGCCGGTCAGTGTAATATTTATCCACTTAAGCATTACATTAAGTGTCAATTTCAAATGAAATATTCTCTATCATCTAAAAACACAGTAAGGGTACTTAACGGCATGTTTCATCTTGCTTTAAGTAACCATGTAGAATATGTATTTTCATCTTGGCATTACATTCAACTTCACTGTATTACTGAGGGTGTGGAAAGAATCCAGAGAAGAAAAATAAAAATGATAAAAAGTCTAGACCTGTGCAGTCTCTGATCAAAGGAACAGGGACTGGTCAGTCACGAGATGACAGGACTGGGGATGGGCAGTATGTAAGCACAATCTTCAAACAAGCTAAATGCAGCTGCAGATGTGACTGCTCTCCCTGCCTGTGCTGAACAAGGAAAGCAATATGACTGATTAGAAGTACAGGAGAGTCAAGTTAAATATTAAGAAAACTGTTTGTCTTCAAGAACAGCACTGCCATGTATGACACAGGCACAGCTGTTCGTGCATGACCTCAAGGTCCCTTTCAGGACTATTTTTATACTTCCATCCCATTAGTTTTGACCTAGAAGTATTTTCCTATAACTGAGTTCCAACATGGATTCTAAAAACATCTCAAAATACAACCCAGAAAAAGTTGCCAATCTTCAGCAGAGCAAAAATATCCACTGCTGCCTCCATATCTTCCTTGATTGCCACTACCTTCCCTCAGACTATCTGCATTACCTTCAGTCTACTGAAAGGCATGTAAGTGGAAATGCCATCATATGAAACAACACAATATTGATGGCAACACTACCCTGACTTGCTAATTTGATTCTCTTCAGGTGATGCTGTGTGCCAGATACCCAGACAGTCCCGTGAAATATTCAGTGATTTAACTTAATCAAGTTTTCTAAGTCTTTCCACATTGCTTAAGGATCATACAACCTTTTCTGATATGGACACAGTGATGTACTAAAGTATGGGACATACTAAGAGTAGCATCACAATGTAAATATTGTTTCCAAGTCCCACGTCACTGCAGAAACATATTGAACTGCTTTGATACCGCTCCCTACCCCAGACAAACTCATATGTGGCTTTGCAATTTCCAGCACATGTAATGATTAGTGTTCTGCACAATTGCAACAAATTCATACACAACAAAAGATCTACCCTGTATCCAGTCAGATAGGAAAGGAAAGAAAATCTGCACTTCTCACCAATTTCTTAATACAATCATTGATCTTCCTTCTACTTACAGACAGACACTGGCATTTGGAGAAAGCATGTAGACATTGTTTTCACACAGCGGATAAATAATAATTGCTTTTCCCCAGTAAACAAGATGTGCAGCAAGCTGAAAAACCTGCATTAAGGAAACAGGGAAAAGTTAGGACAGCAAAAAAGCAAAATTCAAAATCTCAGCAGGACTTCCATACAATGACAGAAAAGTCATATCAGATGACCAAAAAGTCTTGTTTGAGCTGAAATGAAAGCAAAATATTCTATCTTTTAACTCTGCCTTCAGAGTAAGTTCAGGGTTTAAATAACATGTGGCACATCAAAAAACATTTGACAAGGTTAAGAATTTCCACAGCAACCCATGATTCAGCTTTGGATGCAGGACTGATGTGCACCATCACTGCACCACTGATCTTCATTTCGCCCATCTTTCCCCCACACTCTAAGGCTCAAGCTTTCTCTGTGCACTCTGCTCACGCTGAAAAAAAACTAACATGCTCATATACCACCGAAACCCACTGGCATGAAGAACGAAAATGTCTTGTGAATTAAAAGAATTTCAGCTTACAGTTCCCCGTACCTGCAGCAATGCCAAGTCAGCATCTTGAGCCAGTTGCTGCAAATTCTTCACAGCAGAGGTAGTTTTAATTACTCTCACCAGGGCAGGAGAGCAGTCCAATGGGAGCTCATTAAGCAACGACTTCTCATCATTTAGAAGTAATAAGGCATGGTAAGGCCTGCAGAAAAAGAAGGAATATATTTGCCCAGTAAACTGCAACTTTTCCTAAAGGTTTAGTTATTCCCAGGCCATGATACCTCATCTGGTAAAAGTGACACTCTAATATTATCATCCTTTTGTTGTAAGTGGATTCAGAGTAAGCTTATTTTTATGTTACAAGATAAGATGTTCCCCACAAAATGGGGATAAAGGGTTATATGATAACTGGATACCCTAGTGACTAGAGAAGAAATGACACAGTGCTGGCATACAGTTAACCCTAAAGAATTCGACTGAAAACTGCACATTTGCATCACTGAAATACAGAATGAAGTAGAAGAGAGGAAGAAGGCAGGACTGAGTTAGTTTTGCAGGTAAAAAGCTGTAACCATAAAGAGCAAGAAATAAGACATCAAAGAGCCCAGGCTCTCTTTCCTCTTTAAGAAAAATTAGTCCTGTGTCAACAGATTCAAATGAACACACAATTTCTCTGAATGCAAATAGTGCAGACCTCTCCTGCAGCACTGCCTACCAAACTCAATTATGTTAACCAAACCACCTTATGGTAACATGAAAGCTGTGGCTTTGCACCACCACGTATACAGCAGCAGCACAGTACCTCAGCATAAGATTCAGGGAGTCCTGTCTCAGGTCACGCCCCAGCCACCCACCACTCAGCGTCCTTTCATCCCCCCAGCTGTTCCAGTACAATCATTTGCAGCATAATACTTGGGCCTGGTGAAAGGACAAACCGCAGCCTGAAGGACTTGCTCTTACCTGATCGATTTCAGGCTTCTCTCAATTGCTTCTGGAGGAATAAAGTTTGTTGCAACATAATGGATTTTATGAGGCAGGCAGAAACTCACTTCCAGCCAGTTGTTGATATGTAATCGGACCACTCCTGTTGTACAGAGACTATAATGGGAAGAAAATAAATACATACAGCATTTATAGTATATACCAAGTAAAAATAGTGGACCAGATTGATTTCTGCACGGGAATCAGAGCAGGGCAAGAAAAGGGTGAGAAGGGTGAGTGCACCATGTCTACTGCCAGACTGGATGAGGACAAGATGGATGATTCCTGGCTGCAAGGGATTCCTTAATGTGTACTTACAGAGCATTATGTATTATGAGGCTTTGGGGAAATTTGCAAGACTATATCCCACTGACTGCCACTTCCCTCTGCTCTTAACATTGCAGCAGTATCTCAAGAGAGAACAGTTTCTTGAAGGTCTCCAGCAAGGTCACTACACTAGAAAATTCCCTAGACCAGAGATGGAAAGGGCAAAGATAAATAAGGCACAATGTTTTCACCACCATTTTCCATCTTTCTGGAAAAAGCTCTGTTTGTTCAGAATCCATAAACAGTTCAGAGACTTGAGACTTAAACATATGCATCCAAGAAAAGTGTCTCAAGCTGAAAAGCAGAATTGCAAAGTTTCCCTTTGGGATAAGTATTTGCCTTATTTGCCCTCACTCCTGCATTTCAAAAGCATGTTGAACCACAAAAAGTAGTTTCTGCCAAAATCTCAGTTCCACAAAGCAGACAAGAGCACCTATATCACAGATATAGGTGCTCTTGGCACCTATAGGCCCAGAACATCTTTCCATGTATAGGGAGTTAGAAACAAAACCAAACTCCCTAATCATTCTTAAGCCAAAGCCAACTTTGTCTATACTGGAGAGCTGAACTTCTCAAGATGCCTACAGGCTGTTGTCCTCCAAGATTAACAAAGTGCATCAGAGGCTAAATGAATATTGCCTGAATTCAAACCTCATCCTCAGAAAAAGAAAAAAAAAAACAGTCCTCAGAATGTTTCATCCCGAGAACAAAACCCAGTCCTCAAAATGTTAATCACTCCATGGCACCAACTCCTAAAGATGAGCTGGCTGGAATCCATCAGGAGTACGCACGCAGGTAACTGTAACTGTAGATCACAGAATCACAGGTAGACCTTTACAGGCCAGGTTTCAGACAAAAAAAACAAACCTCTAGCTCCCTTAAGATGCCCTCTGCTTTTGAAGTTTGTTCTAAAATATTTTTTTCTAAACAAAACAATATTTTGAAGGTTTAGGTTGGATATTAGGGAGAACTTCTTTACAGAAAGGGTTGTTAGGCATTGGAATGGACTGCCCAGGGAAATGTTTAGATGTAGAGCTTAGGGATATGGTTTAGTGAAGGACTTGTTAGTGTTAGGTCAGAGGTTGGACTAGGTGATCCTGGAGGTCTCTTCCAACCTAGACAATTCTGTGATTCTGATTCTGTGATTCTTTTTACAAACTTCAGTTTGCAAACATTCCAGTCTAAATTTTAAATTTGAGTGTGTTGAGACTTGTAATATGACTTTTGTGTAGATAAAACCCAAGAATTTCCCCTCTGCTCAAAACACATTTAAAAACAAGCCAGGAGCAGACAGAAATTGAATACATGTCTTGAACATTCTTTATGTGGTGATTTAAACATTTATTCTGAGCGCTTAATTTTAGGCCACAAACTAACATGCTCTTTTTCAAGTTCATCTGGTTGTATAAGGAGTTTAGAGAGATCAGAAAATTCAGCTTTAAAACAAAGGCATTGGTAGCTTTGGCTGCCAGTGTAACTATTCACCAAACCACAACAGAGTGGTGAGAGCACAAACAAGATCCTGTCCTGCCTTTTGCATGATCAGACTCATAAAGTCAAATCTCACTGTAGACAAAGCTTTTGTAAAGCAGGGGCCATGGTTTTGTTCTCAAATCCTGCACTGAACACTGAGAAGTATTTATTTTCCAAAATGTTAATGGAACAAACACTATACGTGTTTTCCTTTAAAAAAAAATTCCCTGAAAAGCTAAATCCACTCTCCGGTGCTACCATCTCACACCCATTTAGAGGCTACAAACCCTGAAGGAACATGCAAAGCATGGCAAACACCTCAGTTTGTCTTGCTGCAACTCCGGTAACACTGCTTAACCCACCAGACATACACTAACTGACAGAGAAAGCTGAATTATCTTAAAATACATCAAGGTAAAGGGCACCTTGAAGCAGTAGTTATCCACACTGTGTAGGGGCCCAAACACCCACAAGAGAAAACATGACAAAAAAAATCAATTGCACAAATGAGTTAAGATACTATGTGAAAGTTAGTGTGGTTGTCAAAATGCGTTACCAAAATGAAGCAAAGAAACATGAAAACATGAAACATTTGCAGGGATATTCTCCCTGTGTACTCTAACACTCAGGAAAAATATATGCTTGGTTCCTTTCATTCTTTGGTCCAAGTGCATTAAGGCAAAAGCTTTAATTATATAATTACATTCTCCACAGCATAATTTTGTCTACATTCCATTATACAACAATAGCCTAAAATTAAAGACAACAAGAAAAACAGATTTTGAGCTCTGATTTCAATTTTAATTTCATTTTTCCACATTTGCATTCAATTTCAAACCTTCACTATAGCTAGCTTTATGTAACAATTTCTCTTTCACTCCTCCCCTTGTGGATGGAAAATAATTTAAGTCTCTAATAATCTGGCTGGGAACAAAATACATCCACCAGCAACAATGTATGTGACTGCACTTAGCCAGTCAAAATCAATTAGTTTTACCAAAATATATGCAAGGATTCATGAAATACAGTAAAGTCCAAGAAAGTGAAATGGACAATGGGATGGAGTGCACCCTCGTTGAATTCACAGATGGCATAAAACTGTGAGGAGTGTGATTTACCAGAGGGCCATGCAGATATCCAGAGGAACCCTGTCACGCTGGAGCAATGCACTGTCAAGAACCTCATGACAGTCAGCAAGGAGAAGTGCAAAGTCCTGCACCTGGGGAGTAACAACCCCAAGCACCAGCAAATGCTGGGGGCACCCAGCTGGAAAGCAGCTTGGCAGAAAAGGTACTAAGAGTCCTGGTAGACACCAAGAAGAACAAGAGTCAGCAATGTGCCCTTGCTACAAAGAAGACTAACGGCGCCCTTGGCTGCATCAGGGAAGGTACTGCCAGCAGGGTAAAGGAGGAGATCCTTCCCCTTTACCTAGATTTGGTGAGGCCACACCTGGAGTGCTGTGTCCAGTCCTGGGCCCACCAGTACAAGAGAGACCTGGACATACTGGGAAAATCAAATGTAGGGCCACAGGGATGATGAAGGGACTGCAGCACCTCTCCTGTGAGGAGAGGCTGCGAGAGCTGGGACTGCTCAGCCTGGAGAAGAAGAGGCTCAGGGGGATCTCACCGATGCCTGCACATCCCTGAAGGCAGGGTGCACAGAGCATGGAGCCAGGCCCTGCTCAGCGGTGCCAAGGGCCAGGCGCAGAGGCAGTGGGCACAAACTGGAGCACAGGAGGCTCCCTCTGAGCACCAGGAGGCACTTCTGTGCTGTGCGGGTGTCGGAGACCTGGCACAGGTTGCCCACAGAGGCTGTGGAGTCTCCTCCTTGGAGATCTCCCAAAGCCACCTGGACATGGGCCTGGGCTGTCCTACTCGGGGTGGCCCTGTGGGAGTACGGGGGGAGCACATGGGCCCAGAGGGGCCTCAGGCCTCAGCCATGCTGTTGTTGTGTGAAATTGAAGTTTGGATCCGCATTTGCTTTCATTTTTATTTGTTTCCCACAAAGTCATCTATTTAGCAAGCTTTTTACTGTAAGCCTCATGAATCCCCATGAGCTGGCTGCCAGCTGTTTGGCTGGGGACCATGCACACCCAGAAGCTTCCTTCTTTAGGGACAGAAGCACAACACCAAAAACTGGCAACAGAAGAAAGAACCAAGCAAACAAGTTGTAAGTTATCAAAGTTGCATTACAGAGTCACCTAGCTGCACTTCGACTTTGCTCTTCTCAAACAACTAAAATTGTGGAGCAAACAGTCCTGTGTAAGTGGTGATATCCATGCTCACTGAGCACATGTAACTCTATAACATGATGTCCGTATGTAAAAGATGTGGTGCTAGCTCCACTGTGCTGATCCTATCCTAAAGAGGCTGAAACACAGTTAGAAACCAAAGCGGAATCATCTGTACCTAGCAGCAGTGAACAGGTCAAATCCGAAGGAAAACTTAGAGCACAGACCTCGCTATCCCACCCCCAGTCCAGCACCAGGAAGACACAGGACCACAGAAGGTGAGAACACTGTGTTGGCCAGCACTGTACCGTGAGCCTCTGGCTCGGGGACGCATTTACATAGCCCCTGACAGGAAACATAGAATTACATAAAGATTTCAAAGCTGTGGTAGATTTACAAGAAATGTACAGGATTACCTCTTTTCTTCTTTGCTCCTTTCCCAACTTCTCTTCACGTTTTATGGGGATTTTTTCAGTGCTACTGCACGCCGAGGTTTTTCACTGAACCATCTGCTCTAATTCCAAACGCCCTTTTCAGAACAGTTATATATTATACAAGGTTTGTTTTGTCTCATGTGCACTACTTTACATGCAACCATAGTGAATATCATCTGCTGATGAGTTGGTCTCCAGTAACCTTTCTTCAAATCTTCCTCATCTATTTGTGTTTTTATTCCCTTCACTATTATCTATAAACTTTGTCACTTCACACATTGCCCCTTTTTCCAGGCCAGTTATCAATATGAACACATTGAACAGCACAGGTATGAATGCAGATTGCCACAGACAAACTGGGTAAAAATGGCTTCATTCTCCATATTCTAATCCTCCATTAAATCCTCATTGATGTTCCATTTCTCTCATGAAAACTTAATTTCAACACTTTTCGTTGGAAATCTCTGCTTAGATGCTACATGATGAGTGATGCTGAGGGATACATAGCAAGGGATTAGGATACTGACAGGGGATTTTGTAGTAATCTGAAAATGAATCAGGGAAGAGTAACCAGTAAAAAGCTGTTCGCTGTCTCTCCAGTGTAAGACCTAAAATACATCTAATGAGACTGGGAGGAGGAACAAAGTTCAAAAAGAAACAGAAAGAAACAGAGCAACCAGTTAAGCCATGGAGCTCCTTATCAGAGGATGCTGTGGTTGTTAAATATTTACTTTGGCTTGCAGGAGAGTGAACTAATTTCGGGAAATGAGATCAGCTTAAGGCTGTTGAATATACAGAAAGCACCTCCAGAGCTGCAAGCTGCAGGAAGCTGTGGAATATTTTAGGGAATATCAATGCTCTTTTGCTCTGTTCTTATGCTTTGCCCTGAATAGCAACTGTGATTTAATCCCCCCAAAATGGGAATCTTAAAGTTGGCCAGATCCTACAGAATCCCAGCCTTCTTTTTCACAACTATCAGCAAAACACAGCCAATCCCACCTCACATTTTATAAACTGGTTATAAATTCCTATACACACAACACATCTTATGTTTATCCCGTTTACACCATACATTAATAACATGCTTGCTAGTTTTGTAGGGGTGAGCTTGTAGCTTTTGAGATTATTTTTGCTAGAGGTTGTGACTATTTGGAGCTTTCAAATAGTTTTACTCTTCCCTGTAAAAGACATCACTGTCCTTTGGTCAACTAACTGTAGTTGGCTTATATGTCATAGTACAGTCATATAAATAACATATAATAATTCATTAATTTTCATATAATTATTCCTCTTCCCCTTAAGGTGATGAGAGGCTAGATCCACCAGTCAGTTCAAATCCCACTAGGCTAAAATGTATAAAGGCTCTTTGTGTATTAAAAACAAATAAACAAAAACCAATCCTCTCCTCCCCCTCAAAAAATCGTATTTTCACTTTTCTTCTAATATAAAGCTAATAAAAATTTGCTAAAAACAGATGGGCACTTAGCTATCATCACGCTAACAAATTATCTGCTCTAACAATTGGTGAAAGTAGTCTTAATTCCTTAAATTGAAGGCTGGCTTACAGGAGGCCCCCATTGTAAAAGCAGGAAAGGTTCCCCTTCCTCTGAGGGGAAGGTGAAAAAGATTTTCAAACTTGTTTTCTCAACTAATGGAAGAGAAACATCTGGTTTTAGGTATTAGCCAAAAAGGTCCCAGGAAATAGATGTTGCTTACCTCCAAACTGTCAGTTTAATAATACTCAGTTACAACAGCAGCAGTAGCACTACAGTCAAAATGACCTGGCTACTGATTACTACCTTATAAAACAAGGACATTTCATTCAAAATGCAACGGACATTGAGCTATAAAAAGATTTGTACACTCATGGTTTACTACAAACCAGCTTACTAAGGGACATGTTGGGTCTTGCCTGAAATACCTCAGCACCATCTACAGGAAACCAAAGGCTAGACAGCAATTCTGAAGCAACTGCAATAATTCAAGAAGCACTTGACTGAAATTCCAAAACAAGCAGGCACTAGGAAATGTTGGCTTGAGCAAATCTCAAATGGGGAGACGGGATCCCATCTGCAATTCAAAGTGCCCTCTCCACCTAACTATGCTTCCCTATGCCAAAGGCTATGCCAGAAATGCCCATATATTTAAACCAGTACATTGTCACTGCATGTACTTATCGCAGAATCATAGAATGGTTTGGGTTGGAAGTGACCTTTAAAAATCACCTAGTCCCATGGGCAGGCACTTCTCCTACTAGGCCAGGCTGCCCAAATCCCCACCCAGCCCAGCCCTGACCACTGCCAGGGATGGGGCACCCACAGCTCCTCTGGGCAGCCTGGGCCAGGGCCTCACCACCCTTACAATAAATAATTTCTTCCTTATACATAATCTAAGTCCACCCTCTTTTAGTTTAAAATCATTAGCCCTTGTCCTATCACTACATGACCTTGTTATAAGTCTCTCCATCTTTCTTACAAGCCCCCTTTAGGTATTAAAAGACTCTTCTCCAGGCTGAACACCCCCAGCTCCCTCAGCCTTTCTTCACAGCAGAGGAGCTCCAGCCCCCTGACCATCCTCATGGCCTCCTCTGGACCTGCTCCAGCAGATCCCCATCCCTCCAGTGCTGGACAGTTTCTTCTACTTGACCAAAAAATTATTTTAGTTATATGCTTGCCCTGCAAGGTGCTGCTGCACCTCTCACCTTATCTGCCTGCAGGTGTAATAAGCATATTTCCTATTTTCTCATATAAAGTATTAATGGAAAATGCAGAACACCACCTTATTACCTATCCAGCTAACACTGTTAATGACTCTTCAAAGAGAGCTTTCCAATCAAATGCAAAGTCATTTATCCTTTTATCAACAGTTTAATTCTTAACTTGCTTGTGACAATGCCATGCAAAATAGTGTCAAAATTTGACATGCACGTCCTCTACCCCACCCACAATGCCTAAATGAGGGAAATGAGGGAGACTGCTTTGTTTTATATCTGGGAGCCAGCACCAATGTGTGTTTCTCCATGGCCAGTCTACTCCTTATTTCATGGAAGGACACTAGTACCACTCCATGAGCTTGGGCTATATGTTCCTCCAGTCACAGTTAAATGCCACAAGATGTCACTGTGTCACTAAAATGTTTGGAAACAAGATCAGTATCTGCCCTGTCATGAATTCATACCCTGAGAGGAACAGAGAAACGTAAAAAGCAAGTGAAAAATTTGATATGAGAATTACAGGCTATGAATAAAAAAAAAAAGCCTTATTTTAAAATTTAGCATACAATTCATGAGAATCTTATTGAACAATATGCAACACTTGTTCCGAACAGGCTGAAATTCACACCTCTTGAACGCAGTAAAAACAGCTTATTAGAAGTTTTATAACTTGTCTGCAATCATTAATTTATTTAGGTTTTCAGTGCCTTGCCTTCCAGGTCTTTGTGATTGTTCCCTTTGAACAAGGGAAATTGTGACCTAGGGAAACTAAAGAGTTGGTCTAAGATCATACACTGTGCCTGACAGTCAACGAAGGAACTCAACAGTAGTTTTCCTAAGTCCAGACAAACACACTAATCAAGGGGCTCATCTTTCACCCCACCAAACCTTTCTGTCTTCTGTCTTTCTCCTGCCAAGTGTATATCCTGAATGAAGGTGTCTGCTCTGCATGACGAGTCAGCACCGACATACGGTTGAAGCAGTATGCTGGAGAAGCTGCGTGCCCAACTCCTGCTGAAATTCAACACTAGCTCAATGCTTCTTTGAAATCCTCACCAGAACCTTTAATCCAGTCAAGAAACAGCATGTTACACTTTCCATTCTGCTGAAAGTCTCACCACCTAATCCAAATTCACTGTCTAGACATGCACAGTGTAACCAAATGAAGCCAAGGCAGTATCTAACGTGGCCATCAGTGCTATATGCAGCATTTTTCTCTTACCTGCAGGTTTATAGCACTACTACAGAGACAAAATATTCATATTTTTATATTCAGATTTTTCAGTTTTACAATTCGTTTATCCTTATGTGCCTTTGTGCCAAAGAGGAAAATAATTATTGAAGCTGCAACAGATCACCGACTTTTAAGAAACATAATATATCCAAAGGGAGACCAAGGTGATGATTAGGATAGCAATTCTGCAAACATTTTACCTGACACCTAGCCTCCACCTCGTCTAAACCCAAATCTCAATGAGTCAGCAGCATAAAGACATAGATAACCTCCTAAGGAACAGGGCCAAGAGGTTTCAGTGACAAGCAACATACTATAAGCTATGAAGGAAATCCTGCTTACCTGTCATAAGTCTCTTTGAGATCTCTGGCCAATTTGCACTTGGGCAGGATATGATGAAAAGGTGACTGTGGCCCTTCTGTGGCTATGGAAAATTTCAAAACAAGGAAGCAAACAAATAATTTCAAAGCAGAGAGAATTTCCTTTTCCCCCTCTAGGCAAAGGCAGTACCTTAGGCACAGAATCCATATCTTTTTAATCTACATTTATATTTCAAAGCTTTTATGATAATCCAAGTCAACCATTAAGATAATAACAATGAATTAATGCCAACTTCTGATCCTCAGCTTAGTTAAACACATTACCTGTGAACTTGACGTGATCATTTTAAGTGTTTTTGTTTTTATACATACTAGGTTTTATTTTCAATACTTGAAGCAAGATGATGTGTCAGCAAGAGTTCACCTTAGATGGTGCATATTATTTTAATAAGTTGCTATAAAGCATGGTCTACAAAAATGCTGTGCATAAAAATCTGTTGGCCATGAAAACTACATGTAAAAGTAAAATTTCCACACAAGAAGTCTAGTAACTAAACATAGTGTTAGAGCATAGGAAACTTGCTCTACGTTAAGTAGCTACATATGAGTTCTTCCATATCATCCTGACAGGCAGATCCAAACATGATGGTTTAGTACACCCTCTCCAATGATTGTTCTGAACCAAGCTAGCAAGGAAAGCAACCAAATTACTTCACTTCTAAAGCTGACATCTCTGCACAGGGATAGTTTTCTTGGATGAGGAAAAATGCAGTCAAAAGCTGTAAGAATGCTGAAGAGCACCAAAACTTGTTCATACTGATCCCAGCCACAAAAGAAAAAGGCACAATTAAAACTTCTCTGAAAAAGTGCTCCTGCACAAATACAGTTGTACACAAAGCTAAGCTCAACACTTACTTTCTGACATGGCAGACACTTCATCCTGAATAGCTAAGATCAGCTTGGCCTCCCTGGTCAGGTACTGGCAGCGGCGCTCCTCATGCTGCAAGACGATGGCGATTCGACGGGAAAGGTTGTGTAAGCAGTTTATCACTGATGGATCTGCATTGGCCTACAGGCAAGACAGAAGGGAAACTGTCTGGTCATTCAGCCACAGTCACATTTTTGGAACTAGAGTGATGGATAAGTAATCAAAGCAATTATTTTCAGCAGATACCGGTCTCTCTGGCAACTGGCTGAAGAATGGAGTTTTCTCTGACAGTAACAAAGCTCCCAGAGAAAGTTAAGGAAGAGGAAAGTGAAGGACTTATAGACTTGTTCATGAACATCAAATTAACACAGCACCTGGAGTATGATACTCGTATCTGTTTTTTTTTTCCAGCTCTTACTAGGCCTTTTGCTAGCAAAGAGACCAAAGAACTCAATTTCACATAGCCAGAAAAGAAGATATCAAGTTATCTGAAAAGGAAGTGCATCACAATGTTCAGGTTAAATTCACTGGGAGTATAAGGACTGCAGTGCCTTTAACATAGCCCACTCTCACCATGTTGGTTGTACTGAAGTTTGTCCTATACAACTAGCATTTGTCTTGTCAGTATGTAAATAGTACCAACAAATGATCAACACGTTGATACAAAAGCAAAATGAATCTGGACATACATTCCAAAGCATTTCACAAATATGGCTTATTACAAACACTTGCATTTGTGCAAGTCCCGGAGCGAAAGTGCTAGAAAAATCTATCACGTAAGTACAGCTGATAAGGGGGGACTCAGCAGCTCTAGTCAGAAAGTGCACAGTAAGCAGCTGCTTCATGTTTGTTAAGACTTTTAAAGGAATTTACAGTTCTAGCAAGTGATAACTTGGCATGTAAACTAGCAAACCATGAGTCAACATTTTCAAATTCCACTCTTCTTGCTGAGTCACGACACGTTGGTAACCCTGAGCTTAAACACAGCAGGATCAGTGCTGATTACAGTGTTTGGGACTGCCTGCTCTGTCTGCCCGCTGCAGATGGGCTCATCTTTATCACAGAATACCTCCACCCACACTTTGCAGTGCACTAGACTCTGCTAGGAAAAAAAAATTCACTTGCTTTACACATAGCACTTTCCAAAAACTTGACAGCTCTCTATGAAGTAAGAGTGTCTCATTTGGCAAATACAATTAAATGCTATATTAAGCACATAGTACATCAGTATCCTCACAGTGCCAAAATGCAAAAAAGTGAGTTTTCCTAGGAGAACCACTAGAAAACAGATTCTAAAGAAATGCAGACAAGAGGAATGTATGTGTTACTAAAAGATCAAAACTTTTGAAGCTAACAGCTCTTAATGCATGAAATTTAAAATCAACTTCTGTATTGCAAATTTGGCACTTCCTAACCTAAGAATGTCCCAAAGCACAGCAACACTGGCTTCCCAGCAGAACTCAATGAACGATATCTTGCTTGATTCAGATTGGGATAATTGTCTCTTGTGAAACCTTGCATTTCCACTGAAGAAAAGCCACTTGGACTATGGCCATGTATAAAGTACCGGTGCTAAAAGGGAAAAAAAAAGTCACTTCACAGTCAAGGAACTGGAGGCTTTAAAATCATGACATGTTATCCAAAGTCCTAGTCAAGCAAAAATCAGCCATCTCCAGCAGGACAGCTATTCCAATGCCATCCTTCATTTTCAGCATGTTGCTTCACATGCATATGTGCCACAAAAATAATATGATAGCTCCACAGACGTAACCTGTGGGCTGTGAAGAGAAAGCCAGAGCTCAGAAATCAAATAATGCTTGAACATAATGAAATTTCTAGGGTTTTATACTATGAAATTAGCGAAACCAGGATCCCTTAACACTGATACCAACATCTCATCAACAGAGTAGACTTAAAAAGAAACTCCAAGGAAAACATACATATTTGCTCCAGATTTTTGTTTAACATCAAAGTGTATTTATTCCTCACATGTTCCTGCTTCTCATTCAGAATGCTACATACAGCCAGTTGCTCCCTGGCATGCTCCTTCTTTTACAACAGCCTCATGGCTAAAAAGAGGCAGCTTTCAAACACTATCCAACTAATTGTAAAGAGGCCTGCAGGTAATGAGCAGAAGCACATGGCTCTGTATCACGAAGCATGATTAAGGGCTCTAAATAGTGCTGTTCTGAAGTATCATTTCAAAAAGAGCATCAGGGTTCAAAAAAAAAAAAAAAAAAGTGAAAAAATGATAGGTTTTGTCCAAATACAGAAGGACAGCCAAAAAAACTCTTCAGACATTAAATTGAGAGCACCTTCATCCACAGACCAATCTTGGATGAAACTGCAAGCCCATGATACCAGGAACATGGTTCCCACTCAGAAAAATGCTATGAGATGAGAGGAAAAATCACACAAATGCCATTCCTTTCTAAACATGAGCCTAAACTCTATCCTTTGGTTCTGATATGTCTTCCAAGAAACTACAGCACTGTGCTAACACACAGACCCGGCACCCATCCAGGTCTGGATCCAAGCTTGCAAACCTTACTGGAAAATGTAATGGCTCTAGAGAGCACAGAGCAGATTTCTTCATGGCTTTGCACTGAACGAGCTTGGGTTAACCAAAGTCATGGCAGGGCCCTAACTTGTAAGTCTGTCCAAACACGTCACTGTCCATGCTTGCTGCTGCCTCTGCCTCTGGCGCAGAACAGAGTTGCATGGAGCTACAAGGGCTCAGCAATGTGCTGTATGGATTTGGACCTACCCCAGGCAGAAGTAGAGCAGAGGATGGCATCTGGCATACAGGACAGTAAGACACAGGCTGCTTTTCCACATAGCTAACTTGGACAAGCTTCAATTGCATGATTAGAAACATCACAGCAGGTCAGCAGCTCGTCATTAACAACAGACAAGACGCATGCAAGATTTGTAACAGGGTTCATATCTATTTTTCAAAGAGATTTCTTGCGTGCCTTTATAGTCTGGGTTTTTAAAAAACAGAACAAAAAAGCTCTAAGATGTATCCTGAACAGAACAACTGTGCTTGAGGCTACGTAATGCTGGGCTGGAAATCTTACTAACTTCTCAGTGTCATGTTCTACTTTGTTTTGTTGTTTCAAATGAAAATCTCCCAGTGAAATTGGGCACTGAATGTTTTACAAGAGATTATGGCAAGATGAACCTACTGCATTCTGTTACACATCTGAAGGACATTCCATTACCAGATGACTAGAAGGCAGTCCTTACTTACCCTTAGGGCAAACACCACATTGAAGAGAATCATAGTGGGCATCTCTCTCTTTGGCGAGGGATCAGTTTTGGATACCTAAAAAATATTTAAAAGAAATCCCATATGCTACTGTCCTCTGGAACAAGTAATCAAGGGAGGAAAAAAAAAAAAGAAAACTCAGTCAAATAACAGTTTGCTGAGAGATGAGAGCAGACAAATCAAATTCTACCATCAAAATTTGACTTGTAAAAAATAAAATTGTATGATTATTTTCTTATTAAAGTATTACAGTTATTTTACACTTTCTGAGAAGCCGGTAAAACATAAACCAAAACATTTTGGTAAGGATCATAGAAATGTGTATTGGTTAAGACAGCGGCATTAGTAGATGTCTTTACTAATGCATTCTAGCACCATTAGGGGCCCTAGATATAATTTTTTCTTAGCACAATTGTTATGTATTGTTAACCATAGAAAACACTACAGATTTCTCACCCCATGCCACACATATTCTCCTTTTTCCTAAAATCCCCATTTGGACTGCATCATGTTGCAAGCTGTTGTTTTTATCAGAAAAACTGTGCTTGAGAAGTGCCCATATTCAATCTCACGCACTTGCACAATACTAAGATAAAAGGTTTGGTTTACATTCCTGCAGGACTTCAAATGCATTCTCCATCACGCACGCCTTCCCTTCCCCCCCCTCCCCCCAAAAAATGTTCTTTCTGCAACAGAAGGCTTCCTAGTGTCATAATCTTTAGCACATGTACAGGCTTTCTTGTGGGGAGGCACAGAGGAAGCGAAGACAAGCAAGTTGTATTTGCAAATCCAGTACTAACATCTCTGAATCAACTATGCATCACCACAAGATGGAGCACACAATCCAGAGGACACCCCTGCCTTCCCCGAAGCTCCCTGCTGAACACTCAGTCCAACCTGAAGGATAAACCACCTGAACAATCATCTAGCCTAATATTCTGCCTCTACACAATGAAGGGGCATAAAGTTAATGCAGTATCAGAGGCAGGGCAAACACAAAGAAGCTAGCAACAGCAAAGCTGCTTCCAGCCTTTCTGACAAGTACTAAGCATCAGCAACAAACTGCTCACTGGTGAACTCCTGAATGCTTTCACTTAAAAATCAGAAAAACTAGAAGTAGTAACACATACCTTTATTTTTCTAAATTGTTAAGTGAAGTTCTATCAAAAAGGCAGTGACAAGGGGTATGGCAAAAACAATTTACTGTGCTTATTTGTTCTTTTGGAGATACGGGTTCCAAGATGTCCTGTGAACTTCAATAAAGACTTAAAAGCATTAAGTGCAGGGACTGATCCTATTCTTCCCTTAAAATCAACCACTAACATCAGCTGGAATACAGCTAGTTTTCATATCCCCTCTTGAGTGGAAAAAAAGACCTAAGCCGGAAAAGAAAATGATGAAAGAATTTAAGAATTCGGAATATCATTACATAAAAGACAGTCTGGCACACGATTAAATGTTGGTGCTCTTGTAATTCTTCAATCTCATTTGAAGAAGAATTTGCTGAGTTGTCCTGTGAAGTAACTTATTGCAGCATGAACTCCAAAGAAATCCAAACCAGAGACTGTCAGGTTACTTCAGTCATTGCTTTTGCTCCATGGGACAGGCATGAAATAATCTAGCTTCTTACTAACTGCCTAAGGGTCCCAGATTTAGACCCAAACGAACTAGTAGAAAGGGCTGCCACATCCAGAAGATTCTGAAAACTAGAAAGTTCTGGGTGCCTCCTGGGGTGATAAGACACAGCCAAGAAAAAGATTCTACTAGAAGTAACAAAAAGGCATTTACAGCACTCTATAATGTTGTTTATTTACACAGATGTAATTTTATTTAGACAAATTGAAAATGAAGAGGTTTTTCATGCAATTAGGATAAAAGTGACTACAAGCAGAGAAAATGTATAATGTGTGGTAAACAAATGCAAATACAATTTTGCAACTTAGTTTAGACTCACTACACCACAATTACGAAGTTATGCCTTTTGGACAAGATTGGCAAAATAAATGAAGCTGGTACTGTGGGAGAACAGACCTCTGTTGTCAGGGCCCTAAGGGCACCAAACACTCTTAATGGCCTTGGCTGGCACCACTTGGTCCCCACACCTGCCCGTGCATGACCCAGGAGCCCCATTTAAGCTCAGTATGGGGCCTTTGGTCCCTGACTCTGGGGGTCTCCAGCCCTGTCTCCTGGATTGGCCTCAGACTTACACTGTAGGTAGTGTGTCTCCTGGATGGACTGCACTATGTACACAGCAGCCTTGTCCTCTAGCCCTACCTGTGGCTCCATCACCTTTTGCTCCTGGCTGAGCTCCCCGGGTAGACCCTGGGCCCAGTTCATTGCTTGTCTTCTGTGAGACTGGTGACAGACCCTGCTAGCAGCACCCCAGCTTGCCCATTTGTCAGGAGCAGCTGGTCCGGAGCATCCCCTCATTCTCTCCCTTCCTTAGCCCTTTCCTCCATCATTTCAGAGTCAACTGCCACACATTACTGAGGTGGGCTGTAACAGTCTCTATAAAAACAAAACAAGGCAACACCTTCTTGTCTCGTGGCCACCGTTCTATTTGCTCTAAGTGTCAGAGCTAGAAACATGAACGGCAAAACAAGAACCACCTTGCAAAACACTGCTTAAGCTTCCTGGCGCCTGACCTCACTCCCACCAGCACCAGGAACTTTTAGTGTTCTAGGGTAGTGGGCAACAGCTGTTCTGAACACAGCAGGCTGCATTTGCTGAAGTACTTGCACAGCCTGGGGGAACTTGTATTCTGTTTTCCAAAACAGCTCAAACATTTGAGAACTGAGTCTTGGTGATGCTCAGTCACATTTCTTGTACTCTTATGTGAGTTTCAGAAGTGGAACACTGGCACCTTCTGATGCTTGAAGCCAGCTTCTTACTTGGATAAAAGCAGTCCTAAAGCAGTCTGGTCTTCTAAATACCAAGCAGCAGTTGCCAACAATCTGTTTGCACCTCTAATTATAGATAGAAAGGATGACAGAATTGGCAAGCAGATTTTTGCCTGGAAAAATGAACGACTTAGCAAATTTGACAAAAAAGGAGATGAAAGCAGTTCAGTGATACAGATTAGTGTTGGATTTAGAAATTACCAAAGCCTGGTTCATTTTTACAGTCTGTCAGGAAAAGGAATGGGAAAGGGAATATTTTGCATGCAGAACCATGCAAATTCTTTCTTAGATTTAAGCAGGGCCTTTTCCATACCTGGGTGACAACTGCTTTTACTCCAATCAGCTAAAACACAGACCATAAACCAAGGTCTGAATACAAACAGCAGTCCAACTTTCTCCATAAGAAAATTTTAGACCTCTTTTTAACATTTGTTAGGGTTTGGGTTTGTTTGTTTTTTTTTGGTTGTTTGGTTTTTGTTTTGTTTTTTACTGCCATACTAATTGGAGGTGATGAAAAGCTAAGTTGCAACAACTAACATGGTGAGAAACAGCTTTTGAGCTGGACCACTTAGCAAACTTCTGTTTACCCAAGCTCCTTTTCTAATGTGACCAGACTGGGGTTTCTGTGAGTCACTGACAGAGATCCCTTAGTTTGCTACTCACTGTAGTTATCTGGAAATACAGAAAGGCAGCTTTGAGCATCCACAAGAATCAGAAATCAGGAAGAAATAGGATCAAAAGCAAACCTATCCATTCTAAATTCTAAGTTTCCTAACTAAGCCATGGAGTTTGAAAAGAAAGCATGCCCCCCAAGCAGACCTCTTACCATACCTGCCCAAGGGCATGCTGAAGCAATGTAGGGTGGCCAACAAAGCGAACATTATCAATCTTCAGTTCAAATTTTTTGCCACACATATCTGACTTTGTAGCCAAAATCGTTGCCAGGATGACATCTGAAAACCTTGAAGAGCAGAAACAAAAGTTATTACAATTTTCAAAAAGCATACCCCCAGAATGTTCCTCCAAATACAGATGTATTTAACTTGTGAAAATTTTTTTAAGTTGTAAATTGTGTATAAATTGCTGTACCTGGAATACCCCCAATTATAGAAAATTAAGAATCCCTTAATTACATCTGTCAGATCATCACAATTATAAAACAGGAAGCGTTCAAGACAAAGACTGTGGTGTCATGCTTATTTCAGTACATGCACAGCAAAATAAATTGGTAATATTAGATGCAGTTTGTTTAAATACAAAAACAGCCTGAGTTAGCCATTGCCTGGATTTAGCTGCAGATTAATGAACTTACTAAGCAACTACATATCAAGACAGCCTGTCACTCAAGCACAACAAAGATCTTTAAGCCACCCATTGCGGCAAAGGGGAAGGCAAGACAGAGCTTGAGTCAATTAAAAGAAAAATATATTCTACATTTGTCCCTCCTTTTCCAAATCTAGTCAGTGAGACTCAAAGTTACTCACTTAACAGCTCTCAACCTGCGGTCAAAGGACCAGCAGCACCCTGCTGAAAATTGCTTGGCATCACCTGGTCTCATCTGATAAACTAAACCAAGAGAAATTCATGACAATGGGCTCTCCTCAGTGCTGACCACATTTTATTGGTACTGGGGACTGCTCTGGATTTGTGGTGGGAAGACTGCAAGCACGAGACAGGACAGCAAGTACCTACAAGGAGTCTGCCAAGTAAAATACAGCCACAGCTCCAAATTGGGTAAGAATTCCAGTGTGACAAGGGAAGAATTCTGCAACCACTTCTGATGACCTTACAACATTGGCCTTCTCTTTAAAAATACTCATGTTCCTCAGGGTGTCCCCTGAGACAGTGAAGCTCAAATCCATAGCAAAGGGGACCTCAGTTAGCTGCTGGAGGGAACTTCTTGTTGTTTCATGACAGCAGTAGTACAAGGTTTGATATTAGCAATGTTCTTTCCTGATCTGATTTCTCTAAGACCCTCATTTAACCAAATGGATTTCAAGCCAGCTTTCGATGAGACTGTTTTTTAAATAATGGCAATGTTTAATCCAATTTCTTTATTTGCATTCATGGATGTGTGTCCCTGTCAGACCATCCCCCTCCACCACGCAGGTTTCCCGGATAACACAGTATCACTCAGAGAAAAGGGCAGACATGGGTGTGTTCTGCACTCACCTTATCTCTTGGCCACAAGCGAGCCCTCAGTGCCCAGGGAAGGACTTAATGTACCACGCTCCTGGTTCACTCTGAGTGAGTTATGGAGTACCACAGAAACTAAGACAAACACACAGCCAGGTTTTTCATCTATATCTATCTGCATATGACCCAGGGGCTATTTCTGTTATTAGACCTATGTATACTGAAGATGCAGGATGATACAGGGGCTTTCCAAACTGCCAAAGCCTCTGATGCTTGTACAAAAAGGTCATCCTCACCATCCTGCTTATGTTTGGCTGATGGAAGGAGCAGCTCTGTACAAACTTCCAAATCCCTGGCTGCTCTGCTCACACAGGATGCTGAACACAGCTGAGGGCTAGCAGAGAGATGGGCAGACTAGCCAGAGACTCCTGGGGCCACTGAACCCGTGCTCCCCAGCCACTGTGCTGGACTGGGCTGCACAACACATGGATTTCATAAGGAAAAGGTAAAGCTTCCTCCAGCTGGACTTCACGTGACAGCTCCTGAAGATCACATCCAAAATAGGAAAAAGTCACCGCGATAGCAGTGAGCTTTCCCTCCTGTTTCTGCCATGCCCAGCTGTGTTAGATACTAGCCTGGTCACAGAGCCAGGAAAACTCTAAGAACAATGAATCAAAAATGAGCACATGCTCTGGTAAGCAGAGGTAGAAACAGGGTAAACTAGGAAGTGCCTGCTTGCTTGTAAAAAATGAGTTCTTCCCTCCCCCAGCCTTGGCAAAGGATGCCTTGAGAGCTGGAAAACCAAACTTCATTAATGACGACTTACACCTCTGTTAAGATTTCACTTTTACACGGAATTCCACCACAAGATCTTTTCACACACAGCTGTGGTGCTGAATGTAACAGTTCAGCAGTGCCCCAGGATAGCTCACAACACTGACACCCATCTCTGCATTACCTCGTATTTGGCTCTGTGGGGAGCAGAAGATTAAAAGGTTAATTTTGTAACATCTCCCCACCTTCTTGCTAGCCGAGACCTCTCTTTCTGAGAGAGCACTGCAACTGCAGCCAGCTGACATGCTCAGGATATATAACCCTCTGGTGTGTTGCAGGGGGTCTACCTGACGGGTACAGGCACCTGGTATCACCACAGGCTCTCCAGAGAGACCTGGACTCCAGACTCATCTCCTGGTCTGACAGCCTAGAAGCATTGGTTTGGTTGTTTGTTCCAAATCCCCCCGAAAACATTCCACATTTTTTATACATTTCTTAGGCCTCTGGACAAGAGGGAAACTGAGGGACAACTGATATGTCATTCCCTTCATTTCAGTTCATCATTTCATCTTAAACAGCAACATTTTAGTTTAGATATTTTAAAACTGGTTTTCTAATCTCTGTAGCATACTAAGATGACTTAAAAACACTGACTTATCAGAGCCCAAGAGTTTGTTAGAAGCAGATTAGGTTTCACAATTGGGCAGTAACAGTTCCTTTTTATTTCATGGGATTAGTCCGAGCTCTGTGATTTACAGAGGGAAGCAAACTTTCCCTTTACTAAAGAATTCAGCAGCTGGAAACTAAATACAAAAAAAAAAACAAAAGCTTTGATTTGCCCAAAATATCCTATGGTGAGCTTGACATTGTGGCAGCAGCAGACAATCCAGCAGTATGATACAAAACACACTAGTGCAGACTGACTGCTGTCACCAGCACCTCCTCTGGAACTGACATAGCTGAAAATACAATTGCTTTTGCTTTAGCATACAGAAGAGGAGGGATATCAAGAATATCAAACAAAACCATATTTTTTTCCCAAGGATGGAAAATAACTTTAAGGTTCACAGGAAGTCAAAGTAAGTTATTTCTAAGGAATTTGTCTTTGAAGTGGTTTAGAAAGGGAGATGACTATCTGGGTGATCATCTTTGTTATATGGGTACTAGAGGTGAGGCTTAATACTTCTGGGGCTCCTGGCAGAGATAAGCACTTTTCCCTCCACACATTCAAGAAGGGGTATAATGCAGTCACCCAGCTTAGCTTTGTGGGGCAACAAGAGCAAGCAACCGGAGCATCCGCTCAAAACCTGGTCTCTAAAGAGCTCTCTGTAATTACTGTGAGATTGAAAAGCTTACTTACTGGTCGGTACTTTTAACTCATTGCTTGTCAGAAAGCAATTTGTTTTAGGGCTCCTTGTCAGAATAACTACAATGTTAAGGCTATACTTTGTTTTATTCTTGGAGGGTCACAACTTTCCTCAATTCACAGAGGGACAGTATGACACCCATTCTGGGTACCCTACAGAAAGCACAGCGATGTTAGTAGGACCTTTGTAATTATCCTAGCATAAAACCTTAGCGATACATTTCCTACAGACATTGTGATTTAGCGTATAATTATGTCATCATTCGGTGTGAAGTAGAAACCAAGAACAAAGCACAATTAAAAGGATAGTGAGAAAAGAAAGCCATTCTAGACAGAGGTGATTATTAAGAACATTTGGTCTTACCCTGAAACCAATTGCTCATCAGTTAGAGGACATTGGTCTCTGAAATGGGAACATGGCCATAAACACAAGACAAAAACATAACAAAAGAAAATAAACGAGGCAAGTACACACCAAAAAAAAAAAAAAAAAAGAGATAAGATAACATTAAATACTACGATGATCTATTAAGAGTTAAACTTCTGTACAGGAATGACAAGTATTGAGAAGACTCAAAATTAATGGTAGGTGAATTCCTGGGACATACTGCAGACTGAAATTGAAGGCATTTTAGTCCGCTCACTAACACTGTCTGTTGTAACGTCCTCCCACAATGTGCTGCATTTATGGAATTGCATTTACACTGCATTTTTAAATTGACGCTTACCTTACAAGAAACAAACCAACAAAAACAAACAAACAAAAACACAGAAGATGTTGTAGTCTGATTTAGAGCAGATTATAAACGTCACTTTGTTTTCTAGACTGTCAGTAGAGGTTTCGCCAAAGGAACATCCCACGCAGCCCCAGCTGACTCAGAGCTCTTCACCACTGGTGTTAGTGCTTCCATACCCACAAGACTTAGAAAAAGAGGATGGCAAACACTGTTCCACACACAGCCAGCATTATTTTTAAAGGGCTTTGCACAAACAGCTGCTGCTGCTCTCCCACAGGGATCTAAACAATAGGTCTGTCCAGAATCACAGCACAAGCATGAAGGTAACTTAGGAAGAGTAGGCAGAAAAAGTTTTCAAGGCAAAGAACCTGAACGGTGTGCAGAGCAAGGCTCTATTAGCAGCTGCACTCACTTTTGTATCAGGGAAATAAATACCTATTTTAATTCTATCAACTGCTTGGTGGTTGGGTTTTGTTTTGTTTTTGTTTTTTCCAAATAACAAGGGAGAAAGGACTTTGGAAAAATGAATCTGTAATGAAAAATTAATCTGATAAAAGCTTCATACTGTCCACTGTAGAAATGAGACAAAATGAAAACCTCCAACAATTATTTAATCCCAAAGACTGCAGATTTCCACAAGTCATGTTGAAAAGGTAGAACAAACCCAAAGGACAAACAATATACAACAGGGGTGATATTACAGAAAGGATGTTTAAACGGATGGATGGGTGAACAGAAAAGCACAGGCTTACAGAAAGGAAGCCTTTCAGAACAAATAACAAGGGAGAATACTGAGGTCCAGTGAAAGAGGGACAGAGGAGACAGAAACATTACCACAGGAGAATTACTGTTTGATAGAAAGGGGCATTTGAGTCCTTGTTTTTCAGTAACTTGATGGTTGTTTTTTTGTTTTGTTTTTTAGCAAAAAGCATGTAGCCAATTAATGACATCAATGCTGTCAAGCTTACTACATCTCCCTCAGTTAGTTGGTTACACTACTAAAAAATATAAAGTCTGGTGTAACATATGTTCCTCTGTGTGCATCTTCATTAGAATTTTTGCTGAGTATCTCCCCTCCAAAGAAAACTACAAAATGCACTTCAAAGAAATTTAACAAAGCATCATCTTCAGACTTCAAGAGTTGCTACATGTCTTTACTGCCTTACCTTTTTCCAGGATGGTGGGCATCTCCATAAGTTGTGAAGGGTATATATTATTGATATAGCACTCAAAAAATGAAGCATGTTTTTTATGAGAGCAGATGATGTAAGACTGAGAAGAAGCCAGTAAAGAGAGACACTTGACAGGTGATTTGCTTTGACAGTGACAGAATCTTAACAATACCTCTCTGTTGCCTGGCCATCATCAACACACCTTGAACACTTTTGATGCTTGACTTGCCTTTAGGATAAGAAAAGATCTGTATTCTAAAGATCCAAACACACAGCTCCACTGAAGAGAAATCAACACAGCTGATACACACCAGTAACCCGGAGGCAGGACTGTCATGAATAGGCTGCACTTTTCTTTAAAAAAACAAAGTATAATGAAGACCAGGAAACTCATGTCTGAAGGTCACAAGAAAACAAATTATGCATACAAATATGGAAATGGAGAGTTAAGGCACCTGAACTGATCTAATTTTCTGAAGCCATAAAGAAATACATATACCTTAACTGCTCCATGAGAGGTACACTCAAAAGTAATCAATCTGGGTTCCAACAGCTTAGCAAAAAAGTAATACTGAACCTTATCTAGGATACATTTCATCCTAGATTATCAGTAATTACTATCATGGACAGTCATCCACTATAAAAGAAGATGCATCCAACCCTCATGAGAACTATTGTAGCAGCAAGAGAGATCTGAAATAACCTTTGTTAACGAACATAAAATGTTATCAAACCACTCAACCTAGCAGGCTGCCCTCTCCAAAGCCCCAGTTTGTGCTGCCAAAAACATCTGGAGAGATTACTGATATGTGGTGATTTAAAGGAATCTTTTTGCCAACACTTCCTTGAGGAAGCCTTCCAAAAATAACACAAAGCCACTTCATAAATTACTTTCATCTGGGACAACTCCAATAAGAAAACACCACCAAAACACGGACAGGACTTCATGCTGACAAACCCTCTCACTCCGTGGACTACTAAACCGAGCATTGCGGGAAGAGAATTGCTACACCACTGCACCACCCAAGAACAAACCTACAGGGACAAAGCTGCCACTCGAGAAACAGGGATGGCTCTCACAAATCCAGTCACTCCACTCCTGGTCTCTCCAGCCCTCAGTAGAAACATAAAAAGCATTCCAAACTGGAGCTCAGGAGCAAGAATCAGAACACTGCTGAGGAATAATCCCACGGGCTCAGCAACAATACTGGTTTTACAGTAAACGATATTTAAGCTCTTTCCTTCCCTAGTCTACACAGGTCATAAATCATACGCACCTCGCTCTGTCCAAGACCTTTTGCACTTCTCAGCCACCACTCTCCCCTGATAATCTCTTATGCTCCACAGGCACCAACTCTTGTTACTCCTAATACGGATAAAGATCAAAACTCTGAGCCACCTGTTGTACACAGCTTTGAAAATCGCTTTTTGCTTTGTGCTGGAAGATGGGCTTGTGTACCCAAGACTTGCATATGGTTTCTACCTACATATGAGAGCTTTAGTGATTTCTTTTACTAGTTGCTATCGCTGAAGAGAAGGATATTTAGCTGCTGCATCAGTTGTATGGCTGCATTAAATGAATCTGAAAGCTTCTCTTCTGTCTTAGTGTGAAAGGCAGCTTTTTCAATGGATTTACAACACTAATTACACTGGTATTCAGGAAAGGCTTTTCCGTAAACCAAACTGAAAGAAACCCAATTTTGAAAAACACTGCATTTCTGAATGTCGATGTATACCTGTGGAAGCAGCACAAGCAGTGTGCTGGGCCTCAAGATCTGGCAGAGCAATACGGGTGCTCCACTTCCCCCACTCCCCTTTTACCTGAATAGCAGCGATTGGCAGATCCATAGGGGATAGTAATAAGGGCCCTCCTGCTAATAGACCTGTGTTGGCTGGCACCTCAACTACATGGATGTAACTATAAGGCTATGAACTCCAGTAAACTTGACAACCATCAGCTACAGACAGTACAGCATGGATTTCTATGTACTGCTATGTAAGGCTGTACAAATAGAAATTTTTCTCTGAAGACCATCACTACAGAGTGGGATTTCTGTCTTAATATTCTCTCACTCAGCACTTCAGAACTGTCCAGACCCACTTGATGGACTGCCAATAGGCTGATACTTTGAGCTTAGGGAAGTCAGTTCCCTAAATTCTTTTAAACACTAAAAGCTTAATAACAAATACTTGACCCAACAGACTTGAGCATTAGCCTTCAACCACTAATTTCTGGACTCCACTATAATAAAATCATTTAACTCTTTGTTTAATTTAGGTTACATGCCAGCACATTCAATCCACTTATAAACAGTTTCAGAATACTAAATTAAGAGCACTTTTCTCATCTGACTGTAATTTGAAGTGATAAAAGCTCTTCTTCTACCACAGTAGTAGCCAATATTGCATCACTCTAATTCAGCACCACAGACAACATCCAGCGAGCACAGCTCTGCATTATGTTTTATCCAACCTGCCAAAGTGGAAGAGGCAACAAGAAGAGGTATCAAAAAGAAGCTGGCTCACTTCCAATATTGCCTTAAATCTATCTAGGGAAATACTGGAGACAGGGTTTTTGAACAGCTACCAACAAAATCCCTGAGATAACCAACAAACATGCACAGAGCCCTCCTAACATGCATGTTAGGACATGCTGTCCACAGGACAGTCTGAAATGTCATTCAACAAATATCAGACTTAAAGACATGGTGTGGTCCCACTGGAGTTGTGGCTCATAGCACACTGCGTCCCATGGAGACATGGTAGAACTATTTAAAGGTTTCGAAAAGATGCAATACATACAAATGACCCTAAACAAGATGTGTTACATCTGTTTTCATAAGGTCCCAGTCCTGGAAAAACATACAAACTTGATGAAGTTTCCTGTCATGGGTGGTTTTAATTTCAGTGAAACTATTCTGAGTCAAATGTAAGAACAAGATTAAACTTTGCAAGTTTGGGATATTCATTTCTTTTTTTGAGGACAAGTGATGACAACTTTTTTTTCATTCTTGTATTAGAGAACAGCACCAACTATACCATTGTTAATATCTGAAATTAAAAGACACATCTCAAAAAAGATCTGGAACTGAACGATGGCCCAAATTTGTCTCATACCTGATAGAGATAAATTTAGAACAATGCGGCTAATTACAGATTTTCTCCAAAAACTAATTAGAGGGTCCATTTCTACGTATATGCATGCTGAACAACATACATTATTTTCAGTGCGTTTTTTCAGTGCAATGACCCACTGATTTCCTTTAATTGAAAAACTATCTCTAAGTCTCAGTATCCTTTTGAGCTACTATTTCACTCCATGGATACACAAGCAGCTATGTCTGGAGAAACAATATTAGTTACTCATTAGTGTAGAGCAATTCTGTATGACAATTATATGAGCTAAGGAAGAATCTGAGGCAACTATATAATATATCCAGTTAGACATATGCAGGTAAAGTGGAATTTTGCCAAAGGATTAATACTCCTAGCTTTGAAAGAGTAACACTGCCTTTCTAACAAGCACAAAACATCTCACCAATACCCTGCCCAGAAAACAACAGACTCACTAGCATTCACTCATGAGACATTCCTCATTACCAAGCACTGATTTGCTCATAACCTGGCATTGAAGCATCTCTTTGCAGGTCTTCTATACACTGTAAGAGAATTTGCCTGCTGAACTAGCAGGCAAGAGAAAGAGAGGCCATCTCCTCCTGTTTCAAGCTCAGACAAATTGAAATGTTTTCTCCCTACCTGGAGTCCCCATCTTGATCCTCTGAGGTGTCACCAGAGCTATTCACAGCATATCGACTCCTTGGTTTATCTAAAGCAAAGAATAAAGACATTTTTTTCAAGGAACAACCTCCTTAAAGTGTGCATTAAAGAATACTTGTCCGTGCCCTTTTAAAAATCATCTATAATCAAGCTCCAAAAAAGTAACATTAAAAGTAAGAATCCTTTCCTTTTTAAGTGGAAATACCAGATCTTGGTATGTTAGGGTTTTTTTTATTATTATTATTTTTCTATTTTTACTCATAAACACATTAAAAAATAGGAGAAGCTTAAATTTTCAGGGAATACAGAGAAGAAAGCAAAACATACAGAGAAATAACTCTTCTCTTAAGTACCAGGTAACAGTTTGCAATTCAAGAGAGTGAAAAATAAAAATCTGGCCAATTAATTTCCCTTATTATTACTCAGGTTTCAGCAGAATGATAATGCTCCAGAAGCCCCCTCTGCAATGACAGATATCAAAAGCATTTGCAAACAAAAAGCAGGAGAGAAACAGGAGGGAAACTGACAGCAAATATATATATACATATGTATATACATATATTCTGATTTTTCTTATAAAAAACAGAGAGGGATTCAAAAATTACTTTTGCCTAGTAAAAAATTACTCACAACCTAAAAAGGGGTGTCAAATCTCCCAAGATATATGGCAGCTGGCAAAGATTCATGTAGAACAACTTCAGGTTGTGTACCAAAATACTCACCTACCAGGTGACCCTCATGTTCAGTTTGGTATGTTCTTAATGAGGCCCAAATCATCAAATGTTCTTAGGCACCAAACTCACACTGAAATCAAAAATCATTTCAAACTTACCTGCAATTACATTGCCTGGAAATGGCTTAGATCTGCAAGTAATGACGCTGTGATCTTGAGGCATTAGCCATGCTAAGGCCTCTCAAAGCTGCACCTCAAAGTGCAGGCCAGAACCAGCCATGCTGGCTGCACAGGGCCAGCACAAGCATGGCTTCACATCAGCCATTGCAGACACAAGAGAAGACTACACAGAATTTATAGAATTTACAGAATATACCAAGTTGGAAGGGACCCACAAAGATCAAATCCAACTCATGGCTTCTCACAGGACAACCAAAAAAACAAACCACGTGTCTGGGCATTTTCCAAACGCTTCCCGAACTCCAACAGGCTCAGTGCCATGAGCACTGCCCTGGGGAGCCTGTCACCCTGCAGAGCCTCCACCTCTTCCCGCTGGCAAGTACCAATGGCCACAATGATTCTCATTTAGAGGCACACGCACAGTTATCCTACTCCAGGCTCCAGGCTGACTCCTGCTGAAGGCAGGTCTGAGTGCATCCCAGATACCTGCTGGGGCTGGAAACGATGGAGAAAGAGGTACAAGTGAAACTGCCTCCACAGCAACCAGCTGAGACCCGAAAGGTCCTGTTTTCCTGTATAAATGAAACCTCCTCCACCTGATTATTCAACACAATGGACTGAAGGGACAAGAGGAAACGGCCTCAAGTTGTGTCAGGGGAGGTTCAGGTTGGAAATGAGGAGACATTTCTTCTCAGAAGAGCAGTCAGACAGTGGGATGGGTGGCCCAGGGAGGTGGTGGTGTCACCGTCCCTGGGGGTGTTCAAGGAAAGGTTGGATGTGGTGCTTGGGGACGTGGGTTAGTGGGTGACAGTGGTGGCAGGGGAACAGTTGGACCAGATGACCTTGGAGGCCTTTTCCAACCTTAATGATTCTATGATTCTCTGAAGCTCCTTAGTTTCTACCCATTATTGGTTAAAGCTCACTTTGTCTCTTCTGAATTCCTTCTCCTAGATCAGTATCTTTCCCCCTTCCACTTCCTTCCTCTGTCTCCTCCATCCTCCACAGTTCCAAAAACCCCCAGTGCTCCAGCTGATCCAACACCAACAAAACACCAACACAACACTGCCTCACGAGTAATGCCAGTCCCTACCATGGTTCAAATTCACCTTCCTCAGAGATGTCAGCCTGGGCACCTGCAGGCAGCCCCTGCTCGGCACCGTGCCCTGTGGCAGCAGCCTGGGGACAGCCCGGCCACTGAGGTGTGAGCACCCCATGCCAAGGTGTGCACGCCTACAGATGGCTGCCCCACAAAGAACAGAATAGAATCACAGAACTTCTTTCCAGGGAGCAATAAGGTGTCCCCTGTGCCTCATCTCCAGACTAAACACCCCCAGCTCCCTCAGCGGCTCCTCACAGGACTTGTGTCCCAGGCCCTCCACCAACTTTGTAGCCCTGCTCTGAGCCACGAAGATGTGCGCGCCGTGCCAGGCAGGGCAAGGCACGGGGAGCTGTGTGTGTGTGAAGGGGACACCAACCACGAAATGAGCCTCAGAAGGGGGAGGCTGCCTCCGGGGTGCCACACACCAACCACTGTGGGGATGAGGGCACGGTGACACCACAGGGGCGTGCGGGGGGGGCACACCAGGACACGCAGAGGGCTGTGAGCTGGGCGAGGGGCTCAGGTGCAGGAGCACCGGCGGACAGCTCGGCACGGCTCGGGGCGGACCCCAGCGGCTGCACACACTTACTGGCCTGGGCAGCGGGGTGCTCGGCGCCGCGCTGGAAGGGGAAGCGGAACAGCAGCTTGTTGCCGCGGCTGCCCGAGCTCACCAGGATGACGCTGATGGGGCTGGTGCTCTCGCCCATGCCGGCACGGCTCGGCACGGCCAGGCCCGCAGGAAGGCGGCACGGCTCGGCTGGTTTCCGCTTCCGAGGCCGCCGCTGCTTTCCCCGGCCCTTGGAGCCCTCGCTGGGGCGGAGCTGCCCCGGTGCGGGGCCGGCGGAGCTCGGCAGCCCGGCACGGCGCGAGTCGGCACCGCCACCGGTCACAGCCGTGCCCCCAGCACAGCCCAGCACCTCACGCTTGAGGCAGTGCCCTCAGTGCAGCCAGCACCCGGTGTACCCGTTCCGTTTCAATCCTTCAGCCAGCTCTGGCTGTATCCATTCCGTTTCAGTCTCTCACATCCCTAGGGACGGTGCCCCTAGTTCAGCCTGGCACCACGGCTTTGTTCCAGCTCAGCGCTCTTCCCCCAGCGCTTTGGGCCCCAGCCGGTGGCTGTGGTGCCGCAGGGCAGTGACAGCACCCAGCCCACCCTGACACCAGCTCCTGGCTGGGGCACCTGTCCTGGCAGCCTCACACCGGCTGTGGGAATCTCGGCCCAGTGATTGCCATTATTTGCAAAACCCTACACTGCATCTGGCTATCTGTGGGAAGGTTTATTCCCACCTCTTCCCATATGCCTGCAGACCCGTTCACTACTTTCATGCCCCATGATCTCTTTCAGTCATTTTTAGTCATTTTGTTATTACAGCTCTAGAACTTCACTAAAAGCTGGTGGTCAGTGGCACTGCCATCAGCAAGTGCCTGTAACTGAAGAACCTGTCCCTGCTCACAGCTCACACACTGAAGGGTCTCCACAGGAGGCACGCATTGGAAATCAGTCCTCTCTCCTCTGTGCTCATGGAAATACACATTTTCTATGCTCTTTGTATGATTTCAGGGCACTTTGCAGCACAGTGTGCACTGCTGATGCAATTTGTCTTCTCATTCCTGTAAATTTATAGATTTAATGCCTCTAGTTTACTAATTGTAACGTTATTTGCCCAGCAGCTGTTTTGGTGCATTTGTCTTATTTTGTGTTCTAATCAGATCAGAAAACTATCAACAATTATGACAGAGGATGTCCTGGGTTTTGCATGTAAATTCTTCTGTATTGGATTGCAATATTTAGATATTTGAATAATCTGAGGAAAACTCTGGAGTTTTCTCTGCAAGATTCTTCCCTGGGACATCAGGCAGAAAGATGGGTGGTTGAAAGAGTGAAAGGGAGATGAGCACATGCAGCAAAGGGCTTAATCAGCACTGTCATTCTCTGCAAGGCAGGTGATAACAACTGAAGCAAGAGAAGGTGTCATTGAGGCGAGAGAGTTGTTTAAGAGTGATTAAAGAGCAGTCACATTATCACAGCAGAGCATTCCTCATGCACCAGGGCTGGGCAGCTATGTTAAAATTTCCCTGCTTCAAGGCATAATTTTACTTTCTTATATTATAAATTACAGACATATTTGTCATTTCCAGCTCTTGTAGGTGAGCTTAGTTAAAGCAAAGCTTTAGAATATTGCATGCTCTTTGAGTGCTAGAAGGAAATTAAAGAATAAAGGCAAGATTTAGATTCTACTTTTAAGATTCCCAAAACTTAATACACTCCACATTTGTCAGAGCAGCTATATGTGCCACCGTTCGTTATGCACTGAAATTCCCCCTGAGAGGGAGGCAGGCCCTGTGCAGAATATGGGCTCATGGGGACAGTTATCCATGATCTCACAGAGGTGCACAAATTCAATTAGTCACTGGATTTACAGTCAGGGCTCATGGAAATTATAATCCCACTTTATTTATAATGAGCAAACAGGTCTATTGCTGACTTACAGCTTTTATAATGAGAAAATCTGACAGCCTGCTTTTCAAGAAGGATTAAAAAAGACTTATGTTAATATTAAAAAACACTTTTCCTGCTTGCTGCCTGTTCTGTTTGTTCTTGTGGGAGCAGGATGTGGGAGGGCAGGCAGCCCTGAGGCCAAGCTGCTGTGAAGGATGACAGTGTGTGCCAGCCCAGCCTCGCTGCTCTTTTCCAGGGCTTTGGTGACATTTCACAGATTCATGACAAAGATTCATCATCTGCACCAGGGCGCACATTCTGCTACAGATTTAAGAAACATAATTATGAGAAGCAGCAGAAAGAGAGGACGGCATGTCTGATGCACATTGCCAGAGGACATGGCTTCATTATGAACCCTGTGACCGGAGGAATAACAGCAGCTGTGTTGTCCAGCTCATTGCATCGCGTAGGCCAGGACCTCCACGCCTCTGTGTCCTGTGGGTAGCTGAAACAGTGGAATGGAAGAACTTGGCTGAGAAGCCCATGCAAGGGCAGAGCCCATCGCTCTTCCTGTCACATTGCCACATATGGCTGTAAATCATACTTCTCCCACCAAACATGTTTCTAAAGAGTTCCTGAAGCTGTCCCCAGCACAACCCTGATTGTAGGCAAGTGGTTAGGTCCTTCTGGCAAACCACTGTCACCTGTTGGCTGCTCTGGCTTTTATGATAATGCAAGAGCAACTCTTGGAAAATGAATTCAAATTCTGTGAAAATTTATACATATAAACCAACAAGCCTCCAGTGCAGGCATTGCTTTGATCCTTGTACCTACACAGGCCTTAATCCTCCAGTCATGGAGGACTGATATTCAGGTTAAACAGTTGGCAACAAAATAGGAAGGAGTATTGTTGGCCTCTGCCTGGCTATATCTGAGTCACAGTGGCTTCTCGCAAGCACTCTCACAGAGCAGAACTTGGAGCATTGCCATGCAGTGGGCAATGTAAGAGGCAACACTTTTGGGAGGAGACAAACAACAGCAGCATTATTATCATAGTAATTTTCCTGTGGGAAATCTGCAAAGTTTTTTTTTTCTTCTTCTTTTTTAATTCATATAGTAAGAGGTGATGAATACAGCCTCCCTTGATACCTCCCTCCGTTTATACTATATAAACTGCATATAATATTTTCATTTTATAGAAGAGACCTATCTTCATGTGAAGGCCAAACCTCCCCCCCCCCCCCCCCCGCACACACACACACAAAAAAAAACTATAAGAACATCACACCCCAAACCCAACACATGCTGGCAGTCAGGTTCCAGTGCCCAGCAGCACAGGACAGCCACACCGTAGCTCTCAGGAGAAGCTCCACATTTGGTGCATGCGCCTGTGTGACATTTAGGGGAGCTGGGTGGTATGATTGCACTGGCACTGCTACTTTCATTCAGATAACTGTTGGCTGGACATACTCCAACGCATACATGACCCAAGTATCATTAGATCCTTAGAAGGGCTTTCATCTTAGCAGGACAACCATGTTTGGGGAGCATCGTCTGTAGCTGTTGGTAGCGTTGTGAAATGTCTTGGCAAGGAATCTGGTTTTGACATATCAACTCCTCAGCACAAGTGTGCAAGGCTATTTGGGCAGAGAGCACTGATGCCTCTGCCTGTACCAGCCAGCTTGCTGTGCATTGCTGCCAATGCACAGTGGTATGTATTGCTCTTGTGGTTTATCAGGGTGGCAGAGAGATTTACCTCTGCTTCATGTGCTGGCAGGATACTACTCTCTGAGGATCAGAAGCGACCATCTCCAGAAGGGTATTTCTTTGACATTTTGCCCACATATCTGTGATTACAGACCTGTGCTGGTCTTTCCTTTACTCATTTGGTCCTTCACCCATCAAGTGTGTCCAAGCCCTGTAGCTATAAGCTTTCTAGCATGGGACCAGGCTTTCCTGTGCATGTCCAGCATGTAGCACAGTTTATACCAGCACTGTCTGAGGTGCTGAGGGCTATTTTACAGCACCAGGGATAATTAACGGTAGGAACCATACAGCTAGAAATCAGAGAGATGCGGTATGAGGCACTTAGTGATGTAACTCAGATCTCTATAGGAGGGAATTGTAGGTTAAGGAAATAAACTGCTGGGAAACATCTATGTTAACTGTCTTAGGAAGCCCTCTGGTCTCAGCACTTTGAGATCCACGGACAGTAAGAAAGCATGTGCATCCAACTGGGTTTTCTCTTTCTACGTGCCTCTTTCTAGAATAAATATTCTCCATTTCATGAGGTCTCAAATTCATAAGCTCTCTCCCTGTATCCATATGAATCATTACTACTGTTGCCGTAATAAGCAATATCAATAGTGGAGTGGGTCCCTAATTCTTTGCAATAGGCTGGCAAATGCCTGGAAGTGCTCAAACAGGTGGCAAAATCTGCACAGTTTTCCACAAAAGCAGGGTCTCACTCCCACTCTGAACTATGCTGTGCATCTCCCAGCCTGTTCCCAGCCCTACCCAGGAAGTATTTAACATAATATTAGGACATGTGATGGCCACTTGAATTGGAAGTGTATGATATGCATGAAAGACATGGTCTGGTGTTGACATCTGTGAAGCAAGGTAACGTAAAGATTTTTCTCCAAGCTTCTTAGTATGTTTGAAATCCACCTGCTCCTCAGCTTAAAGACGTGTCTTAATCTGCCATCACTGGAATTTTCCAGCACTCTCTCTCTGTTCATGTATCAATATGTGTCCAGACATTTTTTTTCAGGCCACATAGCCATTATGTTAAGAAGCAAGAAGCTGATAACACCAGCAAAACAGAAGGCCAGTGCACTGACCCTTTCCGAAAAAGGCTTTGTTTCACGGGGAGATAAGAGTCTCCCACCTCTATGGGTGGGCCTCTGGAGTGACCAATGAACGTGGACAGACCCCAAGGTCCACTCTCCTCTGCCTCTTTATAACCAGGGCTGTGAGGGCAACTAGTACAAACCTGCTCTGAGCGTTCACTGCAAGGAGCCTGAGCCCGCACTCTCCCACACAATGACGCTGACTCAAGCTGAGAAGGCTGCCGTGATCACCATCTGGGCCAAGGTGGCTACCCAAGCTGATGCCATTGGGGCAGAATCACTGGAGAGGTAAGTCACCCTGAACACCCTCTCCAGAGGGTGCCACCTCTGAGTTTGCTATTAGGATGCTTCTTGTGTAAATGTCATATGGGTAAGATTCATACAGTCACACTGAGACTGATGAGAATTGCTTGATTATCTCCATGGTGTCTAATATGACTTTTTTTTTTTTTTTTTTTTTTTTCCCCTGGAATTACGTCTGTGTTACTAAATTCTAATAGATGGCTTCAAAATCTTACAGCAAAGATACTTTCCTAAACAATTTTATGGGTTTACTTTGATTATAGAAATTCAGAAGAACTGATAGGTAGGAACCCTGAAGAGAAATTCGAAGTCATTCATACTTGATGACCTAAAACAGAGTTATTACTATTAGGAAATGAACTTTCAGTCATTTATCATGTAAGTTGTCATATGATGGGCATAAAGGGAATAGCTGTCCATGAGATTCACTGGGTACTCATGTTTCATGGCTCCAGTTGATACATAAAAAACTGTTAGGAAATAACAAAACTGGACCCTGCAGGAAGTACAGCCCAGCAAACCAGTCATTCAAATTAAGCAAGCTGTCACAAAAAGGTTAATATTTTTTTTCAGATTTTTTTCAGAAGTCCTGGAAACTAGCTTACAGTGTAATACAGGAAATGTAGTGACAATTTGGGGCTAATATTTATTAAAAAAAATACATTATGTTTTTAAAAAAATAACATTTCATTCTTCTCTAGTATGTATAGATTAGCCCATTGTTTAATCTGTACATACTACAAAAGAGGTTTAAGAGCAGAAAGACCTTCTGATGCCAGCTTCAAGTTTCCAAGCTCTGTTAACTGCTCAAGAAGTGTACTTCTGAAGCTGGTGGGTTTTTCAGTGTACTTGCCCAGAGATTTTGTCAGATCATGCATGCCTTTTCCACTGCCAAACTTCATTATCATGTTCTCCTCCAGGCTTTTCTCCAGCTATCCCCAGACGAAAACCTACTTCCCTCATTTTGATCTCAGCCAAGGCTCAACTCAGCTTCGTGGTCATGGTTCCAAGGTCATGAATGCCATTGGGGAAGCTGTGAAGAACATTGATGACATTAGAGGCGCTTTGGCCAAACTCAGTGAGCTGCATGCTTACATCCTTAGGGTGGACCCAGTGAACTTCAAGGTAAGTGAACACAGACATTTTAAAGAATGAAAACAGTCACATAACTACAGACCACAGATCATTTTGCTAATGGTTGTTTGATCCCTGACTGTATGGTACAGCCTTGTCAACTCATGTTGCTGCTGGTTCCCAATCTGATTTTTAACCTGAGACTGGATCTTCTAATAAAACATCTGGTTCAGGTCAAGCAAAGAACTATTCAAGGTGCTTCTGTGGTTTGTGTTAGACAGACCTGAGTCCTTGCTGCCTTTGTTGTAATTTATCAATCTTCCCTACATGTCAGGTGGTATCACCTTCCCTGAATAGTCTTAATAAAATCTGAATTCCCTTTGGTGAAGAAGAAAGAGACAATAGGAAAAAGGGATTTATATCAAGCAGTGCCTTTTGCCCATATAATACAAGAGGCCAGTCTGCTTCTTCACACACTCCTTCTTCAGGCACTAGCATCACCTGTTTGGGACATGTATTTGTCATCCCAGACATTCTGGGACAAACCAAGGTCAATTGCAGACCCTCAGACTGGCATCTGTTACTGATTACAATTGAATTTATCTTGTTTTCCCTTACAGCTGCTTTCCCACTGTATCCTGTGCTCTGTGGCTGCCCGCTATCCCAGTGATTTCACCCCAGAAGTCCATGCTGCATGGGACAAGTTCCTGTCCAGTGTTTCTTCTGTTCTGACTGAGAAGTACAGATAAACGGCCTCCACAGAGGATGAGGGACGCACATCCATGGCACATCACAGCTGCCAAGCTTTGGGGTATTCACTCCTTCCTATGCAGTCCTCTCAAATCCCCTATGCAGGGGCTTGGTCATCTGCAAACCACAATAAATAATTAAACTGTGAGCTATGGTCTCTGTGCTTTCATCTTCATATGTTCCACTTACACTGTAGTGTTCAGGTAGGGGTGTCCTGAAATCTCTACATAATATGGAAAGCTGATTAGGAAGCATTCTTTTACCCTTCTAGGATATTGAATGGACCCAGGCTTTTCATTTGGCCTCTCCAAAATCCAGCACAGCCTGTTCTGAACAATAGCTGCATTTCATATGGTGGGATGTGCACAAGGTGATGCTGAGCATTGTATTTGCATGCTCTTCTTCACAGGGTCTGGTCAAGGTATTTGGTGTTTCTTGAACACCTTGGGCTATCACACCTGCTAGTCACATCTGTTTGGTAAAGGGACCGTCCCCTCAGCTTGACGTTTCCTGTTTATATACTGGGAACTTTGCATGCATTTGAAATTTGGGAAAACTAGTGGTCACTGGAATGAACACTTAACACTGGAGTGTTGATGACATCTGGGGGATCAGAAATTATGAGTGTTTGTCTGGAAAAAGGTGATGGAAGAATACAGGTCACCTGTATTGCTGGCCTGTATCAACAGTCACCCTGGGGGGAGGCATGAATCTTCCATACATATCTACTCACGCCTCACTGGCCAAGGCCCTCCTGACTCCCACTGACTCCTTCCCAGCTCCCAGATGCTAAAAGATGTGTGAGCTGTTTTGTTTACATCCTTACTTCTTCTTCCAAAGTCTTCCCAAGACTTACAGTGATGCATCACTTCTTCATGAAAATACAGGAATGTTTAGAGAGGTTTGAAAATCAGAAGTCCCTTCATTTGTTGTTGTATTCTCTACCTAAGTAAGCCACATGCTGTGAACAGGCCAAAGACTAGATAAGCTCCCCACACGTGGAACAAACAACATATAGTGCATCTTAGAAAGGACCTGTGTCTAAGGACTGGGTGACCCCTGTTTCTTTTGCTGAGCTATATCCCTGTTCTTTCAGTGAGATATTTATCAAATTACATTCACTGTCCATGTGTGTCTCAGAGGAGTTTTGACATGAAAAGATGGGTACAAAGTCTTAAGCAAACTCTGATCAACAAGCCTGAATTGGTGCAGTGAGCTGCACTGTTCATCTAATTTACAAAATTTAGGCTCTGAATTTGGGTAATTGTGAGAGAGAAGATGCAGAAGGTCTGAAACCATCAAACTGCTCTAAACCTGTTAAAGTGTACCACAGCATTTTCTGTGACTAGTAAGATTTTTAAGCACACTATGTTGGTGGGTTTTTGGGTAGCTAAGAAGTTTAAATCAACAACTTAGAAGGTAGTATCATAGAATCATAGAATATTCCAGTTTGGAAGGGACCCATAAGGATCTTTGAGTCCAAATCCTGGCACCACACAGGTCTGCCCAAAAACTCAGACCATGTGACTAAGAGCACAATCCAAACGCTTCTTAAACTCCAACAGACTCGGTGCCATGACTATGCCCTGGGGAGCCTGTTCCAGTTCGCGACCACCCTCTCAGTGAAGAACCTCTTCCTGATATCCAGCCTGAACGTGCTCAAGTCAGGGGGATCTGGTAGGTCAGCACCTGGTACATGCCTAAACCCAAACTTGTATCAATGACTTCATACAGAGATAAATGAAAGATATGACAGTCCTCAAGCACCATAGCCCCTATGGAGTGTCCTAGCATTTGTGGAGAGGCACGAGCACATACTGGGATGGGAATGAGGCAACAAGTGCAGGCCTGAAAATCATGAAGGTATGGACCTATAGTGATAGGACTAGAGGGAATGGCCTCAAGTTGTACCAGGGGAGGTTCAGGTTGGAGAATTTTGGAGAATTTCTTCTCAGAAAGTGTAGTCAGGCCTTGGAACAGGTCACCCAGGGAGGAGGTGAAGTCACCATCCCTGGGGGTGTTTAAGGAAAGTTTGAACGTGGTGCTTAGGGACATGGTTTAGTGGGTGATAGTGGTGGTAGGGTGATGGTTGGACCAGATGATCTTGGAGATCTTTTCCAACCTTTATGATTCTAGGATTCTATGATTCCATGACTTTGGAAAGACAATGTACCAATGAAAGAGGTTCTTCCCCCACCCAGATTTTTCTGGACTGATGGAGAGATGCCTTTCCCACAGCAGGTCCATGGCATGACCTGCTAGGGCTTGCCCCAAAGGTTGTCCATGGCTCTAGCTCAGAGGCATTGGGAGCATGCAGAAAGCAAAGGCAGCACGGGGAGCAGAGGTGGCCCGAGCGATCTTTGCTCAGAGTGGGCTGCATGTGCCAGAGGCTGGAGGACAGGAGGGCCACGGGCAGGTGTGGGATCTGCCCTGACACAAGTGACAAAGAACCAAGCAGGGCCTTGGCAAGGGGAGAATGGCATATCTGGACAGGAGCACCAGCAAGGAAGACCAAGGCTGTGGCTGGCCTGTGGCACCCATGGGATGTGCTGATGGCTGCTGCTGACTGCAAGGCACAGCCCTGCTGGGTGCTCTCCCCGGCCCCAGGCCTGGTGAGGGGCTGCCTAGGATCCCTTCTGCCTGCTGTGGCAATGCCACCTGTGGGGGCCAGCTCAGCTGGAAGGGCAGAGCAGGGCAGAGCAGAGCAGTGGAGCCCCATCTGGGCCCCCCTTGGGGCCGGGCCCCCAGGGCCCCCTCGGGGGAAGCTGGGGCCCCCCAAGGAACTGCTGCAGCCTCTCCCTGGTCCCGGCACTGCGTGGCCTCAGCCCCTCCACCCCTCCACGCTGATAAGATAAGGCCAGGGCGGGAGCGCAGGGTGCTATAAGAGCTCGGCCCCACGGGTGTCTCCACCACAGAAACCCGTCAGTTGCCAGCCTGCCACACCAGCTGCCGCCATGCTGACCGCCGAGGACAAGAAGCTCATCACGCAGTTGTGGGAGAAGGTGGCTGGCCACCAGGAGGAATTCGGAAGTGAAGCTCTGCAGAGGTGTGGGCTGGGCCCAGGGGGCACTCACGGGGTGGGCAGCAGGGAGCAGGAGCCCTGCAGAGGGTGCGGGCTGGGACCCAGAGAGCCACGGGGTGTGGGCTGAGATGGGCAAAGCAGCAGGGCACCAAAACTGACTGTCCTCGCTCCGGCAGGATGTTCCTCGCCTACCCCCAGACCAAGACCTACTTCCCCCACTTCGACCTGCATCCCGGCTCTGAACAGGTCCGTGGCCATGGCAAGAAAGTGGCAGCTGCCCTGGGCAATGCCGTGAAGAGCCTGGACAACCTCAGCCAGGCCCTGTCTGAGCTCAGCAACCTGCACGCCTACAACCTGCGTGTTGACCCCGTCAATTTCAAGGCAAGCGGGGACTAGGGTCCTTGGGTCTGGGGGTCTGAGGGTCTGGGGTGCAGGGTCTGGGGGTCCAGGGGTCTGAGGTTCCTGGGGTCTGGCAGTCCTGGGGGCTGAGGGCCAGGGTCCTGCGGTCCTGGGTACCAGGGTCCTGGGGGCCAGCAGCCAGACAGCAGGGGCTGGGATTGCATCTGGGATGTGGGCCAGAGGCTGGGATTGTGTCTGGAATGGGAGCTGGGCAGGGGCTAGGGCCAGGGTGGGGGACTCAGGGGGACTCAGGGCCTCAGGGGGATTCAGGGGGGGGGAGTGAGGGAGACTCAGGGCTGTCTGTCCAGAGCAGGGGTACTAAGCCCTGGTTTGCCTTGCAGCTGCTGGCGCAGTGCTTCCAGGTGGTGCTGGCCGCACACCTGGGCAAAGACTACAGCCCCGAGATGCATGCTGCCTTTGACAAGTTCATGTCCGCCGTGGCTGCCGTGCTGGCTGAAAAGTACAGATGAGCCACTGCCTGCACCCTTGCACCTTCAATAAAGACACCATTACCACAGCTCTGTGTCTGTGTGTGCTGGGACTGGGCATCGGGGGTCCCAGGGAGGGCTGGGTTGCTTCCCCACATCCTTCAGAATGGAGAGACCTGCTGGTGGGGCTGGCTGTGGAGGTGGGGAGGGGGCACTGGCTCTGGGGTCCATGGCTACTCTCCAGGGCCCTGCTCACTCTCCCATCCCAACTTGGGACCTGCCGAGTTAAACACAATCCTGAAGCTGGTAGCAGGACCTCGGGGACAGAGCTCAGCCTGCCACCTGCCCATGCCTGCAAACCTTGGGTCGGGGGTAAGGGTATGTGAGGCCAACCACGGTTCCTGGATCTCCTTGAAGGATTTTTTCTGGGGAAGGATTAACTCTTCCTGGCTCTGTCACCATGACTGTTTAGGATTTGATTTGGGATGCTGTGGGAGCTAAGTGCCTGCATGAGCTCCACAGGCAATCAGACAAGTTCACAGAGTGAAAAAAAATCCACTGTGAACCATGAAGTACAAACACTGCTCTTGGTCTCAAGCCCCTGAGCCACAAATACCTAGCAAGTGCCTGAGAAGTGCCCCTGCCCTGTGTGTCTGCTCCTCCCATGGCATCCGGGGAGGTGTGAGCTGCTCCCTGCAGAGCTGTACTCCAATGCCACTGGTTTCACATTCTTGGAGCCTGAATCAAAAACAAAGCAAAACAAAATAAAACAAAACAAAATAACTGGCTTTAGATCTGAAGGAGATGATAGGTTATAAGATATTAAACTAGCCCAGGGTTTATTCTGCATTGTGGCACCAGAGGGAGGTAACAAGAGATTGTGAGGGATGAGAGAAAGTGCAATCAGGAAAGCAGTGGCAGAGTGCAGGCCACTGGGCATACTGGGACCCTGCATGCACAGAAACAGCTCTGGGGAGTCCTTGTGCCATGCTGGCTCCTGCTTTTGTGAGTGCACTCATGAACACACAGTGCTCTTCCTCCATGCTCTGAAGCATTATCTAAATCTGTCTCCATGTTCTTTTACCCCCAAATATTCCTGTGCCTTCAGTTTGAAGGGCTCGTCTGCTTTTGCGGTTTGCCCCACTGATGTGTGCACAGGATGAAAACACTCTGCCCTGCTACTCTTTCCCTGGGCTCTGCTCCCCCCTCCTCCCATGCTCTGACATGGTGCCAGGTCAAGCTAATCTCCCCCAAACACAAATGATAAGAACCGCTGGCCATGGAGGAAACAGGGGTGTGAACTGTCCTCCACCCGCCTGCTCTCGAACCTACTGGAAGCACTGCTGCCCTCACCTTGCCAGCCGTCCTCATCTTCCTCGCCCTCCTCATCCTCCTTGCCCTCCTCACCTTCATCATTCAGGGTGCACAGGGCTCACCATGGGCCACTGTGGCCCTGCGTGCCTTCCTTCCTTCCCCAGCTGTCAGCTCCTGCAGGCTGGTGCTTGCATCTGTGCCTGGTGCTGACCCCTTGTCCCTGCTGTGTGTACCCTGTTCCCAGGAGACAGGGAATCCTCCAGTTGTGTCACCACAGACCCTAACCTTAACCTGTGCCAGCACAGACCCTAGCCGTAACCCCAACCCAGCTCTTGTCAGGGTTGGAACCCACCAACCCCAACACTAACCCCAGATTGTACTGGGGTCAGTCCCCTCCAAACCTAACCTTAATCCCAACCCCAACCACAATCCCAGCTCATGCCGGGGTCACCTTCCCCCCTCAAACCCTAACCTTAATCCCATCTTGTGCTGGAGTCAGACCCCCCTAATCCTAACCCCATCAGACTCCCCTAACCCCAACCCTAACCCTAACCCTAACCCAGTTCATGCCGGGATCAGCCCCCCCAAACCCTAACCCTAAACCCACCTCGTGCCGGGGTCAGACCCCCCCTAACCCTAACCCCGACCCCAGTTCATGCCGGGGTCGCCCCCCCCCGGTGGTGCCGGTGCCGCAGGCGGGGCAGGGCGGCGGCCCCGCCTGGCCGAGGTCCAGCCGCGGCGGGGCGGGCGGGGGCGGGCGGCGCCCGGGCCGGCACGGGGATATAAGGCCGGCGGCACCAGTGGGGGCACCCGTGCTGGGGGCTGCCAACACTGAGCTGCAACCATGGTGCTGTCCGCGGCTGACAAGACCAACGTCAAGGGTGTCTTCTCCAAAATCGGTGGCCATGCTGAAGAGTATGGCGCCGAGACCCTGGAGAGGTAGGTGTCTGTCCCCGTCCTTTGTCCGTCCCCGATCCTCTCCTCTCTAACCCCATGCTTTCCCCCACCGTGACTGTCCGTGTCCTACCCCACCCCATCTGTCCCCCCTGTCCGTTGATCCTGCTGGCCCTGACTCGCTCTGCTCCACAGGATGTTCATCGCCTACCCCCAGACCAAGACCTACTTCCCCCACTTTGACCTGTCCCACGGCTCTGCTCAGATCAAGGCCCATGGCAAGAAGGTGGCGGCTGCCCTAGTTGAGGCTGTCAACCACATCGATGACATCGCGGGTGCTCTCTCCAAGCTCAGTGACCTCCACGCCCAAAAGCTCCGTGTGGACCCTGTCAACTTCAAAGTGAGTCTGGGGACTCCCCCCAGCTCCTCTTCAGCACCCCTCCTGGGCCATCTGGCCACCCCTTTACCTCCCCCACTCGCTCACCGTCTCCTTTTGCCTTTCAGTTCCTGGGCCACTGCTTCCTGGTGGTGGTTGCCATCCACCACCCTGCTGCCCTGACCCCAGAGGTCCACGCTTCCCTGGACAAGTTCATGTGCGCCGTGGGTGCTGTGCTGACTGCCAAGTACCGTTAGACGGCACCGTGGCTAGAGCTGGACCCACCCTGTTGCCAGCCTTCCAACTGCGAGCAGCCAAATGATCTGAAATAAAATCTGTTGCATTTGTGCTCCAGCCCTGGTGTCCTGCTCTGGTTGTTCCTCCATGGGGAGGGAGAGGGAGGGAGCGGATCTGGGGCTCTGTGCACCCGAACTGGAGATCCCCTGAACCAGGTGGGCACGTACGGGGAAAGGGGCTCTGTTTTCTTCTCCTGCTTGGAGAGAAGGTGGTTGGGTGGTGGTGCCCAAGAGGCAGACAGTGCTCTGCCAGCTGTGGGTATGAGCAGAGCATTTCTAGGCACTGGTGGAGAGGAAAGGCCAGAGAGCAGCCAGAAGCTGGTCCTTGGGAGATCCCTGCAACCCCGGCCCGTCCTGACCTTCCCACCAGAGCACCATAGTCACGCTGGGATCCTTCCAGTTGGGGTGGAGAGTCCTGTGCACCCCTTACCACACTGAGGACAAAGTTGCATGGGAAGAGACCACCTCATCCTGGAAGCGCTTGCAGGAGACTGGAGGATGGGCACCTGCCACCAGCTGTGTGATGGCATGGTGAGGGCCCCCTGCGCAGGGACAGCTTTCCGTGCAGCCCCACAACTGGCTGTACAATGCTTGTAGGACTTCTCTTTTCCTATCTAACGATGCATTGCTAGTGTGCTGCTTAGTAGGGGTGCTGGGGGCACACTGAGGGGGGACAGCAGGCATAAGGGACTCCTAGGGCTCAGCCCCAGATCCTGCTCTTTGGGACAGAGCCTCAGCAGTATAATGTAGGGGCAGGAAAAGGAGAGCAGGCTGTGAAGCAGTGCTGGGGGCTCTGTGTATCTTCCAGCCCTTATCGTGGCCAGCAGTGAGGCTGTGGGGTGGCCGTGGCAGGTGGGGGGCTGCAAGTGGCTGATAAGAGTCTCATGGGCTCTTTTCCAGCCTGCGGGTGTGGTAAAGGACCAGGGCAGCAGATAGTTGGGGGGGTGGGGGGTAGGGAAAGCAACCCAAAACCTGCCAGGTGCTGAGTAACTGTGTCCTGTCCCTGCCAGGGCTCAGAGGTGCTTGGTGCAGGGATGAAGGTTCAAGAACGCCCTGGTGTGGTGGTTTTACCGTGCTGGGCAGCCAGACCCAGTACACCTGGGGCAGCCAGCACAGCAAAGCCATGGCACGGAGCCAGCTTGAAGGTGTCATGGGCCCCCTCGCTCCCTGGCCTATGTGCCACACCGGTAGGTCTGGGTGGAAGGACAGACACTTGCCCCTGTGCATGAAGAGTGAAGTGTAAGGAGCAATGCAGGGGAATAGTACGTGTGTGGGTCAGGATTTGGCTGCTGCCTCTGCCAGGCTTTCACTTCCTTGTGTCCTTAGGTAGGACACAGCAGGGCAGGAGTTTCAGAGGAGGCAACCTGTCCCAGCAGGCAGTGCCCCATCTCTGCCTGGCCACCGAAGCACTGTGCTCCAAACAGCCAAATGTTTTGTCGCCGTCACTCACCCCCACTGCCACAAGATGGGGGCCTCAAGCCGTGGTCCCTTTATCAGAGCCAGCCAGGCAGTGCAGCCTTGCTCCTGGCTGCAGCCCGAGCTGGAGCCTCCAGCAGTTGCCAGGCTGTCCAACAGCGTGCAGGTCCTTACATAAGTTTGTCCATGTTCTCAGGGGGTTTCCAGAAGGCTGCCTTCCTTAGGAATTATCCTGAAATACTGCTTTGCACCAGAAACAAAGAATCACAGAATCATTAAAGTTGGGAAAGAAAGATCTCCAAGATCATCTGGTCCAACCATCCCCGTACCACCACTATCACCCACTAACCCACGTCCCCAAGCACCAAGTCCAACCTTTCCTTAACACCCTCAGGGACGGTGACTCCACCACCTCCCTGGGCAACCCGTCCCAGTGCCTGACTGCTCTTTCTGAGCAGAAATGTCTCCTCATTTCCAGCCTGAACCTCCCCTGGTGCAACTTGAGGCTGCTCCTTATGGTCCTATCACTAGTTACCTGTAGGAAGGAGCCAACCCCCAGCTCCCCATGCCTTCCTTTCAGGTAGCTGCAGAGAGCAATGAGGTCTCCCCAGGGCCTCCTCTTCTCCAGAATAAACACCCCCAGCTCCTTCAGCCACTCCTCACAGGACTTGTGCTTCACCAGCTTCGTAGTCCTGCTCTGGACACACTCCAGGGCCTCGATGTCCTTCTTGTAGTGCGGGGCCCAAAGCTGAACACAGCACTTGAGGTGCGGCCTCACCAAAGCAGAGCACAGGGGGACAATCTGCTCCCTGACCCTACTGGCTGCATTATTCCTGACACAAGCCAGGATGCTGTTGGCCTTCCTGGCCACCTGGGCACACTGCTGGCTCATGTTCGGAATGTTCCACAAAGAACGTGTATCAGGATAAGGTAGTTAATAGCATCAGAAGATTAGTAAGGATGCTGGATTAGTTGGGATAGAGTTAATTTTCTTCATGGTAGCTCATGTGGTGCTGTTCTGGGTGCAGGCTGGTAAAAACATGCGTCACACCCCGGTGTTCCAGCTGTTGCTGAACCAAGGCCTTCTCTGCTCCTGATGCTGCCCAGCCAGTGAACAGGACGGGGGTGCCCGAGGAGATGGGGGGACACAGCCAGGACAGCGGAGCCCTGCTGGCCTCAGGGACGTGCCAGACCTTGGGGTGCCGTGCTCAGCCATGGCACTGGGGCAGCTGAGTGGGGGCTGCCGCTGCTCAGAGGTCAAGCGGTTGGGAGCAACTGTGTTGGGCATGACGTTTTTTAACTTGACTGTAGGAACAACAAAGTGTTTTGTTATGTAGTTGTCACCAAGGCAAGTGGCATCTGAGAGCTCATTTTTACTGAAACACCAGGAAATGAACTTGACAGCTATGGCTTACCTGATTGCGACAGTTTTGCCAGCCTCTCAAGAGACTGCAAACAGCTTTATCCAGGTAGCTTGGATATTTCTCTTATTAGCATCTGATAAAAATTCATGGCCCTGGAGAGTGCCTCGTGGAAAGGGACAAGGAACCACATACTTCTGGAAGAAGGCAAGCTTCCTAGAGGATTTTACCAAGAATTTCCCATTTAAAACGTACTTTCCTATTTAGCAGAGGAGCAATGGGAGGATTCAGAATTCTTTTCTTTTTGAAAGCTGATCTTAGGATAGCTGATCTTAGCTGAGAGATCCTCTTTCTGGAGAGATAAGGGAAAACGTGTTTACAACTGGTTCTTCTGTGTTTATATCCCATATTGTCATTCAATATGCCAACAGCATAACTTGCAATTAGTGTAACCTGTAGGTCCTTTGCCAAAAAATTGCTGCTTAGGCAGTTTGTTTGCCTTGTGTTTGGACAACTTTTCTTTCCTAAATGTCAGACTTCCCATACTGAATTGGTCTCTCTGATAAATTAGATAATTTTGAATTTTAACCCAGTGCTTTGGGGTGCTCACAACCCTTCCAGCTCAAGCACATCCGAGATTTTAATAAGTGTATTCTCCATTACAACACATAAGTTATTGATGAGGGAACAGTGAATAATGATGTTGAACCAAGGACTGGAATATGTCACAGAAGGAAAACAGACTCATCTGAAATGATTCATTCTTGGCAATAGCAATGGTTATTACTCATCACTTTATTCGATTAAATATCCCACTGTTTGTTTTTGTTGTTGTTGTTGTTTGTGTTTGTTTTGTGAATTGAAGTTTTCTATTTATAGTTCCTTAGTTTCCTCCTTTGATAAGGAGGAAACTCCCCTGCTAATGATAATAGAACCTATTGTCTTACTTCAGCAACCCCATCACTCAAAGATTTGGATGGTGTGGGATGGCTTCAATCAGCTACTGAGGTAAAAGGGATTTTTAAATTTTTTTTTCAGGCAAACAGTCTAAAAACATTGGAATCATTGAAACATATTATATGCACTCTTTTCAGCATCTGCCCACCTTCTCTAACTGCTCTTTTGCCAGTTGTAAGTCCTTCATCAAAAATGACATTTTTGTGAAGACTGACTCTATTTTCTTTCTTCTATGACTACTTTTCCTGTCTCTGCTGAATCAACACCTTCCTCATGGGATGTTTTATTTTTGGCCTTTAAGACTCTTGTGAGCTATATCTTCCTTTGTGTCTTGGTCCTTTGATCATGTCCCTACAGGCTAGCAGCTCTTTCCTAATATGTGTTGTTAATGAGTTTGCCTCATATCCAGTCAGTGGTTCCTTCTGGCAACTGAGAGCACTGGTTTAGCCAGGCTGTTTTCTTCCTGCCCTTCCTCTGCACTGGTACAGGTTCGATTTGTGCCCTTGCATCTCTGTTTTCTGTAAGTGTTTCCAGCTCTCAAGACCCCTTTCGTGAGAGGTTTCCTTGTCAGATCTCAGACATCAGGCTACTGAGCTTGCTGGAGTCTTCTTCTTTAAAGCCTCATAAGGAAGGTGTTGATTCAGTGGGAAAAATAAAATAGTCAAAAAAGACAGAGTCAACCTTCTCTATAATGTCGGTTTTGATGAAGGACTTAAAATACTTTCCCTCCTTACTTTCCTAAAAGCAGAGATTGCTCCCAGTGGAGCAGCCATATGAAGCACCAGCTACTGCACAGCTGGTCCTTCTGGAGAGAAAGGGGCTGACAAAAACAAGCATTATCAGAACTTTAAACATTGGCTGCTCTTCTTTGACATCACAAAAATTTTAACATCTTAGAAAAACTGTCTGCTGATCCCCCTCCAAGTTGACCTATGAGGTGTCATTCTGTGAATTCCCCATGACCAAAAACGGTCAAACATGATGAATCCCTTGCCATTGGAGATATTCGTGGCAGATTCCATGTCTTGGATTTTATATCTGGGAGGAGAAGGAGCGGGTCTGTGGTAACTTGATGTTGACCACAGATTCCTTCTCAGGGCTGTCACTGCAGTATTGGAGTCATTCATCAACTAAACAGCAGAAACTTAGCACAACTCCTTTGCACTGTTTTCCCACTTTCTTCTTGTGGCTAACCATGTCTTTTCTGACAATTAGATCTAGCCAGATTTCCATTGTGACTAGACTGTACCTCTAGCAACCTTTTTCAATGAAATTACAGCATTTTCATGTTGGGTCTGCTGGATGTTATCCACTGGACATTGATCAGATTTTCAACTTGGAATGGAAATGCAAAATTTTTTTTCCTGCTAATTGTCTGTCTTCCTACCATGCACCAACCACCTGAGAAGATCTGAATGTGCCTAGGAATTATGAAACTGAGAATATAAGAAATGCTGTGCTGGATCAGATCACTGGTTCATCTTACCCAGTGTTGTTTTCAGCAACAGGAGATGGCATTTACGGTGATCACATGAGCCTAACCTTTTTTGGTTTTGCTCTTTCAACATCCGCAGCATCAGTAGTTATGATTTCAGAGCGTACATTCCTGCATGTTGCCTTCGGCACCTGTTTATTGACCTGTTGTTCTTGAATTTGCTAATCTCTTTATAAACCTGCTGATCCCATTTGTTTCTACAACCTCCCATGGCAGCAGGTTCCAGAAGTTTATTCTCCCTCCCTGCCTCACATGAAGTCCCTTTCATCCATTTTAAACCAATTTACTAGACTCATCAATGGTCCCTAGTTCTAGTGTTACAAAACCCAATGAGCACGAGGTGCACATTCACCTTGTGATCTTGCAAAGTTTCTGTGCCCCCTCCTCCAGGTTGAAAAATCCCAGCCTTCCCTGGCCCTCCTCATGTTGCAGCTGCCCCATGCCCACGACCATCTCAGTTGCCCTCCTCAGGACAATATGTCCACTGTGTCCAGAGGCCACAACTGCATAGATGTGAGTGCACCAAGCTTTTAGCAGCCAAATGATGTCCTCTCTATTGCCTTCAGAGCCCTTCCTGATGACATCACCACATTTTGCTGGCTTCTTGGACTGCTCTGCACACCAAGACTACAATTTTGTTGAACCATCAAAAAAGACTCCAGGATATTTTTCCTGAGCTCTAATAGTCAGTCCAAGTTCAATATCTCCTGGTTTAGATCGTAGTTCTGTATCTGTGTCACCTTACACTGAAACAATTGACTTCTTATTTTTTCCATTCTGGAATATCATTGGAAGCTGCGTGTAGCAAAGCTGGGACTAAGAATTAGAGAGATGCATTTATTTTGCTGCTGATTCTCTGCTTTTTACCTTTCCCTTTGCTGGGCTGCCTGGAGGGACTGTACAGAAGAGCACATCCATGCCAAGGACCCAACTGGTGCCTGGCCTGCCACATATGGGGCTCCTGAGGCATGGCAAGAAAGGAAATCCTGTGATGAAGTTGATGGATGGGAAAGGACCCGAGCCACTCAAAGCATTGCTGGATTATGTTACTCCATGGACTACAACAGAAAGCCTCTTACCAGTCTCCTGCAATGGTAGAGAAATGTCTAGTATTCCATCTGAAGTCAGAGCATACAACTCAAAGCAGAGTTTTGATCCATGCTCATGGGACGCAGTACTCTTCCTTTCCACATCCCCTGCCACAGTGAATTCAGTTAGGCAATCAGCTGCAAAGTAGACACAATCCCAGGCTTTAACCGGAGATGGTTAAAATCATAGAATCATAGAATATCCCAGGTTGGAAGGGACCCATAAGGATCATCGAGTCCAAATCCTGGCACCACACAGGTCTACCCAAAAACTCAGACCATGTGACTAAGAGCACAGTCCAAACACTTCTTAGACTCCAACAGACTCGGTGCCGTGACTATGCCCTGGGGAGCCTGTTTCAATGCGCAACCACCCTCTCAGCGAAGAACCTCTTTCTGATACCCAGCCTGAACCTCCACTATTGCAACTTGAGACAATTCCCTCGGGTCCTATCACTGCTCACAAAAGAGAATAGATCAACGCCTGCCCCTCCTGTTCCCCTTTGTGAGGAAGCTGTAGACTGCGATGAGGTTTCCCCTCAGCCTCCTCTTTTCCAGGCTGAACAGGCCAAGTGACCTCAGCTGTTCCTCTTATGTCTTCCCCTCTGGGCCTTTCACCGTCTTTGTAGCCCTCCTCTAGACGCTCTCCAACAGTTTCACATCCTTTTTGTACTGTGGTGCCCAGAACTACACACAGTGCTCGAGGTGAGGCCGCACCAGCACAGAGCAGAGCAGGACAACCACCTCCCTCAACTGACTGGCGATGCCATGCTTGATGCACCCCAGGACACGGTCGGCCCTCCTGGCTGCCAGGGCACACTGCTGGCTCATATTCAGCTTGGTGTCAACCACAGCCCCCAGATCCCTCTCTGCGGGGCTGCTGTCCAGCGTCTCATCGCCCAGTCTGTACGTACAGCCAGGGTTGCCCTGTCCCAGGTGCAGGACCCATTTAGAACACAGTGTTTTCCACCCTGATCTACCTTTTTTTTTCTTTTTTTTTTTTTTACTTTCCTTGTACCAAAATCAGACAAATAGATATGGGAGCAGACTATGCCAGCTCTGTGCAATTTAGAGACCTTTGTGTATGGCCAGGAAGATTCCAGCTATGGATTTATGGAAAGCAATGCAACAAAATGTGTGGCTGCTTGTTCAGGAAGCTTTTATACCTTCTTCAATGGTTGAGCAGCTGAGTGCCTCTTTTTAACAGTAGAAGTGTATTTATCAAAATTCATGCTCCACAGAATTTGGACAAGTCGCCATTAGTTATTTTTCCAGATCACAGCTTCAGATGAGGTTGTTTCAGTACATAGTCACAATTTCTCCCCAGGCCTGTTTGAAACCTTGTAAGAAAGACATGAAAAGACATGATCAAGAGCAGGTTGTTCCTCCTGTGACTTCCTGAGGAGGGGCTCACTCGTGGACCTAAGAGCAGTAAGCAGCTGCTGTTAGCCCTAGCCGTGACACAGGCTGGCCTGTTGGCACAGGCACCTGCACTGTATTCAGAGTCAAATGCTGAAGTTAGACAGAACCTCTGGTCCTGACAGGACCGTGCTCCCTTAGATTTCAGTGAAGACAGAAGCTCACCTGGGGGTTTCCAAACACTGAGATTTTTGTTGGCACCACAAAAGAAACAGGTATCACTACAGCTGGATTTGCTGCCTGGGAAAAATGTGGCAAAAATCATCACGAACTCCAGAGAACCCTCAAATAAACCCTTAACCACACACACAAGCAAATTTCAGATGTAGCCCACACATGGGATTTCCAGGAATTTTAATGGTACACAAAGAAGAGAAGGAATTTCTGCTAGTTCATTAAACAAGGAATTTTCTTGGAAATTCTTGACATTCTCTCTCGGGAAGAATGAGTGTGAGGTTATATCCTCTCTTTCGAGGCCAACCCCACTTGTGACAACAGAACAGCAGTACTTCCGTGCTAAAAAAGCTGTGGTCACTGATCTCAGGCACGGAGAACTCAGCCTCTGAGGTATGACTGCGCTGGGGTGGGTCAGTAGGGGAAGGGGAATATTTCAGCCACGGTACACATGGGAAGTTACTGACAAGAGACGAATAACCTGTTCCCTGTGTACATAGCAGCTAAAGCAAGAATTAACATGACATGATGCATCTGGCAGTGCCCCGTGCTACTCCAGGGGCTCAGCCCCAGCAGATGGGGCAGCGCAGAGCCCACTGGTGCCGCCTGGCTGGGGAGGACCAGCCGTGGTGAGGAGTGGGTCTCCCGCACCAAGCCGTGATGGATCAGATGCAGCTTGCCCAGGGTGGCAGAGAAGGAAGCGTGCTGCTTCCCACTGCAAGGCCACCACCATGCAGCACAGGGAGGAGGAAGGGGAACCAAAGACCAGCTGCACCAAGCCAAGCATCGTCACAGGGCTTGCCATGCCACGCCGGCACTCGCAGACGAGGATGATGGCGAGCTTAAGCCCTTTGTTTTCCCAGCGCTGCTGTTCCTGTGGCAGGTGGCTGCACTGCCCCACAGCATGTGCCGAGCCTGGCTGGAGAGCTGCTGCCCTCACAGGGGCACGAGAAGGGAGGTCACAGTGTGAGGATGAACCAGACCCCAGCCCACACAGGGACTGTCCCAGAGACCTCCTGGTGGCCACGGGGCATGCCCCTGGCAAGCCTGGATGTGCTGGGACTCCTCTGGGATTTTGGGAGCGGCACACGGCCACAGGGCTCTGAGCCCATCCCAGGTCACTCTCTCAGGGCTCTCAGGGACCTCTCGGGCTATCGGGGTGCCAGGGGGACCTCAGGGCCTTGTGAAGTCTCAGGGCTCCCTGGGGTTATCCCAAGGTCTCGGGGTGCTGACAGGGCTCTGCGACGTCCCCAGGATGAGTGCTGTCCCCAGGTCCCGGCTTCCACCCCGGGGATGCCTCAGGACCCTGCCAGGCCTTGGGGGGGCCCCCACGAGCCCCACGCGCATCCCGGGCTCCCCAGAAGCTCTCTATTGAGCCGGGGGTCCCAAAGGCTCCCCCCGAGCCCCTCCCGGAGCCCCGCAGCGCCGGGCCGGCCCCCGGCGGCCCCGGTTGTGGCGGGGGCGGAGCGGGGCGGGGAGGCGGCGGCGGAAGCGGGCGGCGGCGGCGGCGATGGCGCTGCGGAGCCCCGGGCGGCGGCGGGCGGCGATGCCGGGATAAGGCGGGCGGCCATGGCGCAGGGAGCCGGCCCGGGGCTGCGGCTGCTCCCGGTGCTCCTGCAGCTCCCGGGGCTCCTGCAGCTCCTGGGGCTCCCCGCCGCTCACGGCAACAGCACCGGCTCCGGTGAGTCCGGGTGGCTGGGGGATTGATTGCTCGGCCGTGCGCTGTCCGCTCCCGTGTCCCCGGGTGGGAAGGAGGAGGAGGAGGAGAGGGGGGAGGCCTCCCCTCCCCGGGGACCCTGCGGTTGTCGTGTGTCCTTCTGCTCTGCTCTGTCCCCCCGGGACCACCGGGGGTGTCCCCAGCCCCGCGGATGTCACCGTGTCTGTGGGGAGAAAGCAAAGTTTGTCCGGAGGCACCAAGGCGAGAAATGCTGCCGTGTCCCCGGTGCTCACCGAGGTGGCCCTCGTGTCTGCGTTGGCCCTTTGGCCAGGAGGAGGCTTGGGGTGTGCGGTGTGGGGACAGGGATGGGGACAGGGACAGGGACGTGACTGATGGAGATGGCACCTGGCCCATGGAAGCCCCAGGGCTGCCTTCCCTGGACAGGGGAAGGGTGCCGGGAGGTCGAGGGTCCTGAGGAAAATCAGCCAAATGTTGTTTTGCAGTGGGCAGAAGCTTCTGTCCGCAGCACAGACCTGAGGGAAGTCCCTCAGCTCGGTACCAGAGGTTGCTTTGAGCTGTTTAGCGCTGCGATCTGTGGAGTAATTTGTTGCTCGGGAGCTCTATGAATTGTCCTCTATGCTCTAGCAGAGCAGTGCTTCGTTCCGGCTGTACCAGGTGCTGCGGAGCAGCAAGAGATCGATCTCTTTCCTGGGGAGATCAGGGCCTGAACCCAGGTAAACTTGCCACCGTGTGCGGTGGTAGCTGTGGTGTTGCTTCTCAGGTGAGTTTAATTCCACTGTGTCGAGGCAGATGGGCAGGAGCAGGCACCCAGGTGGGCTGGAAGAGGGTTTGGCAGTGAGCAGAGCAGTGGGCAGCTCTTTGTGGTGGCGTGCCCGGGGCTCCCATCATGTGTATGGCAGAGGCTGTGCTGGCTGGGGGCCGTACCCCATCCTCTGGAGATGCCACCAGGCATTGCAGTGTTGGGAAAATGTTGGGAGGTTGTTCAGATGCTTCGGCGTGCTGTGGAGGCAAGTTGGTGCTGACTGCGGTTATCAGCTGCTGGTGGTGATTATCATGTTGTACTTCCTCATAGTCTGTGAAGCATGTGGGCTGCTCCGGGAAGCCTATGAGGCCAAGGTGAGATGTCCTTTTACCCTCGGCCCACCCTCTTCTGGCATCCTGCTAGCTGGGTTTCCAGCCCAGAGGAAAGCTACCCTGTATTTGAGGCGTGTTGTTAGGTTTTTCTTGGCGTCATCCTGTCGGCTGGGAGAAATGCCACGTTAGGATTAGATCTGAGAGCTGGTAAAGATGAGGTCTGCCCCAGAGGAGTGAGGTGACCTTCTTTTGGAACATGTAAATATGGGATTTTGACATGGACTAAAGAAATAGGGTTTCTGTTACATTATACATGGCAAAACAAAAAAAAAAAACCCTGCCACATAGCCATTTCTTGTCTTGACTGGCCACTGTTGGTGTAGCTTTACACAGGCATTTTCATAGACCCTTTATGAACCTTTAGAGCTGCTCCTTGGCCTGAGCTCTGCACAGGGTTGAGCCAGCTGCCTTTGGAAGCAGTGGCTCTTCTGAAACTCCAGAGACACTTGCTTTGAAACTTGGGACCTCACGTTGTTTGTGGGAAGCTCTGAAACCAACGGTCAACATATTATGGCTAAAAGTAGAATGAGATAATCTTTGGATGAGCAAATCCAAGCTGTTGCAAGTGGTTCTTTATTTTGAAATTCAAAGAACGCATCTCCTCTCTGCATCTGTGGTTCTGCTATGTTTTGTTTGTTTTCTTAAAACCGCTTTTGTTTTTTTGCTTAATACATTTGAAACTTGCTTTTAGGAGGCCATGTCTTGTGGAGACCTGTCTTTCTGTCTACTAATATTTGGTTTTATCCACGTGTAGCATTTCCTTGTCAACCCAAGGCTGAGGGTGAAGTGGGAATCAATTCATCTCATTTCCTGGGTGCAGCTCTTGTGTGCCCAGCATAGCAAGCCTGAGAGCAGGAGCATGGATAGATTGTCTCCAAGAGAAACCACGTGTGGTTGGACTTTGTGCATGCTGCTGTCACGCTGGCTCAGCCCTGGCTCTTGTGCTAACCTGGGAGCTGTCACAGGCTGTGCTGAGGCGGAGCAGGTCTGCAGACCTTCCCTGGGTGCTGTGCTTGACCTCGCTCATTGTAATTGACTGCTCCTTAATAAAAAGCACTGCTGATTGCTTGACTTCTTAGTTTTACAGCCTGCCAGCCCTCTCCTCCCCCAAAACCTCGCACATAATTCTTCAGCTGCTGTGGCCTTTTGAGGGCGAGGACCTGCTGGTGGGTGCTGGCTGCAGCTTGTTGGCCATGCAGAGCCTGGCCACCAGCAGGGGTGGAACAGCTTCTGTCAAGGTCAGGCACCAGCAGGACGGCGTATCCCTGCTCAGGTTGTCCTACTCCACCTGTTCCTTTGAGCAGGGCCACGGCAACCCCTGCCTTATCACTCCTATCTGTGTCTCCCCTTATCCCAAGCACCACTGAAATGAACGCGCTGTGTGCATGCAGAGAGCAACTAGGTGCAGAGAAGCCACACTGATTAAAGACCTCTCTCTTCTGTAGTTCCTTAAATACAGCTGGGTTTACAGCAGATCTCAGCCAATTCCTGTCTTGTCATCTGCAAGTGGGCTTTGTGCTGTCCCATCCTGGCTCACCTTTCCCTCTGTGCCTGGAGCCCTGTGTGGGCTCTGCCTGCAGGACCCCGTGGCGTGAGGCTGGGGCAGGAAGGTACCTGTGGTGTTCTGCCAGCGTGCCCTTTCCCTTGTGGAGTAAATTCTCCCATCGGCTTGTGCTTTGACAGCAGTGAAAGCTGCGTGGCTGGTATTTCTTGCTTTCCTGTTTCCTCCTTTCTGTTGGGTTTGCAATCTGCCTCGAGGCTTTAGCTTGGTAATTTGCCAGGAAATTAAACCCATCATTACTGTTCCTGTCTCTTTGCAGTGCCTTGTGTTCAGGCTAGCTTGCGTCCTGCTTTGGGGCATGAATTGTATTTCCTGCTAGGATTAGTTTCCTCTTGGCACAAAGTATGTCCCAAGGCTCTGCTCCTGCCTGGGGAGTGTTCTTCCTCTTTTTCTGGCACCTTACTTAAACTCGGTTGGGTCCTGTGTGTTTCCACATGACCCCGAGCAGCATTAGATGAAGACGGGCTGAACAATTCTTGCTGCTTTATTTTCTGATCAAAGCGGTGGATGTGAATCTGAAAGCTACAAGCTTCTCCCCACTCCAGAGAATTCTAGCATAGAAAAGGAGCAGCTGGGAGGTCTTGGTAGAGATGTGTGGGCACGTTCTTCTACTCCTCTTGCCGAGTGTGAAGAACCTTGTTTTCTGGTGGGCAGAATAGCTCTGGCTCTGCCCTCTCACCACAGTTTTGCCCTTTTCCCAACCCTTGTGTGATGTTTTTCTTCTGTCCCTGAGTTGTAATCTGGTTGTTTTCTTGCTAACAGTGACACCAATACAGTTTTGCAGGTGAAATTATCTGCAGGCTAGGGGTGATCTGTAAGCATAGCTGGGCAGAGGGATGATTGAAGACCTAGGTAGTCCTCTGACGCGTTCACTAAAAAACTGTTGTCCTGTTGCATGACCAAGCCTACCCTAGGGCTGGTAACACTATTCAGGCAGCCTTTCTTCCAGGTAGGAAGATCTTTAGGGTTTGTAAGGTACATCTCTGAAAGCCAAGTGCAGTTTGCAGCATGTAAGTTTTTGTCACATTGCATGTTGCAGGAGGACAGCATGTGGCACAGTGCATGTGTCCTGAGCCTGTGAGGACTGATAACATCAGCCCACGTGCTCAACAGAAACCTATGAAGACAGCTCTTGCCTAGAAACTGCAGCCAAATTCCCTGTGTGGAGCACAGAGCACCCTGTGCTACCTGCACCCGCCTCGTCCTACCCTGTCCACCTGCTGTGTGTGGTTTGCCTAAGGTGCTGGGACTGGGCTGCTGCCTGCTCTGCCATGCTTTCCTTGCCACCAGCTTTTCCTCCTGACCTTTTCCTCCTCCTCAGTGTCTCAGGTGTTCTGTCATCTTCAGAGCATGTTTTGTGGAGCATGGTTAAGGTTCCTCCAGTGCTGTCTGGCTGTAGGGGACAGTTTTGTGGTAGGGATCTGTGCAGTTCTGGCTGCTCAATCTCATCTCATTCCTCCTCAGGAGGAGTGCAGTGGATCACTGAGTATCTAGAGGAATTGGGCTGAGAGATTAAGGACACAAAGGGCTTCTCTCCAGTTACCTTAAAACTCCTGTGTGCGTCTGTGGGTGGCTGTAGCTCTGCAACCTGCTCCCAGCAGCCACCCCAGCAGCTGCTTTGCTCTCTCCCTTTCAGACTCCCTGTACGTCTCCGAGTACTTCTCTCAGAGTGCGCAGAAGTTGTCCTTCTACAGCTGGTATGGGAATGCCAAGGTCTTCCACTTCCACGTGCCAGAAGATACTGTGCTGCTTCGCTGGCTTCTGCAAGCGTCCAGGGGGAAAGAACCGGAGTGTACCAGCATGGAGGTCACAGTGTATGTATGTCCCTGTGCCACTGCTTGCACATGTGGGATTTCTTGTCTTTCCCTTGTCCTTGTTGCTCATGCAGTTGTTTCTCTGTAGGAGGCTGTGAATTTGTTGCAGCAGACAATTCCTTAGTGTTGCACTAACACCAAATCTGTGTTTTTTAAATGTGTAGAAGCATTTCATGTTACCAGTGGATCAAAGTGCTATCAAATATTATGTCTAAGAAACATGTCTAAAAATGCTGGAGAGAGCTTCACAGTGAGGCTGTTGTTGCTGTTCATAACCAAAGGTGTTCCTGGACCTTTCTGTGTCTGTTGATCCTGTGCGTGGTGCTGTGCATAGATGTGGCAGAACTGCAAAGGGCCTGAGAGGATGCAAAACGTTTGAAGGTGGACAAATTCCCCAGTACAAAGGAGCTGGAGAGACTAGAAATAGTATATTGAAGGATGCAGCCTGTGTATGGAGCACAGATAAGAGAGGAATGCCTAATCCTGCTGACACGACAAAACAAGATTTGAAGACATGAAGATGGAGCTTTCAGTGACATCAAAATAAATTTTGCTTAAAACAGTTCCTGAATTGTCGGAGGATTTGAGATCAAACAGGTTGAGACTTTGAGCTGTATTTCATGAGGGTACTAAGCTTCCTGGGCAGGTGGTTCCCTGAGAGGTGCTTTGGACTCTCAGAGACCTTACATGGCTAGGACCTACTCCACAGGGGGTTGCTGCAGCTTGTTGAAGTTTCATCCGCTCCAAAAGCAACTGAAGTTTGCTGCACCAACTGGCTTGCACATTACCTAGTCTGTTCTGGGCACAGATAAGTGCTCTGTTGCTCCTGAGCAGCCTGAAACAGGTGATCTGTGTGTTTTCTGCATCCCAGAAAGCTTTCTAGTAGTTTCGGGGTGTGAGGGACAAGACAACAGTGAAACAATAACCTGAGAAATGACTGTGAAGGTCAGTTTAGCTAAGCTCAAACAGATTAATGACAAATAACCTGTCATGCTTGCTTGCTGGACCTGTTGTTGTTCATTGTTCTGTTGTAGTGCTCTAGTAGTCCCAAAAAGGAGCAAATTGAATGCCAAACTGGCTGTCTAAATATCCCATGCTTTACTTAGCTCCCGGCTTTTCTCATATTTCAAACTCTGAGCTACTCATCTTAAAGCAGAGGTGCTTGTGTTCTAAAGTCAGTCATATAGGCATTGCTTGGTATCTTTTTAGACTGTCTGCCCTCCTTAATGGAGGAAATAGGAAAGATGCAGATCTCTTCTATAAAAAGAAAGCTCTTAATTGACGATTTAGCCTAGCTGGCTATAGGGGGAATTTGCTGATGGTTATAAAAGGAAAAAAGTAGTAGTTTTGTGACTGGGGCTTAACCTAAGCGTGTGTTATGGAAATGTTCTTTCAGGCTTGATGGAACGATGTAAATCCTTGTCTTAATAAGCAGTCAAGTTAAACTAATCTCTAAATAAATCCAAGATAAGGTAATACCAGCCAGTCCTCACCAGATGAAAATGATAGCTCTGTGCTCCACTTGAATATGTGGCTTCTTTCCAGCCTGCAGCCTCTCTGATCTCAGGCCAACCTGGGTGGCCGCTGACGAATTTGTATCCCAGTTTACCTTGCAGGTGTATATACCTCCCTCGATTTACTTGCATTCTGGTTTCTCTTGCAGGCACTTTCGCTATGGAGCCCCTCCTGTAATAAATCCACTGGGCACTCAATTTCCTGCAAATGCGACTGTCCATCCTTCCTACAACATAAGCATCACTCTGAGCAGTGCAGTGCAAAACACCACTTTTGTGAACGTTACAAGCCCTGCTGCAGGAGACTGGTTCATTGCTGCACATCTCCCTGAGGCTGCTGGCAGAATTGAAGTGAAGGTAAGGGCTCTGGTGAGCATCTCGGACAGCCAGCATACTCTGTCCGGTGTCTCTTGCCACAGCTGACCAGTCTGTTCTCCCCTCCTGCAGGGCTTCTCCACTCCCTGCACCTATATGTTTCAGGCAGATATGTTTGTGCTTAGACTCGCTGATATGCCTGTTCTGGAGCCTGGTGCTGCCATGCCACAAACTATCATCTCACCTGCTAAGCCTCTGCATGTCAAGTGAGTGAGAGCAGCGGCTGGAAGCACTTGGGGCCGTAGGTATGGGGTCAGATTTCCCACTGATGCTGTTTAGGGTAAGCCACTGTTGTTTCCATGCTGGGCTGGACTATGCCCTGGAGTTTGGGGGTCTCTGAGTCTGTTTAACAAGCTCCCTGCATCAGGGTGGTAGGTTTGTGGGCAGCACACAAGAGGGCCCTTCTCTGACTCTTTGCAGGCAGACGTAGAGGGCTAAGGCAGAAATCTGGTAGTTCTTAGAGACCCTTCCCCTGGGAAAGATTTTCACAACACAAATCAGGGCAATCTAGTTCTTACCACAATGCCCGTGGGAATCTGTGGTGGGTTGTGGCTGGTCTGTGTTCAGAGTACAAGCTGTGCAAGTTGCTGGTTGCTTCTCCTGCAGGGTCTTTGTTCCCAAGTACACTGCCAGGATGTGGTTTGAGCTGCGAAGCTGCGTGACAAGTGAGCAGAAGGCATGCTCTGTGCGGGTAGTGCTGGGCTCAATCACGCTGCCACAGTCCTTCCAGAAGATCATCACCTGCACAGGGAATGTGAACTGCAGCCTGGGCCTGGATTCACTCCCCTGGGAAAAGTGGTTGCAGATCATGGTGGAGAGTCTTGGCACTGCCAATGCCAGTGTGTCCATGGAGATGCTGACTTCTTTCACAGGTGGGTTTCCATTTTCTCTACCCCTATGGGAGGGAGCAGCAAGAACTTTGTGTCTGCTATGTCTCTCTCAGGCCTTTGGTTGGCTGGCTGTGATGTCCTATGTTTTAGGTTTTCCCAGCGTGCTGGTTGCCTGGGCATAACCTTGAGGGCTGAGATCTAGTTGTTGCTTTAGTATCAAAAGTGTAGGCTCTAATACTCATCCAAGAAGAGTACTCCCTGGACCTTCCTATTCTGGAAATGCCTGTGCCAGGATCTCTGAAGCAATGGCATTTTCCAAAGGCTGTGACCAGCTTAAACTCTGGTGAGGAGAATAGTTTTGGGTAGATGCACTAGACTGTATTGATACACTGACGATTGGCCATAAGCAGACTACAGACAGGAAGTCATCTCACAGAGGTTTCCTTGGGGCAAGATCTTGGGTTGTAAGGAGATGTCTCAATTTTGCACACCTCAGGAGGTCACGGGGTCCTTGTGGCTGTGATAGGCACTTGTAACATGACAGTCATCCCTGCCTGGCTGTTGGGAGTCTTGCAAGTTCACCAACTAGGCATAGTTTTGAAAATATTCTGCTAGGGCTTCTGCTATCATTTCCTCAAAGCAGAGCCTCATCTGTTATGCTCGAGGGCCTGGCACTGGCATCTGAAGTGTGAGGGGGGACACACAGCAGCACCAGAGGCATTAGAGTCTCTGGGAGCTACAGACAGGCTCCAGCAAGTCTCAAATGTCACATTTGGCTCCAGTTACTATGATTTCATGGTTTGTGCCTTTAGCTGTTATTGGGTTAATTTATCTCTTTTGCCTAGCCTTGTATGCCCAGGTCTGGGAAACTACTACAGCCTTTCATGCAGCCAGTGGTTATGGGACAGTTAAGTGCTGTGCTCAGTTGTTGGTTAGTGAATACTCCCTGGCTGCTGGGCACGTTGTTGTGATGCTGTGCGTAATCCCTTCTTCTGTTCCTCTGCTTGCCAGCTGCTTCTCTGCAGCTCCAGGGTGTTGCCACCCACTGTACCATTCGCCTGGCTTTTGTCAGAGCCCCACGTTGTGAATGCTGATGTTAGAGTTTCCCCTGTAAAGATGATAACAAATACTGAAGTGTCTGAAGCAGCTGAAATACCCCCACAGTTTGTGCTGTCGCTTGCAGGTCTGAAGTTCCTGGGGCCCTGCCTGGTTGAGGTGCTGATCCTGGTTCTTCTGACTCCTCTCCTTTTTTTTTTTCCTTTACAGACTGTAGGCCGGGAAGTACCAGTTCATTTCTTAACTTCAGCCTAAACCAGAGCCAAGCTGGTTCTGGACCAGGTAGCACAGGAACAGCAGGGAGCCCCACTCAGTCTACAGGAATGGCTTTACGCAACACATCTGAGCAGAGGAGCTTCTGTCTGCAGAATCAGCCCGTTGTTCGGGAGGACCTGGATGTGGTGTCTGTGCGGTACAGGCTCCTGAATGGTCCCGCTGTGCCCGTGTACTTCATCTCCCCAACCCTGCTTCTCCTCAACTTGAAAACTGGCATGGACAGCGGGGGTTCCCTTGTGGTGAATCTCCTGCTTAACAAGGTGCAGTAGCTTTATTGGTGTGATGGTCTTCTCTTTGCAGTGCTTGTCTCTGCCCCTGTTCCTGGGCGGGTTTGTCAACAAATTCCAGGGGTTGTAGGTACCAGCAGTACTATTTTCCTTTCTTCTGTTGTTGTTGTCTCTTCACAAAGCCCTCTGAACCTGTTCTAGCCACTTCCATGATGTTCTTCCTGTTTGTCAGTTCCAAATGAAATGCCACAGCTTGCTGGCATGTGGTGGCAGCACTGAAAAGGAGAGGAAACAGAAAATAACTGCATTTCCATCTCTTCTGTGGGAACCTAGAGCCTTGCCACCAAGAGAGGAGGCTCTTCAGGGAAACCCAGGGATGTTTCTGTCTGATTCACTGATTCCCATCACTTTGGTGGCACCAAAGAATCATTTTACCTGAAAGTGTGACTGTGATGTTTGTCACAAGGGCTAGTTAGTGCCTTCCCAAGGGCTGATGTCCTGCTGCCTCTGTTTGCTGTCACCATGTGCTCATACTGAAGCGATGCCCTAGTGTAAATGTCCTGGCTGGGCGGCATTTCCACCCATGCAGTCTCCCTGAGAGACTCTCTTCCTGTGCCTTTCAGCAAAGGCACAATGCAGTGATGGTGCAGAGCGAGGTGAATGCAGGTCTGCCCAGAAAGAGTTGGTGAATTGGTGGATGACCTTGGTCTGCAGCAGTTAATATCACCTGCTGCTCCCGTAGGACACAGGCAGTGTGGGAGATAAATTGTGCAGGGGGAAGGCATCGAGGTGCTCTCACATGGCATATCTTATTTTTTCTTGCACAGACATCTCTGAGCCAGGCCAATGCCACTGTGGTAGCGTGTCTGAGTGCTGCTTCGCCGGTGCTGTCCCTCAATACCACGCAGAAGTGCAGTACAGGTATGAGAGCCACTGACACCTGCTGCCAGCTCAGCTACGCTGCCTTGGGACTTTGATTTTAGACCTCATGACCTCAAATTGACTCGGGTCCTTTCTAGATTGTCTTTGGGAAGCTGATTTTGGCACAAGCCCTCCTGAGGCCTTCATTACTCAGTTCCAGTACGTGCCCTGGGGTGCAGGTGCTAGTCTGGAACTAGGAGTTAGCCTCCATCAAAGGAAGGCCTGGTTAGCACCTAGCTCTCTTCCAGCCTTGTTGGCAGGTTTGGGGATGGTCAAGGCTTTGCTGGTGTGCAGAGAAGCCGAACTCTGCACTGGAGGACTAAATAAGCAAACAGGCTGGCCCAGCTGCCTTGTGTAGCTGATCTCAGCTTGGAATTGCTGCAGGCCCTTCTCCCCAAGTCCTGGTGTATCACAGCAACTTCTTGTCTTTAAGCTTTTTTCCAGGGCTACCCTCTGAGTGTGAGCACGTCCTCTGCAGAAGCGATGGTGATTGTCCTGTACCCCCAGACAGACGACTGGTTCCTTTCCTTGCAGCTCATCTGCACAAAGGGCCAGGGGTGAGTCTGCTGTGTTGCATGGCTTTGAGGCTGGTTTGGAGCACTCTACCTTGCTGCCTTTGACTAACATAAGCAAAAGCAAACGCCTGTTGTCACTGTCTTGCCTTCTGTCGTGGGCTCATCTCACGTGGTAGCAGTGAAGCCATGGCTACAGAGGGGGAGGAGGTGGGTGGCAGTACTGTCTTGCTCTCTTGTGGGACCTCAAGCAGCTTGTCTGGTGCTGAGCTGGCGTGTCTCACACTGACTGCACGTGGGTGGTGGAGCCTGCCTGGGTGAGCTTACCCAGATGTATTTTGAGGTGATAAATTGGAAAGAGCTGTGCTATAAATGGAAATGCTGCTGTTACTTCTTCAAGGAGGCTTTGAAATGTGTTCAGTTCTACTCGTAGTCCAGCGGTTCGCCTTCCAGGTGATTCATCTCTGTAAGGGGCTCAGCATGCTCTAGGAAGTGGTGCTGGCAACTGCTGGGCCTGACTACTAGTCATGGGTATCTGAGCCTCTTACGGGAGTCTGGGGAAGAGCTGAGGCCTGTCTGCACGTCGCTTTGGCAGAGTGGAGAGGGAGTCGACTCTGCTCTTATCTCTTGGGAGCAATGAAGCAGATCCACTGTGGGCTGTGGTGTGAGGGATCCCTGTGCCAAAATAGCAGAGAATTTGTGTGTGTGAGAGTGGCTGGGGGTAGGGCACTGTGAGGCCAGGCTCTTTCAGACCCCTGGAGCAGAGCGCTCCCTTGGCACACGGCTGCCCAGAAGGACCAGGGTACCAAGACAGTCTGCTTTCATTGCAGTGAATGTAACACCGCAGAAGCCAAAGTGACCATCATAGCATACCTCACCCCCTGCTTCAATGACTGTGGGCCATACGGACAGTGCAGTCTACTGAGAAGACACGGCTACCTCTATGCAGGCTGCAGCTGTAAAGCTGGTGAGTGCATTTTCCTAGGAGGCTTTGCCATCCTCCCCAAGGGGAGGCCACGTTTTTCCATGCTGCTGTTTAGACAAGAGGGAAGAGGGTCTGCCACAGCTGTTAGGAATGTCCTGGAGTCACAGCGCTTGCCCACAGTGCCCTCTTTGGGCAGCATCCTGATTCCCCTGAGGAGTTCTGGGAAGCACAGAGCACCCCAGGGGAAATGGTGAATCAGGCTGAGGACAGCTTTCTGCTGAAAGGTCACTTCCAGCTTTGAGTCCCCCAGGGCTTGGGGAGGTGCTTCTGAGCATCCCCAGTGAGATCTGAATACCTGCAGGGCTGCCTGAAAGCACCTGCATCAGAGCATGTGCCTTGCAGGGCAGCTTATTATGTAGTGCCCTGATACAGGACGTGATGAGGCTGGGCTGGCAGTCGCTGTCCATGCTTTGTCTCATGCTATCTCAAGAGCAAGCACGCAAGACAACCCTTAGACTTGGAAGTGCCACTGGAGGAGGAACATTGGTGTCAGATGCTAATATAATAATGAGATAAGAAGACTGGGCAGGAGTCACTAGTGTAGGGAAGATGATAGCTGTGCTGTGCTTGGATGGATACTTGCATCTGTTTTTAGCAGAAGGACAAGGCAAAATATGGTTCACTGCTGCTTTGGACCTGATCCAGCATGTCCTTGCTGTCTGCTGCAGTTCTGCTACTAGGCTAGGACTGCAATGGAGAGCAACATCCTAATTTCCTCAAGGGGTGCCAGGTCCTGGGAAGCACACAGCACCCCAGGGGAAATGAGGAATCAGGCTGAGGACAGCTTTCTGCTGAATCACTTGGAGCAAAATGCCCCAGCTGCATATTCATGACCCAGAAATAAACTGAAGAGAACAGCCTCCTGTGGGCTCTGCAGTGAGAGCAGGGAGAAAGGGACAGAGCTGCTGGGCTTGTTTCTAGCGGCACCGTAATGGGATGGGTGCAACTCTTAACTCCGCTCTGACTGCGGAGCCTGCATGTACCCGGGCTGCCCTGTGACTGACCTCTTCTCCCCAAAAGCAGGGCATGGGCATTCTAACTCTGAATAAAAATAATAAATAAATAAATAAAGCTTAGTTTATAGAAGACTGTCAGCTCAGTCCTTGGACAGCAGGCTAAGAATTGACCCCAGTATCAAGCCCAGAGCTTTGCATTGTTCTCTGGGAAATTCTTTAGGCCATAAACACAGCTTGCAGCCAGGAAACTTCCAGCTAAAGGTAAGAAAACAATTTTTCTCCCATCAGAGTTGTTCACCTTTGCACAATATCCATGTCTCTGTCTTGGGGAATTTTCAAAACTCGGGTGGACAAGGCCCACAGCAACCTGATCTGGCTTTGCAGTCTGCCCTGGGAGCAGGAGGCAGGACAGGATGGCTTCCTTAATGTTGTGGAACACTTTCCTCCCTGGTTCCTGGGATCTGTAGGGTTCTTCCCCTGCAGTATCTTGTACCCAGCTTGCAGCAGAGAGCATCCTAAGCATTTGAGCCTCAAATGCTTGATTTATCACCAGAAAGTAGCATGTGTGTTGAGTTACTATAGAGAAGAAAAGTACCAGTCTAGACAGACCTGTGTAGAACAGCCCCTGCCACATGGGAATAACCTGGGGAATGTCCTTGGAACAGCTGCTGGGCTCTGCTGGGGTTTCCCCAAGACTTAGTAGCATGGGCCAACCACTTTCCAAAGCAGAGCGTGCAGTGAGTAGCGAGCATCCTGAGAACAGGAGCGTGCGTGGCTGATGGAGCAGATCAGTAAGAAGGGCTATGGCAGCAGGGCTCATTAGCCAGCAACTGCAAACAGCAGAGCTATTAAAGCCAGCTGCTCAGTATAAACACTGCGTGAGTCCTGGGTGAAATGGAGGTCAATGGGTAAGCTGCCAGAGATGCTGGGCTTGTGATGGGCTCCCAGTGGGGGCGGGTGGGTTTGTCCTTCCTCCTCCTAACATGCTGCCTCCTAGAGCAAAGGAGAGGAGGCCCAGGGATAGTCCTGGGGAGCTACTGCTGCTTCTGAGGGGTCCCAGGCTCCTGCTGGATGCTGCAGGCAGGCCACATGAGATCCACACAGGCCTCTCTGCTCTGCAGGTTGGAGCGGGTGGAGCTGCACGGATGACACCAAGGCCCAGTCAGTTGGTGCGCAGAACCTGGCCACCCTCCTGCTCACGCTGAGTAACCTCATGTTCCTGCCAGCAATAGCAGTTGCTGTCTATCGCTACTACCTGGTGGAGGCCTCTGTCTACACCTACACCATGTTCTTCTCCACGGTAGGGATCGTCTTTTGTCAGGTCCCCTGCCAGCTCCCTGTTTGCAGCAGGCAGGATCCCCTTCCCGATGCTTTGGGCTAAAATCACTGGTGGAGCTGTCCATGCTCAAGCTCCACAAGGAGCTTCTAGAATTATCAAACAAGCACTTCCATGGACATGTCCTGCCCCTTCAGAGTTTGACAGGAGTGTTATTTTCATTGAGTTTTCCTACCCACGCTGCAGGTGCTCGTATTTGGGGGTGGGACCCCTGGGAGCTGAGATGGGGTTGGAGCATTCTGCTGAAGGTTACTGTCCCAAGAGACCTCAGCTGCTGCTAGGAGAGCTGCTATCAGTCTGCACCCTCCAGCTTTTTTCTGGACTGTGCTGTCTTTTTCTGTAACACTGTGCTGGTTTGGTGAAGCTTCCTGGAGATGCTGTCAGGAGGGATCTTGGCTACCATGGGCTGAGATTACTCCTGCTTCTCCTTTCCAGAAAGCTGAGTGGTGCTGCTGAGTTCATGTTAGCCTTTGGTTTTGTTCCTGGTTCTAGTTCTACCACGCATGTGACCAGCCAGGTGTTGCTGTGATGTGCATCATGGACTACGACACCCTGCAGTACTGTGACTTCTTGGGCTCTGTGGTGTCCATCTGGGTGACAATCCTGTGCATGTCTCGGGTAAAGAAGATTCTGAAATACGTGAGTGTCAGACCTTTATTGCTCCTGCACTGCAGGGCCAGGCATGAGCCAGCCGAGACACAGGTGGCCGTGCTGCACCCTCTTGTGGCAGCACTTTAATAAGACAGTGCATACAGCAGATCCTCCTCTGCAGCCTGCAAGATAGCCTTGCTCTCTGGATAGCCCACCTTGGTAACAAAGGCTGTTTGTCATCCACCCTAATTTTTAAACCAGAGGGTGGTTTTATCCTAGGATCTTGGATCATGAACCTGCATGCTTGTAGGGACTGTGCCTGAAAGGACTGAGGGGAAGTATTTGTGGGTCCTCTGGTTTATCCTTCTAAAGGTACTGCTCCTAAGTCATGCATGTGTGCAGGGCTGGACAGGCAGGAGATGAAGTTCTCCTTGCCTTAGGCCTTTGGCATAGCCATCTGTGCTCTAGCAGCAGATGAGCTGCTGATGTGGTGTCTCATTCCCAGGTCCTTTTCGTCTTGGGGACCCTGTTAATTGCCATGTCCCTGCAGCTGGACCGCAGAGGGGTGTGGAACATGATGGGTCCCTGCCTCTTTGCCCTCGTCATCATGATTGCAGCATGGGTAAGTAAGGGCAGCCAGACAGAACCGGCTGCCCTCTGCTCCTTTCCAGAGAATGATGGTGACAGAGCAGGCCCCACTTACCAGAACACTGACACATGGGAGCTGATCTCCTTGAAGCACCCTGGTGGACAGAGCACAGGGCAAGGTGCCTTTGGTCCCTCCAATAACTGAGAAATCCCCTGCTTATGGGTCTCAGCATAGTCTGGCTGCTGCAGCTCCAGTTCACAGAATGGGTGGGGGTGGAAGGGACCTCTGAAGATCATCTAGTCCAACCCCCCCACAGAGCAGGGTCACCTAGAGCACCTTGTGCAGGATGGCACCCAGGTGGGTTATGAATATCTCTGGAGAAGGAGACTGTACATCCTCTCTGGGCAATGTGTCCCTGTGCTCTGTCACCCTCCCAGTAAAGAAATGCCCCCTCATATTGAGCCAGAACCTCCTGTGCTTCAGTTTGTGCCCATTGCCTCTTGTCCTGTCACTGGGCACAACTGAAAAGAGACTGGCTCCATCCTCTCAACACCTTCCCTCAGATATTTGTGTACATTAATGAGGTCTCCCCTCATTTCAGTGCACACCAGCAGCTGGAGAGTCCTGCCAGAGTGGCTGGCTGTTGCCTGTGCCCTGGAACGGTGGCATCAGCATTGCCCTCTGCATGCGGGGCTTTGATGCCATAGCTGGGTATGGGGGGTCTGGCACACAAGGGATGGGCCCAAGATAAGGGGAGGCAGAAGTTTTACAGAGGCAGCTGTGAGGACTGTTTAACAGATGTTCCTGGGTCAGGCAGTGCTGTGTGTTTCTTCTGCATAAGCTTCTAGTTGCTTTAACCCTTTTGTGCTCTCACACCTCTAGGTTTACCAGGGAGTAAAGCGCAGACACTGCTACCCCTCCTCATGGAAGCGCTGGGTTTTCTACCTCCTACCAGGGATCACCTTGGCTTTCATCGCCATCTCAGTATATGCATTCATGGAAACCAATGAGAACTATTACTACACCCACAGCATCTGGCACGTGCTGGTGGCTGGCAGTGTAGCTTTCCTGCTTCCGCCTCGGGACAAGCATAAGAAGCCCTGGGCTTGGTCGCAGAAACTCACTTGTCGCTATCAGATCTGCCAGAATGACCGTGAGGAGCTCTATGCTGTCACCTGAACTGCTTGTTGCCAGGTCACAGAGGTGAAGGGCTGGTAAGGTTGCTCTTTGCCAGGCCAGGGCTGCCCCTCTGTAGCACGTTGGCAATCTTGTTATGTGCTCATTCACCGGCTGGGACAGCGCAGTAGCTGGACTGGGTTTAAACATGAAGACAGCGAGCTTGTCTTTTGAAGGCAAGTTTGAGATCCCCTACACTTTTCTGCTGGGATGGGGCAGGCTCTTTGTGGTTCTAAATTGAGGAATAGTCTCCCCACCACCTCCTCCGTGGCCTTGGAGGAAATTGTCAACTCTTATTCCCCTCCTACCCGATCCATGAGGACTGGGCTCAGCCCACACTGCACTGGAGCCACGGGCTGCTGTGCTTTTCCCTGGACTCACTCTCTTAGCAGAGGGCTGTGGGACAGGGATTTCCCATGTCATCTTGCAATCAAAATTTGCTTTGTCAAGAGAAGAACAGATTTCTTCTGCACCTGACCTGGAGGCAAATGCATTTGAGTGCCCTTGGTGCTGAAGGGGGGGAGGGAGGTAGCTGAATTCAGCACACACAGGGGCCTTGATTGCTGTCTCCCATGTGGGTCTGGAGCCCTCTCTTTGTGAAACAGGTGGTGCTGCTCTTATGTAGGCTGGTTTCTGGAAATGATGAATGAGACCTGAATTTGGGCCCTGGATTCAGGATCAGACTTGTCAGGAATGTGGAAAAAAACATGTGCAAGAGGCATCAGTAGCGTCTACCTGATAACTGTGAAACTCACAGCTGTGCAGGGTTTAGTCTAAATTTTTCTTTGTCCCTCTTGGTTCATCCAGAAGGAACTAGGCTGCTGTAATGTTCCCCTTCCTCTCTTTGTGTTCAGGTATTCGCTGTCTGACTTCCTTTTGTGGGTTCAGCAGCTCTGCCCAGCCAACATAAGTGGCAGAATCTCTCAGGACTCCATCAAGGTTGGTGATGTGCTGTGGCATTTCACTTGCAAGTTAAGTTAGTAACACTGCCCCCACCTCCGGCACCTTTGGGCAGCAACAGTTCACTCTATGGCTGTGTTTGGTTGGGATCAACCTGGGCAGAGCTGGAATCCAGGGCCCTAGCGCAGCTCCAGCCTGAAGGCATGCCCCAGTCTTGCAATAGTCTGAGCACAGTATGGCCTTACGGCAAGTTTGTTAACGTGTGCTTCAAACCTACTCAGCACCTTTCCTGTGCTTTGCGTACAGCATCACATCGGAGCTGTGCAAACCCTGTGCTCAACCGGTTGTGGCTCTGAGGCTGGATGTGCTGTGGAGCCACAGCTGGTCTGAGGCTGTTGGGACTGTCCCAGTCCAGCCAGGAGCATCTCCCTGGGCTCCCAAGATGGTTGTAGTCTCCTTGGGAGCATCTGTCTTGCTTTAGCCTTACTGGAGGGCACTTGGACATCGGAAAGCAAGGACAGAAACACAGAATTGGCAACCAGGAAATAGTCTTTGCCCATCCTTATTATGTAGTTAAGGGCTCAAATACATGGTTCCCTGCCTGTTTATTCCAATTGTGGCAGATGGCTAAGGAAGAACAGCTTTGGCCAGTACAGAGCTCTCCTTCCTATGCTAGAGATGCTAATGTTCCACATCCAGCCATGTGCTTTTGGTACAGCCTTTGGTTCAATTCTATGTGCAAGCTGGCTAATTTCCACAAAATTGTGATCCCAGTAATTGGTGCACATCCTCCTCCTCTGGGATCAAAATGATGGCAAACACTATGTATGTGGCATTAAGGTGACAGCTGACATAAGCATTTTGGTGCTCCTTTCTAGTGTGCATGCTGCTCAGAGCTGGTCTGCAGTCAGACCTCTTCCTTTTGGAAGGAAAGAGCTATTAATGAAGGATGATGCTTCCTAGTTTATAGGAATCAGGGTTATTTCTTTGCCTTGAAAAATGTCCAGCATTCTCCTCAGCTCTGTACTTTAACCTCTTTTCATAGCTAACCTAGCCTCTGCCTAATTAATCTGCCTGTTAATCCAACCTCTGCCTTTGCACTGGAGGAGGGATAACCCCGGGCAGCATGACATACTAGAGGCCACCCAGCTGGAAAGCAGCTTGGCAGAAAAGGTACTAAGAGTGCTGGTAGACACCAAGTAGAACAAGAGTCAGCAATGTGCCCTTGCTGCAAAGAACACTAATGGTACCCTTGGCTGCATCAGGGAAAGTACTGCCAGCACGTCAAGGGCCTGCACCTGGCCACACCTGGAGTGCTGTGTCCAGTCCTGGGCCCACCAGTACAAGAGAGACCTGGACATACTGGGAAAATCAAATGTAGGGCCACAGGGATGATGAAGGGACTGGAGCACCTCTCCTGTGAGGAGAGGCTGCGAGAGCTGGGACTGCTCAGCCTGGAGAAGAGGCTCAGGGGGATCTCACCGATGCCTGCACATCCCTGAAGGCAGGGTGCACAGAGCATGGAGCCAGGCCCTGCTCAGCGGTGCCCAGGGCCAGGCCTAGAGATCTCCCAAAGCTGCCTAGACATGGACCAGGGTCCCCTACTCGGGATGGCCCTGTGAGGGCACGGGGGGGAAGGTGGTAGCGCAGATGGGCTCAGGGTGGCCTTCAGCCTCCGCCATGCTGTGAAAGTGAAGTTTTTCTTCAGTGCCAGCCTGCAGGGTCTCAAGGCCACATCTTGCCCATCTCCTTCACCGTCTGCCACTCATATACAAAAAAGGTGAGCAGGCAGCAGTGGCCCACACCCAGCCGCAGGCTCATTCTCCAGTGTGTTCCTGCCCATCACCCGGGGCTGTTGGATGGCCCAGACCCGTCCCTGCTGTCCCTCAGGGCACAAGGATGAGCTCTCCGTGGTGAGGTCTCAGCCGCTCGCCCTGTCCCTGCATTTTGTTTCACAGCTTTCGGACAGGGGCCGGGATGCCAGCAGCATGGCTCTCACCCTTGGTTTTATCCCCTGGGGGTGGAGGACTTAGCACTCCCTCCTTAGTCCCAATTTTACTGCTTTTAGGCACTTTTTGCCCTCTCAGCGTGTTGTGGGCTGAGCACGTGGGTGGGCAGCAGCCGCACCTTCACAACTGCGGCCTCAGTGCCTTGCTGCCGTGTTAGCCGGGGTGCTGCCTCAACTCGTTAAAGCAATAATTCCTCATCAGGCCTTTTCCTTTATGGCTTTCAATGCTGTGAAGCTTCAGGTGAAGAAACGCCTGGACCTCCGTCGTCGTCGTTGTCCGGTCGCTGAAGTTCTGCCCTCGCTCCCCTGTGTCGCTTTGGGTCGTGATGCAGAACCGTGCTGTGGGCCTGGGGGAAGGGCTTCCTGTCGGTTGTTAATTATTAATTTGTGTTACGGTTATTGTTAATTTGTGTTAATTATTTCGGGTTAAAATCCGAGGAAACCCCTGCGTCTGAACGGAACGGTTACGTGTTCGCTGTTAACACCCGGGATTATTTTGTACGGCCGATTTTAAAGCTTCCGATTTTATAACTGAATAAAGGGAGAGGTGTTTAATAAACGGCTAAGCAGCGGCTTTGTGCAGTGTGTGGGGGAGGAGACAGCGAAGCGGGCCGCTGCGTGTCCCTTCCCGGCCGCCATCTGCAGCTCGGCTCCGACCTCCGGGGGGCGGCCCGTGGCGGTGCCGTGTGTGCCGGGGGCGGCCATGCCGCTGCACCGCTTCCCCCCGCGGCTGTGGCCGGCGCTGCGGCTCCGCCAGGGGCTGTGCTCGCGGCTGCCGGCGCACTGCCTGCGGGCGCTGCAGGAGGACGAGGCGCCCGCCGCCCCCGTGCACTGGCGGCCGCAGGGGGCTCGCTACCGCCGCGACCCGCGCAGCGGCGAGAGGCAGCGCCTGCAGGACGTGCCCGTGCTGCCCTTCCTGCCGCCCGCCGCGCACCGGGGGCTGTGGGGCGGCGAGGGGTGGATCCGAGGCTTCCGCTATGCCCGCAACGACAAGGTGAGGCCGGTTCCCCCCTCCCCGTACCCCCCCCTCTGTGCCCGGTGCCCCCGGCGCTGACCGGCCCCGGCCTTTTGCAGCTCTCCACGCGGCTGCCCAAGGTGTGGAAGCCGCAGCTGTTCGAGCGGCGCCTCTACAGCGAGATCCTGGACGCCACCCTCACCGTCACCGTCACCATGCGCACGCTCGACCTCATCGACCAGGCCTACGGCTTCGACTTCTACATCCTCAAGGCAAGGGCCTGGCTCGGCGTCAGGGGACGCCCGGGGAGCGTCGTCCCCCGTTACGGGTGTCCCGTGCAGTGTCTGGGTGATCTGATGGGGTTATCCGCATGCTGGTGGGCTCCTGGCTTCTCGGCTTTGCCCGTGGGTGTGTGTTCATGTTGTCAGTTCTCTCTCGCCAGACCCCCAAAGCAGATCTGGGCTCGAAGCTGGGGATGGATTTGAAGCGAACGATGCTGCTGCGGCTTGCACGGAGAGATCCCAACCTGCATCCCGATGACCCAGCCAGAAGAGAGGCCATTTATGATAAGTACAAGGTGGGTGCCCGACCTGCTGCTTCTGCTCTGGGGTCCGCAGCAGTGTTCACTGGTGCTCTCGACTGATAACGTCTTGTTCACTCCCTTGCAGCACAAGCTACAGTTCGTTCTCCTGTATCCAGGGTATGGGTATAGAAGACCTAAGCATCATTTGCTAGGTTTTTCCTATCTCTCTGTGGCTGCTGCTTTCTCTGTTCATCAGTGAGGCAGACAAAGATCTGTGTTTCTGTAGTGAATCTACAACAAGCACTATAAGAGCTGACACTACCAACAGCAGGGAGAATTTTTATTGATGCTGCAGTGAGGAGCCCTTACTGCCTGAGTGTGATTGTTTAATTTTATGTAGCTGATGGTAATTGCCATCCGTGGCCTGTGATCAGCCACAGAAGTGTTGGAAGGAGAGGCAGAGCAGCACACACAGTGCTGTACGCTTTGAAAAAGGGAAAAGGAGAAAGGTGAAGGGAGCTTTGCCAGAAATGAGATGAGCAAGGGGACAGTGCTTGAGGCTTGTCTGCAGTAGTGTTCCTGCTGGAGGAAAGGTGTTTGTGGGAGTGGGGTGAAGAGGGGACTTGCATGTTCCTCACCTGGAGAGACTACAGCACCTGTTTCTCCTTTTGTCACAGGAATTCGTGATTCCAGAAGAGGAGGCTGAATGGGTTGGCTTGAGTTTAGAAGAAGCAATAGAAAAACAGAGGCTCCTAGAAAAAAAGGTGAGTTTCTGAGGCAGTGCTGTCCTGTGAGCACAGAGGTGTCTTAGCTGCATCATGCTGTGCATCCAGCTGATCTCAGTATCCTGAGCACTCATCACCGATGGAAGTAGTGCTCCAAAACCCCTGAGAAGCCACTTGAGCCCCGTTAAATTTGGGTGCCCAAAACAGTGCTGGGTTAAAGTGCTTTGTAATATCAGATCCTCCCCCGTCTAGGCATTTCTGTCGCTTAGTGTGAGGCTTGCTGCTGCCTAGGTTCAGTCTAAATAGTTTAACCTCCATTTTCTTTCAGGACCCTGTCCCACTCTTCAAGGTGTACGCTGAAGAACTTGTCAACCAACTGAAAGAAAAGGCACTTCAGAAGCAATGAAGAAATCTTCAGCACAAACTCCCAGCTACAGATGGAGCTGTGGGGTTCAGTGAGCCTTCTGCCTGAGCCACGCTTGTGTAGAAGAGGCCCCACAATGAGCACACCCAGGAGCGTGTTGCAGTTACCAACATCTAACAAGCAGCCTAGTGTCAGTGAGGAATTGTGCCTGTTGGCTGAGGAAATTATTTCTGTCCTGTGGCCTCTGAAAGCATTCTTGTGAGACTGACCTGATGTGGTGGTTCTGCCCATGCAGTACTTGACTGCGTGTGATCCTGAGCTAAAATTAAATATGCATTTTAAGGAATATCGGTGGACTTTACTCTGATCCTCACTGGTCTTTGTGTGTTGCAGAGACCACGAGATGTAGTGGTGGTTTTTCTTAGATCAGTCCACAGCTCTCTTGTGCGGAGAAGAGATGATGGTGCCCCAAAAGCGTGACCCCAAACCACAATGAGAGAAACGAGCAGTGCTTGTCTGGCTTATTTTCCACTGAAATGTAAAACTACAGGGGAGCAGAAATTCCCAATATTTATTCTGTCTTGAAAATTAGGAGAGTGCTGCAGAGGGCATTGCTGGGTAGGCATAAAGCCTTCGTAGGGCTGGGAGTGAGGGAGATTGTTTGGGTGAATGTGACTGAAGTGTTTTGTGAAGACTTCTTTGCTGCTTTTGGAGACTGGGAATGGGTTGGAGCCCTCACAAGGGGTATCTGAGCCAGCAGCTGAGTGTGCCACAGCTGTGCAGCTGGTCAGGGGCTGCCACACTGGGGCTGTGCTGACTCTAAATGGGAGTAGGGGACAAATTGGGTGGTAAAAATGGGTGTTGCCAGCCTGGTTGCATGTCCCAGCTCTGGGGAGTCAAGGTTCCTAAGAGGAAACTTGCACAGAAGGTCACATTTGCCTAATTAATGATTTCTTGGCTAGGCCACCACAATGACATTTACTTATCTTCTCGCTCTTCTGCAACTGAGCCGAGTGGGAAGCTGCTGCCCAGCTCCTCAGGGACCCTGACACTCTGCCCTCATTAGAGATAATTAGCTGGGACGAGTTCTTCATTGACAGCTCTGCTCATCATTAGGGCTAGCACAGCTCATGCATTTTAATGCAGCTCTGAGCAAAGCTCCAGACAGTGGCTCTGTCCCAGCTCCCCCTCCATAGCTGTGCTGGAACGTGACAGTTCTGTGCCTGCAGTGCTGCAGTTGGCCCATGCCTGGATCCTGGTGCCCTGTTGATGCCCTCAGTGCCTCACAGCTCCTCAGTGAGGGGGCTGTCTGGGGTGGCTGGAGAGATGATGATCAGCCCCTCCTTTTTGGGGGCTGGATTTTAGTTATGTAAAATTATTTTTCAGTTCTGTGGTGCCCATACCCCTCAGGGGAGAGCTTTGGCCATATGTCCTCCCCAGCTGCAGTGCTGGTATTGCCTGTCCTTGAGCTACCTTTGCTCCTCAGTGCTTATCATGTCTGCCCGTTATGCGGGATTTGCAGTTTTAGGAAGGCTTGGTAGGCGATGAGGAAGCACAGGGGTGGTGGGAGATTTTGGCCAAATGTGGGGGAGAGTTCCTGTCCCATTAGGGCAGGGCTAACAGGCTCTGCAAAAGCGCAGTAGGAGCTTCAGGAGCTTCTCTGCAGAGGACATGGCTAATCCTGCCTTCTCTCCCTGACTTCTGATTCGGATCCTTCCATTCTCTCTTCCTTTCTTTGCTGTGAAACCCTCTCCTTGCTCCTTTCCCTATACCCATGCTTGATGTCACCTGGAGCTTCTCCCAAAGAACTTGTGTGTCCTTCTCCTGTGGCTGGGCCCATTATGGGAACATATTCCATGTCTGCTTACTCTGGTTTGACTTCTGGAGGGAACAGCAGAGCTGCACCAGCAACAGCAAAGCTGATCCTGGTGGGGGAGGCTGGGGCCACCATGCCCGTGTGTTCAGCCAGGACTGAGGGTTAGAGGGTTACTGCAAATCAGCTTTGCTTTGGAGATAACACTCCTGACGTGAGGGAGGCTGGAAACTCATTGCTTGTGGAGCAGGGATGGTGCTGCAGTTTCACAGAAAACAAGGTGAGTGCTTACACAGCCAGTCGTGCAGGGCTGGCTCGCCCTTCTGCTAGGCAAGGCAGGGAGCCCATGTCCATCTTTTGGGGTAGTCTGAGCAGCGACACTCCCAGTCAGGTCACCTTGAGGTGGAGGAACAGCTCAGAGCCTGACCACAGGTCCAAAAACTTGCTGGAAGTTAATGCCGTGTTCCTTAACCAACTTGGCCACTTAAATTCATGAATTAAACAGTATTTCACTTGTAAATTCCCAGCAGACCCATCTGAACTCAAACAAGTAATATTTTGGGAGCATTAACAAAAACACCATACCCCTGCTTTTCACATGGGTGAAAAGGTGAGCCTGCATTTTCATTTACTCCAAAATGAGAGCCTTAAAGCCGCGTGGTGGTACTGCAGAGGGTATGACTTCTAGCGGTGCTGTGAATCATCATAAACCTGGCATCAGCGAACGTGAGAATTCAGCCCAAAAGTCATCCCCCATCCTATGGCATTTATCAAGAAAAGGAGAGATTTAGAAACTCTCTAGGCAATTCCAGAAAATACCTTTCAAATATTGCTGTTGTGTTTGCTTAGAAATCAACAGAACTGACTTCCCACCAGAAAGCTGAACGTAGGGGTCAAGATGGCCTGGAGGGATCAGATCACACCTTGCGCTGCCCACAAGGGTTGCAGGGACCCTGGAGCTGGGCTGGTGCCAGCAGGACATAGGAAAAGGGCCCCATGGGCAGCAGCAAGGGAAACTCCGGTGGGGCAGAAGGAAAAATTCTTCCCCAAGAGGAGTAGAGCAGTGGTGCAGCTCTGAGACAGTCTGGAGAGCTGGCAGCATCTCCATCACTGGAGATTCTCAGAGCAGCACAAGGCCCTGAGCAACGTGCTCTGGCTTTGCAGACAGCCCGGCTCAGAGCAGGAGGTTGGGCTGGAGACCTCCAGAGGTCCTTCCAACCTAATTTTTTCTGTGATTCAGTTCCTAGGAGCTAATCCACCTTGTGAAGCTCCCTGTAAAACAATCACCGGCTTGAAGAGGGGGGATCAGTAACAAACTGAAGAAAACCACCCAGCACCTACTGTTTGGGGAGGAGGAGCCCGGTTTGGGCAGCAGGAGAGCAAGTCAAATAGCCCGGCTCATTATCTGGCATATGAGCAGCCACCAGACTGCCTGAAATTCCTGCAGTCACAGGCTGCGCTCCCTCTTCCCCTCATCCACGCAAGGAAGAAGCTCCTGGGCAGAGCCACCGCCTCCAGGAGTGGCTGCAGGCGTGCTGGGCAGGATGGAGCCGTCGGCCACACACAGGTTTGCTGGAGCCCTGGGCGGTGGCTGGTGGACGGGCTGGATCTGTGCGAGCAGAGCCCAAGCCCTGGGGATGCCTTTGGGCTGCCAGCCTGGAGCCCATGCCCGGCAGAAGGCCCTGGCAGCTCTCCCCCTGTCGCTGTTTTCCCCGTCCTGATGGTTTCTGACTCGCTGCTTGTCCTGGCCAGCAGCCCCAGCCCAGGAGGGAATGTGGCTCGTCACCTCGCAGCAGAGCTGGTGGCTCTGACAGGGCCGTGCTCCACAGCCAAGATGTGTGTCTGGAGAGGCAGACTCAGGATCCTGGGTGCAGAGGGGAGCACTCAGATCCTGTGGGTAAGCTCAGTTTTTACAGTAAGGGGCTGCAATAAACAAAAAGCTGTCGCATCTACATATGCAGAGCGCATTAACTGCTGAAAGCATCCACTCCTCCCCACGTTCCTACCACAGGCTCTTCTGCTCCCTGTTTCCCACCACGACCTCTCTGACCTCCGTGGGCTGAGCTGGGTGGGGGGTGCAGGGTGTGTACGTGGGGTGCCTCCATCCACATCTCCCCCTGCACGCAGTGGGCCCGCATAGAGGGGCTGTGGGGACGTGAGGTGCAGCCCGTGCCTGCCGGGGACTGACCGTGGGCTCTTTTCCCTGCGAGCGCCATTCTGCCTGCAGTCCTTGCATCCATTTACTGGGCGGCTGTCGCCATGGTAACGCTTAAAATGGTGCTGTTTTGGTCCAGCTAGAACGCTCTGACAAGGGCAGGAAACGGGAGTCCATTTCGTGGTGCTGCGCCCTCACCCCACGACTCGGGGCCGCCCAGCACCGCGCTGCTTCACGGCCATCGCCGGATGGTTTGGATGGTTCCTTCCTCACTGTGAGGACAGCGCTCTGCTGTACAGAGCTGGATTTCCAAGGCAGCTGGATTTCTTTGAGGACCTTTGTCATGGCGCCCTCCCTCCCAAATGTGTGCTGGGCCCTGGGCAGCCCTTCCCATCTGGGACTCCCCGGCCTAGCAGGGAGCAGAGGAGCGGAGCCATGTGTCCTTCCTGTACCAACCACTCAGCCCTGCCCCACAGCAGATTTACAGGTTTTCCTCCTTGGTAGATTTTTCTCTGTTGCTAGTGAATGGAAGTGCACTTCTTCAGCCCCCTGCGATTTAAGTACTCTGTCCTGAAGATTTGGAAAAGACATACTGATTATCTCTTTTATTTTTATTTTTATTTTTATTTTTATTTTTATTTTTATTTTTATTTTTATTTTTATTTTTTGTGGCTTTATTAATGTCTTTTATCCCTCTTTATCCAGGAACAGAACAAAGCTACCACATGCATTTCTTTTATTTTTATGGTGAAGAACTTCTCTTTTTCTTGGCTGGATTTCCCAAGGTGTCTTTATTTTCCTCATGTCTGCTTGCAGCCCTTCAGATTCCTCCCACCAGCGGCCTGATTCTCCTCACGGAGTGACCGCAGTGCTGGCCGTGCCATCAGCCTGCACCCAGAACCATGGACCCAGGCACAATCCCCGCCAGGATGGACACTGACGACCTTATCCAGCTCCTGGTACAGGCTCTCCCTGCAGCTCTGGCCCTGCTTGCCCCTTCCTCTGCTGAGCTGTGCTACAGAAAGAGCGAGGTTACCTCGTGTTTTCCTGCACAAGAGCTTGCCGGCTGTCTGGAGCAGTGGAGCGCGGCCACGCAGAGCTCTGCGGAGCCGGGAGGCCTTCCTGCTGGGGTGAGGCAGGCTTGCTGTTGTGCATGGGGAAAGCCAGGCTCCCCAGTCTCAGCTCTTGAAAGAAGTCAGCATTTTGTGGCTCTATGGGAGCTTCCAAAGCCAGGTCTCGTTGCTGGGCCACAGCCTGAGCCACTGGATACAAGCCCTGAGAGCAGATAAATGCAGGAAGGACTGGCAGGTGGAGCCTCTGCCTCCTGCCTTTAATTAGTCACATTTTGATGCACAAGCAATTTTAAAACAGATTTTCAAAGGTTGCCTTTCAAGTCTGCCTGGTTTTAAGAGCAGCAAAGGAAGCTGGCTAGCACAGCAGCACCTTTGCACCAGCCACCTGAGCCCGGGTGCCCGGACGCACCCCCCTTGGCACATGGCCTGGGGTCTCCCTGTAAGTCCTGGGCCCCCCCAGCTGTGCCTAGACCCCTGCTGCCTCTGGCTGCCTGAGTTCAGCACCACGATGGGACCTGGTGTGGCATTGCCAGCAGCTCCTGAGCTTCCTACTGAGGTGCTATAAAGATGTGGTCCTGTCTCCCACCACAGGATATTGTTTTCTACGTGATCTGCTGCAGCAAACAGAGAATTAGGGCCTACGGGGAAGGTATCTTGCATTTTTGGAGGGGCAGCTCTCTGCAGTGGTGTATGAGGGAAGAAGGACGGGGCTGGCAGAGGGGTTGGGGTTCCCTCCCGCAGGGGCAGACCTGGGCATGTGATGGGAGGAGGGCAGTGAGCAGGGCCGGCGGATGGGTGAGTGAAGACAAAACCCGAGCAGCTCCTGCGGCTGGGATCCGGGGAGTTTCCATGGGAACCGACAGAGGATGCTCAGAGGGCAGCAGCAGCTCTGCCGGCCTCGCTTGCTGGCCCTGGCGCGTGCGCCCCGGCATCAAGCACAGCTGGAGGGTTCCCTTCAGTGGGTGCAAGGGCTGGGCAAAGGGATCCTGCAGGGCTCCCAAAACCGCCCAGAGCCAGAGGAGGCCAGCTCATTTCCCAAGGCCACGCAGCGAGTGGGTGTCCAGCGGGGGCTGTAACGCTGTCTGTGGGGTGGCTGCGCGCCGCTTGGCTCGCTGCTTGCTTCCCCTTGGCTTTTCTGGGGCCGAGCCGCCTGCTTAAGTGCTGGCTGAACCAGGGCCAGCCACGTTCTGCGGGCAGCTGCCTGGCGTGTTTGTTTAAGCCAAGCCTTCCCGGCTGTACCAACAGCCGCCTGTTTATCCGCACGTGGGTGGCGAGAGCCCTGACGTCAATGCCTCCCTTTTATCTCCCCCGCAGCCAGCTGAGCTCCCCAGGAGGAGGAGGACCGTTTCCCTGGCTCGCCAGGCACCGGGATGAGCTGCTGGGAGCAGCGGCGGCATGGCTGCACGCGGTGCCTGCTCTGCAGGGCAGCGCTCCCCGCCCTGCCCTCCTCGCTGACTTTTGCCCTGCTCCTGTGCCACTGCAGCAGGTCTTCTTGACCTGGTTGGCCTCTTTTGGGGTGCTTCTCCAGGGAGTTGTTCTCAGGGGGGCTGCCAACAGCCTGGGGACTGTTTAGAAGTAGTACACATTGCTCATTAGCATTGTTCATCCTTTTTGCCGTGCTCCTAGGAAGCACCTCCTGCTCAGTTCTGCGTGTCTGTAGCAAAACTGGAAAAGCTCTCTGAGTTTGGCTGAGGAGGAGGCCAGGAAAGGCCATCTCCAGGTTGGCACTACCGCTTGAGCCCACTTTGCTGAGGACTCCTTGCACTCTTGTTGGGTACCCCACAATACCCAGGCACCAGCAAGCTCCTTGGCTTGGGGCCACAGTCTGTTCTGCACGTGCCGTCCTGAACCCACTCCACTCAGCTAGTTGTGGTGGCAGCATGACAGTGCTGGGGGGCAAGAGGTGGCACAGGGACAGGTCTGGGAGCTGGGGATGTCCCAGTGGCACTCACTGCGTGCCAGCCTCGGCTGCCAGCCATGGCCCCTCTGTCTGAGCCCAGGAGATGCTGCCTGGGGCAGCTGGAGACACAGCAGTGTCTCTGTCCTGAGGTTGCTGATGGGTCTGGTGTATTTGTGTTTGCAGGTACAGCCGCAATCCTGCCTTCCCACACTGGGCAGCTGCCCTGCTCCATGCTCTGGTGTGGACTACCCCTAGATGAGATCATGTTTGGTGGCTTCAACCACACTTACACCCTTCCCTCATATCTGTTGTGGTCTTCTGGCCTTCCCTTCTGTTTGCTTTTTTGACCACTCCTGAGCACAAGGCAGACATTTTCACTGGGCTGCTTGTTGTAACACCAGCAGTGGCTCACAGCTGGATGGAAACACTCCACTCAGGAAGGAATTTCATCAGCCACCTTATTGCCTAGGGCCTCGAATGGTCTCTCTGCGGTTCCTTGCAGCTGGACCCAGCCCCAGCCCTGAGTCTCTTACATTTACAGCGAGCTCCAGGGCTCTGTACAGCTTCCACAAAGTTGTAGAAGACCCAAATCGCACCCCAGGTGCCGTGCACTCCCCAGCCATCTCCCCACCACAAGAAATGCTCCCCTCCTGCACCGAGCCCTGCCACTTGCCACTGCCCCTCCACCCCTAAGCTGCTCCATTCCCTGGAGGCCTGTGGTGACAGCCCTGTCACCAGCCTTTTGCAAGCCCAGCACAGCTGTACCATATGTACCACCCTTTCCTATGTTGCTGCTGGCACCTTCGAAGTTGGCTGCTCTTAAGAGACAGGACTTCCCTTTATGAGTAATCTGCTTTTTTCCCCAGGTGGATAGTATTTAGGGAATATTTACTCAGGTGCCCGCAAATTCTATTTCCAGTTGCACTTCTGCTAACCTGCAGGTACAGATGTCCGACTTGGTGGCCTGCAGTTTCCTGGATCTCCCTGCAACAGGTTAAAGGGAAAACTGGTGTCACGTCCACCAGGTGGTTCTAGGCAGCAGGTACATCGGGCTGCCTGAGGATCACCTGTTTCATCCTCCACTCCCTGCAGAAGCAGGGGAGATGCCCTGGCACCATGACTCCTTGCTGCTCTCCTCTCAGCTGGCTCTGCACATTTTGGTGGGTTTTCTGTCTCTGCTGCACTCCCCACCACGAAGTTGGGAACCCCCCGGCTCCTTCTGCTGCAAGCACCGAAGTGAGGACTTCAGGCAGCAAAACCCCAGTCCTCCTCCTGCAACATCCCTGATGGACTCCTTCAAAGAGAGAATTGCCAGATGAGCTTGGTTCTTTTTCCTTTCTCTCAAGATACTTTTCTGAGTTCCCTTTTCCCCCCTGCTGTTTCATGTGTTTAAATTTAATCTCTCCTGGATCCTCATTTAATAAACACACAGTGCACCAGAGGAACCCAGATGAAGCTCTCTAGCACACGCTGGGAGCCACAAAGTCTTGCTTTTTGGGCAGCTCTATGCAAGGTCTATGCTCACCACCATCATGGGCAGGCTGTTCCCAACATGCGATGGGCATGGGCTCTGGGGAGGGAGCGGGACCGACTGCGGGGCAGCACGGTACGAACCGGCTCTGCCCACTGGGGCCTGCCTGGTGCCCAAGCTGAGCCCACCCCATGGCAGGGGCTGCCTGCTCAGAGGGAAATGCAGGGAGCTCCCTCCTGCCTGGATCTCACCTCCACACGCAGAGAAGCCAGCTCTAAGTGTGTTGTGCCTGTGCACAGCCAGGAACAGGGAAATCCCGGCAATGTGCGGGAGGCTGAGCAGGACGATTCCTTGTCCTTACACAGCAGCCATGCTCTGGTTATGCTTTTGGTTGCAGTTTGGACAGCACAGGCAGTTATGCTTCATTTTTTTACCATCCCTGCTGTGCAACACATGATGATCTCTGCACAGCTGCCCCAGCTGCAGTCCCGCTGCATGGCTCCTCACCATGGAGGGTGCCGCGGGGCTGGGTGGGCTCTCACTGGAGGTCCCCTTGTTCACAAGGTCTCTCCCACTCTTAGATCCTCCCTAAGACCCTTTAATTCTGTTTTCCTGGAGCTGCTGGTCAGCCACCAGCAATCACTGATGCAGACAGAAGGATGTTGCAAGTCCCAGGCAGGTGTCCCAGCTAAGGCTGAACCAGGTGCTGGTTTACTGTTCTTTGGCTGAAGCATCTGTCCCTGACCACAGGGACGGGCCCAGAGCCATGCCCTTGCTTGCATCCCACCCACAGGTACCTCTTAGGACATCACCTGTGGGACTTGCCCAGCCACAAGCATAAAATCCTGCTCCCCTGCCCTACAGGCCATGTGGTCCGCATTCACCGGTCTGGCAATAAGGCTCCTCTGCAGCTAATTGCCTCATGAATTGCTCTGTCCATCATCATTAACCACCCTCCAGGAGTAATGAGGACCTCTGTGCCCTACACAAGGCCCGAATGGTGCTCGGTGTGAAGACAGCGGGGCCCAGGCAGGCACCCTGGCAGTGAGATGGCGGAGCCGGGCCAGGAGCAGAGGTAGGAGCTGCTCCACTTCGGCCAGTGCCGACCTCAGGTCCTGCGGAGCTGGCAGCACCGCCACTGGGCCAGGGAATGGTGTCGGCACCCCGACCACTCCCACAGCCCCAAATCCAGCCTTGTTCCTGCTCCCCAGGGCTCCCTGCAGCTTCCCCACCCAGCTGGGAGCCGTGCGGAGGGTTGGCTGGTGTCTGGGCAGAAACCCAGCACGGTGTGGACATGAATTGCTAATACAGCGGCAGCAGCCATGGGGAAGGAGGCGGGAGCTGCCGGGAAAGCATTTGGCCCTACCTTCTCTTTCCAGAGGAACTGATGTGAAACCCACACGAAAGGCAAAAGCAGTCGCTGGCAGCCTCATGGCAAGACCCTGTGGTGGCCAAACCCTCCTCCCGGCCCCTCGTGGCCCTAGGGTGCCATGTGTCCCCCCCAGAGCAGCTCCTTGGTGGCCAGGGCTGGGTGATGGTGCCGGGAAGCCCTGGCATTGAGGCATTGTGCAACCAAACAGCTGTGGTGGGAGCAGCCAGCAGGGAAAGGCTGCCCGGGGGGGCGGCAGCCGCTTTCTACAACAACGTTCAAAGAGTTTTGCTTAAGTGTTGCTGCTCTTTAGGGCTTCCTCCCCCCACACCCCCCCAAAAAAAAAAATAAAAAATAAAAGGAGAAAAGGAAGATAAATCTTTCCATGCAGGATGAAAGCGGCCTGTCTTGACTATTTACCCAGCAATTATAAGTAAATCGGTGGTGCCTAAAGGGGCTGGTTGCCATAGTTACAATAGGATTGGAAGGACCATCATTTGGTCCTGGCCGCAGCCAATCAGGCTGAGAAGCCAAAGCTGCAATATAAAGTAAAGATTCCCATCTTCCAGCCACACAGTTGCCAAGAAAGAGAAATAGGTTCAAGAGTCTTGGAAAGTGCTCCGGACAGCAAGCAGGGCGGCTGCTCCCGTCATGGCGGACTGCGAAAACCCAGCCGGCGCGCGACGCAGCGGGGCAGGCAGGTGAGAAATCCCAACTCTCCCCATCTCTCCGGTCATTGTTCTCCTTCGCCACGGCCCCCTCCGCCACCCCACCCCACCCGCGGCCACCACCGACCCCCTCGCCCCAGCCCCAAAACCCACAATGAAACCCCCTTCGGGCAAGAGACAAAGAGATCCGTGCGGAAAAACGCTCCACCATTCTCCCCAAATTGTTATCGTAGGCCTTTCAAATCAAATTTCGCAAAGCAGCTTCATCAAAGGCCCCCAGCTGGGAGACGCAAGCCCCATATTCCTGCCGCCCACACGGCCCCCCCAGGTCTTGGATGGTGCGACAATCGCACACAAAGTCAGCGCGGCTTGAGAAGTGTGTTTGCAAAAAAAAAAAAAAAAAAAAGGGGGGGTGGAAAAAAAAAAAGAAAAAAGCAAGCGAGAAAGAGCGGTGCCTAAATTGATCATAGTCTCCAAATCTCATTACTCGAGACTTCTGAGGACGGATATTTCCAAAGGCTGCTATTAAAGACTTGTAAATGGAGCCCCTTTATGAGATCAAAGCCCAAGGGCCGGGACACAGGGGTGTGCGGTTGCTGCTGTGGTGGCTAGCGGAGGGGGCGAGTGGTGGAGAGCCGCAGGATGGTGGGGGGAGTGTTCCTCCCCTGCTGCTGCTGCCCTCCATGTTTCCAGTGTCGCTGCTGCCGCTGCGTGACCCATCTTGCAATGGATACTGCAAACGTGATGTCAGGCAGGGACGGCGGGGAGAGCCGAACGCCGCCCCGGCTCCGAACGGCTGAAACGGAGATGAGCGAACTCCGCCGGCTCGCGGCACCAAGCTGGGGACACAGAGAGAGAGTTCGGAAACTCAAGCAGCTCCCTTCCAAAATTCATTATTAAAAAACGAGCTTATTCCAGGCAGGACCTCTCAGGACACCTTGAATTGCAGATCAGCTCACGGCACTGGTCAGCGGGCTGAGCAAGGCTTTCCTAGCGGTTGAGTCCACTTGGTTGGGTCTCTTTTTCCTCCCGAAGTTGCGGCATCTCAAAGCCTTGCTGGCCATGAGCAGAAGGGCCGAGAACAAAGGGAGGTGGACAGAAGTTGCACTACTTTCCCTTCCTGCTGCCTCCCTTCAAATACGGGCTTATTTCTGTTGTTGGTAACAAATTCAGCTCTAGGCAGTATTCCCACCACCAGCAAACAGGCGCCCCATCATATTCATGGAAAGCAAACTCACAGATGGTAAAATAACAGAGTCGTGTAGGTTTCAAAGAGACCTTCTATGTCAATTGTTATATTATTAGGTAAACTCTAAGAAGAAAATCTTTTAATCCACTGTGGCTAATCCAGTCCACTTTTGTTGGCCAGGACATATTCAGCATCAACAAAAGGCTCTGGCCGACGGACACCGGCATACATAATGTATTTATAACTCTGGGAGCTGGCTCGGCAGCTCCCAGAAAGAGACACTTCTTGGGCCAGCAGCAGGGGCCGGAGCAGAGGATTTGCCCGACTTCTATCAGTTTTATTTTCATTTCAAAGAACCCGACTGATATTTGCACTGTGCAGTTTACCAGGCAATGCACAAAGAGGGCAGGGATGTTCCCAGCTCCGGCTGGCCCCACAGCCCCCGGACTCACTGGGATGCAGCTGGGACCCTGCTGGGACCCGTGCCCCTTGCCTCCCTCCGGGTCTGAGGCAGCGTGAGGACATGGGAGGGCCTCAGACCCTGGGCGTTGGGAAATCCACCGGGCACCGGGCAGGGAACGTGGGGCTGAGAGCTCCCAGCGCCGTCAGCACTCGGGACTGGGGCAGGGGTGTGTGGGAGAGCGAGCACCATGCCTGCCGGGAGGAGGCACGGGCAGGTTTTCAGGCTCCCACCCAGCCTTTTTTGGCTGCAAACTGCCTTGTGCTGACAGCAGGAAGGGCTGCAAAGGTCAATTTGCCCCAGGCCTGGTGTTGGAGTGACTGCTCCCATGGGGAAGGCTCCAGGAGCAGAGCGGCCACCAGGAGGAGGTGGCTGTGCACAGGGTGGCTCCCCCCCCAAACAGCCATTCCGGGCCCCTAGGATTTGTACAGGTTTTGCTTGGAAGACGTCATTGCTCTGGGGTGGGAGGAATCACCTTCCTGCAAGGGCATGGAATGGATATAAACGATGTGGGAAAAGAAATGCCCAGCACTGCGGAGGTTGTGCAGAGCCTCCGAGGATGTGAGGTGCATGAACAGACATCGTCATCCTTGGCACACTGCCACAGGAAGATGCTGAGCCCAAAGTCTGCAAGATTTGGTACTGCGTATCCACCATCACGTTTTCTCATGCTTCTGCCAATTGTGACTACAAAGGATGAGGCTGAAATACAATATGAGGCCCGATTCGCTCATGTTTGCCTGCCCTGGGCTCTCCTGTCTTCTGCAGCACCTGAGGCTGGTCACTGCCACCACTCCGTCTAGTCAAAAAAGTGAAGATGTGGGGCATCAGACTGCTGTCTGCTCCCACCATGGGAGAAGAGCTGGATCAGCTGAAGGACATGGCTGGCTCAAGCACAAAGAGTGTAAAATGTCTGCAGATAGGCTGGAAACTGGAATGTAGCCCTGGCCCTGAAGAGCAGGAGGGACCGGAGTAGCCTCTGTGTCCTGATGGGGGCAGGAGCCAAAGGCTGGGAGGCAGCACTGCGTTGTGAACAGTCCAAGGCCTGGCGCCTGCAGGAAAGTGGACACAGAAAGCCACGAGGCCCCTGCCCAGCCCAGCACCTCTGCCAAGCGGTTCCTGCTTTCTCCTCCCCAGGGACAGAGCAGGCTGTGGGAAGCTCACGGCCACTAACGCCTGTCTCTCCCTGCTCCCAGCCTTCACATCCTAGGGAGGCCTTGGGACTCAGGCTGCTGTTCCCTCGGCAGCTCCTGAGCCCCAGGTTCCCTTTTCCAGGTCTGCTTTGTAATGAAGCCGGCATGATTTGTTGGGTGGCAGTTTCCCAGCAGCGTTCAGACCGCTGTGGTTCACCTGCCTGCCACGGCATGGGAAGGGGAGAGGATTTTAGGAGTGGAGCAGCGTGGTATTTCACGCAGGATAAAGGACACTAAATGGTGAGCACAAGTGGAAAGGGGCCACGGAAATGCTGGCAGAAGCAGGCCAGGGGAGCCTCATATCCGATATCCAGTGCTAGGGCAGTTTTGCCTGTGCCTTGGAGCAAGTCTTGGACCCCTCCTAAGACAGAAATCCCCCACTTCTCTGTGTTTCCTCTCAGTGAACTATACAGTGAACTATTCTCCGAGTGTTTTTTTCCTGTTCTGCATCACAACGGCTCTGATACCCTCCACTTTTATTGCTCGATGCCAGAAACACCCGGCCACACACCATGCCTCAACCCATCAAGCAGCCGCCTGCAGACCTTTGCCTGCTCCCGTAAATGAAGAGGTGACACTTGTTAAGCAGCCCAGCTCGTCAGCCGCAGCTCAGCACAGAGGCAGATGAACCCAGTGTCACGGCTGGGCTGCGTTCAGCCTCTCAGCTCATCTGGTTAGGACCTCAGCCCATGTCCATCAGCTCAAAGCCTTTCCTGGTACTGGTCCCAGGGACTTCTGAGCAGCCCAGGGATGGTGGTACGTAGCACCTGTCCCAGCTCAGTGGCAGGGAATCTCCACAGACCATCTAGTGAGGATTTTGAAGCTCAGAGGCCCCATGCTGATGCGAAGTCCTAAAATCAGCTGAAACAGAGTGGGAGGAGGGATCAAGTACTTTATCATAATCACCAGCCCCTGGCGTGAGTAGGTGGAGCTAAGCGGTACCTAACAAAAGGTGGGCAGGGTGGAAGGGCTCCTGATCACACAGCCCTGATGTGCTGGGACCTGCTAGAACCCCATTCTGACCACCAAAGAGGAACCCTGCAGGGAAATATTCCTTCCCAAAAGCGATACAGCCCTTGGAAGGTGACCAGAGATGGAAGAGCTCCATCCTCGGAGGGCTCCAAGCACTGGATGTGCTAAGGAAAAGGAGAGACCCCAGGAGGGTCTACAGGGCTGTGGTACTGGGGGCTGTAAGAGCAAGGAGCTCACAGAAGTGCCCTCCCAGGACTAGGGATCTACTGTCCAGAGCCAGCTTGTCCCCCTGGCCAGAGCCAACCTGCTCCCCTCGGTGTGGCACATCCTGCCTGTCAGCAGGCAGCCCCTGGGGTGCCCGTTACCAGCAATTAGCTGCAAATGGCTCCCCAGCCCAGCTGCTGGCTTGCCCGAGCACTCAGAGCTGACACTTCTCCAGGGCACAGCGGCTCTCAGGAGCATCTGTGTCATCTAATGAAGGTCCTCAGGTTCACTGTGCTCCCTGCTCCTGCTGCACAACTCTGCCTGGCCTCCCTGGGGGCCAGAGCAAATGGCACCTCCTCCATCAGGCCCTGCCACCCAGCTAGAGCTGCAGCAACATCCCATGCAAATCCAAACTCATCCTGCTCCCACAGAGGGTAGCCCCTTGGCAAAGGCTTTCCAGGCTGCAGGTCTGGGAGGTCTTAATGCTGCCCAGGTTTGGGATCTTCCCAGCTGACCCTCTGGGGCAGGGCAGCCTAATGAGCAGAGCTCATTAGAGGGCAGATAAACCACCTGGGAGCTCAGCTGAAAACTCAGCACTGCATGCAGGAAGGGGCCGTGTAGATGTGGCTCTGGGGAAATGGAGCTGCAGACAGACAGGAGCTGCTTGAAAGGGAACCAGGACCTGAGCTCTGGTGCACCCACCAGTGCTTGCTCCAGGAAGCTAGATTAGGAGATTGTGCTCTAGGAGCGGGGTGATGGACCTCTCCACAGGCATTCATATCAGCAGTCATGTAGGGACTGTGGTGCTTTACCCCTGCCAGGGCATCTCTTGAGGCAGGTGATGTGCTGTGGCTGCACAGCTGAGCCAAGTAGCACAGGGAAGTGTCAGACCTGCAAGAGGCAGCACAGATCAACCCCTGCCAAGCTGCTGTGCTGGAGACACCACCTGGGGTGCTGCTTGGGGGCTGAGGAAGCCAAAACATGCTTGTGACAAACTTCTGAGTGCTCCCCTCATGCATGGTGAGGATGAGAGGTTTAAATTTTCCTGCCTTCTTTCAAGAACAGGACGAGTTCGCTGGCATCTTGCCACTGCCCTTGCACCCTGATGCCCCACGGTGACCTCGCCACCATCGCCTGGTGGGCTGATGGCATCAGCAGGGGCGCAAGTGGCACTGCTCGGCCCTGGATAGTCATTGCCAATGGATTGAGGAGCAGAGAAATGGAAACATGCAAAATAGTTGACTTATTTTGGCATCCAGTTGAAGGATTTCTAAGGGACTTCAGCAATTCTGCAGGGAACCAGTGGCCCCATGCCACCCAGCATGGAAAAACACAGTCAGCTGTGGCTTTGGGCAGGCACCCCTCCAGCAGGAGCCGTTCTCTTCCACCACGCAGTTCCTCTGCTCAGGGGTCCCAGGTCAATGCTCTCTGGGTTTCCTTTCCACCAAAGAGTGCTTTGTGAGAGATGACTTAGCTCAGTGCACCCTGGGCCTCAAACTGGCTGCTGATGTGGTGCTCCCAGAAGATGCACTTACTTGGATGTGAGTGAGCAGGTGCTCCTGGACTGCACCACTGCCAACATCGTTAAACATCTGAGAAGAAGATAACAGAGGGCAACCACAGAACGGGCTGAGCCTACTGGCCCTGCTGGGAGGGAGCAGGGCTTGGGCTCCACTTTGAGCACTCACCTCTGGAGAAAATGCCATGGGGTTTCCATCAGCAGCACCCAACGTGACCACAAGGATCCCTTGCCTCAGCCCAGGTCTGGCTGTGTTAGACCTGAGCAAACCATCTACAATCTCAGCCGTCATGGTAATTTCACGGGCTGGAAGCTCTCCTGGAAGAAGACAAGGCCACATTGAGACTTGAACTGCATGTGTCATGAACACTGACAGTGTGCACAGGCAAAACGATTCCCAGAGCTTGTTCTGGGTGCACAAGTGTTTCTCAGATTTCCTCACAAGCCTCCCAAATCCATCAAAGCTGACCATAAACCCACGGGCCACTAGCTGGACTCACAATAAATCCAAACTGCATGATAAGTCCATTGACTGTCTTCTACATCTCTGAGGAGAACCTCATCAAAGCAGATGCACTATCAGCAGGCCTCATCTCAGAGACAGGCAAGAACTGGGAAACCTGCAGCATGCGACCAACTTGCAATAGCTTGGTCAACAACTACAGGCCAGATGTGGGTTAAAACACGGCCAGCAGATGTTACTTATTGAAAAACTTTTTGCTAACTTGCTGGGAAGAGCAGGAGAGCTGACCCTCCAGGATGGGTGAGCCAGGAGTATGGGGACCAGCACTTGCTCTCCAGGATGGACTGCTGATAGGGATCATATCAAAATAGTCAGGTTGAACATCTGTAAAGGCTGTATGACAGACATCAAGGCATCACAGAGTGCTGAGCTTGCTTTTTCAGTGAGGTTAGTGACCACATCTAAGCCAGAAGATCTTGTCCAGTATTGCAAAACAGATCTGCAGCAGTGGAGCAACCAATATTTCCAGCAGTGCTTTTGACATCAGCCTTTCCTTACCTCCAAGTAGGCCAGCTGGTTGGGATCATTAACGGCTGGATGAAGGAGATATGCCTCTCCTGCCAGGATCAAACATGTTGGCTTAACACAGGTTGCTCTGGGGCAGCCCTGGCAGCAGGCTTCATCTCTCACCGTAGCCATCAACGATGTGAGTGCCACAACCCAGCTGCCAGATGGTCCCTGCTTTCCCCCCTGTGGATGGTGACCACTGTGCCCCCACCTCATCCCACCCCTTGTGGAGGCAGACAGCAGCCGCAGACCGGGAGCAGCAGACACAGAGGGAAAGCAAGCGATGCCCTGGAGCAGGTGGGTGAGCCCCAGGGCCACAGTGGGGCCTGGGGACCAGGGACAGGAACGGCCCCACCACCACCAGTGCTCCCTCTTGCCTGGTCTCTGCGATGTGGGACCAATAACTGCTGTACCAGTATCCATTCCAGAGCTGGGACAGATGCCATGGGATACCCAGGGATTCCTGGGATGCCCAACCTCCTCAGCCAGCCCTGGGGCAGGGTTTGGGGAAGGTAGGCTTATTTGGCTCCCCGGTATCCTTGGCCTCAAAATTGTGAGCAAATAGGCTCTATGCCTTGGCTACCATCTTTGTAGGACACACTTTTTGGGGGGCAGCAGGGTACCCAAATCACCTGGCTCCCATTTTGAGGTGGGAGGAAGAGCAGAACCCACTCCAGTCACCTCCATCTCTTGGAGGGCCGAGACACGAAACCCATCCTTTGGGCCATGGGATTGTGGCACCCTCCTGCCAGCAGGGACCGGAGGGTGTCACCGGCTGCCTTGCAGCATCTCCTGGACAGGGTGGTCCCAGAGGCATCTCCCTGTGTGTCCGGGGGCCACATCCAGGCAGCTGTGCTCACAGAGAGACCAGAGCACGTCCTCTCCCATTGACCATCGCCACGTGTCACCCCCAGGGCTTGCTGGGGACAAGCTGACATCTCTTCTCTTTGCAGAGTGGTGCTGCAGGGACACGCGTGGATGGCGTCCCACTCTCGGCCAGCCGCGAGGAGCAACGAGCCTGGCAGCACGGAGCGCAGAGAGGCAGGCGTGGGGGGCACAGGCCATGGGACCCCAAAGGTGGGTGCAGGAAGGCGCGTCGGGCCGGGCCGTCACCCAGGGTTGCCCACCTTTACTAGCTGATGATGAAAAGCAGGGGACAATGGGGACACTGGCTGAGTGTGCCTGTGGTGGGCTTCCCAGCAGCATGGCAGGCTCCTGGGGAAGGGGCTCACCCACACCCCATAAACCACGGGCCCTCAGGAGCAGCCCCACTGCTGCGAGATCCAGGGAAGGGCCTGGTGGTTATTTCCTTCTTTGTCCTGACTGTATTGCCCAGCCGGTCCCCTTGGTGTGCTCAGGGCTCAAGCTGGCCTGGCAGGACCCCATGCAGGCAGGGGGCTTCTTGTCCTGGCACCAAAATGTTCAGTGCCCTGGGGGCCCCAGTGCCTGTGGGGGTTCTGTGGCAGTGTCCCCAGCAGATCTGGAGGTGCTGGGTTCCCCCTGTTCCTGCCAGCCCCTCCATGCAGGTATCTCCAATGTCTTTGAGCATGCGGCTGCAACCAAAACGTTCAGAGGTGAGGAGGCAGAGCAGGTGGATCGAAACTGGAGGAATTCCTATCTGCCAGGTGTCTTGCAGGCAGGCTCTATTTTCTTTGTCATATTGGAAAACTTCCCAAAAAGCGGCACCGAGGGCCAGGTGCAGTGCTGGGAACGGCACAAGAGTGTGCAGGGCCCCGGCACTGCCTGTGCCATGCAGTCCTCCCCAGCACGATGGCACACAGGCTCTGCACAGCTCCTTCCCCGGGCAGAGCTGCATGCCTGCCGCATCCTTGCAAGCTGGTGAGGCCCTGCCCACCTCCAGTTCCTGCACTGAACAAGTCGCAGAAGAAGCCAGGCCTGTTCCCAGCTGAAATTCCAGGTTTAGCATTTAAGGACTTGAATTTCAGCCCTAAATCTCACTTGTAGCTTCAGTTCCACAGCGTTTGGTGCAGGTTTTATGCAGTTTTATTCATCAATCACAGATGATTTTCTAAAAGAAGGTGATTGCACCTACCCCACAGCATCAATACCGCAAGCAATAGCTGACAGGTTATCTATTGATGGCTCCCTCAACCTCCTTTTGGTGGAGACTGAGGGTATGTATTACTGGTCATTACACAAATGCTTGATAATACATACTACATCCACTTCACATGGATGAGATTTCCAAACCTAAGCAAAAACTGGGAGAGGAAAATCTTTAGGCAGAAAGATGGGAAGGGAGCCCAGGAGTTACCTGAAGCAGCTGATCCAAAAGAGGTGTTCAAACAAACGGGGTTTTAATGCAGCCAAGGGCAAAGGAACAAGAGGCAGACAGGGCGCACTAAATGGATGAATATAGTCATTGCTGTTGGTCATAAATAGTGAACTAGTCGTTACTGTTAGCAGCTATTGCTGTTACTACAAAGGTGCAGAAGCAAGCAGGCCAGAGCTGCCAGTGAAGTGCTGTGACTCTCCCTGGCTGGTCAGATGGGAGAACTGGGAAAGTTTTGACCAAAGCTACAGTCCTGAGCCCCAACGCATCTTGGCATTTTTAGAGGAGACCGACAGCCAGAGAGAGGAGCCTGGGGTTGGCAGGAAGGCTGTGGCAGAGTCTGGAGACAGGAGTGGTTGGGCAGCTCATTTGAAGCAGCCTCCAAAGTGATCTTCTTGTGGGGGAAATCTTTGTAATCTTTCTGGGGGGAAACACCAGGTTTGCTGGTTCCTTAATCCAGCATGGGGAGGCAAAGCAGAATTAGAGGCAATAAGTAGAAATATCAAGCTTGAGACGGCTCTCAAGGCAGAAGGTAAAATAAGTCCCCCAGGAAGAGCAGGCGAGTGTGCAAGGATGGTATGGGGCTCTGGGTAACATGCAGGGGCTTCCCCCTATGATATGGGCATCTGCATCACTGTGGGCAAACCCTAGAAGCTGCAAAAAACATTTCAGGCGGCTGTGTGAGGTGGCACAGCCCCTCCTGCCTTTAAGTTCCTGGAAGGAGCTCACCCTGGACAGACAGCTGGAGTTTTTTCCTGTTTTTGCTGCATGCAGCAGAATCTTTGCCCCATCCACCTGGTCCATCCCTGTGACTGGGAGAGGGATGCCCCAGGGATCCCTGGGGACCCCAAGGACTTGCTAGCGATCACCCACGTGGGAATGGGAGTGATTTAACCTGGGACTGCACCTGAAGGGAATTTGCATGGTGGGATCCCCTGAGCACTGAGTCCAGATTCCTGCCAGCTCAGGGCTGCCCTAACAACTCCATGCATGCCGATCTAAAACCAAGGCAGGCAAGGCGAAAATAAGACAAATTACATAGACTGTCTGCATATGAAAGCTTTGAATCCCCGTTTCTCTGTGCAACCTACTCAGCCAAAGCTGGAGATTGCAGAGAGAACAGTGTTCATAGAAGTGCTGTGCAAGTCAGCAGCCCCCAAGCGAGTGCTGGTGGGCAGAGCTGGCAGCAGGGCACGCTTCGCCTGTCGGCTGCCTGGGGGTGACAAGGAACTGGGACACTGGGGTCGGTTTGCTGGAGAAGGACTGGGGAGAACAAGTCCCCCAGCCTTCCCATGTGCCTGGAACTGCGGACTCACACGTGGTCTTTATTTAAAAAAAAAAAAAAAAAAAAGTATCTGACCAAAAAGGCAAAATTTGTTTGGAGTCAACTGGGCAGGCAGGTGGAGGGGAGGCCATCAGCTAAGGACTGCTCAGAGGTGGCCCTAACACTCAGCCCGCACAGCACGAGGAGGCAGAGCTCACAAGTAGTTTGGTGTTGGGAGTGATGCCCTGTCTGAGAAAGGCATGGCTGCTCCATACAGCTTTGAATTGCATTTGATCAATGGTTTGATTTACTTTTTACTGTGTCTCAAGTTTTGTAACTGGGAGCCAGACTCTGCACTCAGCTGGAACAACCCTTTTGCTACTTCATCCTTTCTGCCCAGTGCTGGAGGCAAATTCAAGGCAAGCTGAGAAATTTGGGTGCGTTTGTCTCTTCCAAGGCAGTGAATCCAAATGCGGTGGTTTGCTTAGGCTCCCTGAGGGACCTGTGCTGCAAACCAGGAAAACCTGTGTGTGGGGACTTGGAAAGCAGCTCCTGCTGCACGGTGGGTGCTTTGGGGGGACTGATGTTGTCAGGGTCAGGGAGATCTCTTTAGACCTGTGCCTCCTGCAAGAAGGGGTGCTGTGAGGGTTCAAAGCAGCATCACCTGCTTCAAATACCTCACTCCCCTCTGCAAAATTGCTCCTGTTGCTCTTCACTGCCACGACAGTGCCACCAGGTTGCAGACACCTCTCTCCCAGCTGAGGTCTTTGAGGTGCCCGGCCTCAGCTCGGAGATGAGCTGGCCACACCACAATGCACGGCAGCTTCATCCCAGGCCCTGTGCCATGATGTTGATACTTTTTCCTTGACTGCTACTTCATTTTCTTCCTCTTGCTCTGCGTGGGTCATTTTGCTAGCGCCCCAAGAGCGAGCTGTGAGCCTCCTCTTCCATCCCATGTGTTTTGTTGGCAGAGATCTTTCCCATCACTATTTGTGTAGCCGACCCCTGACTGCCTCATAAATGAGCATACTTCATGCATGAGGGAACGTGGTTAGCAGAGGGCACCTCTGAGGGCAAGCTGCTCTCTACCTTCACCGGGGATCAGTGTAAGATCTCTGTGTCCCTGTCTCTCTAGCTTTCCAGCCACCAAGTGGCCTGATTTATGCTCACAGGGTTTTCAGCCCTCCATAACACTCTTTGCTAGAGCCTTCCCCCAGCCCTTGTCCATCAGAAGATCCTAACACGAGCCACTGCACACCGCAGGCACCAGTCACCAACACAGCCTGGCACTTCTGTCCCTACTTCAGATCAGTAGAGACAAAAACGGGGCTGAAAATCCCCAAAAGGTTGCTGGCTCTTTGCACAGCAGCAATGGCTGAGTCTGTTTCCCAGTTTCAGCACGTTTCTGGGCAGCTTCTCACTGCGATTTGCACAGCTCGCCTGTCAGTGGGAGGCAGACCCAGACAGGGCTGCAGACAGCGTGGGGGATGGCTGTTCGGAGAGAGCTGCTGGGCTTAGATGGCTGTCAAGCAGCTTCAGGGTATTTCTGGTTTTAAAAAGGGGTTGTTTTTGTCTTGTTTTGTTTTTATAAAACCTAAATTTGGCACCAGTTACAACCTTGTAGGGTCCTTTTAAATCACAGCCAAAGGTTGAACAGCACCATCTAGTGCGCTTCATCCCAAAAATGCCCGTGCCGGAGGAAAATGGGCTCTCATGCATGCACCACCCATGGCACATCCCTGCTGTTGGACGCATGTGCTGGATGTTATCCCGCTATCAGCTGGCAAACGTCAGTGCCATGTCGGCACCACCATGCTTTGGGGGAGCCAGGCAGCAGGCAGGATTAAAACCAGGCTCCACAGACACGGCACGGGATTTGGTCCTTGTATCCAGCCTGATCCGTGCTGCTTCTGACAGGAGGATTTGTGCAGCTGCCCCTGTACAGTGGGAAACGCTGTGTTAGAGTCACTGTGGAGAGCAGAATTAATTTGAGATGAATATTGTAACTCCTGGAGGTGAATTGAATGCTCTCAACCTTTGCAGAAGTGACACAGGAAGCCTTGAGGCTCCAAAGCCAACCTGGAGGGGAAATAACGATGCTACCAGAAAATGTCACTTTGCAGCTCTGACAGATCGGAGTAAATGTTTTGCAGCGAGGCTCCGTGAATCACACCATGCAAGCTTTGTGTGCACGGTGTCAGGATGCTGGGATACAGCCCCAAACCCTTTAGACTACAGCAAGGTCTCAGGCTGCAGCGTGTGCCCAAGCTTTCTGTCAGTATCTGATGGTGGCAGTGAGTACACCTGTGGGAGGTGCACCCAGGTATGAGAAGTGCTCAGCCTAGCGGCAGAGTTTTGGGAGGTGGTGGGTAGGGGAGGAGCATCAGGGAGTCCGAGAAGGAGACTGAGTGGTGGATTCATGCTCTGCCATCCCTGGAGCTGGAAAATGTAGGGACTGGGCTCCTTGGTGTGGGTGAACTGATGTGTGAAAAGCAGCAAGGTGACTCCAGAGGGAGCCCATGGCTCTCACCATTTTCACTGAACCCTGTCAGAAACAGAAAATGAAAGAGAGGCAGGGGGAGCTTGGCGTGGGCCTGGAGGGTATTCACCTCTGCAGCTTGTGAAGAGGTGGCTGCCTGGATAAATCTTACCTGCTCTGTGGGCAGATGCAGAGAGCCTGATCCTGATGTGGACAAGGAGCACTGAACAGCTGGGGGCAGAGATTTCTCCCCTGAATTTCTCAGAAAAGCCACATTCTGACAAGTAGCAGAGCCATTCATTCAGCAGTGTCCCCCCAGGATGAGCCCACCTCTGCACTGCACCAGCACAAGCCACCTAGCTTGAGATCACTGGGGAGGGAAGCACCTAGGGAAAGGAACTGCTAAATTGGGACTTAACGGTGATTGCACCAGAGCAGAGTATCGTGACCAGAGGTGCTGAGCCACTGCAGCTGTGCTGGGCAGTCTGCACACCCCCCAACAAGTCAGCCCCTGCTTACAGGGTGCCCTGCAGCGATGGGAAATTGCTGCCTGTTGAGTGCCATCAAGTCTCCTCAGCACACTGTAGTGCACGTAGAAAGCAGGACACAGACTTTCTTCTCCAAGCAGCAGCTGCAAAGGCCATAGCAAGAGTTGAGGTGCAGCAGGAGAGAGCATTTGAGTGTGCAGCATTGAATGCACACAATGCAGAGGAAAACACAGTGCTTGCCGACAGCATCTGGGACTGTGCGCCTCTGCTGGAGCAGGGCAGAACTGGCTGCTGCTTCCAGGCCCATGGAGACTCGGTTTGCACAGCAATCCTGCCCCTGTGGAAGGAGCCCTGTGGCAAAACATTTGGTAGTGAGTGGGAAAGTCATTCTTACCCAGCAAAAAGCTGGCCCAATTTCCATGTGGCCACAGCCTCCAAGGCCCTGCTTCTCTGAGCTGCACATCAAACCTCCTGCCTCCCCTGTGGCTGCTGCCAGGGCCTCGGAGAGCTGCAGCAGGAGTCAGGGAGCCACCTGTACCTGGGACTGTGCCCTCCACGCCTTCCCTGCATGGTCTCGCTGCAGGAGCCACGGGGTGAGATGGCTGCTGGCTCCTCGCCTCAGCCTGAGTCCCCTGAGCTGGAGGCAACGCTGCTGGGAGCCAGCTGGTGCAGGAGAAGCCTCCCGGCACTCCTCCTGCTGCCCTGGGCCCTGAGGAGCCGTAAGCAGCAGCAGCTACAGGGAAGGGTAGCAGCAGCTCCGTGGCAGCTCCGGTGGTTCAGCTGCACGCACCTCATTGCACCCAAACTCCTCATCCCACCCCCTTGCCTCTGGGTGTCCCTTCTGACAACTCTCACGGAGAAATCTGGCTTCAGTTTCTCATGTGAACTCTGTTCAGGCCATGAATTCTTGCTGGGCCTTTCTCTGAGAGACTGAAAGCTCTCTAATACCTGATAGTCTCTCACCCATGAATTTTAAGTGCTATAATCAAGGCATCTTTTGGGCTCCTTTGAAATAGCTGAACAGGCTGCATATCTCGGGCATCCCCCTGCAAAGTGACTTCTCTAGAGCTGGGGTCAGTTATAACTCTCCACCTTCTAATTTTTCAGCATCCTTTTCAAATGCAGATGCATGACCTAGGTGCCCTACACATCTGCTCTCACTTGTCCCTACACACCTAAACCCATGCACCTCCTTGCCATTCCCCTGTCCTCCAGCCAAGGCTGGCCTGTCTCCTCCTGCTGTAGCTTCCACACCGGTCCCAGCCAGGACTTTCCAGGGCCCTGCTGCTCCTATATTGCTCTTCCTTCCTCCTCAGCTCTTTTCCGAGGCAGCCCTCTGCAGAGCACAGGTTTCCATGAGAAGCGGTGCCCTGCACCCTGTGCCCCTCGGAGGCACCGTTCTGCAGCTGCCTACATTCAGCCACGTTTTATTTGCCCAGACTCAGCTTATGAAGCTTTCTACAGCTGTCTTGACCTCGTCCGTGTCTCCTGCCCCCCCCCGTTTCCCTGGCCCCTGCATTTTTCTCAGCAGGGCTTTTTAATCTATTTCTAGACCATTGATGAAAATGCTGAATAGCATTGGGCTTCACATCAAACCCTGCGGACACCCACTGAGAGTGCTCCCATTCTGCGAGGATTCCCCATTGATGGCTGTCGGTTTGCCAGCTCCCAGTCCCTTTAAGGTGTCCCTCTTGATGTTGTATTGTGCTAATTTTTAATCAGAATACTATATGGATTAAGTCACATGCCTGAACAGGGTCCAGGTCTATTATTTCTATGCCGTAACCTTTATCAGCCAAACTTGTAATCTCTTCAAAGGATGACATCAGAGTTTGACAAGAGCTATTTTCCAGAAACCAGGCTGATTGCATTAATTATATTCCCATCCTTTAATTCTTTACCAGCTGAATCCCACATCAGCTTTTCTATTATTATGCCTGAGATCAGTGTTGCACTGTTACATGCTCTGAGCATCATCCACATGAAAGCACAAGGACCTGCACCATTCTGCCAGGCTCTCCGCCAGGGAAGGGGAGTGCTGCTGCACTGGGGGTGAACTTTTGTGCGTTTTAGGAAGCTGAAAAACATGTCAGTTTCTGAGAGTGCACAACAAAACACAAACGCAAAAAAAAAAAAAATGTTGAACACACCGGTATGTGTGATAGGAGAATGCTAATTGAGTGAAAAATCAGAAACCAATCCCTACCAGAAAATTTTTGTCATTTTTGATTTTGAGAGGACTGCCTCGTGGCTCGTGTTGCTTGTTTATTTTCTGGGATCATACCTAGGGATCTGCCATGCTTGGGTCCAGGGCTCTGGCTATCCTCACCTTCCAGGGAAGAAACAGGCTTTGCATTTACCTGCAGGACTATTCTTGTTCAGTCTCTGCATATGCTAACCCCCTTCTTTTTGCACTGTCACCCAGCACTCCCAGACCCCATTACATCCCACATGCTGGGGCATTTCTGGCCAGAAGCTTCCTATCACCAGCCACCCCTGGGTAAGGCACGATCCCCTCAGGCCTTTCTCAAGAGGCTCCATGTTGTTTCACCCATTTCAGTCCGCGCAGTGCCACCTCTTGGCGAGTTGCCTTTTTCCTCTTTGCTGCAGAATTGCTCGGCTACACAGAGAAGGACACAGCTGCAGTTTGGACAACTGCTCGAGCTGTTTGTTAAGGCAAGAGCCGCTCATGGAGCATCCACACTGCTCCATCCCTCACCCCACAGCCGTGCGGTCTTTTTGAGGAGGTGCTCAGATAAATGCGTGCCAATCGGTCCCTGTGCGAGCAGAGGAGGCCTGTGGCACCACCGAGCTGGCTTCGAGGGTCACTTCGAGGGCTGAGGCCTTTTCCCAGCCTTTTTCCCCAGCTGTTGCTGTGCCGCAGAACCGGAGGTCTCCAAAGCAGGAGCCTCCCCCGGGCTGCATCGTGCCCAGGGCGTTCGGCTGCGCTCCTCTGGGCTTCTTCTGCCCAGAGCAAGCAGGAGGGGAAAAAAAAAGGAGAGAGGGAGGCAATTCCACACTGCGCTCCCACCTCGGGCTGCTCAGGTGCCGAACAAAGCAGCGGCTCGGGGCTGTGCCGGGGTCTCCACAGGGCCCCCGCGATCCCCGGGGCCGCCTCCCCGGGCCGGGCGAGCCCCGGCAGCCCCCGAGCCCCGCCGGGCCGGGCACCGGCACCCCGAGAGGAGGCCCCGGGGAGGCTGCGGGGGCTCGGGGCCGGGCCGGGGCCGCTCCTCCCCCGCGGCCGGGCCCCGCAGTACCGGGCGGGGGCGCGGGGGGCGCGGCTGAGCCGCTCTCTCCCCGGCGCTGCGAGGCAGCGGCGCAGGCGGAGCGGAGCGGTGCGGGGCTGGCTGCTCGCCGTGTCGCCGCCAGAGCCAGCGGCCGCGGCCATGGGCGTCCCGGGCCGCCCGCTTTGTGCCGCCGCCGCCTCCGCTTCCTCGGCCCGGGCGCCGCCGCCTCCTCCCCCCGCCGCTCCGGGCCGCTGCCGAAGCCGCCGCTGCCGCTGCTGAAGCCGCATGGGCCGGGCCCCGCGCCGCCGCCGCTGCCGCCGCCGCCGCACCGTGCGGGTGAGTGAGCGGGCGGGGAGGCGGCCCCGAGCCCAGGCCCTGCGCCGAGGCCGCGCCGGAGGCCGCCGCCGCCGTGCGGGCGGAGCGGGGCCGCGCCGGGAGCCGCCGAGCCGGGGCTAGGCCGCCCTCAGAGCGGGGGGCGGGCGCCCGGGGCGGCCCTTGCCGGGCCGGGCCGGGCCGCGGGGGCGGTGGGTCCGGTGGGGGCGCTTCTCGCCTCCCTCCCTTCTCCTCCTTTCCTCGGCTCTCGCCCCCCCGGTGCTGCTGGGGGCCGTGACAGCGCCCGGGCTGCGAGCGGCTTCCCGGGGAGCCCTGGGCGGCGTGCGGGGCAACTCGCAGCGGGCCGGGAGGCGGCGGCGGCTCCGGGAGGTCGCCACGAGCTGAGGGGGGGGACCCGAGCCCAGCCCAGCCGAGCCGCGGAGCTGCCCGGGACCGGCGGCTCGGGGCCACGCTGGGGCAGCCCCGGGGGGCTCCGGTGCCCGCTGTGGTGGGCGCAGGTTGGGCACGAGGCCTCCGGGCCTCGCGGCTCCCCTCGCCCCTTGCCGGGGGTGCTCGCGGCTCGCAGGTCGGTGGGGAGGGAGGACCTGGAGCCTCGGCGGTGGCTTTGGGTTGAGAGGAACAGAGGGAGGAAAAAAAAAAAATAAAGGCAGAGCATCCAAAAGATGTGTTCATCTGGGCGCGGCGAGCGCGGGGAGGCGGGCTGCGATGGGGTGCGTGTTCCCTGCGCTGTTTTCGTGTGCGGTGGAGTTCATCCAGCACAAGGAGCGGTTTGGCAGGCGGCTGGGGCTGCAGGGGTTGCAGGGCCTTGGGGCGGGTGGTGCTCTGTGAAACAAGACTTTGGCTACTTTCAGGAACAGAGCGGCTCCGTCGGGATGGGCCTTCAGAGAGCACCTGGTGCAGCTGGTCTGAAACGCCTCTCACCTTGTCTGGGGGTGAAGGCAGCAGCCCGGGGTCTGTCCTTCTCCCCCCACGCCTCCCATCCTCCATGTTGCCTCACAGCCCTGTTCTTAAAACGCTGTGTGCGAGCCGATTGCCGTCTTCGGGTGATTCTCTCCTCCTTTGATGACCTGAAATTTTCCCAGGCTCACAGCGTGCAGTGCTGTTAGCTTAAATGAACCTTTGCTAAATGGCCTCTGTCTATGAAAAACGGTGCCAGACCTGAAGTCCTGTACTGACATGCCCATTGGAAGCAAGAATGTTGTTCGCATGCCCAAAATATTGGGGTCAGTGATGCGTTTGGATTCCCCTGGAGCGAGATGAGGCGATGCAGTGCGTTTCTCCAACGCAGAGAGGAATGTCGCGGTGGTATGCCACTGGGGTGTACAAAAGCCACCTGTGTTTGGTTAAGGTGTGATCTCAGCTTTGGTACATACTGGGTGTTCTTTCAGGATATTTTTTCCCAAGCCTTAATGTAAAATCCTCTTTAGGGATGAGAATTTCCTAGGCTGGTATCCAGGTAAAAACACACTGCCTTGATGTGCCCTGGGACACGTGCTGTCCAGGTGGGCTTTGCAGAGAAGTTGATCCCAGTGCAGAAGCTGCCGTGTGCCTGTCCTGTGGGCTGTTACCGCTTGGCACCTGAGTGTAAATCTCTTGGACCCAGTGAATGCCAGATCCCAGGTCCTGAAGAAACACCTATAATGTGAAACTGGTGGCTGTTACTGTAGCACCAGTGCTATCAGTTGGGGCAGATGCTAGATACAGTTTTGGAATATTCTGTCATTTTTGGAGGAAGGAAGAGGGTACCTGTTTCATCCTGATCCCTGAAATTGCTGAGAGCTTTGTCATTGATTCTGATGAGAAGGGGGATTCGGTACAGTAATCATGCAGAGCAGTATCAGCGCCTTGTAATCTTAGAGTGTTTGTTTGCAGTGCTTAACATATTTCTTTCTCATCTGTTTCAGCAGAACAAACTCGTTCACAGTGGAACTACAGATATCGGTGATCTGAGGTCTCAGCTCTTCCCCCTTTGTTCCTGTGTGAGCAAACGCCAGAAAAATGAATATCCAGGGGAAAGGCTTCCCTCTGGACCTTGGAGGAAGCTTCACTGAAGATGCTCCAAGGCCGCCGGTTCCTGGTGAGGAGGGTGAACTCGTGTCCACAGATCCAAGGCCAGTTAGCCACGGTTTTTACTCTAGCAAAAGTGATGTTGTTAGAAATGAGACGTCCACCGCAACGCCGAGGCGCTCTGATTTGGATTTGGGATATGAGCCCGAGGGGAGTGCTTCGCCAACTCCACCCTACCTGAAGTGGGCTGAGTCGCTGCACTCCTTGCTCGATGATCAAGATGGTATCAACCTCTTCAGGACTTTCCTGAAACAGGAGGACTGTGCGGATCTGCTGGACTTCTGGTTTGCCTGCAGTGGCTTCAGGAAGCTGGAGCCGTGCGTGTCCAATGAGGAAAAAAGACTCAAACTGGCAAAAGCCATTTACAAAAAATACATTCTCGACAACAATGGCATTGTGTCCCGGCAGATCAAACCAGCCACAAAAAGTTTCATTAAAGACTGTGTCGTGAAACTACAGATTGACCCTGACATGTTTGACCAGGCCCAAACTGAGATTCAGTGCATGATAGAAGACAATACCTACCCTTTGTTCCTTAAGTCGGATATTTATTTGGAATACACAAGGACAGGTGGGGAAAGTCCCAAAATTTACAGCGATCCGAGCTCAGGGTCTGGGACAGGTAAGGGGCTACCTGGTTATCTGCCTACTCTGAATGAGGATGAGGAGTGGAAATGTGACCAAGACGCCGAGCCTGAGGCCAGCAGGGACTCTGCCCCCTCGAGCAGGCTCACCCAGAAGCTGCTTTTGGAGACGGCCACCCAACGTGCCAGCTCGACACGGCGGTACAGCGAGGGGAGGGAGTTCAGGTACGTGCTCTGTGCTGCCTCCGGGCTGCCCTGAGGGAGCTGCTGTGAGTTTGGAGGCGCTGAGAAAGGGAGGATGAGGACGTTTGTTTGGGAGTGCTTGAGGCTGGCTGAGCATCAGCACGGTATGGGATGGCATCACATGGATGTTACGCTGGAATGCAGCTGTATTTGAATGCAATGCGAGTTATTTTAAGGGTGTCTTGGGTCGTGTCTGTCCAATCTCCCTGAATCACCTCTGCAGCACGTTTCTCGCTGCAAGAAAGTGCTCCTGAGCGTGGTCTGGGTGTAGGTGGGAGCTGTGGGCAGTCCCTGTGCACGCTGAGGGAGCCGAGGGAGCTGCAGTTTCAGGTTGGCTGTTAGCCTGCAGCGGCACAAGGTCGGCAATCAGTTGCAGGAGTGCAGACAAGTGAAGCTCGTGGTAAAACTTCTTGTAAATATACAAGGAAATTGTGATGAGCCACAACAAGAGGCTGCAGGAAGCTTGCAGGAAATAACCTAGTGTTTGTAACATTTCTGTGGGTCAAATGGGGTCTGTAATGCTCCCTGAGAACGGTACAGTTTTGCACATGAGATCTCTGATAGCAAATTCTAGCAGCATCGAAGTAGGGGTTGCCAAATCCAGTTAAAATCGTTCCATGTTGCAGCTTTTCCCCTCTTATAATTGCTTTTTCCCCTCCAAATAATTGCTTTTTTGTTTTGTTTTGTTTTTCTGGAGGAGTTGCACAGTTCTGCAGTCTGTGTTTTTTTGCTGGGTCCCCCACCCACTTCCAGCCAACACGGATTTTGAAACTTGCTGAGAGCTCAGTAAAAATTCCAGACAATTAACTTAGCGGGGAGTTCTCTGGGATCAATAAGTGTGTGTGTGTGTCTAACCCTTGCTGAATCAACAGAACGCAGCTAGAACACATTCCTACTTTTTTTTTTAAATAAAATCTCCTTGTTCTAAGACCTGCTTAGGCTAAAATCTGTCACTTTGTGAAGATTACGAAATGAAGGAGCTGAAGTGTCCTCTTCAAAGCCGCCTGTCTTATGAAAAGCATTTCTGTGTTTAATCTCCCTCAGCCATCCCTTTAGGCTGGCAGCTGGAAATGCATCCCGCCCTGTGCAAGGTCTCAGCGCGTTTCAGATGGTGAAATGTTTTCATTTTGATTCCTGTTTTCTTACAGATTTTGAGGAGGGGATGTTGCATGTGAAACTCCGGAAAAAAAAATGGGAATTCATGTGAACTCCTGCTGTTTTAATCAGGAGTCTGAAAAACAAAATCCCAGGGTCCTGGGACTTTCCTGGGGAGTTAATAAAAACCCTGAATGTTTGTTAAAGTGGGTTTTCAACAAGCGATTGGGTACTTACCCTAAGTGAAGGATTAGAAAAGCCCACGATTTAAGTATCTTTTTATGTAGGCGATAATGGCCTTAAGATTGAAAATAACTGACTTGAGGTGTGTTTAGTTTGCGTTCTAGAGCAGGTAGCAAAAACCTACCTGGAATACTGGACTGCTCAGGTCAAACTTCAGGAAGAAAACGCAGTTTGCCCATTACCTGAGTATATCTATACCAGATTTTAAAATGGTTAACAAATGTGGTATGGAATAGAAGTATTTTGGAGTGGAGTTCCTCAGTCTTGGGCATTTTCGTACCAGATTGAACAACGTGAAATAAACCTTTACCTAGGGGATGGAGGTCAGAAAAAATATATTGCTATTAATTTGTTGTGTCCAACAGCCTGTCATTGTGGCTACAGACACTCCGTTGACCTGTTGGGTAAGGGAGGCATGGAGGTGTTTACTGTTCTCACCAGAGCAGGAGTCATTTCTGAGCCTGGAGTCAGTACCTGAAAATAAGTGATTGGTTTTTTTAAATGTTGGTAAGTCAGCTGCAGAAGTGTCCAGAGCGTCACCGTGCAAGGTGCTGCTGAACGGTGTAGTTGATGCATTTTTTTTTTTCTAAAATTCTGCTGAGATACTAATTTAGGAGTTGATTGTTCATCTTTGTGCTAGACCCTGTGGTTGAAATAACTTGCTTCCTGAATGTTGTATAGAAATAGCTGCCTCAAACAGACTTTTTTAACCAGGAGCGTCTTTATCCTGCGAGCGTTTTTATTTACTTTATTGTGTGAGTAAGTGCGTTGGAAGCTGGTGGAGCTGCTTGCAGCAAGAAGCGATAGCTGCACAGACCATTTGAAAGGCAGCGTCCCAATTTATTTTGAGAATTTCCACAGTTTTTGTGCATGTGTGTGGAAGAATTTCTCATTTCTGTTCTTGAGGGAATGTTGAAATAAGCTGTTTCACATTATATCTGAAGGCCTATTTAATCTTCCCAAGATTTAACTTCTCTTCCTCGGCTTCCACAGAAACTAAATAAAGAGGAATCTGACCAAATGCAATAGAAGCGTTTCTCTGTTAGCAAATGAGCATCTTGAAACAGCTCCAAACTTTTTGCAGCAGAAAGTTTATAAATCTTAAGGCGGTGCTTGTGTGCTCGTGCGAGTGAAAGCTGCTCAAAGTGCAGGCGACAGCGCGCTGCCGGCGTTGGGTGTTTGGAAGGTGTGCGAGCGTGCATGTCTGGGAGAATATCCCGAAGCGAAAAGCATCACTGTTACCCACTGTGTTTTTGTACGCGTAGGAAAAGGCCAATAGTCATTATAGTTAGGCTCCTGCAAATTAATTGGACATTGGTTATGGATCAGTGAACTTCAAAGAGGGTAACCCCCGAAGATCTTGGGCATTAACTCACAGCTTCCGAAACCAACACTAACATGGTTGTGAGCGCGGCTAAATCTTTCATTAACCTTCTTCTGACACACTGGGACTGGGTTTTTCAGATACGAGGAGCAAAAATTAAACCCATGCCTCAAAACTGCCCTGCAGGCTGGTTTTCAAGCACTCCAGTGAAATATACACGGCCTAAAAATCTGGGAATTTGGCACATGGTGGCCAAACTGGCACATCACAGCTGCATCTTTTGTCTGCATGGGTTTATTCCGTCCTCTCTTTAGCTTTACATCAGAAGGGTTTCCACTCCTGCTTCCAAAACCTGCACTCCCAAAGCTCTGCAGGGAGCAGTGCTCGCAGAGGTTGCCTTTGCTTTCTTTTCACAGTGTTACGTGTCAGCAGCTCTGCCTTCTTTGGACAGCCAGGCTGCAGATTTGGGTTGGTTCTGCGCCTTGTTTTGGTTCTTCCGACAGAACTGTCTCTGTGACAGCCTGTGCTTCGTAACGGGGCACACAGGGAGCGAGTAGAGAAGCAGCTGAGGGAGGCTCTAGCGGGATCCGACAGCCTCTAGCCTGAGACTTGCCTTAACCCTGGTGAGTAATGTGGGGCTGTGCGAGAGCAGCAGCGGAGCCTGATTCAGGGGAGGTGTGGGAGCCCTGCTGCTTAGGGTGCAAAACAGGCCGACGGTCATGAGTTTGGCCTGCCTCGGGAGGAAGCTGAAATTTAGCTGGCAGACCTGATTTTGAGGTTCGCTGCTTCATTCGTAATTAAACATTAAATTGCACTCTTCTGACTCAAAAGGAATTGGTGCTAATTGTGCCGAGCGAGTGGAAGACTGGAGGTGCAAAAGTCTGTGTCCAGGCGAGTTCAGGTGAACGTTAGCGCCCTGCTGGCGCTGCTTTTAATGGCAGAAGCAGCACACGTGCCTCTGAGCGAGGCTACTGCAGCGCCAGGAGAGGCCATTTGCTTGGAAAAAGCTGATGGCAAAGACTACACCTATATAGGATGGCAGAAAGAAGAGTTTGGGGTTGGCTGAATAAAGCTGTGAGTGTGACAGCGCGGAGCCTGGGCCCTTTCTGTGCCAGGGCACAAGACAAGCCTGGGAAACATTGATAGGAGTGTCTGGTTTTTAACATATTTAAGTTTCAGTGGCTTAAGACAAGCCTACCAGGGAAGCCACCTCTTTTCTTCTACACCTCTTCTCTTCGGGACCCGGAGCTGCGGGTGCGTGGCTGCATCCTTGGGGCACTGGTGCTCCTTCGGTTGTGCTGGGTCTGTGGGAGTCGAGGGCTGATGCCAGGAGCAGTATTTGCATGCCACTTCAAATAATTTTAACGTTAAGTTGAATGTTTAAATATTTTACGTTAACATTTCCTCAACTTTCTTTTATTTATTTTTTTCCAGTTTTGACCCTGCCTTTCTGGCAATAATTTGGTGCAACCTGAAATCCTAGCTAGTGTCTTGGTTTGGATTAAAACTGCTGGGCCCACAACACAACTTGTAATTGTTACAGCCCACAGCAATGTGCAGAGCAGTGGCTGTTTCCAAATGAAAAAGCAAACAAGTCATAGAAAGAAAAGTTTTGGTTCTGCATCGTTCTTGAGAGAAGTTACTGATTCTACCAGGGCTGGCAGGGTCTGATGCTAATGGCAGTGAGCGGTGATTTTGTGACTGAGAGAGCTGGAAGATACACGAGACAGAGATGGATTGTGTTTTTGCACAGAAGTTACGCCAGCTTTTTTAAAGACATTGTTAAGCTGATGAAATTTCGGCATGGAAATGCTTACATTAACAGTGTAAAGTATTTGTACTGGCGTTTGCCAAGTTTTAAAATGGATTTTATTTGAAGAAGAATACCTTTTGTGCCCATAGCTTCGCCTCTACACAAATCAAGATGAAGAAGTGGTGCATTTGTTGTTTGGCTATGGATCAGTAGTTGGCTTCTTTGCAAGGACAGTTTAGCTTTTAGCACTCTTTTATTAAATTAATAGCACTTTCACCCCTCCTCCAGCTACCTTATTTTCTGCTTGAGTTTTATTTGGGTTAGAAATCTTTTCTTTTAAAAGGCTGAAGTCATCGTGGTCATACTGAACCACTTTGGGACTGGTGTGGTTATCCTGGTGTTCACGGATGGCCACCATCAAATAGTTCAGGGCTACATCAGTGGAGGATCAAGGGGAGCTACCCCCCGTCCTTCTGGTGCTGGTGAGGCCATACAGCGTATACTAGGTCCAGTGTTGGATCCCACAGATCAAGATGGGTTTTGAGAAACAAGAGAGGAACCAGCAAGAGAGCTCCTGAGGTACCAGTGGTGTAGAGCCAACAAGGAGGGCTGAAGAGAGCTGCCTAGGTGTGAGTAGTCTGGGTTGATTTAACAGCAGTTTACAGTGGTTATAAGTATCATGGAGCCAAATTCTCCCTGGTAGTTGGAAATGATAGAAGCAGTAGCAGGCATGGATTGCAGCCGGGGAGGTTCAGGTTGGACATCAGGAACAAAAACCTTCACGAGGAGCATGGCAAAGCTCAGAAACAGGCTGCCAGAGAGGGGGGATCTCCAACCTTTTAGGGTTTCACAGCTTGGTTAGACAGCACAAGGCCCACCTGGTCTAGCTCTGATGATGGTTGTCCACTGAGCCGAAGGCCTCCGGAGCCCCTGCTACCCAACTCTGAGATCAGAAATCACAAGAGACTGTAGGCAGCAAACTTCTATAAGCAGTTTAATTCTTTTGAAGATTTTTTTTTCCTCTTTTCATGTGTACTTACAATGAGGACACAAATCATGAAGTGCTGTAGTTTGAGGATGAGGTTGGAACTCAGGCTGGTTCAAGCTCTGCTCCGTCCAGAAGGAATTGGGTACGAAAAAGCTGAATGAGAAATGAATCAATCCCAGAAACTGAGAAGTGTGCCCAGGAGGTGGGCCACGTGGGGCACCTTGGTTTTGATCTGCAGTTCAACTTTAACTTGGCTTTATGTTTTAAGAGTTCCTTTGTTGTCTCCATAATGGACTAATCCCTTGAATAATTAGTTACTATTGGACATTTTAAAAATGACTGCCTCTTGGATCTGTTCTCTGTAATAGTCCTGGATTTATAGTCCTTTCTTTAATAATCCTGGATTTATTAACAATCAGAACAGACTGTGAAATCCTGTTAGGCCAGGCTTGCTTGGTGGGAAAAGGACTGCAGAAGAGGTGGGAGTGCTGAGGGGCACACACTGGCCTCAGGGTAGGGTAGGGCTATGGGCATCCCCACGGATGTCCAAAATCCCGGGGCTGGCTCGCTGTGTGCAGGATGGAAAGTCAATTGTGTGGGGCCGCTGGAGCTGCGGCGTCCCCTCGTTGTGCTGTGGAGCTGGAAGATGGAAATACCACATTCCTGCTGATGCTCCATCCACTGCCATCCCTGGGTGTGCAGCACCAGCCCGCCCTGGGAGCTATTTGCAGCAGCAATATTCTTGCTGGCATTTAACCTTTTGTTTCCGCAGTTTTGCTTCGGTTCCTGTCCAGCTGAGCGCACCTTGCCAAGAGCCAAGCAAGGAGCACTCCGCTCCCTGCCTGCTGCCTTCAGCAGCTGCCTGCTGGAGCACGCTGCCGGCACGTCCACCCCTGCGTTTGGCACTTCAGAAAGTGCTCCCAGGGGTTATGGCCTGGTGGCTGCCCAGCACAAGGCCAGTTGTGCAGTTCCCTTGTCTTTAAAATAAAACATCAGCCTCGTTTTATTAGAATCAGCAGAGAAATCTGGTTTCGGAAGTGACTGTGTGTGTAGTGTGGAAAATTGCTGCTTGATGTCTCAGAACAGGGGTGCTCATATCCTAAATCAGTTCCTGGAAATATCATTGGATTATTAGGCTCATCCTCAAATCCATTAAGCAAATTACAGTTAATCGGCCAAGTAAAAGAAGAAAGATCTTTTGCAAGGCCCTGCCTTCTGAGCCTCCTGGAGAAGCTGTAGCAGTATTTTAATTTTCCATCTGTCAGTGAATGTATCCAGTCACTTCGCTTCCTCACGTGGAGGATTTGAAATTAGAAACTGAGGTTAATTATCTGCATTAAATGAAATACGTGAAGACCACAAAAGCAAAAACCTCCACGATTTGGCATGGTCCGTTAAGCTAGACAGACTGCTTCAGAAGGAGAGGGGTGATTTTTCCCTGTTTTGTTCCGATTGAAGGGTTTTAGTCACAGTAATTGAAATGATTAAAAAGTCAAATTGCTGGTGAATGTAATTCCGAGCATCTTCCTGAAAAGATGTGACACTTGGAGAGAGCCCCGGCAGCGGCAGTGCTGCGGGCTGGGAGGCGTTTGCTGGGCTGGGCCGCAGCAGTGCCCGTGTTTTGGGGCCTTTTTGGGGCTGTTTCGGGGCCGTTTCCGCGTGGGTGAGGCCGTGTGTCGGCAGTGGCTCGTTCTCAATCCCTTCCGTGACAGAGGCCTGTCATAACTCCACTGTTTATTTAGTGGCAGCAATTTAGAAGTCGGAAAACACCAGAGGAGCGCTACACTTTTGAGCTCTCAGATACAAAACGAGTCTGATGCCGTCGATCCCGGTGCCAGTAAATCGCTGAGTGCTGCCCGCTCCGCTTGGAAGTGCAGCTTCGTAGCATTGGCGTCTCCAAATGGCACCAACGTCCTGCAGACACCCTGTCCCACGGTGGGGAGCTGCTCTGGGGCGAGGGGTTTGTCGCGAGGCTCGCTGTTTTCTGCAGTGTGCGTGGGGCTTGGGCTCCGGCCACTCCAGGAGATGTTCCCAGTGCTGCTGGGGTGCTCCCGAGCAGCAGGGAGTTCCTCAGCGCCTCAGTCAGCACACGGAGGGGTCTTTCTGCTGCCTGTTTCAAGGGAAATTTGAGGATGGAGTCATGTGCAGCCAGTTTCATGGGCATTTTAAAACGTTTTAAGTTCTAGAGAAATGTAGCTGCCAAAAATACCGTATGCCTCCTGTGATCTGGTCCCTGGACTTTGTTACTGGGGACTGTGCGGGGCAAAGTGCTCCTGTAAGCTGGGGGGCTGCTGCGCTGGTTGGAGGGCAGGGCGGCCCCTTCTGGATTCCCTGCTTTTCCAGGAGCTGTGCTTGAAAATTAAATTGTAGCAGGTCACGCGCGTGTGGAAAAGCAAAGCTGTGGTCACTCACTGTCCTGGTTCTTCTCTGTTGTAAGGCAGTGAGAAATCTAAGTAGAGCCGCTGTGGTTTTAAATCAGAGTATCCAAATTCTGTAAAACCCACGTGGAGATTGGATCTTTGCTCTGAAGACTCCGGAGTAAAATTTTCTGGTAAGATCTGGAGTTGTTTGGTGCCAAGGCCCCCAAAATACAGCTCACCCTTAAAGTACCAGCTGTTAGAATATGTTCAACTTCTTTTGATCGAAAGCAGGTAGAGGCAGGAAAAAACCTCCAAGAAATATCCTGCTGAGATGGTCAGCACTGGGATCTCGTATTAGTCCCTGGGCTTAACTCCAGAGCTAATGACCAGGAGCTGCTGGGTTTTATTCTTCCTTCTACCCCCTATCCCCACATCTTCCCTCTCCCATCGCAGACCGAGGGAGTCTCAGACCTCTCCCTCTCTCCATTTTCTGTTTTTTTGTTGTTCTTGTCATTTGTTTGTTTGTTTCTGTGGGTATAGTACCCTGTCATTCTGTCTCATGGTGTGTTCAGATGACTGCTGGCGCTGGGGGAAGGAGAGCAGTAGGTGTGAGGGGATGGAATTGTTTGTGGGTTTTTTTCAGCAGGCCACATTTAGAGTGTCTTAGCTCTACTGGAAAACCATGCCTTTAGCATTCAACAGATTGACCCTTTTGAATCGTAAATTTTGGTCTTTTTCTTGGCTGGCAATCAGCTTTTCAGACTGGGCGAGGTTTATCTGGAAGAGTGGCTTCCTTGTTCTGCCGCTGCTCCTAGCCTGGGCCAGGCGTTGCTTTGGGAGCTGGGGCCTGCGCGTGCATTCATGTGGCATCGGTCATTTGATAGCTGAGGACCTCTCCGGGCTTTCATAGGAGAGGCACAACTCGGAGCCAGGAGCAGCAGCGTCTCAGAAGGGCTCCTGGGAACTGGCAGGTAGGATCCGAGATGAGAGGCACAGCAACCGGGTCTCCTGCTGTAGCTGCTGGCTTTGATTACCTTTATCTCGGATGTGCCTCACACAAAAAAAGGCACACGTAAAAGCCTTGGAACTGTTTGGCACCAGACATGCAAATGAACGCGGGGCCGAAGCGATTGCTGCCCTCCAGGATCCCAAAAGAGGAATCAACAAATAGAAATTATTCTATTAGCAGGAGCAAAGTTCACAGGTTAACTATCGTGTCAAATCAATGAAATACAGCCTTGATCTCCTGCACAAGGGCTTTATTGTGTATAAATAAGAGTGCCCGAGCAGAGACATCAAGATCTTGCGCTGTAACATTTGCGGCAGTGTGAAGAAAAGGAAGCTCTGTACAGGCTGCATCATGAAATGTCTCCTTCGGACATAGGCTTCGTTCCTGCTTCAAAAGATTGTCAAACGTGACCTGGGAACCTTCTTGCTCTCCTTATGGTCATACCCACACTGGGTTTCCACAGGGCATGTTTTTTTTGTGTTGTTTTTTGTTTTTTTTTTAATAAAAACTTAAGGTCTTTTGCTAAGAAGGCTTGTCTTTGTACTTTTAATTCAGTCCATGTGACTGTCATAACATTTATTCCATAGGAAATGAAAAATGCTTCTTCTTGAGCAAAGTCACTAAACAAAGCCGTTGGGAGTGCTGGCAAGCTCAGGTGTGTGCAGGGTGTCTCGTGCTGATCTGCAAGCGCTGGACCAAGACCATCGCCCTTCATTCCTCGGTTGCTTGATCCTGCTCTCTGACAGCAGAAGAAAAAGCAAAAGCTGCCTCCTTTGTTGTGGAAGTATTTACATTTAATGTGCTTTTGAACATCTGCACGTTCAGGGAGACTTTGTTTTCCTCCCTTGGGAAAAAGGACTTTGAAAAGGCTCGCTCTCCTCTTCGAGGCGCGCCGGTGCTGGGAAAAACAAAATAGATGGGCTTGAAACGAGATGGAAACAGGCAGCAAAAGATGGGTGTGCATGTGTCGCTGGAGCGCAGGATTTGTCACGTTGTAAAATAGCATTGTGGTTTTCCCCTCGAGACGTATGCAGCAAAGTATGTGACCTGGGGGCGGTGTGAGTGCTGGCCGCTGGGGGAACCAGCCCCTGGCACAGCATCCCGCTGTCCTGGCCCGTGGGGCCGGAGGAGCCTGCTGAAGCTGATCCGTGAGCTTGCCTCCTTCCGCAGAGAGGAAACTTCCCAAACGGGCATGGGAAAAAACTTTCCTTTTGTAATCCCCGAGATAACAGGTCATACAGCTTCACCCAGCGCGATTCTTGCACAATCACTTGTGGTCAGGCTGAAGTGTCTATTTTAGAAAGGCATCCAAGTGATGGGAGGTCATGCAGCATTTTTGTTATCTCTTCCTGTGGTTAGTTACTCTCACTGCTAGCAGTTTGTTCCTGAATGCTTGTTTCAGTTTTTTGCAGCTTTCGTTTCAGGCTGAAGCTTTAGGGTTTGAGGTATTTTCTGGGTTTTAGGATGGCTTCGCTCACTTAGAGACTCCGAATACCTTTGTGTGTTTGAAAAAACCTACTGGAAGGGTGTGAATGCTCTCCCTAAGTGGCAGAAGCTTTGTTATGGAAGGCCCTTTAGTTTTATTAGACTTTTCAACCCTCCAGTCGACTGTTAAACAAGCCTTAGCTTGTCATGGTTGACAAACCTTAGCTCTGGTCTCAGACCTAACCTACCAGTTTAAAAGGCAGGTAGGCTTCTTTTGTGTGCAGGTTTCTGGGTGGGGACCATCGGCTTCTAAGGGAAATTAACTCGTGGCCTCTCTTTCCCCCTCCCACCTCAAATAAATTAGGTTTTGTGTTAACTGTTCTGTCATTCCCAAACACCAAAAGGAAATGTGAGCCTGTGGTTTAGGACCTGGGCTTTCTGCTGCCTGAAGTGCTCTGCTGAGCACCGAGAGTGCAAGTAAAGAGAGATGTGTAATTGCAAAAGCAAAACAAAACAACAAACAAACAAAAGAAAACAGCTGCATGAGCAGTGTCAGCAACTGAAGATAAAATGTAGGAAGTTTTTTAGCATGATTCATCCGTAATTATTTAAAAACGAGTTGAATTTATTCTTAAGCATTGGAGAAGATTTCCTGCAAGCCTGGCGTTCGCCGTCTGTGCTGTTTATACACCTGGGTAAATGCCTGGCTCAGCAGTTTGTTGGTGTTGCGCGCTCCAGATCTAAATCCCTTCAAAGGTAAACCCAGCACACCTTTGTCTCTGCCGGGCTTTCAGCCTTTAAGGCTGAAGCCGGTGAGGTCGAACCAGTCATAGCAGTGGCTGCCACTAGGACAGGCAGGGTGCCGTGGTTCGCACCATTTTAATAACTGTTTCATGCAGATTTGCTGTCTGTGGGTTGCTTTGTGTGCTCTCTAGGATACAGCAGGCCGGCAGCTTCCTTCTGAACCAGTGCGAGGAGTGGCGGAGAGCACGGTGCTTGTCTTGGCATGGCCTTGCAGGTGCTGGTGCTACCTGCCCAGCTGGGCACAGCTTGGTCTTACTTTCAGCCCCCTGGTAAACAAGAGGCCTTTTCCAAATGCTTCTCTTCCTCTGCTTGCCAGGCAGCTGGAAAAGCGCTGCGCCGAAGTGGCTGAAAATCGTTCGGGGTGGTTGTTTTTGTGCTAACATAGCACTCTGCCCAGCTCACCGGCCCAGATAAGCAGCCGCGCAGGGCAGGGCTCCTGCTCACGTGGCCGAGGAGGGCAGCGTGCCTGAGATCACCCTAAACTGCACTGGGTGTCACCGCAGAGCAACGCCTGGTGGTTTCGTCAGGCCTGGGGTGCGTTTCTCCTCCAGCGAGAGGCACGGTGCAGCCTTTTGCTGTGCTCCAGGCCGGTGGAGCAGGGGTAGGAGAGGCAGGGTCTCCTGGGACCACCATCACAAGCTGCCTCTCTGGTCTGGACAGTGCTGGGTCAAGCTCCGCTGCTCCATCACACTTCTTGTGAGCAGATCAGAGGAAGGCAGGAACTGCGGGAGCAGCAGGGCTTGTTCCAGCCTCGTTCCTGCTAAGTCTTGCTGCCCACATCTGCAGTTGTAGTCAGGAGCTCAAGGAGGCTTTTCCAATCCTGCAGCAGTCTTGGCAGAGAAGCCAGCTGGCCCCATCTTGATATATTTTCCTTTCTTGATGCAGCGCTTCAGCTCCTGTCCAGGGGAGCCTGCTATCCCTCACAAATATCGTTGCCTTGTGTTTGGCACTCCCAGGCTGGGTGACGTGGCTTGGTGGAGCTGCAGTGGGTGAGCTGATATTCCATCAGTTGCACAGGGGAGATGTTGGCCTTGCTTTCCTGCAGGTCTTCCACGTGCTCAGAAGGGTAGATGCCTCCTACGGCTGAATTTGCCTCCCCAGAAGCAAGATGCATTTGAGAGTCAGCAGTTGCTCGGACTCAGCAAGGTTATCTGAGTTTTGGTCCCTGATGGTGATGCCCTGAGTCAGCTCTGAAAGGACTGCTCTCTTTCTCACCCCATGTTGGTTCTTCTGTGTCGAGCCATCAACCACATCGCCGGCAGTCAAGCTACAAGCAACCCTTTTTCCTTGTTAATTGCTGTCTGTGGCTTGGCACTGGTGCTGCCAGAAACCCTCCCAGGTAGCCCATCTTGGGCTGTGGACTTGGGTGTAGTGCATTGCCTCAGGTGGTATGGAGTAGGATAATCCTCTCATTTCCCAGCTTTGGAAATCATCCTGGAAGCCTGAGCTGAGGAAAGAGGGTGGGACTGAAGCCAAACCTCTTGTTCCAGATGGGACAGTAGTGGCAGGAACACCTATTGTCCACAAAGGTGTTGCCAAGCCACAGAAAGCAATTAATAGGGAGGAAAAATGTGCTTCATTTAAAACTTGAAACTTATAAGTAGTTTTCATTTTAAAATTAAATATCAAACATTGATATGCCAATTAGGTAAAATCAGGATTGTAAGAGCAAACATCTGAAATCATATGACTTGTATAGTTACCAAGTTAATAAAACCAGTGAGTTTCTCAAATGGGATTGTATTCAGTCCTGACTGTGAGCAGCATTTGGACCAGGGCGTACTCAGCACTGGGCACGGAGGACAAGTGAAGCAGTCTGTGAGTATGGTAGAGAGAGCTCTTTCTAATCATATTGTTGCCAGCACAATTGTGGTTAAAATAGTCTGAAAATAAATTTTCCACCTGTTTTAGGGTCAGCTGTAAACTGACCCTAGAACACACTGGCGTGAGGAGTGGGGGACATGGTAGGAAAGGGGGGACGTTGCCACACGGATTTGGTGGGGTCCTGTTGGCCATGTGAGCTATCAGAAGCTGTTTCAGGTCCAAGTGCCCTCTGAATCCCAGAGGAGTGCCTTGGTAGCTCTTTGCTGTTCTTGCTGCCTCCAGCTTCCCACGTGGACGACCCAGGTGTGGGTCATTTCTTGGAGAGAAGCGTGGTGAAGCTCGTCCCATTCTCTTTCAAGCATATTGTTGGCTTTCCTTGCGTTAATCCTCCCTCCTTGATCTTCCATGGGTCCTTGCGATGCAAGATCAGAAAAGGCAGTTCCAGTATCTCACCACAGTTGATGATAATTTTACTTCTCTCACCAGATCTCTTAAAATAGGCAGGCTCTCAGTGAGTACATTGGCCCTGGACACCTTACCTGATGTTGACAGCAGTCTTGGTTCATGCAGGGGTTTGGACTACTCAAGTCCTCCAGAGGTCCCTTCCAGCCAACATTTGTGTGATTTTAGTTCTTAAATAACTGCCAAGCAGATCCTTGTCTGTCGCATGCATGTCTTAAGGACTTCATCAGCTTCTGTGCAGCCCTGAGCCCTGCAGAAGTGCATCTCCTCACACAGCTGCAGTAATGGCACTGGCAGCTGGAGACAGGGAGCCATCGTTGGAAAGAGTCGTGAAATACTGTGAGAGCTCTGCTCAGAGGTAATTCCAGCAACCCACGCCACGTGAACAAGGAAAAGGAGTTCTTTTCCCCAAAAAAAAACTTGCACTGTGAAAAAAAAGTGAGAAATGAAACGGCCATGCTGTAACAATCATCTTTGCTAGATGATAGCCATGTCAGCCTCTGCTCCTCTAGGGGTCCTTTTAAATCTCCCGTCTAAAAGGTTAAGCTTTAAAAATGAGAAAGGCATGTTTTCTTTCCTTCGTGTAATGGTCTTTAATTTGTTGTTTGATCATGGTTCTTGTGCGTTGACTGCGTGGGAGCTGCTGTATTGGGTTACAAACCAAGCAGGTGACTGCTCCTTTAAAAACTTCAAGGCTTATTTCAAATGATGTAGTACTGAAATAGAGCCTATTTGCAAATAACAGCACCAGGAGCGGAATTTTTGTTGTTGTTTCGATTTGCGATTTGCGTGAGGATCCGCCCATATCTTTTTTTTGATAGCTGATGTAAAATCTCCACTGCTGGGAGTGCGTTTCTCCGTGCAGTATGGCAACCAAAGGTTAGGAATCTGGCCTCCAAAGCCAGCGGAGGTGGGAATGGGCAGCAGGCTATTTTTAGAAATCAGCAGTGATACATTCCAGGAACTCGGGCAGTATTTTTCAGAACTGAGTTTGAAGTTTTTAAGCGTAGATAGGGAATATGTCATCTGTGGAAATGACTCTAAATTACCTGCAATTTGTTGGGAGTTACCGTTTCTAAATGCTTATTGCGACTCTAGATATTTGAGGAAGCTTTTGATTATCCCGGGCTTATAAAATGCAATTGGCTACTTCTTAATTGTTGTCCTCTGTGAAGTGTAATTACCCGTAATGTAGAGCTTTTTATTTGTCAATGCCGCAAACAGGAAATCAAGAGTGTCTGATTGAGATAAGTTTGGAGACTCCACCATAACTCCTAATTACATCAGGTGACCTGTTCGTAACGAGCCCCGTCTCTTACAAAGCTCTGGAGGCCTTCAAAGAATCTAGAAACCTTACATACCGTATTTATGGCTTGTGCAGAAGACTGACTTGTTCTTCCCTAAAACGCTTACACATCAAACAGCTGCCGTCGTGGCAGGGGCCTGGTAGCTCTTCATTCTGACATAGCACATGAAGCTTGGGGAAGAGTAGGGCTGAATAGTAATTAACTGCTTAAATGCAGTTGATCAGAAGATACGCTGGAGCTTCCTGGCATTCCTAAATACTGTGGAAAAATCAGTTAATTAAAACTTGGCACCTTGGAGGAAGTTGACAGAGAGAGAGAATCGCCATTCTTACTGATGTGGGGTGGTACCTGGACGTAGGGTGGGTAGGCAGGCTAGAGCAGGCCAAACTGGGAGTTTTTGAGGCCCAAAAGTGTGTCTTAGCCTGGTCCCTACAAGGGAAGCGGGTTTTTATGCCCGGTATGCTGCTGCCCTGGGCCAAACCGGGTCGGTGTTCCTCTGGGGTCTGCCTGGAGCCTCACCTCTCCCTGGCCTTGTCCTTCTCCAGCTGAAGGAGGGTGCTGTCAGTCCTTCATGGGACATTAGAATTATTACTTAATTGAGCTTAAATGTTATTGTGGGCTTCCTTGCTGTCATTCCGTGTGGGTTTTGTTTTCTACAGCAGCAGTAACAGAAGTGTGAGGTTGGGTGCTGTCACCTCCTCATCTACACCTGAGCTGCGCTGAGGCAGGAGCAGCTCTGGGGATCTGTGGGGTGAGATGTGGTGTGGATTGACACAGCCGGGCTGGGATTCCAAGTCCCACGTAAGAGAGGCAAAAATTGGAAATTAAAAGCCCTCTCGTTCCCGTCTGAATCCCTGGGAGACACTGTGCCAAACCAGGCTGCCTCATGAATGGCTCCGCTCCCATACCTGAGGGTTTCCAGAACATTTTTTCGTGTGTGTGTGTTTCCCTTAAATGCAGTCTGTAGGTTTAAATATCGTCCTCGTTGTGTCTTCAGAGCGCGAATTAAAAGCAGGAGCCGCTTGGAGAGTCTCCCACAGAAGCATGTGGCCGAATTCTGCCGCCTGAAAAAGTTTACCTTGAGGAACCACCTCAAAACAAAACCTTAAAACAAAAACCCTCTTTTTGCTACGCTAACTCTCCACAAACATAGAATGATTTAAGCTTTATTTTTGCTGGTTTGACAGAGGACGGGTGTCGAACAGCTCTCGGGGAAGGCGGTGAGTCAGCACGCCCAACAGTGGCCGCATTGACCGATGCGAGGAGCGGCTCAAGCCTGGCTCGTCCCTGCTGCTGCTTGGCTGGGGGCTCCGTGGGGCAGGCTCCAACACCTCTTGCCAGCCTTGGGAGATCAAGCGCTTATGAGTCAGGCCGCAGAAAAGCATGATAGGGCCCAAATTATTTATTTTTTTTCACCTTGTTTTTAGTTAGAGAGCGGTGGGGGCAGGACTGGCACGCGCCGGCACGCAGAAGCTGCCTGTGTCGTTCCTCACACCTCCAGAGCTGCTCCTGGAAACTCAGCCTTGCTGCAAAGCGATGTGGCCACCAGCTTTCTCCTGTCATGATGCCCCAAGCTCTCGTTTCTCCCCTGTCTGTGTCAGCCAGGGAGGCGGAGGAGCCAGCGGGCGGGCAGGGCTGGGCGAGGAGCCGGCAGCGCAGCGTGCAGGAGCGCAGCCCTACCGACTGCTGGCTCCCACGGATTATCCTTTTCTTGCTGCTGAAGGTGAGGTGAACCACATCCTTACAGCCCCCAGCCTCCAACACGGAGATTTCTCTGCAAATCAGTCCTTAAAGACCGGGAGCATGAAGGGTGCCATATCCCATCGGTGCAGCAGCGTTTGGTGCCAGTGCCCATGTCCCGTGCCTTGTGATGGATTTCTGTGCATTAATGCCGTCCCCTGGGCTGGAGGGGGTCCCAGCGGGCACTGAAGGCCTCAGATGTGATGTTGGTTTGTTAAATGCAAGTGCCACACGCTTTGATACCTCAGGCCATTCCGCCCCAAGCTTTCTTCAGGTGCTCTGGAAACATGTGGTGTTCACCTCCCGTCTCACCAGGCACAAGAAGCCAGCCAATTTTCAGCATAACGCACAATCTCAACTATTTTATTGCTTAATTTAGGCCATAAAGTCTCTTTGATGTGTTGTGTAATGCAACGTTCATTCTGAAAAAGTGGGTGGAGTAGCTTTATGGTATTATAAAAATAAATAAAATGCCTGGCAGGATTTTGAAACCACATGGTCATTCCTCCTCTATCCACAGATAAGTTGATTGTTGAGAGAGAAATCTTGCTTAATATCTAACTTTGGGTGATTTATTTCTCCAGAGCCCTTTCATCTCCAGTGTGTATTGGGTTATCTGTGACTTCTAATCTGATTGTTTTAAGTGTGATCAAAGAAACCAAGAGAATGCACTTTATTTTCCCACTGTATGAATAGAATGTTGTTTGTACAGTGCATTACATCACCTGTTCCTGCTGTTCCTGAATTGTGCACCAAATGTTTGTGGTATAAATAGAATACATAATGGACTTGTAGGGGGTGATGAAATTTGTTCCACTTGCTGAGTAAAACAGAGTTAACTAAATGAATCCTTTCTTCACACCCAACTCTACCTTGGCACACAACAACACGGGCTGAAAATGTTTGAAATAACTTGCTTGTGCGGAATATTGAGCTGGAATTAGGCAGCATCGAGGAACTGCTTCGAAAATCTGCAGGAGATTGCAGGCAGGCAGGGAGATTCCTGTCATTGAAATTGCTGGGATTCTTTCCAGTCTATGCAAAGAAAGATTTTGGCCTTCAGTAGTAGCCGTAGTGTTGTTACAACTGCGATGGTCTCAGGGTTTGCGAGGCAGGTTCTGCACGGAGGTGATTGCTGGCATTGCACGGGCTTGCTGCTGTAGGATCCACGTGTGAAATGCAACATGTGCACCCCTATGCAGGGAGCTTTTTGGTCAGAGGGCAGAAATAACCAGTTATTGGCAGGTGAATTTGTTTGGTTTTGCACAAACCACTGCTCTGTGTAGGGCCTTTCAGCTCTCATTTCCTGGTGGAGGTCTAGAATGTGCCCCTGAAGATGGGCCTGGGAGCTGCGTGCTTCCAGTCCTAAAAATCCTGCATTCGAGGAAGGACGGGTACTGGCTGATGTGTCCTAAAACTTCACCACCCTGTAACCTCTGTATTTCGTGGAGGACAACTGTCTTTGGCAGCTTTACCACATCTCTTCCTGATAACCTCTAACATCCGCTTTGGGGGCACCGATCAGCTTTTTTCACTCCAATTATCTAATTGATTAATATATTTGACTTGGAGCATTTGTTCTCAGCCTGTGTTTGACTTGCAGTTTGTTGCTTCTCTTGCAGACCAGGCGTGTAATCTGAGGGCCTGAAGGCTTGCTTCTTGCTTGTTTTTCCAAGCTGTATCTGTTGGCCAAAAAAAAAAAACCCTCTCCTTACTGACCTTGTCTTGACACACCTACAGGTCCTCATGAATATCCCACCCTGGGTAAATAGCTGATGTTTTTATTCACAGGAGAACTGCCGTGCACCAAAGGGTCAGGTGTAATCGCTTGGGAGATAAGTGGTAGTTTTATCTCAAGCAATTAGTCCAGAGAGTTTTTCTTTTTTTTTCATTTTCTAGTTGGTTTGGAAATTCTTGTACAGCGTGTGTCAGGAAGCTGGCAGGAATACTCAACCTGCAGAAACGGCTGGAAATTTTTGCAGGCTCTGGGGTAGGTAGGGAAGTCGGGAGGGCCAAGTCGTGCGCCCATCCTGTCCCCTGCCACCCCGCTGGCTGGTGGGGAAGCAGAAAGCCACTGGCATTGCTGACATGCCATTCCAGCAGGATGAGCTTTGGGCCGCTATCTCCCTCATCAGCCTCCGGGTAGTGATAATCTGATACATTGAAAGGTTTCACCCATCCATCATTAAGCTGCCCGTGTTCTTCTCCTATCTTTAGTTGTCTGGGTTGTAGCAGCGGAGGAGAAGGAGCAGGAAGGAGGTGGGGAGATAACTGGAGCATCCCTTTGGGTGCCACTTTTGCAGTTGGCTGCATGATTTGGGGTCCAGATCAGATGCAGGACGTCTGAGCCTGCTCCTCGACACAGTTGCTGTAAACGTGATGGGGTTTTCCTATCAGAGCAAATGGAGCCACTCTGCCATTTATTTTCCTTTATAGGAAAATGGGTTTGTCTTTCTCCCTTGGAAGCTGTGCAGCATCAGCATGGGACTGACTGAATCTTTAAAAGTTTCTCTCTGGGGTGCTAACCGGTGGGAACAGCGCCGGTCCCTGGTGCTGTCCTACCCACAGCCTGCCACCGCTGGTCAGGGCGGCGATGCCGAGTTCTCTCTCTGGAGATTTGCAGGCAGCGTCATGTTGCTTGGCTCAAGGTCATGCTGCAAAGGTTGCCTGAGCTAAAACACTTCTCGTTAATTGTTTGCACGGTGGTCCTGTTTGGAAGCCTCCCCCCCCCCCCCCAGCTTGCGGAGGGGATATGTTGAGCCTTACACTGGGATGTGGGATTTTGCAGCCCTTGAGGAATGGTGCCTTCCTTAGTTATGTTTCAGCATCCCTTTGGCACGGCTTGTCCTGTCCTTCTGCAGCTGCTGCGAAGTTCCTCTGCCCGATCCTCTGTGTGAAAAGGGGACTGGACTGCAGGTTGGTGAAGTGACCGGCTGAGCTCGCTTTATGGCCATTGTGTTCCTGGCATGGCAGGTCCTGGAGGAGTCCTCTTGGACTGGATGAGGTGATAAACACAGAGCAGCACTGAAACAACTGCATCTGTGTGAAATCACCCACAGGGATATTACAGAAATCTGTGTTTCAGTTTGATACACTGCTGTTTTTTTCCCCAACTCTCTTATGCAAAAGCACTTAGCGGGTTGCTTCAAAAGCAGGCAGAGGTGTGAATTACAGCTGATGTAATTAATTTGTGTTTGTGGGCCTGGCTTCCCCCCTGCAGTCTAGGTGGTGTTTGTCTGGCTGGCAGTTAAGAAGAACAAAAGTCTAATCTTGGAGGAGATTAGGAATTCTTTGACAAAGGTTAAATCAGGGCTCTGCTGCTTTATTGTTTGTACTGGTGTCCCATGGCAAATCCATAATTCCAGCCATTATGCAGGCTGTTCCTTGTGTGACATCTAAAGCAGTGTCATCTCCGCTCACCTACCCAACTGTTGTGAAAGCAAATTCTTGAAAAATGTCATGAAATAAGACAGGGGCAACTCTAAATCCTAAAGATGCTGCAGGAACGCATTGCAAGAAGGACATTGCGAACCAGAGCCCGCTGTGTGGCTTTCCAAGTTGGTCCTTCCAAGCCCTGGGCTCACTGCGCCCATCTCCGTGCTGTCCTGTCTCTTCTGCTCATCTATTCCCATCTCTCCTGCCCATGGTAACTGAGCAGCATAAATCCTGTGCATCAGCTGGACGCTGCAAGGAGTGCTGGAAATGAAACGGGGACGGAAGCAGGCAGAGCAGCAGGCAGCCTTTGCTTTAAAGCAGGCTGCCTTGCTGAGCGCTTGGAGCGCCGAGCCCCAGCCCTGCTGGAGCAGGATTTATGTCCCAGCACACTTCCAGCCAGCGTGTTGTGGCAAGTTTCCCCAAGCAGCAGTTTCCACTTTTCCTCTTTGGTGTCTATTGTTTTGTTATTTGGGGAACTGGAATCCGTGATCAAATTTGAAACGTGGTTAGCATTAAGCTCTGACGCAACGTGTTTGTTTCCTTTCGGATTGGTCTGGATCTCAGCACATCTTCCCCTGACCAGCTCAAGGGGTCCACAGCTCTCCCATGACTCACGCCTGGGCAGCGAGGCAGCGCGTCGTGCTGCAGGACCATCCAGCTTAGCTTCAGCAGAGCTGCAGAGCGCTGGCTCGGGCTAAACCAGGCAAATAGTCACTTGATCGCGAGTGAGTTTCCAAAAAGAGGAGGAGGCTGGCTGGGTGCTGATGTTTTCGATTTAGTCATTTAATGAACAGCATCAGGAGCATGTTACATCGTCAATTATTTTGATTTTAATCTAATGTGTTAATAACGTGAGGCTCTTCAGATGAAAATACACTTCCAAGCTGCGTTAAGTATTTGTTAGCATGGTAAGTTGAAGACACATGTGAAAGGAAGGGCCATCTGATGAACTGCTATTGTTCTCTTAATTCAGCCCACCCCATTTGGGCCACTCCGCATGAATGGCTTTGTGCTTGCTAATAAAATCATGCAATGTTCCCTGCAACACATGTTCTGCGTGTCCCAGCTAGTCAGCGGCAGTAAAACCGCATTTTATAGGTTTATAATGTTACCTTCTCAATTGTGGCTTCTTTTAGAGACAGCAGCGCTTCCAGGGCTGACCCTGGCACTGTGGGCCTGAGTGCGCAGGAGTGGCTTTGAGCGCTGCCGTAACCCGGTGTTCCTGGCTTGCCTCCCTCCTTTCTCTTGGTGCTGTGAGCTCTTGCTCCCCGCATGGCTTGTCAACGAGCTTGTGTACCTCGTCACCCGAAGGGTGCTGCGTTGGCAAATTCAGCGTTGGGAGAGAAGCGTAAACGTGCTCCTTGCGCTGCATCCTCTGCCTTCTCCCCCAGATGTTTGGATGAGCGCGAGTTGCCTCCGTGGCTGGCTCGGTTGCAGGAGCTGCGTCTGCTCCATGTCCCTTCTGTCTGCTGGGCTTTTGGAGATGCAGAGAGGTGGTGGGAAGAGCTCTGCTGACACCTGAACCTGGGAGAGGTACAACCAGTCTGGTGGTTTCTTTGGGCAGTCTGCGAGAGGAAGGGATGAAAAGGGATGAAAAGCCTTCTGCTTTGGCACTGCCGTGCAGAGGGAGCTGCTCCTGCAGCTGGCTGGCAGTGATCCTCCAGGAACCCATGCCGAGAGGGGGGAATCAGTATGCACAGCAGTTGCTCCCCTTCCTTGGCACATTGTCTTTTAGGGGCTGTGGGGTGGAGGGGATTAGACCAAGTTCTCAGGGGAGGAGAATAGCCAGCAGGGGATGGCTGGTCATTTTTGTTCCTTTTGTGGCACAAACAATCTCTCCCTTACTGCTCGTAGGGGCTCATGAGCCTTTGTAATGTTTATTAGGCTGCAAGATTTGGAGACCTCTGGTCTAGATAGCTCTCTGACCGAGAAGGGGAATTTAGGCTCTTGTGGTAGTGTAGCCGGAGAAATTACAATAAATATTTGGGGAGATTTTTAGTGTTTGGCATTCATCAGGAATGGTTTAACAGAAGGAAATCTTCAGAGAAAAGGCTGGAAGTCCAGCTGAAATGACAAAGATGTGCCTGGGTTGGCATTGGCACATCTTCCCCACTTCAGGGATTAGAAGGAATTGTGTAACAGCCGCGTAATGGTCTGCAGAATTGGCTCATTTAAACTTCAGCTGCTTTTGTTTAGGAGATGGACCTAAAATCTGAAACTGGGTCAAAATCTTTTCGTGCTCTAGAACTAAATGTTCCACATGTTTTAGACTTCTGTTTGAACCCCTGTTCCACCAGCTCCCCATGGCTGACTTTCTGCCGGGTGGGTGGCCTTGGACTATTGGTGCTGCTCCCTTCAGAAAGCAGCATTGATCGGGATCAGAAAGATCTGGAGGGTCTGATTATCCCCAACCCATCCTTTTGTAGCAAATTCATTCTTCAGTAGTCAGAGTGAGAGACAAGGGCTTCTTTGAATTTCCCAGCTAGTATCAACTTTTACCTGAACAGAAGTCACTTCACTCCTCCCCTGCTGTTTGGATCACAAACCTGGTGTCCTGGTCCTCCTCATCACTGACAGAGACATCTCCTCTCTTAGATGCCTTTCAGGGGCTATATTCCCTGTCTGGTTTCTTACCATGTTTTCTGTGAAGTTCTATGTCAAGAGGTTTGTCCCTTTGCAGAAGTCTTCCTCAGCACTGGCATTCTTCCCGAAAATGAGGCCTGAGTCTTCCTGACCGGTGTCCTGGGAGCTGTCATGGCCCTGGATCTCCTCTTTTTGCAGTAATAAATAATAAAATCCCTAAAATGCTTTTACATACACCTGCTTTTCCATCAGTAAATGAGGATTCTTTTCCCTGATCTCAGGGGCAGCTGCCCCTGACAGGCACAGCCTCCTGGTCTTCTGGGGCTGGCTGCAGTCAAGGACATGTGCAGGTATTTCTTTGTCCCAACCAATTCCTTAACTTTTCCCAGAGAAAAAACCCTGGCGGGTATTAGGCAGGTTTTGCCAAGAACTAGTTGCTTGGGAACGCTGCTTTCTTGCTGCCGGAGAAGAAGCCTGATTAATTATTCTGATCCCGCACCTGGGCCAAGGTAGACTTCCAGTGCTGCAACTGAGAGGAGTTGTGGAGCTGAAGATCCAGAGGTCAAACACTGCGGTAAGAGAGCCTGGGCAGGCAATCCCCCAGGCAGGTAAGCAGCTGTGATCCTGCACGTGGAGGGCCTGTAAGTCACCAGCAGTGGAACTGATAAATTCATTTATTATTTGCTTAAAGCTGTGCGACAAACGCATGTCTTCAGCGTGCCAGACATCTGTTATTGTCTTGAGCAGAGAAGATGATGGCATTGAGCAGTTGCTGTGTTAGCAAGCGCTCACACGCAAAGCAGATGACTATCTATTTGCTCACTTATTCAAGGCGTGAATTGTGCATCGTGGATGTATACATAGTTCAGAAAGATCAGGCCTATAATAAGAACCACTGGCAAGTATTGTTCTCTTGCCCTGGATGTGACAAGGTACTGTCAGCAGAAGTTGAAGCCAAGCCTCTCTGCTGTCGCATCATGTCATGCAAGGGAGTCTCACAGCTGTAAACGCTGGGGCACAGGCTCAGACATTGATGTCACAAGCTCCTGCACGTTTTGTTTAATTCATCTGCGTTTTTCGCACACAGGTTCGGGGCCGGCTGCTTTCATCAACTTTGCGATCAAAATTTATGCCAAGGGTATTATGAATCACGTTGCAGGCTTGCTTGTAGTTTTGTGGGGGGGGTTAATAGCGATGTTAAAATATTGCTCCCTTACTATACAGGCGGAGCTGGCGGCGGTGGCTGCAGGCATGGTTGCCTAACATTTCCCATTATATAAAGCTTTGTTGTAGTTGCTCATATCTTTATCAGACTGGGTTGTTTGGTATTCTTCCACACTGAGATTCTGCCTAAGGCTGAATTATTTTGGCAAATTTCAGCAAAAACAGAGGGGGAGGAAATTACATTGTTTTGCTCATGTCAGAGTCTGACAATTTACTTTCCATTGATAACCTTCCAACTTTCCTGCTTTGAAGCAGGGGTGTATCATTTGGCAAGCAGATTGCTGGGGATGGGATTGGTGGTGGCAGTTTGAACGTACCTTTTGCTATCCATGTGAGAATCCACCCAAATTTGGCTAAACTGTAAGCTTCTGAAAATTGCACAAGTTCTGCCGTAGATGGTTACAGTTTGGCAGCCAGATTCTCTGAGAAGCACATTCACTCAGAGAATAGTGGCTCAGACTTCGGAGGCTGAAAACTGCAATTCCTGTTGCTTCTGCTCCTAATTTGGGAGTCCTGGCTGCTCATCCTTAGGTGAGCCAGCTCTCTTCTCTAATCCTCTAGAAAATGCACTCTGGGGAGAGAAAAAAAAAAAAAAAAAAAAAAGGCATTTGGGGCAAAGAAAGGGGAGGAGGTAAGGAGAGTGAGATCCTCCAGCAGCGAGCAGGTGATCCGGGGAGCTCCCAAGGAAGGAGGCTGCAGGGGGTGTTGAAACCAGGAGGGAGTTTTCTGATGCTCCCAGGAGCTTTCAGGTGCTGTAGCTAAGGGTTCAGCCTTAGCTCAACCCTGTTATGTAGGAGGGAAACACTGCTTACCTGGTATGCTTTGTCTGCATGCCTCTCACTTTGTCCGTATCATAAGGAGTTTTAACCTGTTAATCTCAGCCAATTTTGATAACAGGGTGGAAATATCTTGTGTGCAAATGAATTGCAGGGTAGAGGAGAGAAACCTTGTTTGCCTCTGAGGGCTGTGATCTTAACCGTATTACTGAACCCATAAAACTAACCAGGAGAGACATGCTGGGAATGCTCCTTGAAGACACAGATGCTGTAAGACTGATGGTGCTGTCACAGGGAATTTCATAGCTGTTTCTACTTTTGTAGCTACTTGTTGATGCTTGTGATCAGTGACTCTTTTTCTTTTGGTTTCTTGCTTAGTTCAGCGCATGGGATGGATAGTGGTGCTGGGGGAAGAAACAGAGAGCAGGTAGGAAGGAAGATGTACCAGGCATCTGCATTCCCTCTTGCCATCACTAAAAAGCAGAAAAAAGCAGAAGATACAAGCAGAAAAACCCAGGTGTTTCCCTGCTGGTTTCTGCCAGAGACATCCTGTAAGACACATCTCCCTAGGATCATCCCTGCAGCACATGCTGTAGTTTTTCTATGCTCAGCTTAAGACCCCAGCTCAGACGTGCTGAGCATGCACATGTAAGGCTGAAGTCTTACAAAAATGCTGATTATTAGGCCCAGAGCATTTCAAATTAAGCATCCAAATTCTGAGAAAATTTTGTCTATTTCAGCATTGCAGTTAGCTTTTAATACTTGAGGATAATAGCTTCTCCCTTCTCCAGACTAACATCACAGATATTAAATACAAGATTCACTTGTGAAAAGTACCATGGAGTAATCTCCAGCAGAGTGAATTATGCTGCACTCAGTATAAGATTTGGGTGATGTATGCTAGATAAATTACAAAGAGAGGGAAAAAGGAGGGTATCAGCCCATTTACCCTTGGCCAAGGGCAAGTTAAGTTCTGCAGAGGTAGTGCAGGATCAGTAATCGGTAGCATGATATGTGGGTACAAGAGCAGAAAACTTTTTTTTTTTTTTCAAAACTGTAGGTTGTTTTGCCCTGTTATCTTCAGGGGAAGGAGGCCTTTAAACTAATGAGGCATTTTTGTAATACCTGCTTGGGCAATGAAATCCTGCGTGAGTAGTATCACACGTACGCGTTTTGTAACAGCTGGACTATTTGTCACGCAGATGAGCTCCGGTGTTTCACAGCTCTCACATTCTGGGCCCTCCACAGAAAGCAGCCTTTTCTTTTCCTTCGTCCACAGAACTTCATTTCCAGCTAGGGCAGCTGAGACGACTTCAGCGCGTAGCAGTGGTTCAGACTGGTGGTGTTACTTGTGCCGCGTTGCTCTGGGCTCCGATTCCATTGAAGAGCAACGAACGGGAGCAGCAACACATCCCATCAACTGCAGGTGGTTTGGGGCAGCCATCCAAAATGCAGAACTGTACCAGGTCTTGGCACTGCAGCCCCCAAAACCTGGCTTTTGCAATGCATGTGTGTTCACTGCAGTGTCTGTGAAGGTATCAGTTAAAATTGAAACTTTTTTTTTTTGCGTTTGTGGCCATTGTAACATCTCTCCTCCATGCAGATTTTCTGCTGCCTGTCACGGCTGAGATCCAGCCACAGCCGTGTCATTATTCACAGCATTTAGTCTTTCCGAACCTTCCCATTTTCACTAATTATCACCGTGTCTTTGGAGCCTCCTTCCTCTCTTTAATTTGGCTGAGTGTCAGCAAATAGGTTGTACTCAGGAATTCTGGAGGAGGTAAAGAGAGATCGGAAGTTCATAGAGTTTGATCACCTAGCCTTGTGTCTTTAAGAAATAGAGGTTAAAAACAAAAAAAAAAAAAAAAACAAAAAAAAAACAGCTGGCTTTTATCTGGACAGTGGCTAGTTTATTTAGAACAAAAGCACATTGCTTGCATTGTCGCTTATTCCTCCTAAATGGAACTGTCAACTGGTTTTAATTGTATAAAGATACGTAGGAATGGAATGAGAGTTCAAACAGCTCTTTTACAGCACTTTAAATGGACATGGTACTTCATATATATCCCCACAATAATGCATACCAGATGAAAAGATACTGTGGAATTTGTGTAATAAAGGTAAAAGCTCATATATCTGCCTCTTCTAATGGACGAGAACCAAAACAGAAGAATTCTATAAGGCAAAAATAACAACAAACCCCAGCATAGTTCTTAAAGTGAAGTTTCACTTGCTGTAAAGTGCACCAAGAAAAAACAAACACAGGATTCTCTGAGCAGTGCTTTACCAGTGTGGTGGTTTTACTCGGGTGGGCAGCTGAGTTCCACCACGGCTGCTCTCTCACTCCCCCTCCTCAAAGGGAAAGGGGAGAAAATACGATGCAAAGGGCTCAGAGGTGGAGATAAGGATGGGGAGATGGCTCAGCAATTATCGTGACGGGCAAAACAGATGCAGAATAGGGAGATAGTAAGATTTATTGCCCATTGCTAACAAGCTAGAGAAGTGAGAAATAAAGGAAAGAAACCAAAAACACCTTCCCCCCATCCACCCTCTTCCACCTCCTCCCCCTGAGCGGTGCAGGGGAATGGGAGAACGGGGGCTGCTGCCAGTCTACAGTGCTTCGTCTCCACCATTCCTTCTTGGTCACTCTCTGCCCCTGCTCTTTCCCTTCCCTTCCTTCTTTAGCAGAAGATTCTTGCACCCTGAGCTATTTAATAATACCTCTGGAAATATTGTCATGTCCAGGAGCTGAGTGTGCCTAACAGGGTCCTTCTAGTTACGTTCAATGTATATGCAGTTAATCAGCATTGCTAATTGACATGTGCTTCAGATGCTGCCGATCTCGATCTTTCTTATTGCTGAATTCTTTGGTTTGCCAGTCAGCCACTGAATTTAGATCTCTTTGTGAAAGTACAGCTACAAGAAAGTAGAAACTGAGTCTTCTGACTTCAAAAATCGTTTTAAAATGTGACCTCCTGTGATCCTGATGCAGCAGTGGATGATTTGGGTTCCAGGTCTTGCTGGGGATGCAAAGTTAGGTGACTGTTGCAGAGTAGGACTGTGAATGATGGCTTGACTCTGCATCTAAAACAGTTGCACTAGTGTAAAAGGAAGATTCAGTAACACTCTCACAAGACTAACTTCCCTCTGTATTTTCTGGGGCACAGTAGCAAGTTATTTGCTGTTGATCTGCTAAATTCTTAAAAAAAGAAAAGTATGCATCAAAAAGGCAAGATCCTTTTTAACGGTCTCTGTCTCCCTTAGACCAGTTTCTGCATGTTTCATGCCTTCTGGTTGTCGCTATTGCAGTTCCCCCAGGGACCTGTCACTGCTGTCGCTCCGTGATGGACCTGGCCAAAAGCTCATATCCACCCAGCCGCTGCGTTACGTCTGCCAGGTCAGCGCAAGTGGAGAAGGGAACGTCAGATTACTGGCTCCCAGTAGAGACCAGGAGACTGAGTTTTGATTTATATGTTTACTCTGATGCTGACATCTCTTCAGAGCTGAGCAGTAAATGACAGAGGAAGTTTAAAAGCTTTTTTGCAGCTTGCCAGTATTCTGCTGTTGCTACAGCTTGCTGTTTGTTAATGCGATCCAACAAGTATCCTTTAACGACCCCATTTGGGGAATCGTGAGCCTCCAGAGAACTACTGGAGCAGCTGTTTCGTGGTGCTGTACTTCTGAGTCCTGCTCATCCGTCATGGTGGCGGTCAGCTGATGCGTACAACTCCTGCTGGTGCTAAAGCACTGCATGGAGGCAAAAGCCTCCTATGGAAGGCCTTCTTCCCTGCCCTGATCTAATGGTCTCTTGGCTTTAAACTTACCTGCGCTCCCTAATCTGAAGTGAAGTTAAATAAGCCTTTGCAGGAATCGCTAATGTGAAGGTATGAAACATCTTTGTGAAGGGTCTTGCGCTCTACTGAGCTGTTTTTTTATTTATGCTGCCAATATCTGATCCCACTTCTTGACCTCTAATATACACAGAGAGGTAAGATTAGGATGTTTCTAAACAGCTGAATCTCCCCTCTGGGAGACTTTAAAAAATTCGGACACTCAGCTATATCTCTGCCAGGTCTTGCCAACCCTCTATGTTTCTGGTGTTGTTACTAGCCGGGGATGCAGTTTGGTCACCTCAGAGGTTCTTGTTCAGCCGGTGGAATGCTTGGTTCCTTTCTTCAGGAGGTAAAACGCAAGTGAGTGACTGTGCTTGGAGGCAGACCTCTCTGCTTCATGGGCATTGGTGTGGCAGGCCTTATTCAGTGAAAAAAAGTTGGGTTTTGTGCAGGGTCATTACTAGGAGATCCGCAGTAGTCCTGTGCACCTCATCATCGGCAGGCCTCCGTCAAAGCTCTTGGGGCTCAAACCTTTTGAGGGGTTAGGTCACAGGCCTCATAGATGTTCAAAGTATGACATCAACCTGCTTCTTTTAACACCCAAATTTGCACTTTCATTAAAATACCAAGCTTGTGGGCAACATTGGTAATGATTATTGAGTTTCATTTGATAGTTCCGGTGAAGATTTAAGTGGAGCCAGTAAGTCTGTGGCTGTCCAGCTCAGCCCGTGTTAAGTGGCCCAGCAATACAAACAAGCAGTTTAATGTCAAAGTTTAACTAGTCTCTATCAAATGGAGCCGGCTTGATTTGCATATCTTGCCCTTTCATTTCAGCCATCAGCAGCGCTGCTGTTTTGATTTCAGTATCAGGAAATGTATCCCTGAAAGCAATATGGGGCACAGATTGCATTTCTGGATTTTATGCCCTCCGGAAAAGCTTCAGCAACATAAGGAAGAGCTGAGCTGGGACTGACTTGCCCTTTGAACCCAAAGGCTCTGTAATTCCCGCGTGGTCCCCAGATCTGTAGGCGCATACCTGCCCCGTCCCACACTGAAAGCTCGAGAGGCTCTGTGGGTGCCTAGGAGGGAAGGAGACTCGCTGCAGTCACCGGCCAAAGCTGGATGTTCTGTTCCCGTCCAAAAACTTACTCATCCTACAGGCCCTGGTTTTCAGTTAATGAGCTTGCAGAGAAATCTGCTCGTAATTTATCTTTTAAGCCCTTTCTTGTTGAGCAGAAATTTTGGCAAGGAGTAGCCGAGGCGCTGGAGAAGCCCCGGTTATGCCTGGTTATACCAGGCCTCCTCAGATCTTTCTTTGGAACGAGCCGGGAGGAGGAAATACTTTCCATTTCAGAGAAGCGTGGACAAACAATGTTGCTTCAGACAGGGAAGAAAAGCGGCAGACAGAATTATAGCACTGAATCCCGCTCGCCAAAAGCATGCTCTCTTCTTTATTCGGTCGTTCCTGGAACACACTGTTCTTATTGTATTCCTCCTGCCTGGGCCCTGACTCCGACTTGAGGCGCTGCCTCACCCAGCCCAGCGCGTGCTGCGCGCTGCTGCCGCCTGGCAGGGCCGACCCCGGCTGCCGTGCTGGTGGCTTTGGTGGTGCCGTCAGGGCCAGCACGTCCCACAGATGTACCCATAGATGTACCCTCTGCCTCGCGTGACACCGGGCCGACGCGTTTGCCGAAAACCTGGATCCCGTTAGGAAGGTTCCCGCTGCCTGGAAAACAAAGTACTCGCTCGCCTGGTTTAGTCATTAAGTAAATTTGTGGTTTGGTTGAGATGAAAAATAATGAAGAAAAGCTGTTGAAATCCCGGGATTAATTTGATAGTTTGCAGGCAGTGGTGTTTTAAAAGTGGAGTTGCTGCCTTCTTTAGGTTACGAGCAGAGCCAGGTACAAACCTGTGTTTCTTCGTTTCCCCGCGCCTCAGAGGCAGGCATTTGGAAGTAATTTGCCTCACGAAGGCCCTTGCTGAGCTCGCAGAGCAGGCGAGGGGGATGCTCTGGGGTGGAGCTGCACTGTGTGGGTGTCTGGAAATCCGGGAGACGCTTTCGGCTGCGTGTTTCATCTGCCAAGGAAGCATCCTCAGCTGCAGCCAGGCTGGGAAGAAGGGACGGGTGCTTGCTTGCTTGGCGTGGTGCAGAGGGCTTTGGATGGTTGGCAGTTCTGCTTTGCTAACGGGTTCACCTATCCACCTGGGGCCGAATTTTTCCCCAGTTCTCAGTTTAAACAGGTGGAAAGGAGGCTGCCTTATCATCCTGCATGCACGTGTCCAAGTCAGCAAGTCCTGTGGCCTCTGGGAAGCACATTTGCATGGTCAGAGCATGCCCTCACCCCCACTCATTTTGCATTTTGTTGTTTTTGTTGTTTTGTTTTTTTTTTTTCCTTTGGGCTGGTGCCCACCCAGGCTCTTGGGCAGCTGGAGCACATTGGGAGTGCGGATTCCTGCCCAGCTTCCATCCCCTGATGGGATCCCAAGCTCCTGTGCACACTGCAAGGCCCTGGGATTTGAAACCCTTTGTATTTATTTTAATGCAAAATGAGACCTCACAGTGCACTGGTGCTTCTGTCCCGATGTTTCCCCTCACGCCTGTCATCCTGGGCAGGCCCTCTGTGTTCTGGGGGTGTCAGGAGGGTTTGTTCCTCAGCTTCAAGTTCTGCTCACTGCCTTCAGGATCCAGTTTAATATCAGTCACAAACTTAGTTATGAAAACAACTTTTTTCTGGCAACATGTGTTGATGTTCACCACATCCTTGCATGAGCTGGATTCTTTCCAATAAAATATTAAAAATACGAATTCTCCTATGGGATATTGTCCAACACGCAATGGATAGAGGCAAGTGCGGCTTATGAGTGGGAGCAGTATGCCCTGGCTGTCCAGAATGCACACGGGAAACCTGTTGTGCCCTGGTTTTAGTAGCTGCTCAGGTCACTATAGAGCCTTTGGAATGACTGATGGACTCAGGCTGCTCCAAATAAGTAAGGCCCTTGTCAAATCACAATTAATGCAGGCAAAAATCCTGTGTACCTTATAGAGAATTTCCCTATTTAATGTCAACCTTTCATAATGGAAAAGAATTGATACTAATAATCTCATAATTTTCTTTAAAAAGCTACGTTATGATGTAAATTCAGGCTAACATGTTGCAATGAGTCTGAGCAGATACCTGTTATTGCTAGATACGGCACAAAATGTTCTGCTACTTTTCCTTTATTCCAGGAATACGATCCAAGCAGCCTGTTAATTGATGTGAGACATGGTGTTGTCCATGTTTTTTCTTTTGTTTTAATTAATTTCTTGTGCATTTCGCTATTAAGTAAATGAGCTTTTTAGTCTAATTCTAGGGAAGATTCGTGTTGTTTTTAGGAAGGATTTGACTTTATTGTGTGGCAAAAACAGTTTTACGGTGGATAACTACTGGATGGAATACATAATTACATTGGGGTAACAGAACGTACATAAGCTTGCCTCTGTCAGAAAGGAGCTGGGAGGGCTGACGCTGTAGAAACATGGTCAGATGAAATGTCGAGGGGCTTGTTCTTCAGTTTCCGTGGAGCACTGTAGTTGCACCACGTTGTCTGAAATCCTTTCTTAAGGTTAGGTTGGTGATAGGGCAGCACAACCAAAATATTTAGCCCATTTAGTCTTTATTTGCCTACTAAGCAAACCAATTCTTTCCTTTATTTCAGCCTCCTTCCTAGATTCTCACAAAATCTAAATCGTTTTTCTCCCCCACCCTGCTGTATCCTATGATCTAAATTACTGATTTCAATGACAGCATCTTCTGTACCTTAGTCTTGAGAATCATTATGTCCTTGGTAGATGCAAAGGAGTTAGAAACTGGAAACTTAGATTGTTAGATCTTGGGTTTAGGTTTTGTGGTTGTGCTTCAATGCTTAGCAATAATTACTGAAGCTACCCATGAAATAATCTCAGTGTGCTCCTAAAATGGAACCTAATGCCTTAGAAATAAAAAGGCGAAGAGCCCTTATCTGTACTTTTAGTTAAGTTTTTATTTATTTCCCTTTTTCCTCCGGCGTGGGAGGATGAGTAACCATGGAAGAAGATACAGATTTGCAAAGGCAAGGAGCGCTAAAGAGTGTCTTTTTTTTTTTAATCAGCTTTTAAAAGCCAGACTGTAATCATAAATTCCCTGATAGGTGGAGCACGCAGAAGTCGTCTTTAAGCCTACAAGTGACAGGCTGCTGTTGCTTTTCAAACTTCAGATTTCTTTTTTTTTTTTTTTTTTTTTTTTTTTGTATAAGACAGAACTTTGATCTGGTTTCTTTGTAATGCTCTACAGAGTGCTCGGGCTGCTGCGCTCGCAGGCTGCAGAGCTAGAAGTGAACTTTCTTGGTGAGAGCCATCTGGATACCTCAAAGAACAGATTAACATGTCCAGAATTGATGCCATCTTTGAAGAAGCTGCCCTTGCTTAGAACACATGTGATTAGCTTGACATTGGCAATGATGAAGTTCAGATGCACAGCAGTATCTGACTGCCTATGGTAATTGGGAAGAGTTTTGAGTGGAGGAATCCTGAGGATTTGCAATCAAATTATCAGCTAAATCCCCAGTTTTAACCTCCAGACTAGGCTTTGTGTCTTTAGTGCAGGTTAAATCCAGTCAAGAGTAAAGTTTTTAGTGTTGCATCTTCGTAGACATTTCATTCCTAGCTCCAAAACACACCAGTGATGGTCTGCTGGAGAACATTGGATGCTTTGGGGCATTTCTAACAGTTGTGTACCCAGTACAGTGCAAGCCTTGGTTGTGGCAGATGGTACCATGGATTGGAAACCACAGCTTTTCTCTTGAGTTGGTAGAGTAATGTAATTAAGTCAGACTTCTCTGTAGATACCATTCAAATCTTTTGTTTTAAAGGTGACCCTGCCACTCGGTCATTGTTGTCAGCACCTGCTATTTAAATATGCTTCAGCTCATACATCATAAGCTAACGAGTGCACCTTTTAATTTGATTGACTGGCTGTGATAACAGAATGTGGTATTGCATGAAGGATGTGACAGTCGCCCACTTGCTGGTAGGTGTAAATAAAGGAGGTAGGAGAGCTCTGTTTGAGTGTTTCTCGCCAGTCACAGACTCAATACGTGGTCAATATGTAAGTTTTGTGTTTTTTCTTCTTGGAGGGAAGTATGTCGCTTTTTTTAATGGACATGGGAAATGTTGACAGAAGGAGAGATCCTGAGTTTCTGCAGGGCATGGCTTTTGGGATCACAGAATCACAGAATTTCTAGGTTGGAAGAGACCTCAAGATCATCGAGTCCAACCTCTAACCTAACACAAACAGTCCCCACTAAACCATATCCCTAAGCTCTACATCTAAACGTTTTTTAAAGACTTCCAGGGATGGTGACTCCACCACTTCCCTGGGCAGCCTGTTCCATGTCCTTCCCTGGGACACAGCCCCGTCCCCGCTTCTCCTGCAGCTCAGAGCTTTCCAAGATAACTCATGAAGTTTGGATGATCATCAGCTGCCTTACTGCTCAAGTCATCTAGAAAATGGGATTTCTCCCATGTTTAAAAAAGAGCTCACCCAGCCTTTGAGGACCAAAGGCTCAGAATATGGCATGGGGTTAAGAATATCGTTGTTGGGAACTGTGTTGTGGGTATTTGGCTTTGCAAACAGGATGCTTGAATCTTTCTCCCGCTGGGGATGCTGAAGATGATGCAGTTCTTACCCAGAGCATGCCGGACCTACATTTTTCAAACAGAGCAAAGAGTAGCGTGTTTAGCAAAAAAAATGGGCACTTTGCATCTTTGATTTAAATTGAAATAGCTGTGAGCTTGGAATTGTGTAAAGGAGACTGGGAGACCAGAGCTGGAAGGGAAACAATGCCCACAGAGACTCACGATGCATGGAAAACTCCAGGTAATCTGCCTCTTCAGTCTTCCTGCCCTCGCCTCTATTCTCGCTGACATCAAAGCTCCAAGATCTGGTGGTGCTCACATTCAAAATTCTGTGTGCTGGTCTTGGTCTGAGTGAGTGCTTGAAGCGTTCACCATCAGGCTGGACGGGGCTTTGAGCAACCTGGTCTAGTGCGGGATGTCCCTGCCCATGGAGGGGGTGGGCTGGATGGTCTTTGAAGGTCCCTTCTCACCCAAGCCACTCTATGATTCTATTAGGTAAAGGGATACAGCCAAGAGAATATGTAAAATAAACTCTGAACAGGTAGAAGGAACCCTAAGGAGATGCTTACTGGTTTTCTGAAGCTGTTTTGGCCCCTGTCAGCATTAACGGAATTAACAAAGGTCAGTGGAGAGCTGTGTGAAAAGAAGAGGCGGCTGGACGAGCTGGGTCACTGTGGGCTTTATTAGAGTTGTTCCGTGTGTGGTTCCTCTGAGGGCTGAGCAACTGAGGGCTGCAGAAGAGAAGTGCTTCATTTCTGCAGTGTGTGAAACATTACCTGTTAATTTCTAAAAAAAATAATTGAATTTTTTGGTCCAAAGTGAGTTCCGGAAGTCTGCAGGAATCTTTTTGAAGTCTAACTAAACGCTCACCTTTCCTTTTATTGCCCTTATCAGCACATAGAGCTCGGTATGTGAAGTTTTTAGCTGACATTTCAAATCGCTCTGAGTGTGTCTGTATCCCTTTTAAAGCAGCCTCCCCTCCCAGATCAGAAGTGACCGGTTTTTTGTTAGCCTCCATGTTCCTTTAATGTTTTCCTGCTAATAGACGTTGAAAGCGATCTTCAGAGGCACAGCACAAAACATTCAAATGGTGATACGAGCCAGCTGAAGAGAGTTGTCAGGGAGAGAGAACATTAAGAGAAGGATTGAATACAGATGGATTCCTCAAAAGTAATGTAACCTGTTATGATTGCTTTGAAATCCTATACCCTTTCCATGTACTTATGCTTACTGAAAGTTTACATTTGCATTGATGTATTAGAGGCAGAGCTAACATGGAAGTAATCCCTGTTGTATACACGCTTAAGTGTGTAATTTTAGCTAAATACAACAGTTGTGACCAAACTCTTTCCTGTGTTCTCCGTGGAGAGCCCACGGCCCCGCTGGGTGCTGCAGGACAGCCCATATGTCCCGGCTGCTCCCAGGGGCGAGGGAGCTCCAGGCACCCCTCTGGTCACCGCTACCACGGGAATTCCTTCGACCATCTCAGATTCGGGCCCAATGAACTCTTAAAACACAAAGGCCGGTTCGTGGTCCTGATGCCTTGGCTTCTACAAAGCTCCCACTGTCTGCAGGGCCCAGCGCTGGGCTGGCACAGGCAGGGCGCTGGCTGGCGGTGCCTGGAGCTCAGCAGGGACCCGGTGTGCCTCCCAGTGCCCCAGCACAGTACGAAGCACTGCTCCCAAAAGGGAAGGTATAGGTTATAGCAATTAAAAAAACAAAACCACGGGGTTTGTGTACCGCTGATATCCCAGCAGAAAGCATTGCTGTAGCAGCAGGGCTGATCTGGGGAGGTGGGAGGTGTTTTCCTTCCCTTCAAAGTGATCAGTGGAAACAAAGGAGAAATTGATTGATGTGTGCGTTTTGTTTTGTATATCATAGAGCTTCCTTAACACAGTGCTGGAATAATCCATGCCACTTCCAGAGAGGCCTGGCAAAATGTCCACCAGAAGTTGGTGTTATATTTTAATTGGGTTGTCCAAAAAGCTTCCTTCTCTTTGCCCGCAGGGAAGGCCTGACCTATCCATCATTCGCAGCTCAATTTAAGAGGTTTTATCCGCCTCCATCACGCAACTGTCATATCGGATTTGACAGGAGGGTTGCACAGCACCGAGTTCATTTAATTTTCAGAACTGCCCATTATGTAAGGGGAGAGCTGGTGAATGGGTGGTGGTAAGGTTTTCACTTGTTATACTTTACTTTTTGGGGTGAACTTGTTCAAATTATTTCCTGTCTTTAATGTTTGCCCTGGAAATCTGTTTGGAAGTCTGATGGAAGTTAGAAATAAGGCTGCTTCAGTGCACATTTAAAGGGACAGAAAGTTTGCGTGCTCAGACGCATCCACGATGCCTGGCCATCCCAAGTTCAGGTTAGCATTCGGACCCAACCAACGCTATCCTGCACCAGCCTGGCAAAACCCCACAAGACTCCCCGTGCCTCAAACAGCAGTGGAAAACCTCAGGTGACTCCATTTTAGATGTTCTTTACACTACTCTGCAGCTACACTAAGCTCCGTCGTCCACAGAGAAATAGCTCGGAGATTTTGTTGTTCTGTGGCAAGCAAAGTACTAGTTTTCTCTCTGTGAGAATAGGAGGGTAATAGCCTCTGACTGACCACATAATGGGCCTAAAACAATACGTTTTTTCGTAGTGACCTGTGAACGTGGTGGTGTCCGTGACCCCTTGCATTACAAGGAAAATGGTTTGGTTCTGTTCCTAGGAGCAGAAGGGCAGGGTGAGCAGGAGCTGTGTGAGCAGTGTGCTAGCCAAAGGCTGTAGCCCTGTCTAAGTCACTTTTGAAATACTTTGGTAGTACTTCCATCCTTGTATCCCAAATTCCAGAGCATTAATAAGTCATTCTGAAAACCTCTACTTCGAATGAGTTGTCTGCTGTTCCCAGCTCGTGTCATGTTGTGGCTGGTGTGATAAGACCAGTAGGTGATAGCAAGGTGATGGTTGTGCTGTGTTCATACTCTGTAAAAAATACACCAAAACTGCCTGCTTTTTCCCTTGCTGGTGTCTTCCTCACCTTCACTCCGTACATGTTTTTCTGATGGTGTTTTTTTGTTGTTGCTGTTTGTTTTATCCTATCTAAAAGCAAACTCATCAGGGCAAGACTGTTTCTTGTTGCCTGTAGGACTTTGACCACTGCATAAAGGCTTTTCATGGCAAAACTAGGAAACGAAAGTTGTGTGATATGCCCTCCTTGGCAGGATTTGCTCAAGGTCCACTCTGAGCCACATCAACTAGGTGCCTGTTGCTGAGTCACTAAACAAAAGATCACGCAGATGAACTTAGTAATCTGAAATAAAACATCGCTGTGATGTTCAGAGCTGGCATCAGAGCTGGGAAAACCCAGGAATTTATAAACTGATGTCTGTCCCCTCTTCATGCAGGGGGGTAGGCAGGGAGAGTGGGGCATTAAATGATGCTTGTTGCTGTGCTGGTGTGAACATCTCAGCTTGTTCCTCTTCCTGGTGGATTTCAAAACACCTTGCAGTGACAAGATGCCCGTGTGGCGTGACTGAGCTGAGGTGCACTGGAGTTGGATGTGTACGAGAGATTGCATCTTGAATAACTGTCTGGAGGACAAGGCATGTGGGATTGTGTATAAAGTAGGCTCTGTAGATTCATGGACAGATTGGCCACGGGCAAGGCAGGTGCAATGAGATGGTCCCTGCTGGGGGAATTTGCAAGTGCTTGATGTACCCAAGTGTGACATTTGAAGTCAGCTTCAGGTTCAGCATTGTAAGCAACTGCCATTTCTTATTTACCTCCCTACCTTGGCAAACATGTTAGAGGGAAGTGAGGTGGGATGTAAAAGCAAGCATAGAATCGGTGGGCTGTGCTCACTGTTGGAAGACCAGAAAGAAGCCTGCCTTTACTAAGAAAGATACTGCAATAATCTAGATAATTGCTTTTATACGTCCTGCAGTGCTCACAAAGTGTCGATGCTGAGCAGTTAACCAGTGGACACAGTAAATCCCAATGTGAACTGGACTTCTGCCATAATAGTCTTGTTCTCTGTCTCTCTTCAACTCTGACAATATCATCTTTATGAATTCCCTTTTGCTTCCAGTCAAATCATTCATGGTTTTATCACTTAATAACTTAATAACTTTATAACTTAATATGAACACAGCTTATTCTGTAGTGTGTCACCAATGCTGGGGCTCAAAGACAGAGTCCTTCTGCGCAGTGATGCAGAGAACCCGGTGGAGTAGGGTCAAGATTGTGTCCTTTTAATTTGACATTTTCATTTTTCTTCCAGGCATGGGTCATGGAGAGAGCCTGTTAACCCTTACTATGTCAACACGGGATATGCTCTGGCCCCAGCCACCAGTGCCAACGACAGCGAGCAGCAGAGCATGTCCAGTGATGCAGACACAATGTCGCTGACAGACAGCAGCGTGTAAGTAACCTTAATCTGTTGTGGCAATAAATGGGAGAATGGTGGCCGTTTCTTTAGTGGGGGTGCTGATTTTGTGTTAGACTGAGGGTGGCATTGCAACAGGTGGTATTGGGCAGAATATCAGACTTCAACAAGGTCATGATCATTCTGGTTTTCTTGTCAAGCTGAGTTGTTTTGTCACTGTGCAGGCAATGCAGCCTTGCTGTTCTTGGGAATATTTGTGACATCAAATGATTTGAGTGAACTAAAATAAAAGATGTAGGAGTTCCGGCAGTGTTGCTTGCCAAGTGCAAATAGACATGAGCTCTCTTTGGATTCCTCTTCATCTTTGGGTTCCTCCTCGTCAGGATGAATCAGATGACAACCCCATCAAGACTTGTACCACTGCTCTTTTTCATGCCTTTTATCTCTTCAAAGTTCCCACTTGTTCCTGCAAACCACAGTATTTGGGTGGCTGATTACTGGAAAAAAAGGCAGCATGACGAGTTCTAGTAATTGTTTTGCTGGAATACAGCTCAGGAAGCTCCTCAGACTTCTTATCCAAAGCTAAGGCAGAACTCAACTGTAGTTGTATCTCTGCATTCAATTATCCTCTTTTTGTATAGTGAATCACAAGGAAAAGCTGGATTAGTACAGTACCTACAACTGGGGGGACTTGGGCTTACATCCACGTTCCTCACTGTAGAATTCCAGTGCTGCCTTAGTTGCTTTGGGCCTTGGGCCTGTCTGGAAACAGCTTTTCCTTCAAAGCACATTGTAATAGCAACTGCAAGGAAATACCAGATTCTTCCTTTGAGTATATGTAGTAGAAAGAGTAAGTAGATTGAGAAGCTTTTGAAGACAAAATATAATTTGACTAAATCTCTGTAGCTGAGCTATAGGATGACATTGAAGGTGTGCTCAAGAACCCCAGCACCTGGGAAACCATTCAGCCAGAGCTGGCAGAGGGTCCTGCAGAGCTGCCACCCTTCTGCAAGCACATGCCTGCATGGCTGTGCTGGATGAGCTGGGTGTGCTGCATGTGCTGAGGCGGCAGAATGGGTCTTGAAGACCGGGTAGGATCTTTTACGTCATCATTCCAGCCAGGCTGTGCTTTTGCTACCTGTTGGTTTGTTACCACAGGTTTGGAAGCTCTCTGCCTGTTCATACCACAGCAAGACAGTAAAGACTGGTACATTTGTTCTCGGCTAGTTCATCTAATCAGATGTTCTTGTGTGAGTACTTCACAACTGAAATGATCCCTGTGTGGCTTTAGTGGTTCAGAACTGCTTAAAAACTGAAACTGAGGAGTCTCCACATCATGGTTAGGCCCTGTATAGCTATGGGAGCGTCCTCCCTCTGCTGCAGGTTTAGCAGATACCTGCTGCCATGTCTTAACGTAAGCCAAGCCAATGCATCAGTCTTTTTAGCACTGAAGAAACTAAGAGAAACTTCAAGAAAGTAACCAAATGAGAATTCTAGGAATGCTTTCCCCAGTGGAGATAACTTACTGGGCAGAGTCTGCCTGCTGTGTCAGCTCTGTGTGGAAATGCATGCACCCTTAGGAATTTTCTTGTGTGATCATTTAAATAGATCATCCAACTTTTGGGATTTCTACATGTTCAAAACCATGTGCAACAGTAGGAGCTCAGAATGTGCAAACAAGTTGATCTTTCAGCTCACCCTGGCTGTGCTACAGTGACAACATCTGACTTGCCCGTTCATTTGATTCATTCATTCTTGACAGACATGCTGGTGAGGACAAGCTGAACTACACTAACTTATGCAGCCCTAAGGGCCTGTTCTCTCTATAGCATCCAACTTTATAGCTAATTATTAGATTGCTCAGTGATTAAAATAAAAATAAAGAAGAAACCTACAGCTTTCACACTGCAACTGTCCACCGTGCCTTGAAGTACTTTGGATTCAAACTGCTGTCACAGGACAATAGCGCGTACTTGGCACAGCACTGAGCTTCAAAAAGATCCGTGGTGGTGTCTCAGAGGTGTATCTGTGTCTACCTGCACTGACGTTGTGAGGTCATTGGTAGGGTGTTGCCAGCACAACTCTGCGTGGTTTGGACTTAAAGGTTGGCCCTGCTTTGTGTGCAGGGCTGACCAAAGACCTCCAGAGGTCCTTCCCAACCAAAATTACTCTTTGCTCAGGGTTGGGGCCATTTCTTATTTGCAGAACTAGGCTTTCTAGGGAGCAACTGCTCTCATCTCACTGCCAGACACATAACACAAAACTTCATAAAGGTACCTAGGAATCCAGGCCATCTGTATTCCATTATCCACCTGCAAAAGTGTAGTGATGTAGAGAGTGAGGACAATGCACTTGCCATATGCTTCAGGAATAAAGCAGCATCTGCCATTCCCCTTTGTGAAGAAATTGCCAAAATTTTGACATCTGTAACACAAACACATGAAAATCCTGATAGTTCTGGCTCTGGGGAGCCAACAACTCTAAGTTAGCCTAAGAGATTCATCACAAAAGTGGAGTTCAAAGTGTGAGGCCATTCATCTGTGCACTGCTAATGACAGTACTTTACAGCCAGACTTTTGATTCCCTAAAAGGGGATCAGTTTTACACCAGGCCTTTCTGCTGATACTCGGGATGACGCAGAAATTTTGGCTGACAACTTTTCTAGAGTCACTATTTGGCATTCCATCCTGTCAATACGTTTCCCTTAATAAACATCACAAAAAGCAGGGTGGATACTAGCCTGTCTCCTGATGGGACAACTGTCGATGAAAGAATTGCCTCTGTAAATTCAGAATATTCTTACGCTGAAGTAGAAGCTACCACCACATAATAACCACCGCTTCTAGGTTAGGGCTGGTGACCACTGTACTTTTATGCAACTTGTACTGATAAGCTCCTTCCAAATCTTTTCCTGCTTTTTCTAGTTACTGCCCTCATGACAGAGCAGTGCATCTCACCTGTGAGATACCGTCCTTAAAGATGATATGCAAAGGAATTAAAAATGGGCTGAGACTTTGTTGTGCTGCTTTGACTGCTTCTCTGTGATGAAAAAAAGGATTTGGGAGAAAGTATTCAATGTTTGGTCTGTTTTTTAGTAGTTCAAATGTGAACTGTCTTTCTGTAGAGCAGGAAGCCTTTGATTCTTTAAGTAAAGGATGACAGTTTTACGGAATTAGGAGACCATTTATTAACAGCAGTGCTGTAAACACAAAGCCCTCCAGGAGGCTCGTTTAGTCTCAGTGTGAATGTTGGGAGCTGTCACACCTTGTTCAAGAAACTTTCCAGCCTGAGTCATAAATGTCATCAATGGGTGCGCACCAAAACACAACGGTTCATCCAGTTCATCCTTCAGTTCATCCAGTGAGCCAGTGAATCCGCAAAGTGGCTGCAGACTCTCAGGAGAGCAGGTCACCTGCCTGCCCAGGCAGTGCCAGTGTGCATACTGCTGGATAACCATGAAGGGACCTCAAGGGACCCTTCCCCTCTCAGTGCTCGTGCAGCAGATCTGTCACCAGGCCTTCGCTTGCGCTCTGTGCCAAGAGCATGAAGGTCATGACTCGTGCTTGTGCGCTTGAGATCCCTCAGACAGCAGCATGAGGGATCTGGCAGATGTGAGGTGGAACTCACAGCACTGGAACTGAAAGCCCTGGTGGATGAGGAGACCTCTGTATCTGCTGCGGTGGCTCTAAGCAAGCCAGAAGCAGGCTTGCTGCTGGCTCTGTGGAGGCACGGAGATGTTTAGGAGTGGTTCTCGAGTCCACTCACTGGCACTAGCTCCTCACACCATACCCGTGTTGCAAAATGGAGGATGCAGGTCAAAGTACCACAGGAGGTACTACAGAAAACTGTAGAGGACTGCTAATTTAAGGAGTCAGTGCAATACAAATCCAGCTGCCTTGTCACATACTTCTGTAATTCTTCAGAATCATCAGGTCATACGGAGGAGTATTCTGAAGCCAGCAGGGGTCATATAACTCTGTTATCAGAAGAAACAGATGTAAGAACTCTTCAAAATTAATAAGCTTTTAGTGATTCCTTTTCCACTGGTCCATTGGCCTCATGGGGTTGCACGAATAGTTATACCTGCTTGAAGTTGTGATCATTTACACCCAAGTTCCTCAACCCCCTAATTTCTATTTCAGTAGCCATATTGTCTTTCTTTCTCAGACAGAATTATTTTTGTTTCACCGTCCTGTGCCTTCTTTATTATTGGCTCCTTTTTCCTTTAGGCATTTTATCCCTTCTGTGCCCACCGTAGGCTGCTTCTAGGACTTTAATTATTGCTGATATATGTACTGCCTTCTGCTAATACCTAGCCCAATCTCAGCAGTTCCTTTTAAGTAAGTCTCAAAATCATGGGAGTATGTATACCTGTGATCTTTCTTTTTGTGCATCTAAAACTGACTGCATGCAGATTCATCCCCCAATTAGGATTCTGGACATACAGCCTTGACCTTTGGCTTACAAAAACTGTGTCTGCATTAAATACTTGCTCTTCTTTACCAAATTTTGTTACAGTTTTACATGATATTGCTGAACCTATCTGCCTCCTGACTTTCAAAGGAATTTTTGCAGAATTGCTTAAGGCAGCAGAAATGAAGAACAACCAGACGACGTCAGAGCAGGGACTCCTGCTGCTTGACAAGACTTGCATGTCTTGGTGCTTGTGCTTTGAATTTAGGCCTCCTCTAAGGAAAATGGCAACAAAAGCCTCATTTGGTGATGAGCAAGGTTTTTGTCTACGTATGCTGTTTACATACACAAGTCAAGCTCCATAATGAAGAAATCCAGCTTCTGCTCAGAGACAGTGCATGAAAGGTTTGGGATCCCAAGGTGGAAACCTCTGTGACCCTATGTCAGAGGAGCCTGTGTCTGGGCTATGAGGATGCAGACACAGGCTGATTGAGGAGAGCCCCAGCCCTCTAACAGTAAACCGAAGAAAGCGTGCCGGTGCACAAAGAGCACGGCTTGATGTCAGGCATGGCCTGCCACTGGTAGCCAGCTCCAGCTGGGGGAGAAGGCAAATCAGCGCCACACACTGCGCAGTTGCTTGTTCTTTGATGTACTGCATTTGTCGCCAGCTCCCTTCCAAGCTTTGATATTCTACCGATCGTGGCAAAAGAGGTTTTGGAAGTGTAATTTCCCCACAGGCTTCGTGCACAGCCCAGCTACAGAAAACCACTAGCAGAAGCCTGTATGATATTCTTGCCATCTGGCCCTCTGAGCTAGGTCAAACAGACAGAGACAGGATTTTCAAAAGTGCCCAGCGCACGTATGTGCTTTTAAAAGTCATTTCCGTGGTACCCAATACAAGCACGCTTGCCTTAAAGATGAATTTTCAACAGGATGTCATTGCTAGCACAAGTAAATATTGTAATGCGTTCAGTTTATGTAATGAATATATTATCAGCCTCTGTTGTTGGAGGAGTTTTTATTTTAAGTAGCTTAAAAAACATTGCTCTTAAATACCTAGGCTCTGCTGATTGTTTTTCAGTCTTCCTGTGCCATACAAATTCCTCTGCCTGTGTAGGCAAACCAGCTTTGGTCCTCTGCCGAAAACTGTTTTTATAACGGGAGCAGCAGCTGTGTTGTTTTAGCTGTTTCGTGTGGAGGTGCAGCCTGGAGAGGACCCGGTGCCATGCTCCTTGCAAGCACTAGCCCAGCTGCTGTGCATGGCCACCAGGGCAGCAGAGTCACTTGCCTGCTGGGGGCTGCCAGCCCGGCCTCAGGCACATGGCAGCACTCACAGATGCCACTACACGGTCTGTGGTTCCTCTCTTGGATAACCCCTGGTGTCAGCAGCGCCTTTCCTAAGGGGAGGAGGCAGCCGCTGGGCAGGAGGGCTTGTCACAGAAGAGATACTGGAGGGAAATGAAGGCAGATCTAGGTACAAAGGCACCAGGCAGAGGCTGAAACACATTAAATCGCCCCGTGATGTTCCAGTTCCAGTACAGAAATGCCTTAGGTCAGCATGGTTCTGCTCTTTATTTCTGCAAGAGCTTACAACAGTGAATGAGAGGTCGTGTCTCTTAGCCCAGCATTGTGCTACAGCTAAATGAATAATAACTGTGCTCCTCTCACTGGGTCTCATCACCTCATACTCTTTCTGCTGGGTCTCATCGCGTGTCCTGACTGCCCTCGGCTGGATATGGGCTTTGCCTTCCCGGGCACCGGTGGCATGGCTCAGCCAGGGTCCTCAGCATGGTGCCCCGGGGTCCCTTCCGCCCCAAATCAAGTCAGAGCACCCAGAGCACAGGTGGTTGTGTCCCAGAGTGAAATGGTGTAGAATAGTGGTTGCTGCTCCCCAAAATCTTGCAGAGGAAATATTCCTCAGATGACTGGCCTTTGGCCAAAATGCCTGGCCATTTCCCTTCGTGCTTCTTGATGTGAGAAAGGTCTCTCGGTGACAGTGGAGCTTTGCTAAGAGTAATCGGTAGAAAATATTGGCTTCTCTGCCGATTTGTTTCCTGTCTTTCCCATGGTCAGTGGTCCTGAATGACTTTGAGTTCTGCTCTATTTAAACAAGTTAAACAGCTTTTTAATTTAAAAGATCCCAGATGATGATTTTCCAACTTGTTAGGCTTAATGGTTAGATTTGGAGGCTTTCTCTGGAGGAGCAAAGAAGGCGCCTGGTGGTAGCATCTGACTGCCAGGCAGCAGCAGACCCTCTGTGCCCGTCGGGGGCTCCTGCAGGTGGGTTTGGGGGGCAGAGGAGGGAAAGCCACCACATTGCGAGAACAAACCAACTGCACTCTCGCTAAATAAATGAGAGAAATACCCATGTTTCCCCACCGCATTTTAGCACGAAACTTTCTGGTGCGAAAGAAAATCACATGATGAAACAAGTAAAAACAGTTTGGAAAGTTTTACTTTAAAAGGAGATGTGCTCTAAAAAAAAGTTTATATATATATATATATATATATATATATATTATTTCTCTATCTATTGAAAATATCTCAAAGCAAGCTACCTGACAAAAGGAAAACAAAAGTATGGTATTGGTTTTCCTTGCTTTTCCCCCATCTATTGAATAAGGTTTTGTTGGGATAAAATTAAAGTGCTTATCTTTGAATTTGCTTCCTCTGGTTGAGTTGGCACAGTACATTGAACGAAGGAATGTTCCAAGTTCAGAGGTGGCATTGGGGAATCTAGTTAAAATGACATCAAAGGCAGCACAGCAGGGCTGAACATGTGTTTGAAGCCGGATAGATTAGAGGCCATTATCAGCCTTTCGCTACTGTGCTCTGAACAAAAGTCGCTCTTTCCGCTGGGACTGCTGCTGTGGAGAATAAAAAAAAAAAAAAAAAGAAAAAAAAAAAAGGAAAGGAAGAAAGAAAGAAAGAAAAATTGCACCTTCTAGTATAATGCTGCTTTTCCCGTGAACGTCCATGCGGCCACAACGCTGAAGTTGTGTTCCAGTGCCCGGGTTTTGTGTGGCAGTTAAGCTGATCTCTTGTTTATTGATTCTGCCCGGCAATGGCTAAAATCATTCCCCAGCAAAGGCAGAGCCAGTAAAAATCGTCAGTGCTTTTGTTCCCATCCATTCTGGAAAAAAACTGTGTCTTGATACGATGAAACTGTTTAACCACCGTGACTCTACGTTATTTTTCAAATGGAGGTTCATCATTAAAGAAAATGAAGCTTTCTAATGAAAGCTATCGTGATCGCCTGTTGTTATAGCAACACTCTGCAAAATTGCTCTGCTCTTGTAAAGTGTCATTGACTGGGCGCAGCGGAGGTGATGCTCCGAGCCATGCTCTGCCTCCTCCTGCATTACCTGCAGCCGGTAGCCAGAGCTGTAATTAGCCAGACTAATTCTCTGTTTTGTCATTTGTCTTCCTACAAAAAACCACTTGTCATTAATCATGGTTTTTATTTTTTTTTTAATGCGTTTAATTTTGAATGCCAGGGTTACTGAATGAAATTGCAGTTGTATGGTGCAGTTTGGTCACAGGAGTAAATTCGTGGCAATTCTGTATGGAGCCTCGTTTCCAAAGAGCAGCTGGGGCAGCAGGTGCCACAGACACGGACGGGGCTCCTGTTTGGGAAAGAGAGCTGATGGTGACAGTCCTTGCCCAGGCTTGTGCTTGTAACTCTGGAGGTTTTCAGGCAAAAAAATACAGTAAATTTTGTTTTCCTTGCCAAACATCACGTAGACTTTGAAAATCTGCTCATGCGAGCTCATTAAACTGTTTTGCTTATGTTCTCAAGAAGCAGCTGTGCTTAGCAGTTGAGGGGGGTAGGAGCTTACCTAAAAGCTGAATGTACTTACAGTTGGCTTGTGCAAACATCTTGTCCTGTAAGATGCACTTTGGCTGAATTGGTCGCCAAGATGTGTAGGGTAGCGACTGGAAGAAGGCAACATATGTGCATGGAACTTATTTCATATTTGTGACAAACTAAACCACTCCATTCATTTCCACGCACTTCCATGACATCGCCATTACTGAGTAAGCAGAACCTGTAAATTAAAAGAGGAAATTTCCAAATTGCCAAGCGCTAGGAGGGCATTTGTTTTTGCACTAGTTGATTTTTCTCAAAATAACCCAGTTTCACTAGGACATGAGCCCATTTCCTTATCTCATAACTGAGCTCCACTTCAACTGCATTCTTCTCATCCTGTGATGGTTTCAGTGGTGAAAACAAAACGTGGTTCCTTCCTTTTCCTGAAGCTATACCCGGTCAGTGATGCTCTGCTGCCGGCAGCAGATTATTTCACCCAATAACTTCAGTATCAAGTCCATAATTTCTAACTGAGCTAAAGATCATCTTAAGAGCCATGAAGTCAACCCTTTGCTTTGATAAGCCATTTGAGAAGTTACCATGTTCTTTTCAAAACATACACCTTGTTCCCTGACCAAGTTCCCCTCGCTGAGCTCCCACTCCTCCTCCTCCTCCCCCCGTTCCTAGCCTGCCCTGTGGTTTACTGTGTACATTGCCGTCTCTTTTATAGAAAGCAACCAACTATAAAAGGTACCAGGATGCAGTCCAAGTCCTTCTCCCTGGCCTCTACCTTGGGCAACAGCTGGGGGAGTCCTGCCTCACTCAGCTCCCAGCAGATGCTGTGTAAGTGCCCCTGGTAGGGAGCTCCAGGGACCTGGAGGAGCACCGTTCCCCACGTCGTTCCTCTTGCTCTGTTGCACTCGCCCTGGGCATGTGAAGCCTTTCTCAGACTCTTAAGAGGTTTCCTTCCTGCCGTTCTGTGGCAACAGGGCTTCAATGAATGTTGTGTGATGGAGACCACCTAACGAAAGGCACTAAAGCAGGGCGTGTTGTTGCTTTATTCTGGCAGAGATGGGATCCCACCGTACAGACTCCGGAAGCAGCATCGCAGAGAGATGCAGGAAAGTGCCAAAGCAAATGGACGCGTGCCACTACCTCACATTCCTGTAAGTAGCAGTATCTCCTTCTGCAAAGGTAAACATGCGAAGTGCGTGAGATCTCTAGCACGAGTTTGCTCTGCTTGCTCAAGTTTAACCTCCTTTAGCACTGCATTCATCTGGGGATGGGAATCCACTGTGCTGAGAAAGGGCATGCAAGAGGAGGAAAGCTTGGTAGTCCTCTGCCAGCCTCATCACCCAGGGGTACCCAAAACACATTTTCTTAAGTGCTTGGTCAGTAGCCAGTTTCTTCAGGACAAGAATGGAAGCGCAGGCTGGCTGAGGTGGCTGGTGTCTGCCTGCAAGTAGGCTGGGGGGACAGAGATGTTTGTGGGAGGGATAGGAGGCCACTGGGCACAAAGGCTGATGTAGCTCTCAGCCAAAGTCAGCTGGGGAAAAATGCAGCTGTCCTGAGCAGTATTCCTGCAGTGGGTAGCAAAAGGGAGCTCTAACCTATTCTCAAGGACTCTGCAAAGCCTGCCTGGGAATACATGGTAGGAAAGCAAAGAAGGTGCAGACGTAAGTATTGCCAGTTGTCTGGTATTGTCTCCCCAGTTGCTTCAGGTAAGCAAACAGCTTTTGGAAGATGAGGCTTCGGGGCTCTGCAGCACCATCTGCAGCTCTGCTTATTATTTTCTTTCTGTGAGAAGTTACAGGTGACATTTAATATATAGCAGGGAATAAAGGTGCTTTTTTTCCCTTTGGACAGCTGGACTCCAGCACAAAACAAATTGGGAAAGAAAAAAAAGCCTCCATCTGCTTTTTCCAGAAGTGCCTTCAAACTTGACACAGCTGTTCCCATCCTGCCTGCTCAAAGCAGCACAATGCAAGCAGAAATACACCCTCGTTTTAATCTGATTTAAGAAAAAATCGCTCTTTGTTTTCCTTTTTAAATTAGATTATTTGCCTTAGATTTAAGAGGGTCTCCTATGCTTTGATCACTGGGTTGACAATAAAAACCCTGGCTGTGGACACTCACTAGCCATCCTTGCTTAGTCACCTCTTTTTTCATACAGTTGCTTTTGCAGTGTGGTTGCTGTTGAAAAGGCTGGCTGGGTGCCTTTTTATTTCACTTGATGCAGTTTTTACTGTAAGCACTGCTTTGTTAGAGTGGAAGTTTGAAAGCTTGGCCTTTATTTTTGTTGTTGTTGTTGTTGCTGTTAGTGAACAGTGGGAACTACTGAGTGAATGTTCTCTGACTTCAAAGCTTGTCAGAGGTTTTACCTTTTGGATAAAAATAATAGTGGGTTTCTGTTGATCGTGTGCACTGGCAATGCCTCAGTGAACTGCAGGTTATAAACTCAGAATATGGAGCATTAAATATGTATAGTGAGCTGTTCTTTAACAAACTTCCATCTGCCAAACATTTCTTTTGTTAAGATGAATAAGTGTCATTCCAGCAGCAGTTCCTTGCAGACTAATTAGTTTTACTTAGCATTAAATTTTATCGACCTTTTTGGAAACCAGTTAAAAGGGGGTGGGAGGGTAAAAAACAAGGTTTAAATTGGCCACCTGCTGCTTATAAATTTATATATTATCCTACTTATCTACACGGTCTTTTAGAATTACATATTCCTTCTAAACTACATACAGACGCTTCACAAGGATTTTTCTATGAAACACTCAGTGTTCCCATTAGATTCTGTGCTGTAATTTTAAATCCCAGGCAAAAAGGCAACTTGACGCATATTTTTATGGGAGTGGAAGACTGAGAAGTCAAGTTAGTTCTAGTCTTTCTCCAGGGAATATAAGTTTAGTTCAGACACTCTGGCACCTCCTGCCAGCCAATTACTGACACAGAATTGGCATCAACTTCAGAGAGGCACTGCTCTGCCCTCACTTATCAATCAGCCAAGAAAGGAGAAGGTAATTAGACAATATGTTTTGACAACACCAGTGTGAAATGTTATGAAGTTAGTCTTTTAAAATCACCTCTAACTGCAAGTTTATTGAATTAAACTTACCCAATTAGCAAAGAGCCATGCAAATGTTTCTTCAAGTATTGCTTTCTAAAGCCAGTGGTTAGGATATCATGCAGCCCGTAGCTAGAGCAGTCTCTGTGAGCTGCCTGGACCTGGCGGTTAGCGTGCTTTTAAACATGGAGCAGTGACTAAATTGCAGCCTTTGAGTAAAGGTCTTTATGGGCTCATATCTAACCAGTATAGCCAGAATCCATACCAGTAAGTGTTGCAGAGTGCATGGCATGTTTTCCTGCTGATAGTAGAGAACCTCCTACCTCCAAAAAGCCGTTTTAGAAGTCCTTTAGAGACCTTACTGTTCCCTGACAAATGAGGTGTGGGGCTATTATGCAAAATTCTGAAAGAACTTATATTGCTTTTAATAGCAGCACTATTTAGGTCTTTATTTTATTCAGGTCTAGAAGCTATAAACTGTAGTTATAGGAGATTGCCTGCTAGTTTCATCAGCCGTGCTGCCTCCAGACAAGTTTTAAACAAGTTTTAGTCATGTAGGATTCCCTACTATGTAGCAAGAGATCTTAGTGCATGGACAGCAGTGTTCTGCATATTCCATACTTACAAACTTAAAAACACTCTAAGTTTGGAAAACTTGTGTTTTCTGAAATGGCGCTGTGCCCAGGAATGCAGCAGGTGAAGGTTTCTAGCAAGCAACGAGACCTTTATTTGTGCCTCTCCCAGGAACCTATTACATAGCGGGTGCCTGTTGCTTTTTATGTGATTTTTCCATCTTCCTCTAGGATTTGAGCAGTCTTGGGGCAGTAAGAAAGGAAAGAGTAGGCAAATGCCCAAAGGAGGAGGAGCAAAAGCCCTGAGAACACAGGGCCTTACCTGTGCTGTTGCACTGTATTTACCCGAGCTCTGGCATGCAGCAGTTCCCAGGACAGGGTAAACACCATTTTCTCCCTGGCAAATTCAGAAAAATCCAACCTCAAGCATTATGGCTTGGGATTCCTTTTTTTGTGTGTAATTTTGTGTTTGTTTACTTGCATGAAGAAGCCATTTTGTAGCTGTAGAGCTCCCATAAAGTGGAGCTCTCCTGTCCTGCCCCCAGTCAAGGAAGCTGTGAGCATGTTGCATGGTTGTCCTGTGAGAAGGGAAGCTCAGCCTTCCCAGGAGGGTGTCCTGTGCGCAGAGGTGACTTCCATGGTGTCCTTCAGTGGAACAGGATTTGAGCGACTACTCTGCAGTGCTGTACAAGTGAGGAGTGGACAGGATGAGGAGCCCTGGTCTCATTCTGCCTGGGTGGCTTCTGCTCCTGCAAGCTGGGGACGTGCTCGGAATTCCCATAATCCGATGTGTGTCCTTCTCAAATGCCTCGTGGCAATGGGACTCTGCTAGTCCCTGAATGCTACTGGGGTGGATGCTGAAGTCCAGCTACCCGTGAGCTCTGCTACAGCTGTTTCTGGCACAAAAACACCATTTGCCCTTTAAAAACATATCCCACAGTGGAATACGTTAATCTCGGAAACGTAGAAGTTGAGAATTTCTTTTCTCTTGTGTTACCTAACTGCCATCTCCACTTCGTCTCCAAGACTGACTTCTGATCTAACATCAGCTGCTTGAGCATCATGGAGGCATCAAACCTGTAGAAGGCATTTGAGATTTATCAACATGTAATTCTTTGGCCCAGTCAGGTCTGTCAGAAATGGTTCAGCATGGATCCCCAGGGCTGACTGAGACCTCTGCCCAGTGGTAACACTGGAAAAGTTATTTCATCTTAGAGCAATTGAGGTTTTTTCTCCCCAAGGGGAACCTGCAAGCCACAGTGAGATTCTTCTCTTTCAGCCTTTTATTTTCTTTATAGATCATAGTAAAACCATTGTCACTGTGACGAGGCTGAAAAGGTGGCATAAACTCATTTGGGAAGAAAGAGTGAGGAAGGACAGAGTTACAACTTCAGCAGTCCCAGCTATCAGCCCTGGAGACAAATGTGCAGATCCTTGCCTGAGGTTTCATTCAGCTTTGAATGCTGAGCTGGCAGCTTTATCGTGTTTCTTCACCTCACTGTGGAGGTGAGAAGCCCACTCAAGCCTTGAAGAAACACAGCTCAGCATAAGTGGTGTTCCAGAAGAGGCGCTATTTTAGGAAGGAAACGTGTTCAGATGCAGAACCTGGTCTTCAAACCACAGTTTCTCAGAGAAGGGGAAATCCATCAAAACCCAAGACCTGATTCTGCATCATGGAGAAAATCCTTGCAATTCCCACTCCATCAGCTCCAAAAAAAGATGGAAGAAACATGATAGCAGGTGCTAAATGGGACAACTTGGGTGCTTGTATATCTAGCATGTTCTTAGCATGCCAGGAGAGAGGACAGCGTTCTGGTGATAGGTACACCAAGAAATCCTTCCTAACAGTTGTCACTAAGAAAGATTACTTCATCCAGAACAGTTCAAACTATTTCTTTCTTGCCAACCCATCTGGCATTCAGCCTCCCGTCCATTGTTCTCTGTAACCTCCCCAGCCCAGCATGGTTTGGTTCTGGACAGACCCTGTCTGAACTAGTGGCATTAAATAAAAGTGGATAAATAATTAAATAAAACATTAGATAAAACAACTTCAGATAAAACATTAGATTAAACAGCAATTCTTTAAGACAGAGTGCTTCCTTTCTAGCTTGTTGACACAGAAAGGCCAGAGATCTCATTCTGGTCCAGACTGGAGGGCTGTATCCTCCAAAAACAGTGGGTGTTGGACCAGCCAGCTCTTGGAGAATGCTGCATCCTTTACTTGGAACAAAAGCATTTGGAGCCCTTCTGATTTTAGAACAATAAACAGCTTATTTATGACTCCCTTGCAGGGCTCTGTATGCCCACGAGGAGACAGGGGCAGGTTCAAAGTCCTGAAGCTCTGACAGATCCTCCTCTGGGCACAGGCTCAGCCTGGCTGGATTTTGGCGAAACGTGTCTCCTTTCCTAAGTTGGGCCTGTCATTTGATAAAAGTTTCAAACCCTTTGTTGTCTTAAGCTTTTTGAACCAGGTCAATGCAGTATGTGATTACTGTCCAGAGGAGATAGCAGTGGGCTGTATTGTTTCAGCACAGGGATTTTGCATTCATTATTCTCCAATACTGTTCGTATTTGGGGAAGTCTGTGTAGCTCATCCTTTGAGCTAGGAATAAAATCAGAGCTGTGGCAATTCAGAACATCATTTTGCTTGGAAGCTTTCTGCAAGTCACCGTTATGGGTACTCACCAGGAAAATACTGGGCACATGCTGTGCTCTTCATCCATGGTGAAGTGAGATTTATTTCAGCTCAACTAATGGGCAGGGAGATGGACAGAGACTCTCACAGGGACTGCTTTGCACTGGGGGCAGCATCTCCCACTGTCAGACAGGCTGCTGTAGGACCTGTGCACGCTGTTGTGCTGAGCGGAAAGCCAGAAGGACAAGGTAGTGTGGTTTTGCACACACAGCAGTTTATCAAAGAGAGAGGAAAACGAGTTCACTGTATAGGTTCTTAGGCTCAATTATTTTCATTTATGTAGTTGAGCTTCAGTCACTACCAGGCTTTGAGAAACTGTGGATAAATGTGCTGAAGTATGATGTAAAAGGCCAAAATTGTCCTATCGAGCTTTAGTGACCCTGAACTTCTTCAGGTACTCATTGGAGTTGGAGCTGCAGTCCTTACGCATTGCTGGGCCTGGAGGAGCTGCCTTATTTTACCAGGACTGAAACATGCAGGTTAACAAACCTCAATGTTTGCACCTGCTGCTGCAGCAGACTGGGTGCTTGGGAGAGATTTTCTTTGAGGACGTTGCACTGCATCAAGGGCTATGAAAATAATGGGAAATTCTTTCCTGATTCTGCTTTTCTGGGGAAGCTGCTGCAATAGCTGCAACAGGGAGATCTGAGCCTGTAGCTGCTGAGCCCTGAATTCTTCCCCTGCACCCAGAAAGCTCCTAACAGCGTGGTGCCTGCTCTGAGCAGGGCTTGGTGCTGCCGTCCCATAAACAACCGCAGGGAAAGTTGACATGTGTGAGGTGGCAGGAGGGAATGAACACATCGCTGGACTGGTTGTGACTTGTCAGGTGAAAGATTTCTGGCATTGCTGGCCATTTCTGGAATTGCTGGCATTACCTCAGAGAGTGTTCAATGTTTGGGGCTCGCTTGCTGATGGAAGCGGACTCCCCTAGCCAGAAGTGCTTCCCAAGATATTTGAGGAATGGGGAAACATCACATGGATCCCAGAGGCTCCGCACTGAATAACAGAGCAGGAACCATCTCTGTTGGGTCTTAACCCTGTGGCCATGCACAACTGAGGCACGTTTCGGAACTACACGAGCTCTGGACAGTAGGATACAAATTTTCTGTCCCTCCAAAGAGAAACGGTATTTTGCCCTCAAGCTTGTTATCTGGGTTATTTCCCTTCTCTTTAGTGAGGGACAGCACTTTGCCCTGGATGAAGGGGATGGTTTGATTGGGGCTGTCACCTTTGGCGGCATTCCCAGCTCTGTCGGGTCCAGTCCTGCCTGGACAGCTTCAGGTCGCCGTGTCGGCCCCTTGCTTTCCATGCACAGTGAGCGCACTGTGCGGGCAGTCCTTTCACCTGCAGAGCTGCCTCATGTCCGCAGGCATCCCCCAGGGACCCCACGGCCCAGCACCACCCAGTGTGAACAAGGAGATGATAGTGGAAATTGAGGTTTGTTGGCAGGGTTAGCTGAGTTTTGATCTCAATGGGCAAAACAAGCGATACTTTTAATCTGAGACGTGATAACTTAACTTGGGTGTCACAAAAGATGTCTCCAGCTTCTCAGTGCCATAAGTGGGATACTTGCTGCCTTTATTTTTCTTCCCCCTGCCTTCCATTCAGCAGTTGGCAGAAAGAGAAAAACAATATGATTTGCATGCTTTTGTTAGTTTGGAGGCAAAGCGTTATTTTAGTCTTCTGCATTGGTATTTAAGCTGGTTCAGGGTAAATTCGATTGGTCTCTAATCCTCCTTTAAAGATTCCAAGCTCGATTTCTGCTTCTGGTGCTTCATTTGTTCCTCACTATGAGTTATCTTGTGTCTTCATATTTAATTTTATCTCTAGCCCTGTGAAGTATTTATTTCTCTCATGCTGGTGTTGAAATATTTGAATGCAGGTTTTTATACTGTTGAGTTTTCCATATATTTTTCCTCCAGATTATTATTTTCTCTCTGCTGTGTCGTTTTATTTCTTCTACTAGCAGAGTAACAAAATAATTCAGAAGGGATGAAAAAGAGGGAAAAAATACAGTGGCTGTCAGCTTGATACTTCACTGCACAAACTTCTTATCTCAGAGCTCAGGAATTTAGGAACAAGGTAACTCAGCATAAGGAACTGAGAGTGCCCTTGAACTTCATTCATTTGTTCACACAGAGCAGGCAGAAAAATGGTATCTCTGTGCTTGTGAGGTTGCCAGAGACTGCTGTATTGGTAAAGCAAGCAGGGAATCTTTGCACAGCTCTGAAAAGATGAGATGCAATCGTGCCACGGCTGGGCTCTGATAAGAGGGGATGCTTTATGGGAACCTTTCGTGGCTGGGTAGATTTTAGCAGAAGCTGCGCTGGAAGATGGAGGAAAGCAAGATTTCTTGGAGATGGCTGGATTTCTGCTCCTTTCTGCTCGTGAGCTAGATTTGCAGAGACTGACAGGCACACACACTGATCCACCTGTGGTAAGCTGAACATGTGTGCAGCAGAGTTCTGTCAAAGTGAAAACATTACTGTAAGAATATTCTATTCTTATTGGCTGTGTATAATTTTATATTCTTATTGGCCATGTGTAATTTTGAGAGTTATCATGCACATACATCCCAAAATGGAGTCTGATGCCAAAAGAGCTTGCTGATTGTGGCTATTGGAAACCTTTCCCTCATATGAGGGGGTGCACAGAGCTGGTGCTGGAGAGGAAGCTTGTGGTAGTGGCTCAGCTTCCAGCCTGTCAGTCCTGGGCTGCACCTCGGTGTCTGCCAGCTTGTCCTCCCTGAACTCCCACTGGAACGACTGGCATTTCCAGTTATTTAAGCCTCCAAAATAAATGTGTGATTTTCGTGCACCTTTTGCTAACCCCTGGTATGTTTTTCCTCCAGCGTACGTATCGAATGCCAAAGGATATCCATGTTGAACCAGAGAAGTTTGCTGCAGAATTGATCAATCGTTTGGAAGAAGTACAAAAGGAACGTGAAGCAGAGGAGAAGTTAGAGGAGCGCCTTAAACGTGTTCGAGCGGTTAGTAATCTCCTCGCCTCTTGTGCTAGCCTGGAATTTGTTTGCTTTGTGTGCAGCAGGAAGTTTTCAGCTGCTGTGGAAGCAACCTGGGTGACCATGTTCATCGCTTGCTTGTGGGTTCCTGAAGGCTTTCTGTCTCTACTTAGGGGTTGTGGGTGCTCTCCATCTTCTTTGGTGCCCTTGCTCTCCTGTCCATCACAGACTTTGTAAGCCACCCCTTCTTATGCAAGGATGGGGACAATGTAATGGGGGTTCGCTTTCCCCTATGGCATTTTGCATGATCCCTATTTCCCTTTCATGTGGCAAACAGATGGCAGATGATGTTATGCTTGGAGGCATTTGTGTGTGCCAGCAGCCCATTTCTACCAAAAAGGAAAAGGTTCTGCCTGTTAGTGCTTAGCGTATTCCTCGCCTAGCATCCAGAAATCCTCTCCTGGCCAGAGCAATGCAATGACTTCACCTGAGGGGCTGGGGAAACCCAAGCCATTGCACTGCGTGCTGTGAGCCTTTGTGCCTCTGGGGCCATTCAGAGCTTGAGTACTTGGTAGGTGAATGCTACCAAGGGAAAGTAGGTGAAGGGTTCTAAGGGAAGCTTGCAAAGCCTTCAGCTCCACAACAAGCTCCGTAAGGGAGTTTGGTTGTCTCATTCCCTGTGTGAGACACGCTGTGCTGCAGTATTGATGCTTTACCATTTCTTGTGAGGTACTGCATCTCACACGTTTATCTTGTGCTGGAGATACAGGAGCCTTTACAGAGGACATGACAGTGTTAGTGAACATCACAAATGTCAGCGTAACTACAGCCCCATGTGAAGAGGTTCTGGGTCCCTGCAGTGTAATAGCTGCTGGAGCTGTGAGGCAAAGGCTCTGTGCTTAGTATACCCTGCAGCTCTCCTTTAAAGAGGTGTCCGTGCCTATGTCAGCTTGCTCTGTGCTTTTAGAGAAGCTGAGTCTCTATGGCTCCAGGGCAGACCCTTCAAGCCCATTAGAGTATTTTTAAATATTCATCAATGATTTTAAAAGTTCATTTAGTAGCGCTTTAAACAGAAAAAGATCTGTAGGTTGTAGTATTCGCTTTAAATCGCGTATGTATTCAAATGCAGAGAAATGAGGAAGGCAGAGTAACCTCTAAGCTTCCCTCCAGTGCCAAACATTATCCAGCAAACTTGCTGCATTTCTGTGTCCAGCATCTAGCCAGAAAAAGACCAGCGAGGTCCTATTCTGTGATTAGTTTCCTGCTCTTCCAGAATTGAGCTATTTTCTTCTCTTGTAACTAGTGCTTTGTAGACAAAGCCAATGTAACCAGCAACATTTCCCGCTAACCCAGTCCCCTTCTCCTGCTCCCACTGGTACATTGCTGCCCCCCACCTGTACCCAAATACATGATTCCTGCCCTCTACCCCCTTGAAGAAGCTGCCAGTAGCAATACCATAAAATCAGCAAACACATATGTGCAAGAGAATAAAACTAAGTCTGTCTAAACATATTTTTATGTGACTTAATCTATTTTTAAGCCCAGGACTCCCACTAAAGCTATATATTGAGCCTCTTTTCTGTCTTCAGAATATATTTCATTGACTGGCTGGCATTTGGCATTAGCCATTCGGGAAAAACTCAGAGTAAGCAATTGTAGCTTTTTTAGGTCAGCGTTTAAGGTGTAAGAGCTGCTGGTATCAGCAAGAGGAGAGCTTGAGTCCTGATAGATCACAGCTTTTTTTTCTGTGACCTGAACACTAGGACTACAGGGTGACCTCTTACTGGGTCTGCATGGCTCGCTGAACAGTAGCACAGGGAAAACCATAAGGCATTAGTCACAGTAAGCAGTTTTCAGTTTAGCAGAGAATCAGAGAAGAAATATTTTGCAAAAGCTAGAAAAAATATATTTTTCCCCCATACTGAGCTGCCTACAAGCTCCCTTCCAAAGCCTCATCATACAACAAAAACTGGAAGAGGCATCTGGTTTAGAACCAAGTGATTTTTTCTGAAAAGACCATAAGATTTCTGGTTTTGGTTTTCAGGGAAAAAAAAAAAAAAAAAAACCTCTCAATTCATTAATTATTTTGAGCAGCATAGGAGAGAACTAGGGGGTGATATGCATGTTGCCTTGTTACTTTCCATTCCATCCTCATGTCTGTATGTAGCTGCAGTATCGTATCATGCAGGCCACTAATTCTTTGTCTGAACCAAGTGAATTTAAAATGAGCTGTGTGCAGGAGAAGCAAAGACACTGCTGAAACTCTCAGCGTTTGAGTATAAAACATTAACTAGAGAGAGAAATTGTTTGCCTGAAGGTGGAAAATGCACTCCGTGTGATTAGGTGACCTGTTTTGGCCTACCGACTGGTAATAGTCCGATGGTTGGGACTGGGAGAAGTCAGGGGGGGAGGTTTAAAGCAAGGTGTTGCTTATCCATAGCTCATCAGTGCATATTTCAAAGGCTAGGCTGGAGAGTAAAAACAGCTCAGCCGGCAGCCAGCAAAGTTTAAGCATACATCCAGCTGTCTCTGCCTTTGCGAGCTGATGGAAGATGTTTCTGACAATAGTATGTCAACAAAGCACCATCTAGTGGCTGTGACACCCGGGGCTTCCAGCCCAGCCGCAAAGCTTTGCTGGCTGCAGCAAGATGCTGAAACACAGCCCTGGAGCCCGTGCTGGGGGAGCGCTGCCCTCCCACACACCTGCACATCCAGGAAAGCTGAGCCCGTGGAGGAGGCTGCGCCCCAGACCCACCGGTTTCTGCAGTAGTTATCATCTTGCTCCTACCAGAGCAGTTCTTCAGATAGTTTCCTGGAAACCAGGGTTTATACCTAATCAGCTGAGAAAACCTGCCGGGATACTTTTATCTGATAACAGTTAAATAGAAATGCACATGATGTAAAAACTCCTGAAACAAAATTCAGAGGTAATTTTGTAGAAGTAAACATAGAAATCTATAGGCAAAACATATGGGGATACCTGGCTGCAGGCATCCAGCAGCACCTTTAGAGGATTTGGTTAGCTGTCACTCCCCACTGTGCAAATTAAAACATGCAATTCCCCACCTCTGGGTCAGGGTGGGGAGGCTCTCTCCAGGCTTTCCGTGCTGGCAAACCCAGAATGCCAGGTTGGGGGATGGCCTTTTCCCCAGGGCAGCCACACCAAACCCTTGCCTGCAGCTCCTTCGGTCAGCAGCTCGGTGTTGTCTCGTCTCCCCTTTCCTCCACCCATGCCAGCCGCGGGCAGGTGTCCGCCGGGCGAGAGCGGCTCATCTGGGTGCAGGCAGGTTTGGGGAGGAGGGGAGGGCTAGCGCTGCACTGCCAGGCACAGACTAAGATCAGATAACTCAGGCAAAGAGATTAAAAAGAGGAAGAATCTGTCCTGGTTTAGCGCATGAGTTAATTTGCAAGCTTTTTAGTTCTGGATATCCTAGGCAAGTAGAGATGTCTCACACAGGTTGGCTTGGAAGCAGGGCCTCCTTCCCTCGTTACCTGCCATTGTCTCAACGTGGGGCTTTCCTGCTTCACGCGAGGCTGAGACCAGTGCTGGGGTCAGGAAGCCAGCTGCCCACCAGAGCTCACCAGCACACCACCAACCCAAACAGCACTTGCTCCTGGCAGAGGACCTGCTTAGGGTCCAGATCTGCTCATAGAATCACAGTCATTAAGGTTGGGAAAGATCTCCAAGATCATCTGGTCCAACCATCCCCCTACCACCACTGTCACCCACTAAACCACGTCCCCAAGCACCACGTCCAACCTCTCCTTGAACACCCCCGGGGACGGTGACTCCACCACCTACTGACCAACACCCCCAGATCCTTCTCCTTCCCTTAGCCCACCCTGATCTCAGTCTTGGAGCAAAACAAAGTACCAGATCCCAGTTATTTGCACAATTGAATTTCAGGTAGCCAGAAGATTTCCTAAATCCCAAGCACCCATTTGGCTAGGCAGTCCCAGGTTCACCCTGGGCACGTTTGTGCCTCCCTGCTGCGGTGTGACAGCACCGCCAGAGCAGAAAGCACGTGCTGCCATTCATCAGGGATCTGCCCCAGGGGCAGATCTTGCCTTGCAGATACCAGCTGCTGTTTAAACCTGAGAACTCTCCAGAATGTAGGTACCGGCCCTGAGAGCCTCCAAAGCGTTGAGTATGTCAGTGGGTCATCACAATTTAACCCAGCATTAAGGATTTAGGCAGTGCGTGCTCCATTTTTTCCTGTATCCAACCCAGCTGCCCAGGGAGGGCATTTGGCAGGCTGTAGCGTTGCCACTGGAGATGAAAGGTGCTTCCGAAGTTAGGAGCAATTTGTGAGCGACTGGTGTGTCCCCTCTGTGAGTGGGCATTGTGTCACACACTGAGTCACATCTCTGCAGAGTGGCTTGGTGTTAGGAGTCCCTGTGACAGCCGGGATCACTGTCATCCTGATCAGCCTTGTTCCAATGAGTTTGCACAACAGCCTCTTTCTGGTTCTTGCAAAAGAATGAGGGTGTTATGAATAGATCTTTTGGATCCCTTGAAGTCAGTTTGCATTGCAGCGAGGCAGGGAAATCAGAGGGGCCGTGGCCACAAAAGAGGGTGAAGGGAAAGGCACCTCAGCAGGGCAGCACAGGAGCTGGGAGGAGAAGCCCAGGCTGGCAGAGGGCTGCAAGTGTCCACGTCGTCTGCACTTTGGAAGCCCAGCATCGGCCCTGGTTCAGTTTGGAACCCCCAGGTGTGCCACTGGAGGAAGTCTGTTATTTGCTTTCTTGCTCTGTGGTTGGCAGCTGAGACTTTGAAGCTGGTTAGCAAGTGATGGATGATAACAACTGACAGGCAAAGCTGATGGGAGGCAGTGTTTTCTAGCAGATGCATTTATCTGGCAGGGCAGATATTCCCCGTGCTGCAAACGTGCCAAAGGAGGAAGAGAGAGCGGGATTAAAGGACTTGCTGGAATCCTACTTATGTGATTAAAAAAAATAGGCATCCTGTTTTCCAATAAAGAAACTTCATAAACATCTGAGTTTATCTTGGAGCATAAAATAGTTTGTCAGCATCAAAATTGTGGCTGTTAGCATGGAGGAGTTTTATTCCTCCTGGCACAGACTAAAGAGGTGCTAACAACAGCGTGCCCTAGACTACTGGGAACCATAAGAGCAAGCAGTTAGTTACAGCCGGTGTCTTTATCTGCACGAAGCGTTTTGCTGGAGCATTAGCATGCCTGGGAGAAGGCGGTGTTTGATTTTCAAAACCGTTCAGGCTGCTGTTGACCTTCAGTTGTACGCTCCTGTTACAAGCCTGCTGTTTGCCTTGCTTTGTGGAACATTCGGGTGAGAAAACCCCCTGGTATCTCCTGACTTGAGAATGGTTTTGCTGCATGTCCTGTGACTTTGTGCTTCATCTGCTGACCTTTGAAGCAGTGCCTCACCGAAGGCCTGTAGGAAGCTGCAGGTACGCTGCGGTGAGCTGCGTTTCCGCTGCTGGTTGTTGCAGAACCATCTTCAAGGGACTTGGGGAGCTTTTTAGCAAACCTCTGCCCACGTATAAATCCGATCGAGTCGGTACACTTATAAGAAAGGCGCATCTGTAAATCCTGGCTTTGTGTCAGCAGATGCCTGGTCTCTTTGGGCCATGCGGTGCGGCAGCGGGGTGAGCCGGGATGGGGCAGGCTCAGGCTGCACACTAGGAAGCTTTCCACAGGAGGGCAGCGCAGCCAGGGACAGGTCTCCAAAGAGGGGAGGCATCTCCATCTGGAAGGCTTTCAAGACCCGGCTGGACAAAGCCAGGGCTCACCTGTCTGAGTGTTGGTGGCAGGCGTGCTGTGAGCGGGAGGTGGGACTAGAGACCTCCAGAAACCCCTTGTGCCAGCCTGCTGTCATTCTCTGATTGTCCTCTGGTTTCTTGCAGGAGGAAGAAGGTGAGGAAGCAGACATCTCTTCTGGTCCTTCAGTCATTAGCCACAAGATGCCTTCTGCCCAAACCTTTCATCACTTTGCTCCTCGTTACTCTGAGATGGGCTGTGCTGGGATGCAGATGAGAGATGCACATGAAGAAAACCCAGAAAGCATCCTCGATGAACACGTACAGCGTGTGATGAAAACACCAGGCTGTCAATCTCCAGGACCTGGCCGCCACTCTCCTAAGCCACGGTCTCCAGAAAGCGGCCACTTAGGAAAGCTGTCAGGGACACTAGGAACAATTCCTCCAGGGCATGGCAAACACACAACAAAATCAGGAATGAAACTGGATGCAGCTAACTTATACCACCATAAACATGTCTACCACCACATCCATCACCACAGCGTGATGAAACCAAAAGAGCAAATTGAGGCCGAGGCCACGCAGCGGGTGCAGAACAGCTTTGCTTGGAATGTAGATTCACATAACTATGCAACAAAGTCACGAAACTACACTGAAAACTTGGGCATGGCCTCTGTCCCCATGGACTCTTTAGGCTACAGGTGAGTCAGGGCAACACCCAGTGGGAGTCCCGGAGCTGGAGCTTCTCTAGGAGGCTCTTTCATAAATGGGCTCTAGCATGCCAGTGAAACAGGGTGGCTGAGCCATGTTTTCTTATGGGACATGGTTTGAGGGCTTCTCACTGCTCTTCCCCCTCAGAAATGAATGCTTCCTGATAACCCTTTTAAGCCCCTTTTCACCTCTGGGTCTGGTGCTAAAAGACATCCTCTAACCAGGATTTTTAATTGCCTTGGTTATAAAGTAGCTCTTCTGCTCCTTAAAGCAGCGGAGGTGCTGGTCGACTTAACCATGCACTGGGAGCTGATAAGTGTAGGGCTGTGTCTTAGGGCCTGGGCAACAGAAACCGGACTCTTAAGCTGTTTATGAGAGGACACAAAAGTACTCCTTTCTGCAAGGCATAATTTATTTACCAGAAGGGTTTATTTCTCTTCATATATAAGGGGTGGTTGCTCTGGTGCTGCTGTGGCCTGCTATCCCAGGGGGATGTTCTCTCAGGCAGGGCTGTGTCCATCTCTGCCCAGGAGAGATGTCACTGCCATGTGTGCTCTTGACAGTTTTTCCTTTGTTTGAATTAGAAACATGGATTGAGAGAATGCTTTGGGTTGGAAGGGACCTTAAAGATCACCTGTTTCCAGCCCCCTGCTACGGGACACTTCCCCCCAGCTCAGGCTGCCCAAATCCCACCCAGCCTGGCCTTGGGCGCTGCCTGGGATGGGGCACCCACAGCTCCTCAGGGCAGCCTGGGCCAGGGCCTCACTGTCCTCATAGGAAATAGGATTTCTTCCTCAGAGAATTTCTTCTGAACATACAATCTAAATCTATTCTCTTAAGATTTAAAACTGTTACCCTTGCCCTGTCATTTCAATCCCTGATAAAGGATGCCTCCCCATCGTTCCTGTAGGTCCCCTTTATATACTGAAAGGCCACAGGAAGGTCTCCCCAGAACCTTCCCTTCTCCGGGCTGAACACTCCCAGCTCCCTCAGCCTCTCTTCACAGCAGAGGAGCTCCAGCCCCCTGACCACCCTCATGGCCTCCTCGGGACCTGCTCCAGCAGATCCCCGTCCCTCCAGTGCTGGGGTCCCAGAGCTGAGCGCAGGGCTCCAGGTGGGGTCTCACGAGAGCGGAGCAGAGGGGAACAATCCCCTCCCTCACCCTGCTGACCGTACTGCTGTTATTGCAGGCTGGGGCACAAGTAGCTTTCTGGGCTGCCAGCACACATATTCAGCTCACATTCAGTTTTTCATCCGCCACCCAATTCCTCCATCTTCTGTCTGTGTGCTGAGAGGAGAGGACGAAGTTTATTCTCTGCAGCAGTGGGTTTTGCTAGTCCTGTTACTGAATTACTGTGAGGGCGAGGCTCAGGGCTACCTTGAATAATGAGTGGTGATGATAAACGTGGAGTAACTGTAGTTGAGAGCTTGGCTGGCTCCTTAAGATATGTTATTTTGGGGCAAGGCCTTGCAGTGTACTCGGGGTGGGATTTTAGTGAAGGCAGGCTGCCAGGTGGGTCTGCAATGTGTAGGAACAACCTTCTGGAGGAGGGATGAGGGAGGCAGAGCGTGGAGGCAGCTGAAGCAAACTGCTCTGTAGGCTGGCAGGGAGGGAGAGAGCCCTTACATCTTTCTGGGGGCTTGAAATGTGGCTGGGCTGCTTCAACAAAGCATACACGTGGCCATGCTGGGTTAATCCAAAGCCACATCGAGATACAAGGTCTTCTCTCTGGCACTGACTACAGTATACAGGGAAATGTAAGTGGGCACAGTCAGAGCTGTCCTTCTGGCACAAGCTCAGAGTTCCTGTCCCCAGGTTAGGAGTTTCATGAGAGTTTGCACCTGAACAGTCCTGTTTGGCTGCCAGTGCTCTCTTGCAGTGGCTTGGTTGATTCCTGAACACAGCTGGGCTGCTGGCCTCCCCAGTCTGCAGCGTGAGTACGAGCTGGTGAAAAAGGCTTTTTTTTTTGATTGCACTGAACCTGCTGCTGGTGAATTTTATATGATACCTGCTAGTCCTTGTGTGGTGAGAAGCTGAGAACAAATTCTCAGTTTGCTCTGACTTCACTGATTGTCAGCATCCCCCTGTCCATGTTGTTTCCTGAGCTAAAGAGTTTTTATCTGCACAGTCTCCACCTGCAGAAGACAATCCACATCTCTGATCACCTGCATGGTGTCAGTGCTCTGAGTCCCACAGTGGCCGTGTGGGGCATGCTGGCCAGACCCAAACACAGCAACATCTCCTGCTCGGTTCTCCAGTCATTTCCCACTAATTCTGGCCACCCTGCAGCACTGGGTTACTGTTTCCAAAGAACCCCTGCTGGGAATCCCATCTCACTTCTTCCCAGCAAGGCTGACTGGGGCCCTGTTACTCCTTTGTGGTGTTCTTTTACCTGCCTGTGCTCATGAGCATACAGAAGTAGAAGTAGGGAGGGCCTGCGGAGTAAAGCAGGTGGGTGATTAGGGTGATGGGGGTCCATGAAGTTACTGCCCATGGCAATGCAGGCCAGCACAGGCTCGTTCTGTGTGGCCTCGCCTGCGTGTGGCTGCCCAGCTGTGCCTCTGGGCACAGCCACATGCGCAGTGGCAAGGAGAGGTGGGATAACTGCAAGAGCCTTCGCTGCAGCCATGAGCACACCAAGGGCCCGTCAACCACTGCCTCCTTTCTGCCTCGCTGCATCGCCTGCTGCAGCTGCCTTTCCCACTGTGCCCTGGAAGTTGGGTGGGAGCCTGCAGAAGGGAAGTCCCCTCCGTGGGATGTGATCTTTTACCATGATTTGAAGCCTCAGTTCAGATGAGAAACAAATGCTTGGCATGGTCAAACAGCAGTTTGGGGTGCTAGCGAGCTGGTCAGCAGCTCTGGGGAGGGGATCGGAAGGGTTCGGGCCAAGAGCAGTGATCTGACATGGAGAGGCAGCCTGTAGACTGCAGCACCAGGATGAAACTCGTGCTCTGAGCCTGTTACTAGCAAAGATCTGGGGGTTTAACACCGTCCTTCATTTGCCAGGAGATCTCTTGGGCTTCTTGCCGCGTTGCCATGGCTCATTTGCCAGAGGAGCTCCCTTCCCTCCCAGAGACAGCTGATGTGCCTCAGTGTAGCCAGTCTTGCTCTTAGCCACAGCTGTGGCATGGTCGGTTTGAGCTGTGGTAGAGCCCAGCAGACCCTGGCAGGGCTGAATATGTCTAGAGATGGACATGGCCCTCCTCTGCCACTGTCTGTGGTGGTTTGGCTTTAGGCAAAGCGCTAATGTCTCAAGCTTTGTTCTTGCAGTGGGAAAGCAAGTCTGCTCTCAAAAAGAAATGTTAAGAAGACCGATTCAGGGAAAAGTGATGGTGCCAACTATGAGATGCCAGGATCTCCTGAAGACGTGGAGAGAAACCAGAAGATCCTTCAGTGGATCATAGAAGGAGAGAAGGAGATCAGCAGGCATAAGAAAACAAACCATGGGTAAGGGCTGGTAGAGCAAGGAGTCTTCGTACTGTTGTATTGCATCCCCTGCGTAAGACATGTGTCTCTAGGATGTACAGCAGTCTGCCTTGTTCCTGGAGATCTGGAGAAGGCAAGCATCCACCAGGCACAAAGGTTTAGATCCTCTGGAGACTGAGGGGCTATAAGGATAAAGTTCAGTTTTTTTTCCAGAGGATGAATTGTGGCCTTGGGGGGAGGTTGAAGCCTCAGAGGAATCTCACCAACTGCTGCTGTGGTTACGAGGTGGATAACGTGGCACACAGGAGGCAGTATTTTTGCTTTAGGCACTTGCTCTACATAAATGCTTGTTACTCTTGCGAGGTGTTGATAGAAATGTAGGACCTGCTGTGCTGGAGCCATTGGTCCCAAGTAAGCAGCCTGAAACGGTTTCGGCTTGTTGGGAGCATCCTCTGGGATGGCCTCGCCTGCATGGAGTAGAGCCAAAGCTGGTGGCTGTCTTGGGCATCTCTCCGTAGTCAGCAGATCTCCTGTGGGCACAGATCCGTAATCACAGCCTGGCCATTCTGTGGCAAAAAGCCGTGCTTTCAGGGCCTCACCAACAAGGGGGATCTGGGGGCTCGTCCCCATTGCCACGGCTGCGTTAGCGAGTAGCTAAGTGCCAGAAGTGCTGTTGTTTTTCCCTCTTGCTTCACAGTAGTGGCCAGGCAGGTGGCTCTGCAGGCATCTGGGGTGAGGGACAGAGCCACGGGCAGCACCGAGCCACTGTGAAGCCAGGCAGCAAATTGTGCTGCTGGAGCAGGGGAAGGACGAGCACGCTGGTGCCACATCCATTGCCCGGTGGTGGCTCGGAGCGAGAGGCTCGCAGCCTGGCAGCGGTGGCACCACACACGGGGACATCTTCTGGCGGATCCTGCTGGGTGAATTGTGCATGTCGTTGAGCTGCCTTTGGCTGGTTTTATTCCTGTGCATTGTGCATTTCATGAGAGCCCTGAAGCAGATCTTTGTGTCCGGGTTGGGTCACCCTGATGTCTCACCAAAACACTAGATTAGGTGGCGACACGCTGCCCTGAAATGTCCGGGGCTGTGGTGGCTGGATGGTGCTCCCCTCTCCCTCAGAAACCACAGCCGTGCTGTAAGGAGCTCCCCAGGGGTGCCTGAGCCCAGCTGTGGAAGCGATTGTCCATCTAGGAGTGACTGTGAGCATGTGCAGAGCAGCTTGGCAATCTGTGTAAAACCTTTGTATTTGTGTGCAGCTCTTCAGGTGCTAAGAAACAGCTGTCCCATGACATGGTCCGACCCCTCTCCATCGAGCGACCTGTTGCAGTGCACCCGTGGGTCAGTGCCCAGCTCCGGAACGTTGTCCAGCCTTCTCACCCTTTCATCCAAGATCCCACCATGCCGCCCAATCCAGCACCCAACCCTCTCACCCAGCTGGAAGAAGCTCGCCGGAGGTTGGAGGAGGAGGAAAAAAGGGCTGGAAAACTCCCCCTTAAACAAAGGTATGGCAGGAGGGGCTGTGCATGCAAGGGAAGGGGAAAACTGCTCTGAAGGTGGGGAGCTGAGGGAGAAGTCCAGTCCCCCTCAGTTTCAGTCTCCAGCACTAACTGGTGGAGGTGTGTGCAGAGGTCAGAGAAACCTGCCCCAGTCCCTCTGACCTGCCCTCTCCTGGTGGTGCATGTCACAAACTACCTTGAGGCTTGCGTTTTTTGGATGGAGGGTCTGGAAGAGCTCTGAAAGGATGGGGAAGGAGCTGCTGAGAGCTTGAGCAAGTGGAGCCTGTCTAGAAGGAGCAGCCTGGGGAAGAGCTCTCTTCTGCAGTACTAACTGCACTGCAGCTCGTGGGCTCGCTTGCTCTTTGCTGGCGCTGACTCTCGGCTTGTTCACACTCACACAGAGATTTCAAAGGCCTTGGCTGGTGCGGTAGCAGAATTCAGCAGGATGCAGCAAAGTTAAGCACAGAAGAGTATGCATTTGCTCTTCATTTTCAGCTCCTCCAGTCTTCCAGCAAAGGCTGCTTGTGGCATCTAGATGGGAACACCGCGCTCTCGTCCCGCTACAGCAGCACTGCCTCGCTGCGTGGCTGTGCCCAAGTCACTGCTTTTTGTGACTCAGCTTAATGCCTGTCGCAGAGCTAATTCTTCTGCTCCTGTATTATCTTTCAGGGAAGATTATTTGCAAGGCACATGGAGCTATCAGATGAAAAACATTTTGGAAAAGCTGGATAATTACTGTTAAGAGCTAAAAGCACTTTGTCCGTTAAAAACCTTTCACAATGGGAGTTGCTTGTAGTCACTCCAGTGCTTTATAGCTGCATTCTGAGAACTTCAAACTTTCAAGTCCGACGCTTAGAAACATGAGTGTAATTTAAAAAACAAGCTCCTCTAATTGCTGAACTCCAATTATTTTTGCTTGCAGTGGCCTTGTAGCAGACTTCTGCATATTTATGTCAGAGACAGATTGAAAGACAGGTAATTAGAGGGCTCTCCCAAGTCAGGTTGAGCCAAGTTTATTTGATCTACCTTTCAGTTGGTGTAATTGGATAGAGTTTATTAGTGGAGTCGTTTATAGTCATATTAAATTCATGCACCTTTCCCAGAAATGTCTAGATGCAGATGCACACTTTGGAAACGCCAGCCCGGGCTCTATGCATATGTCATGAATACGCTAATAGCAGCCTGGCATGTCTTGTAAACACAGCTTTTGTAGAAACCCCGTGGCATTGTGGTGTGTGCCCTCCAGACCAGAGGCAGAGAACAGGCTGAGCCGTGCTGGGCTGCTCCACTTGCACACTCGTGCTGCCTCCTCGCAAGGCCTGGCTGTTCTGGAGACGCAGTGATCCCGCTGACCTGCCTGATGCATGGAAAGCCAGGGAGCAGTGTTTGCTGGGGAGGAACTGCTAATGGAAAGCAAATGTGCCCGTGTCCAGTAGCACACAAGAATGGATGCTGCCCCCAGGGAGTGAAGGATTTCGTGGCGTTTAAATCTTTCTGCTGGATTTTGGCAGGATGAGGTGCTCCAGCTGAAGCACGCCTGAGCTAGCACCTTTTCAGAGGGCTCCTGTTACGGTTAGCACAGGAGCGTGCCTGAAAACAGACCCCACCTCTCTTCTGAGAGGGGCTGCCCAAGGCTGGCTGGGGAGCAGAGGAGAAACAGCGAGGGGATTTCACATGGAAACACCTTTTATTTCAGTCAGGAGCTTTGGAGAGCTCTGGGAAATTGGAGCCAGCCTCCAGGCTCATCGGCAGCCCTGGGGAGGCAGAGTCCCCACAGCACAGGAGGAGGTGCGAGCCTGGAGGTGTCCTTGAGGCACGGGCTTGAGCTGGCTGCAGGGGAGCATACAGTGCCAGCTCTGCACAGCTCAGCTGCCCCTGCGGTGTGCTTCCCTGCCTCACGAGCTGCTCCCCCGCCGGCACAGCCCTCTGTAGCCATCTCCTTTCCCTGCTCCCACCCCAGCCCTGTCCCACAGGCATCCGCACAGGCTGCACTGGGCATCATAAATACTCTGGAAGGAGTCACGCTACTGTTGCAGAACCAGGCTTTCTCTCCCTGTTCTGCAGGGAGCATTGATCTTTGAGATACCAGCAGGACAGCTGCTGGGAAGCAATTCAAGATTAAATGTCCAGCACTGAATGACCTGCGGATCCAGGTGCCCATTGTGGAGAGCCCTGTCCTAGTGACCATCAGGTTGCTTGTCTGTGCAGCCAGTCTGGAGCCATTTTCTGTAGCTCAGTGTCACAGTTCAGTTATGTTAACAGCTGGAAGAAGTAATTAGTAGCAGCTCTGCAGAGAAAAGGGTTTTGCAAGCAGCAAAAGAATTTTAGAAACTCGCTAGCAAAAAATGTTAGGGTGAGCTCGGTTTGGAATTAATTTGGTTGGGCCAAGCCTGGAAGAGGACCAGAGCTGGACAGTCCCAAGGTAACATCCCCCGGTTGCATTTCAGGCTTTCCAAAGCTCTTCAGCCCCTGGCTGAGCTGGAGCAAGCCCCCTCCTCCCTGTGCTGGGCACAGCTGCATCATTGCTAGGTTGTACGTGTGCTCCAACAGACCCAGGTTCCCTTTCACATCAGCCATTTGGATTCTATGGCTAGAGATTCTTGACAGGTTAGTGAAGTGTAGATGCAATAAGTTGGATCAGCGCTGCTGTTTCCTTGTTGGATAACATTTTGTCTCATTTTATGACAAATGTTGCAAAGGGAGCTGGTCCCAGAGGAGAGGTAGTATTACTTGTCTGTATTCCTGGGGAGGGTCACGCTGCAGGCCCAGGAGATAGGCGCACGTGGAGGCTTTACTGCAGCAGAGCTTAGACGTGGCCTGGTGGAGCAGCACACTCAGTGGGGGCCCATCTGGGTAAGAAGTGGTCTCAGGAGATTTCTGGATTCCTTGGTGATGACGAAAGTGGAGACAGTTGTGTTGCCTTGTTCTACTGAGGGGAAATCTCGGAAAATTGTGTTTCCAGTGATCAGCCCTGCTTCAGGCTGCTAGGGATCTGTTGCTGCAGTTTTGGGATGTGTGTGTGTTCCGTGGCTTTGAGATGCTCCCAAAGATGATTTTTCTTCCTGCAGGAAGGCATTAACCCTCTAACTCTTGTTCCACCACCGGCAGCGTCCTTCAGGAGCTGCTCCTACTGCCTCTGCAGGTCCTGTCCCGTGGGGAGGAGCCCTGTCTTTGTGTTCAGCCTCTCTCCCTGTTGCTGCCTGTGGCCTCCTGCTCTTACAGGGTCCCTCTGGGCAGGTCCAGCTGTGATTCCATCCCCCTCCTGCCCCAGGGGAACCGAAGCTGCCCTCAGCCTCTGCTCGGATGCCCAGGAGCCATCCCTATGTTGATTTATGTCAAAACCAGGGAGATCCAAAGCTGCGGGGTTTGGTTTTAACTCCAGTGCTGTGAAGCAGTACAGAGCTGCTGTTCTCAGGCACTGGCAGCATCTCTGTGCTCTGGGAAGGAGTGCGTGCTGTGATGCTGCTGCTTTAACCCCTGCCTGTTTTCCACCATCCCCTTTTTTCTCTCTGCAGCCTGCAGCAGGAGGGCTGTCTGTTTTGACAAGCCCTTGAAACGGTGTACGTGCAAGAGGCATTCGCTCTCTAGCGGATGCAGGAGAAACTTGGGATGCTCTTTCTTCCTTGCGTGCTTTCCACAAGCCACACGATCCCCATGGCCCCTTCCCGAGGCTGGGGAAGAGGAGATAGAGGAGCCAGCCTGAGCACGTTCAGAAACGGCCTTGCAGGAGTGAATTACGCAGCAGCAGGAGGAAGGCTCCTGGCTCTTGGCACAGTCCCCATCCTGCTTCTACCAGGGCAGACCCCGGGGGGCTCAGGGCGCTTGTCGTAGTGGATGGGCGTTTGCAAGCCCAGGAGGTGCTGAGCAGATGAAGGCTTGCTCACCCCCCAGCCCTGGGGACAGCGGCGCCAGCGCCGTGCTGCCTGAGCTGTGCACGCCGTTGTGTCCCCGGGAGCCTGCGTGCCAGGTCCCCTGGGCACAGAGCAGCTGTCTCTTAGTCATGACTTGTTTCTAGCAGCATTAAGAGAAGCTTAGGGACTTTGAGGTTTTCCAAACCCCTTCAATTAACTTCTGGCTCACAGGATGCACAGTATTTGCCTGAATTTATGACCCATTTTTCCTTTAAATGCAAGATTATTTTTTTCCAAGGATGATTCAGTTTCTTAATGTTTTTCTAGCTAAAGGGCATCCTGTGCTTTGATATGAGGATGGGTTCGAAGAGCTCTGCTGGCACCTCTCAGGATGCAGCATTTTCCCCAGAGGTCTCCCAGGCAGAGCAAGTACCAGAAACATTGTTCGGTTGAACTTTAGCCCTCTCATGGCTTTAGAAAGAGGTGAAAAAAATTTCTCTGGTCTTGGTTTGCAAAGCCAATGTTTATGTGGGCATGCCATTAAAAAGGTGCTGTGCCTGCGAGCCAGTGTTTAAAGGTTAGGGTCACAGTCATTTCCAGAACTGTGATTAGCTCATGTGCTTGGCAAATTCTGTTTTCATTGCAACTTTCCAGTCATATAAATACAAAATCATCTTTTTTACCCGGTGTGCTTTTAAAATCATTTTAAAGCTGCCAAATTTGTTTTATGTCATTCTGAAAGAGAACGCTGCCTCTGCCGAGACCACACATGCCAAGCTACGGATTTGTGTAGGCTGCTCAAATGCTTGTGCAGCATTTGCAGTGCCCAGGTGAAGGCTCTGCAGAAGTGCAAAGTACCATCATTTTAATTGGTGCTACTTTTGTCTGCCTCTGAAAATGGGACGAGGACTGGGCTGACACTTTCAGTGTAGTGATGGCACCACGTAGCAAACGCCAGGATGTGGGCTGGAGGCAGAGACCAGCCTGTCAATAGTCAGGAAAACAGGAGATTTAAAGTCAGTTCATTGGGGGTTTGACGGCAGTGTCAGCCTTCCAAAATCCATCGTGCAGTGCAGACAGGACCTGTGATGTTAGCCAGCAGCCTAACTGGGCCTGACCACCCTGTGTGGATGGGACAGGCAGCGAAGCCTGTCCTTGAGCTGTTCTCTCACCAGCAGGTTCCCTTGCTGGAAAGGATGAGCCGGGAAGCCACATGGCTTCTTAAAAAAGCCATGTAATTGCTTGGATGGGCTCTCCTCTTGGGCTGGCTGGAGATGTTCTCCCTGTGCAGCAATCTCAACAAGTTGGCTGCTAGCCCAGTGGCCCTGAGACAGCTCCTGTTTTTGACATCAGAGCCTCTGTTCTCCCCACAGAGCCTGAGGAGCTGCAGGACCACCACAGCAGGCTGCCTGCCAGTCCCAGGCTCACTCAGAGGCCACATCACACCTCCTGCTGCCCACCTCTTGCCACCTGTGGTGGAACATGACCTGAACCCCTTGCCTGGGCAGCCCCACGCCCAGACCAGTACTCAGCAGTGGCGATGGCACTGAAGCTGTGCTGAGCACCGTAGGCTGATACTCAGCAGGTTGCTTCTATTTGTGTGCAACAGGTTGAAGCCCCAGAAGAGACCGGGCAGCGGCGCGTCCCAGCCGTGTGAGAACATTGTGGTTGCTTACTACTTCTGCGGAGAGCCGATCCCCTACCGCACCCTCGTCAAAGGGCGCGTGGTGACACTGGGACAGTTCAAGGAGCTGCTGACCAAGAAAGGGAACTACAGGTAAGGGCTGTCTCCTGCCAAGGTGAAGGAGCCATGGTGGAGGTAGGTCAGGAGGGTCCTGGAGTTCTCCAGAGCCTTCCAGGAGGGCTGTCAGGCTGTGCTGGAGCAGGAATCCAGCAGCACAGTAAAAGATGCCTGGTTGCCACTGGAGGTTCCTGCACTTAAGAAAAATAAGTCCCAACGTGAGCCAGGAATGTACTTTTTAAATAGGGCCAGAACCAGTACTTGCAGCAGCAATCCTGCCTCGTGGAAGCAGGGTTGTATTCGTGTTTGGCTGGAAAGGTTTGGTTGTTGGAGAGGCAGGTTACAGGCACATGGGAGGTTGGGTTCTCTACCAGGAATGTCCTGCATCACAGTTCGTACCTTGAACAGACATGTCAGGGCTGCACGGTGTCCTGGGCTGGTAAGGAGCAGCAGCAACCAGTGCTTGATGATGTTCTGGAGAACCCTTCAGCTTCCAGAGCCATTTCAACTCCCAGGATTTCCTCCAGTGAGGACAAACAGGTTGGGCCCTACTGGAGTCCCAGAGTGCCTGTCCTCTGCGTGGCAGCCAGGCATGGGGTGTGTAGCTCTGCCAGTCACCCCTTCCAAGTAGGAACTGCCTTGGGAAGGTCTGCCTAGAAATGTTCTGGGGTCCCACCAACACGGGGACCTCCAGCCAGCTTTTGCGAGAGGTGAATGGGTCTGGATTCAGGGCCTGAGCCTCAATATGCTGGCACGAATCCTGACCACCCTTGGTCAGAGTGAAGACGGGTGGGTGCTGGCCTCAGGCACCTCTGCATCTGCTGGAGCTGCTCCCCGTTCCCCGTGAGCTCATGGAGTGCTGTACCCTGTCTCTGGGTATGACCAGTGTCCCACGTGGCCACTCACCTCTCGCTGTCGCCGTGTTTCTGGGTTTTCAGGTATTACTTTAAGAAAGTGAGTGATGAGTTTGACTGTGGTGTGGTCTTCGAGGAGGTGCGGGAAGATGACACCATCCTGCCCATCTTCGAAGAGAAGATCATCGGGAAGGTGGAAAAGATCGACTAGGCTGAGAGGCTGCGAAGGCTTTAAGGAAAGGACTGTGAAAGACTCTGGGACCGGAGGAGAAGGTCTGGGGCTGACGCTGGCGGTGCTACTCCAGCAGGCGCTGGGCGAGCCCGGGGCGGAGGGCGGCAGCCTGCTCTGCGCAAGCTGTTTTGCCAGTGGAAGTCGTTTCACCCCACGAACCTGCCAGTGGGAGCCTGGGCTCCCTCTCCATACCGAATATAAGTGTAATGTAGCATTGTACAGTGCATTAGAAAGTGTAATATGACCTTGTTTACTAAAGCTGCATATTTTTGATATATTGTAATAAAAGGAAAATATTTCCAATGTCACAGTGCTCTTATGTAAATGTAAAACGTACAGGTACTGCAGAATTCACCCAAAGTGTACAGCCATCCGTCAGACTCGGTGTGGTCCTCGCTTTCACAGCACCCTGCCCTGTCCCCTCCGTGTGGATGGCTCCTGAGCGACGCTGCTGCAACGGGCAGAGCGCGCCTGGCCCAGCGAGCTGCTGTGCCCTGCACGTGTGGAAGGCGTCGCTGCTCCGGAGGGGCCCTGCTCTGTGCTTCCTGCACCCCTCTGAAGATTGCTGAGACGTTTTGAACAAGTCAGCCTCTTGCCTCCCTGGCAGTCGCAGCTACAGGACCTGGTAGGGTGGTTTTTCTCCTGAGCTTTCTGCAATTGAGTGACTCCCCGATGGAAAGAGGGGTCGGTGGCAGGTCTCAGTGCTGGGGGCTTCCCGTGGTGCCTTGTACCGGAGCCACAGGGGACGGGGCGAGCTGGCAGGGCCGTGGGACATCCGTGAGGAGCGGCTCCCACCCCGTGCTGTGGAGCTGGGGCAGCAGGCTGGGCGCTGGCATCCCACATCCTGTGCTTGTCCTCCACGTGTGCCCTGTTCCAGGAGAAGACCTTTCCTCCCAGGAGGGAGCAGCAGCTCCATGGAGGGCTGGCACCCATGTGCCCCATGCAGACGTGCTCAAGCCTCCAGTGCCAAAGTCAGGCTTCAGTCAAGGAGTCTTTTTAGGAGATGTAGTATGGGGAGGTAACCAATGAGACACTTTAAGTATGAGGACAAAACCCATCTTTTTATGAGTCTTGAGGGGTTTTTTTAGGTTCTGTGTCTCTGAGGAGGTCATGTGGGGGCACTGCAGTCTGGTGCTAGTAGCGAAGGGAGTTGTTGATGCCATTTTGTGGGGCTCTTTTAGGGCCGGGTCACCCAAACACTGCACTCACTCTAAGGGGCAGCAACCAGGGTGCAGGTGGGGTTCCAGGCAGCCTCCTGGGATTACCTGTTCCCACCTGGGCTGCCCGCTCCCCCTGCGCTGCCCACCAGCCCGGGCCGTACTCCAGGCCCAAGCAGCTGCAGCTCTGCACTGGCTCCATCAGCCAGACCAGCCCCCTCGTGTCCCCCAAAACCAGCTCGTGGGGGGCTTCCACATCAGCTCTGGCCCTGCCCAGCTGCATGTCCCAGCTCTGCACTCTGCTGCTGCAGCACCTTGGAGCATGGTGCAGCTGCCCGTGGGGCTGGGGGCCCTGTGTGCGTGGCACCGCACGGGGATGTGACTCAGCCTATTGTATATGTCACCGAGTGCCTTTTAAACACGGTCCTGGGACTTGCCCATCACTATGTGAAGTCCAGCAAAATCTGCCATCGTTTTCAGCCAGGGAACAGCGTTATGAGCATTTTTTTTCCTCCCTCTTTTTTTAAGGTCTGATCATGTTGTGTCTGGTGAGGTTGTTACCATGCCTGGGATTTCCGTCTCCCCCTTTTTTTCTCAGGGGGTTCCCTGTAAATATGTACATTTGCTAAGTGCAGCATCCTCCGCTGGCTGTGCAGCCCTGGCGATGTCTCCTGTGCATCCTCATGTGCTGACTTGTACAATGATCTTTTCAAAGGTACTTGGATAAAATGAAATAAAACCCCACAGCCCAACGCCTGCTGGTTTCTTCCTTCCCTGCGGAGCAGAGATCCAGGCCCAGGGGAGCCCACTGGGGTGTCTGGTGGTTGGGACTGGTCGGGGAGCCCACAGGGTGGATGTGGAGGCCACAGCCCCTCAGGGCCCTGTCCCCAGAGCCATTGCCCACAGCCTGAGAGCAGCAGGTACAGGGAAAGGGGACAGTGCTGGGGGTTGTGGGGGCACCAGGGGGTCCCAGAGGCTGTGAGCCAGAGTCGGAGAAGCTCAAAGAGTGTTTGGAGCCCCGTGATGGGCCCAGGGCCCTGGGGAGGTGAAAGGACCCTTGTAGCCCCCAACCCATGGGGTGTGCCAAGGGCCAAGCCACAGCGAGGGCACGGTGCCTGGTATCCTGAGAGCAGCAGGATGAGACCTGCACCAGGCCCTTAGCATGGGTACAGGGATGATGCTGGTGCCAGCCATCTCTGATGAACCGGGGTCTGTCCCCTGTGGCTGCAGGGTGGGAACCGGGCCTGTGGCTGAGCAGCCCCATGGGGGAGACTCGCTGGGTTCAGCTTGTAGGCAGGGGGCTCTGTCCTCTGACCCCAGATGTGAACCCCCTGTGTTCACCCTGTCCCCTTAGATGCCACCAAGCACCGCGTGCCCCTGGCCAGAGCAAATGTGGCCCCCATGGGGTGAGCGGGGGCTGCCACCTGCTGCACCCCCCCGTGTGCTGCAGAGCTGCAGACAAAGACCAGAGCCCACGTTGTTTCCAGGGCGTTTATAGCACCCGCGCACGTGGGACAGGGCTCACAGCTCATCCCGGGCCTCAGCCGTGCCTGACGGACTCGGCTCCTCTGTGCCTGTGCTGTTCCCAGGGGTCTTGGTCACCTGCAGAAGGTGGTGGTAAGACAAGGATGGCCACACACACCCTGTCCCCACCCTGCTGTGGGGCAGAGCAGGGTCCATCCCTGCCCAGCAGGGGCTTGGAGCCATCCTGGGGTGGATGGAAACCCCTCCCCAGGGAAGGGGGGGACCATACTGACCACAGGTGGCTCCTCAGGCAGCGTCCCCCCATTTTCCAGGAATTTGGAGAAGGTCTCCACGTCTCGGGTGCTCCTATACTCGATCATCTGGAGTCACGGAACAGAAGGAAGATAAGGAGTGATGCCCAGGCCCAGCCCCCTTCCCCAGGTGCCCCACGCATGCCTTGTACCCTACCTTCCTGCCCGGCCCAGCAGGGAAATAGTGCAGTGTGGGGTAACCCCTGATGGTGAGGTTCTCCAGCTCGTTGGCCGTGGCATCCATCTCAGCAATGACAATGTCCTCGTGGTCCTTGTAGCGCTCACCCAGCTCCTCCCAAGCAGCTGCCATCTCCTTGCAGTGGGAGCACCACGGCGCATCTGCGCGAGAGGCACAGTGCCGGGAGGACACCCTGGCTGAGCTGGGGGCCAGGATTTGGGGCTGCCAGGTTCCTCAGGTGAGGGCCTGGCGTGGGAAGGGGGCTCAGCCCTCAGCCCCATGATGGAGCTCGGGAAGGGTCACGGGGAGCCACAGCACTTACAGAATTTCACAAAGACGTTCTTGGTCTCATCAAATGCCACCTGCTCAAAGGTCTTCCCCACGAGGACTTTAACAGGCCGTGTGTCCCAGTCCTCAGGGGGCATCTGGCTCAGCAGATGGGGCTGTGGGGACAACCAGGATGGCCACAGCCTGTGGTGAGCAGTGCTAGGACACAGGCGTCAGGGGCCAAGGTTTGCCAGGAACATCCCCCCCCCACCACCTGCAGACCCCTCAGATCCAGGCACACCGGGACCAGCTGCCAGACGCCATCCCCCCCACCCCAGTGTGGTACCCAGCCCTGTTCAGCATTCCTGTGCTGACTTCTGGACCATCTCTTCCCTGCTCCCCCTCTACTTTCATCCTATCATGTGTGGCTCAGTATTGATGATCTCCTGCCTCATTTCCCATAAAGTTCTTTTTCCTTGCACTGTCAGTTGCAGGACGAGCAAGTGACATCAGCTACTGGGACTTGTGCAAAGCATTTGACACTGTCCCCCATGATATCCTTGTCTCTAAATTGGAGAGACGTGGATTGATGGATCCATGAGAGATCCATGAGAGACATTGTGGATGGACCTCTCAGTGGGTAAGGAATCGGTTGGATGGTCACACTCAAAGAGTTGCGGTCAACAGCTCAGTGTCACGGTGGAAATCAGTAACGAGCAGTGTTCCTCAGGGGTTAGTACTGGGACCGGCGCTGTTTAACGGCTTTACTAGTGACATGGGCAGCGGGATTGATGACAAAAGACACCAAGCTGTGTGGTGAGAGACCTGGACAAGCCTGAGAGGTGGGACAGGGCAATCCTCCAGAAGTTCAACAAGGCCAAGAGCAAGGTCCTGCACCTGGGCTGGGGCAATCCCAAGCACAAATCCAGGCTGGGTGGAGAATGGATCGAGAGCAGCCCTGAGGAGAAGGACCTGGGGGTGTGGGTGGATGAGAAGCTCAACACAAACCAGAAATGGGTACTGGCAGCTTGGAAAGCCAACTGTATCCTGGGCTGCACCAACAGCAGCATGGCCAGCAGGGCGAGGGAGGGGATTGTCCCCTTCCACTCCACTCCCATGAGACCCCACCTAGAGCCCTGCGCTCAGCTCTGGGCCCCCCAACACAAGGACAATGATGTATTAGAGCGAGTCCAGAGGAGACTGCAAAGATGATCAAGTGGCTGGACCACATCTCCTACAAAGACAGGCTGAGGGAGCTGGGGTTGTTCAGCCTGGAGAGGACAAGGCTGCAGGGACACCTTACAGTGGCTTTCCAGTACCTAAAGGGGGCTGCAGGAAAGGTGGGGAGGGACTCTGTGTCAGGGGGTGTAGTGATAGGACAAGGGGGAATGGCTTTAAACTAAAAGAGGGGAGGTTTGGGTTAGCTATTCAGAAGAAATTCTTTACTGTGAGGGCGGTGAGGCACTGGCACAGGTTGCACAGAGAAGCTGTGGATGCCCCATCCCTGGAAGTGTTGGAAGGCTGGATGGGGCTTTGGGCAGCCTGGTCTGGTGGGAGTGGCAGGAGGGTTGGAATCAGATGGTCAGTAAGGTCCCTTCCAACCCAAACCATTCTATGACTATATAACCCCCAAATCCTCAGCTCTGGCTGCACAAGTATCAGTGAGCAGCCACGGTTCTCTCACCTTGACCTTGCCGTCCAGCACCGCCTGCACAAAGTCCCGCACGGCTGTGGCTGTGAAGGCGTCCTCAGCCATCTGGTACTTGCGGTTGTTCTCCATCTTGATGAAGCGCAAGGTGGGGGCATCCGCAGGGGTCATGCCGAAGAAGGACAGGACAGTGGCTCCGTACCCATCCACGTCCACCACTACAAAGAGCACCTGGGCGGGGAGACAGGCAGCACTGAGGCCAGGGCGCCTCGGGGGTCCTCGCTGTGCCCACCCCCACCCCCAGGCTGCCTCACCTTTCCCCGAAAATTGCTGGCAGCCTTGCGGAAGTCATCCCGCAGCGCCAGCTGCTCCTCCACGGTCTTGTTGAGAAAGAGCAGCATGTGGTGGGGGATATTGGCACCGAAGATGCGGCTGGAGGTCTGCGGGGAGCAGGAGGATGGTGAGGGCTGGGATACCCTGTGGCTGGTGCTGGAGACAGGGTGGGACGGGGCCGTACCTCGTTGGAGAACTCCATCACCAGCTCCAGGCTGTGCACGCGGAGCAGCCGGGTGAGCTCGGCCGCGTTCAGCCCCTGTGCTGGGTCCACAGGGAAGTCTGTCCGTCCCTCGTCAAACTGCCAGAACGCGGGCCAGTGAGCGCCAGGGGTCCCCACCATGGACCCCCCCACACCCTCCCCAGCCCTGCTCACCTTCTTGAAGAGGCAGACTGTGTCGACTGACAGCCCATATGCCTCAAAGAGCTCGTCCGCCTTGGTCACACCGAACGCCACGTCCACCACCTCGCCAGCTGCCTCGTAGAACGCCTGGGCCGCCTCGCCCTGCAGGTCCTGCACGGCCCCACCATGAGCCCTGCCCTGGCCCTGGCCCAGCCCCGGCCTGGTCCCTGGCCCACCTTGAAGAAGCCCACGACCACGATGTCCTGGGCGTTGATGAAGGCGGCCGCGGTGTCGGTGTCCTGCAGCAGCGTGGTGCTGGGGCCGGCCCGACGCTGCATCCAGCGCACGATGCCCTCGGCGTCCATGCGGCCTGCAGCGGGGCTGCCACCGTCACCACAGACACCCACCCGCCATCACCAGGCTGCCAACCCCCAGCCCAGGCCACCACCACCACCACGAGGCTGCCGGCTGTCACCTCCTTCACCATCGCTGCCACCCACTCGCCGTCACCGTCACCACGCTGCCACCCCTTCACCACCCCACGCCCCTCCCACTGCCCCCCTGCTGTGGACGCCGCAGCCTTCACGCGGTGCCGTGGCCCTACCGCTGTAGGCGAGGGGATGAGTGCGGTTGCCATCACGGAAGAGCTTGAGCGTGGGGTAGGCGTGGATGCCAAACTCATTGCTCAGGGCTGTCTGCGCCGTGGCGTCCACCTTGCCCAGCCGCACCGCCTCCGACCCGTTCCTCAGCCTGGCGGCTGCCTGGGCAAACTCGGGAGCCAGCCTCTGGCAGTGCCCGCACCACGGTGCATCTGCGTGGAGTCCCAGTGTCACCCACAGAGAGCCCAGCACCTGTGGGGGTGTCCCTGGTCCCCAGGGTGGGGCTCAGTGGGTGGCCAAGGACATGTCACACGAGCCTGGCACGCTCCAGCACACGCCCACACTCTTCTGTGTCCCTGCCCCATATCCCATGCCCCTGCCCTGTGGCCCTGCCTCACACCGTGTGCCCTTGCACCAAACCCTATGCCTCCATGTTGTCACGCTACGTCCCATGCCCCTGTCCCTCTTACCCATACCCATAGCCCTGTTGTCCCCATGCCCCTGTCCCACACCTCTGCCCCCTGCCCTGCACTCACAGCTCTGCCCTGTACCCCTGCCTGTCCCCAGCCCCTGCCCACACCCGGGACACTTACAGAACTCCACCAGCAGCAGGCTGAACTCGCTCAAGGCACGGGCAAAGTTGTGCTCATGAAGCACCAGGACACTGTCCTCCTCCACGAGCTCATCTGAGATCACATCATCATCTTCATCCTCCTCCTCCTCCTCTGCCACCACCTCCCCATCGTCATCCTTGCCCTCGAGCCCCTCACTGTCCCCCCAGGCCGGGCCCAGCCAGGCCAGCGAGAGCACCAAGAGCCAAAGCAGCCGGGCCCCGGAGCCTCGCATGGTGCCACTGCTGCCAGCTGCCACCGCCAAAGCTGGCGCGTGGGGGAGAGGGGCCAGATAAGGGCCCCGGGGCGGGTGGTGCCGGTCCCCAGGAGCTCGTGGCCCTCCGCTACTGGCTGCCCAGCACCACAGATAAGGCAGCGGGACCAGGTGGCTGTTTTCCAGCCACCCCGTCTCCGCAGCGGGACCTGGCCCAGGGACAAGGAACAGCCGCGGGATGGGCGGGCAAAGGCAAGGGGCGCGTGGACACAGCAGTAAGAGACAAGTCTGTACGGTTTAATGGCGATGGAAGAGCACAGCCTGCCACCGGGCAGTCGGACAGGGCCGGCAGCTCGGCACCGCGCGGTGGTCCCGTCCCACGCGGCCAGGCAGGCCCCGCTCAGCGCTACAGCAGGTTCACAGCCACAGACCCAGCGATGGAGATGCCGCAAGGACGAGTCGGGCGTCAGTATTAAAAAAAAACAGCAATTAAAAATAACTTTGGTTGCGAAGACCACGACCGTGGGTGCCCGCTTGCTAAGGGACCCCCCCACACCTTAACATGAATGGGGCGAGCGCGGCAGCGCCGGCGGGCAGCAAGGGGTCCCCGGGGCCGCGGGAGCCACGTCCCCGAGCTGGCGGAAGGCGGGGGTGCGGGGCTGGGGGGGTCAGTCCTCCCAGGCCTTCTTTATGCACAGGCCCCACTCCCAGGAGAGGTGCTCCGTCTTGTCATCGTCGGTGACCAGGGAGCGGACGCGGTAGGAGCCGCGCACCAGCCGGCCCCGGGGCACCTCCTCAGCTGGCGTCACCACCTCATACTCCTCGGCCCGCGGCGCGTAGCTGCCCACCATGAAGACATCGCGGTCCACTGGGTGAGAAGGCAAGAGGGGGACAAGTGAGCGGGGCCGGGGCGGTGGAGCCCCCATCCCTGGCCCCGGCCCCCACTCACCCGGCCGGCCGCGGCGGTACGTGAGGTGCAGGCACTTCAGCCCGCAGACGATCTCCCTGTTCACCTGCAAGGCAGAGGGCAGGGGTGCTGTGGCATGGCATGGCGTGGTGTCCCCCACCTCATTCTGGGGTCCCCTGGGCTTTGGGGTGCCCCCCTCTCCCTCACCCCCAAAGCCCTGTCAGGCACTACACCAGGATCTGGCCTCTCGGTCAGGACTGGGCACTGAGCAGAAAAGGTGGCAGGGACTCAGTCTGGCAGTGGTGCTGGGGAGGAAGGATTGTCGGGGTGGGCAGGGACCCCCGGAGGGGCACAGAGCCAGAGCCTCCATGGCAGCAGGGACCCGTGGGTGGCAGAACGCACCCTGTGGGGCAGCAGCAGGGCCGTGCCCAGCTCAGCCAGCGGGCACAGGGCACCCCGCATCCACCTTACCTTGAAGGACACCTTCACCCTGTAGTCCACCCCCTCCTTCAGCACAAAGGGACGGCTCTGCAGCACCTCCAGGTCTCCTGCGGTGGGAGGCAGCCCCATCAGCCCGGAACCCCTTCCTCCTCCTCCCTCCCACCACGGGAGCCCCTCCACCAGCGCTCACCTGTAAGGTCCATGGTGATGGGCCCCGGCGCCTGCTCGCACATCAGGGTGAGCTTCGTCACCTGCACGTTGGGCACGCTGGCATCTAGGGACAAAAGGCAGGGTGCAGGCCTTACCCAGCCCACACAGGGCTGGCACCTCCAGTACAGAGCAGCTGTGCTGTGTGCCCCCAGGGCCTTCCCTGCCCACGCACCCCTGCAGCATCCCAAAGGGCTGCGGTGCCCACAGTTCGGAGCCAGTGGACAGCAGACAGGGCTCAGGGACATCTCAGGCCAGCCCAAACCTTGATATCAAACCCACCCATGTGCACCCCACTGGTCTGCACGCACCTCCCCAGCTCCCGTGCACCCCCTTTGCTGGGGCATCGGGGTGCTGGGATGTGCTGTGCCCCAGGCAGACATGGGGAGCAGCACGAGGCCGGGTGGGTGCTGTGGGGAGTGGGGTCACCGCCTGGCTGGGGGGCCCAGCGCCGACAGCCACGAGCCGTCAGCCCCCGCAGCCGCTCGCTCCATCTCTGTCATCCCAATGAATTCCCCGGTCCCTTGTACCCGTTCCTATGGAAACTGCGGCGGTGATCCTGTAACCAAGGCAACCGGGGTCCCCGGGCAGCCGTTCCGTTGCAGCAGGGGAATGCCGGTGTCTCCGTGCAGCGGGGTGGGCACAGGCAGACGGCACCCACAGGGATGCCCCCAGCTCCCTGCACCCGCCGAGGCTGCATCGCCTGGCACAAGGTGCCGGGGGTGCTCGGGGCACCCAGCCCCAGCCCACGGCCCCCGGCCTTACCCACGGCCGCGGGGATGGTGCCCAGTAGTGCCTGCTTGTACTTCCGCAGGCTCTCATCCCCCGGGTCCAGCTGCTGGATCTCCTGCAGGCTCTTTTTCGCCGGCGTCTTGTACGCCAGGGCCACGTCGGCATCGTCCTCCTCCTCCAGCGACAGCGTCACCCCCTCCTTGTCAGCCATGATGTCTGCGGGGGACAGGCAGTGGCAGTCCCGCCCTGGGGACACCCCAGGGGACCCCCCGCAAGCCCCGGGGACACACAGGGGCTGCTGTGCTGGGGGGGGGCTTAGCTCAGGTACCCCCCAAATGAATGTGGGCCATCATCTGCCCCCCTTCTGCAGCCACATTGTCTCCCTTGCCTCAGGACTGTGGGGACACCGCCAGGCTGCGTGTCCCCGGGGCTCGGTGGCACAGCTGAGCCCAGAGGCGTTGCCGCCAGCTGCGTTTCCGCACGGTCATGAAGCGAGAGGAGCCCTGCGTGGTGCACAGCTCGGGGCACGTTTGCAACCCGCCGTGGCCTGCAGGCACCCTGCATGCCTGGGCTCCCAGGGAGGTCCTCGGCACCACACCGCAGCCCCTGCTCCAACCCTGCTGGGCAGCCACCAGCCCTGTCTCCTGCCCCAAATAACCAGCAGCCGCAGGTACAGGGTGCAAAGAAAAAAATAAAAATTAAATTAAAAAAAAAAAAAAAACAGGTCTGAGTCAAGCAGCGGCTCTGGTGGGTGCCAGCCAGCTGGGGGGGTGGCACACACACAAAGGCGGGTGATGCTCCTGCAGCCAGGGGGTTCGGGGCCCCTGCCCTGCCCTGCCCTGCCCTGCCTGCCGCATCCCCCCCTGCCCTTCCCTGGAAGCCCCAGCCTGGGGGGAGAAGGGGCCGCCGCGCTCAGCCCCCAGCCCCCGGGGTGAGCCGAGCGGGTCCCCGGGGCAGCAGCGGGGCCGGGCACAGCGCGGGGGCCCCGGCCGCATCCCCAGGCCCGGCCGCGCACAGACGGACCCCCCCGGGGGCTCGCCCAGCGCCGGGTGCCGCAGGCCGGGCTGCAACGGGGTGGGAGGGGGGGGGGCGGCCCGAGGAGACCCCCGGCACCGTCCCCCGCTCCCGGTCCCGTTCCGATGCTCACCTGTTGGCTGCCGGGGGCGATGCTCGGCCCCGGGGCGCTGCCCACCCCCGCGCCCCCCGGGCGCTGCCCACCCCCGAGCCCCCCGCTGCGGGGGCCGCGCTCCCCGGCCCCGCCGCCGCTCACCTCGGTAGCACAGCGCCAGCCACAGCAGCTCCAGGAGCTGCCCGCCGGCCTCGCACACATCCAGGCCGAGCATGGCCGGGGCCGGGCCGGGCCCAGCGCTCCCGGGGGCGTCGCGAAAGACCGGGGGGGGGGGGAGCGCCCCGATGGGGGGGGGTGATGCCCGCTGCTCTGCTCCCGGGGCGCGGCTCCGCCGCCGCCCGCTGCTGTCCCCGGGGCCCGGGGACGGGGCCGCGCTCGTTGCCGGCGGTGCCCGGCGCTGCGCTCCCCCCGCTGCGCTCGGCGGTGCCCGGCGCGGCCCGGCGGGGCGGCGGCGGCGGCTCCCGCAGACGCGGCGGCTCCGCTGCCCGCCCCCGCCCGCCCCCGCCCCTCGGCGCCGGGCGGCTCCAGCCCCGCCGCTCATGGGCGGCGAGACTGCAGTGAGCTCATCCGCCGTGCGCGCCGGCACCGCGCCTGCCCGCCCCCGGGGCGCCCTGCCCGCACCCTGCCCGCATCCCCCCGCATCCCCCCCGCACCCTGCCCGCGGCTCCAGCCCCTGCCCGCACCCGGGAGCGAGCCCCGAGCGCCCGCTGCCCGCAGTCCGTCCCCCCCCCACCTCCCGCAGCCGCCCCGCCCGGTGCCGGTACTGCCCCGCCGGCAGCCGGGGGGATGCGGCCGCTTCCTCGGGACGCTCCCGGCCCCGGCGGCCGCCCCCGGCCCCGCTCGGCCACGGGGGGCGCTCCCCGAACGCCCTCGGCACCGCCCCGGGGGCGGCGGGGAAATGGGGTCGGGGTCGGGGTCGGGGTCGGGGTCGGGGCCGGGGTCGCCGCCGCGCCCCGGGATGCCCCGGCCGGGCACCGGGCTCGGACCGCGGCAGCCGCCAGGGGGAGCGCGGCGGGGGCGGGCGGGGGCCGGGCGGGGGCGGTGCCGGGGCCGGGACCGGGGCGGTGCCGGGGCTGGGACGGGGACCGGGAGCGGGGAAGCCGCGGCCCCGAGCGGAGCGGAGCGCACCCGCGATGACCGTCGGTGGTCCCCGCGGCGGGCACCCCCGCCTGCAGATGCCGTGCCTCAGCAAGGTGAGCCGGCACCGGCACCGCGGGGAACGGCCGGCGGGGCTCCGAGGGGACCGGGCACCGGCACCGGTCCCGCGGGACAGCGGGGAGCTGCCCCGGCCGCGCTGCTGCCAGCGCCGGAGGCACCGGGCAGCGCCCCACGCGGGGACACTTCGCGGGTGGGCACCGGAGCTCCGTGCCTGGCTCCCAGCCCCGGGAGTGCCGCAGCCCCCGCAGGGCTCGCTCCCCAAAAACGGGCTCCCCGGTGACCTGGTGACACCCGGCGGCAGCGCTCCCCACACCTCGGCTGGCTGCAGGGTGTCCCACGTGCGGAGGGTGCCAGGGTGCCTCCCGGCTGCCTGCCCTGCACCGGGCTGTCCCCGGACCCCCCGCCACCAGCCGCAGGGCTGAGCGTGGCCGATGCTTGCCGGGCAGATGGAGCGGATGATCGTCAGCATGCAGGACCCAGACATGGGCATCAAGATGAGGAACCAGCGCTTGCTCATCACCGTCATCCCCCATGCCATGACAGGTGAGGTTGAGCTGGGGCTCCTTGCGAGGCCGCGCATGGCGGGGAGTCGAGCGATGCTGCCCGCCTGTGCCCAGCTCCGTGATGGGCTGTGCCCAGCACCCAGCCCTCTGGCACCCCAGCCCCAAGCCACTCGCCTCCCCACGTTCGTGTGCGCTCAGAAATGCAGCTGGGATCAATTACGCATTGGCAGAACAGGGCGGGCGCTCGCCCGGGGCGGGCAGCTTGGCACGTCCTTGGCAGGGCACCCGTCACCCCGCTCGCCCCTTTGGCACCCGCTGCATGGGGGGGCCCTGTCACACCCTGCTAACGGCCCCCAGGGAACGACATCGTGGAGTGGCTCATCCAGAAGTACGGCATCTCGGAGGAGGGTGAGTGTCGGTGCCGCAGGGCAGCCGGGGCTGCTGAGCCGCTCGGCAGCCCCCACTCCCGCTCCCCCAGAGTCTCTGCACCTCGGCAACCTCATCGTGAAGCACGGCTACATCTACCCCCTCAAAGACCCCCGCAGCCTCACGCTGAGGGCAGACGAGTCGCCCTACCGCTTCCAGGTACGTGCCCTGCTGCGGGCAGAGCGGGCGCTGCAGCGGCCTCGGTGCCGCAGCTCAGCCTGGCCCCTCTCTGCCGCCCCAGACCCCGTATTTCTGGACCAGCACCAAGTGGCCGGCCACCGAGCTGGACTATGGTAGGTGCCGACCTGCTGCAGCCACTGCCGCCACAGGCTGCGGCCCCTTCCCGGCCCCGCTGAGGTGGCTGCACTCCCTTCGCAGCCATTTACCTGGCGAAGAAAAACATCCGCAAGCAGGGTGACCTGATTGAGCACGAGAAGGTGAGAGGTGCCCTCCTGCCCGGCCCGTGGCAGGGTTCATGTGTGTGATGTGCTGGGGGGGCTCAGCTCACCCAGGAGGGGCCAGTGCTCGCTGCTGCACCTGGTGCAGTGGTCCCCATGCTGCGGGCCCCAGGGCCAGGGGAGGGCAGGGCACAGTTGTGATGCCGTGGCCACCCGGCCGCTGCTCCCCAGGACAACTACAACCTCCTGCACAAGAGGATCAACCACACGTGGGACTTCGTGGTCATGCAGGCGCGGGAGCAGCTCCGGTGAGTGCAGGGCGCTCACAGCACCGGGATGGAGACAGGGCTGGGGCTGGGCAGAAGCTGGTGCCACTGCTGCCCGGGGGAAGCGGTGGGGATGGGGCACAGGCGCTGCCTTTGCCATGGACAGGGCGGCCAAGCAGCGGCGGAAGGGCGACCGCATCGTCATCGACTGCCAGGAGCAGGCGTACTGGCTCGTCAACCGGCCCCCGGTGAGGCCCCAGGCACTGGCACCACGCACAGCCCTGGGTGCAGGGGCTGGGGGGTGGTGGTGTTGGTGGGGGGTCCCTCACGGTGCGGGGGTCCCTCCAGCCCTGGCACTTTGCTCTCGTTGCAGCCGGGAGCCCCCAGCGTGCTGGAGCAGGGCCCCGAGCGCAGGAATTGCCACACCAGCCGCGTGCAGCTGGTAGGTGCGGGATGGAGCTGCCCCGGGGGGGTCCCAGCCCAGGCTCTGCACACATTTATTTTTGGGGGGACGGTGAACCCCAGCTCTGCTAACATCTGTGTGTCCAGCTGTCCCCACTGCCCTTGCTAAGCTGGGGGGGGGCTGTGTTTGCCCGTGCACCCTCTGCCATCTGTGCCCTCTGCTAATCCCCCCCAGGGCTGCCTGTGCCCCTGGCACCCCTCTGGCAGCCGCCAGCCCCAACCCCAAGCTGTCTGGGGCCGGCCAGGCCCTCCCCTAGTGTGGTGGCCCCACTAACGCAGCCCCAGCACCCCCCGTCCACCCGGCTGGTCCTTACTAACCTCCAGGTTTTCTCTTCTCTTCTCCACGTGCCGTGTCGTCTGCCCACGTAAGTGTCACTAACCCACGCGTCACACCGGGGCGGGGGGCAGGATGCCTGGGTCAGCAAGCTGTGCTGGGCAATTTGGGGGGGGGGACATCGATGGGGAGGGGCTGGAGGCTGCGTGGGGCTGGGGATGCACATGGGGGTGCTTCCCCTGGGTGGTGCCGGGCAGGGCTGGTGGACACGAGGTCCTGGCCCCCCTCCCAGGCCCTCACCCGGCTCCGTGCGTCTCTTGCAGGCCAAGAACATGGACTACTACAAGCGGGAGGTGAGCGGGGCGAGGAGGTGGGAGAGGGGGTGGGAGAGGGGGCGCAGGGCCTTGACGTGCCCCGTGGGCCGGCCCCAGATCGAGTACTGCAGGAAGGCCATGGCCAGGACCCGGGTGAAGTCGTCCATCTGCCTCGAGGGGTGAGTGGCAGCGGCCGTGGCGGTGGCAGAGCCGAGGGCACCGCGGAGCCCAAGGACGTGTCCTGGCCCCGAGCCGGCCCTGCAGCATCCCCCGAGGCGGCCGGGAGCAGGGCAGGCAGGTAGCGGGGCTGGGGACACGGCGGCCCTGGTCACCTCCAGCCCCCGCTCCCGGCAGGTACATCAAGTTCAACGAGCAGTACGTGCCCCACGACCCCATCATGTCCGGCTGCCTGCCCAGCAACCCCTGGATCACCGACGACACCACGTACTGGGCCATGAACGCCCCCACGTAAGCACCCTTGGGTCCCCTCCCCACCCTCCTCGCCCTGACACCGACCCCTGGACGGGGCGCAGGGAGGGGACGTGGCTGCGCGTGCGGCCCCCCCGCCCCTCACCCCCTGCCCCGGTGTCACTGACAGGGTGCTGACCCCCACGAAGCTGCGGGTGGAGCGCTGGGGCTTCGACTTCAGTGAGCTCCTCACCGACCCGCTGGGCCGCGCACAGCTCCTCGAGTTCCTCAAGAAGGAGTTCAGTGGTCAGTGGGCCCGTCCGGACCCCCCCCCCAGGACCTGCTGCCCACCTCACACCAGCTGCCCCCCACCCGGAGGGGTTTAGTCCTTGCTGTGGGACCAGCTGGGATGGCCTGGGGAGGGTGGTGTCCAGTGCCGTGTCCCCCTCCCCAGCACCGTGTCCCCCTCCCCAACACCCTGTCCCCCTCCCCAGCTGAGAACCTGAGCTTCTGGGAGGCATGCGAGGAGCTGCGCTACGGGGAGCAGTCCCGCATCGCCGAGATCGTGGACTCCATCTACCAGTGAGCACTGGAGGGGCAGCAGGGGACAGCTGTGGGGACCAGGCCATGGCAGTGCCACGTCCTAGCACTGGGGCTGGCCCCGGGGTGGGCGTTCGTCACCGGGTGCAACCCTCAGGCAGTTCCTGGCTCCCGGGGCCACGCGCTGGGTGAACATCGACAGCAAGACCATGGAGCGGACGCTGGAGGGCATCAAGACGCCCCACCGCTACGTGATGGACGACGCCCAGATGCACATCTACATGCTGATGAAGAAGGTGGGCGAGGGCTGGGCAGGGCTGGGACGGTGCTGGGGGGGCCGGGGCCTGATGGCTCTGCTCCCTGCAGGACTCCTACCCGCGCTTCCTCAAGTCGGAGCTCTACAGGAACCTCCTGGCCGAGGCCGTCATCCCCCCGGAGACCAAGAAGCGGTGAGGCAGGGACCAGGCTCTGTAGGGCGCTGGGGGCGGCCCTGTAGTGCTCACCCTGCCTCTGCCCCCAGGGTGTTCCCCTTCATGCGCAAGCAGCGGCACTCCAGCCCCAGCCCGGCCCTGCTCCTGCCCGCTGGTGACGCCGAGGACAAGATCAAAGGCCCCACGGCTGTGCCCGAGGAGGAGAGCTAGGAGAGGAGACCACGCATGGTCCCAGCCCACGGCGGGAGTGGAGGGGCCCCCAACCTCTGCCCCGTCACAGGACCCCGCCTGCAGTAGCACTGAAGGAGAGAAGCCATACGCCCCACGGCCAGCCTGGCCACACTGTGCCCCCTGCTCACCTCCCCCAGCCCCATCCTCATCCCAAAGGAGCCCCCCCGGGGCTCAACACAACACGTGCAGAAAATAAAGGACCCCGTGGGGAAAGCGCTGCGGTGAGCGTCACGGTCGGGGAGGGGTGACCAGAGGGGCTGCAGTGGGGTGGGGAAGGTCCACGAGGGGGTGGCTGCCCCTCACCCAGCTAGATGTGCCCCCAGTGGGCTGGCAGCAGTGGGGAGCAGCCCCCCAGGCACACACAGATGCCCCCATCCCACCCCAGTGGCTCCCACATGCAGCCCCCACCCCCAGGCATGGCTGAGCAGGCACGTAGGGTGCTGGGCCCCCCTGCAGCCCCCTGTGTACCCGTGGGCAGCACAGGGAGGCCCAAATGAACGGCCTTGGAGCCGGGCCAGGGGTGCAGCAAAATGCTGCCAGGCAGCGAACAGGGGCTGTAAAGGCCCCAGGGCTGGCAGCTGAGCTGCTCTCCCTGCCCTCAGCCCGTTAATCCAAGCAGAAGCCAAGGATCTCACGCAGGATTATTCTCTTTCCTGGAGCCAAGCCCCAGCTGTGGGGGATTAATAGTGGCCATTATATAAACAGGAGGGGGGCTCACGGCCCCTGGCGCTCAGCCTTGGTGCCAAGTCCAGCCCGCACGCACTCGGGGCCCACACAGCGGGGCCAGGTGGGGATGACCCAAGCCCACCAAGGGGCACACGGTGCCAGACCGCGCTGCGGCCAACGAGAGACCCTGCGGATGCTTGGGATCACGGCATCCCTTCCTGCCACAGATCTCAGGAGCCCCAGAACAGAGGGGCTGGCTGTAGCTCAGCTCAGTGCTGGGGCGTAGAGAGCAGCCCTGGGGTGAGGTGCTGGGGAAGGTGCAGGAGCTTCAGTGCCAGGATGGAGCTTGGGACCTCGGCGCTGGCAGCCACGGGGCAGTGACAGATGGTCCCACGCTCCAGGAGACACCACATGCCACGCAGCTCCCTTTGGCTTGATCCAAATCCAAGCCCTGGAGTGAGATTTTCATGCTGATGGACTGCAGCAGGAATCTGGGGTGTAAAACCAGGTCACCGAGCCCCAGGCAGGGGGAAGGGACGTGCTGGCCCAGCCCTGTTATCTAACTCCAGCCTCCCACAGGTCAGGCACCCGAGGGGCTGTGCAGCCCACTGCCCACACAGCAATGCCCCTCCAGAGGGGCTCACTGCAGCGGCAGACAGAGACAAATTTGCACAAATCCCTCCACAGAACAGCCGTAGGGGCCAAGCACCCTTTTTTCTAGCAGCGCAGTGCCCGGCCTCTTCCAGAAGGGACACTGAGCTGCTTCCCGTTACCTTCACTATTGCTGAATACTCCTGACCCAGCACCAGCTCAGCTGGCAGGTCTGTCACATTCCAGTTGCTTCCCAGGGTTTGAGCCTTGTCCAGGGCGAGCCTGAGCACCATAACGAAGGGAGAGGTGGGCACCTACTGCCAAAGAGCCAAAGACAAGCTGCAAGCATCACCAGGACACTTGGGTCCCTTCCAAAAAGTTTTTTTCTGCCCTTGGGAAGCCACACAAAGGGCTGCCAAAATTCTGAATTCTTGTATAACTTCAGCTGTTTGTTAGCAGCCACAAAAAAAGCATGGCACCATTTACAAACAATGCAAAAGAGGATTTATTGAAACCATTACAGTTAGACCAAGTCCTATACAGCACAATTTGCAATAAGTTAAAGAACCAATTCAAACAGTCGTAGTGTTAAAAAACACACTAACGCATAACACAGTGATATAATGCCATCATCACCCATCTGAGTTATTGAATCAAGGCACAAAGTCATTCATTAAATACTGCAAAAAACAATTACACATGGAAAGAAGCTGCAAAAAGGACTTGTTTTGTTAAGAAGGTGCTGGTTTGGCACTGATGCGTTTAGTTGAGCTGCCACAGGGAATTCTGGATCTCCGAAGTATTTGGAAACATGAACAGATAACTTAAAGCCAGAAAAGCCCCCCAAGAGCTGAAAACCCAGCACTATTGAAGGAGAACATTCAGTGTGCCTACCACGAAGGTCAGGCCTGCGCAGGGAGCTGAGGAGGAAGGGAGCCAGTGTGGTTATGGCAAGAATAAAGCCTGGGCGTGCTCGCTGCCCCGGGAACCTCAGAGGGATGCAATCTGTGGCAACCACACAGATCCAGGCCACTGGGAACCCATCCTGCACAGCTCTGACTGGCAGAGGGTGCAAGCACACCCATTCAGCAGCTACGGGGCTGCAGGGCAGCAGTGGGTGGGTGTGTGGCCGGACTATGGGCGCCACAGCTCATTTTGCTGCAAGGCTGGGGGAGCTGCAGCTACACGCACAGTTCTGCGTGACCCCAGCTGCCCACTCTCAGAGCCGTCCTGCAGCACGGGAAATGTCAGTGGCTGCCCCGAGAGAACTCATTCCTGCACCTACACAAGCTCTCAAGTTCTGTCTCAGGTTGCTCACCCTGCAGTACGCCTGCAGGTGCCCCAGGCTGAGACTGCACGAGGGAGGAAGGCCCTGGCTAACCCCACAAAACCTGGGAGGTTTTTTAGGATGCAAACTCCACCGTGTTCAGCTGTGTTTTCTGTCCACCTCCCTCTCACCAGCCAAAGGGACGCCCAGCAGCGTGCGAACAGCGGCTGTCTCAGTGCAGCTGGTGTGGGGACAGCAGCTTTCAGGACCCAGCAGCCTATGCAAACTGGTTTCCAGGCTTTTTGCACATTTTTCCTACAGCCTGCACCGGTGCCCACCAGGAACAGGGCAGAGCAGACACAGCACACTAAAGACATCTCCAAGGGAGACATCACCTTCACACAGCAGCCCGTCCCAGCCAGCAAGACCCACTCCCTCGGGCCGCCAGGCTGCACCTTCAGAGAGAACAACACCTGGAGATCCTCCCCCAGCATCACTTCAATCCGAGGGGCCGGGAGGCAGCACAGAGCTCTCCTTGGAGCAGTGCTGCACATACAGCCTGTGTTGTCTCTTAGTGGCTTACATCTGTCTTGCAACTTGCCCGCCCCCTGGCAGAGGGGACAGAACTTGGAAAACACTCCTCAGTAGCTGCAAGGCCAAATTAGTATTTTCAGGACAGCTGGCATTGCCACTGGAGTACAGAGAGCTCCTGGGAGCAGCAGGCCAAGCTCCCAGGAAAGGTTAAAGTGCAATTCTACTCTAGTAAGTGTCCTAGATCCCCTGGCACCTCGAAACCAAGAGGAGAGGTGGTGTCCACACCTGAAGGGACCAGCAAGCCTCATGTTATTGTATCAACTACAATCACAAGGGGGCTGGGATGTGGACGTATGGGTCAGGTGGGAGACCAGCTCCCTGTTAGTGTCACCAGTGCTGTACAGCCTGGCAGGAAAGGAAGCAGCACAGAAGACATGGGTAGGCTTGTGACTGCCCGGTGGGGTACACGGGGCTATTCTCAGGTGAAAAGGTCATTTTCTGAGTAGAATGAAACTTTAATCTGTGCCCTGCTGGCACAGGTAGGACCTAGCCAAGTCATCAGCCATGGCTGGGGTCTAGCACTACACACCCATTATTGAAGGGGGGGCCCAAATTTAGGAGAGGACGATTGCAAAAGGCTCTGCAGTCAAGCACCTCTCCTGCAGCCAGAAGAGCTGACTCAGAAAGGAAATCTAACACCACACACCAAAGCTCCACTTCTCATGCAAGCACCCAGGAAATAATCAGCTCAGGCATCCCCACGAGCACGTTTTCCTCCAGATAGAGGCTGAGTCAGCACAGTTCTGCGGGCGCAGAAGGACCAAGGGGAAAGCCCTCATCCCTGAGCTCACGACACCTCAGTGGCAGCCAAGCACTGAAGTCCCATCAGCTCTGACAGTGGATGTGCCGGCAGCTGCTCCCACAGCCTGGGCATACCCAGGCACTGGGGGAGCTTCCCTGCCAGCCACACTTTGGTTTGCAGATCGAGAAAGGCAGCTTCCCATTGGAATCCGTGATCGGGGTTTGCTAAGTGCAGTGCTGCAGAGGAGAGGGGCCAGAGAAGCCTCTCCTGCTCTCCCAGCGAACTCACACTCGGCTGTGGAATCGCATCCTGTAGAGGCGGTCGCGGATGTACTGCTCACTGTCCACAGCCACCTGGCTCAGCCAGATCACCTTGCTCTCCGAGACATCCTCCTTCAGCTTGCGCTTCATCAGAGATACCAACCCCGGCTCCTCGCCGGGTTGAGGCCCCATCAACAGCACATAGCAGGCGTGACGGCTCCGCTCAAACAGCGCGGCTGTAACACAGAGCAGAGGGAACAGCCCGGCCTCAGGTCTCCATTCAGGCCGTCCACAAGCCCACCACCACGCCGCCAGGCAGCCCAGGAGGTACCAGGAGTCAGTGTCCTCCTGCAGCTCCCTGCTGGAGGGCTGCGAGGCCAGGACTTACCACTGAACGCAATGATCTGGTCTGTGTTATTGCGGAGCTCCAACAGGACGTTAGTGTAGGAAGGATGGAACAGATACAGCTTCTGCTGAGGCGCTGTGGATCCCTGTAACCAACAGGACTCTATCAGAACACTCACACACGTTATCCCACAGACCAGGCTCAGCTATTACTTCATGCCCGACAGAGTACATCCAGCCAAATACTTGTCTACGTCTAGCCAATTCATCCTGCTTGATGCCACCAGCACCAGGGATAGGATTTTACTCACTGGTTGGTGCCCTCCTCCCCAGCCCAACCTTCCTGCAAAGAGCAGGCCTGTCTGCTACGTGCAGGAGACAGATTTTGCCCTCGAGCTAGTAGACTTAGTAAGGAGAGCACAGAAAACTCAGCTGGCGTTCAGGCACCCTCCAACACAAAGCGACACTGACACTGCCAGCCACTGCTCCATAGCCGAGCTGTGTATCAGGGCTGCTGCAGCCTGCCCTGGAGCACAGAGAGGATGCTCACGTGGCCACAGATCACAGTGTGCAGTACCACTGCAGAAGGTGCAGACTAAACAGCAGCAGTCTCAGGGGTACCAAGCCAGCAGCCTCTCAACTCACCTGCAGTACCACACCAAGGCAAGGCTCTGGGCAATCCAGTTACTTTGCTCATACAGCCACTAAGTTCCTTTTCTCTACCTAGCCAGGCTGAGGATGACAAAAGTTGCTGGTGCCACCACCAGCTGCAAGCAGGGACAATGCTACAGCCATGGCAAGGACCTACTACAGACCAGACCACAGGCAGAGGTCTGCATACTGCAAGCAGACAGGGCTGGTCAGAGACACGTGGATACCCCACACCCTGTGCAGAATGCTGCAGTGTTCGTAGAACCTACAGATCTGAATGTCAATGCTGGGTAAAGGGGGTGGCTCCAGACAATTTTGACCCAAAGTTTAGAAAACAGCAGCCATGCAGCAGCACTACCCACCGTTTCATTTCCTGCAACATTGTATTCACCCCAGATGAGGAAGGTGGACCTGTGATCAGCAGTAGAAAGTGTGGCAAGCCCCGGGCTCTCTGCTCTCGAGTTCAGCTTCAGGTCCCACTGGACTGCTCCAGATCCACCCTCAACAATCATAACCTAGCAGGAAAGAAAGGAACTCGGATCACAGAGCGCCATGAGCAACGAGGAAGAGGCCAAGTCAGCTGTCTCCACCTCACACTGTCTATGGGAGCAAGTATCTGACACATAGGAAGACGAGGAAACACTTGAAGCTGAGCTTCCACTTGATCACAGAGCTGTGAGACCTTGGGTGGACCATGTAAGAGTGAAGTCTCAACTTTTTCAAGCTATTTCATGGAGTTCAAAGCTCTGTCATCAAAGTCACTTGCTGAGAAGAGAAAGTGCCTGGGCTGGCTTCAGCAGCTTCTTAAAAGAGATCCTTTTCCAGCTAAAAGCCTTCTAAAATCAGCTGGAGGCAGCACATTGTACCAGCTGCCCTCAGCTCAATGCCTGCTTGAGCTGAGACATGCAGAGAAAAGGGAAGTTAAAAGGAAGAGCTTTCAAACCTTCTTCCTGTTGGGCCCGATCTCACTCTCAAGGACAACACCAAGAACATCAGGTTTGTAGTAACCAAGCCGTGGCTCACTGAGAACGGAAAAGAATGGACAGATCACAATACAGCCTGATGGCTTGTGCATGCCCTGGTCTTTCAGAGCAGCCTCCCAGCAACTCCCCTGTATGAGACTCAGCTGCTGGAAACCTGAAAATGCTACACACGATCTGTGCAGGCAGCATTACCTCATAACACGGGACACATTGAGGGTCCACAAAGTCTGAAGATTCTGTGGATTGATCAGCGTAGCCATCTCCGAGTTCACAACCAGGACGTTGTCCCGTGATGCCCCAGGAATTTTTGCCAGGTAATGAATGTCTCCAGAGCTAAACAAGAACAGAGAGTTGATTATGCTTTCTAGATTGGGGATTGTGGTGTAAATGCCTGAAGTAACTAGGAAAATAAAACTAACATTCACACTTTTAAGGAAAAGGTACAGCATTGAAGAGGCTTTCAGGGTAGGGCATAACTGCATTATCTGAGCATTCCCTAGGCTCCCAACCATAGATGCTATCGCGCTGGGGAAACTTGGTGTGCTAGCTCTAAGGAACACCACGGAGCGTAGAGTGGAGTGGAGACACCACGGCTAGGCTCTGTAATCAGGTGGGGCCTCGATTGTTCTTGTGCACAAAGCTGCACTTTTTGCCACCCTAAGCCAAAGACCTGTCATGTTTTGACAAATGCTGTACCCTAGTGTACTTTTTGCTCATTATAATATCATTATAATACCAAAACACACCTCCATCCCAAAAGCTACCCGCCTCCAAGGTGCGACCACCCCTCACTGAGCATGCGCCCTGAATTTCTCGGAGCCTATTACTTTAAACGGAGATGGGAAAACTTTACACCAATCATAACTAAGATATGCTTGACTAGAGCCACTCAAGCTCCACCTAAAAGATAGAAAATAATATAAATTGGCCCAAGAGAGAGGGGATGTTAGGGAAGATACCATCGTCAGGGGAGATACCATCCCGAGGACATACAACATCCTTAGGACCTCCTGACTCCTGGGATCAGTCGACGGGCTGAGCCTCTCTTCCCCCCCCATTGGGACGCCTTTGGGTGAGATCTGAATATTTGCTTATAAATCTCTATAGAGTCTTTGATCCTTTTAACGCGTTTATTTCTAGGCTGCGCACCTGGAACACCTAGAACCCACACCTAGAACCCACACCTAGAACCCACACCTAGAACCCACACCTAGAACCCACACCTAGAACCCACACCTAGAACCCACACCTAGAACCCACACCTAGAACCCACACCTAGAACCCACACCTAGAACCCCTGTAACACCTGTGTATTTCATGCATACTAGCTTGCTTTTGCAGATAGTCACTATCACCGGCAATCCAAAAGAACCTGATTATCTGTTGCTGTAATAAACCATACGTGATTGCATTGTGATAGCTCTCATTAATGCAACTAGGGTGAGGGTGGTTATCCGTGATAGTTCAGTGTTCTGAATCTAACCAGACCCCCAGACGGTTAATGCATTGTTGGTGAATGTCTGAACGGACCCCCAGGTGGTTATTACGTTTTTGGTGAATGTCCGAACGGACCCCCAGTTTTGGTGAATGTCCGACTGGTTCAGTACTCTGAATCCAACCGGGCCCGTAACGGTTAATCAGCTACACCCCTTTAACGCGACAGGGATTTTTTTTTTCCCCTGCATAATAAAAAGTCAGAGGCTCATCCTAACAGGCAGGGAAGACCAGCAGGGCTGGGAGGTGAAGCACCAGGCTCTGCAGTTGCCACCCACTGAATTAGTTGTCTGAGGTGCTCCACTTGCATGCAAATACAAAATTACAATCTGCTTTCCCTCCTTAACTGGGAAACCCTGACAAGACTATCAATGCCAGCTCTCTTCCCAAGGTCTGGATGTGCTCTTAGGCCAAATTGCATAGCCAGGAAAGAACAACGGCAGAGCAATCCGTCCTGTCAGGAACATCAGTGCCCTCCAAACCACCGGCAACCAAGATGTGACACCATGCCTGGGAAGGTAGAAGCGGTGTGTGGTTGGGTCAATGTTCCTTTCCCACAGAGGATCTTGCTCAAGGCTGGGAAGCGAATTTTCCATCCCAGTTGCTGCACTGTAGAGCTCTTTCAGGGAATATGCATAGACAGAGTTGCCTGTGCAAACAAAGAAAAAATGATGCAAGTTATCCTGCACTTGCTCTGAACTCCACAGATTTCCAGATAATGTCTGAAATGAATCTGGCAGATGAATGATGAACTGTATTTTTAGCAATATTTTGAGACTCAAGCCTGCCTTTTTGAATGCTTTTAGCATCGTATCTGTTCATAATCCGAGTGTTTCACAATAATCACTTGCTATTTAAATGGCTGCTTAAAACTTACATTCTCAACATTTTTTCAAATCCGATTACTACAGTATGTACCAAACCTTAGTTTCAGCAAGGTCCCACCTTCTTTTGGCCTCAAATAGCTCCTTCACCAGGTGGAACCATGACATAGCTTTTGAGAATGCAAAACACTCTTTCCAACAACCGTTTAGTAACACTTATTTCACAGTTACAATCATTCTTTCCGACTGAAGTCCTGAACAGGACTGTACCTGTATAGAAAAGGAAGTAGGAGGAAGAGCCTACGTTCAGACTGATATAATGAGCCTTCCCACCCATGCTGTGACTTTCAGTGGAGCCGATCTCATTGCCATTTCTTCCCGAATGGATGAAGGTCTTAATCTACACAGCAACAGGATTAAAAAAAAAAAAAAAAAAAAAAAAAGTTAAAATTGCTTCACTCCAATTCAAGCGTTCTCATGTAGTGGCTTCACATAGTACCTGACATCACCTGCAGGAAGCACTGTGCTGGCAGAGCAGCTAGCACAGCTTTTTCTCTCCTTGCAGGCTTGACAAGGCCCAGGGAACACAGCTCTGCTAAATATAAATACTTGCAGTGCCCTAGCCTACCCCTCCCAAAGCTGACATTGAGTCCATAGGGATAAAAAAGATGCCAGGATTCTTTATGCTCTTAGTGCAGGTACCAGAGCAACAGAATCCACTCAAAATATTTCACCCAAGAGAATAAAGGATAAAGGCAGGATCGAATTCAATGACTGGGCAAGAGGCACGGTCTGGGGGGAGCAGAGCACGCTAGGACTGAGAGGCAGCATCCAGCAGGGACGCTGAGTCAGAGAAGAACAGAGACCTTCCTTCCTCCTCCTTGAGCGGGGCAAACAGGGAAGCAAAACAAAATCTGCTGCTCTTGACGTGGACCTGGAGAGCCTGGTAGGCAAATAGGGGATAGAGCTGGGGAGAATGAAGCAGGCAGCTGAGGGGGGAGTGCAACGCATCCACCAGCTGATCCCAGCCTCGCTCACCGGGAGGAGACGCACACCAGTGCTTGATGAACTGCTGCACCTTTACCCGCAAGCACGGGTGCAGCTGCCCCAGGGACAGAAACTGCCAGTGGCAGTCAGGTAGCCAGTGAGAACACACAGCACCTTACGCACTGCATTGCCTAATGCCTTACATGAGGTGCTACAGGCGATGTATCCTGACAAATGGCTTGTTTTCCAGGATGTGTCTGTGCTGAAGCTTGCAGCAGGTAGGGGTCACTAAGACTCACAAAAAAAAGGCACTAAACCCCCTGCTACACAAGCACACAGAACCTTCCCCGCAGACTGCTCAAAGCCCTGCCATTTCAGGAAACTGCAGCATAACGTCATGTTCAGCTGCAGCCCTTGTTAGCAACAAAGCTAATTTACTGAAGTTCTGAATCTCCCTTCCAAAGGGACTGCCTTTTTCCAGCTCCAGAGCTCCACTCAAGCTTCCCACCATTTCTGCGATTTCTCAAAACACAATGTACTTTTACTGAAGTTGACAGAGTACTTGCCAAGTCCACAGGGAGGGAGGGGTTTCATACCAAGATAGCTAGAGAGGTTAAATGGAAAACAAATCATACGGCAGTTTAGCAGAACAGAGACTACATTCAACCATTCCTTGACTGGCAAAGATTAAGAAAACAACAAAACCAAAAAAGACTTGAGATAACTGGAATAGCAAAAGCAGCAAGGAAAGAAAACAGAAGAGAAATGTAGGAGTCAGAGAGGGTAGAATTTCTGATGACTCTGGCACCAACAATGCCTCAGCCAGCAAAACCCAATCTGCTTATAGAGTGCTCTGGTATGAGGAGACAGGGCTCCCACTCCTCCCCTCAGACTTGGAGGGAACCATAACTTCTGCATGGCTTAAACAGGACTGATTGTGCATACAGATGATGAGCATCACTCAGTCGTGGATACAGATGGATTATGATACAAATATTTTCAGCTACATGACTTTTCCCCTCTAAGAAATGGGAAAATGCAATGTTGGAACAGGCATAAGGCAATTAGAACTATTTCGCTAAATGAACTTGTCAGAATTAACAAGGACACGGATACCTGGAAAAGAACTGTGCAAAGCAAGACCATAAGCACAGATTCATAAGGTACCAGAAAGACCACTGGCTGTACAAAAGCTCTGGCTGTCAGATGTACTTTGATCTAAGAGCCAAACCTGTCAGGGTTTGTTCACTTCCACTTCTCCGAGCATTGTCCCAGAAAACTGCAACCTCATCCTGCCTAGGCACGCTCCTCCACATACAGCCTAAGAAGATGGAGTGAAGAGCACAGACTGAAAAGGGAGAGGGGTTCCTGGCTGTTCTTTTGCTTTGTTTTGTTTTTGTGTTTTTGTGTTTTTTTTTTTTGAAGCCATAAAACGCTTGCATGGATTTGAGAGTACATCTCTGCAGGGTGGGAAAAAACCTTCCCCAAACTCACAGGTATCAGAGGCCTCTGGGCACTTCCTCTGGGGCTACAAGACTGAAATAAATAGCATTCCTGCCATGCCCTGTGGTCTGGTCACAGGGTTTATCGTAGCTTTAGAGTGACATACCTTATCTCCTGTAGCAACAAAGATTATCAGGTCCTGAACTCCATCACTATCCACATCTGGAATCACTGACAAGGGAGTCAGCACAGTATAATTAGCTCCAAAGTCATTTGAGTGTCTCCACTGAACGTCCCCTAGAAGACAGAGTCATTGGGAAATGTTCACTAAAATGCACTTTCCATTGAGAGGCTTTAAAACACCATTGCTCCTCCTTGCAGCAAGCAACCATTTACAGCCCATCAGCACCACAAGGCAACCGCATTTATGCTCATCATGGGGTATTTTTGCATTTCTGCATTTCCAATGAGTGCCTGTATCCACGATTTCAGCTCATAGTGGAAAGTAACTCCAGCTGCCTGCACAAAGGCAGGCTAATGTCCTAGGCACAAGTCAATCAGCACTGCACAAAGAACAGCTGGCTTTTTTGTGTGTTACCTTAACAAGCTTTCCGGTACGTTCATGCTGTGGAGAACCCTTTCCTTTTAGCAAGCCAAAATCTTGTTGTTCTGTATTTAAATTTGTGCAGGCATTTTAAAATCATAAAGAGGCTGAATTCTGATCACAGCATTACAGCTACTCCTGACAACACATTTTCCTGCAACTTGACTCCTGCAAAAGTTTCAGGCCAACGTGACCCCTCACAACTCAGTTTACATCCCTCTGCTCTCCAGCATTTGAAGAAGGCCCACGGCACTTCAGACAATTTTATCTCATTTGCTCATAAATGTAGGTGTCAGAGCTTTGGCTTTACTCAGATACACTCTGCTGCTGGCGACTTTCCAGACACCGCTGGGGGAATTTGCAGCACAATTTGCTGAGAGAGGAGACTGGTGTTTGTTTTTTTCTTTTTAAGGAAGACTTAAGTGTCTAACTAGGTGCTCAGAGGGGAAATGCTTACCCTCCCCTTTAAACAGTATCCTATACAGCCATCAGCAGTTCAGGAATGAAAAGTAATCATGTTCTTTGTCATGAAGGCAGTTGTACTGGAAGACGAGGAATTACTACCCTACTGTCTGCAATAATTTAAGGCAGGCTGTATTGCCGGTGTGATTCCGTCAAAGCTTTTACTGAAACACTGAAAAAAGGTACTTGGATTTGTTACTATGACAACAGATATGAAACAGAAGAATGCCCCTAGGAAATAATGTGAAGGCAAAGAATTTTACCCCTGAAAACAACAAACAGACAAATTATGGAGAGAACTTAAGTTTTAAAAGACTATATCCTGGCTTCAGTGTAGTCCAAAGCTGCAACAGTAAAATCAGGCTGCTGAAATCCATATTGCAAGCATAATGCTTTATTATTTGCTGGCTAGACAGGGAAAATGATTTTGGAGGAAGGTCTCTTACTCTCTGGAAAAAAAGAAGTCTGATTTAACAAACACATACAGGTAACTGAGACAGCTTTAATGCAAAGAACTTAAGAACCTTTCATGCTCTAACACAATTCCCAAAGGGCATGAACTGTGAATCCAGTCCCACCTTGCTCTATTAACAGGAGATCTGACTATTCTGGCAGCCATCTGGAGTGCTACGATACTTCCTCGAGTCCAAGATCATTGCAAAAGCACGGCAACATAAACCAAGACAGAAATTAGACAAGAAATCCAATATGGGTGAAGGGTTTTGTTCTGTTTTGGGTCTGGAAGGAATAATAAAATTAGGACTTCAAAACGTCAGCGACTGAGTTCAGCTCTCACTCCAAGGAACCAAACTCCCTGCTGCCCCCGAGTGTAACAGTCTGCAGCTCACAGGCTACTGGAGCCAAAGGCAGGTGTCTTGTACTGAGCAGTGCTAAAACTCTTCTATGTCACTGCCCACATGTTTACTAAACACCTGTAAGCTTCTGGCCCTCAACATGTAGTGGATGTGCAGAACAATTCCCTGCTAGTTTTTTGTTTGTTTGTTTTGTTTTCGTTTTGTTTTCTGAACCTGCTGCTGGATAAAAGAACCACTGAGCAAAGAACTGTGACACGAAAGAGCCATTCCCTGTTCTTTTACATGTCGCTCATAATTTTATAGGCAGCTTTCTGCCTGTCACACATTGGCTGAAGACTTCTGGTTTATTTCGTGCTTTCTTGCATGGAAGATATTTCAGACATCTGATCATAGTGGCCCCCTTTCTGCCACATCCCTTTGGAGACCAGTGAGGACCAGAACTGCTCACAGGGTTCACAGTGCAAGCTACCAGAGGACAAGGTAAAGACAGAAGTGGTCATCACACGCTCTTCCTCTGAATGCTGCTTCTGGCCGTGGCAGAGACAATACCCAGCTACACAGACCTCTGCTTTGACCTGAAAAAGCTAATCTTAAGCTCCTGTGTCCCAGCCGGCTTGTTTATCTTCACGTGAAGGAATGTTAAATGTCCCACACAAACAGACGCATGCGATACCTGTGCTTTCCTTCTTGTTTGCTCAGGTCACTTATTCTGGCAATGAAGAAAGCAAAATTTGATACAATTTGGTTTGACAGAAAAGCATTAATTTTATCTGCATCTTCAGATCAAACATCCTACAGGCAGAGACTAAGGTAGAGGTCCCTGGAATCTCATCAGTCCTCCATGATGATGAATCATTAACAGTTAAATATTAATCTGGCTACTGCCATTAGTACAACATGATGAAAGTCAGACTTTGCCACTTTAAATAGGTTTAACCCGGTATTTTATTCTGATTTGCCCTCCTAACCCACAGTGAAAGTCTAGGAAACCCCTTTTAACCTACATAAAGCCACAGCAAAAATGTACCAAATATGTCAACCGCGGGGTTATTCAGCTTTCTGTCGGAATCAATTTTTCATCTGTTGCTTTTAATTTACCTGTGGAATGTTTTCCTACCACATTGTTCTTGTGACTTGTGGCTTAGCCTGGTTGTTTCTCTACGTGCTTGTGCTATTTCTTTGTGGTTGCCTTCAGTTACATGGCTTTGGCTCAGCTGTCACCTATCTACATTTTGACCTAAAAGCAACTACTTCATTAATGTCTATAAATATCCTGTGCTAAAGCCTGTTGAGGACGGAAATGGTGCTAAGATTGGTACAGAATCTTTCCAGCTGTGTGTGCGTTGTTCATTCCAGCTACAGTGGAAATTAAAAGCTGTTAATCTTTTCCTCAGATCCCTTTTTCCATTTTTTTCTCTTGCTATCTCTCTCTCCCTGTTTTTGGAAAACAGGGTGTAAGGGATGCACTACTGGATACAGAGGGGAGGATCCTTGGCATGTTTCCAAGAGAGAACATGCATTGTCTATAACCTTTGAAACAGTGACCCCCCAAATGGAAATGTATTTCAATCTTCCTCAGAGAGGAAGGTTCAAAGCATAACAGATGATCACTGCCCTGTTCCTAGAGAAGCACAGGCACTCTTTACCCTCACCCTTCCCCTTTTAGGCAAGGCAGTGAAGAACCCCCCATCTATAGGTGCAGAAATGAAGAAGGCCTTCCAGAGAAATCAGGCAAACCCCTGGACTACTGAAACAGACCCCTGAGTGCTTCTACATACTCCCCTTGATGACTTTAGATCTTAAATCCCTAAAACTCCCACGCTTCTTGCCATTGCAGGAACTCCTAGCGCTCACACAAAGGACTGAGAAATATCAGGGGTTCATGCCCAGCTCCCAGGAGCAAAAAGTAACATTCACAGCTAGTGACTGCTTCTACTGTTTTCAAAAGTTGTTGAAAAGTTGTTCTTGTAATACAACAGCTGGCACAAAACACCACAGCAGAGCCCAGTCTCTGGAACAGACAGGCTGAGAGAACAGGCAGTTCTCAAAGGCCCAGCCAATGGCTCTGGCAAGGTTTTCAAGATGATAAATGCCCTGCACATCATCCACGTACTGTCTTGTCATGTCGTGCTGATGTTCCCTGTTCCCAAGGTCTGACAGCCACCAGGTGAGGGATGCCAGCACCGTCCCCTGTGCCCAGCACTGTCCCCCTTGCCACTCACCTGTCTGGTTGAGCGCGGTGAGCGACGCCGGCTTCCCCACGACGAGGCAACCCGGTTCCGAAGCCTCCCCGAGCTGCTCGATGCCGCACTGCATCCACTCGACCTCCTTGGCAGCCGGCTTCTCCCACAGCACTGTGCCATTTTTGCCAGACACGGCAGCAAGAAAGGCACATGGAGAAGGGAGACCTGAAGAGAAGAGGCATCAGAGGGACTCCTGCCTGTGCCTACTTCCACTGCCCTGCACCTCCTGGGTGCTGCGCCTTGCCCCGTTCCCTAGCCCTTCCCAGCTAACCCCGTTTTCTCTCCCAGGCCCTTATCTTCATTTCTCTTCTAACAGAACCACACGCCACTTCTAACTTCATGACACGGAGGAGAATCAACACGATGGGCACTACTCCAACACCAGCACCCCCCTCAGGACAGCTGCCACAGCAGCCTCACTAATTACAACTAAAAGAGAAGGAGCAGCCCTTACTACAAGGCCTTTTGTTTCAGAATCAGCTACCTTCATCCAAACAAGTATGGTTGAAGTTGCTGCTGCCGTTGCTAGCTCTGAAAGCGAAGATGACATCTTGCACTTTGTCCTTGTCCACATCTTCTATGGCAAGAAACTGGTAAGCCACTGTAAAAGAGATCACAAGCCAGGCACTAGTGAGGATTGCCTCAACCAACAGCACAGCTAGCTGGAGGAAAACACAAATTCCTAGAGTCCTACTCACTGCTTCCATCTCTGACAGCAAAACATTAGGACAAATTGGCTTTTGTATTAAAAAAAAGGCATCTACATGAGTACTGAGGACTGGAAGTTAGTGCCAAAGGAATTTTTTCTCCATCCCTCAGAGGATTTGTCTCTTTTTATAGCCAGGCATCCAGAATTTGAACTATGCTTAACAAAGAACAACTCTGGTCTTGGTGTGGGGTTGCTATTCCCAAAATAAAAAAAGACAAACAAACAAATCATGAAACCCAGCCCCAGCTATATCATCTTACTCACTCTCAGCTAAAAGCACCCTTCTTTAGCTCAAAGTAGCAGAACTTTAGATTTAGGCATTAAAGCACAAAGTCCAGTCCCTGTTGGTGAACACCACTTCTGTGCTTATAGCATAAACGGCATACAGCCACCACACACAAGGTTAAAGAAAAGCACTGACAGAAGCAAACACCCAGTCACCAAGGCACAGTACAAAGGTTGAAGAGCTAATTGAAACAATTATAAATTTGTGCAGCTAATAAAAAAGCAAGGTACAATTATTCTACTCCCCTTCCTGTTAGCCATGAAGAAAAATTAGAAAGTCACACTGACAGGGAAAAGATGCTTAATGGTCCCCAAACCTAAGCACAACTTCAAGGGAACACTTCACAAACCCAACTGCAACAAAGATTTATTCCTAGATACCCTTCCCTATTTCTTTTATTCCAAACGAGAGCAGTCTGTGCCTTGTTAGTGCTTCAGAGCTGCATTTAATTTTTCAATTAGATCCCGTAAGCACCTCCTGGAAGGCCACTCCAATTATGACGGGCCTTTGCTTATCCAGGTCAGGTATTCACAGTTCTCGCTCCCGAGGGGAGCACCCCTGCAGGCCCAGCTCCAGATTGTGCTGAGGCAGAGAGCCGCAGTTCAAATCCACAACATGCAAGGGAACAGAACCACTGCTAAGTACTTATTCTGCTACAGTAAGCTCACCTGCATTTTCATAGTATTGGAACCATGTTCTTTCCGAAATAGGCCTCTCTGGGCAAGGAATGATAAACGAGAAAGCAAACACAATTATCAGACACAGAAATAATGAGATGAAGAAGGCAGCAGTGCGCCACCGGGACAGCCGAGACAGTTGTGATGACTGCTTGATGATAATTCTTCTCTCAACAAAGTTTTCATGGTTCTCTTGAGCTTTTACATCCTCTGTCTTCAGAGGGTGGATCTCAGCTTCTGCGTCTTTGTTATCCATCGCAGCTCACTCATTCAGACACTCTTCTCCTTCACCTGCAGGGGGACAACAGAAAGAGCAGTTAAAATACATTTTGGAATATAGAAAAAAATGACAAAATATTCTCCTGCTACCTGATATTCACACTGGGAACATTTAACAGGAGGTGGCAAGTCAGTGCACTGTCACACAGCTGGATAAAGCACCTCTGGTACTCGAGGTCTCCTACCCAGAGCAACGGGGAGAGGCAGCAGGACCCCGAAATAGCAGCGTTCGGTCTCCAGAGCAGGAAATCAGCACCGCCAGACCCAGGGCAAGGACAAAAGCGGTGATGGCTTCTGTGCTGAGGACCGGCTGCCTAGTGAAAAACACGCCAAAAGCTCCTTTTGCTGAAAAGACTTCTCACCACCTCCCGCGTATTTCAGTCTGACTCCTGGCTGGATAGGTGAAAGGAAACACTCATGACCTTTATTTCCCAACATAAAGATGTTCCCGGGTGTAATGAGCACATGAGCTTCCCGGGGAGAGAAACAAACACCAACGTATTCTGCGTAGGAGCAAAACAAAGCTATTCAGCACCAGCCCTGATGAGAAGCCACTTGCTAAGTGTTGCAACCCAGCCCTACAGCAGGCAAGAGAACAATTACTTTCCTCTCTGGAGGATAACAAAAGCACAAATTCAGACTAGAATTGGGCAAATTTGATTTCATCGGAATGGAAGAGGAGCTAACAGCTGCTATTTTCATTTCTCCTGCTATAAATCATAATCTATAATTAATGGAACTGCACTTGGGGAAGACAGGTTCCCCTTGCCACAAATAATCAAACCACTTTTCCTCAGCTTGACTGAAAAGCTCTTTCTGCAGGATGGGGCCAGGCTCCTCCCTCCCACTCCAGAGGTGGAGCAAAGTGCAGGAACTGCAACCAGCAGGACCCTTCCCATCAACTTTCCACTGCAGGAGTCAGGAGTTCTGAATTCACAGCCCCGGACCATCCGCAGTCAGCCCAAATGCTCAAAAAAAAAAAAAAAAGAGGTCACAGTAAATGAGAAATGGCAAATACGAGACTGAAGAGGACAGGCAAGGCGAACAACTTGGATCAACTTCTGGCACTCAAAGGAGCTCCTACATTCCAGAGGTAATCTCAAGGCAGCAAACTGTCAGCCTCTGTCAGGATACTTTGAGCTACAGCTACAGTACCACAGGGGTTTTTGCTGATTACCTTCTGAAAAGGAATAAAAGAAAACCTAGTCGGTTACAGAAGTCCGTAACATTACCCACGATAATAATAATAAAAACTAACTTTAAATGTAGTTTTCAGGCCTCTCTCTAATGTTTCTTTAAAAAAGTAGCAGGAGGAAAGAAATAAACAACTACACATTCCAGTAGCCTTGGAAAAAGCTGCAGAACAGTGTCATAAGAAGTTTTATCAGAGCAAATAAACACGACAAACCAAGCCAATTTTCCATTGCCCCACTGGTCACGTGCCCGGCTTGTCTGCCCGGGCGATTTACTTCCCCAGCAGAAAATAACTCCAGCTCCACACCACCACAGCACGCAGAGCGTTTGAGCCTTCACCCCGTGTAACGAGGGGCTCGTTAGGCTTCACGTCTGAAGGGGAACAAAACTACACCAAAGCAGAAGGCTGAGCACAACTGGTGAGCAGGACAGCCTGGCACACTGCTGGCAGCCACCTACTGGACGAGGCTGCAGCTCCGAAGCGCTTCAGCCTAAGCCCTCTGGCATTTGTTCTGAGACAGCACATCGAGTACAAGATCTCACTCCAGACAATTTAACTCGGGCTGCGCAATCCCACGCAAATTCAATTAAATCAATAGTGCAGAAGCTGCATCTTCCAGAGACCTCACTCTACGGACCCCATCTGCCCTTGCTGTCAGTCAACCAGCAACACCTGAGACAACTCCACGGGGCCGACTGCTTCAGAACCCACTGCAGCACCTGGCAGGCACTCAGCAATGGTGGGAAGACTGCAAATGGAGAGAAGAAAAGAAAGAGCTGTTTATGCTGACTCCCCCGGGCCTGCCCACGGCGGCAGCGAGCTGAGCACTGCTTCCCTGGCACGGCGGGGAGCCAGCTCTGCCCCAGGAGGAGCGGCCAGCCCTCGAGAGCAGGGTCAAGGTACGAGGCCGCAGTCACATGCTGAGCAAATGATTTACAGGAGAGGAGCAACGACAGCCTCTGCCGGCCCGGTAATGGGGGAAGAAGGCAGGAATTGGTGCCGTGACCTCTCCCGTGGTGAGGCAGATGGCTTGTGCTGCACCAACATACCTGCTCTCACCGGCAGGGACAGGCGGCCCCTCTCCAACACCAGGGTGACGGCCGTGCTGGGGCCAGAGCGCAGCCCGAGCAGCCTGTCCAAACACAGCAGCCACGGGGAGGGAAGCCAGGGAACTTCTAGGACACAGTCGAGTGCTTCCAGCACCTGCAGCTCCTCCTGAAAACAGTGCACAACGGAAACCAGGCTCCTCTCCCTAGGCCCCGATGGGCATCACCTTAACGCCGTGCTGACGGCGGGTTTCTGAGTCACTCTAAATGACACCACTGCCATTAGGCTGCGATGAGAACAATTTAAAAAAAAAAAAAGTGATAATTATACTGACAGCCCCAGCAATTCCCCTCCTTTGGCAGCACCAGCCCTAGGAGCCACGGGTTACAAACAGCCCTCCTTCCCTTCAAAGCAGCTCCTTTCTCTTTTCATTCGGGGTTTGAACGCTGCCCTTCGCACCCCTGCCAGAGCATAGGGAGTGCTGGAACAACGGCCCCGAAGGTCAGCGGCAAAGACTCGGACAATGCAGGAAATCCCACTGCCCACAGCTGCCAAAGTACATGCTGGCAGCACATGAAACAGACTGATCTTTGAACAACAAAGAACTCCGGTAATCAGTTTAATTGGAGACAAGCAGAAAACGATCCTGGGCCTTTCGGGAGCGTCACCGCCCTCCCGCAGCCGACATTTTGTCTCCCTCTGGCAGAGGGAGATGTAACTCACTGCGACTTCCAAGGCACCCGAGCACCTTGCAATGAAATACGCTGCTACCTGACCTCGTGCTCCTGCATTATTTACACATGCTGCCCGTGCTACACCTCGTGGCTAGTACCGGCCCTCTGCTGGGGGACGGGACGCCTCACCACGAGAAACCATCGGGAAAATCTCCCTAGAAAAGGGAATAATTAGGTGCTGCACACGACCGACGTACCCAGAGGGCTCTGTACCTCGCACGACCTCCTTCGCTGGGGCACGCTTCCATCCCCAAGCTCTGAAGGCCATTCCCCCACAGCAGCACAGCGAGCACCAGCTGGCCCTGCTCAGGACAGTCCCTGCTGTCCCCATTCTCGTCCCACGGCGCCACCACTGCTCTCAGGACAAGCGCAGTCCCCCAGCGTAACTCACCTTCGTGGCGCACCCACCTTCCTCTTCTCCTGAAGCTACAGCTTGGAAGATCTGATCTGAACCAAACCTGTGAAACTCGCGCAGCAAGCGGTCAATGCCAAGCTACACCTAAATCTAAGGGCAAACTGTCATTATCAGAGAGCTCGAGAAGCGCAGAGAACCACGTGAAGCCAGATGTACGATAACCGGGGACACAAATCATTTAAGGATGAGTGTGATGGAAGGTTTAACTCATTTTCCACCCATAAAATACGAAACACATTCCTAACTACAGTAATCTCACAAGCTGCCAGTTCTTCCTGGAAATTCTCTAGCAATATATCAGACCTGGATCTGCTGTTCAACACGTTCCCATTTTTCACAGGGTGATTGAGTCAGATTAGGACTGGCCGTTTTTGTACCCCAAACGCAGCACTTGTTTTTTTGTCTTTTTGTGGTGCTATTCTTTACAACACCTTACAGGTTCCTTTTGTGCCAGCAGGAACTGCTGAAACCCCACGACGACCAAACAGCTTCCAAAGGCTGCTCTGCTAAGATGCAACATTCTCCTCGGGGTTGTCTTCCAACGCTGGCTGCACCGCGCAGCACTGCAGTGAGCTCACTGGGCAGTCACCTGCTGCAACAGCAAGAAATTAACGACAAAACATGCCAATTTTTTCCCTTTTCTGCAGTCCTACTTACACCGGGATCCAGTCGAGAGGAAATACATTAAGATTTCCTCAGATTGAGATTTTCCTCTCCAAACGCAGACTGCCCTCCATACACAAGCTTATCATTCTGCTGGGTCACCTGCAGCTCATAACTCTCTCTCAACACAAAGTCCCAGCCACCGGCTCACAGGGAGAGCTGCTGCAGGCAGATCATCCCCTTCCCATGCCATGGGGTGTCCCCAGCTCCTTCTGCCACCCCAGCAGCCTCTGTAAGGCCATGGTTTGAAGCTCAGACCTCAGGGCTCAGACACAGCTGCACTGCTGCTAGTTGTCCTCCCTCCCTTCCCACATTCCTGCTGGTTTCCTTCTGTTACCACCAGGTGCTTCTTAAGTGATACTTCACCCTCCACGACAGCCACAGCTAACTCCAGAGAGCAGTCACGGTAAGAGAATTGGAAACTTCTCCGGAGCACCACCAGATGTAGTCTCGGGGAGTGACACCCCTGTCATTTGTAGGAGAAAAGTCACGTTTTCCAGGGCAGTTTTCACTGCAGTCACGCGTTCAAGTGGAGAAACTTGATTAGTTTAGTCAAGAGCAAGGCCTGGGCCAGTGTTTTTCCAGGATGGCAATGGGAAAAACATCATCCTGAGACACAGCACTGAAGAAGAGCACCAAAGCTGCAGAGCTACGTGGAACTGATTACAGGTTAGGCCACTAATAATAACCAAGCAACAAACACACGGGCAATTTATCACCCCAGAACGTGTAAGCGCCTCTGGTTCAAAGCCACTCGCCCTCACTGATTGCTGCAGACCCCTTGCGTCAGCCCCAAGCGTGCTAATTAGCGAGCTGTGCCAGCCTGCAGCGGCAGGCACATCCCCACCGCATCCACACGGCCTCCCCGCTGCCAGGGGCTGAGCAGGGGAGCTCCTTCAGGGGGATCACCGGGCATGAAAGCTCTTTGGAAGATGCTGCAGTGGTTTGACGTACATTTATTAAAAAGAACAAGAGGAATTACGTTTTTTAACTCAAGAGCTTGTTCCACAGATCTCCCCGTACTGCGCAGGTCACAGACTGGCCACGGCCAAGCGAGGTTTGGGGCAGCACCGAGCGATGGCCTTCTGCCACCTGCTGCTGTCACTGCCGGCCACCTCCGGGACAGACCCCTCTTTCCTCCCCCAGAAATTGCCGTTTGTTTGTTTTTTTCCCTTTTTTGCTCTCCCAGGAGCTGGCCCCGCTGCCGGGCTGTTAGAGCAGGGCCAGGCACCCGGGGCTGGCTCCAGGCCCCTCTGCTCCAGGCCCAGGGCTCCCAGCAGTTAGCGGGGAGTTTTCGCTTCCCAAAATAGGGTGAAAAAAAACAAGGTGGGAGAGCCCCACTGGGGACACTGAAGCGTTTTATTCCTGCCAGAAACGTGTTAATTCACGCCTGCACACCGAGCCTGCGGTCTGCAGAGGACAGAAACGTTCAGTGGGGGCTGGAACAGCGCTGGGAGCTGCGGGGCCTCCGTCTGCCTTCACAGGGTCACCCCACGGAGCGGTTTGGGTCGGAAGGACCCCAAAGCTCCCCCAAATCCCCCCGTGCTGTGGCCAGGACGCCTCCCCCCGGGGCAGGGCGCTCAGGGCCCCGTCCAGCCCTGCCTGCAGCACCCCCACGGCTCGGGGCACCCCCAGGGCTCTGCGGGCCCGGTGCCAGCACCTCAGAGCCCCCCGGGCAGAGCCTCTCCTCCCGGGCAGAGCCCCCCCTCCTGCACCCCCAGCCCCTCGCCCCCCTCCTGCCTCACCCCAGTCCCTTGCAGGCCGCTGCGAGCTCCCCGCGGCGCCGCCTCCCCTCCGCCAGCACCCCCCGGACTCCCCCGGGACCGACAGACAGCCACGGACACACACACAGCCAGACGGACACACACTGCCCGCACTCACCCCGTCCCCTCCGCCTTCCTCCCCCTCCGCCGCTTCCCGGCTGGCGGCGGAAGCCCCGGCCCGGCCCCGCCCCGGGACCGGAGGGAGGAGGCGGAGGCCGGGGGGGGAGCGGCGGGGCCTCAACGCGCAGCACCGGGACCGGGACCGACACACGGGTCAGCACCGGGGGGGTCCCCGGGCAGTCCCCGCCGCCCCCCCGGTTCCCCCCCGAGCCTGCCCGGTCCCTCTCTGCCCGTCACACAGCCCCCGGCGGGGCAGGGCAGCCGCTGCTGGCCTCCTCTGAGCCTGCATCAAGCCCCGGTTCACCCTCCGGGCACAGCCCGCAGCCGGTGTTTGTTAAAGTTTTGGTCACCCTCACAAAATCCAGAGCTGCTGACAGAGGGGCACAGCAGGGCTGAGCACCGTCTGCCTTAATGGGAGCAGTGAGGCAGCTCCCAGGGGCTGGAGACTTAAAAATGAGGTGGCTGGGCACTAAAAGGGATAAGAAACCCAATCCTCTCCATTTAACATACGAGAAAAAATTAATGAAATTGGAATTAGCACTACAGATGATCGCAAACTCCCATTGTGCAAAGGGTCAGGTAAAATCTTTTCCAAAAGCATCACAAAGAGGACAGCAGCTCAGCTCCCCACCTGCCGCGCTCACCGCATCACAACACACACGGGGCGAACGCCGGCCTGAATTGAAAACGATCGGTCAGCTTTATTTATTCCTACTAAAACAAAACCTGTTAAACAGTACGTAACTCTGTGTCTCTACAAACTCACAGCTATCTGCCAAACAATAAAAATTCAAAACTACAAAAGATGAGTTGTATTCAGTAAATATAAATGGGAAATTTAGGCTTTGTGTAGAATGTTTATCAGACTATTTACAGTGCAACACAGATCATTTGAGTTCAGATCTCGCCAGCTTCTCTCTCTTCTGATCTCTTGGAACGAGATTTGCCATTTGTGCTCTCGTGCCGCCTCTCAGAAGAGCTCTTCTCTTTTCTCTCTCTGTCTCGGGACTTCTCTCTTGAAGATCGATCTCTAGAAGATCTGAAGTACAAAGTAAACCATTGCTATAAGCTCCACAGATGAAAGAAATTGAATAAAATATGCACAAAACATCAACATTTTTCCTAACAGGGCTATGACATAACACAAGTTTCTTACAAAAACATGCCCAGGGACTGTAACATCAGTAGTGTTGCCCAAATAGAAGCCCCGGTCCCTCTGCACACCTGAGTGTTTCACATAAAGCTTGCAGTGCCCAGTGCCCAGCACAGCCCCTGTTAGCCTCTCCTTAAGAGTAAGCCTTTCACAGCTGCTGCCACAGGGTCCCTCTGAGGTGTTCCCATTGTGCCTTGCTAGTTTACTAGGCTGTACTGAAGCACCAGCAATTTCTTCCTCACCTGTCATTCAGCACTGTTTGTGTCTTTTATAGAGGTTTTTACGGGGTTACACTTTAAGCTATCAGACTTCTGCTCAACTGCTTTAAATACCAGCTGTATTCTTTGGATTCAAAGGCTTGCTCAGGCCTAGGCTTCTGTCACTCTGCATCTGACAAGCAGCCATCCCAAGCACCCTGAGTTCCAAGTCAGGATGATACCAATTTGTAATTTCGAGCACACAACAGGCAAATCTTTGCACAGCCTGCTGAAATGATAGCTACAGATTTTCAACAGTGCTTCATTGTGTCAGCCCACACAGCATTAAGCAGAGGCTTTCATACTAGAAACAATCCTAAAAGGCTCTTACCCTGTATGATTCATGCCAACTGTCAGAAATCTGCTTATCAACTAGGTGCTGGCCCTTAATTCTCTCTAGCAGCCCATACGCCTGTGGAACCAGGCAGAAGCTGTCAGAGACCCTGCACAGCCAGCAGGTTGTACTCTAGGACTCAGCACACAGGTCCTACTTCGTAGTCACAAGAAGAGGACCTGGCAGGCATCTTACAGGTTCCAGCTTTCCTTCGTGTTGGTTTTAAGGTTTGGAACTCTTGCACAATTACATTAAAACCTTACAGCCCTCTGTATCTTGAGCCACTTCATTTTCGTTACTTTAAATTGTGTCACTTAACTGGAAGACAAGAAACAACATGAGTGTTTGATTAAATTAACTCTTTTCCTGTCCCCACAACAGGCCACGCTCTCCATAGTTCTCTTACCCTCAGACCTCCAGATCCCGTGACAGGCTATTTCTTTATAGAACCAAGACTTCAGACCAGCAGAACCAGAATGTAGGTTTTGTTCACTTTGAGTGAAAACAGAAGCTACACCCTTTTCAGGGAATAACGCTTTCCTGTTTGTTCATTTTGCTTTGTTTTCTTAAACTGACACTGGTCTCTCCCCAGCTCAGTAACTCTGTGGAGGTATGTCAGCTAGCCAGTCCTCCTACAATCTCAGTGGGCTGATTGAATGTGTTCAAGGTTTTCGAAGTAATCCCTTACCTGCTCTTTAGTAATAGTTATTACAGGGTCTTCCTCACTTCCTAATTGTCCAAACTTCTTTTCTTTATTTTTCATGTTCAAGACAGATTTAAAAAAGGACTTTAGTATCTCAGCCATTGGAGAATCAACAGTATTCACACACACACACACCCCCCACGTATTAACAGACTTTTTTTCATACCATTATTCCCCTCCCCTTCATCGGGTATTTTTAAAATATGTTCTTTCACCCCTTAGCTAAAGTGACACAAGGCACACAACAGTAGGTTTGTTTCTTGAATTGTACTTAAACGGCGGTGCCTAATCAGGTGAGACACTCCTTAAGCACTCCCCTATTAAGTAAGGGCATTAAAATAAAGGCTAAATTCTAAATTCAGCAAGCACCTGGGGGTAAACTTGCTTCTGGGTTTGGAAGGGCTGTAAGGAAACACGTGGTTTCATTTCAATTTTTCCTAATACTCCTACATACACATGCCTGCTTCAGCCTTCCTCCAGCACAGGGGGCGTGTTGCTGAGTTTCAGAAGAGGCTTAAAGCCTTTTCTCAGACTACAGGGTTTCTCCTCAGTGACAGAATGGTATAACTCCTCCTTCCAGCTGTTTTTCTCCCTCCCTCACCCAATGGAGATTTTTAAAAATCTCTCAACTAGCTTTTTTGTTACCCTAATAGAAGGCCTCCCCCAGTTCCCAAATCATACTCGTCCCTTCCCCATGCCAGCACTGAGAGCAAGAAGCTGGGAAGCAGAAGGTAAACACAGAAATGTAACGTCAAAACTGCCTCTGCTACTTGGGTTTTACATGCCTGGGGAGGCTGAGTGAGCACCAGCATGACTATGAGCTGCTGCTTATGCAAGAAACCCAGCAATTTCTCAAGGCTCAGCACCACAGTTCGGGGAACGACAGTTTTATCTCTTAGACTTCACTCTCCAGCTGGGACCTTGCTGCACAGGCACTGTGCCCGTGTGAGGCCATCTACAGACTGCCACTGGGGAATACTGCTTTGGCCCAGGAGCTGGTACAGGGCATGTGCAGCTTCTAACTTGAGAAACCCGTCAGACTCCTGCTCACTCTAAGGATCAGAGGAGGTTCTCTGTGATGCCAGGGACTCCCCTTTGCAGAGAAGCACTTGTGTAAGGAATACGTACTTGTGTTTTGAACTCCTGTCTCTGGACCCCCGCCGGTGACCTCGGCTGTGGCTGCGGGAACGGCTCCGGTGGCGCCTGTGCCGGTCTCGGGACCTGGAGCGAGACTTCCGCCGTTCACGGGAAGCTGACCTCGAGCGCCTCCGCCTCCTGTCCCGAGACCGTGATCTGAAGGGGACACAGACTGCCTCAGGCTCCGGAGATGGGCCAGTACAACCCCTCTGTACACTGGCACCCATCAGACATTCCAGAGCAACACCTACCCCGAGCATCAGCCCTCACCCCTTCAGCCAGACCCTACCGGCACAGATCGCCCCCCGGGTGAACATCCTCCTCCCTTCCTGGGCTCACGCTACCAACAAAACACCAGAGGGTAAATTCAAGTTGATGGGGAGCTTATGAAAATTACATGCACCACTAACATCAGCATATGGTGATGCCCAGAGTACAGCCTACCAACTGTAATATTTTGCCTCACTTCAACTGAAGGAGGAGAAGGGAAGGCAAAATAAACCTCACGTGAAATTACCGCAACCTGTATGGCAGCCTGCCAAAAGGAGCCCCCCTTGTGAAAGTACTGCACTTTCAAAACTGATTTGTTTCAATCTGCTCTAAAATCAAAATAAAGGATGCCAATGTATGTAGGAAACAGGACGGAAGATGACCTCCAGGTATGCGATCACTTATGGAATGCTGTCATACCATAAAGGCAAGCTCTTCACAGAGATGTTGGGGCTTTCATCTTGAATCTTTCTTTTAAAATTATTATTATTCTTATTATTACTTACATCTGAAGTATTATATATAATAGATACATTTCAGATACAAAAACTATCAAGGGGTATTAGACATTTATTGAAAAAGGTACCGAGTGTGTTCTTAGGCTGGTATTCTGGAGCACACAGCACCCTCTGTCCCACCCAGGCTAGCCAGCAGATGCTTTCTAGTCCAGCGGGTGACATTGGGTTGCACAACCCTGCAGCAGTGCCCAAGCAGTAGCTTCTATTTCTTTCAGGGAGCATAACAAAATGACTGTGGCACAGAATGAACTCCCTTTATGAGACCCATGAAAAAAACACAGTAATTAGATAAAAACACAAATAGGCATTTAGGAGAACTGCACTCACCTTCGACGATCTCTATTTCTTGATCCAGACCTAGAAAAGAGAGGAGAGTTAAGTGAGAGAAGGCATGGTATAGTCAGTGGGTTTGTTCCCCATAAAGCCCATCCACCTGGTAGCTTTCCCACAGAAGCAACAGCAATATGACAATTAATATGTCGTTTAAAAAAGCTTGCCATACAAGCCAGAAAACATTTTATTAGCTTCAACTGGGGGCAGTGGGGTGTCACAGTATTGTCTAAAACTGAAGAACACTGCAGAAACACTGGTTTCTACAGGGCTCGTTTGTAGTTTCCCAACTCCATGCAGAGCTTTCTGTGAGAACATAGAAGACCTACAATCCAATCCCAGCCTCTGTTAGTTAATACACCACTACGATGCACCTTTCCAACCCCTAATTTGCTGCGTGTATCCAGCATACACTTTTTACCATCTGCAGTCTAACATCAGTGAGATGAACATTTTCATGTAACAGTGCCACTCTCCAGTCAAAGACTGGCCAGACACTGAATATTCTGATTTTGGTTCCTCTGAGATAGTTGAGGTTTGAGTAAAGGAAAAGTACAGTGTTTTCTTACTCATTGTGAATATTTGAAACATTAGATGTAAAGTTGCAATTTTTTTCTGTTTTGGAAAGATGAGCTAGAAAAAAAAAAAAGAGGAAACAAACACGGGAAGAATTATTACTGAAAAGTAAAAGAGATATACTGAAAATGCTTCATCCCATATTATAAAGCATCTCCAGAAGAATCATCCAGGTCTCTTTCTGTCTCGCATGTCCATGGCTTCAGAGCTCCTTTATGGAGCTCTCAGCTTACCTGTAAGCATTAGCTTTTGACAGTCTGTAAATAACATTACAGTTCTTTCAACTCCTGCAGCACCCTTGCTCAGAACCACTCGAGGAGCCACTCCGCCTGAAGGACAATGCCTTTCCTTTTTCTCCATGGCCACATTCGAAGCCAGCCTACCTCCGAACATCACAGACTGAACAGCCTCTTTCTGCTTTACTTGAAAAGCAGCCAGCCTCTGTTTAGTGACTTCGCCTTGAACCCTTTACTTCTCCCACTGCATACAGACTCACAGGGGATGCTCCAGCTACACAGCCATGGAGCCGTTTGGCTGCGTACAGGAGATGCAGCTGAAAGTTACACACAAATAAAACTAAAAAAAGAGAAGAAGTATCTATTTTGTTAATACATTTTAAAACCATACATGGATAAGACAATATTAAAAGAATCAATATGCCCTGACGTCCCTTCACAATGAACAGGAGAGTTCAATCGTGGTAGAAAGAAAAACCAAGAGTTTAGAAAGGGCTTCAAGTAAAAGGAGTGTAAACCAGGTAGAGCTGACCTTGGGAGTCAGGTGAATAAACCTTGCACGACAAGACCAGGCCACGCATGACAAGACCAGATGAAGGCAAAGCTGATAAACCAGGAGAGCAAGGCAATAGCTACACACCCACTTTCTCACGTAACAAAAAGTGACAGAGCAGCAGGACACACTGGAGAGGCCTGGCAGGCAGTTGTATTTTTTGATGGTTGTCGTTACTCCAAGTTCTTCATGTTCTTTTCCTCCTGATCACTTTATTCTGAATCACTGGTGCACATATCCACACAAAGCTATTCCACATCCCCTGAAAGAAGCCTGGTCACCCTTCTGTGACTACAATCTGAGCAGGAGTGCACACAAACTCCTGATAATCACTCCATAACGCTAAGCTTTGGAAATTCAGGAAGCATCCAAAAAAGCTGCACTTTCCTTACTAGCCGAAATCAGGATACATCAGGACACAGCAGATGAATGCTGCCCAGCCAAGTCAAAAGCTGCGCTTTATTATTTTTTCTGTCCTGCACGACAGAGGCTATGTGCTGAGTTTCATAACCTATGTTTTGCCTAACTTACTAAAAAGGAAATCCATTCAGCAACTCCATGGTCTTGTTTGCTGGTGTACTTGGCAAGCAAATACTGCTGTCTGCCCTTCCAAACATGCCAGCTCTCCAGAGAATTTCAGTCCTAAGGGATCACTGGGTAGCAGTCACCAGCAACACCACAGAACAGAGAACTTCTCTGCATTCACCACTAGGACCACTAGGGGCAACAAAACCATTCACTCATTCCTACGTGGAAAAGAGTTTATTTGACAAATTAATAACGTCTATAAGGGTTAAGAGTTCTTCAAACCCATCTGCAGGCTTCCATAATGTGTCACAGTGCCTAAAAGCCACCAAAGACTTCTCAAAGTCAAGTGGCATTCTTCCTCTTGCTGAATAACCCCCCTGAAGACGCTGCACATGAAGACAAAACAATAAAAGTTATGCAGGAAACGTGCTTTCTGTAGTTCCTTAAGTATCAAGTTCTGCTTAAGACAGGTAGTCTTTTAAGTTGCTAGAAGTCACTGATCAGTTTTTGTCAGAAAAACACGCCTGTAAGGATGGCATTGCACAGCACCCAGAAGGGCAGGTGCTTTGAAATCAAGAAATCTGGGCTCTAGTCCCAGTTGACATTAAGCATCCACTGGGAAAATTATTTTCCTTCTTTGTGTCAAGTTCCCATTTTAGAGAGGAAAACAATTTGACCTCCCCTATACATCACCCCTGGCTCCATTAAAACATGCTTTTTTTTGACATCTGAACAGAGAATCATAGAGGTGCCTCCAGACAGAGAGAGGGAAAAGGCCGGCCACAGACTTTAATTGGTGCAAAATATGAAACCAGCAAGATATCAGACACCAGGCCAACTCACTGCAATTCTTAACTGTTATATTTATAACATGAAATATTCAGAAATCCCTTACCAGATGCATCCATACGTGAGCTACCTGTGCTGTGAACACAAGAGGCTCCTCAACTCCCAGGAGCTGTGTATTTCAAGTGTGTTCCCAAAATCTCACATGCCACAGAAAGAAGAAAGCAGAGATGGGAGGTTGGGGAGATGCAGACCAAGAGTGCTCTTCCTGAAGGCAACTGCTGGGTTGAATCAATTTCATGCAGAAACAAACTCCTGGAATACCAGAGGCTATGGAGACAGACACTCTCCAGGTTAGAGGGGTCCTACTGTGAGCCAGAACAAGCCTACCATGAAGCAGCTGCGTGGGAAGATGCTTCTTGTCTCACTGCCATCTTTGTCTCCAGAACACCAACACCATCAGTCCCGTTCATCTGACTCTTGGGTTCAGCAGCCAGTTCCACATTCCGTAGCTCCCAAGTACAACTGCACTACTGACAACCTTGCACAGAGACCAAAAAGCTGCAAGGCTCATCATAAAGTGCCGCAGTTCAGCAGAAAGCTGCGGCATGAACTAGCACTTCCTATGACACCAGGCAATCCCCAGTGAGAGAACCCAAATAAAATACTCAAATCAGGGAACGCATGACAATTTGGAGCTTACATCTTCATGCACCACAATTGCCAAGCCCCAGACCACAGAAAACCAAGGTCCTTCAGTTCTGGGACTTGTTTGCTAGCATTTCCAGAAACGTATATCCAGAGGGCAGCACTACCTGAGACACACTGCAGTTATGTAGCTCATATGCCTCAGAGGACGCCTGAAACACACACCTCAGTTGACACTGAGGGTCAAAAAGAACTCTCCAAATGCAGCAAGGTGTTTTTTTTCAGATTCAAATGTAAGACTGAGGAGAAACATGAGGTAACTGGCAAAAAGCTGTGACAAGAACAGCGCTCCTACTCAGCCACGTCCTCTGTGTGACCACCACCAATAAATAACCGCTCTCTTCATGCCAGGCTGTTTAACCGAGCTGTTTACACACACGGAAGAATTAGTTCTTCCAGTTCAGCTGGCAAGAGGCAGAAGAACTCGTCATGAGAATACCAATGTGGTAGCCACTCCCAGGCTCCAGGATTACACGTGTTTGAGCAGAAGGTGACACACACGGCCACAACTGCCACAACCAGCCACTCCTTGGGATCCTTCTGAGCAGGACAGCCCAGAGACGTCCTGGAAAGCATCCTCCAAAGCTGTGCCAAACGTACCTCACTGCTATTGTAGAAAAGTTTCTGAGTAAGTCAGGCAGCCTGCCACCTGGCTCATGGATACTAGCTCCACTCTGCTGTCATCTCCTAGCCCAGAAGCAAGAAGGACTACCCAGAGAACTTTTGCATGACAAGAGCCATCTGAGCAGACCTGGCACTCGTTCTAAGTTTTCCCACTTGGATGCACTAGGTGAGGTCATTTCATCCAGACTCCCAGCCACAGGGACTAGACCAACGTAAGCCTGAAGACTGCACATCTTCTGAGCTTCTATCTTGCAGATACACAGTGGGGGTTAAAATAATACACAGTCACTTTAACGTGGGGATTCTGTGCATTTGTTTTCATTCCAAATTGAACGCCAAGGTGTTCACACAGCATCCAGCGCATGTCCAACAGTTGATCCAGCAGCACATGCTGCTTTCCTGCAATACTCAGATACAAGAAATTATTTTAATAACTGTTTGTTTTATGAAGCTGGTTTTGACTTTCACCTACCGTCTGCCCATTCTCTCCTCTCGTTCTCTCTCTTCTCTCCGTCTCAAACGATCCTGGTTTCTCTTCTCTTGCTTTTCTGCCACTGTTTTCTAAAAAAAAATTTACATCTTATTTCAGCCATACGGTAACAGGATAGAGATCTGCAGGGAGTCTATGCACGTAGCAAGACAGGGACCTGTTTCATGGTATTTTATGTGCTAGTCCAGATCTCCATAAAGATTCTCATTTTCCTATGATGCACTAACATGCATCAGCCCAAGAAATGTCACTCACAAATCTGCTGTGCTTGTGCTCTAAGTGATGAGCCCACAGGCTTTGAGGCAAGGGTCTGTCTCACCACAATTATACACAACAGAACAGTGCCCTGGTCTTGTGCCATAATCAATCAAGGCATTGACCTCAATAGTCTGAGGAGTATGGCAAAGGAATCACCACTCTTACTCCAGCAGGTTAAAGGTTCCTGCTTGCAAGCAAGGCTAGTACCACCTGGCCATTACAAACCATTCCAGAAAACTGCTGATCAGCACTTCAGCTACCACAGACCTCCTTCCTTAACAGCACTACATGGAACTCCAGTTAAAGCGTTTCATTAAGAGGTCTCGAAGTGCTCTTCGATAGTCAGAAAACTCAGTGACAAATTTCAGCCAAACCAATGAGAAAGACCATGAGTACAGCCACATGTAGTTGAGGAAGAAGTTACAGCAGCGGTCTAATTTGACTAATTCTAAGGGTACAACATTAGTTACCCAGAACAGACCGCACGATGAGGCTAGGCAAACTGCCATTTGAAGTTTTCAGGATTCAGAAATCAGAGATTTCTGGACTTATACAAGGGCTCTGAAAAGAATTCTATATGAGCTTAATGTAAATGTTGAATATCCTCAGAACTGCAAGAAGGATTAAAACAGACAAGATTACCCGCAGCTGATCCAACTTCTCACGAATCTGAATGAAACCCAAGTGTAATTTGCCTCCAAAGTGGTCAGCAAGACGCCGGTCATTGTCATGGAGACCCAGATACGCTGAACAGACTTCACACACACGCAGCTTCTGCTGTTGGAAGCTGGATGCAGGCATTGAATTTCGGTATTCTTCCTGAAGGAAGGAAAAAAAAAAAACAGGCAAATGTCAAGGAGTTCTTACACAACCTCAACCCTCTAGGGTAATTCCTGCGAAAACCTACACTGCTGCTATCAGGGATCATAAAAGCACCCTCATTATAAAGGAGGTGCCATACAAAACACTTTGCAAGCGCAGCTGCCCTGCTGGTCTATCCCTGCTAGTAACTAGTGACCAGATCTTTCAGAGGAAGAACTGCCTCCCCCTCCAAGTCATCTCTCTTCACCAGATAAACGTTTCTAAAGAGCTTTTTTTTTGTCTATCACATTACACCGCCAACTACTTGCCAGCACATTGCCGGAACTGAAAGAGGAGGTGCTGGCAAAATAAGAAGAGAGGTAGGACCTGCCCAGCTGTTTATCACACAGCTCAACCAGCTGTTACAATTCCCAGAACACCACCATACCTCTGCCTCTTTCTTTTTTGCTCGGACTTTTTCCACTTCCATCAGGATCTTTTGAGACTCATCAACATTTCCTTCAGCTCCCAGCTGCTCAGCTTTAGCTAGGAGTTTTCCAATGTCTTCATTCAGTTCATGCACTTTCTCTGCCTACAGAAAATAAGAATTATTTTTTTTTATAAGACAAAAAGCTTGCCAAAGATTGCAGGACAACTTTTCCTTTTTCTTTGAAACAGAAAACCTGTTTAACATAAATAAGCCACTGCTGAAGATCATCATCAATCTCCAAAAGTCAAAGGAATCCCAACAAAAAGATGTTGGTAGGCTAAGTACAGGCAACAGTTCTAGACAGGTAGTAAAGGAAGTAACCATAGGTAGACAGGACATCATCAGTTCTGCTGCAAACAGTGGCACATTCATGGCTTATTGGACAGGAGAGAATCCACAAAACCAGCTTTGGAAACGTGTTTTGTACTGGCCCCATGAAGGAAGTTCCCAATGAGGAAATTACATGAGCATTTGCTACATGAGAAGACAACAAATCACAGGATAGATTTATTATCCTAAGCTGTTACATGAACACTGAATAGGGGACAGGAAACCTATATACCTTATAGACGTGCTAAAGCAACATCTTTTAGAGTTCATATTTTACCCTACTCTAGCTCTCGGAACCAGACACAAGAACAGCCAGAGCAGCATTTGAGGGTGATGACTGGAATCCAGCCAGTCTTTGTGGAGCACAGCTTCCCACTATCAATGGTGTCAGGGGACAGCAGAGCACCAGTGCTCTTGCACAGCCTTTCAGAACAAGGGTTTAACGAGAGGATGATACCTTTGCAGACACTTCAGCACTGATCTCTTCCTGTGTCTCAGCCAGGCGTTTCTTAGCCAGTTCTGTTCTCCTATCACACTCAGCAATGAAGGATTCCAGGTGATCCATAGCCTGCACATTCAGAAAGAGAACTGTGAACCAAGATGCTCTCCATGTGTTAGCCAATTTGACAGCCAACAGCTAGCTGGTGCAACCTCCGTACAGCGCACAAACAACTTCAAGAACAGATGCCTTCAGAAAAAAAATGTAAAAAGCTTTGCAGAAAGTCAAAGAAAAAAAACACCTGCCCTAATGTCTGTCATCTGTCTGGAACCTGACACTGTTCCTTTACTCTGCCATATAACAGAATTCACAAATAACTGCTGCTTTGTACTGCACCTTCCGTTACATGAGCAACGGGTGCAGAGATAAAAAGCACTGCATGAAATCTGAAGATGACTGCTCTTCTCCTAGACTCGTACCATCAGAGAAAGCTAAATCTGGCCAGAAGTGAAATCACAGAGCAGAAGGCTTTTAACATTAATTCTTCTTCTGGGACAGGCCATTAGGTTACAGTGACCTGGTACAGAGCAGCAGGTGTGGGATGCAAGGAATGCCGTTAAGAGCCTCCCAGGTAGCTGGACTAATGGGGTTGCAAGGGCCATAATTACGTTTACAATTTGATGTCGGCATCAAGCTGACATTTGGGAAGGGGCTGCACGTTCTTGCCAGACAATACGTCAAATAATAGGGTTAGCTGAAATACCCACCAACTTCTATTGTTCAACCAAATAACTCCAAAAACCATCCTCCATACTTACATCCAGCTCAAAAAACAGGTCTCTCTCTTTACTTGCAATCTCATAGTCTGCCCTCAATGCCAAGTCATGGATCTTTGTACACTCTCCCAGGTCCATTCGCTGTTGAAAAGAAAAAGGAAAATTAATGTGAGAATCCCCCCTCATTATGGCAACAAGCAGCAGATGCTTAACTCGTGACAGGTGCACAATATCAAAGTCTCTTCAGGAAGAAGAACTTCCTCTTAAACTGTCATAACAGAACCAGCCAGAAAAACCACATGCTTGCTAGAACCACTCTTCTAGGAGTTCCTAGGACAACATTAAAGCACCCCAAATATTTTAAGTCCAGTCCTACTCCTGCTGTAGGTCACAGCAGTCTTACAAATTGCTGGGAAGGAGCTGGGAAGGCACAGCATGCTGCAGCAGGAACTTCTTCAGCAGGCACCAACTCCAAACATCTCTGGTGCTTCAGAGCTACAGAACAGCAAAAACAAAGCTTCGTACTCTGAGATCAAAGCTCACATCTGCATCAGAAAGAACATCAGTAACGTAACGGAACATACCAAGGCACAGGACACAGATGGAATGCTCTGCAAGAACAAATGCTCTAGGAGGAAATCCTTCACTCAGAGGGCGGTGGGGCACTCAAGACCAGGTTGGACGAGGCTCTGGGCAACCTGATTTAGCGGGTGGAATCCCTGCTTATGGCAGGGGGTTGGAACTAGATGAGCTTTAAGGTCCCTTCCAACCCGAGCCATCCTGTGATTCTATGATTCTAAGAACAAAGGAACTTAAGGTAAAAAGGGGAACGGCTGCTAGAAAAACAGAACTCCATGCTCAGCTACAGCAGACTCGTAATTCTACAGCTAACCCCACATGCAGCTGCAACTTTAAACCCCACAGGCTCAACGGAGCTAATTCCCATGCCTTATGCATAGGAATTAAGGAGCATCTCCTCTCCCAGAAAGCCCTGACTTGAATTCTGTTCTTCACCTCTACTGCAGTTAATGCGATTTAAATTTATTGGGTTTCCCCAATCTGGTAGCTAACAGCCAAATAACTGAGTTTAATTATGCATACAGAACACGGAAACTGCGTTTTTATGTTATCAATATGTAACAGAGAACATCCATCTTATTTTTAAAATAGAAAAAGAATAAGACACTTCTGAAAGCCAAAATAATAAAAGGCCTAAGCATGAGCCACAGCACACTGTACAAATGGCAGGGCACAGGTGAGCTTGTGAAGGAACACCCCGACCAGTCATCCCTATCTCTCCAAGTCCCAAGGAGCCCAAACCTAAACACAGCAACACTGAAGTCAGAATTGCAGAAAAAGCTAAATACGGCTGAACTGGGACCAATGCAGAATCCCAGCAAAACACCGCAACCTAAAGCAGAGGGTGCCAGGGATACGCACGTGGAGCAATACTTTCAGCCAGCAGCAGTGGAAGCGTTGAGAATTAAACAAGGTAACCAAAGCAAGCTCCACCAGGTAACATTTGGGGTTTCAGCAGTTACCTGTGCTAATAATCTTTTTTAAACAAAGAAAACAATTCAAAAGGACTTGCCACTATTTAGTCTTCCTCACTTGGCTCAGATTTACCAGAAACAGTAGACTACAGATAGCAGGCTACAGACACTTTATCCAGGAATAGCCTTGTTGAGCTTTCTAGCAGTGGAAACGTAATGCTTACAAAAAAACCCAAACAACTGTTCTGGTACTTTCAGAGCTTAAAAGATTTCATCTTCCGGCAAGCCTTTTCAAGGAAGGCTGAAGAGCTACTGTAATTTTGCCACAAAATCTTCCTACAACATTAGAGCATGATGTGACTTAAATCTTTTAGTTGTATGGTCATTCCACTGAAATCCCTTTCCAATACAGGGATAAAGAGCAATCCTTCTTGGGTTTGCCACAGATCACAAGTATTCTGATCTGAACCGTTCTTGCAAGCTGAGCCACAACCCCAATTCAGAGAAGGAGCTCCAACCCAAAGCCTCAGAAGAGCCAACGTGTCCTTTATTCCTCTCACTCTGTTAAAAGGCAACAAATCTCTTAAACTCACCCTCTAGGGGAGAATTCACTGGCTTCATCAGCATGTGAACTTCAGGTCTTCCTCCAGATCCTTTGAGATATCCGGGTGCATGAAGATTCTTATGTGTATTGCTCACTTCAGGTGAAATCACTTGACCTTCTGTTTCAAAGAATGCCCTTGTCCCATCAGGGAGGCTTCATCACACACTCAGCCTTTCCAGCAGCGTTTGTGACTTGTTCCAACCAATATCCATGGCTGGTTGGTGATACAGGTTCTTGAGACAGGAGAGCCTGAGTAAAGGCCTAACTCCCCATGAACACACTGACCTAACACATTCAGGTGTCACTGACCATCAGTCCTGCTCATGTTTGCTGCACAATCCATGTACATCCTGAGGCATCTCTTGCAAGCATCACTAGGAATGTTCTTCAGAAGAAACCACAGGTCTGGAGCTTTGCCCACTTGTAAAAAGGAAAGCACAGATCCCCACGAAACACCTCTGCAACCTACAGATTTCATCTTTATCTCCCACCGAGGGACATGGAACTTCCCTGAATGCAATTTCCAAGTAATGTTCTCCCTGGACAGCCTTCAGACTCATCTGTCCACTCATTACTGGAATGAGAAATTCAGGATTACCAGATGACACCATCCCCATGTGTGTTTCCACTGATGGATTAGGGCTCTTACGGCCAGGCACAGCCCACCTAAACAAAGCAAACACCAACGTGCCTCCTGCAGCTTTCGGAACAGTCCAGAGCCTTACTTAACGGCCGGACTCTTTCTCCTACTCTGCACCTAAAGGTCAGTGAGAGGTCCTTCATCACATTTCACTGATCATTGCTGCTGACCAGATTCAGTCCCCTGCTCAGCTCCAACCAGCTTCCCACAACCTGGAACTATCTGTACCTGAACGATGCAGCAGGAACAATGCCTTTGGGGAAAAGATGCATCATAACCATTGCCAGAAGGCTCGGAGCATCTGTTGGAAGTTTCCAAAAACATACAAGATCCTGACGTTTGCATTAACACACATCCAGAGAGAGAGTTGCCACTCTGTGCAGTTAATGCTGATCCACCCACACATCTCCTCCATGAACGGAGCACTGTAAGATGTTTGTAAACCTGACTGGGTCCATGAGGAGAGCCTGCACTGTTCAGTTGTGTTTCATTCTGTGCTGGTAGTGCTGACAGCTAAATGTCAATCCCATTCCAGACATCACATGTTCTTTCAACAGTGACCTGTGGCACCAATATGTTTTCTTGCCCCTAAGAACCTGCTGTCAGCTGCACGGAGAGCTCCACAGCCACTTCAAGGCCACCACAAGATCATCCGAGTGATCCACGAGATCGCTTGCACAGAAGTGGTCTTCCTTCTTGTCCCTGGATGAGGTTTCTGATTGCAAGTTCCACAGCAAGAGTAAAGAGACAACTCACTGTACACGTGTAACAGAAGAAGACAACTTTTTGATGTGCTTACATATCCAGGAGATTCACAACGCACCTGAGCACCTTACACTTCCTCTGTGCTTTGACACTGGCTCCAATCCCTTCATTTGACCCCTTCGGCTCACCACCTACCTGCTTCCTGGAAGCACGTCAGAAGAGGCGGAAGGCAGCATCTTCAAAAAGCTGTTGAAAAAATCCATCCTAACCCACCGTGACTTGCACAAAGGATGGAAACGGGCAGGAGGTGATTTAAACAGCTCTACAATTCTGAAGCAGAGTGAGGTAATGTGGAGGCTGATGGAGCAGCCGCTGGAAAACACATCTGAGCTTCAAATTTCTGCCCTGCATCCTTTACAATGGTTCAAAAATACAAAAATTTGTATTCAGCTCTTCCAGGCTTACTTTGCAGCAACAGCCACTTAAAAGCTGAAGTTTGCATGCTAAGAGCCAGGGAAGATGTTGCTAAAGCTCTTTCTGCTGGCAGTACTGTAGTTTTGTGACCACAGTGTTACAATCCGAGGCAGAGCTAACTGCCAGCCCTGCCCTTTGTTGGTAACCCACTGTGTCAATCCCACCTCTCAGAATGACAGAAGGAAGGGCTATAAATATTGACTGCATTTAAAAAAAATGTGTAAGTGGATGGACAACATGAAATGCCAGAGTAGTTAGTGCCAAACAGCAAGGATAAAGATGGATTTCCAATATCCACTTATCTCCATCCTGCAATCATGTAATCCAGCAACCACAGAAGACACGCACCGTCTTCTGAAAGTCAGACTGCATCTTCCATCCGGCACCTAATTGGATACTTACTCCACACAGTCTCTCTGTTACCACATCACCTTTTGCTCACACAGAGAATATTTGAGTTAAATCTCTGAAAATTCGTCAGCTGCATCCCCAGAGGGCAACAGCTAAGGAAGCTGCCTCAAATGTTTTAAACCAGTCAGGCGGAGTGACACACTGCTCACACCAGCTCTAAAGGCGAAGCTGGCCTGAGCTGTAACCTGCCATTAGCACGTCAACCCGTGATGATGAAAAAAGCTGAGGTTCCATCCAGAAAACATCACGTGGTTTAAACGAGGAGACTGAAAAGCTCAAGAATTGAGGGCTATTGCAGCTCGTGAGAAAAATACAGCTACCCTGAAGAGGCAATGGAATGAAGAATGCACCCAAGACAATGTGCTGGCTCAACCAGGCTATGACGTGCCCTCCACAGGAGTTTCATACCCTAATTATCACAAGCAGTTAAAATAGAAGTAATCTTGCAACTTCATGTGAGATTGCAAGACAAAAAGCATTTTGAGCAAATTCTGAGAACTCCTGACTTCAGTGGTTCCAAACACAGGTCACTGAAACTGAAAATAAAATTGCAACTGTTCTAGGGCAAGGGAAGTCTGATGTTTCCTGGGCTGCATCTCCTAGAAGTTACCTAGGATGGCACAGAGGAGACCAGGAGAATTGTATCAACCTCTGCCTTACCAGGATTCCTTATTACAGAGAAGGTACTTACTGTTCCTGCCAGGATATCGTGAGGACAGCAATCCAGAAGGTGGCTCTTGCAGACACGATCGTCTGTAAACTTCACCCTTTGTCTGGTTTCATCTCCTGAAATTCATTTGTGGTTTTAAATAAGGAGACATTAGAATGCTGATAAGGTAACAAAGACGTTGGTATGATCATTTCACCTCAATATGCAGATTATAACAGTTGGTGTTTCTGCTCCCCCAAATTACTTGAAAACGCTTATAGGGTAGCAGGATATTCTGGAAAACTTTTAAGTGGCAAAAAAAAAAATAAAAAATACTATTTTAGCATTAATTCATCCAATACACCGTGTTAAACACAGTGTTGGCGAGCCAAGTAACGTCCAAAGCCTGTCATCCGTATAAAGAGACAGCACAGCCAGAAGAGAAAAAAGGAGACAGACAGTCTGGCTCGCAGCCAATGCTTTCCTTTTTTCACCCCCCTCCCTTTTTATTTTTTTTATTTTTTTACTGTGATGAAGGGGCAGGAGATACTGGAACCCATGCTATCGGAGGGTCACGAATCATAGAACAGTGCTGTGCTGGACAGTTTATATAGGCAACTGCTACTTGCTAAGCTGATAATTAAGACAGCAGTCCGTTTGGTCTCAAAACCAAGTATGCAGTGTGTTTTCCAAGGCCGTGCAAAGCTGAATCTTGTAGGTCTTGGCCTGGAACGTGAAAAGTACTTCCCACCCGCCTCCCACCCTCAGAAGACATTTTACTCGGGAGCCACTTAAACAAGACAATATCAGAAAAAGCAAAAAAGAAAAAAGAAAAAGGAAACAAAGTTAGTCAATACACACTGCGAGCTCCAACATATACTATACCCATCTGCATTCTTCAAGACCTCAGCTGCAGAATTTTATGCCCACTGTTGAAAAGTTTTAAAGGAAAAGCTTTCTTGCCCACACCTGCAGTAAGGAAGTCAGGGGAACGATACATAAAAGTAAAGGCAACGTGGTAATGGTATGTGACAGTTTTAAAGCTAAGCTGTGTATATGACACAGGTATGTGGAATACTAACGTATGAAAATAGTTTAGGATTTGCAAGCATCCAGGAATAATGTTGTGTCTACTCAGAATGTTTTTTTTTTTGTCGTTTTTTTTTTTCTTTCTATGCTACACTTTTAAAGTTACTCGTGAAAAAAAGCAAACACTTTTCTTTTGTTATAACAGCTTTAAAAATTGGTTGTGACTCACGGCTCGATGAACATGAGGCTTTTCTGCAACTCCCTTGCAGATTGATGTAGGCAGGCAAAGATACACTGAACCTTTATAAATAAAATAGAGGGGCCACAATTGTTCAGTTTGTATGAAATAAAAGGAGGGGAAGCAATTCAACAGCAACTCAACACGCAGAGAGAGAGAGAGAGCGAGCGAGCAGGGGCACTGCTTCGCTGAGGAAGCCGAGTGCCGAGTACCTCACAGCCCTGCACCGCGCCCAGCAGGCCGCAGGCGGGCCCCCGGGCTGCAGCGGGGGCTCCCTAGGGGCAGGCCCCGGAGCCAGGCGCAGGCCCCGGCCCCTCCGCTCCGCTCCGGGCTCGGGCCCGGGCTCGGTGCCCGCAGCGGGGGGGGGGCAGCGCCGGGCCGGGCCGCGGCGTCTCCTGCAGGCCCCGCCCGCCCCCACTCACCGTCCCGGGCCGTGCCCATCAGCTGGTCCAGCAGGGCCCGCATCTGCGCCTGGGCCGACATGGCGGCGGGGCCGGGCCGGGCCGCGGCGGGCGGGCGGCTCCGGCCTGGAGGAGGTGGATGAGGGCGGCGGCGGCTCCGGGCTCCGCGCTGCGGCCTCGCAGGCGGACGAGCGGCGGCGGCGGCGGACGGGCGGCGGGCGCTGGGCGGAAGCGGCCCCTCCCGGCACCGCGCGGGCTGACGGGAATTGTAGTTCGCGGGGCGGGGAGGGGAGGCGGGGGTGGCACCCGCGGCAGGGCCGGGCCGGGCCGTGCTGGGCTGTGCTGGGCTGTGCCGTGCCAAAATGCTACAGGCAGTGCCGTAACGAACGGTTCCAGGCTGTGCCGTACCGAATGTGCCAGGTTATCCCACACCAAACTGTTCCATGCCATGCCACACCAAATGTTACAGGCAGTCCCATACCGAAATGTTCCAGGTTATCCCACACCAACTCGTTACAGGCTGTGCCATACCGAACTGCCAGGCTATCCCGTACCACACTGTTCCACACCATGCCACTCCGAACTGTTCCAGGCTGTCCCATACCAAACCATTCCAGGCTATCCCATACCAAACCCTTCTGGGCTGTGCCAAGCTGTGCCAGGCAGGCAGCGGTGGCAGCGGGTGACGTCAGGCAGCAGATCGAAGGGTGCCCGGGGCTTATCAGCTCCCGCTGGCCCTGTTTGCCCAGCGGTGCCTGGGCAGAATGGCTGCAGGTCCCCCCGGGGCTGCCAGTGTGAGCGTTTGTAGAGGGGACAGCAGCGCCGTGGGGCCCGGCTTGAAGCAGTGGCAGTGCCACAGCTCAGTCCCTGCTGTCAGCCCTGGGGAAGGGGCACCTGGGGCTGCAGACAGTGGGGGCCCGGTGGGTGACAGCCGTGCCCAGGTGGCACTGTCCCCAACGGTGCTGTGCCAAGCAAGGGGCTGAGGGGCCCGTCTCAGTGCTGGGGGACAGGGACAGTTCTGTGGGAGCAGACTGGGAGCCACCATCAGCCCCACAAACAGAGGGCAGGGCAGTTCTGGAGCAGGGGCTGCCTGTCCCCAAGGCCAAAGTGCATCTGCAACCCCCCTGGGATCACCCCAGCAAGTGCTGCAGCAGGGTGCTGGGGGGCTGGGCTCTGTGTCAGGCTGCCAGCCATCCCGCGTGTATCCTCCCGTGTGGGTTGTCCCATGTGTCCCCACGTATCCCACGTGGGTTGTCCTGTGTCCCCTGACCATCCTGTGTCCCCACCTAGACTGCACCCCCAGCCACCCAGGTTCCCCAGCTGTCCTTTGTCCCCTGTCCCCTGACTGTGCTCTGCATCCCCCCAGATGGCCACACCAGGGCACGTCCCAGTGCCAGAACAGAAATGGCACAGCTGGGCCACAGCCACCTCAAGCTGCTGTGTTGTCACCAGCTGGTCCTCTACCATGCTCACAGCCTGCCCGGACCAACACAGCCACGCAGGAGGCATGGGGCATCCCAGCCCCCTGCCTGTGGTGACGGTGCTGCCATCCTGGGTGCTGTCCCTGCCCTGGGGCTGCCCCAGCTGCTTCCCACACGCACGTCCCCGTCCCCATCCCTGCATCCAGCACCAACTGACAAGGGCCACCCGCCTTGGGGCACCCAGCCCCACCGCTCCACCCCAAAGTGCCTCTCCCACCAGCCACACCACTGGGGCCGTGTCCTGCCGCCTCAAAATACTCAAAAACCCACCCTGGGACTCATAACTGAGACCCACAACCGCTTTGGGGTCTGCAGGGGAGCACAAGGTTGGAGACAGGGGGCCCGGAGCTGTGCGGGGGGCTCAGCAGGGACCCCTGCAAAGGCTCCAGGCAGGAGGTTTGGCCCGTCACAGCCACAGCGCCTGTTTGCACAGGCACGGCCCGATAAGCAGTGTGTTCTTCAGAAGATCCCTACTCCAGGAGTCAAAATAGCATGAAATTTAATTTTACGCCTATTTGACAAAGCTTGATTTCGCCTCCAATCAGCGGGGAGATAAGAGCCCTCGGTACAAGTGTGCAGGCAGTTTGGCAGCTGGGGCTGCCGATTTAATAGGTGAATCTACAGGAACAACACTTGAAAATCCCCTGGCTAGTGAACCATTAAGGTGAGCCCTGCCTTCCGTCCCCGCGTCCCTCCCCGCGCCGCTCTCCCGTTGCTGGGTGCTAAAGCAAACCCCAGCTCTGTTTACCGAGTCTACTATTACAATACAGCTACCAAATATTTGCCAGCCGTCAGCTCGCTGCTCCGCTATAAATACTTCAGGCCCAGGTGGAGGGACAGCGAGGGGGAGCGGCGCGGGAGCCTATGCATGGCCGGGCAGCAGCACCAAGGTGAGTGCCGAGCTGAGCCGAGGCAGCGGAGGAGCCGCAGCCCCGGCCGATGACCTCCTGCACCGGGGCAGTTCTCCAGCCTCGGGTGGCACCGGGGAGGCCCCACGGAGGGGACTGGAAGCCCCACGGCGGGGACAGGGTGCAGAGGGATGCACAGGGGCAGCAGCGATGCTGTCCCAGGCTTGGCCAGGAGGCAGCAGGATTTGTCCCCAGAGGCACTGCTGCCCCCAAAGCCTCTCGGAGCCGGGTGATGGCACCCCCAGGCATGTGGCTGAGAATGCCCCGCAGCGAGCCCGGGCTGGGGACCCCGGGGAACAAATCTGTGAACACAGAGGGGTCCTTGCACAGCTCAGCAAGACCCAGCTGTGGTCAGAGACAGCCAGGGCGGTGCGGGGAGGTTTGCCCTGCCACAGGGAATCCCGCGGGACCACTGCATGGGGAGGGGGCTCAGCACCCCGGGTGTGCACCCCATGGTGGCAGGGTGCTGTGCCCAGGGCCTCATCCAGCTCCACACACAGCCCTGGGGTGACACCCTGCTGCCTCACACCTTTTGGGGGGATGCTTTGTGGCTTGGGGGGTGTCTGTGCTTCCCCACATCCTATGGATAGCAGGGACAACCCTGCTGCCACACATCCCAGGGCTCGGGGGGATGTTTTCAGTTGCCCCCTGTCCCACAGATGGGGGGTACAGCCCCGCTGCCCCACCACCACCCCACACAGCACCCCCTGCTGCCACCTTGGGGCCAAACGCTGCTGTGGGGCACCGGGATGGGGACACCCCGGTGTGCTGCCACCCTCACCCCACTGTCCCTGCCCCGCAGGGTGAGTCCAGGCCCCGGGCTGCCCCTGCGCCCTGACATGGCCGCGGGCGTTATCCGGCCCCTGGCCGGGCTGCGGCTGCCCTCGCCCTTCCCACACGGCCTGCTGCTGCCCGCACGCCCCGAACCCGACTTCCCCGACCTCTCCGAGGAGGAGGAGGAGGATGACGAAGAGGAGGAGGAAGAGGAGGATGAAGAGGAGGCAGCAGAGGACAGCACCAGCTGCAGGGGGCTGGAGCTGGCCGGCCCAAACGCCGCTGAGGCCACCCTGAGGCTCCTGCGGTTTTCGGAGCTCATCAGCGGTGACATCCAGCGCTACTTCGGACGGCGGGGCCAGGAGGAGCCCGCTGGGGGCCGTGGCACACCCGAGGACTGCAGCTCGCCCCGGTGCACCGCCCGCGAGCTGGGCACCGCCAGCCTGCCCCAGCCTGAGGCAGTGATGGCCCGGGGGGGCTCTGGGGCCACGCAGAGGCTGGGGCCGCTGGCCGAGCTCTTTGAGTACGGCGTGCACCGGTGTCTGCCACCCCGGGCAGCTGGGGGCAAGACGCAGCGGCTGGAGAGGAAATACGGCCACATCACCCCCATGCACAGGAGGAAGCTGCCGCCTTCCTTCTGGAAGGAGCCGGGCCCCGGCCCCGCCGGCCTCCTCCACACCGGCACCCCCGATTTCAGCGACCTCCTGGCCAACTGGACGGTGGAGCCGGGGCCGGAGCTGCCGGGCGCTGGGCGGGAGCTGCTTCCCGAGGCAGGCCGCCTGGGGCTGGATGCTGAGCCCTTTGTGGGGCTCTGAGCCCACCAGAGGGGACCCTGGCCCCGCCACGTGCCACCCAGTTAATGATCAAACCGCGGCCCCGCTGCCAGCGCTGGGGCAGCTGGAGCTGGGACGAGTGAATAAATGACTCCCGCTAGGCACAAATGTGCACGGTGTCCTTCGCCACCCGCCGCTGTGACAGGGACAGCCCTGCCGCTGGTGACAAAGGGCTCTGCACCCCTCCAGGAGCAGGAGGAGGAGGGAAGCGGGATGGCTGGAGGAACCAGCAGCCCGTGTTTGCTCTGTGGGCCCGACTCCGTGGATCCCATCCCCTTATCTCAGCTGCGCCGGGGCAAAGGGCAGCGCAGGGCCTCATAAAGCGGCCGGCTGGCAGCCGGGGACCCCGCTGCCTGCCCAGGGAGCAGGGACCTGCCACCACCACCCTGCTGGGTGTCGGACCCAGAGGGAGGATAGGGGAGCACCACGGCACAGCCGGCCCTTCCCTGAGGCCTCCTGGCTGCCGCCGCAGCCCAGCGCTGTTACCAGGGCCCAGCAGAGGCATCCCTGGCTTTGTGGTGGCTCTTTGTCAGGCTTGAAAGGGAAAAGCACCCAGGAAGGGGCAACCTTGAACAGCCCAGGCCTGCCAGGGACCTCCAGCTCCCAGCACTCCCCCTCATAGGGCACCCCCCTGCCCCATGGCACGCAGAGCTGCCCCCCAGCACCAAGCCCAGGGCCTCAGCTCCCCAGGGCTCCCCCAAGCCCAGGCAGCGGGGCCAGGGAAGGAGGGAAGCAAGAGCCAGGCAGCACCACGTAAAAGTACAAACAGGGTTTATTTCAGCACAGAAGTAGCCCGCAGTAGAAAGCCCCTAGAGGCCAGGTTGGCCCTGCCCAGGTCCCCCCCAGAACACAGTGCAGAGCACTCACACCCCAGGGGTGCGGTGCATGGAGCAGGGGCAAGGCCAGCACAGGGGGTAATGAGGGCAGAGGAAGATAAAGGAGTTGGAGCTTCGAGGGCAAGGAAGGGTGAGGGCTGGAGCCACCCAGGGAGCTGCAGGCTCGGCTCTGTCCCTATGGCTGGATGTGGTGGCTGGTTTCAGGGGGCAGCAGCCAAAGCCAGCAGGACCCAGGCTGCTGCAAAGGTCTGGACCAAGGTGCAGAAAGTAAAGGAATGAAGCTGGGGTCACTTTCAACCCAGTATCACTGCAGGGGAGATGCAGCAGCACTGAGGAGACCGAGGGGAGGGCCGGAGGCACAGGGGAACACACTAGGGTCACGTTCCAGGACCACCACCCAAGGGAAGCCCTCCCCTTCTTATCCCCTCCAATCCACGAGGATGGGCCACACCGTGTCCTCACCCCACAGGCTTAGGGGCACAGCAGTCAAGGGAGCCAAGAAAGAGCAAGAGACAGCAGCTGCTGAACCATGGGAGCCCTTTTATTGCACAGGGGGCAGGGCAGGGATCCCCTCTGGCCAAAGTAACAGACACAGGGCTCAGCCCAAGCCAGCCAGCAGCAGCGTGGGGAGAGGGGACAGGGCGCTGGGAGCAGGGGAGAGCCCTGCAACCTCCCATCCCTGCAGAGCCAGCCCCAGCCCCACAGGAGGTGCCCAGTCCCAGGATGCCCAGGGCAGCAGCAGGGATAGAGGGCAGGGAGACAGCACCCAGCTCAGCAGGGCACTCTGGCTCCCTAGGCACGCTGCAGCCTTCACACAACCCCCGGGGAGCTTACTCAAAGAGCTAACAGAACCAACAGCATATTTTGATCCCTCAGGGAAGCAGAGGAAAGGGCGAGGAGGAGAGGAGCTGGCAGAGGTGGGAAGGCAGCGACACACAGGAGAGCCGGGGCAGGACAGCTGTGCCAGTGCTCCAGGCACCACACTACCTCCAGGAGCCAGCCCAGTCCTCCCCCTGCCTCTACCAAACGAGGGTCCCAGTCTCAGAGGGGCCAGCGTGCGATCCCGCTGGGCGGCGCTGCCCCACGTCACGTCTGTGCCAGCGAGAGCTCCTCCAGCCCTTCCTTCCCCAGCCGGTACCGGGCGAGATCCTTGCGGGTGACCATGCCCACCACCTGCGGGGAAGGGACAGCGTCAGGCCCCGTGAGCCCGGGGACAACAGCAGCACCCCAACGAGCCCAGTCTGCCCGCACGCAGCGAGCGCCTGGTGGCCCTGGGGACTCACCTCGTTGCGATTGTCCACAACCACCAAGTGCCGCAGGCCCAGGGCCCGGAAAAGCTTGAAGACCCGTGGCAGAGACGCCTCCTGCAAGGCACGTCAGGGACAAATGGGTCACAGAGGCCCCAGCTGGCTCTGGTGCCCCAGTGTTGTCAGTTCCCTGACAGACTGGGGCGCAGAGGGGCCCCCAAATATTACCTGAGGCACGGTGTAGGGCGAGGGGTTCATGAACTCGCTCAGGTCGATCATGCACTCGCGCTCGTCCTGGGAGACGTGGATCGACTGGATGGGGGGGAAGCGGGGGTAGGCGTCCCGGAAATCCTTCAGCTTCAGCCGCCGCTGCACCAGGCTCAGGTTGGCCCTCTCCACAAAAACCTTGGGGGGAGAGAAACCATCAGCGACCACCCTGAGATGCTGACTGGGGCACTGCAGCCCCACTGCCCACACCAGGGCACCAAGGCAGGGTCAGGAGGGAAGAGGAGAGGAGCCCAGCCCCTGTGCAGCACCACCCACCTTGTGCTTCAGCAGGACGATGAGCTGGGAGCGCAGGATCAAACCCCGCAGCCCGGCCACCTGCAACAGAGCATCGGGTGTCAAACACAGCTGGGGACAGGAGGTGGGTGCAAGGGTCCCACACTATGGGCAGCCCTCGCACAGCCGACCCTGGACACATCCCCATCCCCCCCCCAGCAGGAACCCAGCCCACCTGGGTGCTGTTGGGGTTGCTCTCCACCACGGGGAAGCCGTTGTGGTTGGAGGAGGTGTCGCTGAGGATGTCCACAACCGTGCCCACCCGCTCGATCCTCCGCAGACAGGTGACAGGAGTGCTCATGACCTCCCTGCAGGGAAGAGTCGGGGGAAACAATTCAGTGGCAGCACACCCCAAACTCACCCCACCACGCACACAACACCTCCCTGCTCCCCCCATAACCTCTGGGGGACGTGGAGGGGGATGTCACGCTGCTGGGGAAGGGGCTGGTGACCATCAGGCACCTGTGACCACAGCAGGTCACCACCACCCTTCTCGACTGGGGCCAACAGCACGGTCTGAGGGCTGGTGGTGGCCCCCAGCCCACCTACCTGGCCGTGAGGGAGTGGGACGTCACCGGGGCCTCCCAGTGCAAGAAGGGCACGCTCTGCAGCTGGATGTGCATGTCATACAGCCCCTGCAAGGAGAGCCGAGCTGTCAGCAGAGGCCTGCTGAGATGCTGAGGGGGTGCAGCCAGGCAGCAGCCCCCCTCTGAGAGTCCACAGGCTCTGCAACACCCCCAGTCCTCACTTAGAGCTTCCCCAGCTCAGCAGCACCCCAAATCCTCACCCGCAGCCTCTCACCCAGTCCTGGGCTCCCAGTGAGCACAGCCAGCCCTCACCTCCACGAAGTAGTCGCCCACAATCTTCGCTGTCATCAGCACCAGCATGATGGGGAAGCCGTAGGTAACGTTGCCTGTTGCCTCCATCATGATGACCGTGAGGCTCAGCGTCATCCGCACTATCCCGCCTGTAAGAAGCGCCCAAAAGGACCAGGGACTTAGGGGGGCAGGGGAGAGCACCCAAGGCCCCTCAGTCTCTGAGCAGCACCCCAGGATTCCCACACAGGCACCCTGCGAGGCAGGCAGCGCATCCAACCTGCCCAGGGATGCTGCTCGCACTTGGCAGGGCTGTGAGGGAGCTGACCCAGGCTGGGGTTTTAGCAATACCACACAGACTTCACTTCAGCTAGGGAAAAAGCTGCACCAGGGAAGCAAAGACCATTTCCTGCCCTGCCACCTTCACTATGACACGAGCCAGAGGTGGCCACAAGTCCCGAATAGGGGGCAACTCACCCAGCTGTGCAGCAGCTCCCATCAGGGCGTACTTCCCGGGGTCAGCCCAGATCTGAGAGAGAAAGGGCTCAGTCAGCGGCTGGCTCCAGCTCATCCACAGATAACAAGCAGTGCCCCGGCCCCAAAACCCCCTTCCCAAGGAGCAGGGAGTGCCCGGGGACTTGTGCACAGCCCAGATGTCTGCAGGGTTCCGTCGGGACTGAAGAAAGCACCAAACACTCACCGAGCCCTTGGTCAGGTAGGACAGGGAGATGCCGAACAGCCTCCCCCAGGCAGCGCCGATCAGCAGGGAAGGGATGAAGACCCCCGCCGACACCGTGAGGCCATACGTCCAGCAGGCCAGGAAGAAATACATCAGCGTGAACATCCCCAGCGTCATGGGGTTGTAGGAACCTGGGGTGGGGAGAAAAGAGTCAGTGCTGGTTCCACAGCCAGGGGAGAACAGACAGCAGCAGCCCCTGACGCTCACTGCCTGCAGACAAAGCCCCTCTTTGGGTGCACCTTCCTCCAGATTTTCCCCCCAGCATCCTCCCTGACAGCACAAGCCTTTCAGTCTGGCTCTCCGGGTTGTTTCTACCTCTGTCAAGCATCCTGCTAGTGCCATCCAAAGCCCTCCCGTCCCACTGAGTCCAGCACATTCATTACCCCAATCTCATGGTCCACAATGACCCAGCCCCTTTCAGCCCTGCATTTCTCAGCTTCCTGCGAGGAAAAATGATGAAGAACTCTGCAAAGTCCCAAGGGGCTGCCAGCACTGGAGGAGGAGGTCAGGAGGACGGAGGTGCTACAGTCAGTTTGGGGATCAGCTCAGCAGAGCAGATCCTACAAACACTTTCCCTGTAACGCAGCCCCCGTGGTGCAGGGCATGCCTTCATGCTGTCCCCCATGCTGTCATCCCCAGGACTCAGCCTATTACAATTTTTGGGACTGCTGAGCAGGCTCAGTCTAGTTTGAATCCATATTTTGCAACCTCTCCCCTTTACAGAGGTCGATGGACCGAAGGAAGGGCCCAGCGCTGCAGGGAGCAGCCCTGAGACATGGGACACCTGTCCCTGTGCCAAGTACCGAGCTGCACACCCCAAACCAAGGGTCTAAAACTCAGAGCAGCAGGCCCGGGGGGAAGAGAGCATGTCATTGTTATATGGGGTCCAAGGGAAATTGGAGCTGGGATCTGAAAGCCAAATTTAATTTCTTGAGCAAATCCAAGCTGCAGAAATCCACCTCCACAACCTACCCAGAAGGTAAAGTCATTCAGGGGCAAAAAGCCCTGCTAAGTACGAAAACAGCCCGGGGTATTTCCAGGACAGACTCCAAAGAAGAAGCAAGGCTCAGACCTGCTCCCACGCTGCTGGGAGGTGCCGCCTTGCAGACACACACAGACAGAGCCGAGCCTTTGTCTGCCAGCTGCCCCAGGACTGCAGCCCTTCAGCCACGCTGCTGGCTGCCTCCTCGCTCCCTGCTGCCCCACACAGCACTTGGCCAGATCCCATTGTGCCTTCCTGGGCCGTGCTGACAGCCCCTGCCTCGTCCCACAAGCAAGGAGAGAACGGATCAGCCACCGAGCACAAACCCTGCCCCACTCTGCTCGTAATCGAGGAAGCACTCGCTGGGCAGGCAGACCTGGAGGGTCGTGGAAGAGGTTGACAACGCTTTTCTCAGGTGTGTTGAAGAAGGCAGTGGCCATAGAGTTGTACTCTCCATCAGCGCAGAAAAGCTAAGGAGGGGAAGGAAAAAAAAACAAGTTAGAAGTGGCAGATGTGGGCTGCCCTGGGGCAGCAAGGACTGCAGGGCTTTGGCTGGCTGAGCAGCCCAGGGCAGACCTGGGGACATGGGGCACCCCTGCTGAGCTGAGGGCAGGGCACCGTGTACAGGAGGAGAACAGAACAAAATCAGAACAAGGGAGATGCTTCTCCAGGATCTCTGGCCTGGCAGCTTCACACATTTCTGTGCAGCCCAAAGGAAAGTGCCCAAACCATGAGCAAAGGGCTCCCACAACCACGCTGCTTTCCGCGTGCCCACACCACCACTTCAGGCCCCACTGCCACCTGGCTGGTGACAATCTGCCAGCCAGTGCCTTCACCTCTGTCCCTGCCAAGCCAGGGCTCGGATGGAAAAGCAGCCAGCTGCTTTTATTTCCAGAGCTTTGGGTCAGGCCGGCCAGCAGAACCACCCCCTGCTTGCTGCACCAGGGCCTCCAGCTCCACCCGGAGCACAAGGCACCGACTGCAGGGGAACCAGCAAGGCCCAGCAGGATTTTGTTCCCCTGCCGAGGCTCAGGATCTGTCCCCAGCACCTCCTACCTGCAGGGGGTAGGCCACCGTGCTCCCCTGGATGGGCTGGCAGTCTCGAGAGCAGTAAATCATGACGAACCCCACAGCTGCTGTCACTGCTGCGACCAGCATGGCCTCAATCACCTGGAGGCAGGGCCGGTGGATGTACCTGCGAAGGGAGAACATCACACGGGGTTTAGCAGCTCTCCCATTGCTCTCAGGAACACCTAACAGATGTGTGTGTGTAGCACTGGTGCCTTTCTAGGCCCTCAGGTCACCAGAGAAGCACAGCAGGGGCAGAGCAGAGGCAGGATGCTGGGGGTCAAAGCCTCGGCTGCGGGCAGCAGGAGGCACCTGGCATCTCTGTGCCCAGCTTCCAGCTGCCACCTCTCACATTACACGTTGGGTATGAGGTTACAGCCCGGCTCTGGGTAGGCACACCACTCGCAGGGAGCACAGAAGGTGCCAGCCAACCCTTTTCAGTCACCTTTGCCACCCACAGGCTCCTACCTGATCCGGAACATCGTTAACCAGTAATTCAGGGCATTGAACAGGGCCCCCAGGATCCCGCCTGCAAACACAGAACAGGGAGGTGTCAGCACGCAGGTCGCACCCTCCTGTGGCTGCCCAAGAGGTCAGAGAAACAGCAAAGCTCAGGGAGACATCGACATCACAGCCAGTGTGACACACGGCTGCTGCCCCTGCCTGGGGGAAACCACAGGCCCTGAAACCAGAACCACAGCACCGGCCTCGGGACAGGCCAGCAGGCACCCAGGCAGCTGCAGAGCCGGGTGAGCACGCTGGGGAGTGCCTGACGAGCTCCATTTCCCCTTTCTGGAGGGGTAAGGGCTGAAGCACCACAGCTTGAGAGCCCCGGGCTGCCACACACCAACCCCACCGAGTAACTGCAGGGCGCAGATGGAACGGGCTCACCTCTGCTACAGGAGTGAGCGAGGGCTGGCCCGGGATCCAGCTCTCACCCCCATAAACCCCACAAGCAGCCTCTGCTCTAGAGTTAAATGTATTTTCCACTCCCCCAGGAAACAGGATCCTGAAGTTTTTAGGCCCAGACAGAGAGCAGAGGGAATTATTCAGACTAATCGAACTGAAAGAGCAGAACTCTTACCAACCACTCCCATGAAGATGAAGATAGGAATTTCCTGGATCGTGTATCCCATTTTCTACAAACAAGAGATGGGTTTCAGATCTGCTGACCCTTTTGCAGTGAGTCACCATTTGCTCAGGCAGCACTGAGGAGCCAGAGCGGCTCCTGGAGTTCCCCCAGGACATCCCCTGCACACCCCACAGCACCCGGACCCAGTGGGGGCTGCAGGAACACCTCCTGCTCACATCAATGGGCCTGGGATCCTCTGGGATCCAGCCAAACCCGAGCCTGCCTCAGTCCCCAGGCAATGTGTGAAGGCATAGTGGTGTCCCCAGCCCCCCCACGCTGCTCCTAACACCCCAGCAGAGCCCCACACAGACGAGTATCCGCGCCGTACCTCGTTATCAAACCTGCCGAAATTGATGAGCCCGGGGCTGGAGAGATCCCAAGCATTGCCGTGGTAAACGCTCAGCACAGAGTTCAGAGTGAACGTCGAGATCATGGAGGCAAAGAACTAGGAAGAGATGCAGCCCAGAGTCACTGCTGGAAATATCCAACCTCGCTCCCTCTGCGCTACCTCAAAAAACCCCGAGCTCTTGGCTGGGGCTTGGTGCCCGCCATGTGCTGGAGCCAAGCGGCCACGCTCCCCATGGGAGTGCTGGAGGGGATGGTGGAGAGGGCTCCAGGCACAGCTGCAGCTGGCTCAGGCCCCTGGAGGCCCAGAGGCAGGACCCAGGAGCTGCTGCTGGGCATGGGGGGACCCCAGCGTGCCAGAGGCTGCGCACAGACCCGGAGCTGGCAGCTCTGGAGTTCCTGCTTCTGCTTTCCAGCACTTACGATTCGCCATGTCAGGAACTGGTTCCAGAAGGAAGCCCCTTCCTCCAAGCTGAAGAGGACGCCCCCTGCAAGCGCAAGACAAGCAAACATCTTCACAAGGGGCACGGACCCTTGCCTAGCAGCAGCAGCCCAGGCTCCTGCAGTGCCCTAGGTGCCTGCAGCCGCCCCCTCACAGCCAGGAGCAGCCTCCTGGTAAGATGTGCATGCAGGCACTGCTCAGCATCAGAACCGGGACACATACCCACAGGGGCACCGAACGCGGCCGAGACACCAGCAGCAGCTCCAGCTGAGACAAAGTCCCTCTTCTCTGTGTCTCTGCGGAAGTACTCGAAGATCTGGAATACCCAAACGAAGGCAGGTTCAGGGCTGGCCACAGGCTCAGGAGGAGACATGGGGAACATCACATATGACCTCTCGCCACCAACACAGCCCCAAGGAACTGTCCATTCCAGGCACCCGCAGGGGTGCAGGGATTCACGCAGCGCTGGCTGGAGGCCACAGCTCCCGGCCTCCCTCCAGACGCCCTCCCCAAGGCACACAGAGCTCCGGCACCCCAGAGCCAGGCTGGGGCTGGGCTCTGGCACCAGGGAGGTCTTGGCTCACCAGGGAGAGGTGCTGGTGGATCACAGAATCACAAAGGTTGGGAAAGACCTCCGAGATCATCTGGTCCAACCATCCCCGCACCACCATCACCCACTAAATCATGTCCCCAAGCACCACGTCCAACCTTTCCTTGAACACCCCCAGGGACGGGGACTCCACCACCTCCCTGGGCAACCCGTCCCAGTGCCTGACCACTCTAAGAAGAAATTTCTCCTAATTTCCAACCTGATTTTTTCCTAATTTCCAACCTGCGTGGATGATGCCATGCAACTAACATTAGCATCCCAGTAATTTGCATGAGATTAATTTAGGACCAGCACGTTCACAGACAATTATTCCTGTGATGGTACAATGAAATATAGTAGTATGCATGTAGGATGTTTTCTGCATCTCATGGTAATACGTAGCAAAATTTGTATTATGCCACTTTTACATGAAAGTTGTGTAAGATTTACGTTGCTCACCTTATGCTGGCAGTGCAAGGAGAGTTTTCCTCCTGCACCCAATGGGGATGGGAACAGAGGGAACAGAGCTGTGCCCCCTCCTGCCTTTCGATGCTCACAATGGCATCTTTCAGGGGCCCAAGCCTCAGCAGAGAAGGAGGCAAAGGCCCTTTGCTGGAGCTCAAAGTGCAGACAGGGCTACGCAACACTCATCTCCTGGCTGGGGAAGTCTGATAGGGACGGCCAGGGAACGTGCCCAGAGCCCGCGCAGCACAGCCCCTCAGCCCTGAGCACCAACCTTGAAGTCTCGCTTCAAAGACGTGGATCTCCCCTGGGAGATGCCAGCAGCAATCACCGCTCCGGAGTGAATCATGGGTCCTTCCTGCGGGCAGGAGAGCAGGGTCAGGCAGGGGAAGGAAGAACCCGTGGAGCTGCGGGAAGCTGGGGAAGGCTGCCTGCTTCCCCTCACGTCACTGCCCCGAAGGAGCTGGACACCAGCACCCAGCAACACGCGCTGCCTGTTCCAGCTCCATCTGCACCTCTAGCCCAGGAGAATTTCCCTCTGGCAGATGCAGACCTTGCTGTTTCCCCCCAGATCCTCATTCTGAGTGGTTCCTGCTCCCACCAGCTCCCCTCCAGCAGAGGGGGCAGGCTACAAGGTCCCAAGGGGGCACCTGCACCCCCCATCCAACACTCCTGGATTCTTGGTGGCCCCACACATCCTGGGGCTGGCACTGCACGCCCTCTGCTGCTCCCCAGGCCGTGCCATGGCCACCTCGGCCAGCAGACCAGGGAGTGAGAGTGGGAAGTCACCGCGGGGCCAGCAGCGCCAGGCTGCCCCGCAGCAGGTAACAGCACTCCCGGGAGCGCCCCGTGCACATCACCTTCCCAACAGCCAGGCCGCCGACCACCGAGAGGATGACCCCGCAGACTTTGATCACCAGGGTCTGCAAAACAGAGCAGAGGGCACAGCGCATCACGAGGGTGCTCTGCTGCACCACGGGGAGCCCAGCCAGGCTCTGCCACAGCACCCACGGGGAGCGCCCCGCGGCACGAGGGCAGCGCCCGCTTGGTCCAGCCCAGTGCACGCAGCGGGTGCTCATCCCACCAGCTCATCCCACGAGCTCATCCCACAAGCTCCTGCTTACCTTGAGGCGGACAACGTGCGGGATCTTCACGCCGTTGAGGTAGCATTTGATCTGGGGAATGCCGCTGCCAGCTGCCACGGGCTGCGGGGAACAGGGGAGGTGTTTGTGGCTGACATGGACAGGGCAGGGACTGGGAGCGCATCGGTCACTTATCCCTGTCCCTAAAGCGCAGGGCACGCCAGCACATCCTTGGGAAGGCTCAAAGGCAAGGCCAAAGCTTGCCGACAGGCTCTGGAGGTGGGCTTGCACCCACTGCACCTCCAAAGACACGTAGCCCCTGAGGGACTCGAGGTCCCCCCCAGCACGGCGCTGTGCTGCAGGAGGCTCACCTAGTGGCCAGGGAGAGCTTCACAGGAGCGAGGGCAAAGCAACAAGGCAGGTGCTGGTGACTCAGAGCGGCTCGCAGGGAGCCATCGCCCCCCTCCCAGCCACAGCCTGCCCCCAGAGGTCAGCAGCCAGTTTCTGGGCTGTCCTCTGGTGTCTCCGAGGCACCTGGCCAGCCTGCTCGCTGCCGACACTCACGTACACACGGAGCAAAGAGGCTGAGCCAGGCCCGAGGCTTGCACGAACTGACAGGAGAGCAAGAGCCGAGCCTGCTTCCGAGGCAGGAGCACACCCTGCTGCCACCTCCTTTGCCCCAAGCTGCTGGGGCTGCAGACGACGGGCAGCGTGCCCTGACTGTCTGACACCTGAGGAGAAACCTCACCACACCGACAGAGCCGCAGTGCCAAGAGCCAGTTCAGCAGAAACGTTGGATGTTACAGAAGCACCCCCAGGCAGGTGGCCTCCAAGCCCTCACCTCTATGAAAGCGACGATGACGGAGCCCACCATCACCACGCTGGCGTTCAGGGTGGCCCAGAGCAAGAGGGAGAACGACAGGCCCCCCTTCTCCGTGAACTTGTCGATGTCTGAGGCAGAGGATCAAGGAAAGGCCGGTGCCAGCTCAGTAATGTGCCCCCCACCACAATGAGGGGTTGCCAGGGAGCTCCTTGAGCTGCAGGTCCTGCAGGCAGCACGGCCTCCCCCATTAGCACAGCTCAGCACCACGGGTGGCAGGACCTATCCCACACAGCCCCTGGGAGGAATTGCAGCCCTCCGCCCCCCTGACGGCCCCCAGGAGCCTCACATCTCTGTGTGAGGATACTGTCCTTCACCACTCGGTACTTCAGCCCGGCCAGGTTCTCCACCACGATGTCGATGAAGCAGGCGACGAGGCCGGTCAGGATGCCGATCATGGCACAGATGACCCAGCGCTTGATCTCCACCGTCCGGAAGGCCTGGCGGACAGACAGACGGTGTCAGCCCCCCAGAGCATCACAGGGGGCTCCCAGCTCCCCTTTCCTGATGCAGGCTGCAGAGAGCTGCCCAGGGAGAATGGACACAGGCAGGCGCAGAACTGCAGAGCCCAGCCACAGCTGACTTGTTTCAAGCCATCCCCCAGTGTCCTCACCCCTCCAAGGGATCCCTGGACAGAAAATGTGTTTTTCCAGCTTGCCCGCCTCCATCAGGCCTCTCAGCAGACTCTCCTGTTGTTTCCTGCTGCAGCACTGACTCCCAAAGCCCCCAGGACACGGCTTTCCCTACGCAGATGCTGCAGGCATCCCTCTGCTCCATCTCCCTCCCAGCAATGCCACCACGGCTCCTGTTAGAGCTGGAACCCACCACGCTGGATTCCTGGGGATCTGGCCGCCCTGCTCCAAGGTCTCCACAAGCTGGTTGATGCCCGTAATAAACCCACCGTGGCCCAAGATGCCTTTTAACCCCCTGCACTGAGAAGCGGGCAGCGGGTAATGACTTCCCCGTGCCCTCTCGCAGCAGGGCTGTCAGCCTGCAGGAGCAGCAAGACTCACCGCGTGGTTAATCCTCCTCTCCTCCTCCAGGAACAGCTGGTTCTCGCTGTTGTCATAGTCCAGGCTCTAGTTCAGAAGAGGGAGATGCTGGTTAGTATCAAAGGGGGCTTGTAACATAGATGCAGCGTGACTTTTTGCTCGGGCTGATAACGACAGGACAAGGGGCAGGTGAGGGAGGAACAGGAGCCCACATACCTCATACTTGAGCGACAGGAGCTTCTCGTTGTGGGGGATCTCGTTGGGGTACGGCCGAGGCAGCTCCGTCTCCTGCGGGACACAACGCACAGGTCGGGGGGCCGGGCAGGGACCTGCTTGCTCCTGGGGCTGCCTGACACCGAGTGCCCGCATCACCCCGCTGCTGTGGGGCTGCTCTCACTGCCCCACAGCTCAGGAGAAACCCGAGAGAGGCTGCCCAGGAGGCTGGGACCTGGGGTGACTCCACCAGGCAGCGCGTGGGGCAGATTTAAACCGATTCAAAGAGCCTTTTGTGCCTGGAGCCCTGGCTGCCTCCTCGGTCCCAGGCAGGACATCTGCCCAGGGGCAGCAAGGAGCAGGCAGGCAGAGATTTGGCACAGCCAGCACCGACCTGCTGTTCTAACACAGCGTCCCCGTGCTCCCAGCAGAAGGCAACGTTTCACCTCGGCAGGAAATTCCTTTGGCCTAAAGCAAGGAGCTATTTCAAGCAGACCTTGGGTTTGGGGCAGAAATCAAGTTCTGTTTCACAAACGCCTTCAATCACGCAGGCTTCTCCTGGCTCTGATTTAGGGCATTCACCACGGCTGCAGGAGGGGCCCCCCCCAGCATCACGTGCCCTTTTCCTGGCCCTGAGTTACAGCCACAGCCGGCCCAGCCTTTTCTCCAAAGCTCTGGATGAAGACACATTTCTAAGAATTCCGTAAGAAATATTTAACATTTTATTTAATTCCTCCCACTCGCACTTGGTGAAGTTCCACAACTGAGGCAGGAGAACCTGGGGAGATTCTCCAGGTGGGTGGCTGAAGCCTGAGTTTGCACAGGGTGCCTGCTGCCAGCCCCGGCCCTGGGAAGGAGCACAGCTGAGATCCCTCCCCGGTGGCTGTCACAGCACAGGTCCCCTCCCTCCCCTGCATGCTGACTCAAGGCTGCTCCTCCTGCCCGCTGCCCGAGCCGGGCAGGAGCTCACATGACAAGGGAGAAATCCTCCCCACCCCACTCGGTTCTGCATTTGCCCTCGTCCCGTTCCAGAGAAAGGACAAGGAAGGAGTGAGACCGAGGCAGCCTGACCTCAGGACACAGAAACATCTTCAGCAGCACTTGGTGCCACCAGGGGAAGGCGACCAGGGCTCTGCTGTTACTGACACTGCTGCCCTGGGAGCATCCCCGCGGGTTACTCGCAGCAGGGAGCCCAGCAGCACGCCCTGCCTGTGCCACTCACCAGCTCACGGACATCCTCGTTGAGATCCACATTGCTCAGCTGGCCAGGGCGCAGCAGGGAAGGAGTGAACTGCAAATAGAAGGGGAAACGGGGTCAGCTCCCATACACACCACGACCACCAACTCCCAGCTCTCCCACCTCACACCAACCTCCTGGCTGCCCATGGCCAGAGCCCCCCGAGGGGCAGCACCCACAAAGTGCTGCTCGCAGGGGACACGGCAGGGAGGTGGCTGCCCCCCAGCACAGACGCAGGCCGCTCACTCCTCACCTTCCAGCCGCACTCCTTGCCCTCCCCAGAACACGATTCCCCCACACCCGAGGAGCGGGGCTGCCCGCAGGCAGTCTGAGCAGCTGCCCTCCAGCCCAGGCTGGGTCCTGCCCTCCACAACCTCCTGCTGCCTCCACGCCCAGCATCCCCCTGCGTTCCCAGGCATTAATTCCCCCCCAAACCCTCGGCGTGCCCAGGTCCCAGCGTGGTGCATGCAGGAGGAAGCAGCACGGCGCCCTGCAGCCGTGGCCCAGGACGGTGCCGGGAAGGAGCAGGCGCTGGCAGCAGCTGGGGGAAGGCAGGGGCAGGTTCTCCTTTCTCAGGCTCGTCACCAGCAGCACAATTGCATAACACAGGAGCCCGGGGGCTGCTTTGGGCAACTCGCATCTCCTGGCCAATGCAGGCGAGGGCTGTGGCTGAGCCTGCAGCTGGGCAGCACCACGAGGAGCCCACCAGGAGCAGGTATCACCAGCACCCCCACCAACACCCCCAACCACCAGGAAACACACGAGGGTGCAAGCAGCACGGCCACTAAGAACAGCCCAAAGCCCTCGTGCCTCCACCAGCCCTGTCCCCAACCAGCCTTGCTGACAGTCTGGGGAATAAACGAGCCACGGCAAGCAACAGGGGGCTCCCAGCACATCCAGCAAGCCAGCAGATCCCAGACCGAGCCCCTCCTGCTTTAATCCCCCCTATCCTGCCTGGAACGCGCAGGCCAGAGCAGCCAGGAGCCGTGCACGTCACCGCAGACAAAGAATATCCCTTTGTGTCGGCAGCCTGACCTATTTTCCCACTTCTCCCAGCTCCCTGTTCCTATTTACTCCCTGGCACTGTTGGGTTTTGCCCCTACTTCTCAGACTCGCCCCATGAGCCAGGCACTCCCCAAGCTGTCACCTCCCAGGGGACACACGGGAGCAGTGGGAGCTCAGAGTCACGAGCCAGAAGCAGAAGCGAGTTGTTTCAGTGCCCAGCTGCTCTGGTGGCACAGAGCTGGGACCCCACTGCCCTGGGAACAGGGCAAAGACCCGGTCCCCACCCCAAAGCTCCAGCAGGGTGAAAGCAGAGACTTTCCAGGGCAGCCTCCCTCCGCCTGGCTTCAAATCGTACAGGTTTGGGGATCCCGTTAGACCCGGACAGGAACAGGGAACAGAGCTGGGAGCCACCATTTTTGTCACAGTCCCTGCTCACGCCTGGAGGATGGGAAAAAGCTCCCTCTGTCAGCACCCACCTTCCACAGAAGGGGCAGGGAGGGATTTAGATCAGCCAGTTATTTGTGCTGAGCCCAAAGCACCGCTCAGCACACAGCCAGCCCCACTCCTGAGCGCTCCCCGAAGGCCGGCTGCTGTTCCCGGCTGCGTGTGATGCTGGCGTGACTGCAGAGCAATTATTTCCACACAACAGCGCGCACTGTTCATGAAGCCCGGCGGCTGCGGACGGCCCAGCAGCTCCCCTGCCCCGAGCCCCCCAGGAAACCCCCTGCAAGAGCTGGGACCCAAGCCACCGGGAGGTCCTGAGGAGGGGATGAAGGCTCACGCAGCTCCGCAGCTGTGCCCAGCCCCACTTCGGGCCAGCTGGCAAGCCCCAAAACAGACAGATTCAGGCCACATCCCTGCGGCACCCCCTCTACGACCACGGGCACGTTTGTCCAGGCAAACAGCCCCTCCTAACCTCCCACCCAGCAGTCAGAACTGAAGAGCTGTGCTTCCTTCTGTCACCAAGCTCGCTTTCATTTCCATCAAACGAACACGTGAGAAAGAGAAGAAACTGCACCGGTGCCACTTCTGCTGCACTGCCACGCTGCCAGACGAAGCCTCCCGTGGGCTGAGCAGTTCCCACCCCGTGCCGAAGCTGCCCTGCCCTGTCCTGGCTTCCCAGCCTGGTGCCACGGAGCTGCCACACATGGCTGCGCTCCTCCTGCTGTCAGCTGGCCACAGAGAACTGCAGGGACACGGTGACACTTCCCACGTCCCGCTCCTCGAGGGGGGTTGCTGTGCTTGGAGCCGTTCAGAGCTCAGCGCCACTGCCAGGGAGCAGCGGTGTCTGTCCTGCTGTCTGTCGGTCCCACCACGTGCCTGGAGCCACAGCGAAGCACAGCAGTGGGGCCAGGTTTGGGGGCTCAGACATTTCCCCCAAAACCCCATCCATGCTCGCCGAGCCTTATTTCGAGGAGCTCCCAGCCCGCAGAGCTCACCAGGAGATTTTTGATTTTTACAGCCGGGAGGTGCCGGGCAGGCCTGGGCTCTGCTTCGTGCTCAGCCCAGCGCCCCAGCCCCTCCCAGCCCGCTGAGCCCCGGGCCTGCAGAGCGCAGCAGAACCTGACAGCCCCCGCGCTTCCCCGAATTACCCTAAAATCACCCTAATGATCGCCACCAGCGGCTGTCCGCACCCCCGGGGGGCTCACACCGGGGGGCTCACACCGGGGACCCTCCCTGGCGCCCTCTGCCCCGGGGCGAGCCCCGGCTCCCGGTAACCGGGAGGGGGGTGTGTGGGTGGGAACGGCCCAGCCTGAGCCCCAGCCCCGGCACCGGCCCCGGTGCTGGCAGCCCCCGCTCGGCTCCGGCCCCAGCCCCGGGCCCCGCCCGCAGAGCCCCGGGGGCGCCCCCCGGCCCCACCTGCCGCGCTCCGTGCCCGGTGCCGTTGAGCAGCGGGGTGCTCTCCCCCGCGGGGCCGTCCCCGTTCCCGTCCTCGTCGTCGTCGTCGTCGCGGGGGTCGCGGCCGGACCACGACACCTTCTTGGCGACGTTGGCCATGGGCGGTGCGGCTCCGCCGCTCCCCGGCTCCCCCGCCGGTCATGTGACCCGCGCCGCCGCCGCCGCCGCCACGTGAGCCCGGCTGCTCGCCCGCGCCCCGCTGCATGATGGGAGTTGTAGTCCTGTGCCCCCCCCCCCCCCACACACACATACACTGATGGGGAGGGGGTCCCTCAAAGGGTGCGGGGCTCAGCACGGAGCCGGAGCCACCCCCGGGGGGCTTTGTAGGCAGCGGGTGGCTGCAGGGTGCCCCTCACCCCACAGGCTGGGTTACAGACACGGTCACGGGTGTTTCCGTGCTGCCCCCATCGCCTGACTCAGTGGGAAAAGCTGCGGGCAGGGGGCATGCGGCCAGCACGAGCGGGTGACCGAGCCCCGAGCCCCGCTGGGTGGGACAGGGGCAGGTGCTGGGCAGGAGCCAGCCTGCGGGGAGGCCAAAGGATGTGAAACCACCCAGAAACACAGCGTGCCACGGCCTGCCCACCCCCATGCACCCTCATGTCCCCAGGCGCTGTGCCCACCAGGGCTGGAAGCATCACCGAGCGGTACCACGCAGAGCGAGACCACCAAAACCACCGATAACTGAGGTCTCCTCTCTGCCCGGAGCGTTTTATTAGGAGTGAAAGGGCTGCACGTGCCCCTGCAGCCAGGAGCAGGCCCCCGCATGGCTGCCTCCTCCCTCAGCCCCGTGCCTCAGAGCCCCCCCGGGTGAGAGCGGTGCTGGCAGCGCTCAGCCGCGTCCCTCAGGTGCTCAGGGCAGTCACACCAGACATCACTGTGGGGAGGAGGACCCCTAAAAATGGGATTCTGCATTCCCTGGCTGCCCAGCTCTCGAGCCCTGCCTCAGCACATGCCGTGCCCTGGGGCTGGTGGCGTGCCCTGCCCGGGGCAGCAGCTGTGCAGGCAGCCAGCAGGGAGGGAAGGGGAGCGGGGGTACCTCTGCCTGGTGCCCCCAGCACCCCAAACCAGCCCGCAACTTCCCAGGGGATACAACACGAGGCTGCCCGCTGCCTGGTGTCCCAGCACCCAGAGAGCTGCCGGGCTCCTCACGGGCAGTGCTGGAGGCAGGTGCACGCCACCCTCTGCACCTCGCCCTGCAGGGAGGCATTGGCCAGCGTCACCAGGGGCCTGCGGGGCAGCCCCCGGCCAGTTGCCATGCTGGCCACCTCCCCGGGCAGGAGAGCCCGACTCCAGAGGGCCAAGCCGGCCAGCCGGCCCACAAAGGCTCCCGTGGGGCTGAATCCCGCTCTGACGTGGCCCTGCAGCTGGCCTAGGACCAGCGACCCACCAGCGGGAATTTCATAGCCCTGCTGGAAGCCAGAGCCGGCGGCCAGCAGCCTCCTGTCCATGTAGAAGCGGTACTGGCCCCGGCAGGAGGACCAGGAGAGGCAGAGGTGGTGCCATTTGCCATCCAGGAGCGGTGTCACCGGGAGCTCCCGAAACGCCGTGTCCCCGATGACGAAACGCATGGATCCAGGGTCCTTGTCCTGGCCGTGCACGGCCACTTTGCTGTCCCCATCCTCGCTGGCGTAGGACAGGACGGTGCCGAGGCTGGGGGCCGGGGTGAGCACCCAGGTGCAGAGCGACAGCGCCCACAGCCCCGCGGGGAGCCCTGGCTGCAGGATGGCCGCGCTGCTGGAGGAGGCGCTGGGGAAGAGCAGCACGGAGCCCACGCCGCAGGCTGGAGAGGGACAGCAGCGCTCAGCCAGGGCTGCAAGGACAAACGTCCCTGGTGCTCCGGCAGGGGCCATGCAACCTCTGTAACTCCCGCTGCAGGATCTGAGTGCAGGCCTGTTTTAAAATTCAGCTAAAGGGCGCAGAGCTCTGCCTCCTGCCAGCACTGGGGCTTGAACACCCCCCACACACACACACTCTCACCCCTCTGTGACCGACACCTACCTGTCCCCAGCTGCTCCTGGGGGCCCGTGGCCGTGGCAGACAGCGCTGCTGTGACAGCCTGAGCATCACGAAGGGGCTCTGTGTCCTCCATGGGCACCCCAGTGGTCCCAGTCTCCACCAGCAGCCGGTGCCCTTCCTCCTGTGGCCGCTGCCTCGCCTTCAGAGGCTGAGTGCTGGCAGTGCTGGTGGGCACGGAGCCCTGTGGCTCTTGCTGGGTGCGGACCGTGTCCCACAGGCTGTGTGGCTCAGCACCAGCCTCAGGGTGAGTGAGGAGGTGGTGCTGGGGGGTCAAGGCACCCACCGCCCCCTCCAGCCGCTTCACCCTGCGGTGCAGCCGCCGGCCGGCAGCAGCCAGGCGGGCCAGCTCGGCACCCAGCACGGCCTGGGCTGCGTTGGCCGCCTCCGCCTGCTCTGCCAGCACCTGAAACCGCCTGTCGATGTTGTAGGAGATGTTGTAGTTCCTGGCGATGCTCTGGAGATGGCTCAGCGTCACCTCCTGGAAACGGCGAAACTGCAAGGGAGCGGGGTGAAGCAGCCGCCCTGCTGGATGAGCCCACGTCCATCCTGCTGGGGCATCCTCCCCCAGGGACATGCGATGCTGCAGCCCCCCCGGGCCATCCTGGGCACCCACCTGCTCCTCCAGCACCCGCAGCCGCCGGAGTACGGGGCCAGCACGGGCTGCAGGTACCGGTGCCTGGGACTGGCCACCCTGGAGGAGCAGGAGCAGGAGCAGGCAGAGGGGCAGCACCGTCCCCGCCATGCTGCTGCCGGACACCATCTGCCCACACAGCACGGCCGGCCCCAGACTTGGCCCCTGTGCTGCTCCCCAGGGCAGCCGATGATGAGGTTCACAGGCGGTGCTGCCGAGGCCAGCCCCGGGAGCTGCTCCCTGCCAGCTGCCCCGGCATGGCCGTCCCGCTGGGAGAACCGGAGCGGGGCAGGGCCGGCAGGGCAGGGCAGGGCAGGACAGAGCGGGGCAGTGCGGGACAGGACGGGATGGTGCGGGGTGGTGCAGGCCCATGGGATCACAGAGTCATTAAGGTCGGGAAGGATCCCCAAGGTCACCGGGTCCAACCAGCCCCAACCACCACCATCACCCCTAACCCTGAGCAGGGGGCGTGGCTTAACAACAAGGGGGCGTGGCTTAGCGGCAATGGGCGTGGCCTAACGGAGGGGGCGTGGCTTATCGGGGCGGCCCCACCCCCAGGCCCCGCCGCGTCCCCTTGACCCCTCGGGCTGGAAATGGCGGCTCCGGGCCTCGGCCGCTGCATGGCGCGGACAGGTGCGGGGCACAGCGGGGCGGGGCCTGCTCTGCCCGCGGGGATGGGGTGGGGGCGGCCTCGCCACAGCCCCCCGGGGGTTCCCTTCACCCCCCCCCCTGCGCGTCGCGGTGTCCCCACCCCGGGTCCCCGTGCCCCCTGGTGTCCCCTACACGTCCCGTGTCCCTATACCCCCCATACCCCCCATAACCCCGTACCCCCATATCCCCGTGCCCCCCAAGCCCCCCGCACCCCCCATATCCCCATACCCTGTGCCCCCCACCCTCCCCATACCCCCCCCATCCCCGTACCCCATGTCCCCATACCCCCCCATGTCCCCCCCCATTGCCACCCCACCACCCCTCTCGGTGTCCCGGTGCCCCCCCCCAAGCAGCAGCTCCATGGGGCGCAGCCCCCCCTCACCTCACCCCCCCGCCACCCCCAGGCGTGCTGCCCCTCAGCCAGGCATGGGGCAGAGCCCCCCGGCTGCCCCCCAGCCCCCTGCCCGCCCAGCGCCGCGCCTTCAGCAACAACAAGATCCTGGTGGAGCTGGACGAGAGCGCAGGTACGGCTCGTGGCACCGGGCAGCACCGTGGGGAGCAGGGCTGGGGACGGGGGTGTCACGGGTGGTGGGTGCTCGGTGTGGCCGGGAGCCCCCCACAGCCCCCGGGTGACACCGTGGGGTGCCTGCCGTGGGGTCCCGTGCCCGAGCGTTGTCCCCCTGGTGGCCTGGCCTCGTCCCCATGAGCAGAGGAGGAGGGAGCAGCAGGGTGGGGACACCCTGAAGGTAGGTGGCTGGCTTGGGATGCGTGGCACGGCCACCACCGGGACGGCTGTGGGCTCATGCCGGCTGAGCTGGGCTCGCGGGCAGATCCGGGTACAGGGGCCCTGCCCTTGGCCCCAGGGCTCTGGGGGCTTTGTAGAGAAGAGGGTTGAAAAGGTACGGGGTGGGGAAAGTGGGAAAGCAGGAAGGCAGGTGAAGCACCTGTCTCAGGCAAGACAGGTGAACGTGTGGTGCGTGCCGCCATGGCAAGGGGTTTCTGATGTCTCTGTGTTTACCATGGCACAGGTGTAGCTACGATGAAGTTTAAGAGCCCTCCGGTTAACAGCCTCAGCCTGGACTTCCTCACCGAGTTTTGCATAAGCCTGGAGAAGCTGGAGAACGACCGGGCCTGCCGGGGCGTGATCCTCACATCCGTACGTGCTGCCCCGCGATTGCAGTGCGAGCTGCAGGGCAACTTGGCAGCCACGGGTGCCCTTCCCTTGCTCGTGTCTGGCCCCCTGGCTCCCCGGTCCCTGGCATCAGAGGAGCAGGAAGCAGCTTTAATCAGCTCTGGGAGCAGGGGCAAGGGATGCTTGAAAGGCCAATGGGTGTTTCCTCTCTGGCCTTTTCTCCTGCAAGAATAACAACAAAGTATTGTCGTTTGGCATTAAAGTCAAAGCTGCTAATCTGCAAACGTGACAAATCCTCTGAGATCTCTTGAGCTGCCCAGGAGGTGCTGGGGAAGCCAGAACGTATTCTCAGATGTGATGTGGGTACGAGGTCATGCCCGGGAATGGGACCGGGCAAATTTTGTGCTGCGTGGCTGTTGAACCCACACAGGGGCTTTGACGATGAAAAATCTTGGTGCAAGCAAAGAATCCCAGCCCTGCAGGATGTGGTGGTGTAATGATCCAGGCCACAGGAGCATTGGGGAGATTGCTTCAGTACCCCAAAAGGCCCTGTTAGGCTTAACTAGAGCATCCCCCTTCCACAGGCTGCCAGGGTATAGAGGGTTAAATGCTAATCTTGGTCCTGTTTGTGTTCTCCTGATTTCAGGCTGTCCCCAAAATCTTCTCGTCCGGCCTGGACATCACCGAGATGTGTGGGAAGAGCACGGAGCACTACGCTGAGTTCTGGAGGGCCGTGCAGGAGATGTGGCTCCGGCTGTACAGCTCCAACGTGGTGACGGTGGCTGCAGTCAATGCAAGTCCTTTACACCTGCCTTCCCAGCCGCCCCGCGTGGCCTGTCGCTTGCTGGGCTTGTTTGTGGGGTGTGGGCAGGGACAGCCAAAAAATCAGGCTTGCAAATGCTGAAACACAGCATTGGGATGCCCGGGATACCGGCAGGACGTGGCGGTAGGTTTGACTCTGGGTACGCTGCGCGTGCTGCAGAGGTGTAGCAGTGCCCCGGTGGTGTTGGAGAGCTTGCACAGCACTCATGTCTGGGGGGCTCGGACCCCGATGTCCTTGGCACAGCAGTGCTTTTTGCAGCAAGAGCCATTCCCGGCCCCAGGAACCCATCTGGAAGCCCGTCCTGCATGCTGGGGAGCCAGGAGGAGGGCTGTAGGCTAGTGGTAAAGCCCAGGGGGGCATCAGGGGCTGGTGAGAACCAGAGGGGCCCAGCAGTCAGGGCAGGAGGAGTCCAAAGGACGCCTGTCACGTGCACACCATCTGCTTTCTCTCAAAAGAGGCTCGTCGGAGTTGCCCAGGGTTGTTTGTCTGGCTGTTGTGCTGCTGGAGGGGAGGAGATGGGGAGGGAGCTGTGCAGTGGTGCAGAGAATTACCCTTTGGGCAGTGGTGCTTTGGACCCTGGGTGGTGGAGTATGTCGTTAGTCCTTTTTTTCACTGGCTTTTGCTCCTCCAGCGATAGCTCTTGGCCAGCAGGGAAGTGCTCCATGGACACATTATCCACACGCTTTATTTCCATTTTTCAGTGCAGTGAAAACCACGAGTGCTTTGGCAGCTCGTGGTTCTGTCTGCCAGCAGGCTGCCTTTGAAGGTGGCTGGGTCTCTGACCAGCATCCCACAGGCATTCTATGCAGGGCTAAGCCATCCCTGAGTCACGGCTGAAATGGAAGCTTTATAGATGGATGGTGTTACAAAGACCTTGCGCAGAAACATTTCTGTGGCATTGAGGGTTACAAAATCATAAGAAAATGCCATACGACGTCTCCACTGCAGTGTTTGCAAGTGGAAGTTATACTTTCTCTGCAGGAGTCTGTAAACTGAAGAGCAAAACTCAGTGGGAACAGATCAGTTAATTAGATTTCCAGGCTGTGGAATGCAAGAAACAGAGAGTACTAGGGGAGAAAAGAAAAATAGATAAACTCTGGTAAGCATATCAGAAATCTTTTCTAGTGGCTGTTCTAAATCAGGTGGCTGAAATCTTGGGGAGGGGGAAACATCTGCTCTGGCCATGGCAGCTCTGTCACTGTACGGCTTCCCTGTTCTGGAGAAAAGGGGCACGCGGACATTTGTAGCTAGAGCACGGGGGCTGACCTAGACTCACTCCTTCCTTCTTGCCAGGGGTCCAGTCCGGCCGGAGGCTGCCTCATTGCCTTGACGTGTGACTACAGAATCATGGCAGAGAACCCCAAATTCAGCATTGGCCTGAACGAAGCCCAGCTGGGCATTGTGGCTCCCTTCTGGTAGGCCAGTGTCTTTCGCTTCTGTTGTCATGAGTAGGTCTCCAAAAAGAGTTCACAGGGTTTTTTAATAAGCTTTAAGTGGCCGCTGAGATGTAGTTCTGTGTGTCCTTCCCAACAGAGTGTTCAGGTAGTGGCAGCTGCAGCCCGTGCGGTACCTCAGTTCTTTGTCCTGTCCTGTAAGTATCCGAGAAGTTTTCAGGCTGTGGGACGTTCTGACACCCTGTTTGCAGCCTCCACCTGCAAGGATCTCAGTCCTGACTCCATGGTCAGCTCTAAAACCAGTGCTGGGAGATCTCTGTGGTCACGCTCGGACTGGGAGTGCGCTTCTGTACCTGCAAAAGCTTTTCCTCCCATCTCTTCTAGGTTTAAGGACACGTTTGTCAACGTTGTGGGACACCGAGTTGCTGAAAGCTCCCTCCAGCTGGGCTCCCTCCACCCTGCACCTGAGGCCCACAGGATTGGCCTCGTGGACGAGCTAGTGCCAGAGGAGAAGCTGAAGGACAGGGCCACGGCTGTCATGCAGCAGTGGCTGGCCCTTCCCGGTAAGGGAGGCACCTCCTGGGCAGTGACCGAATGCAGAAACGGGGATTTGACCCGTGTAGGAGGGCCAGGCATTGAGGCTGGGAGCTGTGTATCTGTTGGAACTGGAGGTGTAGGTGGCTGGGAGGTAGGAAAGCTCAGCAAAGCAGTCCAAGCAGCCTTGGGCTGTCAGGGATGTGCTTGGCACACAGCAGGACGCTCTGCTGGGTGCGCAGGGCGCTTGCCTCCAGCTCAGCTCGCTGTGCCAGCACTGCTGAGCCGAGCCGGAGGTGCCTGAGCTCCAGATTCAGGCTGGATCCCTGTGTTTGGCAGCGGGGGTGTTAACCCAGCGTGTGAGCTAATCCTGCTCTGCTGGAGGGAGAGGAAAATCCTGCAGAGCTGAGGGAAAAGGGTGGGGGTGCCTGGGTGGCTGCCAGCCTGCCCGTCGGAGGAGCGGTGTGGATCTGAGCGCTCCCACAGCTGAGGTGGAGCTGGGGGTGTTAGGGCAGACTGAATGCAAACAGCACATGCACGTGTGGGCTGCTCCATGGCTCCTGGGCCAGGAGAGGGCTCTCCACGGGCCACGGTTGGGTTTGTTTTATCCCATTGTGTGCCTCCTCTGAGGTGCTGCAGTTGGGTGCAGCTTCGTGTCACCCTTGGTGCTTCATTCTATAGAAATCTGAATGGAACTGGGCAGAAATGGGCAGGCCCCAGGACTGTCACTTAAGTGTCCTGGTTTTGGAAGAGGGTCCCTAAACATCTCTCTGGCCCTGCTGTCTTGGTGTTAGGGTGAAACCAGTTGGTCCTCAGCCCCTGAGACTGGGGAGCATGTCTCTGCTGTGCTCTCCTGTGGCTTGCGGGAGGCACCATGCAGGTCCTTCTGCAGAGCCCTAAGTCACAGCCAACAAGAGTTTGTCCGGGTGAAGATACCCACGAAGGTGCTAAAGCCATTTTGGGTTCTCAGTATGTGGGATTTCACCCTCATTTCACGGTTCCTGTTGCCACACTCCTGTTTGCAACATGTGCAATGTGTTTGCAGCTCGTGCAGTGTGACAGATTTGTGTCTGCATTGTTGCACGCAGTGCGTGAGCAGGTAGATGTGTGCTCGAGGCCTTGGCTCCAGCACCCAGCGCTGCTCCAGCACCATCCCCGTACCCCTGCTGAATTGTGCAGGCTGCAGCAGGGATCGCAGCCCAGAGCCTGCAGCTGGTGGGGACGATGCTGCTGGCTTTTGTATGGCATGCTTGGCATGAACAGAATGTCTTGCCAGAGGTCAAAGGGGTCTGGGCTGGGAGAGCTTGGAGCCAGAGCAGTTTGAGGTAACAGGATTTTGTTCAGTTCCTGCTGTCCTGAGCCCAGCGACTGGAATTTGGGTGCAGGCTGGGCTCTAGAGGGCGCAAAGAGAAGGAGGGTGCACAGCTCGCTCTGTAATTTGTCCCAGGAGATCAGCCATTTCCCCATCAAGGGATAGAGTTCACAATTTATTGCATGAGAATGTATCCAGTTCAGCTTCCAGGCAGGTTGTTCTTACACCTTTCCCTGCTGGTTTAAAGACCCCGCCAGCCCCGCGGTGTGCGCTGCCTCTGCTTTGGAGGTCCCAGCCCGTGGTGACAGGGGCCGAGAGGTGGTTGGTAACACTGGGGGCCGTGCGTGCCCCCCAGCCTCGCTCTCCTCTCCACAGACCATGCCCGTCAGCTCACCAAGACCATGATGAGGAAGGCAGTGCTGGACCGCCTGGTGGCTCACCGGGAAGAAGACGTTCAGAACTTCATCAGCTTCATCTCCAAAGAGTCCATCCAGAAGTCCCTCCGCATGTACATGGAGATGCTGAAGAAGAAGAAGGGCTGAGGAGCCAGCCAGCTGGGGCTCAGTCCCAGGAGCGTTCGTGACCCTCCAAAGCACTGCAGTAGCTGCAGACTTCCACACTGAAGCCGTCTGCAGTGTCAGTGCCTGGTGACGTGCTGCCTGCTCCTGTGGCTGCCCCAACCGACCCTTCCCGGTAGTCCCCATAGAGTGCCTGACACCACTGCTGCCTTCCCGAGAGCGGGGAGAGCTGCTTGCTCAGCTCACCCAAGGAACAGGCAGGGAGAGTCCTGACAGCACCGCAGCCTCAGCCTGCAGGTCCTTGGCCGTCCTCCCTCCTGTCCAACAGCTAATTGTGAAAGTGAAATTTGTCAATAAAGTCTTTGATGAGGTAGGGATGGGTGCTTTGTTCCTCAGCCTGTCTGCAGTCCTTCCTGGCTTCCTTCTTGGCCCCTGGTGGACCGGGGGGGCTGTGCTGGGAGCCCCGGGGGCTGGCTGTCAGCCTTCTGCAGACCGTGCTTGGGAGCAGCCCCCGTGCAGGGCTCGTGGATGGGGCTGCAGAGCGCCTTCCTGGGGGTGGTCCTGGGAGCTGGAGCTGGATCGTGGTCTGCGGCCGCAGGAGGAGCTCACGCCATCAGCTTCACCTCGACGGGGTAGTGGTCGCTGACTGCCAGGGCCTGCAGGAGGGCGAGAGGCAAGGAGGTGTAACGGCAGGGCTGGGTGAGCCCTGATCCCTGGTGGGGCAGCTCTCACCCCTGTGTGAGACCCTTCTGCCTGCTGGCGGGGGACAGGATAACCCCAGCCCTTTAGTTGTGAGGTCCTGCTCCTGCCATGCCCGGTCCTGCCCATGAAAGGCCACAAAAATGCTCATCTCTTCACCACAGGGACAGGCAACAACCCCAAATTCCCCCTCTTGTTTCCACCCATGGGTCCCCCAGCACCCAGGGCTCCACGTTGGCTGGATGTGGGCGGCTGCTGTGCCCCGGGAGGGCAGTGTGAGGGGCTGCGTGTGTCTGCTGGCGTCCCCACAGCCTGGCACGGGGCAGGGACAGAGGTGCCATGGCCATAGTCACCTTGGGCTGCTGCCGAGGCTGCTTTAAACCCACATTTGAGCTGACACTCAAATGCAGCAACTACCTTGCTGCAGCTGGGCTGCCTAATCCTGAGCAAACGCTGGCAGCCCCGCGGTGTCAGGGTGTCTTTGCTGCACCCGGAGCTGCCTGGGGCAACTTGGCTTCACCGCCCCGGGCAGCTCTGGGTGCAGCAAAGACACCCTGAGCCCCAGTTCGTGATCCCCACTCACCTCCTCCTGCTCCAGCTGGAAAGCACGCTGGAAATTGTAAACCGTGGCCGAGTTGGGCACGATGCTCCTCTTCAGCTTGGCACCGCACACCACGATCCTGCGGGGGAGGAACATGCGGTGGGTGCCACTCCTGCCCCTGCCGGCAGGGTGGGAGGAACAGGGGGGCCCCAGGGACCACAGTGGTGGTGCTGACCTGTCGTAGGTGCAGTCCGACTTGCCCACGGTGGTGTCGGAGCTGTCGGGGATCAGCCACTTGAAGATGTCGCTGGTGCGCAGGCGGATGGAGGCCCAGTCGCTCGGCTTTACGTAGGCACAGTCGGCATTGAAGTCCCCCAGGAACACGATGTTCTGCGGGAAGGGGGGCACGGGGGCTGATGGTGGGGCTGCCTCTGCCCCAAAAACCAGCCGTCCCAGTCCCCAAGCCGGCCACCGTGCTCATCTGGGAGCGGGGACCCGTGCCCAGGGCGCGGTGCTGCCGGGGGTACTCACATCGGTCCCCCACTTGTTGAGCACGGCCAGGTAGACGTCGTAGAGCGCGTCGATCTCGGCGGCAGCATCGTGCGGGGCCGAGTGCAGCGGCACCATCACAAACTCCCCTGCCTCTGTGGGGAGAGGGAGGTGTGAGCCTACACGGCCACAGCCCCACGGACACCCCCCTGTGCTTCCTGCCCCCAATAGGGGCTGGGGACCGTCCCCGCCTTCCCGGCACTCACTGGTGCGGGGCGCTGAGACCCTCAGGATGAAGGGCTCCCGGCTGAAGATGTCCTGCGGGTCCTCGTACTGGTAGGTGTCCACCACCGACACCACATCCGTCCTGCGGGACCAAGGGGACAGTGACACTGGGGCTTGGCCCTGCCGTGGTGGCTTTGGTGTCCTGAGCCCCAGCAGGGCCATCCTGGCCCCGGTGTCCCCTCCGTGGCACCCAAGGTGGGACAGCAGCGTGCCCACCCCGTTACCTGTAGATGAAGAGGTACATCTCCTTGTAGTTCTCCCGTCCCAGGGGCCCGCTGATCTCGTAGTCGTACGGGGCTGAGGACACGCTGCAGAATGCAAAGGACAGGCAGTGACGTGGCTGTCACGGGGCTGGCACAGCCCTGGGGTGGCCCTGGCTCTGCCGGCCCCAGGGGCACTGCAGCCGTGCCGCGGGGGGCACCGTGAGCCACCGGCTGCCCCAGCGCCGCGTGGTGACCCCCAGCTGGCCGCGGGCTCCGTCCTCCCCACGCCCTGGCAGGACGCGGGGCTGGTCCCTGCCTCCCATTGCTCTGCGGGGATGCTCCCCGTCATCATTTGCATCCTAGTTAAATGAGGTTAATTGGCTGCCGCAGGGCCCGGCGTCACCCTCGCTGCCGCGGTGGCTTTGTGGTGATGCCCGAGGGGGGATCGGGGCCGGGTGTACCTGCACAGGGGCCTCCGCCCCGGCCCCAGCCCTCGCCCAGAACTGGGTCCCCTGCATGCCCGTGGCAGCCTGGGCTACCTGCAGCTTTGTGCCCATGGCAAAGCCACCTCTCTGCCCCATGGATTTGTCAGGTTTGGCCACGTGGAGCCCCTGGAGAGCCCCGGTCCCACCGCGCACCCTTCGCCCCCACCCCTTCATCCCCAGCCTCGGCTTTGCCCTGTCCTGTTGCATTTTTCAGACTCAGTGTGACAGTTTTAGTTCCTTTCCGTCTCCTGCATTCGGGCGTGGTTTCAGCTTCCACCAGGGTTTTGCACCACTTGCACCCCGTTTCCCCCTGTCTCACCCCCAGCGGCTGCTCAAAGCTCCGGCACAGTGCCCAGCGAGCTCCAGGCTGTTATTTCACAAAGCTCCAGCATTTTCCCTTATTCCCCTTTCTGCAAACGCCTTGCTTTCCCTGCCTAACGCCAGCATTTTGCTGCCGGGTGGCCCCAGCCCCGGCCCTGCTGGTACCTGTTGAGCTGCTCCATGAGCTCGGTGACGGCGCTGAGGTCGGAGTCGCGCACCTCCTGCACCAGCACCACGTCGTAGCGGCGCAGGACCTGCGGGGACAGGAGCGATGGCAATGGCTCGGGGCGCTGGGGTGGTGAGCAGGGACCCCACGGCAGCACTGGGGTGACCCACGCATCCCTCAGTGCCGAGGCAGATGTCCCCAGAGAGGCTCAGGGAGAACACAGCGTGTCCCTGACATGCCCCACGTTGCCCTCCACCAAGCCAGGACATCCCTGGCACCGGGAAGACGTCCAGCCACAGCCATGTCCCTGGCACAGGAGCTGTGTTTTGGCTCTATGCACACAGCCCGTCCCCGCGCAGCACCAGCAGTACTCACGTTGATGATGACGCCCGCCACAGCCTCATCAGACATCTTGCTGTCACCAAACGCCTGGATGTTGAAGGCGCCGATGCGCAGCGTGGCGGTGGCTGGGCACACGAGAGCCACGGCCAGCAGGGACAGTGCCAGCACCGCGGTCCCCATCCTGCTGGGAGGGATGCTGAGCCGCAGGGAAGCAGCGATGGGAGCCAGGGTTTGCTCTGGGCTTGGGAATATGCTTCATATTTGGGGATAGAGTGAAGAAATCCATTTAGGTCCTTCCTATGTGCCATGCCACAGCCCACGGAGGACTGACACTGCTCCGCTGTGCTCGGCTGGGGCAGAAGAGCTGGATCTGGCCTGGGGCAGCCCGTGCAGCCAGCCCGGGCTGTCTGCTGGGTCACTGGTCCCAGAGGAAGGCGAAGCCCGTCCTGCTGCCGTGAATCAGCTGGGAAGCGCCTCTGCCCAGCGCCTGCGAGCCCTGGGATCACCCAGCTCCCAGCTCTGCTCCCCATGGGGCTGTCCTGCTCTGACTGCACGCTCCCCAGGCTGGTTTGCATCCTCCAGTTTGCTCACAGTCCCCTCTTGCCTCTGCTCTGCTGTTCTGCATCCTTAGACATGGCCACAGTCCCCCTGCATCCCCTCTGCCCTGGTGCTCCCCAAAGCTGGGAGCTTTCTGCCCTGGAATTGCACCACTCGATGCTCTTGGAAAGCAAAGCAAATCCCAATTCCAGCCATCCCAGTCCCTCCAGTTCCATGGCCAAACCATTGCCCACCCCACGGGGCTGCCCCAGCTCCCAGCCCATCGCGCCACGGCCACGAGAGGCACCAAGCCCCAGCTCCATCCTTACCTGTGCCAAGCGCGCAGCACCTCTGCCCTCCCGGCGGCAGGAGGGCTGTTTTATTCCCAGCGGAGGTGCTGGGAAAGCAGGATGAGTCGGACACCCCCGTGGGTGTTTTGGCACAGGTTTGGGCTCCTTCCCACGTTGGGAAACCAAAACCTGCACAGGGGCAGGGTGGGGCCGGCGTCAGCGCCTCTGCTCAGTGCCGTGGAGGGCACCCGGGGGGAGCGGCGGCAGTGGGGCAGCGGTGGGGCTGGGGGCACGCGGGGCTCAGGGGGGCTCAGGCAGTGCCCAGCTCGCAGTGCTCCTCACCCCAGCATGGTGCCGAGTGGCAGGGCGGGCGGCTGGGGGTGATGGCTTTAATGCAGGTGATTCAGACACGTAATTAGAGGGGACGTGAGGAAATGGCGGGGTTGTTCGGGTCAAGCCAGTCGAGCCATGGGCGCCACTGCGAGCCTCCGTGCAAGGGGCCAGCTGCGAGCCCCTGCCCCATCAGCCACCCCAAGCAGCCCCAGGACGCGGCGCTGCCCCCATCCCACTGGGGAAGCTGCGACATGGCTGGGACCGAGCCCCGGTGCTGGTGCTGGGCTGGCATCCCCAGGAATCCGGGCTTTGGGGCGTGCTGGTGGCGGGGCAGGTGCGTGGCCGGCAGCCGGGGCTGGGGAGGTGACGGTTCCTCATGGTGGGGCTTGCTGGGCTCCGGCACACTGCACTGGGCAGCATCCTCCCCACCAGTCATGGGTGAGTCCAGTGTCCTCAAACGCATCCAGGAATTCCTGTAGGATTGCTCAGCTCGGGCTTTCCACCATCCCTGCAGGCAGTGAGTGGCCCAGTTCCTTTGGGAGAAGCATTTCCTCTTCCAGCATCCTCCTTGGAACCTGGCGCCCCACTGCAGGTGCTGCCGGGACACGCGGGGGCTCTCCAGGTGCCAACCAACCTGGTGGGACCCCCACACCTGCAGGGAGAGGCCTCGTGCCCAGCCCGGGGGGGTTCCTGCGTCCTGTTCCCCATCGGCAGCACGCACACGGTCACTGCTTCCCCCCATGGGTCAATCCCCCCCGGCCAGGTGTCCTGCTGGGATGGGGCCCGTGCTCCCAGCACACGGAGTTCCTGCAGAACGGGACAAGGTGGCTCTGTGCCAGGAGCACCAAAACCCCTGGAAAGGCACCGAAACCCCCGGGAAGGCACCGCAGCACTGCGCCGGGAGCTGACTCACATCCTCCACCTCCTACCACCGTCACCGGAGCCCATCAGGCACCCTGAGGGCTCCAGCAGGACACAGCCCCATGAGCTGGAAGAAGAGCTGGAGGCATCCCGCGACTCAGCAAGGGGGAGGAATCCTGCCTGGAGCTTCCCAGGCCCTTCCCGACACCCTGCTCTGCTGCTTGCTCAGACAGGAGCTGCTCTTCCCACAGCAGGGAAATTTCCTGGACTCTCGACAGCAGCAGGGAGGCTCCAGGTCCCGGGAACCTTCCCGGCTGCAGCCCCCCCATGCCGGGGTTGCCCCATTGCGGGGGGACACCAAGCTCAGGGTGGGGGCTGGAGAGATGGGGGCGAAGCAGCTCAGCACCCCAAGCACCCACCAAGCCCATCGCCATGCTCCGGCTGGGGTTGCTTTGCCAACCATCCTCATGCCCTGGGGTGTGCCCCCAAAACTCGGTTTGGAAACATGGAAATGAGCCCTAAGGGATAGGGGGGAGGGATCACCTGTGTGTGGGGCTGGGGGCACACATGTGGGGCAGCCCCACAGCACCCAGGAGGGGGAGGTTTGAGTGTTTGTACGGGAGCACACGTGTACGTGTGTGCAGGAACTCGTGGGGACGCGGGCATGGGCACTTCCAGCTGGGGGAACGCAGGCGTGCACACAGGGATGGTGAGAAGGAGACTGGGGGTGCACGGGGTGCACGTGTGCGTGGGGTTGTGTGCATTGCACACGGAGGAGCGTGCACAAGCGGGTTTGCACACGAGGGTGTGCAGCAGGCGTGTGGGAGTGCATGTGCACGGCGGCACACACACAGGACAGCGTGGGCACGGGGCGTGTGCGCACAGAGGGCACTCGCAGCACCCAGCTGCCCTCTGAGCGAGCAGCACAGGCTGAAAAGAGCAAATATTTAATTAAAGCACCCCACAGCCACGAGACCCCAGGAGGCTGTCTCCTTGCAGGGACAGCGTGCAGCAGATGGAGCAGTCAGGAAGCTTCGTTGAACCTGGCGGCGCAGGGACCCCCACGAGGGACACGCGTCTGCGTCACGGCATCCCGCTGACCACCACACGCGTCTCAGCGGGATTTCAGTGTCACCTCCACAGGGAAATGGTCGCTGACGGCCAAAGCCTGAGTGCAGGGGGAAAGCAGAGAGGTGGCTTTGGTTTTCCACACCTGGTATTATCGTCGTGGCCAGCTGGGGCCCAAACATTCTGCTCCAATCCCCCGGCTGCCCCGGCCCCTCACTCACATCCTTGTTCTGGATGCGGAAATTCGCCTGGAAGTTGTTGACAGCGGCGGAGCTGGGTTCAACAGCCTGGCGCAGCGCGGAGCCACAGGCAACGATGCTGCCGAGGCACCGTGGGGGTCAGCACGTGCTGGTGCCCCCCCTGGTGCCCCCCATGCCCACCGCCACGGCACCCACCGGTCGTAGGCGCAGTTGGTGCTGCCGACGGTGGTGTCAGCGCTGTCAGGGATGAGCCACTCGCAGGCTTGGAGGTTGCGCAGGCGGATGGAGGGCCACTGAGACGCGGTCACGTAGGAGCAGTCGGCGTTGAAGTCACCCAGGAAGAGGACGTTCTGCGGGGCAGAATGAGGGACAGGGGTGGCCCCTCAGATGAGCCCTGCCCACCCCAGGCTGTGCTGAACGTCCCCGGGCTGTGCGCTCAGCGTGGCCGGAGCCAAATCCTTGCAGCATGGCCATTACGGGGCAGCAACGGCTGCCCAAAATCGTGCAGGGCAGCAAGACCCACCTGGCTCTCTGCACTGTGTGGGGGGAAAGCCCCCAGGAAGGGCATTGGGGCCACCCGGGAGCTGCATCCCCCCTCCCTGCCCAGACACTGCGGGGTGGCACCCGCTCAGATGGGCGCGTGAGGTCTCCCACGGGATGAATCCACCCAAGGATGGCTGCCGGGACGTGCCACAGCCCCGGAGCCATGTCCAAGCCCACCTCGCTGCCCTGGGGGGGGAGCCAGGTTCCCCGGTGCCACTTACATCGGTTGCCCACTTGTTGATGACGTCCGTGTAGACGTCGGCGAGCGCATCGATCTCGTCCGGCGCGCTGCTGGGCTCCGCGTGCAGGGGCGCTACCACGAACTCCGCCAGCTCTGCCAGAGAGGCAGCAGTCAATACCCGCAGCCAGGACAGCCCCTGAGCTTTTCTCCTGTCCCTTTAGCAAGCTCCCTTGGTTTGGGGTAGGAGATGGGGGTGGGAGAGAGAGGGGAGCGGGGGAGTGTGTCCTGGGGAGGCAGAGGCAGCAGCACGAGGTGGGAAATGAGAGGCGATGGGAGATGGCAGGCAACGGGAGGTGACAGGAGATGGGACACAGGAGGTGGCACGTGGTGGGAAGCAGCACGCAGTGCCTGCTGTGCTGAGCAGGCACCCATGCCCCTGGGGCACCCATGGGTGGGAGAAACCCCCCCAGCAGCGAATGAGCCCGGTGGAGCCCCTGTGCCAGGCACAGGCAGCCCCAAAGGGCCCGGGGGGAGCGGTGCCGGGGCTGCCCAGCTCTGCTCACGCGTTGTAGGCGAGGAGAACTTCACGATGAAGGGCTCCCTGCTGAAGACATCGGTCCCGCAGGGCTCGCAGCCGTCGTCGTAGTAGTAGCTTCCCAGCACGGAGAGGACGTCTGTCCTGGGGGGACCCAGAGGTGCTCGCCTCCCCTCGGGAGCCGCTGGAGGGGGCAGCAGCCGGCCCTGGTGGCATTCCTCCCCTCCCGCTGGCCCTCACCTGTAGATATAGACGTACTGCTCCTTGTAGCTGTTCCTCCCCAGGGGGATGCTGTCCAGAAAGCTGTAGGGGTACGGCGACGCACTGGGAGCGAGACGTGGGGAGGGTGAGGAGGTGGGGAGGGTGAGGAGGCTCCCGCTGTGCCGGCACCCACGGGGCTCTGCGCGGCCCCGGCGCAGCCAGAGACAGTGCAGGGTCTGTCCCCGTGCCATCGGGGTCACCTGTTAAGCTGGGCCACCAGCTTCCTGACAGAACTCAGGTCGGCGTCCCGCACCTCCTGCACCACGGTGAGGTCGTACTCCGACAGGATCTGGGGGCACAAGCCCGGAGCTGCTCGCCTGCGGTGTGCACCCAAGGGTGCCTGGGCTGGGCTGCCCCCTGTACCCCCCAGGCTGCCCCCTGTACCCCAAAACGGGCTGCTCGGAGGGGCCTGGGTGGCAGCGGGCAGTGCCTGGGGCCAGAGAGAATGGAGGCAGCCTTGGGCTGGAGACAGGAGTGGGGGAAGAGCAGGTGGGCTGGGGGGGTGGAGGCATGGAAAATGGGTGCGGGTGGGTGTGCGTGGAGGGATGGAGGCACAGGGAGGTGCAGCATGGACAGGGATCTACGGAAAGCCGGTGTCTGCTGGCCCCAGGCTGCATCCCAGGGACTGGAGCACAGCCACAACGGCTCCTCTCCCCCCGGCACTCACAGAGACGATGAAGTCTGCGATGGTCTGGTTGGACATCTTGCTGTCCCCAAACGCCCTGATGTTGAACGCGCTGATCCTCAGCGCCGCGGCCCCGTGCAGCAGCAGAGCCGCAGCGAGCAGCGGCAGCAGCAGCTTCAAGGCCGCCATCCTGCGTGAGGGGCAGGGGTGAGCTCAGCCTGCCCGGCCGGGAGGGGAATTTGGCACAGACGAGGGCGGCTGGGCTATTCCCAGTGGCCCTACTGGTTTCGCTGGGAGGCATCCATTTTCCAGTGAACCACCGGGAGCCCTTCCAAGCACCCAGCTGCAGCCTCAAGCTGTTTCCCTCTTTGGGTCGCTGAGGTGTGCGTGCACACAGCCACCATCACACAGGGCTTCGTGGGCTTCCCCCCCTCCCCGTGACCCTGGACACCAAAGTCCCTTGGCTTGTGCCTCTCCCAGGTCTGTGCCAGGCACCCAAAAGACCCCACAGCAGCTGTGCTGGGACACAGCAAGGGCTGGACACCCCCGGCACCCCTGCAGGTGTCCTCCCACACCAGGAGCGCTCTTCCCTGGGGTGGGCAAGGGTCCCCCCGCACCCAACGCTGCTCTGCCAGCTGCTGCCCCCAAGCACCGCCGCTGCCCCAACCTCGCTCCGAGGCAGCAGAGCTGCTCCAGCCCACAGGGAAAGGCGTTTGGGAAGCATTTCCCACGGCGCTGAGCTCCCCGGGGTAATGTTTTACCACATCCTGCCCGGACGATGGGAGCTGAACCCTGGCCAAACCCACGCACCCCGAGCACCCAGCACCGCTGGGACCAGCGTTGCCCTCGGTGTCCGTGCCTGATAATGAGCCTGCTGATAAGAGCAGGAAATACGGCCAGCTTCAGGGTGCCCCAGGCTTGTGTTAGCGGCTGGGGCAGCCGGTCTAGTAGAAGCTCTCCCCTTCGCCCACTTCCATCCCTGCTACAACTGCAAAGGCTAAAATCTGTAATGCCCCAAATCCTGGTGATGCTACAACCTGGCAGTGCCACTGCCAGCCCAAACCCCTGCCGGTCCTCCCTGCTCCTGCGGCACCCATCCACCTCCGTAGGCTCCCAGGCAATGCCCAGGCACCCACAGGTGTCCATGTGGGTGCACAGGCAGACGCTCGGGTGATGCTCATGACCTGCACCGGGGATCAGACCCCGAGCAGCATCCCATAAAGATAACCTAACGATAAGCTGAGCTGCGGAAAGTGACTGCAGAGATGCGATCCCCGGGAGGGACAGGGAGCCTGACGTACCTTTGGTGCCGTCCTTGGTCTCTGGAAAGGGAAGGAGGAGCTGCACCTGCATTTATGGGGAGGAACACGCTCGCTTTGCCAAAGAGTCGCCCAGCCAATACGTGTGCAAGGCCTCAGGCTCTATATGGCATTTTTTTTCACAGAAACAAAGGTCTGTTCAGTGGAAAATTAAAAAGCAACTCTTTCAGCCAGTGCCAGCACCGGTATCTCCAGCCCCAGGTCCAGAGAAAGGCCAAGAATAGGTCTGAATCGATAAAAACACCGAGAGCCATCTGCGAGGTGTAAATAAACCCCGCACGCACAGTGCCAACTGCGAGGTGCCGGGCACGGGGCCGCTCCCACCACTCCTGCTGGGGGAGAAACACCACAGCGGGCACGGCCTTTTGGGCTTTGTCTGAAAACGCCTTTATTTCACCCACACCACCCCGTGCCCGATGGTTCGAGGAGCTGGAATGGGGCATGGCTGGGCCCATCCAGCACCCGCATCAGGGCTCCAAGCCCCCCACAGCCATGGGACACAAGGACGGGGGGTGCCTGGGGGCCCCGAAATGAGGCGAGGGAATGAGGCGAGAGCATGATGGTGATGGTGATGGGTCCCTGACCCCAAACCCTCCCCGTGGCGTTGTCCCCATCCCAGTGGCGGTGTCCCCAAGGGCTGGTGCTGAGGTGACACTTTTGGGGTAGCACAGCACCGAGACCCCTGCTGGCCTGGGGGGGCCCAGGGTGGCTGTGAGGCTGTCACCGCCCCCTCACCCTGCCCTGCCCGTTGGCCTTGCCCCGCTGCCGGCCTCCAGCCGCAGCTGCCGCCCTCCCACGGGGCCTCCCCCCCCTCCTTGGGGGCCGGCATTATTGTGCCCCCCCCCCATATCAGGGCCAGCAGAGGGCGGCCGCGTTCGGGCTCTTTTTGGCCGCCGCGCGGAGCCGTAGCGCCCGCCCGCTCTGCGCTGAGGGAGGCCGGGCCGAGCCAGGCCAGGCCGCACCGGGCCGCACCGGGCCATATCGGGCCGGGCAGGGCCATACAGGGCCGAGCAGGCCGCCATGAGCGACATCCGTCACTCTCTGCTGCGGCGGGACGCGCTGAGCGCCGCCAAGGAGGTGCTGTACCACCTCGACATCTACTTCAGCAGCCAGCTGCAGAGCGCGCCCCTGCCCCCCCTGGTCGACAAGGGCCCGGCCGAGCTGCTGGAGGAGTTCCTCTTCCAGGTCCCCAAGGAGCGGGGCGTCCCCCCCAAGGTGGGCCCCGGGTGTTTTAATCCCCCCCTGAGGGTGGCTTGGTGCAGGGCAGGCTGCCCCCTGTGTGTGTATGGGGGGGGGGTGCTCGGGGCTGGGGGTGTGGGGATGTTTTGGGTGCCCCCATGGGGGGGCTGGGGGTGTGTGGTGGGCCCTGGGGGGTGGGTTTGTAACCCAGCTCTTGGCCGCCCTTATCCTTTTCCCCAGAGCGGCTCCCCCTCCTCCAAAAGCCCCAGGTGTATTTCACATCTTTGCTCTCGTTTCCTTTCAGAGGCTGAACTCGCTGCAGGAACTCCAGCTCCTCGAGATCATGTGCAATTATTTCCAAGAGCAGACCAAGGACTCGGTTCGGCAGCTCATTTTCTCGTCTCTCTTCAGCCCCCAAGGGAACAAAGCGGATGACAACAGGATGGCTTTGCTGGGGAAACTGGTGTCCATGGCGGTGGCTGTGTGCAGGGTTCCCGTCCTGGAGTGTGCCGCCTTCTGGCTGCAGGTGCGGTTCCTGTGCAGACAAGGCAGGAGGGAGCGTGCCACACGGGCAGCGGGCGTGCTTCGTGCCACCTAACGGCTGGTGGCAGCTGGCTGCAGTCGGTGGCACATCCGTGGCAGTGTTAGCTGAAGCAACAGCTGCGTGCTGTGGCCACATTCACACCACGTCTGTGCTCCTGTCCGTTCCTTTGCTCCAGCACGGGGTAGAGTTTTTGCCGATCTGTTTATGTGCTGCACTGGCTGAAGAAGTTTTTCTTTTACTGTCAGTGAAAGTGTTGATTTTTTGTGGCACTTATCCCCCTCCCCTCCAGAAAGTCAGAAGGGGCAGTGGAGGGTTTGAGCAGTGCTGGGAAGAGGATGAGGGCAGATCACAGTCACATTGCATAAAGGAGCAGACTGGAGTTTGGGAGATAAGCTGCACCCAACAGTTCTGGCATGGCAAAAGAGGCAAATCTGCCTCTTGAGATTCATGTCAGAAGTGCCCGTGTCTGTCTTCTGTGGGTGCAGTACCTCAGGGATCTGTTATGCCCCTGTGAAGGATGTCCCCTCCTTCCCTGCTGATATTCCCCCCTGCAGACCATCAGAAGTGCCTCTGTGTTCCTGCTGCCTCCGTGGGAGGTGCAGAAGTCACCTGTTTGTAGAGGGGAAAGAGCAGAAAGGCTGCGCTGAGAGAGGAGGGTGCTGGAGGGGAGGCTGTTACTGCTCCTGTGGTGTCTTTGTTCTTCTGTCTGTTGGGCCCTGGGGAAGGAGGAGGGGATGTGCCCTGGGCAGCAGAGACAGGCACAGGGGTTGGTTGGTTTGTTTTGAAGAATGCAGCTCTTAAGTTGCACGGAATTGTCCATGTGAGGAATGTCAGCTGTAACTGGTAGGTTTCTGAACCAGCTGCTCTGCTGCTGAAGTAGTTGAACTACAGCACATTGTTGCTGAGCTGGTGAAAAATTCTTCTAAGTGAGAATGTTGATATAAGAGGTTTTATTTTTTAAATTATGAGTATTGTAAACACGGAATATCACCGTCTATGTTAATATCCTGACACAGTAATTTTATTCCTGTCTGTGAGTGGTTCTTTTATACACAGAGATTGAGCGAGAGCACGAGAGCGCTTTCATTTTGGGGAAAGTGGAAACACGAACGTGGCAACAGCAAAGTGGCTGGATGATGTGGGCGGGCACAGTGTTTGGGCAAAGTAGACTCTAAATCAGCTCTGTGGAACCTCCCGTGCTCTGCTCTGGGCTGCTCTCATGGTTTGCTCTCATCCCCGCAGCGAACCCCCGCCGTGTACTGCGTGAGGCTGGCCCGAGCCTTGGTGGACGACTACTGCAACTTGGTGCCGGGCTCCATCCAAACGCTGAAACAGATCTTCAGTGCCAGCCCTCGCTTCTGCTGCCAGTTCATTACGGCGGTCACAGCTCTCTACGACCTCTCTTCAGGTAAATATTTCTAGGCTGTCTTACAAGGAGGTGTGGTGTAACGCAACGCAGATTAACTGTTGCAAGCAAATTAACGACTTAAATTCTAAAGACGCTCGTTAGGAGAAAATTGCTGCCAGCAGCAGCTCAGGGGTGTGATGGGGGTGTGACATCTGTCACTGGGGTGAGGACAAAGCAACCCCTCAGTGGCTGAAGGGAGAGTAATAAGGAAGCAGCCAAGCAATGCCTGACACAAAGGGCAGCGTCACCACACAGGGCAAAGGACAGGGGGCCCTCACTGACTGAGCAGTGCTAGGAGCGCAGCCTGACCCACCTGGGCAGCTTTTCCTCCTCGTTGTGCTATCCAGCAGGTAGGCTCAGGCCTGGCTCTTAATCGAGTTCCTCCCAAAAAGGGGGAAGACACAGACTGTGGATGCTTCCAGGCTGGAGCAGGGTTTCTGTTGAGCAGTGGTAAGAAACAGAATTGACAGCCTGCTTCCAGAGCTCTCTTCAAGTGTGTGAGTGCGCTTGACCTGTTGATATGCCCCATCTCATGTTGATGCTGCTCAGAGACTGGAAACATTCATATGACTAAAATAAGATTGAGTTAGCTTAGTCAGTGAGAGAGAACTTGTGGGAGGCCAAGGATAACCACACACTAAATGCCAACATCACGTATCATCCAAAAACAGCAAATGCATTTGTTACGGATAAAGGAGGTATTTTTCAGTCTTCTCCAGATAAACAGCTTGGCATTACTGAAAAAGAGGTGCAGGCTTAGGCTTTTTTTTTTTTTTTTTTGAGTATTTGGTAGAGCTTGCAGTATGTTATTCCTCAGTATTTTATTTTATGCAGCCACGTGAAGTCTCATCCAGCTTTAAAAGACCTATCAGAAAGAAAACAGTTACAGGAAGTATGTTTTTTTTTTGTTTTTTTTTTTTACCTTTACCTTTGTTTATTTGAGGTGATAAAAGGAAGCTTATTTTTCAAAGAGTAGTCTCCACCATGTTGTGAGGACAGGGTTTGATTGCACAACCAGCAGCCTGTATGACACCCAGAAGTCTCAGAAGCTAGGAAGTACCAACTCGGGATCTGGGGCTTATTAGTAATGAGGTAGTTCAAATGATTTGTCCTATAAGTCATTTTCAGCCGAGACCTGATGAGATAATTCAGTGTTGAGTCAGCTTGCACCGAGAGCACATCACTCAGTCCCGCATCCTGCCACTGTCACAGGGTGACACGCAATCACCGTGAATGCCCCTGTTGTCTGTAATCCAGCTTCAACTCGTGGCCACCTTTCGCTTCTTAGTTGAAGCTATGTAACCTTTAAATCCTTCACCTATTGTGTGGTACTGTTGTTTTAAGTTTTTCCACAAGCCAAGCTTGTTTAGGTAAGTCAGAAAGGGAATTAGCTGAACCGTTGGGGTGAGGAGAAGGAAATGCCAAGGAGTTTTTCTTGTCTTCTCTCCCATTGTGCTTCCTGTGGCAAGGGATGAATGGAGACTAAGTTTAGGAAGAGAGTAAGCAGATGACAGGTGGGAGAAAAAGGAAGAAAAAAAAAAAAAAAAAAAGAGGAGCTTTGCTGTGAAAGGGGTTAAACATTGGCATTTGGAGCTGTTTTCAAAATAGGTGAAGAAGCTGAAGTTGACAGGAGTGTGGTTGTGTCTCCCAGGGACAAAAGAGCATCTTTTTTTAAACAAACACACAAAAAAAAAAAAGCAGACGTGGGGAGGTTCTGAAACTGTAATTGTGACACTGCAGGAAATGTGTGTGGGAGAGATTAGTAAGAGTGCTGTCCCGTGCTTCAGTGCAAGGCTGTGCTTACTGAGCAATATCTTTCCTGTCTGCAGATGATCTCATCCCTCCCTCAGAACTGCTCGAGCTGATTGTTTCCTGGATCTTCGAAGACCCCCGCCTGATCCTGATCACCTTCCTAAACACTCCTATTGCAGCCAACCTGCCCATAGGGTTTTTAGAGCTCACCCCGCTGACTGGGCTGATCCGTTGGTGCGTGAAGGCCCCGTTGGCTTACAAAAGGAAGCAGAAAGCCTCTCTCTCAAATGGACACCCCAACACCAAGATGGCCACGGACTCGGCTGAAGGGGACGATGGAGATTGCCATCAGCTGTATTCAAAACTGCATCTAACCGTCCTGCAGGTTCTTATGATGCTTCAGGGGCACTTAACAGAGAAGAACCTCTACGGGCGCCTGGGGCTGGTACCCTTTGACCACGTGGTTCCGCTTGTTGAGGAAATTAACAGGCTGTCTGATGAACTCAACCCTCTCAATGCATCCAAAGAGATTGAACTGGCCCTGGACAGGCTGGCTCAGGCTTTGCAAGTGGCCATGGCATCGGGAGCGCTCCTGTGCACTCGAGGTAAGTTGTTGAGGGGGCTGCCAAAGCCCCTGGTGTTGGATTCTTTTCTTTCAACATGTGGGTGTCATGGTAGGGAGTTCTGGGGTGGAGGGAACCAAGATCAACACATTTTTAGCCGCGGTAGCAGCCAGCTGCTCATAGGAAACGATGTTAGAGTGTGGTGCAGGAAAAAATTTGAGAAGAATAACAAGATGGGGAGTAAGGAAAAAAAATAATTGATGCAATTAACCTGTCTGTTGTCTTGCAGAGCTGGAGAATTGATCTTCTACCTAGCGTGCAGGATGCTGGATATATCTGGGTGTCTGGCTTGGGGCCAAACTGAGCATGTTCAGGGCCCCCACACAAGCGTGAGCTGTGTGGTTGGTACCAGAACACAGAGAGAAAGGTCGCCTTGCCTGCGCTGACCCTCAGTAGGTCAGACATAACAGCAGTTACCTGGCTGGGAACGGCAGTGGCTCCCAGCTGGCCTGAGCCGTGGGGCCTGCTGTGGCTGTTTGCGAGGGTCCTGCATCCTCTCCTCAACTCTCCCGGCCTTGGGAAACAATTCCAGGAGCAGCCACTGGGGAGCAGAGGGCAGATGTGTCACGTGGGACCACGGCACCTGTCCCAGTGTGCACACTACAAGCTTAATTTCTTTTTTTGCCAGCTTTTCAAACTTGCTTTGAAACGTGAAAGGTGATGCCCAGGAGCCAGAGGAGTCTGCTCCGAGTTGCCTTGCACGGTGCAGGCCTCCAGCAGCGCTGTGCTGGGCTCCCTGGGGCAGAGTTCTGGCCCAAAACCAGAGGCAGCAGAGAACTGTTAGGATACGTAAGCCCAGGCATGCTGTTAGGTGCACTCAGTCTGCGTTTCTGCGTGTTAAAACCGTCTGGGCTAGCTCATAACCGGCTCCGGGAGTCGAGTCATGTGTATATCATCGTATGTACAGCAGGAAGAAAGTACTGAAAGCATTTCTTGTGCTGGAAGCCTGTGACTGACTGCAATGTCTAGTTCAGATACAGGAGTGTAGCAGAGCGGTGTGAGCCTGAGCAGTGTGAAATCCTCCACTGATGCCCAGTCATGCGGTGCTGCGTGAGCTTCTGTCAAATGTCACTGCTGCAGCAGGGCGATGAGGCAGTGTTGGCTCTGCATTTGGGACTGCTGCTTGCTCTGGCTGAGAGCGCGAGCAGGGCTTGCTCCTGGCTGCCTCAAGTTACTTTTCAGGACAGCTCTGTTCCTCCTAAGCAGTCTGGGGCCAGGAATTGCTTGTAGCTGTATAAAAGCACCGTTACATTGCTTTTCACTTTGTCTCCTCTAAGTTTGCCTGCTGGAGGAGAGACCATGAAACAGATGTACCATGAGGTACATGCAATAGACAAGAGATTAGAAAAGAAAATGAAAACTGTTTATGTGGAGCTTCTGGGCCTTCAGTTCTCCTGTAATAAGGCTGTATTATGGTCTGTCTTGAACTTACTAAAGAAGCCTAACGTGGCTTTCATCTGTCCTTCCTGTTTCCAGAAACAGTTCTTTCTGAAACACCTGTGGAAATAAAAAAAAAAAAAAAAAAAAAGGAAGTGCCTCAGTACAACATAGAGCCCCCCACACGTACTGTTTTCTTGAAACGGCGCTGAAAACAGGCGGTGGCTTCTTGGTGCAGTGAGAGGGCCTGGAGTTCCCTGAGAGCCCAGATGTTTAGCACAGTCTCCCAGCCATGGAGAGCAGCCCCGCCAAAGCAGGTGCCTGAGGCTTTGGCCCTGGCTGAAGCGGTGCTGTCGTGTCACTTCTCAGTGTTCTTCTTCCTAACCTTCTGGAGAGCAATGTTGGGTGTAGTAAGAGAAGGCAGAAAAGTGGAGTCTTTGGAGTAAATGGCTGTTCTCAGCTCTGCTGCTCCCTAGCGAGGCACTCAGCACTTCCTGAGTGCTTGTTTTATTGCATTTTTAAGTGGAAGGAGAGGTAGTTCAGTATAAGCTGCAGCTGAAACACCCGTTAGTTCAGGGTTTTAGGGGTACGTTTTGATGTGTTTTGCCTTTGCCCCGATCCATTTGCCATCATGAAAGCCACATTCACCGAGCAGCGTCACACCTCGCGTTAACTTAGTTACTTATTGATGGAGCTGTGTTCCCGTGGCTAGATTGCTTGGATATTGTGCTGATGGTCAGCTCTTTTGTTGTGCTGGGAGGCCTGCAGCATCTCAGGTGTCTCAGGGCAGAGGAAGCGGTGGCTGTAAGCGCAGGGAGCTGGGGCCTGTCCTCTCCCTTGGCAGCAGCTTTGTGTTGGGAACGGCAGCGGCTGCAGTCAGGATGTGTGGAGCCGGGCAGGGCTGCGCTTTGCCAGCTGCACATCCTGTGCTGATGCTTGGTCTGCCCTGAAACGAGGTTGTGTTTGCCACATGGTCGCATGGGTTAAATGCAGAACCTACAGGGGATGGTGAAGTGTGAAAAGCTGAGCTAATCTCAGCAAAAAAATGGGGTAAGACTGGTGAGGTGGAGAAACGTCTCTTCTAGGAAGGTTACTGGCCTGAGAACAGGATTCTGGATCTGTGGATCACTGGAGTCTTTTCACTAATCTTCCTTTAGAAAGGAGAGTGGAGGGGAAAATTGCTCGAATTGCTGCTTTACCCTCATTGTTACATCTTGTGCTCTCTTTCAGATGACTTGAGAACTGTGTGCTCCAGGCTACCACATAACAAGTAAGAGATCTTTCTCTAGCTGTGTTTGTTGTGACACATATTCCAAGATGCATACTTGAGGGCTGTTGAGATGAAATCTCCTCTAAAAATTTGTGTTCACTTCCTGGAAGTTGGCCTTGATTCAGACACTTTATTCAGACTTTATTCAGTGAGGATAAAGGTCATCATTTATTTTCCCCTTGCAAGCTGGACTCTGGTCTCAAGGAGACGTCAGTGATTCTAACCATATAGGTGATCTTGCCCAGCCTCTGTCAGAACAAATGGACAGGAAAAATGAAATTACAGTGTGGGACCTGTCTCATCCCCAGCTCCACACTGATTTTACCTGAGCCTAAGCTTAACTGCGTGTTGTTTCTCACCTCTTAGCCCTTATCTGGTTTCAGATCTTTTCTCAGCAGTAGCTGAAAATGCTCACACGTAGAATCTCCTCTCACGAAAGCCAGATGATGCCCGTGTTGTGAGAAGCTGCTCCCCACCTGATGTTTCATGTTCTGTTAACACCTGAGGGTTAAAGAAAAAGGAAGGTTACTCAAAAGCAGCATTGCTGCCTTTAGAGAAACAGACAGATCTCATTTCTGCTAGAAGCATTTTTTTTTTTTTTTTTTTTTTAATAAAACACCTTCAGAGGAAAGTGAGGCCCACTTGAATGAGGAATAGTCACAAAGTAAAAATGAGCCAAAAAGGATTGTATAGTGGCTTATAGAGGGACTTTAAAGGGGAAAAATACTCAGCAGACAGCTACCTGAGAACGGAGACTTATCTTCATCACTCTGTGGCTCCTGCTTTTGTTTCTATGTTTTTAAACACCCGTGTAGATCAAGTTCCTAATGCAGAAGTAAATAACGTTGATATGGCCACAAATGAGCAGTGGTTGAAACCACCGGGTCTCTCAAAACCTGAATTTCTGTGTGATCAGAAACACGGTGTGCAGTGAGCTCTCACCCCTTCCAGTTCCTCCAGTGGGAGCGAGCAGGGCCACTGCTGAGGCACAAGGTGCATGGAGACCTGGGCTTTCCACACGGGATCCTGACCAGCAGCAAAAACTGCCCTGGGCTTGGGAAGGAAGGTGGAAGTCAAAGTCGGGGGGTTGGAAGGTTTGTTGTGTGCCCAGGCAGGTAGCTCAGAGCATCTGTGCTTAGGGTCGGTGGCCCCAGAGCTTGGTGTTGCTCCTGCCAGGGAGTCCTCCTAGCTGGTGGTCACTGAGCAAAGTGCAACTAGATATAAAAGGGAAGAAAAAAAAGAGAAAAGCATCTGCTGGAAGCTGTAAAGAGCATAATCAGTGTCCTCTTGCCTGCGAGCAGTGCTGCATGGTGATGAATTGTCTGCAGAGCCCTTGTGGGCAGGGGAGAGCCCCTCCACCAGCCTGCCGATAACTCCCCTGTCTGCATTTCCTTCCGCAGCCTGCTCCAGCTGGTGATTTCAGGTCCCGTACAGCAACCAACCCACGGAGCCCTGCCGCCAGGATTTTACCCTCACATCCACACTCCTCCTCTGGGCTACCCCGCGCACCCCGCGCTGCCTGCGCACCCGGCGCTCCCGGCTCACCCCGTGCAAACCTTCCTCCCGGGGATGACGTTCCCGTACCGGCCCATCCGCTAGGAGCCGCGGCGGCGGGAGGTAGCCAGATTCCCTCCGTTGGGGGGAAGCCTCACAGAGGAAACCAAACGTCTCGGGACCCACATTTCCCTCTTTGACCGAAAGCTGGGCCATGCCTGCGTGCGGGCTCGGCCCTGGGGGCGTAGAGCAGACTGTAGCCGGGTAGGTTGCGGGTTGCAGCCGCTTCCACCGCGGGATGCGGACGGCCTGGACGAGAAGAGCAGGGGGAGAAGACAAGGGACTGGAGAAGGTGGAAATCTTCTGGCTCCGCGGTGTTTCGGCCATCGCCCTCGCTGCGTTTCCTCACGGTGCGGCCCGGGGGAGGAGAGCCATGGGATCCCCCAGCGGGGTGCCCCAGCCCGGCCGTTCCTCCATCGAGATTTGTACCGGGGGCCGTGTGGGGCCGGTGTTGGCCCCGGCAGCACGAGGCAGGGCCCGGCGCTGCCGCATTAAAGGAAGCGGGCGAGGAACCGAGGGGCCGCGGGCGGTGTCGGTGTCGCTTTCTTCACAGCGGGGCTCGGAGGGTCCCGGGGGGGGGGGAAACGGGGGAAGGGGACGCGTCCTGGGTGGCTGTAGCGGCACGGGGAGCCCCCGGGGGCTGCGTGGGGCTGAGCGGGGCGCGGCCGGCACCGGGGGGGGGCCCTGAGGGGGCCCTGAGGGGGTCCCGGTACCGGGGGGGGGGGGGAGGCTGGGGGGGGGTTGCGGGGCCCGCCCGCTGCGTGCCGCGCTTGCGCCTGACGGGGCGGCGGCAGCCAATAGGGCCGCGCGTTGTTGCGCGGTGCCCGCGGAAGAGCAGCGGCCGCCGGTGGGTGCCCGCCGCGGGCCCGGCCTCAGCCGCCGCCTCCTCCTCCTCCTCCTCCTCCTCCTGCTCTCGCCATGCGCTGAGCGCCCGGTGCCGCCCCCCCTCCGCCTGCAGCGCGCCCCGCGCCCCCCCGAGGTGAGCGGGACCCGGCCGGGACCCCCGGTTTGTGGGGGGGGGGTGCGGGAGGGAGCGGCGGGCCCAGCCGCGGGGCCTCGCCTCAGGCGGGCCGGGCGCGAGGTGCTCGGGGCCCGGCTCCCCGCTGGTGGCTGCACGGGGCTGTCAGAGGGCCCGGCCGCTGCCCGCATCCCTGTGCTGCGATGCGAGGTGCGCGGGGCGCTGGGCACACACCGGGTGTGGGTTTTCCATCGCTCTCATCAGCACAAACGGGGAGCGTTTGCCTTTCTCCAGCTCCCGTTCCTGGTACCTGCCGCCCTCCGGGCTGCTCTGCCGTTGTATCCGTCCTGTGGCACCGGGGGCTGCCCGCAGCTATGGGCAGCTTCGGGTTGGGTTGTCCCGAGAGCCCGTGCCCTGCCCCAAAGTACCACCAGAGGCTGATGCACGGCTGTTCATCCACTCTCCCATCTCGGTTTTATGAACGTTTTATAGCTGGGAGTGCCTTTTCGTTAAGAATTCATGCTGGATTTATTTCCTTTCTCAGTGTGCTCTCCCTTTCACCCCCGTGACTTCTTTTCTTTAAAAGCTTTTAAAGAGAATACTTCTGGTAACGCTCTGGGCGTGCCAGCACCCGGGTTTGTTTCCTTTTTGTTGTTGTTTTGTTTGTTTTTTTAAATAAGCCACTTGAGTGTATGAATAAGCTGTAAGAGATTTCTAAGAAGTGATGATATTTTAAATACAAATAATAATAATATAATAATAAATAAGACTTGCAGTGTGCAGTGACTGGAGTACAGACTGCCTTCACTTGCAAGAAGACACTGGGGCGGCCTCACGCTCCTCGCTGCAATGCTGGGGAGTGCCCAGCACCAGGATACTACAGGAGGTGGTTTTAATGCGTAGGGCAGAAAAGCAGCTCTGCTACGTCTCGGAAATTGGTGCTTTAATTACTCGTTACGTGCCTGGCAGCAGTAAAGGAACGTGCCCTGTCCTGCCGCACCGTGTTGTTCTCTGAACCCGCTGTCATCTCTTGGCTGGTTGCTTGGGATGTGCACGGCCAGGTGCCTTCATGTGTCTGAGCAATGGGCAAGGAGCAGAGAAACTGCTGTTCTAGGGACGCTCTCTTAAAACAGAGGGGTTTCCTAGCCCAGAGGGGTGTCACCGCGTCTCCTGGTGCCAAGGCTGGCCTCGGATGGTGTGAAACCCTGGGGGAGCTGCGGGTGGAAATCAGGAAACCAGTCCTTTGTAGCTGGAAGCTTAGCGAGCCTTTAGCTCACCACGTGTATTTATTTGCTTGAGTACTTCCCTGCCTGGTGCTGTTTCTTCCCCAGGAAGGATGATCTTAACGTGCATAGGGGCAGCTTTTAGTGGTGTTGGGCCAGCGTGGTCTGACAGGGCTCTGCCGGGTGCCTGTGTGGGAGCCCAGGAGCCTTCCTCCTCCTCCTCCTCTTTTCCTCTTCTCTGCCCCAGCCGCTCCCAGCACTGTGAAGCGGGCAGGAGCTGGAGAAACCCCTGCAGGGGGCTGCTGGCCCTCCCAACAGCGTGGGTGCAGGTACCTGGCGGGGTGTGGGGCGGGGGAACTCCCCTGGCAGCGCCTCGCGGAGCCGATCCTGAAACCATCACAGCTCTTCTCTCCTTGTGCTCGCTGCTGGCTGCGGGTGGCACAAAGAGTTTCGTGTCTCGCACCGCCTGCTCCCACCCACGCTCTCCTCCCAGCAGAGAGGTAGAGCTGGAGCCGGTCAGCTTTCCAGCCTTAGCTGAAAATGCTGGAAGTCTTTTTTCCCACACTGGAAAACGCTGAGGAAGGAGAGGAAAAGAAGCTTTTAAGTACAAGATCACGGAGAAGAACAAATTTAGGGAGTTTGTCTGCCAGCTAGGGAAGGAATATCTTTTTCAACCCCTACGAAGTTCGTTGCTAGTGTCTCCTGTGCTGGTGTAGGCAGTGACTGGGTTTTGCCGACAGCATGGTAATGAGGACAGCGGCTGGGAAATGGAGGCAGGCTCGAAATTCCCTCTCCCCGTGTTTGCACTCCGCTAGGCTGATTTTCTGGCTGTTTTAGTCACTACGTACATCTTGTGTGGAGCTGTTTATGCTAAGCCTGAAATGGCAGCGGGCCCGCGTGTGTGAGGAGCTGCCTGGGGTTCCTCATGTTCCGGAGGAGCAGCTGCCTGCTGGAACCGTGCCGTGCTCCGCATGTGCGAGGCGTGGGGTCTCCTCTCCCGAGCTTCTTGCTGCAAACGAGCTTCTGTTGTGACCCTTCGGCTGTAGCTCCCTGCGGTGCTGCTGCCACAAAGCAGATTTGCTCTGCTGCGTCTTACCAGGGAGAGATTTACCAGCAGAACCCTCTTAGCGGTTCTTGCTCGCCGTTCCCAGAGGAATGGCTCTATCTGGGGCAGCGGGAAGCTGTGCCTTTTGCAGTGTGCTTCAGGGATGCGCTACGTGGGTACTGGCTTGCGTGAAATCTCCAGCTTCAGTGCCACAGCCTGAGCTGCAGGGTCAGGGAGCAGCCCAGAAGGCGAGCGGGAGGCTCGTGTTTGTTCTGCGGGAAGGCTGACGGAGCAGACCTCAGGAGCCCAGAGGACCAGGGATACGGATATAAAAGGATTTCCCTAACAGTGAGTGCTCTCATTTCAGGTAACTGCTGCTTGCTGCACAGCGAGCACGACGTTTTGCCTTCTCCTCTCTTAACAGATTCTTTTGCAGTCTGTGTCAGATTCGGGTCCTTCTCGGCAGGAGGCTCAGGCAGACAGAAATCTTTCGTTTTTGCGGGGAGCCTGAGGGCTCGCTGGCACAGCTGGCTTCTCTAAAACCAAGGCTGCCCTCCGGTCTCTGTGGTGCTGAGATAACCGCAGCTTTCTGTCCAAGACATTCTTGCTGGCTTGTTGTTTCCTGAGGCAGGTGGGGTCTGTGTGCTGGGTGCTGGGCTGACGGCCTGAATTGGAGATGTGACAGCCCAGGGGGTTTGCGGGGAAAGCTAACCGGGATCAGCTCTGTGCACAGGAGGAGGTTGCTGGTAAAGGAGCCGAAATGAGAAGCACCAAGTCTTGAGCTGGTGCGTGCAGCCGAGTCACAAGGTGTCTGTGAAGAGCCTTCGGGCTCGCTGCTTTTGGTTCTGGCAGAAACCAAAGAAAAATGTAACACCGAGATCCAAAGGAGTCACGGACTCCCGTGGCATGACGTTATCACAGCATCAGAGCCTGCTCCAGCCAGATGATGATATTACTTTCAGACCGAGGCATAAAATCTATGGTTTTGTCCTACTTTTCCCATTAAAACAGCCTTGTTTGCTTCTGCTAATTTTGGCAAGTAAGTGCTGGCAGTTCTGGGGAACAACCCTGTAGGATGTGAAGGACACGAGAGAGGAGGTGACATTTCCACCGTGCTACCTGCCTGTGAACGCTGAGCTCCAATGCTTTGCCTAACGTGCTGGGAGCGAGGAGAGCCACATCTCCTGCAGCTCCCTCATCGCTCGTCCTCAGCGAGCCCCAACGTGGTTCCTGGAAGGAGCAGGAGCACGAGGTGAGAGCTCCAAGTGGTGACTGCCCAGGGGCCGTGCCCACGCTGGGATCCCGGCAGGAGCAGCGGTGGCAGTGCAGGCAGCGTGTTTAATTCCCAGGGTTTTCAGTCTGAAGGCATGGGTGTGCTCAGGGGGCACACAGCTGAGGGCTTTTTATTTTCCTGCCAGACGCAGGAATATCTGCAGCGAGCTCTTACTGCCTGAGTTTGATCTCTTCCCAAAGCAGGAACAGAAGAGATCCACGTGGTGGGCACACTGCAGTGTTTTCCTCACCTTGCCTAGTTGGTAATCAGAGACGTAGCACTGGTAAGCGTTAATAGGTCCCAGAGAGCCAATTTCAAGGCTGAAAATCGTTTTTATTCACACACTCCTGTATTTCTCAAACGCTTCTCTGTGGCTGGAAGGCAGAGCCCCTGAAAAATCTGCAGGGGCTCCTCCTGTAGCACTTCAGCCTTGTCAGCGTGTCCTGTGGGTGCTAGGGGAGCAGGGCTGTCCTCGGGTGCCCTCTGCACGTGGTGAGAGGAGCCGTCCCGTGGTGCTGGGCGACCTGACCCAGGCTGGGTCGAGCCTGGTGCCCTCCAGAGGGGCCTTCCAACCTTTTTTTTAATTATTATTCTTTGAGCAGATGAAGCAGGAGCTAGGTATCAAACCAAATACTTTATTTTTTTTCAAATGTTGGTTCCTCTTGCTTTGTTAAAGTTGACTTAAGTCCTAGAAGCAGCTCTTTGACATTCTTGGTAATGAATTCATCATCTCTTCCAATCCGGCCGCGGTTCCGTTGTATTAAATAAAAGGAGCTGAGTTACAGGGGTATCTGGGTGGAACGCTCCCTGCGAGACCAGTAACCTAAAAACGCAGCCAGCTTAAAATGAAATGCAGAAGGGAAATCTTTACTTCTTTGCTGGAATTAGACCTTTGGCTGCTTCAGACTGAATGGTTTAATGGAAACCAAATCCCCTGTGCCAGATGGTGCGGGGCAGAGAGACAGAGCCCCTGAGCTCCCGAGTCCGGGTCTGGTTTGGGCGTTGCGGTGCTCGGCCGCAGCTCGCATGCTCCTGCCCTGCATTTTGAGCAGCTCTTGCGATTTCACCCAGGCTTTGCCACCTCCTGTTTGTTTGCAAGCGAGGGAGGATGCCAGATGTCCCTAAACACTTTGTGTTCTGTTTCCCTGGAAGGCTCATTGCTGGGCCCTGGGGGCTGTCCACGCAGTCCCAAATGAGGGTTTGCTGCCCTTACCGGGGCGGCACCTCCAGGGCAAGGAGATCCAGCCCTTGCCTTTCCAAGCAGGGAAACCCAGCTCTGGTCTGCTGCTGCACACGTGTCTGCAGTGTAAATTTTTTATTTGGGATTTTCATGAGCTTATCTGGATAGAAGTGGAAGTCCAAGTAAAAATCACAAAAATGGCATCTTAAGGTTTTTTGTTGTTCAAATCCAAGCCATGTGTGCGGGATGCATGAGGCAGAATCAGTGTTAAAGTTTGTCCCATAGTGCTGAACAGGAGAAATCTTAATGTGTTGGATCGCCTGGCCAGGCTTTGAAGGCGTGGAGCTGCTTGAGGGATTTTCAAAAGCATTTAAGCAGCTTTTTGCCAAATTCGAGTAAGCATCGAGCTTTATCTTGCGTTTGAGCTCCCTGTTGAATTTGGAGCGCTGATTCTAAGCTAAACTCAAAATGAGACCTGCTCCTGCATGGTGGGAGCTGGAGGTGCTGGTGGTGCAAATAGGTCGGTGCCCACACGCCCCTCGGAGCACTGGGTGGGTGCTGGTAGCTCGGGGGTCCTGCCCATCCCCTGGGCTGCTGCTGGAAGCTGAAGGCTCCGCTGCTTTTTGGACAGAGGTGTGAAATGCTGACCTTCAGTTCATTAAAGCTAGGACTTACCGATGCTGAATGTGCATGACGTTGTTTTTAAGTAGTAGCTTTGGATCTTACACTCTGTTTTAATTTTAAATTGCACATTAAGTCAGATTGTTTATTTAATGTCCTTACTATTTCTGTTCATCCTATTCCCATTGCTGCCAAATGTTACTGAGAATATGATGGGTTCCTCTGCAGCTGTCCAACGCACATAAGGCCAAAATTGCTCTCTTAGATCTGGGGTTTAGAGGTAATGTTTTGCAGTTTGACTCAATGAAGTAAGGCAGAAGACTGCTAGAGATGCTCAAAACCTCTGTACTTTAAATGTTGTTTTCTTGAATTTTTTTGTATTTTAACAATATCTGCAGGTTTTAGGTAGCAAAGGGAATTGGATGCTCCGTTATGAATCCTGCTTGCTGCTAACTTCCCTGTTTTGGGAAGGGATGCCTCAGAGCTGCCTCCAGTGTTTAACAGCAGGATCCATTCACAGCCCCAAAACCTTGGCTCGTCAGGTGGGGATGTCCCAGTGAGGCAGAGCATCAGGTCGGCTGCAGCAGTCCCAGGCTGTGGCCGTCACCTGAACACAGCCTGACACCTGAGAAAAAGTTATTAAAAGAAAGGAGGTAATTTCACTGCGGATTTCCAAAATGGATCGGATCTCCTCCAATGAGCTGCGTGGGGCTGAAGCGTGCGCTTTGCCTTGCAGCAGCCACTGCATGGCCTCAGGGGTCAGCACTCGGTGTCTTGGTATTGCAGTAGATAAACAGCTGATACCCAGAGGTGTCTTTAACACTGATACTGGCTTTTTCCTTCATAATTCCAACACGCCTTTGCCCTGTAAAACCAAGCTGGCTCTAGAAGTGGTGCTTACAGGTGGAGTTTCTCTTGGCACAGTCATATCCTGCCAGCTCTTAGGGCAGGATGTTGCCAGCAAATGTGGGTGAGGTTTTATTTTCACTCAAGTGTTTCGCTGCTCTAATTGTGCTGCTGTTGTGATCTCAAGTTCTCCCTAATGGGAGAAAGGAAAGGAGGGACTTAGAAATAAATTGTGGTAGCAGCTCTAATGGTTGTGCTGGGGATGTACAACGACATGCCACGAGTGAATTTCTGCCTCACCTTACTGTCAGGTGCTTCGTTGTAACCTCACTTTTCTGCGTGGCAAGAAAACCTGAGACTTCTCTGTGGACTGAAAGATTTTGTGTGCTGGCAGATTGCTCAGATCCGTGGTCTCACCTGCTCCGTGCCCAGCTGTGGCACCCTTCCCAGCAGAGTTGGGGGCGGTTCCATCCTCACGTCTGCAGCAGGAGGAAGGATGCTCACTGGCGCTGGTATCTTCACAGCACAAAGACCACGGATGCATCTCCCACCTCCTGCTTTCCCTGCCCATCTTTGTCTTCTGGGGCAGCTCCAGAGCTCTTTAGAAGCCACAAGCTCCCTGAGAGGGCAGAGAACGGCATGCCCAAACCCAGGGGGTCCCCGCGGCTGGCAGCAAGTGGTTAGCTTGGCAAGAAGCTGCTACTGAAAACATTTGAACTACCCCATGAGCATCAGAGGGGCTGATGCTTTGGTGCCTGGTGTGGCACAGCGTTCACATCCTGCATGCCTGTATTGGAGGCCCTGCCCTGCACATACAGAAATGCTTCGAGTCTGGCATGGGCAGGCTCTGGGTTTTGGCACAGGTTGTTTCTTCCTCAGAAACCATTTTCTGGGCATGTCCTTCCCGGTAACTGTCTCTTCGTGTGACTTGGTCTAAGTGTTTTTTCCCGTGTGGGCAGTAGTTCCTGAATATCTAAGTTCTTAATGGTTAAAGCAGGTGTTCTTCTTCCCTGCAGGTGCCCACTACAAATTTTTCCAGTTTCTTGAGAGCTGTGTGCAAACCAAATCTATCTTGGAGTGCTCCCAAGACACAAAGGCACCCAGCCAGTGTCCTGCCTGCAGTCCACAGAGACTGCCGGCTGCAGCAGGAGCAGTGATCGTGTGGCCTGCCTGTGATTACAGACAGTAGGTGCTTCAGCCAAGGCCAAAAAATAATAATGATTATGAAACGCTGTCAGAGCTGATAATCAGCTTATGCGTGAGGATTTGGAGTTCCTCTGTCATTAGTCTAAGTGGTGTCACTCCCATGTCACGGCCACTTGTGCATCATTAATCTCACAACTTTCTCTGTGTTTTCTTCTGCAACTTGCTGCAAATCCGGGGAGTGCAGAACCATTTCTGATTGTTTGCTGTCTCTACTTCCAGCTGCTCTCCTTTCTCCCAGCACTGAGAGCGAGAGACCTTTCTCTCTACTGCTCTTAGCGTATTCTCAGGGTGGTGCCGAACACGTGTGGGGCTGACAAACGGTTTGTATCAGTTCTGCTTCTGTACTCCGCGCTGCTCCGGGCTCTGCTAACCCTAGTGTGCCACAGGGCTGTGTGGAGGGACAGGGCTTGGGTCTCAAGTGTTCACCTGGGTATCTGTGAAACACGCGGTGCCAGGCAGGGGCCTTGTATTTTCTTGCATTTAAATTTTCTTCAAATGTGTAAAGCACCCAGGTTTGGGCGTGTGATGCAAAGAGGACAGAGCGAGTCCGTGCTCACACGCCTGGTGCTGGGAGGGGAGTTACCCTGCTCAGCACAGTGCTCGTGGCTTTGTCTGGCTTTTTTAAAGGCTGGCTTTAGCTCCAGGATAATGCACGATGCCCACCTAGCTCTTGGAGAATACAACATTAGATAAACACGAACTGATCCTTGCAGGAACGTGTCCTGTGCCGGCCCTGCCTCTCCTGCAGCAGCTGCTCCGTGCTGCGAGGTGCCCGCCTTCCCTGCTCAGTATCGACAATCTGCTGCTCTCACGGGTGTTCGTTTAGCTCCAGTTTGTCAGTGCTGAGACTATTTTTAAACGGTTGGCTGAGAAAGGGCGTTGACTTATAGGAGCATCGAAACCTCTCAGGAATTAGAAGATTTACGAGCAAGAGGAGCGCTGCTGGTGCAAACCCGCGTGCCTGCATGCGGAGCAACAGCGGGGGCCTGGAGCCTCGCCATGGCCGGAGCTGCTCTGCTCCTCTGCGCTCCTTTTTCCCAGCCCAGAGCCTGTCCTGCAGTATTGTGGAGCTGATGGGATTTTTACAGCCACATGCTTTTACAGCCACTTACAGCCTGCTTCTTCCCATCTGATGGCTTTTTAAAGAGGTCTGAGGACACTGGAAGTGTCCTGTGCATGGTTAGCAGGGCTGTGGCCGTACTGTGGTGAAGGAGAGGGGGCTTTGGGGATATCTATGTTTGAATGTGCTCTGCTGGGCTGCAGAGCCAGCACCTGGGGAGCTGTAGTGCATAACAATGAGGAGAAACTGTCCCATTTCTCCAGCAGAAGTTATAAAAAAAAAAAAAAAAAAAGATTCTAAAAGCCCTACTTACATGTGAAGTGGAGATCAGAGGGTTGTGTAAGGGGACTTTGTAGATGTTCTTCTAGTAGTGCTTCCTTTTTAAGCTCTTTGTTTAATTTTGTTTTGACAAAATGTTGATCCCGTACAGAGATTGGAAGAGCTCCACGAGTTGGAAGGCACGCTTGGCATGCTCCTGGCTGCATTCAATGCAGCGTCCCTCTCTGCTCTTCTGGTCTGGGTCGTGCCACGTGCTCCTTCTCACCAGCATCAGCAGCCTGCCCCGTGCTTGTCACCTGTGTGGCCATCGTGGTGCTGGCGGGCTGTGCCAGGACACAAAGTGAGCAGTGAGCTGTGCCCGGCCTCTTGGCACCAGGGGTCCTGGTTGCTGCTTGAGCTGGTGATGCCACAGTTCACTTCAGCTCTTTTGAGCTTCTGCTCGGAAGAGAATTCTCTTGGTACTGGGAGCTGCCTGTGCATGGATGCCTGCCTGAAGCTGAGAGTCGGAGCTGTCTGGTCAAACCTAACGTGCTTTCTTCTCTTGCAGGCGTGAATGACAGAGGAGGTGCCTCCGACTGCACTTTCCGACGTAAACCTGCGTCTTCTCTGCCACGATGACATAGACACGGTGAAACAGCTCTGTGGTGACTGGTTCCCAATCGAGTACGTTCCTGGTCGTGGGTACAAGGTGGCGGGGAGCTAGAAACACGGGGTGTGGAGCTGTGCTGCTCTGGCTTAGAGCTGAGACTGAAGGCTCTGTAGCCATGGGCTCTGAAGTGGGCTCTTGTTGAGCCCAAACCTCTGGACAGAGGAAACTTGTGCAAAACTAAGCGGCAAAGAGATTTTTCATCAAATCAGATTTTTGAAAAACAGATTTTTCATCAAATATATTCTGTCAGCATAAATAATTTTATAGTAGGCATTTCTGTAGATCTAAAGGAGAGCTGTCCTCTGCTTTGTCCCACTCTGTTGTCTCCTGCTTGGCTGGACGCAGCCCACTTCATTTCATTTTTATTGTTTGGGCTGTTCCACAGGAGACCTGAAGCAGTGGTGATGCTGAGGTGAACATAAAGCCCTTGTGAGACACAGGCTGCACAAGCACCTTCCTGATGAGAAGCTGCTGGCAGTGCCATTGAAGGAGGCAGCACTGCTGCAATGATGGAAGCGAAGGCTCTGGGCAATGAACATAAAATGAAAGTTTGTCTTAGCAAGGCAGCAGACCGTGACAGGAGCAACCTCCGTGGCTTCTTAAGTGCAACTGGGGGAAAAAAGCATGCTGCCAAATGGGGTACAACAGCAGTTTGTTTCATGGTACCATACAGCAGTTAAGTCAGGAAAGGTAGATAACGTACTGGCCCGGATTTTATGGAGTAAGTTAAGCTTATAGCATAGAAAGAGCTCAGCCATGTGTCAGTCCAAAGTTACTTGACTACATTTCCCTGCAGAACACAGACCTTTCAGCTTCCCACCCTCAGTCTTGTCTAAAATTGGCTTGCGGTTCCAGTGACTGGCACTTAAAGATGCTGCTGCTTGTTTGAAGTGAAGTGCAATGTTGGCTGCTCCTGTGGGATCTGTTCTCCAAATGTTCCTGTTCCTTTTTCCTTCCCAGGTACCCTGACTCATGGTACCGAGATATCACTTCCAACAAGAAGTTCTTTTCCCTCGCAGCCACATACAGAGGCTCCATCGTGGGAATGATAGTAGCAGAGATCAAGAGCAGAACAAAGGTGCATAAAGAGGTAGGAGGACTCTGCTTTGGTACAAATATCTCACTTCTTGATGTGCTTAATTGGATGGGGTCTGTTTGGGGTATTTTTCCTCCCTCTGCTCAGGAGCTGTCATGAGTTAATTGTGAAAAAGCAAGAACGTGATTTCCAGCTAATGAAGCAGGGGTGATGGGATGTGTTTGAACATGGGCTGCTGAGCAGCCCGTTACCAGAAATCCTGTTCCTGCTGCCTGATGTGCTGCATGGAGGGATCAGGTAATGCAGTCGTAGACTAAAAGCCACTTTAATAATTCTTTTCCCAGCCTGTTTTCAGTGTGCCTGGTCATTGCTAGTGGCTGAGGTCTGTGTACCTGCTCCTCTCTTATGCAAGGCATGAACTTCCTTAGCTGTACTGAGTCACTCCTGAGAGCTGTGACTTCCTGCAGCAGCGAGTGTCCTTTGTTCACTGTCTTGAACACAAAACAGAGGTGGCCAGTCTGCAGGAATTTCAGGCCACAGGGGTGACAGTTTGGAGGTCAGGAGAGACAGCATGGTATGGTCAGAGTGCTGAAGAAGAGGTGGTCGCTGAAGGCAGTGAGGTAAAAAACCCCCCAGGTTATGGCAGGGAGAACAACATAGGAGAGTGGCTTAAAAAAAATCCAAAACATAGCATTCTACCAGCTACTAGGAAGAAAATTAACTATGTCCTAACTGAAACCAGGACACACTGGTAGGAACCAGGAGCGCCGAGTGGCACTGGTCTCTTCACTCTAGCTATCTGGCTTTACCTCAGAGCTACCCAAAGTCAAACTGTCTTCAGCAACTCTAACAAAAGGCTCTTGTTCTAGCCAAACTGAAAGCCAGGGGCGTGTTCAGGTACTGTTCTAAGCAGCTGGGACTGTGGAGCATGTTTCTTGTCCTCCACGGCACTACAGCTCAGACTGAGAATGCAGGCAATAAAGACTGTCCCTGATAAACTACAGGGAATTGATCTAGACACTGATGCATAACTCCAAAAATGGCAATTTGAATCCTTCTTAGTGAAGAGTGCAGGTATTTGTGGGCTTGGAGACATAACGTAAATAGTAAAGAAACATCATGATGTGTGCTCTGCAATCGGAAGGATGATAGGGAAGCAGGAATACCATCTAGAGGACCGTGCTCATTTCATTTTTCTCCCCACCACCTTTCCCAGAAGCTTCAACTAGGATTCCTCACTGAAGGGAAAATTCCTGCTAAAGCCTTGTTTTCAGGTGTTCCAGTGCAGGATTCTTGCTTTCTCCTCTGCCTCCCCACATATCTTACTAAATAACTTGTCATATCTCTACTCAGGATGGAGACATCCTAGCTTCCAGTTTTCCTGTGGACACTCAAGTTGCTTACATCCTAAGTCTTGGAGTGGTGAAGGAGTTCAGGAAACATGGAATAGGTAAGACGCTGCTACGTGACAGTTCTGTTGCTGTCCTACTTGCTACACCTGACTACTGGACTAAAGAGCTGCACCGTGCAACTCCAGTTCCCTTCTGAGACAAACTTCTGTGTGACTTGTCCCGGCAGTCGAGAAGGTGATGCTCTCACATCCCCCTTGTGCTGGTAGTGCAGGTACACTGAGAAGTTTTTGTTGGTGTAACAGCACAATGTACAAATGGTTCTGCAGAGTGCAGTCCATCTCGTTCCCAGGGGACAGCTGTGCACACCAAAAAGTTGCACTCCTGCTGCTGTCTGCACCAAGAGTCTGAGAAAAGCTGCCAGGGCTGAGAAGTCCTTGTACTTTGTCATTCATCCTGGAGCAGGACTTGAAGCCTGTCTGGTAGGGACAAAAGGGGAGCGTGTACTCCCTGCCTTCTGCTTTTCTTCCACGGGTGTCAGAAGCCTGGTACCTGAGGCAGAAAAGTAGCTGCTCTTAAACTTGCAACTTAAATAGAACAGATGTTTAGGGAAAGATGGACTGGGAAAAGAGCGTAACTCAGACCTGGTTTAGTCTGTCAAATGCACATAAAGGTCAGCTCTGAATGCCTGCTGCAACACACAGCAATTCTGCAGCCATTTGGAAACCTGCAGTCAGAAGGGGCCCAGCTCCGTTTAGAGCAGGATGTGTTTTGTCATCAAATAAGTGCCCTGCTGCTGCAATTTCAAGCATAATCTGCATCTTTGATCTGCAAAAGGGAGTAGCCCAGGTTTGGCAGGATGACCCAGTTGCACACCTGGAGTCTTTTCAGTGGGTACAGGTATCAGCTTCTGTTCCTCGAGTCCTCCCTTCTTCCCCACTCATGTTTAGAAAGGTACAAACTGATGTGATGCGTTAAAAAGTGACTAGAAGAGACATCAGTGGGACTGCTGCATTTAAAACTTAAATTTAAATGCTGCTTTGTCTAAATTTTCTGTACACAGAAGAAAATGATTGCACGGAATAATGTTCAAAAGTTAGTAAGGGGGTCTTCTGTTCTGTAAAACTGTGGCTGTTTTGAGTCCCCTTTCAGTTTCCAAATCCTATTTTTTTTAGCTCCATGTTGCTGGAGTTTTCTCCTTTCAGTGTCAGCATTTCCTATATCCATTAAATCTAGGTAGCATGTTGCTATGCTTTCTGAAGATCTTTGGGCTTGCATCTGTAGCAAAACAACCTAAAAAAGCTTCCTGCTGCTGCTTTTTCTGAGACCTTTCCCTTTTCAAGTGTTTCTCTACTTGTGTTTGAAGCTTCAGTCTTTCACTCAGGAGGCTTTTCAGCCCAGGCACACTTTTAAGCACTAAATCTCTGAATTTTCTCCGGCAGACATTGTTAGACTTTGGTTCTCTGCTATTCTTAAACCAGAGGGCAGTTGGGTTACTGTGAGTCATGAGTGGCACATCTCATAACAAAATCAAACCGTCCTCCTGTTGAGGTCTCCAAGTGTCTTTTTGTACTTGGCTGATAGAAACCCCTGCTAAGTCTCACGTAACCATAGGGTCACTGCTGTTGACTTCTGCTCCAAAACCCTGTGGGCCCTGCCGAAAGTCATCTGTGCCCTGGGGATTGTGAAACAGCAGCGTAAATCTCATCCGTGTGCTTGTATTAGCTAAAGGATTTCTGTTGCACCTGACAGAGGAAGTTAGCCCTGCAGGTTCTGCGGGTCCTTTGGGCCGTTTCCTGACTCCAGGGCCAGTCTTCCGTGGCTGGGATTTCCTCTGTGCCCTGCTCTGCTCTTCACCTGCTGGCTAGTGGCTGTGGCAAAGTCAGGCTGAATGAGACTGTGCCTCACCTCTTCTCCTAAGAAGGGGACTTAAAATCCTGCCAATTCTTTAATTTAAATTTGAATTCAGTAGACACAACGCCGTAACCTGCTTGTAAAGTCCTGCTTTGACTCTGCTGTTTTAAATGGCTCTAAAATAAACACGATGGGACTGATAGCACTGAAAATGACTCACTGGCTTTACCCAAAGCCAAGAGCTGCGCCTGGGGATGAGTATCATTGGCAGGTTTCTGTGTCTGACCTATCTTTGTGGTTATTGAATCAGAAACGTTTCTGCCTTTATAAACCTGTTCTGTGAAACCGTGCTCATAGCTGAGGTGAGGTTCATATTAAAGCCACGGAGCGCTGTCCTGTTCAGTGCCCGTGTGAAGCTCTGGGGAATGAGTGGGATCAGGGGTCCTCGAGTGTGGGCAGCAATTGCTGCTGAGCTGCTGAGTGCCCAAGATCTCAGCTGGGAGCTTTGAAGCCCCGTGGTGTCCCTTAGCAAGCAGCTGCGCTGTGTAATTCTGCTGTTCCTTCCTTCAACAGGTTCTCTCTTGCTTGAAAGCTTAAAAGACCATATATCAACAACTGCCCAAGATCACTGCAAAGCCATCTACCTGCACGTCCTCACCACTAACAACACAGCAATAAACTTCTACGAAAACAGAGACTTTAAGCAGCACCACTATCTGCCCTATTACTATTCCATAAGAGGGGTCCTCAAAGATGGCTTCACCTACGTCCTGTACATCAACGGTGGGCATCCGCCCTGGACAATCTTATATCCTTTACCTGCAGCCTAGTTGCCAGTGAAGCATGCGAAGCAGACACCAAACCATGTTTTAGGGTTAAAATGGCAATCACAGAATCACAGAATCAATCTAGCAAAGCGTGAGCTGGCTATACGTGGGGACTGGTGCCTGCTCTGTTGTGGGCTTAACCAAGCTGATTTCCCTGAAGCCAGAAGGAAGGCAATGTTAGACAGATTTGACAGTGACCCACTTGTGCCTAGACTTCCCCAGATCCTCTGGGAACGGTTCAAGGAGGCAGTGTAGCGTGGTAAATTGAAGTTGGAGCAAGTTTGCCTGTGATGAAGAAATGCTCGTGTTAAGCCAACGTGCAAGGCAAGCTTTGGATGTGCGCTGCAGCGTTTGGCCAGCAGTGTGGCAGAAAAGCCCTTGGTCTTGCTTCCTGTTGCTTAGGATCCCCTGTGTCTCTGGCCTGGCCTCTGGGTCTCAGCAGGCTGCTCTCAAACTGAATTTGGGAGTTTGTTTCAGGCTGCTGGATCATGGAAAAGAAACTTGACCTTTCCTAGGTGTAGCTAAAAAGTCCAGATCTCTCAGTGCAGGTGCGTGGATTGCAGCCCCCGCAGTAACTTGCTGTGGAGTGCAAAGGAACTATGGCAGCTGCTCCAATGAAGTATTTCCACACAAGTTGGGGCCAGTGCTCCCAAATTGCCTTATTTTATGGTGTGAGGTAGGCCTGCTTTTGGTATGAAGGAGCAGTAGAGCAATGTGAGGAGCAGATCTGTTTAAATAGCTGAGCAGAGCAGCCTTCGCTGTGTCGTAGGGTCTCTTGAGCAAGTGCTAGTCCACAGAGTGCTTTAAGTTATTTTGAAGTTAGGTTATAAATGTCCTTAACTGCTGTCCACTGACTACCTACAGCACATTGGATCAACACTAGCCAGTCTGAGCCCGTGCTCAATTCCCCAGAGGATATATCGACAAGCCCAGAGCCTTCTCTGCAGCCTTCTGCCGTGGTCTGGCATTTCTGCCAAGAGCGGCATTGAATACAGCCGGACGATGTGACTTGCTCAGCAGCTGTACGAAAACCAAAGGTAGGTACTGGGGGGAAGCTCCCTGCTCTGCCAGCAGCAGCGATGTGCCTGGCTGCTAGTGGGGGCAGCCGAGAGCCCTGCAGGCAGCTGCTGTGCGAGCTGCTGGGTGAGGCGTCCTGGGCATCGCTGTGCTCTGGCCTCCAGCTGGTAGCTGAGCTGGTGCTGGTTGCATTTGAAGGGAATTTGAACTCTGATCGTGTTTACTTGAGCCCAGACTCTTACAGCAGATCCAGCTTCCAGGTCCCTGCTGTCTCTGGCCTTTTTCTCAGCTCTGTTAGACCAGCTTGAAAGACCCGCAACAACCGAGTCCTCGATATTTCCCAACACGGTGTCTGAGCACAATAACTGATAGCCGATTTGCACGTTTCTTACAAAACGTCTGCAGTATAGTGGCTCTCTGGTACCCTGTGAGACCTGTAATGACTGGTTTCCCTAAGCCAGTTGCCCTCTCTGTCTTCCTGTAGGATTGTTCTTCCTTCCACCTCCCGAACCATCCGGCTCCGCACTGATTCCAGAGATGATGGCTCTTGGTCAGTGACCCAGCCCCCCGGAAAGGACTCCTTATTCCACAGATTGACCAAGATTTTGCAGACTTCGCACTCGACCGGCTGCAGCCCCGACCTGCCCCTGTGGGCTGGGGGCTGCTGGCGGGGCCCAGGCCCTTCTGCATCACCGCTGTGTGCGTGCTGCACTGCCCCTGCCACGTCCCTTCCTCTGGACGGTTTGTTTGTACTCGTACACGTGACGTGGAGGGCTTCAGTTGCTGCTTCCGTGCCGCAGCCACAGCAGGCCGTGCGAAGGAGGGTGATGAATCTGCACTGGGCGACCTCCTCCGTGAGCTGTAAGCACCCCGGCAGGCTCCCGATGCCAGCAGCCGCAGCCTGCCCTGGTGGAGGGGGAAGTGGGGAGCTGGGCGGCTGCTTCTGGGCCCTGCTTCCTGCCCCTGGCAGGGGCAGCGGGGAGGGCACGTGCCTGAGAAACGAGCCCAGCCCTCGGGCGTGACGTAAAAAAGAAGCACCTAATTCAGGATGCACCAAGTAGAAGGCAGGGAATGAAATTGCTATTTCATAGTGAAATATATTATACTGTATAGATCCTTCTGCCTCTGTCTGAGTTGGAACTTTGCAGAGGAGGGGCCTGGGGATGGAGAGCCGCTGCTGCAGCCAGAGCCCTTCTCTTCCCCTGCCTGCATCCTCCCTTGGCCTTGGGGCTGTGCCCTTGGCCGCCCTCCCTGCGGCTCTGCGGGGGCCTCAGGGCCAGGCCAGGCTGGCTCTGGGCTCACCAGCACGTAACTTCCAGCCTGTGGGGAGAGCCCCGAGGGTCCCCGTGTGCTGTGGCCAGGTCAGGCCCCTTCCTGCACCTCAGAGCACAGGCAGCGAGCACTTGGCTTTTTAGGGGGGAGTTGCTGCAGTTGAGCCAGTGCCCATGCCCCACGTCAGGGGGTCCTGCTCCCCTTCCCCACCTGAGGCTCGCTCCCTGCTCAGCACCGCGCTCCTCCCTCCCCTCTTGCATGCCGGTTTTGAAACTGGGGCTTAAGCAAAGGCAGCGCGAGCTGCAGCAGGCAGAGTGTGCGGGCAGGGAGAGGGGCTGAGCTGTGATCTGGGGCAGTGTGAGACCTAGGAGGAAAGTGGTAAGATCTGGCAGTCTGCGTGATGGTACAGAGTCAGTTCGGTGTTCATAAGCCCCTGAAATGGGAGTTAAAGAGGAGCAGGGTGCAGGAGGAGAGCTTGCTGCAGGTGGTTTCTGGAGGAGGTTCCTGCAGGAGGCCAGGAGTAGCTTGGTGCTGAGCACTGCTCAGGGCTCTGCCTCGGCCCGATGCCCCTGCACAGAACGCCCCGCAGGGCACAGCTCACCCGCTGGCCTTCCTGGCTGCAGGAAGCGTTTGGCCCCACAGCCTGCAAGGATGGCATTTTGGGGAAGTGAAAGGCTGTGCTGTGGGGAGGAGCTGCTTGCTCTGCCAGGGCTAGACTAGGTTTGGCTCAATGAGAGGTTGATAGCAGAAAAATACTGGTGCGAGGACAGTGCAGCGTGGAGAACCTCTGTCTGTGGGGCCCTTCCAGCAGTGGGAACCTGCTCTGAGCTTGTCAGGGGCCTCGCTCTGAGGCTGTAGACCCGGTGCACTCCTGAGGCCCCTTTCAGCCCGTGCTCCTCTTTCTGTGTCAGTTCCGTGATGCAGGCAGTGTGGTGAGGTCAGGCTGCGCTGGGCGAAACGCAGCAGGGCTGGAGGGACTCGATTTTGTGGCAGATGTAGGGAAAAAACATGTAAAAAACGCTCTGCGGCAGGGAGCTGCAGGATGAGCCGGGCTGCTGCTGGTGGCTTCAGCCGTGGTGCATCCCCGAGGCATCTGCTGGGGCAGGGAGGTGAGCGGCCCCGGGGCTGGGGCACAGCGGGACCGAGACCTGGGCACAGGTTCTGTGCATGCCACAACAGCGCAGGACCCGAGCCCAGCACAGCCTGCAGCAAGGTGGCTGCTTCATGGGACAGGGCCCTGCTGCACCGCCACCAGCTCCCCCGAGCTCCTCCTGCACCGCAGGGGGCTCCCGCTGTGCCCCCTGACCCCAGCTCCTGGGGGTGTGTGGCAGGAGCTGGCGCTGCCACGGCTTTGCCAAGGCCCTGGCTGGGGGGGCTTTGGCTGCCCCCAGTCCCCTCCGCAGCCACTGCCCCTTGCTGTGCCCACCTCCCGTGGGCAGGGGATTTGGGGGATGGCTCCCCACAGTCCCTCCTCACTGCAGGGGAGGCCTGAGGCACCCTGGAACCCTCCTTTGGGTCACCACCTTTTTTTTTTTTTTTTCTTATTTACCTAAACATTTCTATTGGTTTGTAGGGGTTTTAGCAACTGAAGCTCCTGGCTCTTTGGCACTTGCTTTCTCTGTCCCAGAATGAAGCTCTGCATCGCTCCTGGGGGCCTGGGCCTGGCGCTCCCCCACCCCACTGTATCCTGCCCCCCCACACCCCCTCACTCCTCTGTTGCCCTCGAGCACGTCCCCGGGGACCGGTGACTGGTCTGTGTGTCTTGTTCCCGTCACCCTGTCCTGAGGTGTCAGTCACGGCCCTGCCTCACAGCCCGTTATTTATTGAAGAGCATCGTGCTGCCACTGTCAGCCTCTCTCTAAACGTCTTCAATTAAACCAACCCTCTTTTGTGAGTTGTCTGTCACTTCATGCAGGTTCCTGCCTCACCTCAGCTGCTCAGGCCCCGTCCCCTGACCCCATGCTCAGCAGAGGCAAGGTGACCACGCAGCCCCTTCCCGGGCTGCCTCTTGCCGGGCACCCCCAGGCCAGGGGCTGGCGAGCACCCGAACGGGGCCTTACTGGGTGCTGCTGGGACCGTCCCCAGGGCTGGCTGAGCACAGCTCGGGCCCAGGGCGAGCCGGGTGCTCCCACCACAGCCCTGGGCGGACGCCACAGCCCCTCTGCCTGCTCTGCCTGGCGGGCGAGCAGCTGCTGGTGGAGGCAGCGCTGCCTCCCTCCTGCCTGGGGCTGCCCGGCTCTCACCCAGGGCTGAGCTGACTCAGCAGCGGTTGCAGCGCAGATCCTGCTCCACAGGTCGGGACCGTGCAGCGCCGCGGCCCTGCTCGCCTGCGGTGTTGCAACGGGGCTGCGGGGTGGGTGGAGGGCGGTAGCACGGCTGGGCCCCAAGGGCTGCCCCTGCCTCAGCCAGCGGGGCCTGCAGCAGCTGCAGCCCAACAGCATCGGTGCCCCTGGGGTTGCTGCTGCTGCCCAAGGGCCGGCTGCAGCCCAGACCAACACCCACCACGCTCCGGACGTGCACAGCCGGGGCCCTGGAGGTGCTTCGGCACCCCAAGTGGAGCTGCTGGCTTTAGCCAGGTGCATGAACCATTTTGGAGTAACCTAACAGCGAAAGCTTTACAGAGCTGCAGCCCCCTGCGCTGCCCCAAGTCCTGCAGCCCCTTTGCCCCCCACGCTGAGGCCCCCCCGGGCACCCAATTTGGGCGCTTTGCCAGCTGCTCGCCAGGCACGAGGATGCCTGCAGGGGCGGCAGCACAGCGGCCGCAAGGAACCCCCTGGTGCTTTGCGCTGGCAGCCAAGAACGGTCCCGACTGCGAAGCGTTCAGCAAAGCCATTTATTCCACTTTCCTGCTCCCACAGATCTCCAGATAGAAACCCACGCGAGGACGTCCCCATGCCCCAGAGGGAATTCACTGCAAGTCGCTGCATACACTGGCACTCCGAGCGGGAGCCCGGCGTCGCTGCCGCTGGCCGAGTGGAGCCACGGGCAGAGGTGCTCGGCCAGCAGCCTTGTTCCTCAGCTGTGTCCACTGCAAAACACAGCTCTGTCCAAGTCAACAAAGGGCAATTCAAAACAATTAAGTTTTGTTCCTTAAAAATGAAACTGGGACCTGAATGCAGCAGTGTGTCCCTGAAATCAAAGCATAACTCTAAGGCTTCAGCACCTTCACGTAAGCACATGAACTCTCTGCAGGGGGCTGCGCAGATTGATCTGGGAAGCTCGCTAGAGTTTAATGGCCATAAAAATACATAGCTTTCCCCTGCTTCAGACAAATCCAAACCCTCCTGGCTGGACAGTGGAATCACGTGGGCAGCGTTTGCAGCCAGCGACTGGTTGGAAAGTTAGACGAAAGTCTCTAGTCTCCTCACCCACTTTTAATCAATCACAAACAGGGCAGCATCACTCCATCGCCTCAGCCACCGCCTGCGCAGCGTCTGCCGCAGCGTCTGCCCTGGGCTGCACCGGCTGCTCTGCCGCCACGGCCTCGGCCACGGGCGCAGCCGCCAGCTGCTCCAACGCAGCCTGGCTCTCCGGCACGGCCACCGGCTGCTCCGCTAGCTCAGCCGCGGCCTGCGCAGCCGCCTGGTTCTCGGCACTATCTTGAAATTCGTTGCCTGCTCTAGCAGGCCCCACCAGCTCGTTCGCTGCCTTAGCCGCTGCTGCGTGGTCGATCGCCGGCTTCTTCGGCTTCTGCGTGGCTGCCACCGCCTCGGCCAGCTTCTCCTCCGGCACCATGTTCAAGATCTTCAGGGCAAAGAGCAGCTGGAATTTGGCAGTTCCAACAAAGGAGTTGCCCAGGAAGTTTGGCAGCCCACCCATGCGGTCCTTCTGGGTGTAGAGGGGGACACGAACCATGCCCATCACCTGCAACAGCACGGAGCGCGTTTCAGCAGGGGCCGCGGTGCCCTCTGCTCGCTGCGGGAGCGAGCGGGACCCCCCCACGGCCCCACACCCTCACCCCAGGCCCCACCAGCCCACAGCCCCGGTGGCAGATCCCCCCCCACCGCCACCACCACCTGCCCTCACCTGCGCCCAGCCCTGCTGAGGCCCCTGCGCTGCCTTTCCCCGTGCCCCCAGCCCCCTGCTCTCCCAGCCCAGCCCATGGCACCCAGCCCTGGCCCTGCTCCCCCTTTTGCCCCGCAGGAGGGATCCCGCTGCCCAGGCTGCCCCAGGAGCCCCTTCTTTCCCTGCACGCCCTGCTCTGCCCTGCCTGAGGATGCTGCCGCTCACCCACGCATCTTCCTCAACCGTGCCACGACCCGGGGCCAAGCTGCCTCCGCTCCCACAGCCCCCAACACGGGGTGGGCACAGGGGGAGCCCCTCACTCTGTGCTCTGCCCCGGGGTGACCGCGGCACCCAGGAGGAAGCCGCCTTCCTGCACTGCCCTCGTGCCACGCGGGGAGGGCTCGGGGTGGAGCAATGAGCACGGCACCGCACCGCACCGGGGGCCGCGGGTCGGGCCTCGCCCGGGTCCTGGCGCCGCGGGGCTGCGGCCACGGGGGGCGGCGGGAGCCGGAGCCCTCCCGGCGCCACGCGGCTGCCGCAGGGGGCGGCCCGGCGGGGGGGAGCTTTGTCCGGCCCGGCCCGGCCCTAGCGCCCCGAGCTCCGCACGCCCCTCCCGGCGCGCCCCACCTCCAGCCCGTGGTCTCGGGAGTGCACGGCGCTGATCTCGATGGTGTGCAGCTCCTCCAGGGTCAGCTGCCGGGCGTAGAAATGTGCCACCACGCGGTGTGGCCCCTCTGTCAGGTGCGAGCACAGATAGTCAGCCTCCGTCAGGCGCACGCAGCCCAAACCCAAGCCCAGCACCCGGTTCAGACCGTCCTCCAGGGACCAGTAGCGCCGATCCACGAACCCCCCGGGGAAGCCCAGCAGGCCGTCAAAGCGCATCTGCATCTGCAACAGAGCCGCGCGGTCAGGGGGGGGCCCCGCGGCCCGGGGCGGAGCGGCCCCGGCACCCCCGCGATCCCCGCGTCCCCATCCCGGTGCCCCCGGTCCCGTCCCGGTGTCCCCGTGTCCCGGATCCCCGTCCCGCCCCCCGCTCACCAGCACGGCGTAGCGCAGCGGGATGCGGCCGAACAGCATGCCCGGGTTGGGCGCGTACAGCATGGCGTGGCACGAGTGGCTCCAGCCGGGCCCGAGCCGCATGGCCTCGTAGCGCGTCAGCGGCTTCAGCTCGGGCACGCCCGGCACCCCCAGCGTCGGCAGCGGCGGCAGCGCCCCCGCGCCCGCCGGCAGCGCCCCCAGGGCCGCCATCGCGCCCATGGCCGCCATCGCCTCGCCGCCCGCCCCGCCGCCCCGCAGCGCGCACGCGCGGAGGCCGCGGCCGCCGAGGAGGCGGGGCCGGGCGCCGGGCGGACCAATGGGCAACGGGCGCCGCCGCGAGCCCGCCAATCGCCGCGCTCCCCTCTCGCGGCCCGCCGGGGGGCGGCCAATGGGATGGGGCGGCGCGGCCCGCGGCGGGCGCCATATTAGGGAACGGCCGCACGGGGGCCAATGAGAGCGCGGCGTGGGGGGGGAGGGCGCGAGGAGCACGGCGGGAGAAAAGGAGGCGGGGCCTCCACGCGAGCAGAGCCCCACCCCTCAACTACGTCACCCGGAACCACGCCCCCTCCCTGAGCCCCGCCCCTCCATTAAACCCCGCCCCCTACCCGAAGCCACGCCCCCAGCTCTCGAGGCCACACCCACCGCCGCCCCGCCCACCAATGCCCCGCTCCCTCCCGTGACCACGCCCCACAGGCCCCGCCCCCCCCCCCGGCCCCGCCCCCTGCACAGTCTCAGCTCCGCTCCCGCCTTTATTTGGCTGCCGCGGCCGCTCCCGGCCCCGCGCCCCCCCCCGCCCTCCGCCCCCCCTCCCGCAGCCCCGGCTGGGTCCCGGGTCCGGGTGGGGCCGGGGCCGCTCAGAGCCGCTCGGGGCCGTGCTCGTCCTCCAGGTGCAGCCGCGTGGGCTCCAGCAGCAGGGGCTGCGCGGGGCCGCGGCCGGGCAGCGCCTGGGCGAAGTCGGAGGAGCCTGGGGGGGGGGAGAAGCGGGAGGTCAGCGGGGGCAGCCCCGCAGCACGGGCCCGGGGCGGGTTCGCGACCCCCCCCTCATCCCCGAGGGCCCGGCCCGGTGCCCGGGGGGTGCCGCCAGGAGGAGGAGGGGACGTACCGGTTACTCCTCTATACCGATAGAGCAGGAGTCGGGCCCCAGGGCTGCCCAGGCAGGAGGAAGGCAGACAGAGGGAAGCAGGCGTTAGAGCTGCCCGAACGCACCGCGCTGCTGTGTGCACACAGCCTGCACACACCGGGGGGGGGGGTGAGGCTCAGCTCCCCCCGGCCCTCCCCACCTGCAGGGAGCCCCGTGGCACCGGGAGGGACCCGTGGCTGCCTGGGTGGGTGCGGAGCAGCCCTGCTGGGGGCCACAGCCAGACCAGGCCCCTGGGGGCACTGCTCGCAGCCCGGAGAGGAGAAAAGGGGGAAGGACAAAGACAAAAGGGGGAGGGAGGAAGAGAGAGAAGGGGACGAGGTGCCCCTGTGTTAGCCCCCGAGCTCTGGGCACTGCTCGGAGCAGGACCCCACACGCTGACCCTGTGCCCTGGCTGTGAGCCTGCAGCGCGCTGGCACAGCTGGGAAGGTGCCAGGGGTTGGGTACGGAGCCCACAGCCCCCCCACGGGCAGCTCGGAGCCAGGAGCTGCAGGCACAGCACCCCAGGTCTGCGGCACCCCCACATCCCCAGTAGCAGGGCCGTTACCTGGCAGGTAGACGTCTACCGGAGGGTCGGTCTCAGACTGTGTCAGGCTCCTGTGCTCTCCGCAGCCGCCGTCCTGCAGCACATCTTCGACAGAGGGAGGGCAGCTTCCTGCAACCAGCCAACAGCGCTGCCCATCAGTGTAGGCTCCATTACAGGCTACCCTCCGTGTGAGGAAGGGGGCCTGGCACTGCTGTGGTCACACCGGCCCAGCTCATGGTGATTCACAGGCAGGCTGATATCCCAAAAGGCAGCCAGGATCTCACCAGGACCACAGCGGTGCCCATGGGATGAGCAGTCATAGCCAGCACTGTGCTGGGAGAAGCTGGGTCCACAGCCAGGCACTGCTCCCCTGCCGTGCAGCGTGACACGTGGCGCTGAGGGTGGGCAGCAGCTGTGTGGGCAGCAGCTGCAGGCTGAAGCCCTACCAGGCTCCAGGATCTGCTGTCCTGCGTGTCAGCCCCCCAGAGGCTGTCCCACCCCATCCCTGGGCAAGGTCTGAGCATGGGAGCAGGGCCCCTGAGGAGCGGAGGAGCCCAGCTCTGCTGAACTGAACCCAGCTACTTGTGCAGAACTTAGAGCAAGAAGAGCTGCTTGGCAAATAAACTGGGGGGAGCTGCTGACTTTTCTCCCCCACTTCCCAGGAGAAGCCCTGGTAGCTGGCTGGTGAAACAGCAGCTCAGAGCGATGGATTTCAGCAGCAAGATGGTTTTGAAGCTGTATGTCCAGCACCTGGCTGTCCCCTTCACAGCACGGCAAAAAACAAGGCCTGATGGCCGAGTGTACACTCACCCTGCTGCAGGGACAAGGCCTCCTCAATCTCCTCCCCTGCCACGCTCTGTAAGAAAGAACAGCACAAGTTACTTTGGCCTTCGCTGGGCTTGTCTCCCCCTCCAGCTTTCTCCAGAGAGCTGTACTCGAGGCCAGGGACTTGTGTCAGGGAGGAGCAAGGGGCACAGCAGCACCATGGGCAGCTTTACAGTGGCAGCAGAAGAGCCCCGTGGATGCTGGAAGAACAAAGCCCAGCTTCCAGCCCTGCCCTAAACACTGCTGGGCTCCTCGAGGATGGTGCTGGGCCAGTGTCAGCCCCACCACGCGCTGTCTGCAGCCCAGTGGGGCTCTCCCACCTCCCAGTTCCCAGGACACCTTAGGACAGGCCGTGTCCTTAGCCCTGTAGGTAAATGGAAGCGGCTCAGGCTGTTGGCTCGGGGCTACTCATGCTCATGCCCCTGTCTTTACGCTGTGACTGAGGAAGTGACGCCCCTTCAGGAGCCACCTCGTGTCCCTGTAGCCCCACAGCACAGCCCTGGCTCAGAGCAGCTCCCAGAAGAGCTCAGACTTACTTCTGGGGAGCTGGTCTCCCTCAGGACCAGCTCGCTGCCGCCCAGCGCTGGCTGTGAGTCCGAGTCCTCGGAGAGCTTCTCTTCATCCTCCTCATGGATCGGGGACGAGGGAGACCGTAGCGTGCTGCAGCAAGAGGAAGGCCGTTTGCAAGGAGCCACAGCGCTGCCAGCACCATGCTCCTGGCAGCTTCGGGGGTGACGGCTGAGGCTGCCCCCACCCCTGCCCCATCCCCTGCCCAGCATGCCCCCCACCAGCAGTAAGGCAACGCAGGAGCAGGAGCTCAAACCATGGAGCTCAGCTCACCACGGCTCTCAAAATCAGCTCTGAACAGCAGGGAACAGCAGCACTCTTGGGGCAGAGCTCTGCTGGGGTAACAGCACAGCTAGCACAGAACTCCACCACGGGGCTCCCTGCCTAGGGGAAGGTTTGGAATGGAAAATCACTGGGCAGACACGGAGCTCACTTCAAAACCGTGCCCAGCAGCCTCCCTGTGCACCACAGGACGTACAACAGTACTTCCAGCTCTGACTGCAGGTCCTGCCAAAGTGACACGGAGGCAGTCATGGTTCCTTTCTCCCAGCCTCTTTTCCTTCTCATGACAATCTGTGAAGATCACGTCCTTACATCCCTGTCACCCTTACTTAGGATGAGGCTGCAAACTTCAGTCCCCTGGGGTCCTGCCAGGCCCTGGGGTGGGCTTCGAGCTGCTGGTGATGAGGAGGTGGCAAAAAGCAAGGAGCAGCTGGAGCACAGCGAGGAGCACCATCCCCACCTGACTCAGCTTTCTGTCCCTGCGAGGGACACTGCACAGGATCCACACCTACATCCCCCAGCACAAAGCCACCAGAGGAGGCCTCAGACAACAACCGAAGGATCCCAACTCAGCATTTTGTCCTCTGAAATTCAGGGCACTTCTCTTCCCATTCTTTTGGTCCTGGGGAACTCCATGGCAAGCTGAAATCCAGCCAGGTTTCGATGTCAAACACGAGTTGAGGGAACAACTGCACTAGAAAGGGAGCCATCTCCAAGCCAACCCTTAGGGGACACGAGCTGGTGACTGTAGGCTGAGCACAGAGGTGGTACCCCAATTCTCGCACTGGCCTGAGCACCCGCTGGCTTCCTGACATTGCAGGATACCAGTGCCACCAGCAACAGGACCAGTGCCAGAGCCCTGCAAGCTCCCAGTACGTGTGGCCACAAGCTGTCGGGGCTGGCAAGAAGAGCAGACCCCTCTGTCCCTGTGCTGACCTATCTGGGGACTTGCTCCGCTTGCCCTTTTGGTGGCTGCTCTCCACGGCTCTGTCCATCCCGACCAGCGGCCGGCTCGCGGGGGGCATCCCATCCACCACGCCGGAGTAGCTGATTTCGTCGTAGAGAGGAGCTGAGGGGATGGAGGGGGAAACGGAGCGAAGGCCGTTCAGAGCTTCCAGCAGGGAAATGGGCTCGTAGCCCGGAGGGATGTTGTCAGAGCTCTGCGGGTGAGAAAGAGAGGGGCATGTTAAGAAACCCTCACCACGCTGGAGACCCCCCCGGGGGGAGGCCCAGCTGCAGCCCAGCACTGCACCTCCTGCACTGCCTCCCAGGCAGCCCAGCAGTGATCTCCCCAGATCCTTCAGGCCCTGCAGCCTCAGGTAAATGAGTTCACGCTGCCACCCAGCCGGCCACGGGCAGCCTAGCCCCCTGCAAACCAAGAGGCAAGACTGCAGCAGTCCAGGCTTAGATTAATTTAATCTGTTCTGCCCCCACATCCTCAGGGACGTGGTTCTGGGCTGTACCACAGTTGGTGTGATGCTGCTGAGCTCTGAACTGCCTGGCCACAAACTCCTGTAGCTTCTGCGCTGGATCTCCTGAGTGCAGGGCTGCAGATGACTCCCCCTCAGCAACCTGTTCCAACACAGCCACTAGTCTGAGCTGGTGGCTCAGCTGACTCACCTGTGGTCACAGAAGGAGCAAGATCTGACGGGGAAGGAGAGTGAGTGGCAGCTGGGGCCATGCATCAACCTACACCCCCTAACAAATAACCCTGGGATATTTCTGAGCTTGTGCCCAAGACCACAGCTGGGGATTGTGAGAAACCAAATCAGCTGAACAAGGAATAAGTTCACAGTTGCTGCCACCTGCAGGACACAGCTTCAAGAGCCATCCCCACAGAGGCATTTCATTTCCAGACAGCAGCTCACAGGTGCTGTTTTGTACACAGGAAGGTCAGGGAGGCAAAACCCACGGGCTCAAGTTTGGGATGCTTCCTTCTGCCTGTGAAGACCAAGGTCTGAGGGTTCAAAGCTTCATTGTGGTTCATGTCAGCAAAAGCTCAGGCCACGTGGCCCAGCTCAGAGGCTGGAGGATGATCTCTCAGCCACTGACTACAACACCCTGGCTGAAACCAGTGAGCTGTTGAACAGCCCAGAGAGACACTGCTCTGCTCTCTCTCCTGGGCCAATTTGCACTGGGCCAGCCTGAGGAAGACTGCAGCCTCCTTAATACTGTTGACAACCGGCTGCATTCCATGGGAGTACGCAAAGAGGGAACAAACAGACCCTGCCTGGTGTAGGGGCCTCCTTCACCTTCTCACTTCTGGACTCCCAGTCCCCCAGAATTGCTGTTTATCTGTCCCCAGCACGGCATTCTGTATACAAACTCTCACACCAACTTGGAGAGTTCTCAACACAACGAGCTTAATCCTTCTTGTTCCTGTAAAAGCCAAACAGCCCACAGTAGCCAGCGCTCCTGATGCAAAATCAAGCCCAGCTGTGCCTATTTGTCTACCTCTACATCCCAGCACCAGGCTAGAAAACACAGTGAGAAGCGCCCACACCAAGCTGCCAAGGGCTGAGACAAGTGAGAGGGAGCTTTTGTATGAGCCAAGGGGACAGCAGCTTGCCTACAGCCCTACAAAGCTACGGAAATGTCTTCTGCAGCCAGGCTCCAGAGTGCGGGGCTGCCCCTGAGGGTCAGCATCAGGTCCCTCTGGTGAGCTGCTCCTGCCTCGTTTATCCCTGTGCACGCAAACCAGGGAGGTCAGTGATGGTGTGTGCAGGGTGTGAGCATCTCGTCGCTACCACGGAGACAGTACTCGAGTGCTGCAGGCTGTGTGGGGGCACAAGGCAAACCCAGCGTGTTAGCAAGCCCTCGTGTGGGTAACACGTTCACGTGCTAGTGACACTGCTGGCAAGTCATCACCGTAGGAGACAAACACAACCGAGTCCACTTACTGTGTCCCTTCTAGGTTTCCTGCTGGGCAGGGAGACAGTGTTCACTTTAAGGGGTTTAATGAGACACTGCCAAGAGAAAACCACGTTTTGAAGTATTTTTTCTTGAGGTTAGTAACACAGAGACACCCAGAACGTCCTCACCTTGCTCCAGGTGACATTGCCCCCCTTCCTCTAGCTAAACACCTCGCTCTTCTTTACAACCCTTGTGGTTTCTCCCCTTACCCTATCTCTTAGCCCCGATTTTAGGCAGCAGGACTCCAACGCTGAAGAGGACGGATGGATAAAACTAGGCTGCTTCTGTGACAACCCCCTTCTGTTCCCATTAAGGGCCGTAAGATGATCTAGTGGCAGATCTCCCTCTCCTCACTCCAACCTCATGTCCTGACAGAGCCAGCCGTGCAGTAGCACTGCTCAGGCAATAAGCCCTCAGCACCCCAGAGACGTGTGACGTGGCCCTGAGGCCACCAGCACCGCCTTTTCCATCCCACGCTCACTCAGCTGCTTGCCAGACCCTGATCTCAAAGCAGCCTTTCTGGGAATCCCAGTGCCAAGGGACTTCATCAGAATGCGCTGCCACGCAGGTGTGCGTGCAAGTCAAACTGTCACCCATATTTGCCCAGCCAGGTGCCCTGAGTCTGCCAAATTTCTGTACCTTCACGTAACTAACCCAGGAAGGGAAGGTCCCAGCTCTTCAGAAGGCCCAAGAGGCCAAGCAAGCTGCGCACACGCTGCCTGCCCAGGCTGAGAGCAGCACGCAGTGTGTACCAGGCGGTGAGTTATACTTACGGAGTGCTCGTCATGGTCAACGCTCTGTGCCAGAACGGGGCTGAACGACACCGGTGACAGAGCCCCTGGCTTTTTCCTCACGGCTCGGATCTGCAGCAGGGCGCGGAAGGCTGGGAGAGAAGAGCAGGCAGGTGAACACACGGCCGTACCAGCTGCATGCTGCAGCTGCTCGTCAGCCAGAGAGCTGCCTGTGCTGGCAGGGAGCATGCCAAAGCCAAGCACTGCGGTCTGGCTGCTGGACAATCACACCTGACACTGTACAGCATGGTAAGAAAGGCCGTGCTCAGCCTTGGGCAACACACCGCAAGCTAAAGAATGGTGGGGAGCTCATGTAAAACCACTTTGGGTTCATTCAGACCCCACAAGTCTCAGCCATGGGGTCCAGCTGACCCTGAATGTCCTCTCAGCACCAGGCCTGCTATCAGCTGCTCGCTGGCCAGTGCTGTGCTGGTGAGAGACTCCACGACAGCAAGAGGGTGCTGGCTAAAATCCTGTCTCCAGCAGTGATCCCTCGGCCCTCCCACCACAACAGCTTTGATCTCCACTCCTTGCCCGTTTTCTATCTGCAGATCTTTAATATTGCTAGTTCCTCGGTGCCAAAGGTGCACGAAGCAGCCAGCCAGCTGTTCTGCTGCAGCTGTGAGGACTTGCTCGTGCACAAGGAAAGCCCAGGCATCTCCTGATTCCTTGCTGCACCCAGCCGCCCGCTAGATCGGCCAAAAGCCAGAGGACAGAGGTGCAAATCTATCCTTGCTGCATCTGCGCTCCCCAGATGCAGATTCCCAGGAAGTCTGACACAGGGATACTTTTCAAACAAATACATCCTAATCCCCCCCAGAATACAGACGAAATAACGCTGTTCCATGTTTTACGTTGTGCTACTTATAGGCAAGGCTGTCTGGCACTTTCTCTGATAAGATCTTGCTTTCAGTTACTGCATCTTTGCCAAGTTTGCACTGCTCAGGCTTACTTTCTCAGGCCAAACATCTGTCTTAGGCTCTTTTTTTTCTTTCCCTAAGAAGTTTCAGTAAGGAACAACGAAACACCTCAGAGACCAAGCAGAGGGTAAAATGCACGATCTCCCTATTCCAGCCACAACATGGGCATTTTCTCCAGGCTCCTATGTCTCTGTGCCTTTGTGAAGGGAATTCAGCAAGTGCTGCCTGAGTGTCAGAATGGATATTTCACCTTTTCCCCCCTCTGGGAGCTGAGCAATGCAGGTTTAAGCAGAACCTCCCAGCTCTCCTGAGAGCCTTGAGCAGGAGGAAGATCGGGGCTGTGCACTCACTGCCCACCCTGCTGGCTCCCTACAGCAAGCAGGCAGAACCACCAGGCTGACCCCCACGCAAAAGGGCAAAGCAGGAGTACGCCGAGTAAGAGGAGAGGTCTGCACAGAAGCAGTTTGAGGTTTCCAGCAGCTTTGCTTTCAGCCACTGCTCTGTACCACCTTCCCCTCCTGTCGTGGCTGGCCCCAGGAGGCTCACCTCGCTCCCTGCACTCAGTAAGACCTACCAGCAGCGCACCAGCTCGCTCCAGACAGCGAGGAGTGCTGCAGCCACTGTCAGATCTGCATTGGGAACTGGAGACCCCAGCCCCGTGGGTGACTAACACAGGGCCAGGGGAGCACCACGCAGAGCAACCTGGGTTTTCAGTCTGTTTTAAGAAAAAATTTGAGGGAGTCACACTAACAGCAGCAGGATGGCACCAAGCCAGTGCTGCAGTTTCAGCTGCACCAGAGCCAGTGCTGCCAGACACCTCGCCTAGCGGGTGGGGACCAAGCAAAGGACTGCAAACTGACTGTGCTCTCGTCTCTGCCTCTGTGGTGGTGAAGATTACATGAGGTAGTCAGAGGGAAAAAAAATAAAAATCATGCAAAGTTCTTGGAGAGTCCTCCAGCGGGGCTGGGTGCTGCCTAGGCCAGAGACACTCAGGATAAGATTCTGCGTTCCCTCCTTTGGGAGATTTTCCACCTTCCTCACCAAAACACAAGAACCACCTACCTGGCACTTCTCAGAGCACCTGCACCTTCAGAAGAGAGGGAGAGGAGAGGACAAACGCCGAGGGAGGCGCTGGACAAAGGGCTATTCTCCCACATCCTCCCTCCCTATTCAGCTGGAGGTGCCAGGAACCTCCAGACATCAGTCTGAGCAGCAGCATGTTTTGTGCTGAGCCTTGGGACAGGGTAAATGAAACACAAACTCATCCTCACAGCCCCTGCTGACCTAACAGGAAGCGAGGAAGGCAGGAAGACGCCCTTGTTTCCTGGGCACATACTCACGCAGCCTGCAGATGGGGCAGTTGTTGGCCTGGTAGCGCAGGGTGTCAGCGCAGGAATTGCACAGGCAGAGGTGTCTGCAGGGCAGAATGAGGGTGTCGCGGAGATCCGACAGGCAAACCACACACTCGTTGCTGTTGTCACTGTTCTCGTCATCTGAAGGCTGCAAGAAGAGGAAAGGCTTTGGCATGCAAATGGAAGAGGCCACGCTGAACTGCCAAGGGACTGCGCAGCCTGGGGACATTTCCCACCCAAAACTCCGTGAGAGCGCTGCCATCCTCTTTCTTCTGCTCTCAACAGGCAGTTCTCAGGGAGAACGAGTGCCAGCCCACGCGGCCCTGCTGCAGACATCCCTTCCTCACAGGGCTCTGCTCCGAGCTCTCTAACAGCCAGGGAGCAGTGCTGCCAATTCCCAGCACAGCTGTCTGTTCCCAGAGCCGTGCTCAGAGCAGCAGGGAGCCCCTCTGGGACAGGGATCCCCTTGGCAGAGGGGGACAAAGAACAAGCTCCTGCCTGCCACCAGCCTGGAAATTCCCAAGGGGTGCATGGGGCAGGCTCCCGGCAGCAGAGCCTTTCTGCCCCACATCTATGGAGGGCAGGTTCCCAGGAGGGGCTGCTGAGTGCAGCAGGTGAGGCTGTGCTGGGTCCAGACAGAAGGAAGCATCCCAGCTGTGCCTGGCGCAGGTTCCACAGCTCCTCTGACCGAGTGGGTGGCTCTTCTGACATCCTTCCCAGTCCCTGGTGCTGGCACAAGCTTCGATGTAGCTGTAGAACCAGCCTGGGGTGCTGGGCTGCTCACAGCTAACCTGGCAAAAAGGTTGTGGTGAACCCATTCAATGTGAACCTGCATCGTGCTACTTTTTCCATCCCTCAGAGCCCTACAACTTGGATCAGAGTCACCCAAGCAAGCTAATTCTGGCAGGAGAAGCACACCCTCCTACCACAAGGGCTCAGCACTGACCCCTGTAGCCCCCCAGTCTCCTTACCAATGCCACAAAAGTTACGCCAGGGCCCAACAAACTGGTAACCCAGCATAGGTGCCCCTCCACTTTTACCTGTTCCCATCAGAACCACTTCACGAGGCCCCTTTGGTGCTCCGGGGCTAACATGTGCCACACCACGGGGAACTTTGGTGTAAACAGCCGTAAACAGCATCTGCTGCTGCCACATCCACACCTGCCCTTCTGGCTGCCAGCAAACGGCTGCCAGCCTGCCTGTGCCATCACATGCACTCCTCGGCTCTGTGGGAGGTGGGGAGGGGAGGTTTTTTGTTTTCCTGGTCATATGGCTCACTAAGTGTACCAGGAAGAACAGAAATGGTCCCAAGCCACCTGCCTGATAAACCACACGTGCGATGGCTGGATCAAGAGATTCGTCCCATGATCCTGGCTAGACCTAAACAGCTTTTAATCCTCTTAAAAAGATCGGGTGAAAAATAAATCTTCTCCCTCCTGCCTCTGCAGGTGTTACCTGTTGGCACAGGCAGAGATCACAGTATGCTTTGGGCAGGACACCACGTTACTTGGAGAGGAAGTCTGGCTTCTCCTTTGTTTGCAAATCACACGCTAATAGACACAGAGCAGTCCAAGGCCGGTGCTTGGTATGCTCTGCAGCCCAGGTGGCAGCAAAGGGCAGCTCTGCATAAGGCTAAAGCAAGCACGAAGCAGTCACACAATCCGCCTGGGGCTATGCAGCACGACAGGCAGTGGTTTTGGTTAAAGCATCTGTGTACACATCCCTTGACGTTAATGATGCCTCGCTGCCTCCCATGGGTGACTCCCGCTTGCTCTCTGGGCAAGCAAGCCCTACACAGCTCAGTTCCCTGCACTGCAACAGCAACTGGGAAGCACCTAGACTGGCCAGTGGCCTCAGGGCACCAAAGGCAGCCTCAGGACTGCCCCTCCAGGCTCTGAAACACCTCTTCCCAGCAGTGCCCACCCCAGGGAATATCCTGAAGAGCCTACCACTATCTAAAATGATCTCAGCACAGCCCCATTGATAGTTCAGGTCTTATAACAGTGAAGAGGGCTGCCATCCCTAGGCTTCCCCAGCACCTGCAGTAACGCCACCGACTCAGTGGGCATTTTGGGAAGCGTCTTCATATTGCCCTGCCAAAACCTGTAAATAAGCTTGAAAGTAGAAGGTGCAGGCTGGAAACCCGCCCCTCAGGGAGCAGGAGCCCTCTGAGCGCCTTTACCTTGGTCTCTTGGTTGTTTTTGTTCTCGATGCCGTAGATCTCCTGAAGCAGGTAGCTCACCCGGTCAACCTGGGGAAGAAGACAGCGGTTAGAGTGCCAGCCACCCTGTCACTGCTGTTTCGTGATCATCTTCCCTCCCTTCCTGAGTTAAAATGTCCACATGGCACCCATAGCAACCAGCTCCCCTAGAGCTGCTGGAAAATGTTCATAAAAACAAATATCACAAAGGATGGCTTGGAGAACGAGTCTGTCCCTGCTCCAAAGCGGTGCCTGTCTCATCTGGTCTGAGCTGAGAGCCCAACTGGCCACTTAAAACACTGTCAAGAACACACACTCTGCTTGTCTCAGAGATCACGAGGGAACACATGCCCAAAGCTCAAATAAGCCTGAGGCAATTGGCCTTCCACAGCCCCTTCTTTCCATGAAGCACAGCTTAACTTTAGCCAAGATGAATTTCCACCCACCTTTGTAAGCACCACGTTAGTGCAGTGTCACTCATTGCTGTCTCCAGGCCCTTGGTGGCATCTCTAAACTGGAGTTTGGCAACAGAAAGCAATGCCAGGCACAAGTGGGAATTGTTCACAGCCCCAAGTCTCACAGGATTTGCTGCTGCACAGCTTCCCCAGAGCAAGGTGCGCTCCTCCTCACAAACCCAGCAGCAGGTAGCATGGAGAAGCAGCTGCAAGGTACCCAGCTGACACACAGAGCGAGTAAGGGAAGGAAATGCCTTCCTGGCAGCTCCAGCAGCTGCCCAGTTGACACCAAGCAGTGAAGCCAAGCCACTGGGTTTCAATGGCTTCGATGGCCGTGTTTCAGTGGCTCACCATTCTCCCAGGGCTTTTGGCATTTCCAGGTGCACTCAGCCTCTCTCCCTCTTCTGTCAAGCCAGGTGCTCAGAAGAGCAACGGCTGTGCAGTGGGCTTCCAGTGATGCAGAACACACCACATGCCAAGATGGGGGCAGAAGCTAGTTAGATCCATCCTGCTCACCAGTTTCAAAACACTCTGAGCTGGGATGCAGCAGCTTTAACAAACTAATTCCAGAGTCTCCCAGCTTAACTCGGCGTGCAGCTTTTACAGACGATCTGTTCTAGGCCTGCATTTCAAGGCAATGAGGTCAGCAGTTGGACTGCCGAGCAAAATGCTCTGCAGTGTCTCACAACTCACCCAGGAAGTTTGGGAACAATTATGTGGGAGCTGTCCTTTTATAACTCGACATTTCAAAGAGATTCTTGTTACAGCATCCTGGCTCCTCGGAGGATCGTGATGAGTGATAGTGAGTGCAGAAGTGGTCTGCTCAAAGAGCAAAAGATGTCAGGAAGGGAGAGGCGAGAGTCTCTGCAGGATTTTGTATCCATTTTACTGCTTGCCTCTAAAAACCCTGTGAGAACCTCAAATCACAGCGAGAAAAGGATGAGCAGTGCAAGAGAGATTGTTGTAGTAAGAGCTACAGGTTTAAAAGCAGTAAAATAAATGGGTGAATAAGGAGGAGCAGGTGATATTGCACAATGCAGTCCTTCACCTTCTCGCTCCTCCAACGCATCCTGCACCACATCATCCTCCCAAAGGCTTCTGTTGCTATATACAGCCTCAGCTGAGGCACACGGGAGCCACTGGCCAAGTCCAGGTCGTGTTTTTCTGCTTTTCCATCTGTTTGTATTCAATCCTGTTCTTTTTTTTTTTTTTTTAAACAGGTTGGTACATACATTATAACTGATCTTGGCTGAGAGATCAAAGCAGCCAAGCTCATTAGCTGCTGCTTCCTGCTCCCAAAGAGCTTTAGAGATCAATGCATGCACGAGGCACCTGGGAATCCTGGCAATGGCGAGGAGGGGAAGGCAAAAGAAAAGCAGTGATGGGGAAGCATTTACAATATTATACGGATGGATTACTCCCAACATACACTCCATACTGCTGCTCTATGCTCTCATGGGTGCAGATGCTACACTAGTTTTGGTGGTACTGTGTGTTCTTCTAGCAAGAGCTTGCTTCTATTTTAAAAGCCATAAGAGAGAACATATAAGCATTAAATTTTACAAACTGCCAAGGAAAAAAAAAAAGTACCCACAACCAAACACTGAGTGGGAAGGATACACGCTCTGCCAGTAAGGACACACAAGCACACGCTGTTTCACTGCAGGAGTCAGCTAACCATGTTGTGGCAGGGTGGGAACCTCCCTGGAGAGCACTTCCAGCAAGACAGGCCTCCGTTTGGGAAGTCCGGAGTGCTAAATGGAGAACGGAGCACACGGGGCAACAGTGTGCACAACGATCCAGCACCGAGTCAGAGAGCTCACAGACACGTAAGTACTGTCATTAAAAAAAAAAATAAGGCAAGATAAACAAGCTGCTTTTTGTCAGCTCAGGAACGTATTGCTTGTCTCCGAGCAGAAGAAAATGTGAGAAAGGTGGGGTTGGCATCACGCTGCTCTGCTCCACACAGCTGGGCAGCCTTTCCCAGCAGAGCACACGAGCTCTCCCTTCAGAAGCGTGGCTCTTCTGGATGTTCCCACTCCAAACCTGCCTCTGCATGCTCTGTGGACTCCTTTCTGGAACCATCTCTGACTGTCAACACCACGTGTGGGACCTAGCCAGGAACTGTGCTGCAACAAAGCCAAGTTAAGCGCGGAGGAGCAGAGGGCTCAGAACAGACATCGGGCTGGAGCAGCCAGTAACTCACCACCAGCACTGGGATAAAGCTCAGACAGCAAGGGCTAATATTGCCTTTGCTGGGCACGAGCGAGTCTGAAGGACAGGCTGGGAGTTTCTGCACAGCACTGGTGAGACAGGCGGTGAATTGCTGCACAGCTTTTATATGCATGAGTACCTGATACCATTTGGTGGCTCTTTTCTGACCTGGGCCATCTTAGGTCAAATGACATCCCTGAGTTCATCAGAAAGCATCTAATCTAGACACTTAATGACCTTCTTGGTACCAAAAGGCCATTTAATTCAGATGAGAGGAATCCTAGCCATCATTGAGCAGCAGCTCAAGTCGAACACAAAGCAGAAACACGGCACACACCCAACGGTGAAGGGATCACCCCTCAGCACACACCCTGCAGTGAGGCTGGGGGATCCTCACCAGGCACCTTCCTGGGACAGATGCCTCAGTGCAACGCAAGCTCCAGGGCACAGCCCAAGAGCCAGGTAAAAGAGCAGCAACACACGGGCAGCCCGTGTGGATGGCCTGAAGGATTGCTGACTTCTAGCTCCACTCCAAAGCTCGAGAATGAAAAATGTCCTCCAGCAAGCAGGAGCGATTCACCCCCCTGAAGGCCCACGACAGGGAACTCTGTCTTCTCAGAGAAAGAACCCCTCTCTGTATAGACATTCCAGAACAGGAAGCCTGAGGCTTTTTTTTTTCCCCCCATCCACTTTTTTTTTTTTTTTTGGAGTGGACTCAAAGGAAAACCAACCAGCTCCCTGTTCTTCCAGCTTGTCTTCCACGGTCATGTAACTGCTGACGGTGGCTGACTGAAAACCACAGCTCATCGCCTGATACATTTCACGTTCCCCTCCGGTCTCCCCACACCCTCGAGGCTCTCACCCCACCGCAAGCAAGCTGAGCAGCTCACGCTGGGGCTGCGGCACAACGCTGGGTGCAGGGACCCTGATTCGTGCAGTTCTGGCCAGTCCAGGGAGACCAAGCCATGCTGTACTTAACGTTTATTCCAAACTATAATAAACTGTCAAGGGCAAGAAATTTGCACCTTCTGCCCCAAAGACCAGCTCTGTAAGCACCCAGTTTCAACACGGCTTAGAAATTTTGTCTGAACACAGTTTGCAAGACAGGTTCTGCAGACAGAAAGCCATTTACAGCTGCTGCTTCGAGGCAGCCAGTTTGCATCTGCATCAGGAAAGGGACTGTTCATCCTAACGCAGTCATCGGACAAGAAAACATGCTGGAACAAAAAAGGCAACCAGAAGTCAGAGCAAAACGATTTTTAGAGGATAAAAGCGAAGACTGTCTGTCAGTTCATCCACGCTGGGAGCTAGTTCTTGAAAACGGGGTAGTCCAAAGTACTGTAGAAGTGCCTGAGGAAGAGGAGGGAGCACCAAAAAGCCAGGAACTGAACTATGCCTGGAGGAGGTAAAGCTGGAGAAGATGAGGGGCTTCAAAGCGTAAAGTTTGGGGAGTGGAGGACAAAAAGACAATGCAAAAATGCATTTCTGCAGCATGAAGCACAAATCTAACCTTATCCGTGATTATCCCTCCTGGATGACAATGCACATACTGTATGTTCAGGAACAACGGTGACAAGGAGGCCGCTGCACGGTGCGTGTACTGCGGTGAGGATGGAGGTCACAGCAGCACGGATGGCAACAGCCAAGTTTCCAAGCAACACAGAAGAAATCACAAGATGTGGGAAGAATCCAGACAGATCGAGTGAGTAATTCTCAGACCTGACAAGAGCTCCAGCAACGAAAAGGATCACTGCCAGCAGGCGCAGGAATGGTGGGAGGAAGCTGGTCAGGTACTGAAAGTCCCCTCACCTCGGTCAAGTTTTAAATACAGCACTGCTCTGTGAGAACGAGCGACCACCAGAGATCCCACTGCTCTCAGTACAAGATCTGCTGAATTCCTGCCTCTTAAGGCCATGCACCAGATTCACATCAGCTTGAGCTGACCTAACCTGAAGAGCATTACCCTTCACACAAAGGCAGGATGCATACTGGAGCTGTCAGGCTATTTAAGAGTTTTTCAGGAATCAGGGTGTCTCCCAGACACACTTGACCAGCTCACTTCTATCTTTTATGTTATCTCTTCTCTTTCTCCAAGACGTTTCAATTTGATCCTTGCAGCAGAATATCTACCAAGCTTCCTTTCAGAAGCTTAAACTCTTAGCCATCTTAGCAGTTTGCAGTTGCTTATGTACCTCCCTCTGTGCAAGACAGCATGCAATTACAGTCTTGATGAAGCTTTGCACAGCTTCTGTGCATCACACCACACGGGGCTGGGCTAAAGAGGGCTCTGGAACCCTAATGTTCTCCTGTCTGCCAGTCTCCCTTCCCCTTATAACGTGTGCCTCAGTCCCTTGGGACATCTCCAAAGATATTATGGACACAAAAAGGAAGCCTGTGTGGGGAGAAGATACACGCAAGACCCCCCAGTATCTTAATGCATATGCATGTGGAAATCCAGCAGTTTTCTGCCTCCGGGTAGGACACAGGGTAAAAGATATCCTTCCACAGCACAACACACACAACCTAAAGTCACTGGGCAGCGTGGACAAATAGACGTGCTTCGCATTACTAACACACACAGTGCTTAAGCTCACTTATGTAAACATAATTTACTTGCACCTGTGCAGAGATGAAAGCATCAGTTCTGTGCTACACCTAGCAGGGCTCCTCCAGTTCTGTATTCAAGCAACAAACACATGCAAGGCAGGAATGTATATGGAAGCCTGGATCTATACAAAGTGCCTGACTCCCAGAGAAGGACAAAGAGACCCACACAATTGCTCAGCCAGCCCCGTGCTGCTGTATTTGTTCCCCAACACACCCAGCTGCACAACATCTAACCTAACATTAAGCAGCAGCTCGTTGCCTTTGCTTGTGTTATCAGAGCTAACCAGCAGAGATCTCGGGCTCTTGGTGAACTAACATCAAAGCTTCCCGTTGGGTACAGCTGGGTATCTGTGGGACACCAGTAAATGTCTTTAATTAACAGGAAACAGGTACTCACGATCTGCTTCTGCTTTAATGGCTTCACAGAGTAACTGCCATCAACGTGCTAGGAGGAAAAAAAAAATGCATTAAACAAAGTGTACAAATTAAGACAGACTCATGACCAAAACTGACTGCTAGCTAAGGGAAGGGTGGCACGTGCATCTAACCAGGAAAACCTGACTAGCAGTCATTCCCAGCAGGCAGTGGAACGGGATGTCAGCATGCTCCTGGTCCCGTCCAGCACGGAGCTGGATGGACTTGGCTCAGGTTAAACCTGGCTGAAGGGGACTGGAGCATACACAAAAATCCACTGGCACACCGGCTGCTTTCAGGTTTGAAGCAGTTCAACTGGGTGCGAACACTTCTTCAGCAAGTCCAGCAACATTTGGCAGGAGGTGTTTGTCAACACCCTAGATAACATCCAGAGTCAGAGCCACTCCTGAGGCCAGAGCCCCAGGAAAGCCGGGGGTGGCAGGGGCTGAGCAGACGTGTCCACTAGGTGCAGTCTAAACCAAGCGCTCCACATCACCACCTTCAGAGATGCAGCGACCACCTCTGGCGTTTCATTTGCTCAGTGGCAGCAGGCACAGCTGGACCAATCCTGCATATACCCGGTGTTAGGAAGTGTGCTGCTGCTATTGTCTCCATCACCCACATGGGCCAAATAAACCCAATCCAACTAACTCTTCCCCCAGAGCACTGAGAGCAGGGAAGGAGATTCAGGAGAAACTCCAGCAGGCCCTGCTGGTGTGAACAGTTGCAGACATGCATCTGTTTGATGAATTAGTTTCAGGAGAAAGAGACAACAACATTACACCAAAAGACAAAACATTCATGTTTTCCAGGCAAACACAAAGTGTCAAGTGCCAAGTTTCTGCCTTTGAGAGACCTGCAAGGCCAGTGTCAAGGTTGCTATTCTGCTCTTAAAGATGCACACGAATAGCAAGCTACCAAGGCCTGCTGGACTATCAGTTCTCTGAGAAAGCTCCAGCAATCAGGAGCAGTGCTTATTAGCAAGAACCTCCTCTGGATTTATGTACCTACACTTCAAAAGCTGAAGCTATTCTAAGGATGGGGAATACATTTTAATTAAGCAGGAAAGAGAAAACTCAACAAGCACTTTGCCCTCTGACCTTTAATAAAAACAAAGATCTGGATCTTGTTTTCAGCATTCAGCTGAAAGATCATACACAAGAATTGGCCCCACTGGACAGCATCTCCCTCTCACAGCACACAGACAGGAAAAAGAAGGGAAACAGCTTCATTCCTGGAGCTCAGACCTGGACACTGGACATAAGACAGCACTGAGGGAATGGCCTGACCAGCTTTAGTTGGTTGCATTTTGTTGTATCTTTGTTCAGCTCTCTGAACACAAAGGGACATTTGCCATCATCTCTGTGTATCCAGAGAGCCCAGAAGCTCTGCATGGTCCATGGAAATTAGCTATAATCCTTGAAATCCTTCTTGCAGAGCTGGAGCAGTTCAAGCCACTTTCCAAACTCATGAGTCAGAAGTTTCCAAAGCTTCACTTTTGCCCTCATATTAACACATTCCCAGTACTCACCAGACCGCTCTGCAGGGATTGGCACTGTTTTCCTGCCCCTGAGCCAGCTGCATTACTGTTTGCTCAGGGTTTACAGCTGTCTGGGACTGAAAACATTACTGAACTGGAAAACATCACACCAGCTACAACAATCTCCAGCATATTTAACATGCACAGGTCAATGTGGCACCTACTCATATCAGTCACAGCCCAGGTGCTATTTTTCACAACTGTGGGGACTAGACCTTCTCCACTGGAAGATGCCTTGGGGATGGATATTTCTGTAAGGCACGATTATCAAGTGCTGACCATGAGATGCTACAATGGGAAGCTGGGACAAATCCAAGTCCAAGGGAGAGCTCTGCTCCCTGACCACAGAGGCTGGGCTTACTTGCTGCAACGGCACTAGGTTTGGATACGTGGAAAACAACAATTAGACACACTCCTTGTAAGGAAAAACTATACTTGCATTTCTAGATCCAGAACAACCTGAAAATAGCTACAACCAAAAATCTCTCAAGGCAGCAGCCAGAGGAACACAGGTGAGTCTCACAGATGGGGAAGGTAAACACATATGGAATACTTCAAAATCAGGTAGCAACATGCAGGAAACTCGCGGTCTCATCTGCTTTTCTTTCCTCAGAAATGGCTGACCATTCCTTTTGCAAGGCTAGGAGGTCTCTGTCTACAGTGCTGTTCCACCAAGAGGGCTCTGAACTCTACAGCCTTAGCCAGTGCCTGCTGCCCACACCGTCCTCTCCCAGGTGCTGCTGAACAATGAGTGAGCGATTCCTGAGTGCTCATTCTTTGGTATCAGCTGGATGAGGCAACCAGAAGGACAACAACCCTGCCCTAGTTCCAGGGGTGCAGCAGCTGCCTATCTCATTTCTCACAAATCCCTAATTGTCTGGAGTAAGTTCAACACATACTGAGTCCAACAAAAAGAGTGACTGGAACACTCAGGGCACCTTGCAACCACAGGGCTTCCTGAGGACTGACTGTGCTTCCCAGGCCTTCTGACTCAGCTTGTCACCATCCACACTATCCACCTGGGAGGAGCAGGATTAAGACCTGGCAACTTACTCCTGGACATGGCAGGAACCAAGCAGACCAAGGAGAAGTCAGCCCACATGCCAGCCTAGAAGCGTAGAGTCCCCACCAGCACAGCATTGATGCTGCTTCCCTCTATGTGCCCAACTCTGCTCCAGCATCTCTTGCCTCATCTTAGGATGACCCTGTATGTGTCACTTGCCCAGGACATGTGTTTGCAGTATTACCCCAGAGACAACATGGAGTGATTATGGATCTTTTAACTGTGTCCAGGTACCATGGGAAGAGATATTTATCACTGCCTGTGCTTAGCCTTACCGTGTAGGTGGCCGTCTGCTACATATAAACACGCCACTGAAAAGCGGTAGAGTCCTAAGTCTTTATGCAGGATGTAACCTAACTCCTTAAAAGGGCTTGGTCCTACTTGTAAACTAAGGCCAAATGATGGTGCAACAGGCTCTGGACACAGCAGATCCAGTTTTGCAAACTGATCACAAGGCCCTGGTAAACTGCATGGTAGCAGCCTTGGTCAACACTCACTGCTCGCAAACATCACAGACAGCAAGGCACACCCTCTCCCCACACACAGGAAACACCAGCTGACTGACCAGCTCAGGTACAAGTGATAATTACAGGCTGCACAGCAGTTGCTGCAAGCAATTATTTGTACTACAATAGCAGCCAGGAACCCCAGTCACAGGCCAGGACTCCATTGTGCTAAGTGGTATATAAATACAAACTAATGACCCATGGAAAGGTTTACATATACAATTACATGGACAGAGGGAAAAGAACTCATTTACCTTTTCAAAGGCAGCCAGAAGAACATGGGCGTGACCTGTCACCTCAACCACCACTGCAAAGAGAGAACAGTCCTGGTTAAGCCTTGAAAACAACACAAGCATGACACCACCATGAGCTAATTTTTGTCTTTTTACTAAAATGGACTAAATTGTCACCTATTGCATCCTCATCTCCTAGCAGTTTAAAAGAAGGAGGACCTGGGGAGCTACACATGGGTAAGCCTCACCACGATCCCTGGGAAGGTGATGGAACAACTAATCCTGGAAACTATTAGGGGAACACAAAGGAGAAGAAAAGCCTCAGGAGCAGTCAGCATGGACTCACCAAGGGGAATTCATGCCTAAGCAACCTGATAAGCTTCTATAACGAATGACCTGCCTGATGGACGAGGGGAGAACAGTGGATATTATCTTCCTGGACGTCAGTAAGGCCTTTGACATTGTACAACATAAGACCCTCAGAGAAAAAACGCTGAAGTATGGGCTGGACGGGCAGTGAGGTGGGTCAGAAATCAGCTGAACAGCCAGACCCAGGGAGCTGTGGTCAGTAGCACAAAGTCTAGTTGGAGGCCAGCAATGATCAGAGCACTCCAGGGGTCCATAGTGCATCCAGTCCTTTTAACATCTTCACTAATGGCTGGGATGATGGGTTAGGGTGCACCCTCAGCAAATTTGCAGACAACACAAAACTGAGAGTGGCCACATCACCAAAGGCTCTCACTGCCATCCAGGCGGACTTCAGCAGGCTGGAGAAATGGCTGACAAAAACCTGCAGAAGTTCCACAAGTGCAGAGTCCTGCACCTGGGGGGGAACACCAGCTGGAAAGCAGCTTGACAGAAAAGGCCCTGGGAGTCCTGGTGGACACCGAGCTGAACGTGCGTCAGCCCCACGCCCTTGCTGCCAAGATGGCTGCGGGGTGAGGTGTCGCCAGAAGGCCAGGAGAGGCCTTCCCCTCCACCCAGCGCTGGTGGGGCCACACCAGGAGTGCTGTGTCCATTTCTGCCTCTTCCCCCCCCAGAACCTCGCCTTCAGTTTGGTTCCCCTCACAGTCCTGAGGGACAACGAAACCCAGCAGGACTGTGGTGGGCCCTGCACAGACATGGCCTTCGTCTACCTGCCTTGGTTATATCGGTGCGACAAACTACACCGCTTTGTTTCCAGAGGGTGGAAAGGGAAAGTAAAACAAAGCTCAGTGGGGTTCTGCTCCTCCCTCCTATTCCTGTTTTTAATTACCTGAATATGTCACAGAGATGAATAAATCCATCTGGTGTAACAACAATTGGCAGCCCTTCCAGCCCTGGTACACACCACTTTATTACCACCTAATCCTACATGCTTGTAAAACCTTTATTTCTCATATCATTTTTGGACAGGAAAACATCTCTGTCCAGTTATCTGATTTAGTCCCCAGTGACATATATCCTGCCTTCCCTCTTCTAACCTTGAGGCCTCCCTCTGACAGCATTCAGAAGGGGCTGTCAGAGGTTTCTGGACTGCATTCGTGGCACCCTCTGCACACAAAAACACAAGGAAACACAGGTGCCAAGTAGGGGAAACCAAGGCACAATCTCGACTTCTCTGGCTGAAGACTCCAAAGTTCAGCTTAGCTCCAGCTGATTGGACTCTTTTGCCTAACTACACTCGGACTCATTGTATGGGAATGGGAGGCAGAGGTCTTGGAGGAGTCACTGAAGGAAGGAAAGGTACGTCACCACCTTGCCCCACCTGGGCCTAGGGGAACCTGTGCTCAGCACACGCAGAAGAACGTACAAACGCTGCTAAGAGTTCTGTGCCAGGAAGGTAACAGCTGAAGGAAATGACTCATGTGATGTCTAAGAGGGATGGGAGCTTCATAGCTTCTTTTGGGCCCCCAGAACAGCAGAGGCAACAAGGGGAACCATTCACTGGATTCTGGCACAGAGACTGTGTTTGGAAACAGCAGAACATGGGATAAGAGTCCAAGCATGCAGTTTTGCTGGATAATTCACTTCAAGAACGGTCTGACAATTAGGGAGCAATCAGGAATGTAACAGCACATAGAAAATTGGGCTAAAGCTGGGAATTCAGCTGCAAGCTCCCTCCCTGCCAGCCAAGAGCTAGTCTGTTCTAGCTCACTCAGTACATGAAATTCAGGACCCTGACTGAAGTCTGAATAGCCAAGAAGAGATAAGAGATAATGCTTCCCTTCATATCCCACTCACTCACAACGCATACAGCTGGAGCTGCACAGCACCTTCCCTCCATTAAGGATTTCCGTACCTTTCATTGAGAGCAATTCCACTGCCAGGAATGGTGAGTGATAATATTACAAGCTCAACTTCAAGGAATGCAAACATCTTCTGTCAGAATTCAGTCCAAACCAACATCTTGCTGACTGCTGTTTTAATTTGCCATTCAAATTTATTTAACACAAGTAGTTACAGGCTGGCTGTAATTTTCAAGGTACTCCAGACACATAAGGCCAGCTCGTTCCAGTCTCACCAGTTTAAAAAGAACCAGAATACACAACAATTTCCTCCAATCTCACTTGAGTGTCACATATTTTTGTGCTGATATTCTTTCCAGGATAGGATTTAAAAGCAGTTGCCTTTCCAGGTTATTAAAATAGATGACAGCACACTATTGGCTTAGAGCAGACATGGTATGTGCATAAATGTATGCTTCCCATGCTGCCTCCTGTTCTATTTTTGGTCTTTCTAGAATTGCCCACCATAAGAAAGTACAAATATGTTGGCAAAAGCTCAATACACAGTGGAAGGTGTTTTATATCTATGGTCAAGAAGTATATATACGTATATGTACGTCAGTATTATTAACAGTGCCTGAAATCACTAAAAATAGATGCATTTTAAAAGTAATTTCTTTTATGTTGCACTATGCTTTGTTAGTCATACTTTAAATTGGCTCATCCAGCTCTGTTTCACTTTGCTCAGAGGACTGTAAAATAATGCAGTTCGTTTCTGGTCACTTTCACATAAGAAGCAGAGCACAGTAATTGCAATAAATAATACAATCATCAATGGATTTTTTCCCTTTCTGAGGATTCCTGAGGATTTTAAGGCCCTTTCTTTTTCTCTGGCCTTTCCTACCAGAAGGCCCCCCAACCCTACAATTAGCTAGAGCTTTTACAAAGATAACTTACACCTCACAGGGGGAGAACAGACCAACTCCATCCTTGCATTATAATTCTACAAATGTAAAACTCAGAGAGAGGGAGTCATTTGTTCCAATTTTGGCTGGGCAATGGCAGCAGAGCTAGGACCTTACCCTAGGTCTCCTAAACACTATTCCACCCTAACTAGCTGGCCATTTTTCCTGTCAAAAATGGAAGTTTTCTTTAAAAGTATGTTTTTATGTAAGAGTCTGTGGTTAGACAGACCCTTTTAATTAAGTGGGATTTAAGGGGAATTTTTATTCTGGAAAAGCTACCCAAACCTTCGCTGTTTGTAAAATGTTTTCACTGTTGGAGAATGAGGCCTTCCCTGAAGGGTAACGTAACCTGCAGGAGAGCCAGAAGAAGTCGGAGTGAGAAGAAGCCATGCTTACCATCCCCTTCATCCACCACCGCTCGGATGACCACAGGAAACACACCACGGTCCAAGTCAAAGTTCAGCTGAGGGAAAAGAAACAAGGTGAGTTTAGACAATTCACACCAGGCTGAAGACTCGCAATAGTGTTAGCATCAAAGGAACGAAGTTACAGGATATCCAGCTCTGACCTACAAGCTCTGAGATAACGAGACTTCAGCAAGCACTACAGCTTAGAAACTTCCCCATTATTTACTGATGAAGTAACCCTTTCTGCAGGGCCTACAGTCCCTGGTATCAAAGGAACACACTGAACTCCTGATAGAGCAGGAAGATGTGAAATTCAGCCAACAGCTTTTGAAGGAAGTCCACTAGGGAGATGACACTAAACACTAACAGTGGCTAGCAAAGCAAAGGATCTCAGTCTGAATTTTCTCACTAATTCAAAATTCTAAAAATCTCCTGTATGATTTGTAGCTGGATAAGTTGATCAAAATAGAACAGCGATACACATTATGCTCTCTACACTAAAAAACAAACAAACAAAAAAAACACTCTTGCATGAAGTTCTTGAAGATGTAGAAGGAATGTCGAGCTCACACCACATTTTAAAGAAACATCAGACTGACCTCCATCTCTTGGCATGTTATGAAATTCAGATCCTTGACCTTCTGATGGACAAGAGCGAGGATTTAAGATCTCACTTGAGTGAAAGGAAACCAGGCTCAATTTCTTCCTTTGCCTTGCACTTCATAAGCTCCATGTGATCTTATGAACACAAGAAAAATGCAACCCTACAAACAGTGTCCTAAGCCAGGTATGGAGTGGCTCAGAAACTGGATTTCTGGTGTTTTTTGTTAACTACTGCCTTGGTTTTCTCATCTTATCTCTTGCTCAGAGAGAAGATGTCATTTCACCATGGTGCTCCAGGTAGTCTGTTTTCAGTTTCCCTGTGAAAACTGAGACTCAGTTCAAAGCACCACGGCAGCATTCAAGTAGTGCTTTAGAGCCTCCTGCTCCTTCCCCATGCCCTAGCACCATTTGTGGTGCCATTTCCTCCAGCCAGCCTCTCAAAAGATTCAGATAATCTTGGTCACTGGCACAAATGGAAACCCAAAACACTCAGATTGGATGTGATGCAAGGCAACCCTCACTGCAAGCCTTAGTATTGCTGAAAATGGTTCCTCCTCTAATGAACTGCAATTGAAACGTTCACCCTGAAGTGAATGATGACGGTACACAGGGACACGATACACTCTGGCATCCAGCCCCAGGTGTGCTGTAGCTCATCACCTGCCTGGCTGCACCTTGGGCTTTGGACTACAAGAACCTGCCAGCCTTCCATGGGACGTGTGGGAGAAGAGGAAATCCCGAGGTTACCATTCTGTAAGCTACTTGCTGCAGAAGCTGAGTGGCCCAGAGACACGTAACCTGCACGTGCCTGTTCTAGGAACACCCCTTAGCTGCATTATGAAGCTCTGTACACGCACACATCTGTTCAAATGTGCAAACCTAATTTCAAATGGAAAGCCTGTGCTGGAAGACCTTCTGGGTTGACCCTTGCTGTCTCAGCTAGTCTGCAAACCTGAGGGATACTTATTTTCATTCATTGTATAACAATTTTTTTCTTCCTTCAAACTGCCAGAATCTCCTTCCAAAGCAACAAAGTAACACAAAGAACGTAAAAAGCTCATTTAACCTCTCAGTACTTGTTAGAAGAGATTCATAGAGCCACTATTTTCTATTTTGCATTTTGGAACTATTATTGCATGCCAGAAGGAAAATAAAATTCACTAAGGACGATTGATTAACATTGCTGCAAGAAGCTTATGGCTTTGCTTTGCCTTCTGCTCTGATTTATTTTTGTAAGACAAAAGTTACTTTTTGTCCCCTTGAAGAGGAAGTCACATCAGAGTAAAGCGTCCAATTGTGGTTGCTTTATGACAAACTTTTTCATTCTCAGACATTCTCTTCAAGGGTCCATTTCACAATCGTTTTTAGGGACCTGAAAATAACTGTCAACACAAGCCTTACGCTACAGCCTGCAAGCAAACCAATATGCTACAAAAACAAAGTAAATTGTGTTTTTATAAAGTTTTTCCACATAACAACTCAACGTAACACTATTTTCCGTTCTGTTGGCCAGCCAAAAGCTACATCATATGTGAGCACTACACTGAGCAAAAATATGAACGAAACCTTTATTATTTTTTTGACAACACTAACAATGAAGTTGGAAAGCAATCTGAAGCATGTAATTGTACCCAGCTGAATGATAACGCTCTGCCAGCTGTCAGATAAAAGTGCTGCATTTCAGTGGTCTATTAGGAAGATTTAGCATTTCACTGGACTTAAGAGGAAAAAGAGTAACACAGCCAAAATGGGAGAAGAAACTCTTCTGATTCACGCTGCTTGTTCCACATTTTCTCCACAACCAGAGCCCCCATAAACCCAACGAAAAAAATCAGAGGATGCAGCAGAATCAAGCAAAGGGGACTAGAACCTTACTTTTCCACAGCATCTCTCCCTCTAAGCTATTAAAGGGACATGACTTTGGTACTCAAATTAAAACCTTACTGGCAGGAACAAAAATGAAAGTTAGGTTTCTCAATTTCTTTACAAAGAAAGGGATCTGAGCTCCTCCTCTTCAGCTCTCTCAGATGACAGAAGGGGTTGAAAAGCAGCTCCTCCAGGCTTTTGTAGCCTGAACTTGTGAAATCATATATTGGCAGAGAAGCCAGGACATCAGGAGACCAGACTCTGCAGGCTCTTGGTAACCACCACAGCATTTGTTAAAGCACGGGACTGATTCTAGTTAAAACTGTAAATCCAAGACAATAGCTATTCAATCTTTTCAAAATACATGAAAGATGACTTTTTTTTTTTTCTTTTTAATAGGTAGTGTTTCCTACCAGGGTCCACATACTCAATGCCCTTATACAGGCCTGGGAGCAGAAACGAGCACTGTATCAGTTTTGACCCAGGAGAGGGGTCTGCAGGAACAAATATATTTTCAGTAGCTACAGTGGCTCCTCTGCATCAGGAATGTCTTAGGGCAATGTTGCACAGAGCAGGTCAAAGACCAAGGCCTCTCTGCCCTGTGTAACATGCAAGGGAGGCCCCTGAACCAAAGTCTAGAGGCTCAAGAAGCAGAGAGTTACTGCCTGGGTTGGAATTTTGAAAAGATATCAAAATTAACAGGACTCCATAGACCTTGCTACGGAGCAAAAGCCACAGAGCTTAATTAAAAACAAGCCTTCGCCTGTTTGCAGTTATAGGTTAAACTAAAAGGAGGAAGGCATCCCATTATTTGGTATTAATGCACCAGTGAATCTGTCCTGGAAGGGAGAATATCCCCCCACAGCACAGTGCTGCTTGCTAATAATGCAGGACACAGCCCTTAAACAGGACTCTTACAACAGCAGTCTCCAAGCTATTTTGATTTTTCACTCCCATCAGTAAAACAATTTTGGTCATGCACTCCTGTGTACTGATGTGTACTGATTTATGTGTACTGATTTATATACATTTACTACTGAAGTTCTTCTCACCCCCCAGTGAATTGTCTTGCATGCACCCCATCTTAGAATCTGGTTTAGAGGACCAGCAAAAAATAAATAAAAATCAAGAAAGAGCTTTTCAGAGCTTCTAGCAACCCTATCCCAAGGTAACTGGGAAATATTTAGCAAATGAGCAGGGGCACTTTTGTTCCCATAAGCTCTTTGGCTGGCAGGGAGAACAAGGCTAAAGAGCGGCAGGTTCCTCTTGGAACAGCTCCAGGGCCAATCTCTGCAGTCTCCCTCCTACGCCAGCTGTTGGGATGCCAGCTGATCAGTGATATTAGAAATCGCTGCTTTTGGTTTCTTTTCTTTCCTGTTTGCCTCACCTACCTGCCAAGTTCCCAGGCAGCGTTGGTATCTGCTCTTCCCATGGCCCTGTTTGTCTCGTACCCACAAAACACGCTACAGCAGCTGTGAGTGTGAACATTTCAGCTACATCTCAGTGACACTAAGTGGAGACAAGTGCTTTTGGGGCAACGGAGTTGTGGAAAGAAGGGGGCACCAAGGAAAGACTTACCTCATCATCCTTCCAGTCCGAGAAATCAATCTTGAAGGAAGGCAGGGAGAATTGCTGGCTTACCCCCCTCTTGTAATGAACCGTCTCAGACTGCAGAGAGGGATTCTTTGTGCTGTATCTGAAGAAATGGGGGGAAAAGAAAACTTGCTGTAACAAGTGATTGCTCTCTGCTAGGCTCTCATTCATTCACGCCTGTCTGCCTTTCAGGAATCAAAAGTGGCAGCTCTAAGAGGCAGAGCTGGCAGGGGCTGGCAGCCATTCATAGGGAATACAAAAAGGGAAGGGAAAGGCAAGATGGTGAGCGTGGGGAAGGGAAAGCAGCGCAGACAGGCAAGGTCTGATTGGATCCATACTGACCTGCCTGGAAACACTTTGGGTCAGAGGAGTAGTGGGGTGCAGCAGCCTAGCAAAAGCTAGCTCACTAAATCCAGAGCCGAGGCAATGCTGGCTTCCCACCCAGCACACAGTTATTTTCTGCAGGAAACCCAGGAAGAACGAGGAGTGATCACACAGCGTCAGCACACAACACGGCACCAAAAACTCTCCCATCGCTCTGCAGGACAGGTCTGCAGTGAGAAACACTGCTTGGCACGGGCCCATCTCGGTGGGACCATCCTCGGACTGACTCCCCAGCCCTTCACATTCCTTGTGTGCTCCCCAGAGATGCCCCACGGAGCCCCCCATCAGTCCCCGGTGCCACCTAGGGGAGTCACAGCTCTCCCCATCTCGAGCCCCGGCACTGACACACCAAACACCTCTGAGAGGGGGAGCACCGCTACCAGCCAGCATCCTCTGCACACAGAGCCCACTGGGCACCTCCAGCACCAAGAGACATTTCACTTCCCAGCCACCACTGTGTGCTGCATGACTTGCAGTGGGCTTCAGTGGCAAACCAGGATTTTTGGCCCCTTTCAGGTGGGTGGTTTCGGAGCCAGAGGTGCACAGCCTCTCACAGCGCCGGTTCTGGCACAGGAGGGGAGGCAGTGGCCTCCAAAGCGGGGTGGGAACATCTGAAGCTGGTTTTACTTCCAGCCTCTGTGCTGTTGAGCTCCCATCAGCGTGTTCAGAGCATGTTGGCTGACTGCACAGAAAGCAGAAGAGCCCTCATCCAACAGGCTTACAGTGCAGAAACAGCAGAGCTCCCCCAGCACACGGACAGACAGGTCTAGCTCCAGCTCGACAGGAACGACGTTACCAGGCGGTCAGGACAATGGGATGTTCCCTCTCCCACACACAACCCCTTATTTCCTAGGCAGAGCTTCATAAAGCGAGCCTGGGAGGGTGCTGGCTTCCAGCCACTGCAAACATCGCTGGGCGGCTGCAAGCCTGAAGCCCTGTTGACTGCTCAAACCCGACTGCTGCTGGTTGGGACCAACCCCTCAGCCAGGGGACAGGCTACAGGGACGGGTGGTGCATTAGAACCAGGAATCCTACGTTGAGTTTCTCCTTAATTCGACTGGGCTATCACAGAGGACATCACCAGAGGGGAATTGAGGCACTGCTTTGCTGTGGCCTGTTCAGCATGAAGCCCTGTTGAGCAGAGCAGTTAACAGAGAGTGCACAAAGGCAAAGAGAAGAGAATCCTTGCTTGTAAAACAGGATTCTGTGCTCCTGAGGACATTCAGCTGTTCTGAAACGCGGACACAGCTCACAAACCACCAGCTATGTAAGCAAAGGTTGGAAAGCTCCGAGCTGCTCCAGCCTAACCACACGTTGTGGAGGAGTGCAGCACACCAGAAGAGGAGAGCAACACAAAGCTTTTCTGCCTCAGAGCTAATTCCTTCTGCTCTCTGTAAGCAAGGAGCAAGAGCTGGGCAGCTCACTGCCAGAGGTGGTGAAGCAAAAGCCACGGAAGAAGCTCAAGGTGCATGGTCAGCCAAGAGCTGCAGAACCGAGTGTCACACCTGGGACCGCCTGCCTTGAAGAAAAGGCCGAGCTGGAGGCCAGCAGAGATGACCACAGCAGACACAGCTGAGCCTTAAACTACAAAAGCAGCTACGGAAAGTTTACACTCCAGAGCGTGGGTGATGTAACAGGAGCAGTGCATGTGCAGAGATGTAATGGGGGAGATGACCACCAGTGGCTAGAGGACAAGGTGCAGCAGCAGCTGCCCCTGCTTCCTGCCAAAACTATTTCATGCACATTTTCTCTCTTGCTTTCAGAACTTAACCTCCCTAAATCTCCTCCCCTCAGCCATACTTGGTTGCTTTTTAAATGCACTTTTAGCACCCCAGCCACTGCGCTCCCCCCCCCAGTCAGGAGGGAAAGGCAAGGCACATTCTCAGGACCCAGCTGATGCAGAGGCCAAAGGAACCCTGCTCCCACATCCACCCACCTTGGTTTGGGGGGGACAGGCTCCCAGCACCCATACCCCTGCCACTTATGGGCCTCCCTACCTGATGTCAGGGCGCAGGAGCCCCCAGGGACGGCTGGCTGCCCTCCAGGGCTCAGGCCAGCATCATCCAATCCAGAGATTTAAAGCGCAACCTTCAAGCGCAAGATTCATTTAGCAGCTTAAGTTATAAGAACCTGAATACCAGTAGATGGTGAATACTTATTAAGTCCCCACATATCCAAGAGGAAAATCCAGGCTCCCCACTGTCACGATCTGCTGCATTTCCCTGGAAGCTAGCGCAGTTCCAGCACCCTCTGAGGATTCAGGAGGCAATGGGCTTCCAGGCTTATCGAGTGTCACAAGATCCATGTTAAATTCTAAAAGGCCACAATGAAGAGCAGGATCACCACGTGCACTGCTCTTCCTGCCAAGGTAGGTGCACTGTTAGTTATGACAATGCCTTACCCTCAAAGACTTTGGAACTGCGCTGAAATTGTGCTGCTTTACTAGAAGGTCTCACTCCATCCTTTGCATTTAAAGCACGGTGTGGGAGAGATCAGAACGACAGATCTTTTGTGTGTGAATTACAGAGCGAGCGATTGAGTGAAGTTTTATTTACTGAGTTGTCAAGCACAATGAATAGAGCAAGCCTGTATCTGGCTCCTTTTGTGGCTCTCTCAAAGCTTCCCAGCTCTGCAGAGAGGCACAATTCTCCCTGTGCAGCTGGGAAGGCAGGGAATGGAAAAGGGGCTTATCTACAGTGACAGCAAGTCGGGAACCTACTGGAACTGAAGGGCACAGGAGGAGCAAGTGGTCAGGATGACATGCTCTGCAGCAGCACTGGGAAAAAGGGGGAAATATACTCGTGGGAAGTACCACAAAGGCAGGAGGACCTGCATGTAACAGCTCCAGAAGCCCAAAACGGCGTATCTGAGGAAACCAAGCAACACTGCCCAGGGAGAACGGGGCAGAACAATACGAGCAGAGATCTCTGCTTGTCCACACCACAACTACAGAGGATTGAACTAATGAGAAAATCCACCCATCTGCCTTTTCACTTCAAGGGGGTATTAGGAAGAAGTCCCATAGCTCACATTAGGCTGGCCATGAAGAATGTTTTAGTATCTTCTCATCTGGACAGTTTCCCGCACCAGGCAGAAATCTCCTCCAAGTTGAGAGCATGCAAGGGGGCCCTACTGAGAAAAATCACAGAAGTCTTAGCAGAAATGGGGTCAGATAAGGTTCCCACCAAATATTTAAGAGAAAACCAGATCACAATCAAGAGATGTAGGAGCTGCTGAGATAAGACACAGCCCCTTCAGAAATACTGATTAAAAAGCTCTCAAGGTATCTAAGAATATGCCAACTCTGACATCTCTCCAGATCACTCATGTTTCTTGCCACAGAGAGCATGCCTGCTGAAAAAAACATTTGTAATTCATGTTCTACTGGCACACATTGCTTTAAGTCCTTGAGAAAGGAGACAACCCAGGTACACAGATGTCCTGAGCTGAAGAGCATCACAAAAATATCAAGGAAGCCTCCCCCAGTGAACCAATTGGGATTTCTGCCTTGGAAATTTTTTCTGTCTGGTCCACACTGCCAAAAAGCATGTCAGCCTTGGATTTGGACATTCAGACTGAATGCCTGGAGACCTGCAGCCAGTGGTGTATTCACAAGTCTTCTCTCCCCTGCCTTCTGTGCTGTGAGCTTACAGCAAGAGTGAAGAAGCTCTGCAGAGGACAGCTCACGGCCCAGAAGGGAGACCTAACAGAACTGCCTTGCGATCGCTGGCAGCTCAGAACAATGAAGAAGTGGGATTTGTCCTATGAGATCAGTTCCAAACAGAAATCCCAGTCCGTATCTTTTTAAACCTGTTTGTTTGCTCAGATCCCCGACAGCTGTGAGAATCCCCAACAATGCAGGGTACCACACAACTGCCTGCAGCAGCAACCTCCAGATTCATGCACCTCACCTCCTCCTGTAACCTCTTTGACACAGCTTTACTCCCACAGAGCAAAACTTACACCTCATGTTGACTGCTGCCTCCCCCTTCCAAACCCTTCCAGCCCCCAAGTCCAGCAGATGAGATGCTGCAGCACGGGGATTTTGAGAGAACAGGAAATAAATTAAAATTATTTCCCAAGTCTCACTCCTCCACTATCAGCTGAGAAGCACTCACCGCCTGCGAGGAGAAGCTCAGCCTGTGGCTCAAGCAGCTTCTCCCCAGACACAGTCCAGGCTTGCTGCTGGGCACCTTAATTAGCTCCCAAACCACCAGGGACATGCTGGTGCTTGGGAACCTGCTGAGCTGAGCTCTGTTGCCACACGCTCACTGGAAGCACAAAAAGATGGTTCCTGCTAGGAGTGTGCCAGAACTGTGGACTGAGAAGCACCGAGCAAGGACCCTGGCCAACTTGCCTGAGTCGCACACAGCGCTGTCCAGTCCCCTTTCCTCAGAGGAAAGCATACAAGGAACAGCAGGATGCAAGTAGCACCGTGGCCCCAAGGTATTATTTCTGGTTACTAACAGCTGTGAGATAGCCTGCACTTGGAGGAGCCTCTCAACGAGAGGACAGTTCTCTTCCTTCAGCACAGCTCTGCATGTTGCTTGGCAGTTTGCAGAGAACTGAAGACAAATCAGAGTTACTGAGGAGCTGCACAGGAGCTTTAGAAGGAACTCAGGACCCAGCTCTTCCACGGCTGCAGGCTGTGGCTGCCTGGCAGGCTCCAGGTCCTCTTACAAGTGATGAGGAGGGAGCCGGTCATGTCTTGCTGATGTTCAAAGGAGCCAGGAGTTGATGTGGAGCAAGCACATTGGTGCCTCTCTCTTCCACCTGCACATCTCCCGTTTCAGGACAGGATCTGACAGGTCAGCTTTCAGGGAACAAGGAAGCTGAACAAGCGTCCCGAATAACACAAAGGGATTTTTTATTGATAAAACAAACACTAACAAAATGTAAGAAGGCCACAGACCCAGGTCTCAGTCAGAGTTAGGCAAGATCCAGCCCAAAGGAGCTCCCACGCAGTTTGGAAGTTAATCAGGTGCTCAGCTGGCGTGCTACAGGCACTGCCACACGAGCTCTCCCCTCCTCCCCACCTCCACCCAGGACTACACTTCCACTCCAGGCCAGGAGGAAACAAACACCTTACCGTGCAACTGAAACCTCGCCATCCACATCCTGCTCCAGCACCTGCAGACATCTAGCTTCAGCTGCTGAGCTTACTGCAGGGAGAGCTGCTCTCACGACTCGAAGCGGGCTTCAAAGCTGGTACTTACACAACAGCTACAGAGGGAGGCACAAAGGCCAGAACTCTTATTAAAGACAGCGGGTTTGTCTGTTCAATGAAATCTATAGAATTCAGCTTTCCAACATGTGAACTTTGTACACCACGGTCCCTTGGGGACTGGTGTCTGCATGGATCAAAGCAGGCTTTGGCTGTAAAGGCTTGTGCCTAGCAGAACACAGCACTTGCCTCTGATTTCTTCACACAGAAGAAATCTCTCTGCACAAAGAATTCATATTAATCACCACAGTCACCGGCCAAAAACAGCAAGAGCACCTTTCAAAGGCCCTGAATAGACAGAGGCTGTTAAATAACCAAAGGAATACGAGTGCCGCTGTCTCTCCTACACAAGCTTTAGTGAAAACAGCCATGCGCTGAGCTACACATTTCACTCGGATTTCATTTTGTGAACCAACTATTCAAACCTCCACACGCAGACGAAATACATGATCTATTGCAGTGTCATGTCCACTGTCAGCTTGAAAGACTGTGGTAGGATGTTTGTAATGTGTAGCAGGCATTGCAAAATAAACAAGGAAATGGGTTTTAAAAATTCCAGTACACCCATTTGTGTATCAGCAACACAAACAGCACGGTCCTTAAAAAGGGCAAGGACTGACAGAGCTAAACTGGACTGTTTTCATTGCGTTGTCTCTCTATAATGAAGAAACAGAGTTTGGCAATATTATTAGGACATGAAAGAGTATCTTTTCTGTCCAAAGAGGAAACTCTTTGTCATAAGAATGGACTGCAAAACTCAGATCTCTCACATCATATTTATCATCAGCTCCTGATCTGCCTGGATGGTTCACGTCTTCAGAGCTGGCTGTTTTAAGTGCTTCCAGCTACGGGGCTGGTTTGACTTCTTCCCCTGAGGAAACAACCACTGCTGTCATGTTTTAACTGCACAATCCTTCCTGCTAGTCAGCAGGATACCTACAGCTGGAAAATTCCTGGGGGCTCTCCCAGGAACAGCCTAACAGTGTGCACATCGGGGCTGCTGCCAGAAAGGAAAGGATGAGTTCAGCGAGCACAAACAAAAAGAATATGAACACCTCTGTAGCCCGCTCCAAAAAACATACCTGTCTCCTAAAACCAATCTGAGGGCATGAACACGTGAATCATTCACTGCAGGGAAAGGCAGGCTGTGATGGGGAATTCCTCCAACTAACTGTTCTCTAGGAACTGCCGAGAAGTAGTTAGCCCTGCAAGGACAATGCCATAGAGCCTCCTCTCATTTATCTGAGGGAAACTACAGGCTTAGCAAGCAGCTGATACGCAGCTTCCACACCTGCATGCTCATGCCTCCCCTGCGCTATGACAGAGATTCTCACACCTTTTAGCCCACCCTGGTCACCCTTTGCCTAGCTCCTGCACGCACACTGTGAAATTCGGAGTTCCAGCTCCCTGTGAAATTCGGAGTTCAGCCGTTCAGGACAAGAGGACAGTGGTTGGGAGCTACATGGTACCAAGATCTTGGCTGGGAAACGGCGTAGCTGAACACATCTCCAGGAGAGTCTGCTGAATGCTCTGTGAGACAGGTCAGTACAGGCAGCACAGGCCCATACTGAGAAAGCCAGAAGCTTTTAAACGGAGCCCAAGCGATTTTAGGAGGAAGCTTCCTGGATTGCAGAAACACTTCCCTCTGGTCACGGCTAGCTAATCATAAAGGCAGGCCTACAAAACGCAGGCAATGCAGGTGCCGTGGCTCCAAGATGAGCAGAGGCTTTACAGCAAGCAGTGCCCCTGCTCACCAGAGCCACCTCCCCTCCCAGCCCTCCTCCCACGCCAAATTGCATGAACACAACAATGTTCCCAGCAGGAGCTTCACAGGAGCAGGAGCGCTGATGCTATCAGGATCCCGGATGCTATCAGGTTCAGCAGTTCTTCCAGCAGAGAAGCAAGAATAACTCGTTTAGCACTTCTAAGGAGCCATGCTGCAGGCCAGGGACTAGGAGGAAATTTCTGCTTTAGACAATGGTCCAGAAAGTTTCTCCCATTTTAGGAATTAGCATCAATTCAGGAAAGTGGAAAAAAAAAAAGTTTTGTTAAAGAGAATCTTCTTCACAAGCACTGGACACAGCAATAAAGTTTAGAATTTATACACAGTGCAGCTTTCTCACGTGCTTGTTCTTTAAACATAGGTGTTAGCACCAAAGTAAATGGAGAAAAAGGGAAAACTACCACCCCACACAGGGGAAGCTGCATTCCCATTAATGCACTAAAAATGCACTTAGAGCTCGAAGAATGCAGCCCGATTTTTTTTTCCACTAGAACTTGAAAATAATAAATCAAGGTAATTATAGCACTGCCCTTTCAGAATTGCTTTGCAAAGCTGAAATCAGAGCTTCAAAAGGATTTTTTTTTTTTACTAGCAGCCAGCAAATCCAGAGAAGCAGAGATGCCTACTTCGGGCAGCTGCACTAGCCCCAAGACGTGCTTCATGAGCCACTTCCACATGGAAAAATAGCCTGGGTTGAATTAAAGCAGCTTATAAAGTCTTTGTATCTCACTTCCCCCAGCCCTTATTACCTACACATCTGCATGAAATCAGGATCATGCCTTCCAAAAAGTTCACTGGCTTCTGGTGCAGCCCCCCACGCCCCATTCTTATGTAACATTTATCATCCAAGAACTCCAGAGCAGACACAGACAGTTCATTACTCCTGCACGATGGGGAAATTAAAGTATAGCTTATTAAATAAAAGGCCAGCAGTGGAAGCAAGAGGGAAATCCAAGTGCCCTGACTTCCAACATAAGGGTTTTGTGCACTAACAGGGCAGCTCAGCATCGTTAGCCCCGTTTAGTTAGCAAGGAACGACGTCCGACCACTGATCCTGGTTTCGTGCAGAGGTGGGCAGGGTTCATGAACAAAGGCTTCTCCTCCATCATCTGAACAGAGATCCGCCTTCTGGTGAACCATGGACAGGGTGGATTAGAAACTTTGTGTTTTCAAAAACATTTTTCTCTGAAGTTGACAGTTATGTTAACTTCCAGAAACTCCATCCAGGAATTAAATTTACAGCTATGTTTGCTGCATAAGGTTTAAAGAACAGACAACAGAACTGGGGGCAGCCACTAGCTTAGTGCATGGTACGAAATTTCAGTAAAACACATTCTTAAGTGAACCAGAAACTGTGTTTTCAACCTCCAATTAACCAATAGAGTTCTGAGAGGAGAGAGCTACTAATTACAGAAGTGAAAACACAGTCCAGAAACAATTAGTTCTATACAATAATAGCTTAATGGAAGTATTACAGCTATTATTAAAGGCAAAACGTGTCTTAATAGCTTTTAAAAAGTCCTATGCAGAGCAGTTAAACCAATAAGAATGTTAAAGTGCTGGTCTTGGGTGATAAACTTGTACTTTCCACCCCAGCACGGCTTGGTTAAAAAACAAAATGAAAAAAACACATTTTCTTTCAGAATAACATTTTAACACAAGAAAATGTAAAACTAAGAATCTGAAAGAATAAATTCAAAACTATATGCATATTCTTTCTAGACTTACAGTCTTCACAAAACATAGTACAAAGTTTGATCTGAAGCTTACACTGAGTTGTAAATGGAAATGTTTCGTTGTTACCAACCAGTGCCAACCAAATTTTCATTTGGGATAAACTAACAAATGAGTATGCAAAACAAGATTGAAATAAACCAGCAAGTCTTGTTTTAGATCACTTAAGCCATGCCTGAAGTTTGACAACATAAATGCATCCACCCTGGCCACAGAGGCCCTCAGCTCTCCCCACTAGCCCACAGATGGTTCCTTTCTTATTTCAAAGCACAAGGAATGCTCTGCAGGGCAGCACAAGGGAAACTGGTCGCCTGTCCATGTTGTACCTGTATTAGGAAAAGAGGACTTCAATCTCCAAGGCTGCCATTCCAACACTTCACTAGCACTAAATTCACAGGAAACCTAAGGACCTAAGAAACAGAACATGGAAACTTTATCAGGATTTCTAAGGCACCCATGCATGATGCTGATGCTGCATTCAGCTCTGCTCAAGAAAATCTGGATCTAAACAGAAAAGGTTTTCCGAGTTTGGTGAAAGATATTTTTCAAGCACTTAGAAAGAGCTAATTCACTACCTTCCCCAAAATAAAGGCAGCCACACGCTCAAACAGAAGAGAGGGGTCTAAAAATCCTCGATCAGGATATCCTCTAGTTTGGAGGAATGCACATCTGGGTGGGAGCACTGAGCTTGTCTCACTTCTAAAACTATTTTCTCATTGATCAACAGTGGGCTGTTTATACTTTGCATAAAGCATACAAGCCATTTTATGGACTTCATACATTTCTCCCCACTGAAACCTCTGAAAATCACTCAAATAAAACTTCACCTTACCCCCAAATGAAGAGCACAACTGCAGAAGCCGTCAGCACTGCGTGCACAGAGCTGCTGATCAGCCAAAAGCCTCTACTAGAAGAAGCCAAGAGCTTCTGCAGCCTGAATCTTCCTTTACCCATAGAACAAGAAGAATTCTTTAGTCCTATGGTTATTGGAAGCCTGCAATGATGTACCAGCAGCTCAAGGATACCTACCACACATAAGAGTAAGTTTCAGCCACCCTAACCCTTAATACAGAGGGGAAACTTTGTATTCTTACTGGATACAGTGTCGATTGGAAGGGTTTAAATCTGGTGATTTAGAGAAAAAGGCTGGAAAATTTGTACAGATGCATTACTAGAATTAAATATATGAGGAAGACTCTACTGACCACATTTGGACTGTTCTTTATACAGCTACCCAAAACAGTCTGTACCTAGGAGGAAACACACAGACAGGGCTGCTGGACAGTAAATCCTCCTAACAGCCATCTCTCAATAGCCTCTTCTGAGGTGGTCATTCACGCCAGAAGGGGATTTAGGTGGGCCTCAGTTGCACACAAACTAACTATGTAAACGTCAGACTGAACTTCTCTTTGGTGGCCAAGATGCTCCCATCACAGGGAACACAAAAACCCAGTGACCTGGGTGATGTGGAAAAATCAGGTAGCATTTGAGGGGAAACAATGTTTGTTTGAATTTCATAAATCATCTTGCTTACAAAGCATACAGCCATGAGTTCCTCTCCTTTGTTGCACACAAAATGGTTTCCCCACACACAAAAGATGAACCAAAAAGGGAACAAGAGAGGAAATTGGCTATGTGGGGGGAAGGAAGTGAAAGCAATATTCAAAGCTATCAGAATATATCAAACAAAACTGAGATTTCACCTGTGGCAGCATTGTCTCGATGGTGATTAACAAGAGATGTTAGACATGCTTATCGCTCAAGAGCTCCTGTACCCCTCCACATGCCAAGCCCAGGACTTACACGGCCATGCCACCGACAAACTCCTCCGTAGCCTGGCAGTAGATTGTGATGGCAACACGGGCATCCGCATCGAACGTGAACTCCAGGCTGTACAGGACTTTCTGCTTCCCGTTCTCCTCAGTAGGACTGTCAACATCATCTTTATACCTGAAAGACAACACCAGAGGATTCAAACATGAGGCATTCATTAGTGACAATGTTCACTCTGAAAATCAGGGCAAAAGTACTCCAATCGAGGTGTCCTGGGCAGACAAGGCATCGCAGGCTTCCACAATGCCCAGGAGATTTCCATTCTTTCCTCTGAGGAAACCTCTTCCGAGATTTGTCCAAAGTTATTATGACAGGTAGTAAGTTATTTGTCCAAAGTGAATTACACAGAGATGATGTTCAGGGATCTTCCCAGTCTTACAGCCGTAGAAAGAGCCAAGGTGACCTACTGATCATCAAATGTCAGGAGAAGAAACGTTCATGACTGAAGCTTACATACATTTATTAAAGAAATAAAAATTAAACATTCAACTGCAAAACTGATGCAGGATAACCAATTCAAAAATGAGTTTACAAGGTATTTCAATAAACGTAAGGGGAGTCAGAACTTGGATTTGGGCTACCGGACAGCTGGATCCAACTGTGCGGCGGCTGATCACCACCACAGATTACTCCTCCTTCCTGCCCCGGTAAAACAGGTGGTGTGAAGCACACAGGCTCCAGGGCAGCGAGGTATGGCATGGATGAGCAGTGAGCTATGGCGTGCCAATGGCCAGGGAGACCAACAGACCCTGGAACAAGCAGCAAATGCCACGTACCATGTGGAGAGCTCCCCTGCCCCTGAGCACCAAGTGACAGGGGAGGATGTGATTCACTGGCAGAGCAGGAGCAGATTCTTAAAGGTAAGTTCAAATCCCACCGTAACCCTACAACTTCAGGTACCATGGTTTGTTCGTGTGCTGTGTAGGAATGGTGGATGCAGCCGGCTGGCTTTGAGGAGCGTACAACAACACTGCTTTGTTGCCCAGCCCCACTGTCCATCAGAGGCAGCTTCGCTGCCAGGATGCCTGGGTCTACGCCAGGCAGCTGAGCTATTCAGAAGCTTGGCACCATCCCTGACTTCCCGGTATCAGGCAGCCTCTCCCTTCATTAAAGGGCCTCCATGAACATGCTGCACTGATGAAAAGAGCCAGAAATGGGCTAGGCATACCTCCATAATTCAATCTAAAAATTGTCAAGGGAGTCCGTACTTACCAAGTTCACCGAGATGTAATAACCGCTGCCTAATTAAGAGAGTTCCAGCATGACTTTTACTTAATGTGCTGAACAAGAATGAAATGTTCAGCTCCAGCAAATTAATACAGAAAGTGCAAAATAAAGTTTAAGAGCCACATAATCAAATACCTTACGTAAACACTTGTAACAACGTGACCTCAATGAAGCAGTATCTCTATGGCATACACTTGCATTCCTGTCTGAAGGAGTTGGAGAGCTCAAAACAAGACTTTTGCCAGACATTCACCTACGTCGAACAGTAAATCAAGCTAGAATACACCCAACATGCTAGTATAAAAAAAGACAAAACCCAAGAACCGGTAGTCTAAACACCTGCAGCAGCCAAGATACAACAGCCAGTTATAGAAGAAGATCATTTTCACAGAAGCAAGCAGCATTCAGAGAGTAAAATCGTGGCACTTCAAGGATGTACACAAGAAACACTCTAGCCAGCAGTGCAGGTTTTCATAGAAAACACGGAGTGTAGCTTCAGCATTTTGTGATGGATCAGCCCAAGACGACAGAAGGCAACAAACCACTCACGAGCGATGCACGTGGCCAGAGAAAGCAGCAGCACAAGCTGCAAATCACCTTTCTCCACTGCCCTCCTCTGATCCAAGGTAGGCAGCAAAGGGCAAGAAGAGCAGATCTCCAGGCTAACAGACACTTGCCTGTTCTTCCAGAAGAAGTAGAGTAGGGGAGAACCAGCAGCTGTTCCAGGCAGCCACTGATGAGAGTTAGCTCACAGACCTTTTCTCATTGCACACGTGGGCAGGAAGGCATAAGATACAGATGAGATGAGATGTGTGGATAAATGGATTACATCAGTCTCAGGGCAATCACCAGATGAAGGAAGAACTGGCTGCCATCTCTGTGAGCACTCATTGCTGTGCCATGATGATCTACTCCAAGTCCAAAGACCACGCTGAAGAAGTGTGTGAGTGAGGGTGCAACTGCTCCTGGAAACACACTGCCTCGTGAGCTGACCCTCCTGCAACTGGAAGTGCCTCCACAGCCTTCAAGCCAGGACCAAGAGGGGCACGAGACAGACACGAGACTATCTTTTACTGCCAGTGGTTAACGGCAAAACTCGTGCTACCCTCCTCTGAGGCTCCCAGAGCCTCATCCTGCTGGAAGTTAAGCACTCACACGAGGCATCAAAGACTCAGAACTTTGACACCAATATCCACAGGATTTTTGCTTCTCTCCAAAGCTGTTTCAAATATTCAGGATTTGGCAAGGCCCAGGATTTTGTCTGGTCAGAGCAGGGCAGAAAGCCAGGGTGAGAATTTCCTCACGTTCCTCTACAAGGCTCTGTACTCCAAATTATGGATCAACACCCTGTTCAGACATGATCAACGGATTTTCAGTTAAACACACAGAACCTAATGGCTTGCAAGGATCAAATGGCTTGATAAACCATCAAAATCTACCTGGTACCTAAACCCTCAGCTCAGCATTACTTTATTTGGTGAAGGAAGTGAAAATTTAACTGATTCTGGAAAGAATCTCCAAGGTTTAACCACTGCTTGCCTATAAATCCAGGTGGAGAGGGCACAAAGTGCCTTTACATGTACAGAGGGAAAAAGGAAAAGTCTCCAGTCCAGATCTGTGGAAAAGCACAAGATGGAGTGTGCCCTTGGGAATTGGCAATTAAAATCCTATTCTGGGTCTACATTGTTATAAAATTAAATAGAATAACGGTGGTGGTGCTGTCGTCAGCACTAACGCAGCAGCACAAGAGCCTGTGAGAGCCCACGAGGCAAAGAAAGCATCAACAGTACTGGGAACTGCAGGGATGCAAACCCTGTCAGGGCAAAGACACTGCCAAGGCACCTGGACATCACATTCCAAACAGCCCAGGAGCTACAGCTCTGCTTGGGAGGGCAGGACGTGAACTCACAGAAAGCAAAGCGACAGAACTGCTTGTACTACACCCACCCAGCTCCTCCACTCACAGCAAATCCTCTCCCTTTGAAAAAAGCCACGTTCCCCTCGGCTCCCAGCAGATGTTGTGCCGTGTGTGCGGACGTTTGCAAGGAGAACGAAACGCCCTTTCCACAGCAAGTCCTGGGAGGAAAGGGAGACTTGTCTAGAGAAGCACTTCCCACCCTTTAGCTGAAAAAGCTGGATAGCATTCGGAGCAGTTCATCGGTGGTTACTTCTTCAGACATCCTGCCTTCTTTTCCTGCTCAATCAGTTTTGAAACCACTGGTATTTAAAAAAAAGATAAAAACAAACTCGTGTTTTGCATTGTTATGACTCAGATTACTCACATTGTGCCACGCTCTCCGAATCACCTTGGCTGAGAGCTGAAGCTGGCCCCCTGCCAGTACTCCAGCCCTGCGCCCGTAACACAGAATTCAGAGCGACTCGAGGGCCGTTGAGAAATGCTTTGGCTGGCCACCTGCCCAGCCGCCCCGACCAAAACAAAGCGCTGTGTGCTGGGCCCCAGCTCCTCAGCCATATGTTTGGAAGCGGGCAGCCCAAGGGCTGTGTCAGCCATTGCACTTAACCCAAATTCACATTTCTGCTGGTGCTGCTTTAGATCTCAGCGTTACACAGTGAAAGGTAACAGATCTCAGAGATTACCCAGACCTGCTAATGGGACACAAGCCATTTAAACAAGCACATAACGCTCCCACCAAACTTTATCCTGGCAGCAGAAGAAACCTGAGGAAGTTTCACTCAAGACCAATCAGTCTCCCCAGCCAGTGACTTGCACCAGAAACAACGACTTGCTGGCTTGCACAACAATGCAGAATGGAATCTGTCTGCACGGTTTATTGACCTGACTAATATCTTCCATTTGTGCTAATGATTCCAGGCAAAAATCAAGGTTTTGTTTACCACTCCAGTTTCTCCTGTAGACAGAAACCAGGCACTGGTTCTCTCTAGAAATACAGATTACTTAAGTCCAGGGATAAGGAGCATGTGAACTACATGAAAGCTCTGATGAAACAAAGACTTGGGATCCAGCTATTTGTTCAAAACCTTATCAAACCCCAGACACCAATCGCTGGGTTAAATGAAACAAAGAGTTCAGGCAGGAACAGTACCTCACGAGACGGAGAGAGTCCTTGCGGATATTCACCAAACTTCTCAGCGTCTTCACAGGCTCATGTGGAGCTGGAGTTACATAGGGAAACTGAAATAAAAATGCAAATAATTGCCTTATTATTGCACAATTGAAGGTAGCAGCATGCTACCTGACAAACAATTTACCCCAATCAAGGAACACCTCGAAGTGTGCTCAGTACAACAGCAGCCACAAGGAACAGTAACAGAGAATTATATTTACGGATAAATAAAGCCTGTTTCTGAGTGAAAATCGTGCCCTGGCCCAGCAGTAGTTCAAACCAGGAGTACAAGGGGCTTTCACAGGCTCTTTTTCTGCACTCTGAGTTTGCAGTGTAGAAAGCCTTGCTCTCACGAGCTTTTATTTAGCTTTTATTTCCACTAAAGAAATGACCTCCAGCTTGAGCAGCAGAAATGCAGCTTTCACGTGTGTCACAGCATGCAAACAGTGACGTGGCTGCTAATCAGCATGCAGAAGCTCTGGATTACCAGGGAGAGCTCTTTTATTCTGAAACAATGAGGCAAATGTTCCGGGGGAAAAAAAAAGAGAGAGAGACAGGAACAGGGGTCTCAGTCTAGTTCACAGTCAAGAGACCTTCTCTTTAAATACAGGAGGACCTGGCTTCGGGCTGGAATTCTCCACGCTGGTCACAGGACCCCCACGGAGGTGAGCTGCGTGCTGTGGGGCCCACCACCCTTACAGCTGTGCCTCCTGCCTGCTCGGGGCAGGCTGAGGCAGAAACGTGTGCTCACCCAGCTGCCAAACCTGGCAGGTGCTCAGACTGGAAATGCAACAAGACGGGGCTCTGGGATGGGCTTTCAGGCTGGAGGTTACTCTGGACGTAACCAGCAGCTGCATGAGGGTTGTGGTCCCTCGAACACACAGCTCTCCAGGACACAGCCCTGCAGCACTGTCCACTCAGGGCTCAAAAACAGATCAGTGGGATGAGAACCAGAGCCTGAAAGAAAACGTGCTGGTTTCTGACCAACATGAGAATGCCACAGAAGGTCCCACGGCACAGCCACAAGCAGCAGAGAATTGCCAGGGTTGCCTTTCACTTTCTTTGCAACCTGACTGCTCAACGCTGTGGTCAGCAGCACTGCTGCACGCAGAGCAGTCAAGACCTCAGTTATTCAAAAAAAAGAGAAATTGGCCCAATTCCACAAAGCAGCTTTGCTGCTGCCTGTTCGAGTGTCTTCTCTTGAAGATTAATCAGAGCTGCCAAAGGGCATTAACTTCACACAGGCAAACTACACACCACAACAGCCTCCCTCTCTTAAGCCTATTTGGCAAAGGTCCCACTGTGTCAGTAGTACTCTCACCCACTCCCCTGTGAAGAAATGATGAAATTCAGAGCAAGGATGTCGGCAAGGAAACCCAGGCTGAGACATGCAGATAACTGAACTCTGAGACTCCCAGGTTAGTCCCTACAGCCACAGGCACAGGGGATATTGAACTGAGCTGTGTCTTCTGCTTTCACTGGCAGTCACAGGGCAAAGGGAAAGCGGTCAGCTTTTAATCACTGCCCTGCACGCAGACAGCACAGGGTGTTTGGCGAGCACCCCCACGCCTGCACAGCACTGTTAGCACAGAAGAATTCCCACGTGAAGTCCCTCCTTCCTAGTTCTGCTGCTCACCTGCACTTCCTGCTTAAACAGGGGCTCTGCATTCTCACTTGTCCTCCCCTGAGGAGCCCTCTGAAATAACCCCGGTCTTGAGAAGAGAAGACCAAGGGCACAGCCCTTGGGTAACTCAGAAGGGAGAACGTGCTCATCCCCGGTACAAATTCCAAACATCAAGGCATCCTGCCTCAGTTTCCCGCAGCTGTAAAGCAGGATGAGACTAAACTCCCTCTGAGCTCTACGAGCATAAATTAACCAATATTCACAGCTTTTGTGAAGATGAGAGCCATTACATCATTTTTTTCTTTTTCATGTTTTGAAGCTGCAGAAACTTCTAGGACAACAGCTGGCAAAGCAAGCAGCTTTTTCCCCTTTTCTCTCTGGGACTCTGAAAACATCTCCAAATGGCTCCTACTCGGTCACCTTTTGTTTTTAAGCAATTCTGAGATGCAAGAGAAACCTCAAACATGACCCTTGCATAAAATCCCTACCTGCCCCTCGCGACGCTATTGCCTGCTCCCACAAAACAAGCGAATCACTGGAGCAGGCAGTTTTTTCCAGTCTCATAAGACATCTGCGAACCCCAAAATACCTCCACGTTCCAACTGGGAAATCGGAAGAAGAGGCTTTGTGAGCAGAAAAGTGTAACATGGACAGAATGCAGGAACTTGCCTGAACGGGTCTGTTCCCAAGGAAGTTTAGATCCATGTTCTCGCCAAAAAGGTAGCCCTCGGGGTGAGGGGTGTCAAACTTCTCGCCTCCCATAAAGAAGTGACTTGCAAAGTAGTTTCCTAGAAAAAAAAAAAATAATAAACACCAGGGAACAGAAGGGCTTGGACCTTATGATTTTCCCTGAAGGGTTTTTGTTTGGTTGGTTGTTTTTTTGGGGGAGGGGAGGGTTAAGGATTGAGCCAAACATGCATTCACTTCCCTAGGTGCAATGCACAGAGAGCACATTTGTTTTAAAACGAGTCACAGCAGCAGCAAGGAATCATCCGAACGGTTACGGGGGCATTACAGAAGGATCTGCAACCCCTTTAGCTAGGAGCAAGCGTAATTTACTCCGAAATGGAAGGGCTTTCATGAATGGGTCTGTTTTTGCCATTAAGGCTTTTTTTTTTTCTCCTTTATGCTTCGAGAAAGCCTTTTCTTCCTCTGCACAGATGGCAGCGCTTTACCGATGAGTGCTCCCTACTGCTGAGCTCAGCTGACGAGCACCCAGCTGTCTGCGGTGCAGAAGCACATCGCTCTTCCCAGATACCACCACCGACCTCAGCATCGGTCCAGAACCTGCCTCGAATCCACATCAGGACACGTAGGTGCTCCAGGTGACAGACAACCTTTTCCCAACCCTCCTAGAAGCAACAAATTAAAAATAATCCAAGCTGCAGGCTCCTAGCACAGCTAGCTCGACACAGGACACACCGCCGTGGGTTATGCTGAGACTAAGGCTCAGAACAGCGTGACGAACGCTGGGCGTTAGGAATTAATTTCACATTTTACATGGGTCAAGGAGGATTGTGTTTTGGAGCAGCTCATCTGATCGACCGTGAAGACAACGCTCGTGCAGGATGCCTCCGAATCGCAGCAGCTGGTTAGCAGGGGTCGGAGTCAGCTCCCTCCTCACACGTGGGTGCGTTTGGTACTTGGCAAATGAAATTTTGTGGGGCTTTCCTGTGCCTTCCACGTCCCCAGGCTGCTCCTCTCGCCTACTGCCACCAGCAGCTGAGACTTTGCCCAAGCTGGCGATGAAATGCTTTAGGAAAGCTCTTGTGGAAACGTCACACCAAGGACTGAGAAACCTCAGGAAAAGATCTGGGGATTAACCCTGCACAGAACCACTACGGCCAGAAAGCCACCAGCAAACAGCAGCCACGTGCGTACGAGGAACGAATTACACCAGCTGGGGGGAACGAGAAACAAAAGACAGAGCAAAGAGAAAACCGTGCCCTTCCTTCAGCTTAAACTCTGCCCGAAACTTCCCTTCCCTGGAGAAGGTTGGCACAAAACTCGGGAGAATATCAGGGAAAAGAACAAGAACGGGGGACGCTGCTAAGGCTGGTGAGGTACAAGTGGTAGCTGCAAGAGATAATGCTGCAGGGGGAAACCCGACAGTGTCTGGGGAAAAAATAAAATAAAATAAAAATACCGAGCATCCAGAATGGCCAAGTCTGGCTCAGGAACTGGTCTCACGCAAACAAAACTGGACCCCAGGCTCCTCCAAGGCACCCAGCTGAGCACACTGCTCAGCACCGAGCCCAGCGTGGGGGCAGGCTTTTATTCTCACAGCAAACAACAAACCAGGCCGGCTTCAGAGAGCTCCAACCTGGCTCCTTTTTGCTCCCACGAGGCCACGCTCTGCAGTTTTCTTGCAAGAGGCTGCTCCAGAGGGGGACAGCCGGCTCCAGGGCACGTGCACCCGCTCCGTGCTGCAGATGAGCTTGCAGGAACGAGAGCCGAGCTGGGGAACGAGCTGCAGGGAACACCGGAGCGTTGCTGCTGGTTGCTAATGCGATGGGGGCACCGTGCACCAAGGCTGCACACAACACCACGCATCGTTCTGCTGCTCCAGGCACAGAAGCAGAGCGAGGAACAGGAACTGCAGCCCTGTCTCCCCGTGCCACAGAAGGGGCAGTGAGGACGATCCGCAGCCAGGACCTCGGAGGAACAGGCAGAGCATCTTCCCAGACGGATTCGGCATCTTCCCAGATGGATTCCCAGCTACCACAGCACGCAGAGGTTGCAGCGAGGCCGCTGAACGACCTGCCCGTGACTCCAGTTCCTACGGACCGAGGCGGATCCCACAGCCCCAGAGCACGACCGGCCCTGCCGTAACCACGCCAAAAGTCACCAGAGCAGTGAGCAGCCGTGACTCAACGAGGTGGCAGCGCCGGGTGCAGCCTGCCAAAGCAGCTCCTTCCTTCTCGGGCTGCTTGGATCACAGCCGGGATACCCACACGTTGTGCTCGGGTCCTTTTCCACCTGCCTAACAGGGCTTTATGGCTCCAGAACGCAAACCTGCGTCCCCCAAAGCAACCCGGACCATGGCCAGCAGCCGAGCAGAGCCGCAGCAGCTCGCCCAGGCGCCTGCTGACAGCCCAGAGCAGTTTGGGTTTGGAGGGAAAGGACACGGGATGTCAGCAGAGGAGCAAGCTTGTTGCTCCCTGCCCTCTGCATTCTCACCAGTGAGGTTTGAGCAGCCTGGGGAGTGCCAGGAGGTCAGGAAAACCCCTCAGCACACACCGAAATGTGTCACACCCCATCTGCCACGGACATTTTTTCACCCTCCAGCCCGGCAGCGTTCAGGACCTGTTCTTCTGCAGGGAGCGACCCCAAGCTCCAGCAGCCCTTCTCCCTTCCCGAAGCCAACAGCCCCCTTGTCAGACAAACCTGGGGAAAGCAAAGAGAAAGAAAGCCCCAGCCTGAAGCCAGCAGGCTGTCAGGAAGCCCACAGGCAAGTGCGGCAGAAAGCTCAGCCACAACTAACAAGCACCTGACTGCCTTTAAAGGAAATATATATATTTTTTTAATCAACTAAAGCAATAGCTGCTTGGTTTCACAAGGAAGGGGCTTTTTGACAGCACGGGGGACAACAGAGCCCTGCTGGGTGCATGTGAACACACAGATCGGACCTGACTGACACACAGCTAAAACGCAACACGCCGTTAAATCCTGGCCCAAGTAATTACAACAGCACAGAAACACCAGGATGAGGATTTCAAAGAAGCAGTTTAATGTTCATCGTGCACGGTAGCAATAATTAATCCAGCCTGCATCTAACATCCTTTCCAAGTGTCACCACAAGTCAGGTGCAAGCAGTGTGTGTCAGGGACTCGCTAGCAGGGCCCAGGACACAGCAGACAGAGCCCAGCTGGCAGCTCAGGGCCTTTCCCTGCCTGCAAACCTGCGACAAGGCAAGGCACGGGGATGTCGGGGCTCTGCTCGAGAAGATTTTCCCCCTCCTCCCAACGGGAAGGGGGAACCGGGCTCCCCTCATCGCACGGCCCCGATCTCACAGGCATAAAGTCCTGAGCCTCTGAGCGGGGCTACACCGCATCTGCCCGAGAGGGACGGAGGAAAGGAGCTCGGGCTGGCGCTCTGCAGCTCCCTGAGCCTGCCTGGGACGCCTGCAGCACATCACCAACACGGGCACTGGGCAGTGAGCGGCCGTCCTGGGAGAGAAGAACTGCTGAGCTTGTTGTATGGGAATAAGGAAAACATCGCACGAGGCCGGGCTGGAGACGGGGGGAGGCACCGGGTCACCATCACATCACTGCTGGCACCCCAATATCACTGCTGACACCCGTGTCACTGCTGGCATCCCAATATAGGTGCTGGCATCCCAGTGTCAGTGCTGGCACCCCAACCTGCTGCTGACACCCCAATATAGGTGCCAATACCCCAACCTGCTGCTGACACCCCAACAGAGGTGCTGGCACCCCAATATACGTGCTGATACCCCAGTGTCGGTGCTGGCACCCCAATATCACTGCTGACACCCCAACCTGCTGCTGACACCCCAATATAGGTGCTGACACCCCAATGTCACTGCTGGCATCCCAATACAGGTACTGACACCCCAACCTCACCGCTGTCCCCCCAGCCTGCTGCCCCCCAGCCCCGCCAAACTTCTCCCTCAGCAGCCTTTGAGCGGCTGCCGGGTGCCGGGCGCTGCCCGTGGCAGGAGCTGAGGCCCCCGGCCCCGCCGCCCCTCACGGCCCCGCCGCCCCTCACAGCGCCTCAGCCCCCGGGACCAGGCACCGGAGGGGGGGGTGCGGGGGTGGCTCTGAGGGGCCCGGGCCGCCCCCAGGCGCCGTGCCCGCGGCCGCGAGGCTCACCGGACTTGGGCGGGTAGCGGTAGGCCGAGTTGGCCTGGATGTCGATGTCCTCCACGCCCGCGATGCGCCGGCTGAGCAGGGAGCCCATGGCGGCGGCGGGGCCGGCCGGGGGCGCGGAGCGGCGGGGAGCGGCCCGCACGCGCACCCGTACCCCGACCCCTGCCCGCCGCGCCGCGGGGCACGCCGGGAAAGCGAGTCCGCTGCCCGCCGCGACTACAGCTCCCGGCATGCACCGCGCCGCCAGGGGGCGGGGCTCCGCGGGGAGCGGGGCGGGGGGGGGGCCCTGCACGGGGTGCATCGTGCAAGGGGATGCATGGGGCTGTTTCTGCACAGGGATGCAACCTGCAAGGAAATGGGTCCTGTAACGGGATGCACAGGGATGCACCCTGCAAGGAGATGGATCCTGTAAGGAGATGCACGGGGATGCACCTTGCACGGGATGCATCTTGTAAAGGGATGCACCCTGTAAGGGGATGCACCCTGCACAGGATGCATCTTGTAAGGGGATGCACCCTGTAAGGGGATGCATGAGGATTCATCTTGCACAGGGCTGCACCCTACACGGGATGCACCCTGCACGGGGATGTGTGGGGCTGCACCCTGCATGGGGCTGCACCCTGCAAGGAGATGGATCCTGTAAGGGGATGCACGGGGATGCACCCTGCACAGGAGTGCACAGGGAGCATGCATGGAGATACACCCTGCACAGGTGCATGCACCCTGCCTGGGGATGCACGGGAGCACGTACAGAAATGCACCGTGCGTGTGGATGCACCCTTACAGTGGGTGTAACCTGCATGGGGAGCACGCACAGAGATACGCCCTGCACAGGGATGCACTCTGCACGGGAGTGCATGGGGAGTGCGTATAGGGATGCACTGCATGGTGATGCATCCTGCATGAGGATGTGCATGGAGTATGCAAAGGGATGCGCCCTGAGCAGGAAGCGTGCACAGGGAGTGTGCACAGATACACCCTGCACGGGGATGCACAGGGAGCGTACATTGGGATGTGCTGTTCCAGATGCGGAACCCAGCACTTGTTCTTGTTAAACTTCACACAGCTGCTGACTGCCCAGCCCTCTCATTCATCAGGGCTTCTCTGCGAGACCTCTCCACCCCTGAGGCAGCTCCTCCTAACTCACCTGCAGCCCTACTCAGAGTGTGTTCAGGTCCTGTGTGCAGTCACTTCTGAACACTGGAGGAGAACAGGCCCTCCAATGGAGCCCGGTGGAGCCTGGCTTTGCACAGCACTGGCGCTGCCTGCTGCGTGTCCTGGTGTCCTGAAGCCATTGGGACAGCCCCTGAGCGGTTTTAGGGACAGGAGCAGCCACGGAGGGGGTGGCCAACATGAGCAGCAGGGCCCTGGGCCACACTGTCAGCCCCAAAGAAGCTGGCCACGGCCCAGTGCTGGCTCGCACAAAGGCAGGATGTTGCACCACCGCCGGCCTCCGTCCCACTGCCGGAGGCATGGGGGAGGGAAAGCGAGTGGCTCGGGGCTGCAGCGGCTGCTGGCAGCATGGAGGGGACCTGGCTGCTCCCCCAGCCCCAGGAACATTGGGCTCATCGGGCAGCAGAGGAACATGGGCCCTGGGCTGCCTGGAGCCTCCTGGGTGCCACTTTCTCCACGGCTCTCGGGGCTGTGCTGCAGCCGCAGTTGTGGCATGGGTTTGTCTCGGTCACCTCCAGGCTCCCTGAGCCTCTATTCCCCTCGCTGTGCTGTGGGTGTAGAGGCAAGGAGAAGGGCTGGGAGGGCAGGAAGCTGTCCCTGACATCCCCAAAGTGCTCCCACGAGGGCATCCTGAGCCCCCAGGGGCTGTTGTGTGTGCAGCGACGCCAAGCCAAGGGGGAGCCGGGTAAAGCTGCTCTCAGGACACTCCACTGGGACGCTCGCTGCCACCAAGGTACATCGCTGTGTCCCAGACCTGGCTGTCACCCAGCACACCACTTCTCCCCAAAAAACAGGGCTGGAACGGTGCTCTGAAGCGGGACCTCAGCTACCAGAGCATGGACTGGGGAGCACACCTCCATCCCAGCCAGGAGCGAAGGAGGGCACCCCGCTTCCCCAGCCACACGTCTTTCTCCAGCCAGCTCATTTGGAAGGCTCCTGGGAAGCGCCTGCCATGGCAGCAGCGAGCAGGAATTACACTGCCTGCACCCTGCCGCTCACCAGCAGCAGCCAAAGTCCGTCTGCGCAGGGCTTTTATTGCCCGGCGACGCCAACCGCTTCATCTCTGTTGCCCCCTCCCTGGTGCTGTCACTTTGTTGTCCGGGTGCTTGTAAAAACAGCACGGCTCGGGAGCCCCGGAGGCTCTCCGGGGTTATTCCTGCTCGGGAGGAGCGGCGAGCCCCTGAACTTTGCCTCTTTGAACGCTGCCCGGCTCCAAAGGGCGTGCGACCCGCCCCGACAGCGCTGCCAGGCGGGGGCCAACCCTTCCCCTTCGCAAATCAAACTTGAAGATTTCCAAGAGTGTCTGGTTGTGTCTGGTTAAAACAACCCTCCTGGAGACCTGCCTTCACACCCGCGGGCCGCAGGCCTCCCCCTGCCCCTTCCCTTTTGGGGTTTTTGGGGTTTTCCTTCATGTTTTTCAGACCCAGCGGCCGCCTTGCCACAGGGGCTGCGGTGCAGGCAGGGATGCGGTGCCCCCGGCTCCTTCCAGAACATTCCCTCACGTGCTGCCACCTCACCGGGCAGAGCCACGGGCACGTTCGGTTAGAGGCGTTTTATGAGGGGCGTTTTACTTGTATTTCGTATTTCGTGAGGGGCATTTTACTTTTATTTTGTATTTCATGAGGGGCATTTTACGTTTAATTTCATGTTTTGTGAGGGGCATTTTATTTTTGTGTTTCACGAGGGGTATTTTATTTGGCATTTCATGAGGGGCATTTTACTTTTATTTGGCATTTCATGAGGGGCATTTTACTTTTATTTGGTGTTTCATGAGGGGCATTTCACTTTTATGTGGCATTTCGTGAGGGACATTTGATTTTTATGGGCATTTCCTGAGGGATATTTGACTTTTATTTCACATTTCACGACAGGTATTTGAATTTATCCGGCATTTCACGACAGATATTTGACTTTTATTCAGCATTTTCTCTCACTTCCACCCCCACGGCCCCAGGCCTCAGCCCCCCCCCGGGGGCGTGCCCGCCGTGCGCGCGCGCGGCCGTTGCCGCACGTCAGCAGGAAGCGGCACGCGGCCGCCTGTAAACACCGCGCCCCCCCCCTCCCCCCGCCATCACCCCCCGCCCGGAGCCGGGCCCGCCCCCGCCGCCCTCTCATTGGGGGCAGCGGCGTTGTTGACCATATATGGCCAGGTACTACCGCACGGCGGGCGGCGGTTGGCCAACGCAACGCGTCACTCAAACGCCCGCCGGCTCCTGCAAACAAAGCGGGGGCTGCCGGGAGCTGTAGTCCGCGCGGCGGCTCCGCGGGGGGGCAGCGGGGCGGCGGAGGGAGGGGAGAGAACTACAAATCCCGGCAGCCCCTGGGGGCGGGCTCCGCTCCCGCCCTGCGGGGCTGGCCGGGCGCCGTGAGTCAGTGCCCAGTAAACATTGGCGTGAGGCGCGCCGGCTGCGCGATGGTGGCGGCGCCGTGAGGGCGGCGGGAGGAGGAGGAGGAGGAGGAGGAGGAAGGGAGGGAGGAAGAAAGAGAAGCAGCAGGAGGAAGAGGAGGAGGAGGAGGAGGAAGAGGAGGGGGCGGGGGGGGCCATGGACGAGCTCAAGCACCAGGTGATGATCAACCAGTTCGTGCTGGCGGCCGGCTGCGCCGCCGACCAGGCCAAGCAGCTGCTGCAGGCGGCGCACTGGCAGTTCGAGGTGAGGCGGCCGCGCCCCGGGCACGGCGGGGACGGGACGGGCCCCAAACGTCAGGGGGGGACGGGGACGTGTCCCGGGGGCTCCCCCATCCTCCTTCAGGGCCTCCCCGCAGCGCTCCGGGCCCGGCTCCCCCCCCCCCCCCCCGGTAGCCCCCGGTGGCCTCAGGCCCTGCCGTAGCCGTGCAGCCGCCGGGCCCTGGGCGCCGCTCGGTGTTTGGGGGGGGGGGGGGGGGGGGGTGAGAACCGCAGCCCCCGCAGCCCGTCCCGGGGCCGCCCGGCTTTGTGCCGGCCGTGGGCTGGGGCAGGCAGCGCGGCAGCACCTCGCCAGCCGCTCGTTGTGCCCAGCACCGCACAGACCTTCGGAACCGAGCCCAACGAGGCCCTCCCTCCACGCTCGTGGGCCCGGCAGGCGTCGTGCCCCCGCCGTGCCCACCCCACCTCACGCCTCGCCCGGCACGGCCCCTGCGAGAGCGGCGGGCGCGCTGCGTGCGTGACGTGCCCGGGGCTTTGTTTACCAACACGGGGCGGCGGCGGCCCTCTGGGGCCTTCTGAGCAACCCCCCCCCTTCATCCCCCTGTGGACGGGAGGAGGGCTGGTGGCAGCCGCCAGAAGTTGCTTTTTTTTCCTCCGAAGGGCTCCCGGCGGAACTTTGCCACCGTTGGGCGAGTTGCACAAGTCCAAACAGCCGTCTGCTGCCGGTTCGGCGCTCACATGACTCAGAGGAAGCTGGGCTGTAAACAAACGCGCTGCGCTGAGCCATTACCGTGTTCCCACTCACTTTTGGTGCAACGGTCAGATAATTCCCTCTGCAAAATGGCCGCTGGGCATGCCTTCCTCGGGGAGCCACGCCGGGGAGGTGCTGGCTCCCAGCTCCGGGGCGATCGCACCTCTCGGATGCGATGTGCTGAGGCTTTTGTTATTCCAGCCTGGTGCCCGTTTGCTGGCTGGCCCGGCTCTGTGGCGAGAATAAATTGGTGGAGTTCAGGCAAGTTCAGCGCTAATTTCCGCTGCCTTCAGTCAGGGTTTCCTTGGTTTCACGGTGCTCCTCCAGGGGCACAGTGCGAGCCCTCTGGTGCCCGCAGGCTGCTGCCCCGGCTCCTTTTGCCAGTGCTTGGAGCAGCGCCTGCCTGCTCCAGCCCCGCTCGCTGCTTCTGCACGGGGGTGCAGGAGGGAGAGGGAGGCTGTGGGGTGATGGCCTCCTTGGGGAGCCGGCGGGGGCCTGATCCCCCCGGTCAGACACGTTTGGCTCTGCGCTGAGCCCGACCTGCTGGTGGAGCCCCTGGGTCGGCAGCGAACCTCCAGGCGGCCCCAATCCCCTGAGGGCTGCTGGGGGAGGGTGCTGCGGAGAGGTTTGGCTGCCTGGTGTCCTGCTGGCCCTGCGCTTTGTCTGGGGGGAAGGAACATGGCCCGGGACAGTGTGTGGGAGTGGGGGCGGGTGGGAAGCTGCTCTGGGGGTACGTACAGCTGCCTTTGCTGCAGGATGAGCCGCTCCAGGCCCCTGACAAGGAAGCCGTTTATTTTGCAGGAATGCTCCCCTGTCCTCAGGGCACGGGCAGCAGCTCGTGGGTAACACGTGGGTCTCCCCTTGTGCTCACTGTGGCTTCACTCCTGTCTCACAGGGAACCTGGGGCCTCCTCGTGCTGCACTCTGCCATCGCCTCCCTGCTCCCAGGGACCAGCAGGGATGTCGGGGGGGCTGAAGGAGGCAACTTGGGGCTGGCAGAGGGGCCCTGGGAGGCCACGGGTGCCCCTGCTGGGGGAGGCACCGGGAAGGGCAGCGGACATCCACTGCGGCTGGGCCCCAGCAGCGAGGTGTTGGCAGAGCCTGAGCTCGGGGCTGAGCCGTGCACCGGGCTCCTTTCTCAGGTAGAAGAGTATTAATTGGCTTTCTGACGCACTGGTTGCCCCTGGGGCTGCTTGGGAAGAATAAGAAGACGTCAGCTGTTTAAAAAAAAAAAAAAAAGGCTCGATTCGTGCCTTTTTGCTGCTGCAGAGCACAGTGTCTCCGCTCAGGGTTGTGCAAGGGGAGCAAGGGGAGGAGCAGGTGCCCGGCTCTGCTCGCTGTGGCTCTGGTTGGGATTTCCACTTTCTCTTCTGCTGTCTTTATGCTCTAGCGAGCTCCTTCCCCTTCCTTTGTGGCTGAGGGGCAGGGGGCCCCTGAGGGATGAGGGGCCCCCATCGCTGCTGCCGCCTCCTGGCACCCTGGGGAGCGGAGAAACGCTGCGATCAGCGCGGGGCCTTATGGCCCTGGTACCCGGTGCCCCCGGGGACAGCCCCCCCTGTGTCTGGGGGGTACACGAGGCCTGGAGCAGTGAGCGGAGGAGCTGCTTCTGCTGCTGCTCCTGGAAACAGGCAGGTTGAGGAGGGGAGAGCGCGGTGTTTTGGGCAGAGGGGCCATGGTTGTGGTGTGTCCTGTGCCCAGATGGCAGCTTTCATCCCAGGGCTGGGGGGGGGGGACAGCAGGGGCCTCCTGTGCCCCCGCCCGCTGCTGGCACAGTCCCAGATCCGAGGCCACTGGGGGCACAGGAGCACAGAGCAGCTCTAATCGCCTTATGGCGTTGGGCTGTGCCCACACCTCTGCGCCTGCTTCCCGTTCGCTGTCTTCCCCCTTCCTTATCGCCTTCCCCGCTGCCTGAGATAGCGTCTGAGGGCAGAGCCGTGCGACCTCACCCAGGACGAAGGTGGCGCGGTGCTGGGGCTGATCTCCAGGCCCGCAGACCCTCCCGTTATGTCCTGCCCGAGGTGCTGGGCGCTTGCCGAGGTCGCAGCCTGCCCCGTGAGGAACACAGGAATCACCTCAGCAGCCTTGTTCGGGCAGTGACCATGCTCTGCAGCACCAATTGCTTCCCCCACTGAGGTCTGTAGCAGCCAGGTAACGCCGCCTGGTCCTGCCAGCAGCTCAGCCAGGAAACCACAGACCCCGTGCCGGCTGAGCTGCCAATGCTCGTCCCCGAGCGTGCGGCTGTGGGCACCAGGAGGAGGAGAGCACAGCGCTCACGTGGCTGCGGTGCTCGGGCTGCGGCGGGCTTGGCACAGCCTGCATCTGCCTCTCGGGTGTCCGAGCAGCTCGGGTAACCCCGCTGCTGGCTGCCAGGGGGGAGCAAGGGCTCGGTGCTGCTGCAGCCCCGTGTCTCACACCCGAGGCACGGGGAGGGGTGAGCGGATGGTGGGGGCTTTGTCTTAGCCCGGAGCTGAGCCCAGCCTGCTGCCCTAATGTTCCTGTTGTGTATAACCTGCCGCCGAACCAAAGCACCATTTTCTAGCCCCAATTCAACTAAAACCTGGCACAGAACGTGGGGCAGCTTCATTTTTGCCGACCCTTCATCAGCCCAGCCCCGTGTGCCCCCAGAGCCGCTGCCGTCTCCTCCCAGCCCTCAAACCTGCACCTGGCCCACCCTCCTCACCAGCCTGTGCCTGGCACTCGCTCCGTGCAGCCCTCCTCGACCCATCACATGCCACGGGCATATGACAGCCACCAGGTTATGGCTGCTCTGAACTGGAAGCAAACCAAAACGCTGCCACGGGCTCAGTCTCACTGCCCTGTGCAGCTCTGTGCCCGTGGTCCCATCCCATTCAGGGCACGCATCTCGCCAGCTGTCACGCCGCTTCCCCTGCTGGGTTTGGGTTCGGGTTCCCTCCTCCCCCTGCCTGCAGCAGTTGTGGAGCATCACTGGGTTGTGAAACACCTGCTGGGGTCTGCTCCCGAAGTGGCCGCTTCTCCAACTTCTGCTGCTGGCTCCGTGCGTGCACAGCCCAGCCCCTCAGGGCCTGTTCTGGATGTTGTCCCAGCTCTGCCAGGAGGTGGCCAAAATGGGTAGCGGATGCAAGGCGCTGGGCAGTGTGGCTCTGGCACCACACGAACGCCCTCCACAGCGGGGAGTGAGCTGTAGGCGGGCTGCTGCCCCCACCACGGCCACACAAAACCCCGCTGGTGCATACAGGAGTCAGGTAGGGCGCTGTGCTTCCCTGCTGCTGCTAACATCTTCCTTTTGTTTTCTTTCAGACTGCTCTCAGTGCTTTTTTTCAAGAAACAAACATCCCCTACAGCCACCACCATCAGATGGTAAGTGCTCTCCCACCTCTCCAGCTGCTGCTTCGCACGTGGGGTGTGCACACACAGGGGCGTGCGGACACGAGGCTGCTGCCCGCCTCAGCTCTCCCCGCGCTGCCCAGGCTCTGCTCCATTAACTCCCGTGCTTCAGCAGCCCGTAATCTGCCTGGGCAGATGTGTCTTAGGGATTTGCTGGCTGCCGTGGCCTCATTTGACTCTCCAGGACAATTGGGGATTTGGAGCGTGCAGAGCAAACGCCCGGCGTGGCCGCAGTGCGCCCAGGCTCCTGGGGGGCAGGGGCTGAGCCTGGTGCCTGCGGAGCCAGGGAGCTGCAGGCCCCTGGTGGCACCAGGAGGCGCAGCGGGGTCCTGCCCAGGCCCTCTGACAGGAGCTCTCACCACAGGATTAATCTTCAGAGCCCTAAATAACCGCTGCCTGCAGGAAGCACCCAGAAGGAGTTGGCAAAGCAAGGGAGCCACAGCACAGCCCATACCAGCGGCTGCTGCGTGGCCGTGCGTGGAGGGGAAGGGGTGTGGGGCACCGTCAGGAGGCTGCCCGGTCCCCCCCCCTGCCAGGAGAGGGCTTGGGCCGTGTGGCGAGGTCCCCCAGGTCCCCCCGTGTCCTTCCCTGAGCTGGGGCTCAGCTGGAGGCACTGGGGCTGCCGCGCTGAGGGCCGATGCACCGGGACGAGCCGCCCGCCTCCCCTGACCCCCTGTCTCCTTCCCGCAGATGTGCACTCCCGCCAACACGCCGGCCACGCCGCCCAACTTCCCCGACGCCCTCACCATGTTCTCCCGCCTCAAGGCTTCCGAGAGCTTCAACAGCAGCAGCCCCGTGGCCTCCATGGCGACCTCCCCGCCGCCCCCGGCCCCGCCGCTGCCCCAGCACGGGGCCTTCAACCCCGCCTGGCCCGCGGCCTCTCCCCCCGGCCAGCAGCAGAGCATGTGGACTCCGGCCCCCCCGGTGCAGCCCGCGGGCTGGCCGGCCGCCGTCTCGCAGCAGGCCACGGCAGAACAGAAGGCCAACGTGACCATGGAGGCAGAGAGATGAGGCCGCAGCGGAGAGCGCACGTGGCGGGGACCCCTGCGTATAAATATATATATATATATTTTTTTTTCCCCCCCTCCCCGAAGAGGAGAGGAACTCCGCCGCCAGAGCGTCTGGCGGCCACAGAGACACACACGAGCAAATAGCTGCCTTGCATGGGTTTGGTTTGAAGTAGTTTTTACTTGTCCTAGAGCTGAACGGAGCTCCCCAGGGACAGCGGGAGGCTGCGTGGGACGCGAGGCCGCTGCCAGCCTCTGCCTGGGCCCACGCTGTGCTCGGGCTCTCGGGGAGGGGGCGACCCCCTCCTCTCTCTCGGGACACTGGAGTTTGCATGCGAGTGACACTTAACGGAGGAGACCCCCTCACGGTTCCCGCGCCAGCTGTGCCGCCCCGCTGCGCGGAATGGGCCGTGCCGTGTCCCCCCTCCCTCGGCCCCACGCGTCCTGGTGGGGGTGGATGCCCCGCACCGCTTGTTTTTTGGGGAGGAGGAGGAGAACAGGGGCTGCCCCCACACCCTGCGTGGGCCAGCGGGTGAGTGGGGCTGGGGGGAGCACTGGGGAGCGGCACCGTCCCCTCGACCTCCTGGGATGGGGTTTGCCCCGGGGCTGTTTGCATGACAATGTGTAACCCTAGAGACTGGGATCATTTTTAACCCCTCTGTTCTTTTCTCCTGGCGGCTGGAAGTCTCTCCGGACACGCCGCAGCCGCTTGCAATACACGCTCTTCTGCTTTCAACCCCGTGTCTTTGCTTCGTTCGCAGCAGCGGTGGGACGTGGGGAAGGCTGCCTGGGACGCAGGGGGGTTGCAGGGACGTGGCCCCCAGCCCAGGCTGCCCAAATCCCCCCCAGCCTGGCCTTGGGCACTGCCCAGGATGGGGCACCCGCAGCTCCTCTGGGCAGCCTGGGCCTCGCCACCCTCTGAGTGAAGAATTCCTGCCTAATATCTAACCCAAATCTGCCCTCTTTTAGTTTAAAACTACTGTCCCCTGTCTTGCCATTACATAGCCCTGATAAAAAGTCTTTATCTTTCTTACAAGCCCCCTTTATTTATGAAAAGGGCCCAGTAAGGTCTCCCCAGAGCCTCCTCCAGACTGAATGCCCTCAGCTCTTTCAGCTTTTCTCCCCAGCAGAGGTTCTCCAGCTCTCTGATCGTTTCCTTGGCCTCTCGACCCTCTCTTACAGCACCCTGAGGGTGCTGCCCCTGCTGAGCCTCCTCCCCGTGCCCCTGCATCCCTGTGCTCACCGGTCAGTAATTCATTTCAATCTTTGTGTTGCTAAAGTAGCTCCTACAAGCGGTGGTTTCACCTGGGCTGCCTCTGCCCTTGGAGGGGAGGCAGCAAAGGATGGACAACGAGGGCTGGAGCTGGATGTTCCCTCCTGAGCCTCACCAAGAGCCCCGGCACTGCTGTGGTTGTGCCCTGGTGCCGTGGCCAGGCTGCACACCCCCACAGGGATTTGGGGAGGGTCAGGCTCTGGTCGCTGACTCCCCCAGGACGCCCCCCGTGTGCCCCAGCGAGCCCAAGGACCACACAGGGCAGGCAGCAGAGCAAATCTTTATGGCCTCTGGTGTTACGCAGCTGTAGGGGGAAGGAGAAGCCGGGGCAGCACGGCTCCCACCCCCCTGATCCCCCGAGGCTCCTGCCCCTTTCCTACAGCCCCCCCGGGCACCTCAGACACCCGCCGTCCTGCCACCTGCAGCGGCCTGCCACCGGCCCCCCGAGGAGACAGCTCTGGTCCGCATGGCAGCACCTGCAAGGCAAGGAGACAACCGGCCTCGCATGGGGCACGACACCCCCGGGTGGCACCCGGGGAGCACAGGGAGCGAGGTGAGCCCAGGTGGTGGGGCTGGCAGTGAGCAGGACGCCCGGGACAGGCACTCACATGAGTATGGGGACACGTAGTGGCTGCCGTACTTGGGGGTGCGCCGTGTTTTCTCCGCAGGGGGCTGGGGGGACTTCGTGCCTTCAGGGCGAGAAGCAGGGACACCGTTTCAGGGCGGATTTGAGGGATCTGAGGCACCCCCGTTGGGATGTGCTGGCTCAGGACAGAGCTAACGTGGTGCCCCTGCACTGCTCCCCTACCTGGGAGGTCCCTGCCCGGGGCCATGTTCCCGTTGGCAGCCTGCGAGCTCAGCCTGCCCTTGTAGATGACCCCGTCGATGCCCAAAATATCCACTTGGCCCTAGAGGGAGGAGCAGCTGATGCCATCAGAGGTGCCTGAGGCTGGGCTTGGCCGGTTTGGGGCACATGGGGCTGGGGGCTCACCTGCTGGCAGCTGAAATCCGCGGGGGCTCCGAAGGGACAGACGGTGGCAAGGGAGCTGGAGGCAGACAGTGGCCTGGGGGGGGTCACGGGGCCCCGGCTGGCCTGGTTGCTCCCCTCGCTGTCCCTGGGAAGGGAGCACTGCCCTTAGTGCTCCTGCCCAGGGCGAGGGACCCCCACCGCGTGTCACCTCGCAGCCCTCACCTCCCTGGCAGCTGCTGTGCCCCGCGGTTGGTGCCTCCGGCGCTGGCAGGACGAGGCTGGAGGTGCAGGCTGGCCTTGCGCACTGTCACCAAGTGCCTGGGGACGAGGAGGGAAGGCAGAGGTGGGCAGCGGTCTCCAGTGAGGGTGCGGCGCGAGGGGGGGTCCCACAGGGGGACTGCACGGTACTCACGGCCTCGGGGCCATGGCCAGGGGTCTGTCGCAGGAGATGCACTTCACTGGGTGGAAGTGGTGCCTGCAACGCGGGGGGCTGCTGAGTGCCCTGACAGCACGCAGCCACCCCGCAAGGTCCCCCGGGTGGCCAGAACCCCGTGGGACAACGAGGATCAGGATGGGATGGACAGGGCAGGAGGGGCAGGGACAGCACAGATTGGGGGCAGAAAGGACGGGGTGGAGGGAGATGGGATGGGACAGGGTGGAATAGGATAGAAGGGGATGTGACAGGATGGGACCCGACAGCCCTCACCTCTTGAGGCCGGTGGGACCGCTGGTATCGAAGCAAGGCCCCTGGCAGTGGCACTGCTTGCTGAGCCTCCAAACCTGCTCCCACTGCACCTGCAGGGGAGCCAGCACTGCACAGAACCCGTGCAGGGAGGGCAGAGGGGCCCAGTGGGACACCAGGCCCCTTTCAGGGGACACTGCTGCCCCCGAGGGACGCTGGGGACACCCTGGGTTGTGCCCAGCCTGGCACGGGGACTCCTGGCATTGGCAGACTCAGGGCTCACCCTCCTGGTGCAGAGAGTACCGGGGGAACTGTCCCCTGGTGCGTGTCCCCATCACCACCACCCTCCAGGTGACATCTCTACCTTGGAATCCACCTCGCTGACGGGATCCAGGGCTTTCCGCCTGGCCTGGCCGTGCAGGGACATCCTCTGCAGCAGGTCCTGCATCATCTCGCTCAGCTGGGCCATGGCACATTGCAGCTCGTCCTGCTTCGCTTTGGGCTCCAGCACGGCCTCGTCTGCTTTCTGAGGGGCACAGTGCCAGCCAGCCCCCCGGCCCTGCCTGCCCACGGGGCTCCCCTTTTGGGGTTCCCCAAGGCACAAGGCTCATGCCCTGCTCTGGCAGCGCCTCATCTGCCTTGCCCTAGTTCCTGCCTAGTGCTCCTAGTGCCCGGATCGGACACAAATCATGGCACGAGTGGCTCCTCCTCAGCTGAGCCTGGGACTGTGCTCACCTGGGTGTCCTCGGTGTCAGCCCACAGCCGCTCCGCAGCCTCTTGGAGTCTCATGCATTGCTCCTGCAGCTGCCCCACCTGGCTCAGCACCTCCCTGCCAAAATCTGGCCCCTAGGGAGGACAAAATGTGGCCCCAGGTGAGGCACACGGCAGGCACCCACACGAGGCAGTGAAGGAGGCTTGCAGATGACACCAGAGCAGTCCTGGTGAGCAGGGTGATGGGATGCAGACCCCAGGCCACGGGGCAGCAACCCTGAGGTCTGGGCATCTTGGCACCTTCTCTCCTTTGTCCTGCAGGTGCTTTACTTCGCCTTGCACCCTCTCCAGTTGGATGGCCACATCCTCCAGGGTCCCCGAATCTGCTGAAAACAGACACCAAAGCTTTGCTCCAGGCAGCACTGGCTCCTGCAGGCCAGCAGCACAGCGCTGTCCCTAACCCAGGTGGCTTTATGGCTGGGGAGATGCCCCAGCCCTGCTGCCAGCCCCCAGGTATGGCCTGCACCAGGGCACCCGTGGGCAGGAGCCATGTCCACAGCATCCGTGCCGGTGTGTCTGGGAGCAAGGCAGAGGGACAAGGAGGCTGCAGCAGCTTGGGGACCCAGCCGGGATGGCTGAGTGTGGCACCAGCACGCACTGATCCTGGCAAGGACCCAGTGGAACAACCCAGCACAGCGAGCTGACGTGGTGGGGCCGTGAGTGCTCACCCCGCTGCTGGAGCTGCTTCTCGTGGCAGCTGATGCAGGTCTCCACGGCCACGTGCCGCTCCGGCAGCCAGCTCAGCCTGCACTGTGCCTCCTGTGCTGGCTCCTGGGGGGCCTCAGGGCTGGGCTCCCGGCTGGAAAGCTGAAATGGAACAGCCCTGAGGTTTTCGGGAAGGAGAAGAGCCCTGTGCCGTGCCAGAGCAAAAGGGACAGCCCCCAGCAAAGAGCCTGGCAGGCGGGAGCGTGCACAAACCTCGCCAGTGGACACCCTGCAGAGCGAGCACAGCACACTGGCCTGCCAGGGGAAGGTGCCCAGCTCCCGACGCACCTCTGCCTGTAACCAGAAGAGAAATCAGCCCTGCTGCAGGAGGAGAGCCCTGGGTTGGGGACAGTGACACCAAACCCTGCCACAACCCCCAGTGCCACTCTGTCCCCAAGCCTGCAGGGCGTTTGCAGGGGCTGGGCACTGAGTGCCTCTGAGCACCGGTGCTGTGGACGCCCGCTCCCAGCCCCTCTGCCGGGGCTGTCCCCACTCACCATTTGGTCCAGGATGTTCTGCAGGAGGTTGCTGTGCTTGTCCTGCTGTGCCACCCGCTCTCGCAGCTCCTCCAGACCAGCCTGAGAAACAAGGACATGGGAGGGCTCGGTATCCGCAGGGAGTGGGCATGGTGGGGGGCAGTACCAGCAGTGATAGGCAAGGCTCAGCAGCGCCCAGCCCAGGCCATGGTGGGGCTCTGTGAGGTCTGTCCACAACCCCTGGGCAGATCCCACATCGCCCAGTTCCTCCTTGGGGTGGGAAGGAGCCCGAGACCCAGATCTCACCCCTGTCACAACCCCTCTGCTGAGGGCCCTCCAGCACCAGCCCAGCTCCGCACACGCACCTTCTGGAAATTGTCCTTCAGCAGCTGCAGCTCTTCCTGGAAGGCCTCGATGGTGGTTTTCAGAGAGCAGCTGGTGGTGAGCATCTCCTGGAGCTTGTCCGTGACCTGAGGAACAGGGAGGGGTTCAGCTGGTGCTGCTGGGTCCCTGCAGGCTTGGGGGATGTGGTGAGCAGGGAGGCTGAGCAGCACGCAGCACAGCCCCGGGCCTGGAGGTGTCTCTGGGACACAGGGCTCCATCCCAGAGGGGCCACAGCCCCGCAGCATCGACCACATCTGGCTGGCCCATAGCCGTACCCATGGAGCTCCCCTAAACTCGGATGAAAGAGGGTGAAGGGGAACGTATATCCTGGCTCCAGCTGCCTCGCCCTGGCAAAGTGCTGCCACCTTTTCCCTTTGCTCTTGGATCGTGCTCAAAGCTGAGCTCATGAAATATGAGATGGGACCAGCCTGGGGCTGTCAGGTCTCACAACAGATGAAGAAATGTCGGGTTTACTGCAGGGTGGCCCCGTGCTGCCTCCGAGGTGTCCGCAGTCCAGCCTGGACACCAGCCCTTCTCCAAGCAGGGAGGGCACAAAGCTCTCACAACTCATCCTTGTGCTGCCACGTGCAACTTGAGCGATGAAGCCAGCTCTGATGCCACATACTGTGTTTCCAACATGGGATCTGAACTTTAACAGCCAAATAAATTGAACCTGTGCCATGGTCACGTCTCCTATGGATGGGATCCTGAGCTGCCCGTGAGGCAGCACTGCTGTCATCTGCAGTTCAGCCATTCTGTGTCACAGGGCAGAGACAGGAGACTCAGCATGCACTGGGACACCCCAGGCCCCAAGTACAACTGTGGGGACTCTTGTCAGGGCAAGATGGGACCCAGCAGACTCAAATCATGCTGCCAGAGCCTTGGAGACAAGGGTAATGTGGCCAAAACTACCTTTGGCCAGTGCCTGTGTTAAAATACTGCTCCTTAATGAGACTCCCACAGCGTAGCTGGTAGCAGCTGAGCCAGAAACATGTCTCTACACTTTGCCAGGCTCTCCAGTCTTAGGGCAGCAGAGATCCCCATGGACAAGCCCCTGCATTGGCGAGGCACCACACGGACACATCCCTGTGTAGGGCAGGACACCGTGTAGGGCAGGATGGTGCCCGGCACAGGGCCATGCCAGCAGCCTGGCACCCCACTGAAGATGGGCACACTCCTGAGGACAGCTGCTGACCTTCGTCATGCCCTCCTCGATCGCCTCCATCCTCTTCGTCAGCTGTGTTGTTTGGCACGCGTCGGTGCCTGTCCTGTCCGTGTCCTGCCTGGGGGTCGGCGGCTCTGTGGTGCTCGGGGACCCTCTGGGGCTGCCTGGCCGCCCCTCTGCCTGCAGGACGACGGCGCGGGGCCTGCCCCCAGCCCCAGCCCCGGGCTCCAGGAGCCCCCTCTCGTCCTCCGAGAGCTGCGTGGAGGCATCCTGCAGCCGCAGGTGCTCCAGGAGGCCTCGCAGGAGGAGGTGGAGGGCACCGGCGTTGACGCTGCCGCCGTTGGGCGTGCGGAAGGCGACGTCCGCCAGCTCCGCCAGCGTGACCGAGACGCTCATTGCTGCCTGTGGCTCCCGGGGCTGCCCACCCGGGGCTGAGGTCACAGCCCCGTTACCCGGTGATACCCCAGGGTTCTGCCCCGGCCCCATCCCACCAAACGGCCGGGGTCCGCTGGGCCGAGGCTGGGCCACGGGCTCGGGGGGGAGGCCTCGCTCCCTGCCCGGCTCCCCCGGCACCGTGCCCGGCTTGCCCGGCTACGCAAGGCCGAGGCTCCTCCGGCCTCCTCCGGGCCCTGACAGCGCGGCCGGGCCCGCCCCGCCGCCGCCCCGCCCCGCAGCCCGCCAGGTGCCGGCCCCGAGCCGCCGGAGCCGGGAGCCGGGAGCCGGGCTCGGTACGTGCGGGGGCGGCCCCGGGGAACCGGGGGCACGGAGCGGGGGGGAGCGGGGCCGGGAGCCCGCAGCCCGCACCCCCAACCCCAAACCCAGCGGGGTGCTGCGGGCTGGGGCACGGGGGGGCTCCGGGCTGGGCGCTGGTTGCCCCCGGGAAGGGAATGGGGGAGAAACGCGGTCAGCTGCTTGGTGCAGCGCCGGGCACGGGGGCTGGGAGAGGGGGCTGTGGTGGCCCCAAAATGCATCAGGGTGCCGGGGAGATCTTATAAAGCTTCATCTTGGTGCGCTCAGCGGGGTGGGGAAGGGCTGGGGCAGAAGGGTCGGCGTGTAGCGGCCTGCTGCGAAGGGTGAAATTTAATCGTAGGCAAAGCGAGGTCGTGTGCTGGGGGAGAGCCTTGCGGCTGTAAGGCGAGCGCCCTGCCCGAGGTCGTGCCAGCTCGTGGGGCTGTGAGCTGCCAGCAGCTGCAAGGGGGCCGCTAGGATGGTGCCCAGGCGGCTCCCCAGGAGAGGAGGGAGCCCGGCGGCGGTACCAACGCAGGCGTTTCCAGCCAGCCCTGCTCAGGAGGGGAGAGCCGGGGCTGGAGCTGCCCGCTTGGTGATCAGGGCCCGTGGTAGAGACCGAACAAACCCGGTTCTCTTGGCAAGCAGGGAGAGGAAGGACGATGACGGTGGTGGGGATGGAATTATCTGTCAGCGCGTTGGCAGCCTGAGCGCTGTGAAAGGAGGGGAGCCCTCCCAGCTGATGGGTAACGCTGTGCGACAGCACGGACCTAGCGGGAGGCTTTACCCAGCAGAGCAGTGAGATCTCGGTTCTGCCTCCCGAAGGGAACAGACAGGCAAAGCTGTGGGAGCTGTTAAGGTGGCGTTGGGTTGCTGTATGGGGTGCATGGGGGGTTGCGACCGCTGCTAAAGGCAGGGAGGGGGCCTGGGGACCTGGGGGGTGCTCCCCAGCCACAGGGAGTGGGAAGGGGCGGGGTGGGATGAGCACTCTCGTGCCGGCATCCTCCAGATCAGCCGCAGGAGTCGTGCTCAAGCTGAAACTTCTCCGAGTGCCTGCGAGTGTAGGTGGGTGCCCCTTGGCCCGTGGCAGGACTGGAACAGTTGTTCAGAGACGGTCTCCTTGCACTGGGGAGAACTGGTGAGTGTGCCAGGGGCTGGCATCTTCCAGGCGTCAGGCACAGTGAATTTAACTAGCAATGTTCTAAATTATAAATATAGTTATTTGGATGTAAAATATGCCAAGAAACACTTGGTGAACGTGCAGGCTATCTTCCTATTTGTTCCTTTCAACCAACATGCTTGAAACAGTGCTTTCTTTTCAGCTGGGCCCTCTGCTTTCCAGAGGGTTTGATTGAAGGTAGGCAGTAGAGGGCTGTGGGGACTTAAGGAACTCATGCGAGGCTGTCTGTGTGGCATGGACTGAGGGCAGGAGGGGGGTGAGGCTGTAACAAGGATGGGATGATGGATGGGATGATGGAACCGCTGCCCCAGGTGTTCCCCTCAGACTGGTGCCGAGCAGAGCGAGCACGCTCAGCCTTCCCGTGCTGCTGGTGAGGCTCTGGTGGCTGCGTCCACACAGGGCTGCAGCCAGGGAGGTGCTGGGGGTGTGTGTTCATATGCTGAGTACCAAAAGGTCTTGTTACGGATGTATCTGGGGCAGTCAGCAGAGAGGGATCTTCTCTTCCTGAGCCTCAGCCCTTCCTAAGAAGGCAGAAGGCTGTGCAGAGTTTCTTGGTGTGTTCCCTCAACAGGTTCTACGTGGGTCTGTCTGAAACTCAGCTCCTCAGGCATCTGTTGGGGCTGGAGCCTGTCTCGGGAGGGAAGGTGTCTCCAGCAGTGCCTTGTTTCAGTTTATGAGCATGGTTTTGAAGCTCACTTCCCGATCAGCCGTGCTCTTCTGCATGTGAAGTCACGCAGTGATGCAAAGTGTGGTACTGCTTTCCTTTGAGATGAAACATGAGCGGTGGATGCTCGCTGGGAGAGCAGCTAATGCTCTCCTGCAGATAAAGGGCGTTCAGCCAGGGGCCAGACAAGAGCTTGTCCCAGCACCCACACTGTGTTTTGTTGGGCTCTGGGTCCCTGGAGCAGCGTTGTGACCTGCAGAAGTGTTCCCAGTGCCGGCATTGCTCACTGACACGGTGAGAGAAGGGCTCCAAGAAACTTTGTTGTGTAAAACTTTATCTTTTTTCCTCCTTCAAATTAGAATTTAGGAGATAAACACTTGCATATAAAGGACGTGGTTGATGCAGAAATCTTCCAGTATGAGTGGTTCTTCTAGTAGCTGCTCGGATCCAAGATCATTTTTTTTTGCTTATAGGTAAAGAGAAGAATGAGGTTGGGTCCTCTGCATCTGTCTGTGGTACTGTTGTAAAGCTCTACATGCAATTTCTTGTACTTGATTTAATCAGGAGATAATATCTTAGGTTGCAAGAAGAGAAGTTTTAAAAATTCTTTGAAATGGCAATTTTTGTAGGGACTACAGCAGGACCGTGTGTTACTTCTGCTGGTACGGGTGTTACCATGGGTGTGTACGTGGGCATGTACATGTGCTGCACGTACGGTCAGTGCTGTGGCAGCTTTTCTGTGTTCAGCTTTGCACTAAGCTAAGGGTAAGACTGCTGGCTGCCAGCTGAGACTGGGGAGGAAATAGTATTTGGGTAATATGGAGATTAAAATAATCATGAAGACAGCAGGTCTGGGGGTACTTCCAAGCTTCTAGGCAGGTATGGTAACTTCTGAGTAAAACGTCAGACAGCACAGGGATGAGAAGCTGTTCTCCCAGACGGATGAGTGCAGAGCTGCTGGAAACAAGAAGGACTGGGAGCTGGGAAACACCAGGTAGGTGCTGATATGCCCCATGGCCCTCAGCAGCAGTCAGCGGTGCTCTAAAAGGAGCATTGCAAATTGCGCAGTGTTCTTCCCTTCTGCCCGGTACAGTAAAAGTGAGAGTTTGTATTGGGAACTCCAGTTGTTCTGCAAATCTTGGGAGATTTGGGTTTGTTTGTTGGTTGGTTGTTGTTTTTTTACTTCCAGGTCCTGATTGTGCAGCTGTTACAAAGACATTCTAGGCTGAAATGGAGATTTACTCTGCTAAAGATTTCAGCACAAGGCACCAGTTTGCAAACACAGATGTGTTTCTGTTTTATCTTCAGAAAACGCGTGACCTGCAGCTCCTGCCTTGGGACGCGATGCTCACATCGCTGTTTTCCTGCTGTTCCCAGCACTTGCTATCGGCCTCGCAGTTAGGGAGAAGCGACACAATTTTCCTAGGCAGTGTCAGAGGCGGGGCTGCTATGCAGAGGATGCATTTCCTTGTCTGATCAGAGGGAGGACAATTAGCACAGAAGCCATAGGAAACCACAATCCATTTTCTCAACAATACAAAGTCTCGGAGGCAGGGGGAGCACGCTTTTTACTGCTGGCACAAGACGCTGACGGAAGCTCTTGGCTGCTGTTAAGATTTAGCGTTGGGGTCGTGCGCTCAGAGGCATCTTGTGGCTGTGGTCTGAAAGGTGGTGGCGTGTTTGTGCCAGTGCAAAAAGGCTGCTGGGGAGCCTGGGGAGCACAGCAGGCCTGTGCTGGTCACAGCCCCGGGCGGAGGATGGAGCCGGGAGGGGAACGGGTTCACCTGCACAGCTCCTGAGCGAGGCCCTGCTGGAGAGCAGCTGTACCGCATCGGGGCTCTCCCAGCAGGCTTGAAATTCATGTGAGCAAATAGAAGCAAGAGCTCCAAAAGATGGCAATGTAATTAGCATCTTAGGACTCGTGAGTAACAGCTGTGAGCTGTGTGTATTGGACTGCATAGCTCTCAAAAAAGCTCTCTTCTGGTCAGAGAACAAAGGTGAGAGCTGGGGCCCTACACGCAATTTGAGTGATTGATGTCTCTGTCACCTATTGTGATCCGCAAAGGAGCTTTGTATTAGGAGCAGTTGTTTCCTTTACCTGTTTTATTTACAAAAAAATATATCCAGTTCTCTTATAGATTAATGGAATAATATCCAGTTCTCTTATAGATTAAGAGAATTTAGGATTATAAAAGGAAGGGTTTGTGCTGAGATGATGGTCCCCATGCCTGGAACCAGATGTTCCCAACATAGGGGTGTCCCCAAGCCTTCTTTGCTACCTGCTCTCTGCATTTAGAAAGAAAATCTTCCGTGCCTTGTCCGAACAGGCTGGCTACCTATTAGCACTTTTTGGAAAAGGTGTTTTTGGAAGGAATGTGTCAAGCTTCCACGGCTGTGGAGAAGTTTGGGTGTCCGAGCTGCAAACCACGTGCAAACTCCCAATCCAAAGGGAGCTCTGACTGATGTCCAAAGTGCCTGAGCCTTTCACCAGGACAAGGTGCGGGGGCCGAGGGGCAGCTGCACGTGGGTGTGGGTTGTGTGCGGGACCCTGGGGCAGCAGGCACGGCAGGGAGGGCTCAGCACCTTCCTGCTTCTCACCCTGCTTCGCTGAGCCTAAGAGGGCAAGCCCTCAGCTGGGCGGCAGTGCCCTGCTGGGAGTTGCCTGTAAGTCTGCTTCGTGCCATGGTCGCAGGGTGCTGGTCGCAGGGCACCGCCAGCCTTGCCCGTTAATTGATGCAGGGTTGACTCATTCACAGTGCCAAGACCCAGGCCGGCTGCTGTCTGTATTTTCTCTCCTTCCCTTTTGGTTTGGTTTGTTGTTTTTTTTTTTTTTTCAAATGGCCGTGACTCAGCCCTTCCCGGCTGCTCTCCGAGTTTCCTGGTTTCTGAATAGGCTATTCTTGGGACAGTGGTTCCTGGCTGATAGCAACAAGGGGAGTGTTGTTTGTGTTACTTTGTTTATTTATTTATTTTGCCTCCTCTGGCCCGGCTTTAAGCCCTGCTTGCCTCTGATCTTTTCCTTGTCCCCGAATTACTGAATCGTCCTAAACTGCTGGATGCCACCTGGGGTTTGTTCTTGCCCCTGTACCAAAGCAGTGCAGAATCAGGCTGGTCCAGGCTGAGCACCTTTAGCTTTACCCTAGTGGCAGGGTGATGGTGACACTCCTGAGAGCACGGAGAGTTATCCTGGTACAGCTCTGCCTGCTGTAATGCTTTAACCCCCCTCTTTTATCCCCTCTAATTCCAGGGGGCTGTGCTGGGCTCTCCAGTGATCTGCCTGGTGAAGGTGAGGGTCACTTCTTACCACCGTGTCCATACAGCACAGGTAACACGGTGAGAAGTAAAGGGAAAATACGAACTGGGATTTAAAATCACAGAAAAGCAGCTTTCTGATGACTTAATTAGTTACTGCCCGCCCCCACGGATTGCAGAGGCTGCAAACCTGGAGCGTTCCCTGGGATTCCCTTTGGCATGCCTCACGAGGCAGGTACACAGCTGCTCGCCACGGAGGATTTTGTTTTTCATCTGAAGTTTATTCCTCTGCAGTGTGGGCTGTGGGAAGCCACCTTCCAGGGCAGGCAGTGCTCCCAGGCCGGGCGGCACAGCTCTTGCTACGCAGCTGGTCTGGAAGCGAACGCGGTGCCTAATATTGAGCAATATTTGCTGGCTCGCACTGCTCTGTCCAGGCAGTTATACACGAGGGGGAGTAGCCAGAGCTGTTGTATATCTTGCCTAGAAAATACAGTTGGCTTTTAAAAACAACAGAGGCGCTCTGTTTTCTCACAGGCTGTGGTTACCAAGATCAATTTCTTAGACAAAATACTGGAGAACTGGAAACACAAGGGCAGTGTTCTCCTCCAGCACCCCTCCACGTTTTTGGGTCTGCTGTATTGTTGTTAAGCCAACCAAGATAAAAGCGTTTCTGTGCAAGGAGGCTTTGAGAACATTCGCTGCCAGATTAAATTAGCCTTCCTGAGAATAATTAGTAGCTGGGATGGAGGCAGCCCCCCTCGCTGCAGCTGTAAATTCCACTCGTGCAAGTGACTCAAATGGTAGGTGTGAAAGCTGTGTCTGGGGCACTGCTGGTACCTTGAGATCGGATTTCTAGTCAGTTCTGAGTGCAAAGCAGCCCACTGAATTGTTATTTATTTATTTATTTATAAATAAATAAATAAATAAATGTTTATCCTGTGGGCATCTTAGCGTCATGCACTTGAATTTCCACCCATCTCATCTCCTGCCGTGAGAGCAGTGACCCCGCCTTGGGACTATTTTGCTCCTGAGAGGGTTTGAAGCCCTCTGATCAGCAACACTCCAAGTCTAAAAGTGAAGCCTTGCGGTAGTGACTTGACAGAGAGGCCGAGAAAGGGTTTAGAAACGCTTAGAACAGGGACTTGAGGAAGTGTGCTGCTGAGGAGTGGAGATGCCTTGGAAATCAGTCGAAATACCTGGATTTTCAGCACAAGGTCTTTGCTTTCCATGTCTGCTCTTCTGGAGCTGGTGTGGCTCTTGTCCCACGCGTTCTGGTGCCTGGAGCCGTGTCCTGGAGAGGCATGAGGACGCCGACTCTCTCCCTCACCCTTGTTTTCCAAGGGAATGCAGCCCTGCGCTCCGTGCAGATCTTGCTGAGTGTGGCTGGCTGATTTGTGTCTTGGTCAATGTTCCTCTTGGATCTGCTTACATTTAAGCAAGGCGGGCTCACGATGGGGCTCCGCGTGCCCTCGCCATCTGCCCTGCTGGGGCTGCCCTGCAGCAGGCAGCAGCAGCGAGCAGGGGCACGGGGAGCAGCTGCTGGCACGACCGGAGGCACCGATGTGCAGCAACTCGCTGCGTGCTGTGGTTCGGCAGAGAGCAGAGGTTGGGGTGAGGGGTTATGAAGGAGCTGGCAAAAACTTGGTGCTGCAAACTGAAACCAAAGGCATGGATACTCAGCGTGGGCTGGAAGCAGAGACGGGACCCCAGGAGCTGTGCTTGTGGTCCTTCTTGGTGGCAGGGCTCAGAAGAGAGTTCGTGGCGTACGTTGCAGCTGGGGTGAACCCCAAACCACGCTTATTTGTCGTGGTCTTAAGTAAAGTGGAATGACACAGAGCGTTTCTCACGAGCCCTCAGAAAAAAACACAAGGTGACACTGTACCTGCTAAACTGGGATGTCAGCAGCTTCTCTGGTGCCAAGAGAGGGGTATTTGTGGGGAGAGCATTTGCACAAATGTTTTTGGAGGCTGGAGTCGGCCCTATAGCAAGCTGGTGCTGTGCCTTGGCTAAGAAAACATCAGTCCTTGGACACGTATTTTGTACATCTCTTGGAAGGAAAGTGGATCTGGAATCACCATCGATGTATTCGAAATTATTTCATTGTGCTGCAAAATCTGCAAGGGAATTCTGAATAGGCTCTTGGGCACTGATTAATTCTGAAGCTGAAATGCGGCTACATCTCCACAAAAGTGCTGATCCTGTACGACTTTAATTTCCTCCTCCCTTGGAGCTCAGTGTGTTATTTGATGGAAGTCACACATCTAATCAGCTCAATTCAGCAATGATGTAGCTGTGTTATTTGACTTTCTCTCAAAAAATTCTATAGAGTGAGGGAGTAATGAACAAATAGCGTGGATAAAGGAATCAAATATTTTTAATACAGTGCTGGGAAAGGGAGCTATAGAAAGCTGGGCTGTCCTGTGAGAAGCAGTGGGCAATCACCCTGTATTCATCTTCTCTGTGAGAGAGCTGGGAGGCAGGCAGCAGGCTATAACAACTCCTCGTGACTCTAACACTTCTTTTTCGTGGAGGTAACTGAAGAGCAGAGCTTGCTGCTGCTGTACATGGCCAAGCTCAGCAAACCAGTGGGCTGTGAGGAGCTCAGGGTGGTCCCTGGGGAAGCCCCAGGCTGTCTGATGCTCTGGGAGCAGGAGGAGGGCAGGGGGCTCGTGCTGTGCTTGCTTCCTAACTCGTTTTTAAGCATTTGTTACAGGCTGCCGTCAGGGACAAGATACAGAGCTGTGGTTGTTGGTAACGCAAGGAGCTATAGGGCTCCTGCCCCCTCGTCTCTGGGATTTGTACTTGCCTTTAAGCTGCTTGAGTGGTTTAAGCAAAAACCAGCTAACGTCGTGGCACAGCTAAGCTTGGGGCTGTGTTAAAACACTGTAGTATTGGAGTAATCTTGTTTTGTTTGCTCTAGGTCATTGCAGGTTGTGTTATTAACGTAGAGCAGATAACAAATGGAAGAGGTAACGTGGTGTTTTTCCACTCGGGGTAAAGATCAGGTAGATGTCCTGGGTGCTGGATGACAGCCAGTGATCTCACTGGGTGCTTTCTCATGGGTGTTACCAAGCGTGTGTTTGGGCTGTTTGTCACCTTCAGCAATAGTCCCACGGAAAGGCTCTGGTTCTCCAGAGATCTGGTGTGAGGCACCCCATTTTCTCTGAGTCTTTCAGGAGCAGATGGCTAAGGTGCAGAGGAACACAGGTTTGCCCTTCACATTTCCTTTATTTCACATCTTTTCACCCATACGAACAGCTGGTCTGTTGCAGTCCGTCCTCTCTGGAGAGCCGGTCAGGAGCTGGAAATGCCTGACACGGAGCACCCCTCGAGAGGGAGGTGTTCACTTCCCAGCCCTTCCGTGCCGATAGCTCCCCTGCAGCCCCTCTTGGCTCTTGTCACATGCCGCTGCCAGCGCGGTGAGCTCTGCAGAAGTGTGACGCTTGCTGCAGCTCAGGAACCTGCAGCAGCTGCCCCACTTTGTTCTTTTCATTTTGGATAGTTTTTCTTTAAATGCTCGGGTTGACCAGGTCCTGGCAATGCTGTTTCTGCAGCCGACAAGCGCTTGGTCAGCCCATCTGGAGGCGAACAGCACTGGAGAGAATCCCAGAGGCGGCAGCAGGTCCTTGCAAGCCCTCCTCCCGCGTGTAACCCTTTGGGGGTGCTGCAGATAAACCATCCTTGTCTTAAGCAGGAGGATTTTGTCTCTGCTTTTGCTGAAATCCAGATAGAGGAGCTGCACGAAGCTGTAATCTGAATTTCTGGCCAAGAACAGCTGTGCCTGGACTGCATCAGGGAGGTTATCTGATGGTGCTTTGGTTGTAATACCCTGAGAAAGCTCGCTTCGGCCACAGCTCCTGGCTTCCAGCGAGGATCCTGCTCGTGGCTGGTTTGCCTGCTGGGGTATGGTGGCACGCAGGAGGTCAAACGGCACGTCCGAGGCCCCAAGGTGAAATGATTGCGGTGGGGATGCTCCTCCAGAGCCCGGCGTGCTGCACAGCAGCCCCAGCTGTCTGACACGGCCGGAGCGCGGAGGCGAATCGCGATATCCTCCAGCAGCACTAGTTCTGAAGGACTGCTGCTGAGCTCCATCTCTGCGCCGCAGGAAGAGCCTGACCCTCCTGGAAGGAGCAGTTTTCCGCAGCTGAAGTCTGACTGCAGAGGCGTGGGACAGAACAGCCCGGCTGTTTCTGCACGGCGGCTTTCCTCTCCCTGGCAGGGACGCTGAGGGCGCACGGCTTGTGCTCGGGGACACGCAGCTGAGTCGCTCGGGAAAAGAGCAAACCTTTCCCCTGGTCCTTACGCTGGGCTCCCGTCGGCGCCGTGCACGCCTGTGCTGTAGGCATGCGCCCTCTTGCTGCTTGCCCAGGACCAGGATGCTGAGCTCCTGAGGTGCCGCTGGGGTGACCGGCGGGGTGCAGCGGGGGGGACGTGCTGCTTGGTCCAGCACCAGTGCGTGCCCTTCCTGCCTGCTGTTATCCCTTCCCTCCTTGCCCCGGGGAGAAACACAAAGGCTGGAGGCAGCAAACACGCCTGGGAAGAGGCAAGGCAGCGGGGGAAGTTTGGCTGGCTGACACAGAAAACATCTCTTCTTGCTCTGCGTAAAAGGCTGGCAGAGGGAAGCCCCAGCACTGCTTTCGCAGCGGGGATTTTTGCTGTCCTTCCTCCCCAGGTAAGCGCTGCCGGCTGCGGGGTGTGTGGTGCTGAGCGGTGGGATTTGAGCCACGTCCCCGCGAGCTGTGCGAGCAGGCGTGCGGGCATGCGCGTGGCACGGGCAGCACCCGTGGCTCGCTCGGTGGCACAGTGGTGACAGTGAGCGTGTGGCAGGAGGTCCGGGCTGGCTGTGGGGGTGCTGCTCACAAACGTCGTTGTGCTCGCTGCCATCAGGCACAGCTCTGCCCGCCTCCAAGCTGCCAGTGCTCCCCGCAGCCTCTGCTCGTGCCCCTAAAGCCCTTCTAAAGGCTAACAGGCTCCCCATCGAGTGGCATTCTGCTAACAGCTGACCTGTCTTTGTGCTCATCCCTAGCAGATTTAACTTCCTCCCTGTTCTCAGTATTTCTCCCCTCTAAGTCCTGAATCAGCAGGTATTTACCTTTTCTTGGCCACGCGTTCTAGCAGCAGAACCCCTTCAAACCAGGCTGAGCCGAGGCAGCGATCCTGCCTGAGGGAGGTGCTGGAAGCCGAGCCGAACCCCAGCTGTGTCTGTGTGTGTCTTTGGCAGTATCTGATTTCAGCAGGGCCTTGGCATCACTCTGAAAAGACTTTCAGACCCATTTCTAAAGCAGGAAAAAGCCTGTGGCACATGGTTAGCTTCCCTGGGGCCAGGAAGATGAGGTGGTGTTGGCCACGATGCTGTTCCTTTTTTAAAAGGGGAGAGGCTGGCATTGGTGAGGGAGCCCATTTTTTTTCCAGAGCTCTTGACTTTGTTTTTGAAGATGTATTTACAAAGCCTGGCAGCTGAAGTTTGTGTCTGGTCTACAGTGAAGCTGGAAGTGGTTGCATCCTTTTCTCTTACTTACACATTGAAATGTAGCATGTTGTTTCCTCTTAAAAATATTGGACATTGTTTTCTTATGGAGGAAGAACTCCGTAAGTGTGCCCTGGCAGCTTTTGAAGTGCCAGCATCCCTGAACGTGGCAGAGGACCAGCTTCCCTCGCAGCTTTGTCTGGCCCCTGGTGATTCGGGCCGGGAGGAGGCAGCCTGAAGCACACAGAGCTGCTGCCTGGGCAGGGCACGGTGTTACCAGACTGAAAACCAGACAGCTAGAAATCCAGAGCCTGGTTTGGTGAGCACGGGGAGGAGGTGCTCACGCTGCCACGGCTGAGCACGGCTTTGGGTCGCTGCAGTGGCCCTTCGAGACGTGAGGGAGACAATGGGCAAGCACTGGAAACACAGCCCAGCAAAACCCTGCGAGTGCTCGGTGTGCTCAGCCCAGCAAAACAAAGTCTGAGTCATGATATGATGGCTGCTCGCAGAGAGCAGGGAGCGAAGGGAAGCTGCTCAGGCTGAAGAACAGATGGGCATAATCTGGCTACAAATAAACCCAGGCTAGAATCTGTAAGGTTTTCATCACACCGCTTTGATGGATAGTGTTTTTTTTTTTCCTACCTCTCGGAGCAGCAGGGTTGGAGTGGAACAGCAGGAGCAGCATGACCAACGCAGCGCTGGCCATTTTGGTGGTGTCCCCAGAGAGGGAAGGAGGGACGGGGGCTGATCCAGCTGACCCAGTGGTCCCGCTGCCCCCTGATCCAGGCTCCGCTCGGCTGCTTGTGCCTCAAGCCCACTCCTGCCTTTTGCTTGTCTTTAACAGGAGCCGTGTTCCAGTGATCGCACGGTGATCTTCTCTAGGTAGGTTAAAGCAGAGCAGCCAGCAGAAGCTGTGCTCTGCTCTTCCAGTTTAGAACCGACCTGCATTTTTTCGCCAGAAATACAATCTCTTCCGTCCACCCCCGTCCTTTTCCTGGTAACCAGCTCCTGTTGAGTCTTAGGATCGTGAGACGGGCCCTTGCTCCCAGAGGACCTGCGCCAGACATTCCTGATTCCATCAGCTCTTAAACTTAAGTCCTGGTAAACTCAGCCTAAATTATTTGGGATTTTTATTTCCCCTGGGTGTGCAGCTGGTTTATGAATACGGTTCTTGCAATAAGCCCTAGTGTGGATGCGGCGTGTGGGGGAATGGTTATTCCCACGTGAGAGGAGCTAATTTGGTCGCGGCTGCTGTCATGGCACAGATGGCACCGGTGCTGCAGCTGCAGGAAACCGGCGTGGTCGGAGTGGGGCAGCTTTGTGGTCCTGAGCACTCCCCGACACCCCACCGCGAGCAGCTCGGACTCTGATCTGTTCCTGCAGAGGCACTCAGACCCCGAGGGCTGCCGTGGCAGGACAGGTCAGGGAGCGTGGAATCCTTCTCCAACGTGGCCCAGCGCGCCGTGCAGGTGCGGTGATGCTCGTCCCAGCACACAAAGGGAGGGTCTGTGCGCTTGGTTCTGGCCCCGCTGCTTTTGGGAGGGGGCAAGGGGCTGTGGCAGCGCTGCGAGTGATGCTCTCAGTGCAGACCGGGCGCAGAGGGGAGCCCCCGTGCCCTGCGGCCCCACATGGTGCTGGTGGAAATGGGCTGCAGGAGGTTTTGTGCTTCTCACATTAGGATAAAAGAAAGCACAGGAGAAACGGCTTCTGAGAAGCTTAAAAGGAGCAGGCTTTCCTTTCCTCCAGGGAAGGGCACGCAGCCAATGCCCTGCTCTTTACGGAGCTCTTTTAATAAGCAGAATATTGCATTACGAGTGACGGAGCCGGCTAACTACGAGCACAACAGCCCCGCAGCCCATGCACGTCCTTCCTTCCTCCCAGTGCCCGTGGGGCTCTGCGAGCTCCTGCCCATCGCCCTCGCCGTTATCTGCAGCCCGGAGCCGTGGCAGGGCACTGGGGAGGGACGGCTTCGTTCGGCCAGACCCCTGCTGGAGGCTTATTGTTGAGTCCTCTAGGACTCAGCAGTCAGCCTCGCAGTTCTGGGGTGGTTCCTGCTTTGGGTGCAGCTCCTGTCCTCCGGGGCTCCATGTCTCCACTGCTCTCCTGCTGGGAGCTCAGCTGGCCTGCCAGCATCTGAGCAGTAATGAGAGAAGCTCTGGTGCACAGCTGGCCTGCGAGGCCGAGGAACTTGGGGACACCCCAAATGGGCTGGGTGCTTCTAGGATCCCTGTCAGGCATGGGGACAGGCAGCTCCTGGCACACAGGGTGGCTTAGTTGGCTGCTTTTGGAAGAGTTAGCTCTCTTTTTCTTTACATCCCCAGTGAAGCTAAAAGGAGCACGGCCCAGTTTGTGGCTTTGTAGGTCACTGAAGGAGAAGGAGGGCTCTGCAGCACGCTGTGCAGTGGGCTCAGGTGCTTTCCTCAGCCTGGGACTGCTGTGTGCTGCAGCGGCTGTGCTGAAAGCATGACACGGGCTGTGTCTCCGTCCTCTGGCTTTTAAGGAAGAAAACCAAGAGGAAATGCAGCAGGCTGACCCACCCAGCTGCCCCAGTATTGTGCTTGGGCTCTGTGTCTGCATCTTAAAAACACTGGGGAGTGCATACTGACATCCAGGGGCGACCCGATGGCTCTCCTGGGCTTTGCTCAGCTCCGGGGTGTCTCAGCGCGCTTCTCCATGGGTCACGGTGCTGACGGGGCTCCTCCATAGGCTTGTGACCTGCAGTGTGAGACAGGGCTGCCTTGGGGCAGGAGCCTGCTTGGTGCCATGGAGCTGAGCAGTTTCCCAGCGTGCAGGATCAGCGCTGGCGTTTGAGGGACCCCGGTGGCTGCTGCCCAGCTCAGCACCCTCGCCCTGAGGTCCGTGGGAGCTTTCCACAGCCTGGTTGTCGCCTGGATGCGTTTTTTCCTGCTCAGCTGTGGGCTGCTGGAGTGAGAGCTGCTGAGAAAGCCCCGTCCTTGCAGCACGCTGAGCTGGCCATCAGAGCAGCAGCCCAAGGGACACGGGACAGGCGCAGTCACGTTGGCTCCTGGCTGGCCGCGGGCAGGGGGAGGATTTGGCTCGCCGAGGGGAGCTCCTTGCGCTGCCTCCCGGGCACTGACAGCAATGTCACTGCATCCCCGTGCCTGGTGGCAGCCTTCCCAAGCACGGAGCGAGCAGCCTCGCACTTGTATTTCCCAATTTAGTCACATCCTACCAGGCAGAACCGAGCCAGAGTAAACAGGAAAATCGCGCCTCTTGATGTCATCGCGCTTCCTTGGAGTGCCGGAGCTGCCGGAGCCCTTCCCTGGCAGCCCCCCCTCGGCAGGGACGCGGCTGAAGGCGCGATGGCAGCACCAGAACCGTGGCCTGGGGGACCATGGCTGCATAACCCTGCAATGCCCAGCCCCCTGGTGGGGGGCTCTGCCTTCCCAGAGGGGCCTTTGGGGCTGCAGCCCCTGCTTCAGTGCTTGCTTCGCCTTCCAGCTGTGCGGGAAGGAGCCGGCGAGGCTGCAAGGTGGCTGTTGGGGGAACCACTGCAAGGTGCTGCAGCCCCCCCGGGCACCGCAGGGTCTTTGGGGTGAGAAATACCCCAGGGTGCGTCTCAGCTCCTGCAGCAGTGGCTTTGTCACGGGCTGAGCCAGGGGGAGCACAACGAGGCGGTTCCTGACCAGAGCCCCTCGCCCACATCTGGGCAGGGGGAGCGGGGGCACGGCGGGCAAGGCTGCGCTGTCACGGTGGCTCCTTAATGTCACTTGCTCCCTGTCTCCTTTCACGCAGGTTTGGGAGGGTAAGGCAGCTTCTGAAGCACGCTGCTGAGAAGTTGTCTTCTCCATCAAGACCTCTGAGCTCCTTGCAGCAAGGAAGAGGCCAGGTAAGCCTGACAGCCATCGATTATCCCACGCCATGGTGATATTTAGAGGTGCTCTCTGTGGCTCTGCTCCTCTGCCCCAGTTTGTGCTTCAGGCTCAGGGGGTGCTGCTGTCCCCATGGGGCTGCAGCTTTGCACAGGGCTCTGCCGGGGGCTTTGGAAGCTGTGGGCAGCTCCTCCCTGCCTGTGGTCCTGGAGCACCGGGCAGGGCAGCTTCCAGCACGGCCTGCCCAGCCTCACACCAAGGCTTTGTGGCTCTGTGTTTCCCCTCGGTGGGGCTGAGGCCGATGCCGCAGTGGTACCAGCCCCAGCCTTGGGTCAGCAGCCACCTCCTCCCAGCCGGCACCGTGGGCATCAGGGATCTCAGCTCACGGCACCTTTCCTTGCAGGGCAGCCCCGAGCCATGTCCAACGACCCCCCGCCACCCTACCCGGGCGGCCCCTCGGCACCGCTGATAGAGGAGAAGCACGGCCCGCCCCCTGCCACAGGTACTGGGGGTCCCAGCTGCTGCGGGGTGCCGGGGGGGGTCTCTGCTGGGAGGGCAGGAGCAGGGGGAGTGTGGCTTCCCCGGGAAGAGCTGGGCCGTGGCTGCTTCTCTCTGCACTGCCCTGGACGTGCAGGCACTGGGGTGGCTGGCACGATGCCCTGCTCTGTGTCACCGCATCGCCCAGGGCAGGAGGTCCCGGGAGCAATGACGAGAGCAGAAAGCACCCCCTGCGCTGCTTGCTCACTGCAGTGGGGGGGATTGGGGCTGCTTGTGGCCCAGGGGATGAGGCTCTGGCCTCGCTCAGCACAGCCCCACAGGCCTCCTGCTGTGTGCTGGGGGAATTGTCCACGGGGCACAGAGGCCCAGTTCCTTCCCCATGTCCCAGCCCCTCCCCATTTGCTCTGTCCCCCTCACCTCTTCCCTGCAGCCCCCCCTTCCCATTCCATAGCCCCCATCCAAGCAGAGGCCACCCAGCCAAGCCCCCACCTCCCCCTTCCCCTCTGCTGCCTCCTGTGACTCTGTGTTTCCTTCCAGATGGCGTCTCCCCAGCCGTGGGACAGCCCCAGGGGGTTCCCGTCCCCCCTCCTGAATTTGGGCCCCCTCCCTATGAGCCTCCGCAGCCGGGCTTCGTGCCCCCCCACATGCCCACTGACGGCTCCGGGCCCTACGTGCCGCCTGGTGAGTGCCACGAGGAGCTGCGGTGGTGACGGGTGGGGGTCCTGGGTGGGGGTCCTGGGGGTGTCTCAAGGAGGGGAGGCCGTGATGGGGCGCTGGGGCTGCCTTTAGGGCCGTGCAGCAGGCTACTTAGGGCAGGCTGGGGGGCACGGCGCCCACCCTGGAGCAGGGCAGCCCCCAAACCCAAAACCAAAGGTGTGCTGCAGCAGCAGGGCACCATGCCCTGGGGACGTGGCTTCGTCTGCCCCCCGCAGCCCGTTATCTGTGCCCGTTTCTCCTTCCCAGCAGGTTACTACCCACCGCCAGGCCCTCACCCTCCCATGGGCTACTACCCTGCTCCGGGCCACTATCCGTCACCCGGTGGCCACACGGCAACAGTGCTCGTCCCCTCGGGGGCTGCCACCACGGTGACCGTGCTGCAGGGAGAGATCTTCCAGGGCGCCCCGGTGCAGACGGTGTGTCCCCACTGCCAGCAAGCCATCACCACCAAAATCTCCTATGAGATCGGGCTCATGAGCTTCCTGCTTGGCTTCTTCTGCTGCTTCGTGGGGTAGGTGCTGCGGGCGGAGCTGGGGCCTCCCCGCCACCAGCAGCCACGTGGTGATGGGGTTCGCTCTGACCCAGTCCTGGTGGCCTCGATGCCAGCGGCTTTGGCCGTGCTGGTGGACACAGCGGGGGCCTCGGCACTGAATCTTTGCTGGGGCCGCATGGGGGTTCTTGGGGGTGGCAGTGCCTGGAGCCCTCAGCTCCTGCCGGGGGAGGATTTCCAAAGCTCTGCTGTGGAGGAGGCGCCTGTGCCCAGAACCGCAGAGCTGTGGTGTTGCCTTGCAGCAGGTACTCACCCTGCTGGTGCAGATTCCTGGCCCCAGAGCCACCCCCCTGCCCCCTGGGCCCTTCCTGCTGTCCCTCTGCGCCTGTAGCTGTGCCCACGGTGAGCTCACAGCTCTGCATCTCCCTGTGCCGCAGGTGTGATCTCTGCTGCTGCCTCATCCCCTGCCTGTTCGACGACTTCAAGGACGTGACCCACACGTGTCCCAACTGCAAGGCCTACATCTACACGTACAAGCGCATGTGCTAACAGCGCCCCAGGAGCCCGAGCCACTGGAATGCCACCGGCCCCTCTCCCACTGCCGTCCTAGTCTACGCGTGTGCAACACTCCTTCGCTTAACCCGCTGGTGGTGTGTATGTGCATCTCCCTGCCTCCCTCCTGCCCCGAGCTGGGCACACCTTCCCCGAGCTCCGGTCCTGATGTGAATGGTGGATTGGGGACGCTGGTGTGGCTGCACAGGGGACGAGGGGGTTGAGGCCCCAGCTGCTGTGCATGGGGGCTCTCTCCAGCAGCTGCCTGGCAGCACGCAGGAGCGGGACGGGGTTCTGCACCCCGTGTGCTCCAGGGCAATACTGGAGCAAGCTGGGGACACAGCAGCTGATGGAGGCACCCACCCCTCAGACATGGTGCCCTGAGCAGGAGCTGCTGCAAGCAGGGGCAGGCACTAACCTGGAGGGCAGCCAACGGAGAACACGGGAGGATGCAGTCACCTGGCTCAGCTGCAGCCCTTTTAGGAACGGGCCTGGTGGAGGCTCAGTGTTGAGGAGACAGAGGGGTCAGTGTGAGGTTCTGACGTGGCTCCAGGCCCTCTCCAGCCAGGTCAGGGTGCAGCCCACAGGCAGCACATCCCCAGGAACACGCAGAGCTGCCTTCAAGGTGTGTGTGTGTGTGGGGCCAGGGTGGCTGCCTTGCCTTGGGGCTGCGGCACTGCACCCCTTATCAGCCCACCTGTCCTGCCAGGGCACCAGCTGCATGCGCCTCCTGCCAGCCCTGCTGGGGATGCTTTGGGGAAGGAAAGCCCCCGGCTGCTCCTCGCCCACCTGGCAAGCCCTTAGAAGTGCATCCAGCATGTTGCTACCTGCCCCCAGCACCGTAGAGTAGGGGAGCTTGTTACCCGGCTCCCAGCTCTGGAGCAGACCCACATCCCCACCCCGAGCCCAGCAGGGTCTGGGGGGCAGCCCCGTGGCGTTCCTCCTTGCATGTGGGTGTGGGGGGTTACTTTTAGCTCACTTCATACAGGGCAGAAGGATGGGGGCAAGCAGGCAGCAACACCAGCTGCCAGCAGCACTGTGACAGACAGGGGCAAGAGGCCCTGGGAGGCATTTTCAGTCCCTCTATGGCCACACCTCGCACCCCTTCCCACAGCTCCTGCAGCTGGAGCACGAAGCCCCCCCAGCTAAGCAGGGGGGCAGGGAAGGCTCCTCAGTAAGGTCTGCAAACACAGCCCGGCCTTTGCAGGCAGCTGCTGTTTGCTCAGAGGTGGAACTGTGGCACTTGTCCCAGTGTTTGTATGTAAATAAACATCAGACCCTGAGATCAGCATTCGGCTTTTCTTTTCCCCCTGCTCCCAAATGCACAGATCTGCCCCAAGGAAGCTGAGAAGGGATTGTGTAAGCGTGTGTGGGAGGGGCAGCATCCCCCCAGCCCACGGTGTTAGGGGGAGGGAGGTGACATCCCCATGCTGCAGCCCAGGCACCCCACTCCTGTCCACACGGCCACCAAGGAAGGCAGCAACAGGGGCAGTGCTGGAGGAAGGCAGAGCAGCACCAGCAGCCCTTGGTGAGGCCCAGCACTGCTCTGGGACACAGAGGGCACAGAAGCAGCTGTGTGACACAGGGCACCTGCCTCGGGGGAAACGTTTCCTCCCATCAAAGAGGACAAGAAGGGGTGACTAGGAGGCTCCTCGGGGCAGCAGGCACCTACAGCAGCAGCCAGTCACCTCCTCACAGGAGCTGGGTAAAAACAAACAAGAGGACACAGCAGGGATGGGGTGAGTATGACAGGAGTGCCTCAGTGGGCGAGTCAGAAAAGAACAAAACCACTCCATTAACCCAGCCCTCCACCCCCCAGGCCCACACTGATGCCTCTGGCTTTCCCCAGCTACAGCATAGCAAGTTTTTATTCCAGTCAAGGCTTCAGCAAAGAATTGATGTTGCACAATATACATCTGACACCTCCATACCCCCAACCCACACATTTGGTCCTGTCCCTTCACCCAGGGAGCTTCCACCCGTGAGTTATGCTTGGTCCCTGGGACACTGCAACAAGCAGGACATTCCTTTGAGCTAACGGGCCCGTGGCACAGCCACCACAGCATGACAGAAACATCAGTTTCTCAGGGTACAAAATTGAGTGCTCTTCGCTGAAAAGACCGATGACACATTCTTGGGTTGCAGCCCAGGGCAGGAAACACCCTCCAGAGACTGCTCCAGGGAAAGAGATGAAAAGCCAAGCATGTGTAGACTTTGTCACTACAGGACAAGACATCTCGAGCCTTAAAAGCTGCTCCAGCCTGAGCGGAGCAGTGCTGAACTGGAATCCTCACATCCTCTCACCAGACCAGTCCTGTACACTAGTTAGCTAAAGACATTACATTACTGTGCTTGCATTATTGGTGTGCAAAAAGTCTTGGACAGTCCCCCAGAATTCCCCCCCCCCATTACTTCCCTGCAGTCAACTCCACCAACGGCGAGGGAACAGTTTGGAAAAGGACAGGGTGTGCCTTGCCACCATCAAGAGCCAGGTGGCAGCCTTGGCATCACATCATGTACCACGCTGCAGCTCCTGCTGCCACAGCAACGCAAGCCGCGAGGATCAGCTGCACCAGGGGCTGCTTGGCCATGGCCACGGCAGCGTGGTAGGGACAGCCGGGTGCTGCCTTGCCTGCCAGGACACAGAAAGCATCGTCAGTGCTGCGAGTCTTTCGCCATATTCATGCAGCTGCTCCCTCACTGCCCGCGACCTACCTAGTTTGTCTGCATAGTAAGGGCATTTGCGCAGGTCTCCTCTTCCATCGTGGACTGGAAGGCCTCCTTCCTGGGCTTCTTCTGTCAGCGACTTGCCGATCTTGTCCAGCTCATCAAATACCTGCACGTGGGCACAGTGAGCACACAAGGTGAGCAGAGCCAGGCAGCGTTCCTCCAGAGCCATGGGATGATCTGGAGAACAAGCAGGAGCTGCTTCTGCCTCCCTCCACCCAGCTCCCAGATGCAGCATTTGGTACTCGTTTCGGAGTGCCTTGCAGGCAGATGTGTGGTGACGTCTGGGATGTGCCACAGCTCAGAAGGCGTAGCACATACCAGAAGCTGTTAAATCCAGCAGTGAGACGCAGCATCACCCTGCTGTTTGCCCTTCAGCCTGCCACAAGGCAGAGTTCTCCCCTCCCTGCTGCCAGAGCTTCTGCAAGGATCCCAAAAAACAAAGGAGCCTACCACGTCCTGCCACACTTCTGACCAGCTTGAACCACAGTGACCTGCTGTGGGCACAGATGAAAGCTTGCAGCCAGGAACTGAGACTGTGCTCATCCCCCAGTGCAGCTCAGTCACATTTTATGACAGGCAAACACTGAGGGACGTATCAAGGGGCCACAAGCTTACAGACATGTCTGGCCACTCAGCACCATGCGGCATCTCTGGGTGAGATGGGGGATGAGTGAGGTGCAATGCACTCAAATTGATTGAGGCTGCTTCAAAGTGAGAGTTTTGCTCCCACTGCTGCTTCAAAGCCATACAGCCCGTGGCAATCTTACAGCAGTCATCTCAGTTTAGCCTCCAGGGCTCAGCTGTGGTGCTGGTGTGTGGGAGGAATTCCTGCCTGATACCAGCCATGTCTCCAGAAACTAGCAAAAGAGCTATTCAACCTAGAATCCCACACAGCAAAGGCAGAACTCCCCCCCCACACACACACCAGAGCCCCTCCATCTGGCTTCTGACCCAAACCACTATGCCCAAGCGAGCAGAATTAACCCAGGCCTAAAAGCTGGTCCAGAGCTGGAAGCAGCAGCACCTACATCTACAGGGGCTCGAGGGATGCAGTACCTGCATGTTAAATCTGAAGGCTCTGTTGGCCTCTTCCACGATCCGCTCCTTACAGCTCTTGTCCAAGTCCAGCGCATTCAGCCTTGCTCTGTACAACTGCTTGAACTGCTGTGCATTAGAAACGTTTTCAAACACGTAGAATTGGATCCCTTCGTCAGTACTGGGCAACTTCAGGGCCCTCTGGGCTACCTTCTTCAGCACCTGGCCACCTGAGAGGTCCCCCATGTAGCGTGTGTAAGCGTGAGCCACTAGCAGCTCAGGCTCGTGCTGCCCCACATGGTGGATTCTGTCCACATAGTGCTGCGTTGCCTCTGAGCACTGTATCTTCTCTTTCCAGTCTTCTCCATAGAAATATTTCATGTCTTTGATCAATGCTTCTTTCCGGTGAAGCTCTAGAGGGAAATACAGAGGAGCAAAGACCGGGTTGTCCTTATTGCGATCCATTTCCTCTTCCAGAGCAGAGTACGTGAAGTAAAGTGCCACAGTAGCCAGCTACGGACAAAGCACAGCGGATGTGAGAGGCCGTTCACTTGAGAGGCACGCAACACCTTGTGACTGTCCCACCCCTGCACAGAGTTGGGGTACACGAGGAGAAAACCCCACGGCTCTACACAAAACCTGCCTGGAGAGCCCGTACCAGGCACGTGTCACTTGAAGAATCTTCTCTACCAGTGTTCCTAACAACACTGCCTACAGAGCAGGAGCTAAGAATCAACCGAATGCTGCCAGCTGCTTGCTCTGGGCCTCCTGTCACCTTGTTGGCAAGGCACAGGGACTGAGTTCATCCTGAAGGTACAACCAGCACCAACAGCCTCATGCTAGAGAATACTGAGTGTACCAAGACCTTCAGGATCAGACAGTGCTACTTGTACCCCCAATCCCACCCCTTCTGTTCAGAATTTTATGCAAAGTCAAAGATTTAGCTTTGACTAAGACTGACTAGCTTTGTCTCCAGAGACCGAAATCAGTGCCATAAACCCACCCAGACTTCGCTCCTGAGCAGCTCACACCACCCGTGTCTGTGTGGCAGCCGCACCTGCCCCGAGCAGCCCACAGACATGTGGCCAGATGCCCAGCACTTCCACTCAAGTTGTTCTGGACCAGCACACTTCAGCTTGCACCAGTTATTGGGTACGTCAAGGAGCTCCACTGCCAAGGAGCACAGCCACACTCACCTTGAAGAGCTCCTTCTTGATCCGTCCTTTCAGGAAGTCTTTGACGAACTGCGTGTTCTCCGCACGGTCATGGGATTCCTTAGTCCCATCCTTCAGCAGCTCTGAAAGGTCGGTGGGGCTGCAGGCAAGCAGGGAGAGCTCCTTTCACTCCACCTCCAGGCACAGCAAGCAGCTTGGCCCTGCTGCATTTGGAGGGAGCCTCCACCCCCGCCAGCCCAGGGCAGCCATCCTGGGGGTCCCTCAGCCCACCCCAGGCTGCAACTGGCACGACCTGGAAGTGATGAGGGCAGCAGCCAGGCTCCCACAGCCAGACTTGCCAGTGTGAGAGGCCTGATCCTTACCAGAAGCTCAGACCCAGGATGCCGAAGCAATTGCCAAGGATCCCCAGGTGCTTGCACTGTTACTTTTGCTTCTCACCCCTGTGAGCCCCAGCAACACTGAAAAAGGAGACCTTGAGTGTATCAAGGGCAACTACCAGGGCAGCCTAAAGAGCCCAGGAGCCTCAGCAGTATCCCTCCTTGGTCTCTGCAGATGAACACACAGGCAAGACCTTAGCTTTTCTAACTGGGGCATCAGTGGTATTATAGTAGTTGCTGAAGAAGAAATGAGAGCCCAGCAATGAAACAGGGCAGGAACATCCTTAAAAAGCTTACTTATCCTGCATTACACTGGTTTTGCAGGTTTTCACAAGCTCTCCTTCTAGAAATGTATCATCTCGGATTACAGCCACCGCACTACCTGAAGTTAGGTACAGTTCTCAACACCTACACTCACAAAATTATGCCACAGTGCATCTTGAACATGCTATCTGTAGCAAAGCAGTCATAAAACTGTGTACGTCAGCTGTAAAAGAGACTTTGAACACTCCATACTCATGCATCCAACAGGCTAGAGAAGGCCCGGACACAAGAGGAGCGCCTGGAAGCAGAACAGGCTGAGTTTCATGAGAAGTGACTCCAAGAGAAGCAAACCCATCCATTCAGGTATCCTGGGAGCCACCCTACTCACCCTTCTCATCTACATACCTTAAGTTTTTGCTTTTAAAACATGATTGATGGACTGCACTGAGTGCAACTGCATCACCTCTACAAGCAGGCAGCTACTAACTGTATGGAGGGACAAGCAAACAGTTGTGTACCACTGAATTAAGTAACATCCATGTTTGTTCTGCAGAACATCACCTTACAAAACAGCCCCAATCTCTGTAGGAATAAACACAACTACTTATTTCCTTTAGCTGTAGGGCAGCCTCAGTCCCAGTTGGATTTGTTTCCAGCTCAGCTAGCTCAGGCTGCTCCGCATCCACTTTTCAGAGCAGTCCTGCAGATACTACAAAGGCTGGAGGAGAGCGTAACTGAGGAAGGAGGCTGACACTGTGCCTGCCTCTGTCTTTTAAGCTGACCTCCAGGAACAGCCCCTTGCCTAGACCAGCGGCTGTTCTGCAAAGACAAGGGATGCAGCTCACTGGAGCAGAGTTCACCCTTATTTTGGAAGAGTCATCTTTCAAAACAAGACGCTGCTGTCACATGAGGCTGTCCAGCAAGCCATGAAAGGCCAGTTCACCTTGGCGGGGAAGGCACAAACATGCTACATGGCCAAAGCACTACTGAAGTTTCAGTTTGATTGCAAAGCCTAAAACACCCCCGGCTCGTTGACAGCCCTGGCCAGGTCACTCCTTCCACCCTTTCAGTACACTGTTGATTAAACAGAATTTACTGCACGTGCATTTGATTAATCACCTATTCTAGTCCCTCACTCCCTTTCGGACGTGGAGAAACACCGCTCCTTACCTGGGAGCTCTCCTGCCTTGCCCAAGACCGTGTCTGTGCCATGTTGTAAGGCAGGGCCAGCGCTACTCACCTGACGTTGTCATCTTCCATTTCCTCATAGCGTAAGCTTTCCCCTTCGTCTCCCCCTTCTGAGCTCTCCACAAGGGACGGCATTGCTGGTCTGTGGTGGGGATTAGGCACTCTGAAAGGCAAAGTTAGAGCGGGATGTTAGAGGGAAGCTGCCTCAACGAAAGGGATGGGTAGGAAGCACCAAGCAGCCTAGCAGGGAGTCCTGCAGCTGCACCACACACAAGGCAGCAAGAAGCAGCCACCAGCCCTTTTCACTGCACACCAGGACACGTTCAAGAGAACAGCCTTGCTCGTTCAGTTCAGCTCCTCCAAACCTCATCACTAACCCCCAGCCAACCCCAAGATCTCCACGTTAGCAACCTGTATTGAATTTGGGAACAAGCCGCTTTCCACTGCTGCTACCAAACAGCTCATCCAAAGCTGGAGTTGGAGTCTGTCCCAAAGCAGGGGCAGACCCCACTGCTCTGCCCTCCCCAGGCTGTTCTCCACAAAGCATCAGAGCAGCTACTATTGAGCACAGTGAGCTGCAGTGTTCCTGCTACCACTCAGACACTCCTCTCCCACCAAACAGGGTTTACTCCAAACCCCAGAAGCAACTGCAATTTCCCCCCCTCTTTTGCAAAAGAAAAAGCCTCTGCAGAGGTAGCATGCTGCACAAGAAGCACCCAGAAACAGCAGCAGGTGTCTACCTGGCTTAGCCCAGCCGAACACCCTGGCTATGCCACAAATCCAGCCACCTCATTTCGAAAATGGAGCTGTAATCAGTGCTGTGCTGATTACACCACCGAGTTCCAGGCAGCCTTGCCAGATGAGCCAGGCACTAAGCTCCCTGCTGGCTCTCCATGAAGCCCTTGCTGCTCGGAGGGACCCCTCCTGCTCTCCCAGCCTGGCTCCCACCTCCCTGCGCAGGCTGCACCCATGGGCTCACCACTCAGCCTGTGTCTGGAGGCCAGGGAAAGAGATGAGATCGACAGCTGCAGGCACACCAAGCAAGTCTGCACAGAGCCAGAACAGGGAGATCACCTGGTGGCTCCAAGCTTGCAAAACTAACACAAAGAGTGCTAGTTATAAATTAACTGCCCCAGCTTCCAGCCCTCGGGTTACAGCTACTCTCACGGCCCTGCAGAGCAGCAGGAGCTGGGTCTGAGCTCATCCCCAGGTGTGGAGGAGCAGGGCCCTGCCCCAGCTCGGGGACACAGCACCAGGGCAAAGCTTTTACCCATGCTGGGGCACTCCTTGCACTCACTGCCACAGGGCCTGCCCTGGGTGGGAGCACAGAGCAGCGTCCAACGGGTCCAAACCAGGCTGCTTCGGGACAGCAGCCAGCCCCACGCGGCAGCGAGAGCCTCGGAGGTGTTCTGAGCACAGCCACGGGGACACGAGGGGATGCCTGCAGTGCTGCAGGTTGCCGCAGGCTCAGATCGAAGCCTGCCACGGGCACGAGTGGGACCAGGCTGCCTGCACAGCAAGCCAGCCAGCTCACTGCCAACAGAGGGGGAGCTCTTTATGGCAGCCTGGCTTTCTGCTCAGCTGCCTTCAGGCCTGGCACTGCCCGAGAAATGCAGATTCCAAACCTAAGCCAGAGGAACTGGTTCTGATTTGTCTCATCCCTCCCAGGAGCTGCAGCCCCGAGGCAGGGTGTGCTGTGCTGCTTTCCCAGCCCCGGATGCAAAGCAGCAGGCACCAGGAGCCACGAAGGGCGCTCCAGCACTGCTCATCCCTTGTTGGAGGTACAAAGGCAGAAGGTGACCCCAACCCGAAGGAACACACAGACCAAACTCCAGAAATTCGGGGGCAGCAGTGGTGAGAGGCTCCCAGTGGGCAGACATACACAGCACGGCTCCTGAGCTCAGCTCTGACCAAGGCAAGCTCCATGCCCCTGAGCACACTTTGGTAGCACTTGCCGACACCAGCGTTTTGCTCGCCAGGCTACACAGAGAGCACCTGAGGGGGCTCAGAGGCACTCACCCCGAGATGTGACCAGCGTTGCAGAAGCACAACCGCTCAGCAGGGTGAGCTGTTGTTCAGGTCGCACTGCCCCCCTCAGAAGGTGTTAGCACACAAGAAGTCATTTAAGGACCTTGGCACCCTCACGTGCCGTTATTGTTAAAGCTCGGTTTGATGTGCTCACCTCCACAGCAAAACATCCATCAGGGACACCAGGCCCTTCAGCACGAGGTGAGGACAGCACACGTCCAGGAAAATAAGGAAGCTTCGATCTTGCTGATACAGGCTCTAGCACAGACAGCTCCCTGATGAGCCACAAACTCAAGAGACAAGTCAGCACCAATCAAAACCCCGTCCTCTTCCATATTAGGATCCTGAAACTTGGAGGTGGGGAAAAATCAAAGCTTTATAACCCACCTCACCACAGACCGCTGTTTTTAGTCAAAAAACAAGCAGCTGAAATCTGATGACATGGTCACTGGTCAGAGCACTGGCTTCTTGGGCCATCCCTCTCCTTCAAAGGAGGCAGTGTCCTACATGCTGAGAGGGAGGTTTGAGGAGCTGCCTGCCTCCACTTTGGAGGCCAGAACACAGCTTTGTTTGCTGGGAGCAGCTCTGTGCTCATCCAGCCCCTGGCTGATGTTCAGGGTAAACACATACCTCCCCAGCACCCTGCTTGGGAGGAGTCCAACGGCCACGAGACCTGAGGGAGCGGGGCAGGAGAAGTGGAAAGAAGTTTTGGTATGGGACAATTCACCACTCCAAGCATTTATTTTCCAATAACAGCACTAAAGCTCTCCTAGAAAATGTCCCCATCTCATCTAGCCAGCACTTGCTTTTCCCCTACAGACACCTGCACAGCGAGCTTCACACCCGAGGTGTGCAGCCGTTGTTCTCAGCGTAGGACAATGCCTAACCCAGGGCTGACCCTGCCCTTTGAAGGAAGTCAAGGGACAGCACTGCAGTAGGGAACTGAGACTGGAAGCCCTGGCTTTGCTCAGGCACTCTCAGAAGCTCAATAATTCACAGAACACCCACTCAGTGCAGAGTTCACAGTTGCTGTTCAACTAGCACGCGACTTGAAGGTGCTTCCCCAAATGCACACAGCTTGCATTGAGGATCAGCACAGCACGGCTGGACATACCCAAGCGTCTCAAAGGTGAGACAAACCTCACAACTCCAGGCCTAGCAGCTGGAAGCCATCACCAAGGTAACCTGGTAACATGGGAAGAGCTTCTCACCTCCTTCTCCCTCTGGGGAGGTATTCAGCTGGTGGAAATGGAGACCCACAGCAGAAGTCACCGCGTTCCCCTGACCCCACACAGCCAGCACCTCAAGCCCCAGGCGCTCCCAGCGGTGCCCAAGCACACGCGGCTTCTGCCCCCCTCCAGCTGCAGTCACCTCAGCGAGTTCATCGTGGAGGGAAGCTCCCGGTGACCGGCAGCGCTCCACCTTCTCGTGTGGGCCAGGCAGGGGGCGGCAGGGCACAGCGGGACAAGCACCGGGGTACCGAGGAGCCCTGGGGGCACACAGCTGGCCGTGCCGGGACCCCCAGCAGGCCGGCACCGGGCCGTTACGGCCCCACACGGACGGGCGCCGGGAGACCGGAGCACGGCGGCCTCGAGGCCTCGGTGCTCCCAGCCCCGCTGCGGGCCGGCCCCGGGACGTGACGGGATCCCGGCAGGGCCGAGCCCGAGCGCCTCGGCCTGGTGTCAGCGGGCCCCGGGCCCAGCAGCGGCGGCGAGTCCCGGCCGCGCCCCCCCCCCACTCCAGGCCCCGCCGTTACCTCAGGGGCGGCCCCGGCCCCACCGCGTTGCCATGGGGACGGCTCCGCGCACGCGCACCACTCACCGCCCTCCGCCGCCGCCGCCGCTCTCGCGCTGCCCCGCGGCGCTGACGCGAGGCGCGGCCCGGCCGCCCGGCATTTATCCGCGGGGTGGCGGCGGCGCGGCCAATCAGCGGCCTCGGAGGGCGCGCGCGGGGCCGCTGATTGGAGGAAACGCCAGGCTCTCGGCCCGCCCCCGCCGTGGCCGCCTCAGCGGGATGCGCAGGCGCAGTGAGGGGGGGGGGGGCTCCTGAGGGGCGGCCGTGAGGGAGGCGGGGCGGCGGCTGAGGGGAGGTTTGGCTTTATTGGTGAAATCTGCACCCGCGGGGACGTACAGCGTCCAAACGCGCCTCTCAGGGGGAACAGCCAGCCCCCAGCACCGTCAGGGGGCTCCAGAGGCCCGCAGGGGCTGGGGGACAGCAGCCAGAGGGTTGGGTGGTGTTTGGGGGCTCTCCCATGCCCCGCTTACCGCCCCTCTGAATTCTCCAAACCTGCCCGGAGAACAGGCCGGGTGTTGCCCTTCCTCAAACACACCACGGAGGCATCCCCACGCTGTTCCTCCTCTCTGTCTCTCCCCTCTCATCCCTCCAACCACCACCTCCTCCCCTCACATCACACCTCCAGTTCAGCTCTTTGCACTCCGCTTTCTTCCACCTCTGCTTCTTAGGATCTGAAGACTCTCCTTCCCGTCCTCCTAAAAACAAATCGCTTTCACTCAATCAACAGAGCGAAGGGAGAGCGACACCAGGCTTTTCTCCCCGGGGCTGTCCCAGGGCACCAGAGCTAACCTGCCCTCAGCCCTCCTGTGTCTCCCCGGCCCTGTGGATGTGCTGGTGCCGCAGGAGCGCGGAGCTGACGGTGAAGCCCTTCCCGCAGTCAGCACAGGCGTAGGGCCGCTCCCCGGTGTGGGTGCGCCGGTGCTGGGTGAGGTGGGCGCTCTGCCGAAAGCTGTCCCCGCAGTCCGCGCAGGCGTAGGGCCTCTCTCCTGTGTGCACCCTGCGGTGGCGGAGCAGGGCCGACCTCCACAAGAAGCTCTTCCCGCACTCGGTGCACTCGAAGGGGCGCTCCCCGGTGTGGAAGCGGCGGTGCTGGATGAGGTGGGAGCTCACCGTGAAGCTCTTCCCGCACTCGGTGCACCCGTAGGGGCGCTCGCCCAGGTGGAACCGCCGGTGCTGGATGAGGGCAGAACTCACCGTGAAGCTCTTCCCGCAATCTGCGCACTCATAGGGTTTCTCCCCGGTGTGGACGCGCTGGTGCTTCATCAGCTCGGAGCTCTGGCTGAAGCTCTTCCCGCACTCTGCACACTCGTAGGGTTTCTCCCCAGTGTGGACCCGCTGGTGTCGCGTCAGGGCTGAGCTCACGCTGAAGCTCTTCCCGCAGTCACTGCACTCGTAGGGTTTCTCCCCGGTGTGCACTCGCTGGTGCTGGACGAGCTGCGAGTTCCCAGAGAAGCTCTTCCCGCACTCGGCACACTTGTAGGGCTTCTCCCCGGTGTGAGTGATCTGGTGGCGGATCAGCTTGGAGCTCATGCTGAAGCTCTTCCCGCACTCGGTGCACTCGTAGGGCCTCTCCCCGGTGTGGACCCGCTGGTGCTGGATGAGGTGCGATCGCTGCCGAAAGCTCTCCCCGCAGTCGGAGCAGGTGAAGGGTTTCTCTCCAGTGTGGATTCTCCGATGCTGGACAAGGTTGGAGCTCACCCTGAAGCTCTTCCCACAATCCCCACATATTGTCAGTCTCCCCACAGTGGGGTTTCTCTGCTGGATGATGTCTGGCAGCCTCCTGAAACTTTTTCCACGCAGCGTCACTCGACTTTGACTCCTCCCCAGGGGAGGTCTCTGAACCCTTTCTGGCCTGTGGGGGGGAACTGGGTCATGTGCAATACTCCGGGAACTCTTCTCCTTTGATAGTCCTGGCAGTAAGCCCTCGGGCTTCCCTGGCCCAGGAATGCCCTGGTGGGGATTCTCCTCTTTCTTGCTCGCAATCCTGTCCTCAGCTGCAAGAAAATGAGAATCAAGAAGAGTCACAGGCAAGAAAGGAAGCTTTGGACAGGGGAAAGCAAAAGGGGACAAATTCTAAAAATTCAGCAGATTGACTCGAAGGTTCAAAATTTCTGGTATTTCCCTCCAACCTACTGGGTGGATTTTGCAGTGCTCACAGAACAAACCCTGAAAATAGCCCTGCATACTCCGCAGGAACACAACTCTACTGAAATTATATGCACATCGCAGGTAAAAGTTTAGTGCTCAAATGGAAGAAGATTGCTGCTATTCTGGGATACTGTAACTGAAAATGCTATTAAAAGTTGAACCGGATTCAGAGAAGGGTCATAAAGAACTACCTTGTTCAGCAGAATGTCACTTTCATTACAAAGGATGCTATCTCTGCTCTTACTTGTGCTGCTGGTAATTGCAGAGAGCAAATGCACAAAGAAAACATTGGCCCTAAGGCATGAAACATGCCCATCTCCTGGAGCATGGCTGATGCCAATCTTACAGCAGCAGTAAAGTAACTTTCTGTTTCCAGCAGCGCAGAACAAATCCCCTGTCAAAGCCACCGCCGGCAGAACACAGTGAGCGCACTGAAGGTCCAGCACAGCTGATTCCAGATTATGAACGGAGAAAATCTGACAGACATGAAAGACAAAGGTAGTGCGAGTCAGTGGAACTAACGCTAGCTGAAGGTACGAACGCCTCCTGGCACACAGGCAAAAACCAGCCCTTGTGCTCATGCTGTCTTGCAGAAGTGTTAACGGTACCAATCCATGCTACGCAGACACAGGTCACTTGAAAGCTGTTCAAGGACAAGGTGCTTGTACAGATTTCTAGGGCATTCACAGAGAGCAGTGACTCCTTCCACTGCTGAAATCTGGTTTGAGGAGCACCTTAACAGGTTCCAAAGCCTGTAACCCCAACTGTGCTGTGGGAATTGCTGACGGTGGAGGAACAGCTCCTAGCAGGCCTCTACACTCAATTGGCAAGCCAGGAGCAGTGAGCACGCACCCTTCTGCTGGCAGGGAAGGGGAAATGGACATCGGAGGGAAGTATGTGGGATATAGAAATGGCAACACCTCTCTCTGAAGAGAGGTGTCACATCCAAATTTAAGACAGGTTCATCAGGCAAACAGATTTCCATGGCATCTCTTTACATGGACTTCCAGAGATAAAGGCTGTCTTGCTGTTGAGTATATGTACACCCAAAACGTGGAGTTGGCTGAAGCCTAAAGCCACAGACACGGAGACCTCTGGATTTTTTTCTCCCCCAAAGTGACACAGATTTGACTGCTACCTTCTGATTCTGTGAAAACTCTTGTGAAACAAGCTGGTAACAAACTGTTCCTGTGGGATACATGTACAAACCACAGGCGCTTCCTGTGGTCTGGTAGAGCTGCGATAAAGAACTGCATGCCTTGGAAGACAAGAGTCACTACTGAACCCTAAGTATGCAATAAAGGAAGGACTTTGAGCCTACAATTTCTAATCAGACCAATACATACACACATTTAATCTTCCTCTTTGTAGTCAGTGTAAGAAAGCATCGCAATATGATTTCACAGCAAACTCCTGAGATACCTTTCATGGCAATTTGGCATGGTAGTTAGTCCAGTTTTTCCCTCAAAGTTTTCATTAAAATCACCCTTTGAGAGAAACAGGAACTGGAATTTTGCTCTTCACCATGAAGGTATTTCCATTTGCCTGCAGTTCCGTCCATCCAGGCCTGGAGGAAAAGTGTAAGATGATGCCCAAATACAGGTTAAGATGACATTTCTGGCAGACCAGCATGAAGCTCTTGACCTGTACATCAGACTTACCGAGTAGATGATGGAGCTAGTGAAGTTGCTGTGCTGCTGTTGTGGCAAAGAGAGATGTTCTTCATCTACCCTAAATTTGGTACTTACACAGAATTTTGTTTCTTTATGTAGAACTTGAAGAAGTCTTCAAAGCACAAAAGAATCAAGTCTTTTATGGTGTTCTGTACTTTTTGGGGAAATTCAGAAATTTTAAGCTTCATATTACATTGTTTACTGCCATGGTTCCAGCTCTCCGCTATGAAACTTTTACAACCATTTTTGTTACTTCTGACCTACCAGAAATCTTAACTGGTATCCAGGAAAAGTTGTCTGTAAAGGGTTTAATTGAAATCATGGTGACTGTAACTTTCTGGAAGTATTTTAAGTGGAAGAATGGTAGAGTGTGCTGGGGAGGTGTCACCATATGCTTATTCTGTTCCCTGGCATCTACTTCTGGACAGTCCCAAAATCCCTGAGACATAGCTCTGAGTGGTACAGACCTTTGCCCCAACTCAGCAGTGCTGCTCACGTGGCCTCACAACACAGCTGGACTCTTTTAACTGTTGTACCTCACTGTCAGGACTGGAAGGTGGCTGACGTGATGCCAGAGAAAAGGCTCAAGGGGAGATGCAGGGACCAGGAAGCTCAACAGACATTCCAAGCAAATGAACAGAAACTGGAATATAAGAATTACTGACAGATGATCAAAGAGGGCATACTGGGGAAGAGCTGGCATGGCCTTTGGAAAAAGTAGTCTCATCTCACAAACCACTTGGAGTTCTTCAGAGATAACACCAGTGTTAACAAAAGGGAGATCAGGCATCCAAAAACATTCCTGAATGACATTTTTCCTTCACCATAACTGATGAAGAAACTAAATTGCCATGGAAAAAGTGACCCAAAAGAAGGTACTAATGGAGCAAAGGGGGAAATGGAGACTTCTGCTGATGTGTCTGTGTTATCCAGGGTTAAGGAAACAAAGGATGACCGTAAAGATCAGCTGTGGCAGAGCCTTGTGATAGTGACCAATTAGGTGGCAGGGGACATTCACTGCAGGTAAACAAAGAACTGCAGGGGAGGAAAGCATCTATATCTTGCATTTATACGAGGATGAGCCTAGAGTGTTCTTGGTATCATTCAGGAACAGCATCTTGACACTAGAACACATTGATGAAAAACACACCTGCAGGGCACGCAAAACAGCTCACCAAACATTAGCAACTGTTGGGAAAAGAATAGAGGGAAAAATAAGAGTGTCATTCTTCCCTGCTTCTCTGAATCCACAGTAAGTCCACATCCTGATTACATGCGAGGGGTCGGATGGATCCCCCATCTTACAGAAGCTCTAATAGCACTGAGAAAAATACATTGGAAAATGAACAATCAAAGGCGTGGAACAGCTTCTGGACTGGAGATGACTCATCTGTCCGTTCTGCTTGCAAAAGCTACAGCTGATAGGGGATATAACAGACGTCTGTAAAAGCACAAGTGGCCTGTGGAGTGGGTAGGGATGCATTCTGCACCATGTGCTCTCAAAGAAGAGTTTCTGGCATCAAACAAACTACTAGAAGGCGGCTTCAAAGCAACCCAAAGGAGGCAGCTAACGAAGCTGTGCAATTCCTTCCTGTAAGCTGTCATGGATGCTAAAAACGCAAATAAATTCAGCAGGCAAGAACATATGAAGATACCAAGACGTCTCACTCAGCAGCTTGTGAAGGCACAGCAGACGCGCTGCCTGCTCTCGCCTGTGCCCGCTGACAGCCGTTGTTGGGGCACCCAACGCTGGACGGCCCCGGTGTGACCCGGTACCTCTGCTGCACGTTCCGGCAGGCCCCGGGGGTGCCGGAGCAATTCCCCCGGCGGCAGGCTCAGAGCCGGCCGCAGCGGCCCCTTACCTGCACGGCTCGGAGCTGCCTTCCCCTGGGCCCGCAGCTCGGCCTCCCGGCCCGTCTGGGAGATCATGGCCGGCTCCGCTCCGGGGGGCCTGCTGGGGGAGAAAAGGGAGCCGTGAGCCAGCCTCTGCCTGCCAGCGGGGCGCTCCGACGGGTAAGGGGGCACCGCAACCCCCCCCAAAAAGCCCCCCCAGGGCAGCCCCCTCAGCCCCCCCTCAGCTCCCCTCAGCCCCGCACCGCGGCCCCGGCCCCCCGCGGCCGCTGTGGCTGTCACGTGATGGCGGCGGCCAATGGCGGGCGGCGCCTTCGCCTCTGAGGGAGGCGGAAAATGGCGGGCGGCCGCCGGCTCCCCCGGCTTCTAACAATGCCTTTTATAAGATATTAAAATAAAAACAAAAACTTCAGGTATTGACCAATGAGGAACCTATTTCTGTTCATCGCTTAAATAGCATGGATACCCGCCTCAGTCAGAAGCACTGCTAATGTATGGGATTGCCCAGAAAGCTCAAATGAGATAAAATTAATATGTTACAGAGAGCTTCACCCTGCTGATGTGCCCCAGTGGGGCATGGCCAGGCCTCCCCCAGCACCCTGTGGGCAGGGCACAGTGGGGCTGCATGGATGATCCACCACAGCCCCCAGGAAGCCACCCAGCCTGGAGCGAAAGCTCCTGGCAAACACAAAAACCTGCTCTGCTCCTCAAAGTCTGACCTGAGCTCACTGGTATGAAGTGTCAGGCATAGGAGATGCTCAGTCTAGCACAACTGCTCCAGAGGGGCCAACCAGCTGCAGAAACAACAAAGAAGCCAAACGAATGACTGCAAGCTGATGGCAGGTCTCTGGCTGCCAGAAAGCAAGCGTGCAGCCCTGGGGAGATGGAAAAGATGCACTCTGTGTCAGCTCTGCTATTTTTGTGAGACACTGACAGGCTACGGACACACAAGCAAGCTCCATCTTCGTTCTTGCCCATCTCCAGAAGGGGCTAAGACATTGGCAAGTCAGATTTTTACCTCTCTGACCAGCATTTCCCCAGAAGTCCAATGTGCTTTACCTGCACAGGGGTCACTTGGTAACTCCTCTTCAGAGCCCTTGAGATTGGTGACCAGCTGCCCATCCTCTTGTTCCATGAAAGAAACAATACCTGACTTGGCAATGGGTATCCTCTCCTTAGGAGAGGAGAAATGAGTTACTTGCTCCAAAGATAACTCTGTAACGCTAAGCACTGCCACCTGTTTGCAGAGGGAATGCATCACAGGGGAAATCCCTGCCTTGGAAGATACATCCCTGGGGAACTGTCCTTGCCCACAGTAGAAAATTGAGACAAATCACATGTGATAGGTGGGTGGGAAGGAGACATGTGCAAATGGCTTGGCTTTGGTCTCTTCCAACCTCCAGACTGGCAGAGATGAGTGTCTGCCAGAAAATGGAGGCAGGTGCTACAATGCAGTGGCTGGGCTGGGCTCCAGGGACCCAAGGAGCTGACCCACAGGTAGCTAACAGCTATTCTGCCAAAACACTTGCTAAGTGTGAAGGCAATGCTTCTCACATCTGATTGCAATCGCTTTGGCATGGCTGAGACACATCTGGTTTCCAGCTTTCCTCACCTCAGAGTTTGAAGAGTGCCAGAAGCCAGCAGGGCTCTCCCAGGACACCCAGCCCACACATCTCCACAGAACAAAGCTGTGCTGTTTTCCTCCAGCCAAGGACAACCTCTTTCAATGAAAGGAAAAGGTGTGCAAGTCAAACTTCCATCACAGCATCCCCAGTCCTACAGACGGCCTCTGTTTTAAACCCTCCTGGACTTAGATTTCACCTCCTCCTGGCTCCAGCAATGTGTGCACCAACAATGGTGTGCACACAGGGAAAAATCACTCCCACTGGGAGACATTAGCTGCAGCAGAAGCTGTTTGAGGTATGTTGCTCATATGCCTCTGGTTCTCTGTCTCCATTTCTCTGGAGCTTGTGCTCACTGTGATTTTGTGCCACAAGGCGTGAGAAGCAGGCAGCGAGTCCAAGGAGGTGCAGGGCTCCTGTATGCTGCACTTGGGACAAAACACATCCACACTGTTTGCACACCCCACATGGAGTACATATGGCTGACAAACCCAAGCTCCGAGTACTGCACACAGCTCCCTGCCCAGCAGCTGACAAGACAGATGCTTCAGAGAAAGCAAAGAAAGAACACAACACACTTGAGTAAGTAATACCAGCACAGAGCAGGGCGCTAAGGTGAAATCCTTCCTTCCTCCTCCTGGGCTCATGGTGCTGGGGTGACTCTGCCATCCAGCCTGTGCTGAAGGGACATTAAGGGGACTTCTCACTCTAGCCTCCCATAAACGTCAGAGCATGGAAGCTTGTGAGACTCCCAGCAGGTGCTGCTGGAGCTGCAGGCACTGGGTGCTGCAGGAGATCGCTGGCTTCAGGCCGAGGCTGCCTGGGCAGGAGGCAGCGCCAGCAGCGCTGGCTTTGGGCAGAGCACATCACTGTCTGTCCTCTCACGTCACAAGCAGCCGCCACATGAACAGGATGGCCAGTCACTTGACACTGAACAAGGGACTTCACTGCCCAGAAAAGCAGTCTGTTTGCCTCTCACGGCACAAGGAGAGAGCCCTGGCATATGGCTGGGCTCCAGTGAAAGAGCACAAAACCAAGGACGATTTTAGCCAGCTTAATGCCTGTCATTCCCTTTGTGCTGCCGTTTCTAAAACTGGATGTTGTTATTTAGCCCTTCCAAGTCTTCCCTGTAACCTCAGTAGCTCTACAATGTGAGACGAACATTTTGTGTTCATAAAACTGGGAGACTGGCAGGAAAATGAGTCACACTGCCAAGTCTGGGAGCTGTCTCTGGGGTTGCCAGCAGACCCAAATATGCTGCAGCCCCTTCCAGCCCAGGATGTCCTATGGGCTGCTGGTACTTCCAAAGGCCATTCCTCTCTCCTCTTGGCTTCACTTGCTCAATCCCCTTCAAGTGCCTGTCTATCGGCTATGCCACTGTGCCAAACATGACCATCTTTTACCCTTCTCTGCACCAACACCCAGGAAAGTAAATGGTATAAAAGAAAGAGCATTTCTGGGAAGGTTTCTGTCAGGTGAACAGCAAACACCCACCTTGGGCTGAAACACAGACACCTTGTTGCAGAATTGCAATGAAGACAAACAAACGTTGAGACATGACAATAACCAACTCTTTCCGAGAAGAAAGCACCAGAGGGCAGCAAAGCAGAGCCCTGGCAATTTGTACTTGGGCTCAGTGTCCTGCTGGCAGACCAGGACCTACCAGGTGTGCTGCATCAGGTAACTGGACTGTCCTAGGTCACAAGAGTGGCGATGTGGCCTTCGCTGTGGTATAGTGCAATGGGAAAGGGGGAAGTGGGCTTGTGCTGAGCTTAGGCAAGGAGTGAGTGAATGTCCCATACTGAGGTGAACGTATGCCCCAGTTTAAGCTTACTTAAAGATGACTGTCTGGGCACTAGAGCAGCTGGCCAGCCAGTGGCAAGAGACCTGGGCAGAGAAACACTGCACATACCTCTGAAACCTTGTTCTGGGGACAGCAGCTGAATCACAGAGACATCTTTGCTGAAGGCTGTGTCGTCTCTCCCAGGCACTCTGGTGTTTCATTAAACAACAAGCAGCTTATATGCAATGCCTCTGAAAGAAATGTTATACAGGAATGATTTAAAGCATTAGCAAAAAGCAAATGAGTACATTTGAAACGTATTTCCCAAACAGATCTTGTCTTCTAAAAGAACTGCAGGAAGGATTGCTCTCATATTTATCCCCATGAAATCTAAACGCTAGCACTATAAACATAATATTTGTAGTCTGTTGGCCCAGTACTAAGGGAAAACAAAGCAGTCACTACTCTATGCTTTATAGTACTCTTGTGTTTTGTGGCTAAATTGGCTCCTGCATAGGTCTTGGCCATGGTGATGGATTATATCCACTGAAGAAACATCATTAACAGACAGGGTGACTTTAGAGTAAGAGGACAGACCTGTGTCTGTATAAGGCAACAGCGCTCTTATCATGTGCAAGGTTATTACAAACACATCTGCCGCACAGCTTTTCAGAATAAACCTTTTGAGACTATTTTTTTAGGCAGGAAATGTGGCAATAAACAAAACAACACAGCTACAAAACAGTATCCATAAATCAATGACACACATCTTCTGACTGCCAAAGTGAATTTAGAAGCAGTGTTTTCCAAGACTGACATTCAGAGTTCACATGGCACATCTTGGTAAGACAGAAGGTTTCAGCAACACAGTAATGTATCTGCTCCTTTTTTAACTTAAAAAACAATGAAAACCTTAATTGAAAAGGTGTTTTTTTTCCTGCAGTCTTGGAAATGTTAAAACAAATAGAAGTATCAATATATTTTTTTAGATGCCACTACACAATCGGAAATAAAAAAATGATGACAATGGATTTTCCAAGGCAGAATATGAGCCTACATCGAGAAGGCAAAAAAAACACAGAACCCCATACAAATCAAATGGGCAACATATGATCATTGGCAGATGGCAACGCCAATGTTAGCTTGGGGAGGCACTCTTTGCTTACGGATTAATGGAGCAGGAGAATGAATAATTGCTTTCAGAAAATGTGCAGCAAAATGTCAGATATGTCCTTGCGTTCTTAAAGGCTGTAAAAGATTTTAAATCCTTTATCTGTCATCTGAGAAAAAATTTAGAATTACAAGAGACATTTTGTCAGCTTCATAAACGAGAAAGCATCGTAGGTTATGTCCAAACCCTGACAGTACAGATGTGATATTTAAAATTATCTTTTTACATTAGACAAAGACTGCCCAGTTGCAAGTTTTATGGATGACAAAAACGAGAGGATGGAGACCCTTTCAGTGACTAAAATTCAGATTTTTTTCACAGCATGCTAAACAGTATTTCATGACAAAATGCTCTTATACTTGAACAATTGTAATTTATATGCACCAAAATGTGACCCTGCCTTTACCAAAGGTTAAGATGTAACAAAGAATTGATTAAAAAAATCTTTGATCATAAATGTAAGTCTTACTTTAAAAGCAGAGCAGAAAAGCTTATTTATTTTCCCATATTAGGGCTGACAAGTATGGCTGAAGCTTTTTCTCAGTACGAAGTGTGTGCTTGAGAGAAACACATGGTACGCGGAGGGAAACATTTCCTGCAATGCCACTTAAAGGCAAACCTTGGCCATTTAACGAAGCTGTCTCATAGCAGCTCTTGCACAAGAAGGTGGGGGGGAGAAGTGATGTGATTGTCAGGGAAGAAAACTACCCGAAGATCCTGAAAATCCACCAGACATGACAGAAGGTTTCGCTAGGAAGTCCCCACACCATTCCACATGCTGCAGAGACACTTGAGGGAGGAGGTTCATAAGCCCTTGGTCATGACCGAGTTACCTGCTCCCCCTTCAGCAGCAGCCCTCCCTCCAAGGCCAGAGCAGACCCTTCCTCGCAGCCGTCCTGGCAGACTCCAGCTCCTTCCCCTGCCCTCCCTGTACCTCCCTTACCTTTGGGCTGCGTGGCCCTGAAGAACGGGGCAGCTCCTCTCTCTCCAGGTCACCAATGTGGCTCCAGGTGGCTCATCAGCCACTGCCTCTCCCATTCCACCTCTCTTTGCTGCAGGGCACCCGCCACAACTCCTCTTCCTCCAGGTTTCTGCTCAGTTCCTGGCAGTACAGCTGCAGACTGAGGAGCTCCTCCTGCTCTCAACCAGACCCAGCATTGCTGCCTAGAATGACCCGGCCCCCAAATCTCTCATAAGACATTACTTATGGCTTAGCATTGTTGACTTACAAATTGTTTATTGTATATAAATCAAATAAACCCAGGGCTGTACTGTATCAAATAATAATAATAATTAAAAAAATATGTTTCAAATATATAAATACATCTAGAAATCAGGCTTTTTTTTTTTTTGAAGCGTTGTGACTCTTTGCAGACTCAGAACTGCCAATCCACAAAAAAGTCAGATAATGTTGTAAAAGTCAATAAATACAAGATGGCAATTTAGGGTCTAAGACTTCTCCAGGTGTCCCAGACAGTTTACAACCAAAGATCAGTCCAGTTTGAAAATGAGACAGATCAAGGAAATTTAGATCAGGTTATGAGAAGTGCTTAGGAAACCCACTGGCCACTACAATACTGTCTTTTTGAAAACATCTCTGTCAAGGGCATAGTCAACTACAATACCAAGGTAAAACAATGCTTTGAAAACAGAGCAGATGATATCGTTAGCACAGATCCCAGCATAAGAGTGAACATACACAGCTGAACGTTCAACAGTTTTCACATGACATCTGGTGTCAGAGGGCACTTTGGGGAGCCATCACAAACAGACTAGAAAAACACCTCCACTGTTCTGCAGCCACTTCTGGAACACGGATTTATGAATTTTACCAGAGACCACAAACTGAATCAAGGACAGAAGAGAGGCACACAATGCTATTCCCTGCCTTAACAATCAGCAGGAAAATTATATGGTGAAAAAAAGAAGACTGAAGTCACTGGGGTCTTAATACTCAAGTGCTTTACACAGAGGAAAAGGGACTGGCTGGGATGAGTTATTGTACTTTATTGTACTCAGTACTGGAACTTGAAGGGTGAAGTAGGTCACAGCCCAAGGCCAGGGCAAAGGCCTTGGCAAGAGTCACTGGAGGAAGCACCTGCTTCCAGAAGCACCATGAAGAAGAAAAGTTGGGGACCTAAAACCTACTAGAAAAATTGAAAGACAAGAAAATGCACAGGAGGAAAATCGTGGGATAGAAAGAGGCTCCTCAAAGAGGAGTTTGTGCAACTCGAGGAAGGTTGGGAAGAAAAGCTCAGCTCAGATCCATTCTGCAGCATGTCATCTGGGCAGCAGGCCACAAGGAGGAGCAGTGCACCCACTGATCACACCACCGCTGACAGCGCCAGCCTGCAATAGGGTTTCCACCTTAGGAAGAAGGCCTCCATGTACAGAATTTTCAGGATGGAGGAGTGGGCTCCGTTCAGTATCGTTTCCTCCGTCTTTTGTTCCCCTTTCCTTTCTGTTCTTTCTCCTTCCGTGCTCCAGCTGTGGTAAAGGTGATGCAGTGAGCATCCAGAAAGTCCAGCAGCTTTGCCTTGGCAATCTTAATGCCATTCAGTTTCAGCTCTGCATGCAGCACAGCCAGCTCAATCGGCTCATAGAAGAGAATCCTGCGGTACAGGGCTGGGTTTGAACGGATGTAGCACCTTACTGCCTCCAGCTTTTCTTCTTCCCGAGCTGCTGCCTGAGATGCTGGAACCTCTTCTTCTTCTTCTTCTTCAGATGCAAATGCACAGGCCTCAAATTCTTTCGCAAAAGAGCTGAAATCAAGATCAAATAGACCAGAAATCAAGGAAAGAACATCAAGGACAGGCCCAGAGCTCCCCAAGTACCTGGTGGCCAGCCCTTGAGACTACCTTCTGCAGGACCACAGACCCACACCAGCACCCACAACGTGAGTGAAGAAGAACACGACGTGTTCTGCAAGCTCCCCCCTCCCAGCCACACCAGCTCTGGTCCTGCTCAGCCAGCCCCAAAGCTGTCTGGCATTCCTGGCTCCTGATCCACAGCACCCACTGCGGCCATTCTGTGGCAGCCTGTGCTGAGTCGTGCTGTGCTCTCCTCTCCCTGCCCTAGCTGCAGTCTCTCAGCCAGTGCTTTGAGTGCTCCTTGCTGTAACTTGCAGAGTCGTTCTGACCAGGCACGACAGATGTGGGCCTTTCCCGTGTGCCAGTCTCAGCCACAAACACTTTCAAGCCCTGAGAATAGCCCATTGGGAATGAAACTAAAAAACACAAAGTGTGTTTCTTTCATAGGACTGTGATGACCTTCAAATAACAAACCCAAGGAGGCAGCGAGGCCCCTTCAGGAACACTCACCTCTGCCATGTTCCTAGCTCATCTCTGTCCTGCACCACTGTTTTGTTTAGCATTTTGTTTCCCTACCTCTGTGAACCAAAAGAGATGTCGCTGCCATCCCCTGAAGAAGTTGTAGACTTCTGAGATGTTGACAGCATCAGGTCTTCACCATCAGCTTCCAGAGACCATCCCTCAGGAGATGCAGTTGACCTAGTCTGCTCTTTGGCTCCTCCTGGGTGACGTGTCATTTCTGGTCCCTGCTTGGGGGCTGCACAGCCTTTATCAGGGGGTCCAACAGGGTTGTCAACAGCCCTTCCCACAGGGAGCACTGAAGAAGCCGTAGCAACCTGCTTCCTTTTGCTCACAGCCCTCGGGGCTTTGGGACGCTTTCCACCTGTGGTCCGTGCTGCCTTTGACTGCCTACAGCGTTTGGCAGGGGACTTCTGCGGGGGAGGCTGGGAGGATGGGATTTCATCTTCAAAGTCAGAGTCCGCATCCCGGTGAGTGTACTGGAATATCTCCTTCAGCTTCAACACCATCTGGCGCTTTGGGAGAGCACGAACTCCAAATCTGAAAGAGAAAGGTGGGAGCTTAGGCTAAGGTAATGCTGCAGCCTCCCGCTGTCACAGCTGAGTAAGGTGCTCACACCAGGAATTCCAGTGGTTCACTACGAGAGTGTGATATGGCCTCAAAAAACAGTGACTCGAGTTTTACCAAGGCTTCCCTTTCAGTCCAGGGGCTTTCTTTCACACTACCTCTCAGCAAGTTTTTGCTCAAAGAGTAAAATGCTAACCTTTTCAATGGGTAATGCTAACCTTTTCAACTCCTTCTTCAGCTGGGGGGTCTCCATCATGGAGTAAGCTGGCATTGGTGTCACTGGAGTCCTGGGAGACTGGTTGCTCTCCTGACAGGCAGGTTCTGCAGCAGGATGAAATTACCACGATCAGACTTAGCACAGAAAGCACTTAAAATGGCTGGTAGCTTTGCCCCACCTATATCTGGTGGCAGATATTCTAATATTGCATAATAATTAAGTAGTACTACTTTTCTGCAAGCTCTTTTACTTACTACTTACCTTCATAATGGACTGAACAGTCAATGCCTTTCTTTTTCTAGACTGGGACACTTGGTTTTTACTGACTTTAAAATGGAAAACAGCTTAAATCAAGATATAAGCCAAGTCTAGAACAAGCAATTCTTGCAAGGCAGTGAAAAAAGCATGTTTACTGAATTCTGTAAAGTAGTTCTGCTCTCAGGAAGGAAATGTCATAAGACAGTTGACGAAGAAGAAACTGAGCAAGTCGAACTTTGGGGATCCTGAGTTAGACCCGGATTTAATGATATCTATTTACTGACAGTGTAAAGCACAGTCAGTCTCATAGGTCATGTTCGAAGCACCTGTTAAGCTACTCACGTAGTATGGCACAGTATTTTAATTAGATACTATGAGATCAATTATTGGTCTTAGGTGGAAGGAACCATGCAAGTGCAACACAGGTAAAATACTAATCATTTTAAGTTGAGACCAAAGAGGTTATGTCAGCTTTTCATGTACTGTCAGCATTCAAGAAGGCTGAACTCCTGCAGATCCCAGTGCAAGCTGGTGGCAAACACGGTGTGGCTCTCAGCCTGGTGTGCCCTGTGACCCCTCGCTGCACCCTGCGCTCAGGGTATCTGATGGGCGCTCAGGGGGCTGTTACAAGGGCCAGGAGCAGCAGACAGAAGGCAGCACATGTCAAGACAACTGTGCAAGAGTTTGGCAGGAAAGCATGCATGAAGCAAACCCACAGGCAGGGATGGGCACTCGCCTCCAGCTGGCCTCAATACAAGGAAACCCTCTGCAGCCTGTGCTAGCTGCATCTTGTTGCTTACCAGATACCCTCACGTAAGCACAAGCATCACTTTGTGAACGCATTAAAAGCAAAAGACTGCACAGAACACCCACTGCTACAGGGAACAAATATCCACCAGCATGCAAGCTGAAGGTTCCTTTTTGTTTTGGTTAGTTGTGCATTTTTTTTTTTTTTCCCAGATACCTGGAGTTTCTGCAACAAGTACTATCACTGTCAAAAAAACAGCTCAAATAAAACACAAGTAGGAATGCTCCAAGGATCTCTCATTTAGGTATGTTCTCCCCAACACCAGATGACTCTACCTGCTTTGTGCCTGGCCCTGGCAACTACTTCAGATTAGAAGGCCAAAAGCCCTTTCAACATATCAAGTGAACAACAGGTGGGATGACCACTTAAAATGAAAACAATTTAACGTAGTTCATTGAATCTGGTATCAATACAAGCTCTTACCAGGAGTCTTTACAGGATTTGCATCTGCTGCAGCTGGCACCCTCTGTGACAGAGGAAGCATCTCTGGAAATTCATCTTCCTCTTCTTCTCCATCCCAGTCATCCCAGATTTTGGAGTTCAGGTAACTCGGTCTACTGCCCACTGATGTACAGGCCTCAATAGGACTCTTGTCCAGACAGAAGAAAGTTGTTCTTCTGCCAGCAGGATTTCCTTGAAGAGGAGTACTGCCCTTAATTTCCTGTGCTTGTGGGCTCTCCCACTGGTCATGTGAAGAGCCAGCTTTGGGACTGCTGGAAGCTCTGGTGTTTGTACGGCCAACCTGTTTGGAGTCCTGGCTGTTACCACTGACTGGTGACAGGTACTCGACGGGCCAGCACTCACCAACAGGAACTGGGGGTTCGTAACCAAGCAAGACACTACTGCTCAAAGAAGCTATACTTATTTCCTTCTCCCCCTCACTGTCCTCTATCTCAACCACGCTGATGTTTGTTTTATCTTCCAATGACTGCTCATGGCCAGGAGGCACAGATTTGGACACAAAGGAGGTATTAGCACATTTGCTTTTCATGTTGGTGTGGCCAGGGGAGAGGAGAATGGCATCCACTGCAGAAACTGGTGGGGATTTCTCAGAAGATGATTCTGCTTCTGGGCTGCTGGAAGGCTTCCTTTCACTGATTGAGTTCTCCAGAGGCAAATGTTTGTCTGACAATGCTGGTTCAGAAACTTTTACTAAATTTCTATCTATTTCACTGTTACTGTTACCAGCTGCTAGGCTTCTTATGCTGGCTTTAGGTCCTGTATTCTCTGAAGAGTTGATACTTGTGACATGAGTCTGTGTTGAGAAATTTCTGCTTTTGGTCAGAACTGGTGTGTCTGGCACTATCCAGGAGCTGTCTGTACCTGAAGAAACTTCATGGAGCCTTTTTTCAGGGCTCACGTCTGGACTCTGCCTGCTCTCTGTACAACCATCTACTTGACTGCTGAGAGGCAATTCAGTGGACATCTTTACACCATTACTTATATGCACCTTTTCTGTAATGACACATGAGACTTGTGTTGATTTCTGCTCTGTTTCAGTGACTGATGAGTTATATTCAGGTTTTGGTATCTCAGGACCTTGTTCTACATTTGTACATTTCAGTTGCCCAGAGAGTTCCATTTCCTTCAGAGCAGAGCCTGACTCTGGTGACTTCTTGTCTTCTTGTAACTCCATTTCATCATCAGAAGATAAAACAATAACATCACACTTCTCATTCCCCTGAGCTGCAGGATCTTGAGTTCTGATAACTGGTGATGACAGCACTGGGACATTCATATGCTTGTTTAAATCAGTGTGGGGATGCTCTGCTGGAGAAATTGTGTTCTCGTTTCCTGATGCAGTATCCAGCTCATTAGCTTTCTGAAAGAGTATTTCATTAGATGGGAAGGATTTTTTCTTTTTATTTTGCTTTAATGCTGACACATGCTCTCTGGCAAGCTTTCTGTCCGATTTTGGAGACACAGGTGAAGAGCCGACAGCAGGAAAAAGGGGCACATAAGCTTTGAAAGGAGAACCATACAAAGAGTTTCTATGTGGAGAGAGGTCTTTTTGTGATTTGCTGTTCAGAAGAGAATCATTAATATCAACATGGTTTTCACAGAGAGTCTTCTCTGATTCTTTAATACTTTCATTCATCTGGGAAGGCTCTGAGTACTCTCCCTGAGTTGCAGAAAATAAGTGTTCATAATTTTCATTTACATTAGTATCATTGTGGAAGCTAGAAAATTGTTTTTCACAGTGACTTTCCCCTTCTACATCACATGAGACCTGAGATGATTCGGAATCCTTCCCATCATCACATCTCCTAACGGTCTCTCCTTCGTTAGTGGTGGCACCATGGGATGCTACATCCCACTTTTGTGGTTCACTGTGGTGAGGCACAAAAGGGATCTGTGCAACATTCACTCTTTCGCATCTATTTATATTCTGCATTTTCTCTTTTTGTACAGACAAGTCACATTTAGGTCTTTCCGCATCATTGTCATCCCTCAGATCTTTGAAGCTGTTACTTACTGAATCAGATTCAGACCTCTTTACTTCTTCCTCCTCCATCTGCTGGTTCATACCTAGGGCTGCCTCAGTGTCACTGCACGTGCTGCCGTCTGTTCCCTCACTCAATTCTGTTTCACGGTGAACTATCTTTCTCTGAGTTGCAGCAAACTCATAGATTTCCTCCAGCTCCTGTTCACCCACCCTATTGTCATCTTCTTTCTCACATTCAGGGTTCGAGACAGCTGCTTCTTCCTCATCTTCACCCACCCATACTGACTTCAGTAGGTCTTGGAAGTTCTCAGCTCTGTCCTCACAATCTTTGTCATCCCTCACAGAGATCAGATCGTCTTCTGAATCCACGCCGGAAGACACCTGGCTCTCTCCAGTGTTATTTTCACACTCTCCTATCAGCTCCCTCACACCAAACCTGCAAGGATATAATAGTAATGTTAATACTTGCCTCTTCCAGTATTTCTCCACCATTTGTCTGCCTGATCACTTGTGAGCCTTGTGAAGAATCTGCATGAGGATCTTGGTTTCCTAACATACACGAGCTCCAGTGTACTCCTAAAATTCGGAATTCCCTTTACCAGGTGTCACTCACATGAAAGCACCAGGTTCATTCTTCCTTCTTTTACATAAGAGATTCAGTGGCTATACCACTACACTAAAACCCCTTTGCCAATAGCACTGGTAGAAGTCCCATGGCAGGGGCCGGATGCCTGTTATGTGCAAGCTTCATGGCTTTTTGGTGTGACAGGGCACCTCTCTACATACATATTGTCAAGACCCAACCACTCACATCTCAATTGATCCTGTTTAAAACTCTTTACTTAATGCGTGTCTAGGTTCATGACCAAGAGCACGATAAAACGCATTAGCAAAACAGATCCAATACGTTCTGCAAGTGTTCTTTAGATTACACATGTTAATAGTGCAATGCTTTATGAACCACACATCTTGATGATGTGTGTAGACATGTAGACACGCTCGTCATCATTGACAACATCATCTGTCAATGAAAATGTCCAGACAAAACTCTTGGCAAAAGTGGGCTAGGCTTATACTGAAAATAGGAAATCTCACATGGATACAACCTGGAGAGTCATGGAAAAGATGGGGGTAGGGTGCTGTTATATCCAGGTTTCACTTAAGATGTAAGCAGAGGACTATGGAATTTGTAAGCTACAAAAAAAGCACAATGGAAGATCTCATGTTGGGGTCATGGCTGAAAGCAGGGAAGGATCCAAAACACGTTCACGGTACAAACCTGGCAGCGAGAGCCCTGACCTGGGGCAACATCCCAGCAGGGATACCAGCATCAGCAGCATAAAGGTATCGCAGGAACGCACAGGCTGCCTCTCCTGTCACGTCACTCAGCAGCACACGGCGCGTCTGCGCGTTCCCATCCTCCTCCACTAAGAACCCTTCCCTGTGAACCTGGGGTAAGAGGAAAGCAAACAGTCCATCTGCTGTTAACGGAACAGCAACATTGATGTTCTTATTCCTACCAGATTATTCCTTTCCTTCACCAAAGGCTTGGCCTAGGACCAGGACCTGATGCCCCTGAAGGAAGCTAAAATGACCGGTTACATAGAGCTTCAGATGAAGAGACTATTTCCTTCCTGACCCTAGAGCTGTTAGCTGATACTAAATTTGACTACTCACTGTTTTAGTCACACATATAAGAGATGGCCTTAGAGTTCTCCAGTCGGTTTTGAAATGCAGTTACTGCCCAGAGCACAAATTCGGAGTTATCCACACCTTTCTCACAAGACAGCTTCCTCTGATCTGTTTTGAATTTACCTTCATTTGATACACTGCCAAAATTCTAGTTCTCCTGGTGTCTCACAGGAAAAGAGACATCATATAAACACTACCTCACTGAACCGGACCATTATCTGTGTAGGTCCAACCTGATCTCATGTTTTGCTGAAAATGCTCCTTGAAAATGCTCCTTCAGTTCCGTAAGGTGTCACTTCCTTTGCAGCCAAATCACGTAATGTGCTAGCTGAAACTCTGTCCAGAGTCAGGGGACATCATGCAACAGAAAGCATGAGATCCAAAGCCAACTCTGATTCATTTCTTTCTCGTTGTTACTCAAAAGCTGCAACAAATAAGAGCACCTATACAGAAAATAAATGTGAAACATTACTTTGCAGGTAGGGACTTACTGGAAAACAACTCTCTGCAAGGAGAAAAAACACAGCATGGGGGCCAATCTCACAACTGCAGTCATGCAAATGATTTCTGCCCATGGGAATGGTGAAGCCAGATAGTGTTGCAGGGAAAAAGTAACAGAACCTGGCTAACACATGGTTTTTAAAATCCTGTGTGCTGTGGGCACAGGCATCTTTGCTAGTGGTTGAGAAGATCCCTTAATAAATTTCACATTAAGACCACTGTATGACATATATGAGCCTGCTTTTTCCTTTCCCCAACTCTCATGGACCCCTTAGAAATGGCTTGAGGCACCTTGTGTGGGAAATGCTGCCAACATACGCGAGGATAAAACTAATTCCACTGTTTCCAAAAGGGCAGCTCTTACGAAAAGCTTCTTTTGTTAGGAAGCTGATTGCACGGACTGGTGGCAACTCTGTGAAAGAGCAGAATTCAAATCTTAGGTTCACTGCCTTTCACCATGCCGACAGGAGGCTGCAAAGGAGCAGGTTGGGAACTATTCAACCCAAAATGTTTCTGGGAACATAGGAACTATTCACTACTCTTGCAGAACACACAGTTCAGGGCAGCTTCCTCCAAAGCAACTGTGAGAGTGACAAAACCTCTATGCAGGCAATTTTTAAGTCCTGCCCAGAATTCCTCTACTCTGTATTCAAGCTTTGCAGCCCAGGTGGAAGGCAGGACACACCAAGATAGACAAGGCAATCTGCACTTGTACAGGTACAAAAATTCAAGGGCAAAGAGCACGTAGGAGGTTTTGTCCATTGCTCACGGGCAGAATGCAAAGAAGGATCCTTGCCTCCCCATAGTCTCCCCACATAAAGTACTACATTTTCCACCACTTTGTCAGGATTCTGGCTTCCTGAGACAAAAAAAGAAAACACTAGATGGCCAGAGGCACTTGTCATTAGGCCCAGCAGCACTCTGTGCTGATCCTGCAGCAGCACTAACTGTAGGTGTGAGCAGTTTGGGCTTTACTGAATCAAGAAAGGAAAGTGTATCAACAGTACTTACAACCTCAACGGCCTGTGGGCACCGTGCATACAACACAAACATGTGGGCATAAATGACTTCCCCAGAGTCCACCTGGAACTGCACGTCACTTAAATGGGGGTTGTTGACCATTGCACTGAAATCTTCAGCCAGCAACCTGAGGGAGGACTAGAACACAGAAATAACACAAAGACAAAAGTTATATTACAGCTGTCAGACATTTTCTTAAAAAATAAGGAGGGAAAACCCCAGTTGGTCAGTATTGCTTTATTGTGGGCCCCAGACTGGATGCACTGCCATTGCCTCCTGCAGCTGATCAGCAGCCGTATCAACTCAAGGTCTTCCACAAGACAAATAAGCAGACAAGTCTGTCAGACACCTCTGGTTTTGGTTTCCTCCTCCTCCTTTCTACTTTTTCACAAAGTCGCAATTGTGAAGAACAGGCAGTCATGGTGTATTCTCCTCTACTTGCATTACAGCACATTATCGCCACCAGATCTTTGCCACACCATTTCCTGATGTGGTCTAGCCACTGCCTACAGCTGGCCTCTTGATCTGCTGCCCTCCACCACATTTTTAGGAAGCTGTAGTTTCCACTTTGATTGACTTGAACTCAATTCACTATAATTATAGTAAGAGGAAAGAGGATGACTCAGGGGTGGGGTAATGAGCCCTTTTCTCGTTCACTGGCTGGCAGTGACAGCTGAGAGCAGCTCTGCAGCAAGGGGCCCACAGAGAGCAAAACTAACGGAGGTGTCATGTTCAAAGGAACTTACGTGCTTGTTCTGAAAACTCTTTTTGAAAATTTCACTCAAAACAAACAACAACTACAAGAAAACAAACAATTTCTATTACAGTTCTAGAACCCCCTATTGGAATTTTGGGGAGGGCTTGTTGCCTGAGCTACCTGTGCCTGGTTAATGGTGATATAAGGTGAGGCCTGGGGTATGCTGCCAAAGGCAGCAGCGATATACACAGTTTCTGCTCTGGAGCTGCTCCCAGTAAAAGCCAATCCAGGCAATCCTCTAAAGACTGAGATCCCTCTAGGCGAGCATTGTGCCTCTGGAGACGGCCACTGTGAAATACTCTCAGCTCGTGCTGAGAGGCTGTCTGACTGTAAGTGAAAAACAGTTTATCCATAATACAATAGTCACTGACCTTGTGCTTTTTGAAGCTACTGCAGAGCTGACGAAATGCAAGTTTTATTCTAGCAAACATCTGCATGAGATGCAGTTCCATCTGGAACAGCACAGCCCTTTATTTTATTAGCAGGTTTCCACATTAGCTCAGTGGACTGTGGAAGCCCAACCTTTCTACTTGCTCCAGCATGTGTTTGCAGGCAGCCAATACTAATTAGCACTGAAACGGCAGCACACACCACAACACTTCTTCCAGGTCTTCATAGGTGGGCTAGGGAAGACTGCGTGTCATGGCAGTGGTGTGGACTGATCTCCAAGGGGAAGACAGGAAGCTCAGTCTGGAAACTAATCCGATGTTTCTTGCTTTCTTATTCTTGGCAGGTAGGATACCTGCAAGACAGTACCTCAGGAAGCCAGCAAACACAGACTCCTGATGCTGCGTTCCAGGCAACAAGCCCAGAACAGCTTTCCTGCCGATGCTAAAATTACAAGTCAAGAATGGGGAAATTAAATAAGACTAGAAAATTCCTGGCTGCACCATTGTCCATGCAAAGTGAAGGGATTGGTCCAAAGACAGTTCCAAGTGGGTATGTGCTCCTGTTGGAGAGCACACCAAGACACTCCCTCCTACCGAGCAGGCCAGCTAGACTGGACTCACAGATGTGACAAGGCTCTTAAGCATGGGTGGGGGAGATGTGCTACTGATGCAGTGGGTGTATTTGCTCTCCGTGGTTACCATTGCTGTGTTCTAGCAGCAATCTCTTCAGCAAGACTTCGTTTGCTCAGCCATCATGAATCATAGAATCAAACCAAATGTGAACAAATGGTCATCCCGTTATCGCTGGTAGCAACTGAGTTCCAACAACAGCATCAGAACAGTCTCTGTATTGCTACAGGCCTTTGTTTTAATGTACACAGAAGTTTATAAAACAAGATACTCTTTCTACTAAGGATATTTTTAATACCTCCAAAGAATAACTAGAGCTTCTGTAACAAGTAAGTGGGATGTCCATGTTTAGTACTGATTCGTACCTCAAAGATTTGTCTTCTTTCAGAAGTCTCTTAATTCTATATGCACAACAGGAAATTGCCTTCTCAAGGCATCAAAATTTACCTTGCACCAAATTCTACTGCCTTTCATGGCATGATTATTTATTATCAAACCAAAGACAGTAAGTTTCACATAGATAAAGTGGATGACCCTGGTAATAGGATGAGTTAGGGATTCTTTATATGCACTTTAATTGAAGAAAACTGATTATACATCCGTGGGAGAAAGGAGAGGTGCATCCAAGGTAAGATGTGATTTACGTAACACTACTGGCTTGATAAAAATCATCTGTGACCTTCTAGCCTATGGTCTTCACCTAGTCACCAGAGAGCACACTGACTGTTAATTAGTTCCTTTGATATGTGTTCCCACAATTGAGAATTTTATGTTCTAAATCCTTTTGCTGCTAATGCAGTTTTCTAAGAAGCGCTCACCTTCCATGGACCTCATTCCACCTCATCTACCAGGCTTTTCTGTCTAAAACTTTAGTGCAAGTCAGTCAGTCCTTGCAAGGATTCTCTCTTCCATTGCTTGGCATGGTGTGGGGAGGAAGATGACAGAAGAGGAGTGGCTCTATGCAGAACCACCCAAAGCAGCTGGGTATGCGAGCCTGGATGAAGCACCAGGCAACTCTCCTGGACTCTAGCTAACACTCCCTGAGGTTGCCTGGGAATTAAAGTAAAGTGCCACCTACTGCAGTGCAGCTACAGCCCTGGTCCCTATCCCAAATATTCTTTGTGCTGTAATAACTGTATATAACTGTTTAACTAGATTCTTTTTACATAAATTATGCACAGTTTGGCTTTATGTTACCTGCCATTTTAAATCATCTATCTCATCAGGTGGGACAAGCACTGAAAAATTCACAGGCCTACTTGCAGACATCAAATAAATACCATGTCTGTTGATCTCACCTGTGCCCATGATGATTCCTGAGTGATTGTGAACCTTAAGCACTTCTTAGTTTCTACAGAAAGGAATGCAAAATATTCCATTCTTCTGTGAATTGCACAAATGTGACAGCTTCTTTTTTACAGTAGTAAGCAAATACAAAAAAAGCACACACACAAAAAAGTTTGTCCTTACTTTCTTACAGCTGCTTGTCAGGAATTTCTTCTCTTTGAGTGCTGGGACAAAACCAGTATGTGGAGAGTCACTGGGAGTCAGTTCTTTTCCTCAAAGAAGAAAAAGCACATTGCAGATCATGTACAACTTCCTCATCAGACAGAGTGATGTACAAACTGCTGACAGGATCCCTGCCACAAGGACTCCCTGAGACACCTGCTATAGTCAGCCTGACTGGGTTGAAAGCTCAGCCTCTCTCCCTCTTGGCTTTTTTGGAGGGGTTTGGCTCTGGGCTGTGACAGGCTGTGGGTACCTGAGTACCATTCAGCCATGAGCAGCCCAATCTGCAGCAGATCTGTGTGTGCCATAATCATCCAGATCAAGAACTGCTGACTGCAGCACGCTTCTCCACATCTCAGTTTCCCTCCAGTGAGAAAAAAGAACTAGGGCACAGAGCAGGATGGGGCACACCATGGCCTCTTTCCACCAGCCAGGCAGAATGCATCTTGGATCTGCATTTCAACTTAGAATAAATGCTCATGGGCCCTGGTGCTCAAAGGCAGCCAGTGAAATCAGTTTTGCACAGCCCAGACCCTGTGGAAGTCCATACAGTGCACAGAACACGACGTGGAGCGACAGAAGAAATTCAGGTCTTCAGAAATGGATTCACTTGCACTAGTGTCTGCATGGTGGTATTTCTGCCCCTGGGCTCATTTATACACACAACATACATTTATGTGTAGAAATGATTTCCCTCCCCCATGAAGTTATATCTTCAACAAAAACCCAGGAGTAGTTTTACAGGACCAGCAATCATTTCCTGCAGCTTAGTAGGGGAAGAGGAATAGTATACCCAAGTAAAAACACAGACAGCTGATTTATCAACCATGTTCTGTTTCACAAGTGACCAGAAGACACGCAGTACTTTCTGCTAAATGGATAAGCCATTTTAAGGGATATCATTGACCTTAAAATGTGTAGTTGTGCACCACATGCAACTATGACTGGAGAGGTTAGAGTAGCCCAGGGAGGAATTCTAGTTTTTTTTTTCCTTTTTTTTTCTTTTTTTTGTTTTGTTTTGTTTTGTTTTTTTTTTTTAGCCTCTGTATAGGTACAGATAAACTTCAGGTTTCTGTACCAATGTACCACCATGCAATCATCCCTCTTGCACCTCTCTTTCACCCAATTGTCTCAAGACTCAAAAAGACAGTGCATGTAACAGAGTGTCCAAATAGCTGGTATGAACATTTTGGCCCAGTCATTAGACATGCCTGGGCTCCACCCTGGCAAAAACAAAACAAAACAAAACAAAACAAAACAAAACAAAACAAAACAAAAACCCTTTTAATAACTTTAAGAGAATTCTGTCTGGGAGTTCTCTTTGATGCTGGGATATACGAATCACTTTAGAAATGTCAGTTTCACTGTAACTAAAGTTTACGGCAGAAAGATGTCCCACCCCAGTATCACCTCCTGGATCAACTTCAACACCCTGGGGGTGCTGTCATGGCTCTCCTAACTTAGTACAGCATAAATCTGGCTCTGCGTAGCTGAAGGGACTAGGGACAGGGCCCACAAAGCTGCCAGTATTTACCTGATTGCTCTGCTGCCTGAATGTGGTCAACATCAAGTTTCCACTGAGTAAGGGTAAGTCCTTCCTTGGCCAACTCAACTAAATTCTGCAGGTTCTGAACGTCCTTCTGGCTGTGCGATAAAGATTGCCCATCTTCTTCAGGGCCTGATTTGAATTCATCAGAAGTTTGGTCTCTGACCTTTATGCAAGTGGGATCATGAGAACTGAGGTCAGGCTGAATTTGCTGAGATGCTTCTGGTTGATCGGATCCTACTGATGGTGGAACGTTGTCTGGCTTCTCTGGCTTCTGATTCTGATCAAAAAGGGGGGAAAAAGAGACCAATAAATTAGGTCTTGTTGTATGTATCACATGAGCTCAGAATATCGTCTCTAGTTCATACTTTCAAAACATCTAGTAAAGGATTGCAGAATGTTCCCTGGGCTTCTGAGGCAAAAGCTCTCTGTAGTTTTATGAAGGACTCTCCAAGGAAAAGACAGCTCTAAAGAGAAAAAGAAAAAAGGAAACTACAACAGAAAATGCAGAAAAGGTGGTTTCACCAGGAGCATGCCTGTGCAGGCAACTGGCAAGTAAGGAGAGAGGATGGTGGAACTGTTCCCACTCCGATATCTAAACATTTCATTAAAGCTGGAGCACCTGGCAACAGCTGCAGCTGAAGCTGTCCAGGTGCTTCTGTTCAGAGATCTAAAACATTTTTTGCAGTCACGTGTAACAAAAATCAAACTTTCACCCGTGAGTTGATATTTTCCAGGTTTGTTCTACTTCCCAATAAAAACAGTTTTGTTTATTTCTAAGTAGAAATAGAATTTTAGAAATAGAAATGTAGCTGTTTCTTGGAATGGAAGGAATCAGATGGGAAAACACATTGTTGCCAGAATTTTAAAGGCCTTCTCACTTTTTATTTTTAAACTTTTCTGGCAGTTTTTTCTTTGACCAAAAGGTCAAAGATCTTAATAGAATGGAGCCCCTCTGCTACAGCCCTAGTTGGGGATAAGCCAATGAAAAGCTCTGGGATTTGACTAAGGAAAAAGTATTAAACAAAGTACCTATATATGCACAGTAGTTTTTGAACAGAAGTACAGAAAAATCCTTCCAGGAAGCAGTGAGGGAAGCAAGAGAAGTGATACCTGTCTTCTCAGAGAGCAAGTATGTAATAAGATGAGAGATTAAAAGACCTTTGTCTCCTTCTGTAGGAACTTTTAATAAAAAATACAGAACACTGGAAGAGGCAGGAAATCCAGATGAAAAACAGAATGAAACAGTGGAACTGAAAATAGGATCAAAGCTCATGTGCCAAGAGCTTGTGGGATGCACAGAGAAAGCCTGAAGTGCAAATACTTCACAACTGCGGGCACTCCCACCTTCTCCTTGGTGAAAGGCAGAAGTATCAGTCTTCAGTTTAAACTTTTCACCCAATTCCTTGCTGTCTGAGTACAGCACAGAATCACACCGTATCCCAAGTTGGAAGGGACCCACAAGGATCACTGAGTCCAACTCCTGGCTCCACACAGGACCACCCAAAAATCAGACCGTGTCTGAGCGTGGTGTCCAAACACTTCTTGATCTCCAGCAGGCTCAGTGCCGTGACCACTGCCCTGGGCAGCCTGTCCCAGCGCCTGACCACCCTCTGGGTGCAGAACCTTTCCCTAACCCCCAGCCTGACCCTCCCCTGTCCCAGCTCCATGCTGTCCCCTCAGGTCCTGTCACTGTCCCAACAGAGCAGAGCTCAGCGCCTGCCCCTCTGCTCCCCTCATGAGGGAGCTGCAGGCCGCCATCAGGCCTCCCCTCAGCCTGCTCTGCTCTGGGCTGAACAAACCCAGGGACCTCAGCCACTCCTCACATGTCTTGCCCTCCACTCTCAAAGTTTTATGCCCTTCTCATATTGTGGTGCCCAAACCTGCATGCAGTGCTTGAGATGAGGCTGCACCAATGCGAAGAGCAGGACGTGGGCAAGGCATCAGAGCATGGCCACGATGGAACATGTGAACCAGGCTGCTGTAAACACAAACAAGCTAGTGGAAAAATGACTGGGATACAGACCCTTCACTCAGTGCTCTGTTCCCACCCATTTTATTTTCTGAAAGGTCAAGGAATAGCATGGTAACATGAGCCTTGGTCTCATCTCCAAAAGCAAGAAGTGCAAGTTCAAGATCCTAAAACCTAACTGGGTAAGACAAGGGGGCAGTACAGGAGCAGTGAGCATGCAGAGGCAAAGGGTCACTCTTTAAATACCAAGTGATGAAACAGAAGAGTTGCAGGGCAAAGGAGCTAGGGCACATACACACTAGAGCAAGGTCAAAAGTGTCCCACCTGCACAGGCTTCCAAGGTGCAATCGCAGGGGATAATCCAGCGGTGTAGAATAGTTCAGGGTCACAAGGTCCTGTGAGAGCACTGATATTCCACAGAAAGCAGTCCCTGCTTTTGGGCAATGGCAAGAGCCAGGCTGCTTTCCCAGATTCATCCTCCAAAATCCTGCTAGAGGGAAGCCGAGGGGTGGGAGGGAATTCAGCCTCTTCTACAAGCAGCATAGCTACCCGCTCCTGGATCCTCTTGCGGGTCTTCTCTGGATCCTGAAGTAGTAATGGTGGAGGTGTACTTGGGCCTCGTTTACGCCGTTTTTTATCTTTAAAAAGAAAAGGAAGAGGAACCCAGATAAACAAATGGCTGAACACACAGGGCTCCTTCAGGTGTTGTGGTCAGTGGTGACCAAAACGCAGCTGCAAGCTGAACATAGCTCTTAGGATTCCTGCAAGGAGTCTGAAGCCTCATATTGCCCCTTTTGGAGAAATTAACTCCAGAAAAGACTGATTCCTGTTTGCACTGCTCTGCTGTCTATTGGAAGATGTCACATCTCTACAAAAAGTGACCATTGTGGAAGCAACTGCTATCTACATAGTCTACCTCCTAGACCCACAGAATGGTGCCTATGAGTTTTGACTAGATCCTGGTGCTTCACAAAAAAGAGAGAGGAAAAAAAAACAACACCAACTATGAAGGACTCTTTTGTGTCCTGGTCTCTGATGATGACGAATCACAGCCCACACAACCACTGCAGAGCTATTCTTTGGCAATCCTGTATCTTACTAGATTTGTCTTACTAACACCTGACCCCTAATCCAACTGGAAGTAGGAGACCTAAGCAGGGTTGTGAAGAGTAAAGTCCCCCCCTCTATACAGCATGCAACACTCCACTGGCAGTTATCTTCCTTTCTAAACCCTTTTTGCACATTGAAATGGTAAAACACATGCTCAATGGCATGTAATATATGCAGGTCTACTCTAGAAAGAAAACAGAGATGAGACAAGGCTGAAAAAGCTGCATTGATCCAGGTTGCAGCAGAATGAGTAAGAAAAAATCTACTGCAACAGAAATAACAATGCTCTTTTTGTGTAATTTCTTTTCAGTTTCACAGCTTACAAAAAACAACAGCTCGTCTAAAGAATATTTTACAGTTTCAAAACAACCAATCAGTGGAAAAAAAGCATGAGATTCATAAGGTATTTCACTAAAAACCATGGACATGCCACAACCTTTCTTGACTGCATTTGGATTTTGCACATTGCTAAACTCTGACAGCTTAAATAAAACAGAAACTGGGCTGTCATCCCTCCTGTACCCAACAGGAAAGTTCAAGTGCAGAGCAGGCTAAGTTACACTACTTCTCCAATAACACAGCCTTTGACACTAACTCACTTTAACACATACCTGATCCTGGCTTCCATTTGATTGGCAAAGCAGCCACTGGTTTCACGTTTGTAACTGATTTTGCCTGTTCCTGCTTTTCGTGCTCCAACAGAGAGCGTGACATTGCCATAGCAACCAGCAAATCCTCATCCTTAGTCTCCATTTTGGCCCTCTTCTGCTTGTTCTTTGAGTCCTCTTTGGAGGAGCCTTTTCGCTTTGACCCGCTTGGTTGATTGCTGAAATACAAGAATGCAGCAGGAAGCCCAAGTTATTGTGACTGGATCAGAGACAAGAAACACTGAGCATTCCAGAGAAGCTGCTCTGCTTCCTCAGAGAGATTCCCATATCCGGAATAATGAGAAGCTATTTGCAGTACCTTCTTCCCCAGAAGAGAGCAAAAGATTCCTTAGCACCTATGGAATTTAGAGCAATTTTGAGAAAATCTTATTTTGAAAAGCTAAGAACACAAGACCACAAGAGTGATATAAGTTGTGTGTGCTTTTTAAACATCTGTAATCTCTATCCTAAATGCTTTCAAAATGTGTATCAAAGGGGGAAAAAATAAAGTTGAAGCAGGGTAAAAACAAGATCGCCAAAAAAATGCTCTCCCAGTCTCTGTTTCCTTAGTGTACAGGCAACAGTCCCTTCTCAGCACAAAGGGACTTACAAGCCCTCCTACAAATTCAGTCAGGCACAACTTGCTGTACTCTGAAGATTCTGCTCAAATCCAAGACAACAGATGCAGCTCTGCACCTAGCACGTTTCCAAACATCAGGTCTGCTTCCTCCTTAGCTCGAGGTGTGAAGCTCATACATCCACTACAGCCACGAGCTGAGTAGCTGAGCCATTGGCAAGACAGATGCTCGGGAGAGACTGCAGACACTCGTACTACGTGTTCTGCCTAATAAGCTCAAACACACCATTCAGCTTGACTGCGTAATTGCCTCACGGAGCTCATATATTTCTGACAAAACAGTGTAAAGTTATTTATTCCCCATTTTGCTCCTGCCTGCTGATTTTTAAAGTCATCCACTACCTGACCACTTCTGAAGGAAAACAACGTATTTTGTTCCAGCTAAGTGCCACGTTCTCCTCTCGTGGTACTGGGCCATGGCTCTGCTTGACATTCTTTGGACTTGGGGACCCCCAGCATGTGTCTGCCTTGCTTCTACAGTTCTGTCCCAAGAACACAGGGTCAAGTTCTCTCAGGACAGAGCCAGTAATCAGCGTATTTTATTTTCACCAGCTTACCTGGGAAACTGTAGAGGTGCATCACCAAGCGTGGACACCTGCAACTGCACTGCCTGAAGAAGCATCTTAGGGGGAACATCCATCTCGACAGCACAGCGCTTCAAGTGACTGACTCGGCTCTGGGGGGTTTGGAATTGCTTCCCACAGATGGGACATTCAGGGACCAGTGGTTTGCTGGAGGATGACATCTGCGCATCTTCCATCTCATCCAGACACCTGTGAGACAACGGCACAGCTTTAAGGCTATCCATGCTAAGATTTAAGCCATATTAAAGAAAAGGAAGCACAATCATCTCTAATATCTGCAACAGGCAAAGAAGCATCCCCTGAAGAAATAAGAATTCTGTACCCACTGCTGTGATGGATATGACATGTAACAGATACACAGAATTACAGCCTCACAGGCATATTAACAGCATGTTGCTTAGAAGCAAGTACAAGTAATTAACTTCTTTAATTTCTCTCTGTGTCCCTCACCTAATCCCTCTTTCTGCATTGATTGTAACATTCCAGATAATTTCTAAACCACCATTAAAAACAGAATCATGCTACCTGAGAAATAGTAGGTCTTCCTCACCCAGAGCATGACTATTTCTTGTCCTTCTTAGTGCTTTTGTAGGCATGACGAAGTGCAGTGTTGAGAATGAAAGCCATTTTCAAGTCAGATACCTCACTTGACAAGGTCAGTGTTTTGTGTCACAGAAAGTAAGAGTACTTAAGAGTGCAGGATAACGAACTTCTAATAATTTCTGGTATGCCAAGACTGTTTAAAAGTTTTAAAGGTTCTTTTTCTGTCCTCTCCAAAGAGATACACAATGTTTGTTTTCTTTACAAAGCATGTTATAAAAAGCCCTCCCTTATTATGGAATGACACACAGAACCTACACGTAGAGCTGTGTAAGGGAACATTCATCTGACGTACTAGGACTGGTGATTACAAGTTTGCTGGTGCGCCTATCCACCTGCAGCTTTACATCTCACAATGAAGACTGCTATCAAAAAATCCACTGCCACTATAACCCTGTAGTCTCATCCTCAGATTACATGTTTAACAGTTCAGAAAACAGACTTAATTTCCAAAAAGCATTCCTGATACACTGTTGTTGTTCTATGCTGTCAGTCCTATCAACCAGCAGTAAGTATCTGAAGACAGAAACAGCAGTAACACCTCCGAAACTGCAGCTGCAGACAGTCCAAAGAACACCAGTCACTCAATAGCAAGATGTATGCTGGATCAAACCAAACCATTCCTGAGTCCCTTAAAGTGCCTTAATGAAGCACGCACAACTGTTCACGTGTTGTTTCTGATCCTTTCTCAACAGAGAAGCACACTTACAAAGAGCTATCTGCGTATAATACACTAACAGTACTTGATGTTTACCACCAAGGAAACTGTTCAGTTTAGGGCATTGATACCAATGTAGTTGCACATCATTCTGACAAACGAGAAGGCAGGGATGCCTTCCCTTAGCCTCTTCACTCTCACTGCCAAGCGTTGTAACACAACTTAGGCATCGTTCTGAACAGCATCACTTTTCCCTCTGCAAACAACTCCGGTATGCAGTGACAAAGTTACATTCTAGCTGTCCTTATACAAACAACTTTTAGCTAAATAGGGCCAACATTACCTTGCTGGCTAAAACTGGGGGTCCTCATTAATTTTGCTAGCCACTTCACAATCACAGCCCCTCTGCAGCACTACTGATGAAAGCAGCACTGGCTTTAACATGTTCGTGCAGAAGCCCTGCAGGGTGAGACAATCAGCCCCTGTTTTGAGATCAAATGAACTTGCTAATTCAGGCCATAAAAGTCAATGTCACCACATAGACTCCCCTGCTACCGGGTTCTAGAATCGCCAAGCCGACCTAACGGTCTGAGGTTAACGGGGAGAGGATGCAGAAAGGACGAATCAAGCTGGCCCTTCACCTGTTAACGTGCTGCTCTCGCCGTGTCGAGTTCATGGCTGAGAGATCCTTTTGGCAGATCTGACAAAAGAACAAGCCTGCATCCTCCAGGACTTCCTCTTTGGTTTCCTGCTGAAGAGCCAAAGCCAGAGCACCATCATGCTGCACGGATGGAAGATCGTGGATATCTGGCAAAGAAGGGAGAGTTAACTAAGACAGAGAACCAAGAATCCTGTATGGAAGCTGTGGAGCTGTTATTTTTGCCATTATTACACTAGCCACACAAAAGTCAATTGCAATCTTTCTCTTGCATCTTTACACCTGATCTCTCATAAAGTAGCGTACAAAATGCGCTCCTTAAACAACACAAAATTGCACTACCCAGGGAGCAGTAGGTGGTGATTTATTCATAGTACATCACATGTCAGAGCCAAAGGGGGTTATGCTTTGGCTAAAGTTGCTAGGGAGAATGCGGGATCTTATACATAAGGTACTAAACACAGCAGATTTTGTGTCGATGCAGAACCAACAGAGTCTTGACCTAAAATAGAATGAAGGCAGAGTAAAATTTTTGTGAATTCAATGCATCTGCATAGAACACATTACCTTTGTGGAAATCTTGGAAATCTTCCAAGGATGGGGTCAATCTATGAGTCATATTTACCTAACAGCTACCTAACACTGTCCCAAGGGAAGGACGACAAGGCTGACTGATCCTGTCAGAATCAAACCTGTTTCTAGGAAGTCAACTATCCCTCCAGAATCTAACATGAGATTAATTCGGCCTCAGAGAAGAGCTGGGAGAAAAGCACAGATTGTCCTTTAACAATTGAGAAAGCAAGTTTACTCAGTGATCTCGAGTGATTTATTCCGTGCTGCAAGCTGAGCCACTAGGCTAGCTGGGAACAAAGCCCAAGAATCTGCACTGCTTTTCATGCAACCATTCTAACCAGCCCACAGCACTCTTTCTGCACGTACAAGAGCTAACGGGAGAAACGTACCATTCTCTGGTGAGTTCTGCTCCTGGCTTTCATCAGGAAAATCCCCGCTGGCTACAGACTTTGGCAAGCTATCGTCTGTACTGTGTTTTAGCTGCTCAGGTGCCACTCTCTTGAACTGCTGCATTCTCTCCACTACCAGCTCTGCTACCCGTGCCTTTGGTCCTGCGAGCGGCGGCATCTTTGAGGTGGGTGAAGAGCAGGCCCCTGGCTGTGTAGCAGGATGGAAGGATAATGTAGTCTGGGAAGAGCCATTCAGAGCATTTACTAGAAGGGAAGAAAACACCAGAGCTTTACCAGTCAGTATTGAACAAGTAGCTGAGCTGCCCAGAGAGCTGGGGGGAAGCCTCCCCCAACAGCAGGCTGAGCCAGGCTCAGCTTTGCAACACTTATTCTTAAAAAGAGAGCTGAACAAGGTGCTTGGCTATTACATGGCTTTATACTTGATAACTATAGTAACAGCATCACACTTCTGTGCCACAGTGCAGTTTAAATACCTCTGTATCCCTTTTAGAGGATGGACTATTAATGAAGACCTCACCTGAAGGTCACTAGCAAGGGCAACAAGCAGTGCAGCCCCCCTCTTCTGTCCCGTGCTTCCTGCTGTTCTTCACTCTGATCTCCAAACCCGAACTGTGACTCAAACTTTCAGGGTCTGAGATGAGGAACCAGGAGTCCCGAAGAGAGGTGGTAAGAAGCAGCAGGCAGAAGTAATGCCAGACTGCCATCTCAGCACGCCCCTGCTCTGCTTTGAGGAGTCCTGTGCTTACAGGACTCAGTGCAGTCAGCAACAGACACTTAAGAAAGGTTATCAGGACAGGACACATACAAAGTAATCCCTCCTGGCTGACCTTATTTATCAGTTTAAGTTTCTGTACTGGTGACTGCATTCTGGCCATCACATTCAATAACTGCTGAAGGACCAATCCTTTATCAATTAATTCACATTTTTCTTTACTCATTTATATTTTTAACCTCGACAACATCCAGAGGCAATTTATTTCTCAATGTAACAATGCACGGAGTGAAAAGGCACCTCAATATGTTCTAGACTTACTTCCAGATGATTTGAGACTGTTTTTCTAAGTTCTGATACTGTACAAATCACTGAATAATGACTACCTAATGCTTTTTGCTAAGGCTTCATCTTACTAAAGAACACCAGCTGCCTGCCTCTAGTGCAGAACACACTGCTAAGTTAAAACCCTAGATAAACCTAAGCAGCTAAGTGTAGATGGAAACACAAGATGCTTCAATGAAAGACTTCAGTTCACTCACCTGTCAGAATCCTCTGGCTACAGTCACTGGCTGCTGTACTCAGCTGGCTGGCAGGGAAGGGGCTTATCTTTCCATCCCCTTGCTCAGTCTCACCACTACTACAGGCGACAGTGTCACTGTTTTCTTTGTGCACCAAAGCTTTTTCCTTAGGACCCAGATCCTGAGACAAGTTTGTTCTCTTTGCTGCTGGAAAGAGGTGATGGTTTTGGCTCGTGGCAGCAGCTTTGCCTCTTCTTAATTTGCTTCTTGCAACAGTGCTCTTTGACCTTTTCTGGGCCTTCTTTGCTGCCTCAGCATCCCCAGGTTTTTTCTTTGCTCTACCCAAAATATTTGCCCACAACTCTTTAAAATCATTGTCCTGTTCATCCATTGGCCTGCAGGTGCCAGTAACACGGTGGCCTAATGCCACTGCATGGACTGGAGGAGAGGGGAAGATACCAGAATCAGCTCAGGTTTGCATCCTCCACAACCTGTGACTTTCACCAAGTCCTTTCCATCCCTTCAGAGATCTCCATTCTCCAGACTTCAATGGTCAACACAGTGGGCACTTCTCCACTGTCCCGACAGTTCATTCTTCCACACTTAATTCGCAGCCATTTCGTAGAGTGTATTCTCTCTTCAAGCACCCCACGTGCTTTCACATGTAATGCACTGACAAGCTGGTTCTTCTGAGCTCTCTAGACCAGAAGGTAAGCACTACAGTTTGTGCAGACCATGCACAGGATGTGCTAGGGGCTTCAAAAAGACACTTACTGCAGCCCTGAAATAAAGAAATAAAAAGGTGGTTATGTCAGATGATGTATGCAGATGCAGTATGGGAAAGGAACCCTGAAGGAGAAGACAATTTGTATAAAACAGTAAGATTAGCAAAAGCACATACTGAGTCAAAACACGCTCACACTATAATCGTACTACAGATGAGCACAAGCTACCTTAGGAGAGAAGAGGAAAACTTCCAAACTAGGTCTCTGACACTGGGTTGGCTTTTGGCCTGGGGCTCAGGATTTGAGATTGTCCATTTTTTAAATGCATTCATCCTTACGTTTATATAGCACAAGATCAAGAAATGCAGCAAAGGAGAAAAAAAAATCCTTCAGGTCAAGAAGCGATTCTGGAGGTGCTGTGACAGAGATATAGCACAGAGGATAGCACAACCTCATTTTGACAAGTAAGTAAAGGGAATTTTGTATATCCAGAAGGGTTTTGGGTATGAGTAAGAAGAACTCTATCAGGGATATTCATCCCTTCTCTCTTCTTACATTCATGGCCTGCTCACATTGTGGATTAGCTCTCCTGCTAACTAATACTGAATTCCTCCTATGAGTACTCAGTAAACCATGGCAGTGACCGTGTTTCACAAACTGCTGTCAAATACACCAGGTAAACGGACTAAAAAAATGATATTTTTAAATGAGTTTCTTAATCTTTTTCAGCTACAGTAAGGATAGCCACACTAGCTAGGGATTACTTGGAACAGCACTAGGTACAATATCCAGATGGAAATGTCATCAGACCCCAGGCAACACTAAAACTAGATCTCTATTCTTAGACTTTTTGATTGTCCTCTTCTTCCTAGTCCTGAGTTCACTACGGCTCTGGCCGTTTTACCAGAGGTTTTATATTGCTCCCCAAACCTATTTCTTTCAAGCCTAAAACAGTGTTTCACTTGGAATGGCAGCAACTGCGGTTCAGTTTCTCCAGTAAAGCTCTGGGCACCGAAAGACTCAAAAAGCAGGAAAAACACATGTGAGATTGTTTTCTCAAATGGTTTGGCTGCAGACAGGCAAGGCTAAGGAATGCTGGTTACACACTTTCATGGGTCAGCCTTTCCTATAAGCAATTACAGATGTTAATGGATTTATTTATTTTAAACTCAGCCTCCCAAACCAGCAGAGGATTTTGCCGTGAATCTTGGAGTCATTTCCTGTTAGAGAGAAACTGAAGTTTTATGTAGCCAGTTCATAAATTTAATTTTCCTGGACAGAATCTTGGTGTAGTTATCGCTGTAAATTGACCATTTTCTTCTAAGTAGGAGACAGCATGTGGAGAAAAACAGAATCTCACATCCTCCACGGCTATAGATACTTCTCACAGACACATCTGTACTGTCGTATTACTTACAGTCAGTTCCTGATGTTAAATTTTGAAACAGATCTGCACTTTTGTGTTTGCAATCAATGTCCAGTACCCCAGGTAGACCAAGTCAGACAGACAAACGATGCAAAACTAATGAAGAGTTTATCTGTCTTGCTCTTCCCTTTCAAGACTTGTATTTACAGGTTCCTCCAGCTCAGTGTTTCTGATGCTGCTGTTAGTGGTGTACCTTACAGCCAGCTTTGGCACCAGGTCATAGAGCTGGAGAAGTAATAGCTTTGAAAACTATTTCTTTCAGTATAGCATTCAATTCATTTTGGAAGGTTTTAGGACTCTACAAATCACACAAGCTGGTCAAATAAAATAAACAGCGGCACTTACCTATCCACTTAGATGCTAAATCCATACCTGGCTGTGGCCTTCAAGTAAATGTGGATCATCGCAGCAGTACAAAACGAGACCAGTAAGAATGAAAGATGGAACCTGGAAAATGAAAGGAAAAGGTGAAATTTAGGGTGCGTTGCACTGATTGCTCTTTTTGATCAAGTTCCAAGGTGCAGAGGGAGGGAGCTGGGAAGAGCACATGCTCCAGTGGTGCCAAGTTCTGCTGCTTCCATTGACCTGGGTCCTTAAACATGGAGGTGACTTGCACACAGCGCCCAGCACTGTGCCCCCCCTGCACCCAGCAGCACTGCACGGTTCTGCAGAAAAAGCCCAGAAGGCAGAATGGGTCAGAGGCTGGGTAACGCACCAAGGAACCTGGTCTGGCCCCACAGCCAGCCCTGCTTTGAACAGCGGTTTGGGCTAGAGACTTCCCAAGGCCAGTCCCATCAGTCTGCACTCGCCTTTCTCATTTGGGGCTCATTTTGTTTCCCAGTAACTTCCTTGAAACCAGAACCTCAACGTTTCATTCATAAAAAAAACACCGGTGTTTATATCATAAGCCTCTACCCACACCATGCCACCACCTTTCTGACCCAGCTGTTTTTAGGGTCACAGGCAACTACTGAATTCTTGGAGTTCCCTGGATTAACTGAAAATGCCAAGAGGAAGTACACTATTTCATCAATTCTCACTTCGCTTCCTTTTTATTTCCTTGACTGTCCTTTGTTGAGGCAAGGAGCACAGGAACTCCAAATCTACTCTCTTTGGACCCCTCAATATTTTATTAAATTATATGTATCCCGTCCTCCGGGGTTTATTCTCTAAAAGAAGAGTCCCTGTGTTTTCTCTTTGCCCAGGGAAGCCCTCCTGGTCCCTAACCATCTCCATCAGCACTCCCCGAACCTCTTCACTCTCCCTTTTTTTGGGGTGCTCTGAGCAGTACTGCCATCAGCAGCCTGCTGACTCTCCCAGTGAGGACGTTACACACTGTTCACACTTCTTCAGCCAAGGCCTTGCTGATCCTAACATCTCCTTTTACCTTTCTCTGAAAGTGCCTGCCTGCTGAGCAAAGTTTTACCTGCACAGAGATACCTTGAGCCCTTTCGGTCTCTGGCATCATTAATGTGCCCTGTAGGATTTCTCTCTTTCTTCACCTCTGTGCCCCACAGGTTCAGAACGAGCCCCTGGATGCTCTTTGTGATCCTTCCATCAGTTTCCCCTCTCAGACCATCAAAATAATTCTTTACCTCGTTCCTTTTCAAAGGATTTCTGAGTAAGCTGTGTTAATTTGTTCTTTATTTCCTAATTTGTTGCCAACAAACCACTCCATCAGCCTTCTGAGGCAGCCTCCTGGGGAGACCTGGCTCCCATGCTGGTAAGATGCTATCAGGTTAAAAATGCATGATGACAGACATCTGCAAAGAATTCAATGATCATTTCAACCAGTTTAATAGGTACATATTAAACACTTACAGGCTTGTAATTACTCAGTTCAGTCACAGAATCCTTCCAGGAAATGAAGAAAATGGGTAAAATATCTGCTATCCTCCCAACACCCGGAGCAGCTTCTCTTTTGACAACTGAAAGCACGTTTCTACCAGCAACTCAACCACTTGAAGTATCTCTTCTGAACTCCTGAATGCACATCTGGGCCTGTTTACTTACTGCTTTTAACCTGTGCACTTGCTCCAGGAACAATTCTGCCACTTCAGTCTCCGAGAATACGTTATGGCCACAAATTGAGGATCAGCGCTGTCTGGGCCTGGCCAGCAGCACCCAGCAGACCCAGCCCGTACCTGCTCCCCTGCCGGCCCCCAGCTCTGCCTCGCCACATTTCCTCCTCCACGACCTCCCCTGCAGCTGGTCGCTAACCGAAACCCTGATGCCACACGCCGTTGTGCTGGCACTGGGCGTTTCGTCGCCCCCTGCCCTTCTCCTTTTTTTGAAATCTGCAGGAGGAAGCCGTGGAGGCTGGTAGCAAAACGTTCAGTCAGGCCAGTCCAAATACTGCAAAGGGAAAGAATTTCTCTCGTGTTTGCTCTGGAAACCACACCGGGAGAAATCCCCTAGGGATTTTTCCTGACTAAAGCCTGTAACAAAAAAAATCTTCCTACAGGTTCCCACCACTTCCCATTCCTGATGTAGAAGAGCATGTGCACAGGACAATTTTCAGAATTTCTCTGTTTTTAAACACTCCACACATGACCCTGCACCAGCCAACACCTTTATGGCACAGGGTACCTTACAGAGACACAACGTGAGAGCCACACAGGGCATGTTCGCTTTGCTTGAAGCAGGGCAAAAACGTTAACGCTGAGGACAGCAGATCTCGGTCAGCGAGGAGCAAACACCTAAGTGCAGAATAGGAATTCAAAGCCGGGTACCAACCCTCCTGTCCTGGCCTCTGACAGCTTTTCCATGCCAGAAAAGGGTAATAAAAACAGATGTGGAAATACAGGAGATGATAAATGAATTCAAGTCTATGTAAGCAAGAAAACGATAGCTAAGTAAGCACAATCAGACTAACAAGCAATCTTAGCAATGACCAGTAATGATGTCTACCTGACAATACCCCTTACAATACCTTATATCCCATCGGGGTACCATGCTCACGTTTCTTTTAGAGACTACACCTCCCCCTGCTAGCACCTTGTACATATGGTAAAGTATTTTATGGCCAATAAAAGCTTTATCCCATTCTAGGCATGAATTTTAAATCACTACTTACATGACAAAATGCCTCTCTAGCTTTCAAACGCTGGAGAAACTGACCTTAGTTTACAAAGCACTTCACCAAAATAGGAAATTTTTATTTTCTACCTCCTCTGGAAGGATAAAGGGGAAGTGACCATAAAAATAAAAATAACGGTTGCTCAGGTGCAAATGCTTGTCGCTTGTATGCAAACACAGCAGCATACAAATAAGAAATGTATGCAGCTGGTGTTTCAAAAATGCTTATTTGATGTGATTGAAAGCAACAGGAAAATTATTAATTTAAACAGAAACATACAACTGAGAATTAAGGACTGAATAAAACCATTTCACTGGAGGCCCAAAAATCAATAAAGAGAACAATACTTACTGAGAAGTAATTTATTGTTCAGTGCAGAAGAGAAGTAATCACAGTAATAATAAAAATAAATGTAAGAAAATGGGATAGCACTGAACATAAACAAGGAACTGTAGAGAAATGAAAAGGACATAAAATTATGTAAGATTAATTTTATGGTCACAAAAGTTAAGGACTTTCAAAAAGAATCTTTGGTGTACACCAAAAACGAGAACAAAGACCTACCAGGGCCACTGGGTGGTGAGAAAACAAACTGTAGAACTGTCAATACTAACTGAAAATATGCAGAACTAAATCTCTGCATAAATATCTATGAGGAAACCCACACATACGTTATATTCTACAGAACATCCTATGGTGCCTGGACCCGTCCCACAACGCTGCTGAATGGAACCTACCCCAGCTAATCCAAAGCGTGTTCGGTAGCGGCTACTGAAGATATTTCTGCCAAGAGATTCAGATCATTTGCAGGCAGAGTTACAGAAAAACGGGCTAACAGCTCTCTAGGCTGCTAACTGCGATTTTTCACAAGGACAATTAGGGAAGCAAACACCCATCTTTCAGACTGAGATCAACACCAGGCCGTTAAAGAAATGGCTTATATGGGAATTGATGACTAAGGACGGATAATAAAATTAATACCAATCAACACAATTTTATGAAAACCAAGATCTCCTACGTTAAGCTAATACCTTTTTAATGAGGCCTCTGTGTGCTAACAGAGGTGTAATTCTTTTGTAAACCATTAAGGAAGTACCAAGGGACAAAATGATTAATTAAAATAATTCAGAATCAATACAACCCACATGTAAAATGATGAAAACATAGCTAGCTAGGTTTCAAAATGCAACTACAAATAGCAGTTCATTGGGAGCATATGTTTCTGCTACTGTCCCACAGAGATTCGCTCGCGTTTTTCTATTATTTAGGCTTAGGAAACGAGATTGAAGACATACAGCACCCATGATCAAGCTGTCTGGGAGAAGGGAACCGTGAGATGCTGCTGATGACAGACAGCAACAGAACGAGGCAGGCACTTGGCAAATGAGCAGAGACCTCAGCACAAAGTCACTGCTTCGGGACAGGGCCGCACGTAAAGGACAGGTACGGCTGTCTGGGAAGCAAGGAGTCCGGAGAGGTGTCACCACCAGGGCAGGTCCCTGCAGGACCACACTGACACCACGCTGTAGCAGCAAAAAGGCCAAGCTTCCTCTACACGTGGTACCAGCGACAGCGGCGGTGAAATTTCAGATCATCACTCATAATTTTGTAGATAAAGAAGGGAGCAATCACAGTTATGGATATTTATGGCAAGAAAATCAACTGAATGATTAATCAGGAAGTGAATATAATGAGAAATAATAATGTTTTAATGTTAAACGTTCAAGCCATTTCTTTTCAAGGGGACAATGTTATTCTAAAAGGCATAAAACATTTGGGGGACGTTCACTTCAAACAATACAAGTCCTACAGATACCCTTTTCTCCCATAAAGCCCATCTTCTGATTTTAGCTTATTATCACAAAAGCTAACTACAAAGTGAAGCTTAGCACAGCATCTTGGTGTCCCCACATTATCCAAGAATCCTAACAAGCTTGCTTTGGAAAGGTTACCACACTCATCGTGGATTTCTGCAGGTGACCTAATCATTTACTTCCTCCACTAACTCTTCATTAATTTGTAACAATGAATAATTTGCCTTCTTTGCAGTTAACATCACGTACAGGAGCTGCAGCACAGTAGATAATGCACTGCCTTGTGAGTACGTTGCCTGATGATGTTTTCACACTATCACCTCTGTTCTCCATATTCCAGAGTCTTACACAAACAGGCTCAGTTTTCTGTCCTGAAAACGCATTTTTACATTGATTCTTCTTAAAATACCTTCTCCTTTCATGAAGCCAGGCCCTAGACCTCGCCAATATCCAGATATATCGTCAGCTACAGACCTGATGGGAGCTGTCAGTGAAACCCTGGCATGGTGTCAGTGATGCTGGGGATCTATTGCAATTATTTATAAACGCGTGCCTCTCGCAGCCACATCGCGAGGCAGCTCACAAACACCACACGGGTCCCTCTGACCGATATTATTTCTACAAACCGCCCCAGGGCCTCGCACACAAGCGAGGACCCCAAAGCTCAGCCTGAGCTTCACCGGCAGGTAACGAACGGCTTAATTCTGTGACTCGGGACTAAACAGTTTAATTCCGTGATTCTGTACCCAACACTTTAATTGTGTGACTCTGTAACGCTTTAACCCCGTGCCCCCTCCCGGATCCCCGCCACCAGCCCCGGCCCCGCCTCAGCGCCGCCATTTCGCGGCCCCCCTGCCCGGCCCCGCCCCCCGCTGACGTCACACCCCGGCCCCCTCCCTCTCCCCCTCGCTCCCGCCGCCGCGCGGCGCCGGCGTCATGACGTCACGCCGCCCCACCGCCCGCCGCCCACCTCTGCGCTGCGCCTCGTGCTGCCGCCGCCGCTCCCGCCGCCCCGCCGCCCCCGCGGGGAGCCCCCCGCCGCCCCGCCGCAGCTCGGCGCATGCGCGGGGCGCCAACCGGCTCCCTTGCCCTGCACCGGAGGCCGACGCGCATGCGCGCGGCAGCGCCCGGCGGCGCCCGCGCAGGCGCGGACGGCGGCGGCCGCACCCTGTGTGCGCGTGCGCGCCGGGTTCCCGCCACCGGTTGCCATGGCGACGGCCCCTGAGGCGGGCTCGGCCCCGGGCAGCCCTGAGGTGGCCGCCGGGGGCGGCCGAGCGCCGGGGAAGCGGCGGCAGCGGGCACGGCCCCCGCCCGGGGCTGTGGAGGCGGCCGCTGGAAAGGGCTGCTCGTGAAAAAGCAGTAGCAAAGCACGCAACACTTCTTGTTATTTAAAAAAAAATCAGTGGAATTTATAGAAATATTAAATACATGGAGCTAAGGAGTGCATACGGCACACCTGCCCCTGCCCACCATGGAACTGTGGTGAAAAGTCACGTCCCTGTCCTCACACGGAATTTCCAGAGCTACAACTAAAGTCCGTTAAAAAAAAAAAAAAAAAAAAAGCCTGGTATAAGAAAATTGTGAAGTCTGGGATAAGGGCAATGCTTTGAGGTTTTAATAAGCTTGCCCCATGGAAATTCGAGGTGAGCAGTTAGCTCGAGCTTCTACAGAGCTGATCTCTCAGCATTGACATTTTATTTTGTCCTTTATACAAAGTGGGAGTAGAACAGGGAAATGGATGCCATTTCTTCATTAGTCAGCTTAAGCCCTGACACCTCACAGTAGCGTGGAGTTGCAATCAATAATTATTTCCTCCAAATGACCAATTTATTGTGGCTAGATACTAAAAGCACCAGAGAGAGAGGGTGCGTGTATCCTCACAGTGCCTTTGCCTTTTCAATGCATATTTTGTGTTGAACTCAGGATTTTATTCCTCAAAATGTGGTATGGACATCGTAAGAACCCAAATCACTCCTTGATAACACTTCTTAACAGGCCAAGAGGCAGAGAGAGGAGGTTTAGCAACAACAGAAAGCACTGTGGCTGTCATTACTATCATTACTACATTACTATCAGTTTTCTTCAAAAACAAAGTAAGCATTTTACTAAAGAAAGACAAAGCACTACTTATTGTGATCAATATGGTGTCCCCTTTACACATAACATCTCCTCTCCCCTCCCTCCCCCTATAATTAGATCTTAATCTCTATTTTAGCATAACCAAAAGAAATGGATATTGTCATAGCATTGCTTGGTTGGAAATCTTACAACAACAACAACAAAAACCTGCAACTTTTAACACAGAAAAAGCTACTTAGGCACCATGCTTTTTCACTTCCCACAAAGCAATTCATTTTTTAAGCCGTGCTAAATTCAAGCAATACTAGCTAGAAGACCTCACATTTTTAGCAAAGAATTGGTGCCTTTGATTATTTTGGCAAGACAGATCAGAGCATTTTATGCACTGACTCTCCCCAGGAGGTGCAACGTGCCCATGCCAGTATGAAAGAACCCAAAACCGATATGAAGAAATCCTTTGGTTTGTGTCTTTCAACACTTCGGCTAGTTTATTCAAGTTCTCTCTGAAGTTACTACACTTTATGGGAATTAGGAGCACTCTTAAGAAAACCCTGCAAGAACTTGCAAGCAAACATTGCACAAACACACTGAAGAATACTCTGGTTATAATGTACTGAGACACCATGTAGGTTCCACAAGAACTAAGCCGAGTCGCAGTAATATTCATTGCACAATACCATAAATGCAAAAGCACCAAATATGTAAAAGAATAAACCAAACTAAGCACCAGAGAAGCAGAAAACTTGATTTAGGGAAGAGAGCTCCATTATCCCAAGCAACCTGAGCTTTGCACCCATGTCCCTCACCGGTGTTCTTCCAAGAGGTGAGGCAAGGCAGGGGCCAAGCAGGTGAGGCCAACCCAACAAGCAGCCCACGTCAAACCTCAGCCCTCCCCAAGCCCCAGCTCACAGTCCCATCCTCCCAGCTACAACACAGCTGGCATCAAAACTAAGGTAGGAGACTTGGAGGGGCATCTCTGCAGGCTGCAAACCCCAACACATGCTACTGGACAGAGAAACTTCAAAGTGATGCTGAGCACAGCAAACGCACACATCTGCAGCCAGACCAGCCTCTGCAGCACAGCTTCCAGGCAACGCTGCAGCCTGACTCTTCTACTGCATTTCGCATAGACGAATGCAATTTTCTGTTCTAAAAGTGCTGAGGCACCAAAGAAAAGGGCACCTCGGAAATGTGAAACACAGAACATGTGCAAGCACCTGTTTTTCCACCACTTGAATCTTTTAAAACTTACTGTGTTCAGTGCAAGGAGCTTGCTGATGTTCATAAATGCATCCTCTTAAAGTCTATATTGAAAAGAACCAAGTAAATTGTGGCATTACTAATACAGATCCACCCAAAAGCACAAGTATTTAATAGTATGAACCAGCTACCAAACATATTTATTTCACAGGGCATTTCAAGGCCTGTAACTATTCCTAAGGCAATAAGGACATAGTTGCTGCAACAAGCTCTGTTCACTATTGCACCAAATGTCACTGAGAAGATGCAGCCAGACCGAGGGAACCAAAGCAGCTCTCCCAAAATCAGGCAGCCGATCAGAGGCACTGTGATTTTCTGTGTGGACCTACTGGTCTTTTGCTAACAGTGTTTTAATAATTCACTTTTTCTTCCCACCAGGGCACTGGTCTGTACCAGAGGCGACCAGGTAACCCCTTCCCAGGCAGGGAGTGCTGGCTGTCCTGCCTCGATGCAGGGAGGTGGAAGAAAACAGTTTCCTGCTGAACTTCAGACAGAAGGAGATGGCTAAAAAGCGCTTGGAGCAACGACATGGGACGGGAAGGATGTTCTGTGCTGGTGGGGACTCAAAAACCAAAGAGGTAATGAAAGCACAGTAAGGCAGAAGCAAAGATACTTTGATAGACATGCCTAAAGCACATGCATAGGGCCACAGAGCTTTAAACTCTACTGTGAAAACCTTGGCTTGATTTACAATGTGCTTTGGTACCCTCTTGTGAATTACAACCCTGTAGATGCAGGCAGAGCCCCGATACACGTTGCAAATGACAGCATATTTACTAGTGGTGCCAAGTTTCTCTGGAGGAAACTACTATTATGGAACTCTTGGGCACTGTTGTCAGTTCTAAAATATTTTTAAAAGCAACTGCTTGAAGTCATCATGCAATTATATTTACAGTAAATGTGTAAACCTGTGCATCTCCATATCTATGCATGCACATGTTACAGATTATATATGTGTACGTACCTTTATCCCCACACTCAGCATTTCTCAAAATGTGTTTCACTTTTTTATCTCTGCTGAGTCTGACGGGCAAACGTACAGACCTGTGTTAAGGCTTGTAATGCTGGTGGCTCTTTGGCAGCTTCAGATGAACTTTTTTAAGCTTTCAGTACAAATTGGTTCAATTTAGGTCAACAGTGATCAGAGAAATAGCCAAGAGGGCCAATTCCAATGGCAGTGGGGAAGGACTGAGTAAAGTTTACTTTTTGCATTAAAGTTATTACATTAATCTGTCCTTCATGGAGTCTCATGGACGTGGGCCATGCTCGTCAACAAAGCTCACCACAACACTCAGTGCACAACACTGAGTCTTTTGAAAAGGCAAAGCAAAAAAACACCATTAGACAAACAAACAAAAAAACCCAAATGTTTTGATTTCTTTAGGCATATTGCAAGACAACTTAGAACACTTGTTTTTCCAAATATCTGCTAAATCACTTTAGACAGAAGAAGTCCAGCAATTGAGATACATTAGCAAACAACGCTCAAGTTGAATCTCCCTCTGCTTCTAGACAGAGCACTGACTTTCCGAGTTTCTAAGAGTTTAATTTGGGACAGTTCCATTAAGGCTTTACTTAGTGATTTACTTTTGGAGTAGGCTTTATCCCCAATTACCCCTCATTTACTTGGGCTGCAAAAGGGGAAGAACCAAGTTTTGTTTGGCTTCATGGCCTGCTTCCTCGTTAACTGCTATTACCTGACCCCAAATCCCTTGCAAATAACATCCTGACATTTGGAGTAAAGTTGCACGGATATGCTTAATGGGCAATTCATTATGATAGCTTTTGCCATATAGATTTAAAAAGAGGAGGGAAAGTCTACTTCTTTCACCAATTTTTCACCCTTCCTGCTGTATGTAAATAGATTAATGGCAATGTGACAGTCGTGAGTCCTTACAAGTTTTAAGTACTTACAGAAGCCTGTGGTCCCTGCACTGCTGCCAACCATTCCATTTGGACCGGGACTGATGGCATTTTTTTTCCCCTTACCCATTCCCACCTGCTCACAGTCCAGACTGCTTCCAGGAGCAGTGTGTGTGAATGAGCTTGTGACTTGAGAAAAATTTCCTGCTAGAAGGTGCTCCAGCTCTGACAGCAGGAGACAGCACCAAGGAACATCCTTTGGTCGTGGACGAGAATGGGAAAATGACAGCAGGAAATTAATGGCAGAAGAACTCCCCTCATAGCTTGGACTGTGCTGCACCCACAGCATTGGTCACAAAGTGCTCTACAGAAGATGAAGGTTAAGTGGAAATGGGGAGGGTAAAGGAGAAACAAAATGGTTCTGAGAGCAGGGGGAGAACAGATGACTTTGTCTGGAAGAAAAATTTCCTGCTGAGGAGAGGAAAGGAAGAACTGTGCTCAGCCTGCTCCAGTTAGGTGAGCTGTTCTGAGTGTAGAAAGACAGCAAGACAGATCAGAAGGGTCATTTTAGCACACCGTCCTCTTCTTCCTGAGCAATAGAGGAGACAACAATCTGGAAAAGAAGGGTAATTCCAGTAAGCAGCCAAGCTCCCAGGTCTTCTCTGAAATCACAGGAATTTTTGAACCTAGGTTCTACTGAGAAAGCGGATGATCTCACCGATAAGGTTTGGGCAGACCCAGAACCGCCCTGGGAAGAGTTTTGAAATGAACAGGGTGTTGGGCAGGGTGCTCTGAAGGCTCCCGCTGCATTTATGGTGTCCCATCCAAACCCAGCAGGTACCTGTCTTTATGCCTTTGGATCTGGGAGATTTGTTTCACGTTGTGCTGGGATTGTTGCATCCCTAATCCAGACTGACTGTGTTTCTTAGGGAAATTTGTTCAGACTATGCAGATCTTATTTGTACAATAAGGATATTTCTGAATTACTTCACAAGGAAAGCGGGAGGATTAACTGATAATTGTAAGACACTACAGAAGTGCTAAACATTATTAATGGCTCCCAAGTTTTCTTCTTTTGGAAACAGTGGCCATTTCTTCCCATAATGTTTTAAACAGTTGCTGCTCAAGGAGCTTAGATTGCAGATTCCTGGCCTGTGGTTTGTCCATAAATCATAGACCTGGAGCCTGCCCAAGACACTCTCGATAGTCTCAGCAGGAAGTCTGGACGAAAGCAAACTCTTCTCAATCTGGCCCAGTGAACTACTTTATGGGCCGGTCCAGTTTCAAGGTCCTGAGCCAGACGTGAGAGGGATCCTGTCCAAGTTTAAAAGCACGAGGTCTCGGGAATGTCCTTTCAAACTGGATTTCGCTGTCTATAAATATTTTCCATCTTCTGCCCTGGAGGATAGAGGTTTGACTCAGCTGAAGAGACTGGGCAGAGCAGCAGAGGAGGCCACGCTGTTTATCACCAGAAGTCTGTCAGCACATAAAGCTTAACTTGTAGAAAAAAAATACAAGAAGGACCCAATCCACACTCAAAGCCACTTCTGAACAAAACAATGTTAAACTGCTGCCTGTCCAAAGTCCCAGGAGAAATCAAAGAACAAAGTTTTCTGTACGTAGCGGGGTTCGGCACTGTTTACAGCCAGGAACTCAAATAAGCTCCATGAGGTTGTTCCAGTTTGGAGATCCCAAATTCCATCCCATGGGGAAGTCTGGGGAAGCAAATGCAGAAGCATGGGACAACCAGCCTGTGCTGATGGCTTTCGAACACAATTCTAACGTGCTGCACACTCCTGGAACTCATGTTTTGCCTCAACATGCTGGAAAAATTAGGGATCTCTGCTCTCACTTCAGGAAGAGCAAAGGCTGGATGGAAACTGGTTAGCAATACAGTGCTTTGAGGATAACTCCAGACCTAAGTGGAGAAGGTGGCAGCTGGAAAAGCACAGCTCAGCCACCACAAACAGCACTGAAGTTCTGATGCAGGATCCATACAGGCCTTCTCTACTTGCACAGCATGTTTTGGCATCGTGTAGAAAGTGAAAAACCTTACCTGTTGTGTTTGAAACAACTCGTCCTTTACACTGCTCTTTTACCAAAAGCCTCTGCTGCGTTCCGTGCAAAGGCCCTTTCAGAGTCAGTCATCTCCAGACCAGCTTTCGAGCAACCTGCCTGCATTCCTATCAGCACATCAGTTTGTGTTCATCAACACGATGCCTCTACCTCTCCCTTCTCCACTAGGATCATTGTTAGCCGTGTATAAAAACTTCATACAGCAGCAATTTCTGCAGGTCTTGAGTAAAAGGGAAAGCCGAGACTAAGAGGCGAGAACCTACAGAGGCTTCTGGTGCATAGAAATGTGAAACTTCGACAAAGCACCAGAAAAAGCAGCATGATCAGGTATGTAAGATTTGGGTCAAAGCACCCTCCCCATCCTGCTGCTACCTCTCCTTCCTGCATACAGAGCCCCAGGACTGTCACCACCTTTCAGCACCTTCGATGGGCACGAGCACAAAGGATTAGTTTACACTCCAAAAACAGAAATTTTGTTTGATTGTTTAGTCATAAATCTGTCATGGCAAAAAATCAGCACCTCAAGGGCTGCTGGGTTTCCCAGAGGACTCCCAGGACTGGAGAGGTTAAAGACATCTCAGATGCTTCACGACCATCTTGGAGTAAGCATCCTCTGCTTCTGACTGCATCAGATTTTGTAAGCTCACATTCAGCTCAGGTGCTCTATCAACAGACACTATTTTTAGCCACCGTATCAGTGAGCACCAGGTGACCATCCTGCAGGCTGATGCACTCACCTGCAGTACGTTAGCCCGAGAGAACCACAGGTTTTCATTCTTCACTGTTCATGAAACACGCTGCACCGCAAAGGTCTAGCTATGGAGCCACACCGTATCGCTCCTTTCACGTGCCCTACATTCGCATCAGAGCTTTGTACAATACCCAGTATTCTTTCCTGTGTATTTACCCTGATTTTGATGGCAAAGGATCTTAAATCTACTTGGAAGAGAAGATTATTGTCTAGTCTACAAAGCACATAGCTGAACTTCACCTGTGTTGTCTACTTCCAGGAGCAAAGCCTTGTGTGTTTACCTGTGCCACCTTTGCTGCTGGCTTCCAGTCTGGACAATTTAAGGATATTCATTGCATGATTAAGGAACTCCAGCATATCAAAAGGCAAGATGCCATCTAGGTCTTACCAGGAATAGAGGCACGACCTGCAGCCTCTAGCTGAGCAATACAACTATCAGGGATGTAGAAGGTGGCTCCTTGTTCTCAGTGCCCCTTAAACTGTCACATTAATTCCTCTTCTGCATCTGAATAAAAATGGAATTTCAGGCAACGTTAATAAAACACCTAAAATGACACCTCATGCAGCAGACCCTTTTCATTCCTCTTTGCACAGCCAGGCTTTCTTTTGCTTACTGAGCTCATGGTGTTCAGGGAAAGAGCTGGAGGTTATCCTGTCCAGCACAGCGTCCCAACATTAAACCAAATCCAGTTTCAGAATCTTAATCTGGCAATTTAAGGATAAGGTAAACAAATGTCACAGCTGCCTCATGGCACCAGCTGAGAAAATAAAAGAATTCTTGTAAACCAATTTGCATGGTGTAAACCTGATGCACAGAGGGAAATCTCACATGCTATTTTCTAACAGAATTCAAGGGTGGAGATTCTCCTGTTTTCCTTCCACACTCTGCTACAACCTACTGTTTTCACAGCCCTCTCTACCCACCACTGTCCAGTACCCAGTGCTCTGAAGAACACAGCAGCATCTGACAAGAGAAGAACCATGAAATCACCTTCTGGAAGGCACAAAGACCAACAAAGTAAGAGGAAAAGAGAAGAGTGGAGCGATTTGGAAAAGAGGAATTTATTCATCATAAACACAGGTCAGCAAGACATGCGATTTATCCCAGAGAAGAGACAAGAACCCTGGAGACTTTCCAGAAGGCCATACACTGGAAAGCTGTGCTCCACACACTGGAATACTGTTTCCCAGTTGCTTTTTCTCTAAAGCGAGACAAGGATGAACTTGATTATTCAGCAGCTCAGTGATCTTTTCTGCCACGGGAACGTACTGACATGTTCCACCAACAGGATCTGCCTGCTAATGGCAGCAATCTATCTCCACGCCACCTAAGTTCTCCTGCCTGGTCAGAAGTCAAAGTTTCTTCACAAATTAATGGATTTTGCCAGGGCTTGTTCAGAGCACAATGGTGCACAAGAAATCGTTCTTCAGTGGATGGGAATATACTCAGAGAGCTAACTGGGACTTCACAGACCTAACTGGGACTCTTGCTGTTTTGGGAAAGGACATTTCTAGAAACAGTGTGAAACAAGGGTCTCTAGGCTTGTGTCAGAAATTTAAGCATATCGTTTTAGCAGCAATCTCTGGATTTTGCTCTCACTAAGAACACTGCACTTTGAACAGGCTGATGACATGATGTAGTAACTACAACTGGCTCCTGCCCAGGCAGTGAAGGTTGGAAGTCCCCTGCATCCTCCCTAGCCACCTGCCAGGTGAGCCCCTCACTGAACAGTGCCAGCAAGCAGATGCTGCAATAGCTGACAGAGCAACCGCACTTGAGGAAAGAGATATCAGCACAGAGTTCATCCTTCAGTTTTCCAGGGCTCAGTTTTTCTCCAGGATTTTTGTGAGGAGTTCGTTCAGCCGGCTCACCATTGGTCTGGGATCTTCGTTCAGTCCTGCTGCTATCATGGCATTCTCATAAATCTGAGAAAGAGAAGAACACATTAAATAAGCAGCAGGAGGAAGGTGAATGAGAGCTGGGGAGGAAATGAATGTCACACTCCAGGAGTTGCATGCTGACAAAAAGCATGTCTTCTATGCAGCCTGGTAGCAAAACACATTGGCCACAAGCAGCAGAAATACACAGAATGGGAAACACAGAATAATGAATCCAGCCTGCTAAAAGGGCTCCACCCTGCTCCCTGCCACACACGGTCTGCAAGCTGGCTCTGGGGAGGATGGTGGTGCCTTTGCAGGCCTGGCTCTCACCTGATCAAGTAACATTTGGGCCAGATCAGGCTGATTGTCCTTCAGCTCGTTAAGTTTCTTAATCAGAGCATGCCTGTAAGAGTAAGAAAGATCCATACTAAGATTTAGCTTTTTTAGATGTATGAGTTTTTTTTTTCCCTCCAGAATAAGCATCTAAGCCAAGGCGGGACAGAAAATGTTCTAACTAAAGGCCAAGACAGCTCCACCTTTCTTGCTCCTGTTCCAGGGGCTTCCCTCTTCTCTCCCATCCCGACCCTATAACCCCTACAATCCTCAGAGGGCTGGACACAGTGTGGGTGTGTGGCTCATGTCCACCACACTATGCAGCCACACAGATCGAGGCACTGTAGCACACACTACACTTAATGGGGAGAGTTCTGCTAACCTAGGGGCTTTAAGTTGCCTCCTCTCTGCTTCCACCCCAGCAGGAATGCAGTGCTTAGCACTGGTATTGCCACCCCTTACCCTGTGTTGATCTCTAGGGTGGGCTGCAGCAGCTGGGCACGCTCCTCTTGGGTCTTGGCCAGCTGCTGCATGCGAAGGAAGTGTCGGGCAGCCCCCATCTCGAGCACAGTGATCATGGCAGGGTGGGTGTCCAGCCGTGTAGTCACCTGGGGCAAAAACAGCAATCAGTGCTGAGATGGAAACACACAATTCAGAGGTGGGTGAGGTTAAAGGACTCAGTCACCAAGCCTCTGCACAACTTGTCCACACCCCAGAAGAGCTGCGTAAGCAGGCAGGAGAGCTGGGGTCCCAACTGCCCCTACATAACCTAAAGTAGGGCCTGGTAAAATGGGCTTTGCTCATTACACATTAAGTGGTTCTTCCCATCGCCACAGTGACCACCCAAATGACAAATACCAGCGTTCACACCATTTACAGACAGGATGCACAGAAAATGATTTTTCTCATACAGTCCAAAGTAAAGCCCGTGGCAGGAGACCTCCAGTCAACCAGTGCCTTCACTTCCTAGGCTATGATCTCCGTGGATCTTCTGTACTCAGTCACCCAGGCACAGAACACCTACCTTAACATCAGTGACTCGAGAGCCTAAGACATTTCTCATCCAGGCCATCAAATCCCCAGCCTCTCTCTCTGTCAGACGTTCTGCAGCTAGCAGAAGAAAAAGGGCACATCTGATCAGTGGACAGTGAGCTTTACTCCTGATTTCAGTCCATTTCACACTTTCATTTACTTGCTATATTGTGAAAATGGGAATGCAGCACCACTCAGCACACCCTCCGTGCATCCCCTCATCCCAGACCATGACATGCCCGCAGAGGGCAGGCTCTTTCCCTGCCAATGCCTGCCTCCCTCTGTCAGGGCACCAGGTGTGTGTCTGTTTTTAAAGCTCCATGTATGACATACCATCTGCTTAAATTAGCAAATGTCTTAAACTTTGATCTACAGCAGCATGTGCGACGAAAGGGATCTGCAAGAAGTACAAGCTGCCTCCGCCCGTGAGAACTGCAGGATGGAAAGGAGCGCTCTTGCTCATGGACTCAGGAACTGCAAGAGTACTGGAAGAGGCACACGCAGGGCGGCAGGACTGCATGCAGCAGGAAAGGCCAGGGGGACCTCACGATACCTGGGCGACTCTCCTCAAAATTCTCTTCCTTATAGTGATCAACAACAATGTCCGTCTCCACCGAGATCAGCTTCTTCTTGTCAAACTCCCGGAGGTGCAAGAGTGTCAGCTCATCAAATTGCTCATAGCAGAACAGGACCTGTGCCAAAAAAGTAGATGATAACACGTTGTTACCACGGATGGCAGGGCTGCAACTGGACAAGTTCTTCCCCAGCAAGGGAAGCTGGGAACCAGCACTGACTCCAGTCCTGAAAGGGCCACCTGCCTGCAGAAGACTCCTACAACAACGCAGTTACCAGCACTGCACAGCAACTCCTAGGCTCCTGCTCCAGGGTTCAAAGGCAATTAACAGATGTCAGAAGCAGCAGAAACATCTAGATACCTGCACAAGCACTAACCTGCCTGCACAGGGTGCTACACGTCCTTCCTGGCCCCATGCTGCACTAGGCAGTCTGAGTGGAGACAGGGGGATACGAAGATGGGGACTGTCACAGGGCTCAATGCCCTGCTCAACTCCAAGATCTAGCTGAGCCCCGGGCTCTGGTGCAGTGTCCTGAGCACAGCACACTGCTCACCTACCTCCATGTCCTTCTTCTTCATGGCCTCAAAGTACGGGGAGTGCTCGGCCAGGTGCCGGTTGGGTGCACACAGGTAGTAGATGTTTCTGCTCCCTGCCTTCATGCGGGAGGCGTACTCGGTCAGGCTGGTCAGCTGGCCCGCGGGCAAGGCAGATGATTCGTAACGCAGCAGCTTCGCAATGTCCTCCTGAAAGAAACGTGCTCTTGTGAGCTGGAGGCAGGCCACTACAGCTCTACCTGATCACTCCCAGTTCCAGGACCTCTATTTGCAATGGGCAGGCCTGTTTGCAGTTTGTACTTTGCAAAAGGGCTCAGAGGATTCCGGGTCCCACCTTTCCTGCTCCAGATATTATGGAATGACCTAGACGGGATGTAGGCCAAGCTCTCCTGGAAGTGGGAATCCAGCCTGAAGACAACAGCAGGGGTAAAGCCCTACTTTATCACCTGCTGTAGTTCACATTCTATCAGTGAGGGCTGACAACAAGTGTGGGTACAGAGACTCTGCAGTGTCCTGAACCAGAGCGGGGAACAGCACCCCGTCAAAAAACATCAGTTCAGGCAAGGTGCACTAGAGCATCCATAGGTCGTCAGACCCAGAACAAGAGTTAGAGGTATGTAAGATTCAGAGAAGCAGCAATGTCCCTCATCCCAGGTCATAGCAGGACTCTTTGCCATTAGCTGCAGTGTATCAGGACTGCTGGTACCTTCACATCCTGCTCTGCTATCGTGACAATCCCCTCTCTCATGAATACTCCATAGTCCTCAAAGAATTTGGCATATTTCTCAGGCTCCTTCTTGCTCTGGTCAACGAAGAACTTTATCAATCTCTTCTGCAAAACATCTCGGAGTTTCCTGCAGCAAGAACAAGCCTTTTTAAAGACAGCTGCTAGACCAAGACAAGCGAACATCTCCCCATGCAGTGTTTCAGTGATGTGTTTGGAAACAAGAGGAAAAAGAAGAAACTCCGGGGCCACTGTCTCCTTTTCCCCAAGGCTCTGCATTTGTTCTTTGTACCTCAGTCAAGAGAAGTCAAAAGCTGGAGAGAGAGCCAGGGCTGCTCTACAAACACAAGGCTAAAGCTCAAATCTTCAGTGACTTAGTGACACTGCAGTACCTAACCAAATGTGCCCAGGACCCTCACCGCACTCCCACAGCTACCCCGAAACACAGGAAGGAAGCAGCTCTAAAAGGGTTACACTGGGAGGGCCCCTTTCCGATGGCCTCAAAATCCAGTGAAGCGGCAGGGTTATTCTGATGACTACAGTGGAGCTCAAAGCATTTTAAGCAGCCGCTGGATACAAGTTAGCCATTAAACCTAACAAGGTAACAGCAGAACCAAAATGCATTAAGAGCCTGCTCTTATCCTTGTGTATCAAGTTCCAGCGGTAGATGTTCAAGAGGCAGGCCCGAAGCACAAAAATTAAGATCCAGGGGCATTTTATTTTATTTTTTTTGAGGAGACTGGCCTGTTGGTGGTCAGCTTCCCTAGGCTTCAGAACCAAATGAAAACCCTGCTGGTTTGCACTCAGCATTTGACAAGTATCTGTGAGAGCATGGCAGAGCTTTGAAGGAATTCTGGAGGCAACAGTTACAAGACGCTGTTTCAAGGCCTACATGGTGACACTAAGGTAGGGAACAGCTTCCTAGCACTGCCTTACTGTTCGGTTTTGTTTTCCAAACCACCTGGTGGTGGAGATCAGACACATTAAATAGCGAATCCACTGTTACTACAATTGACCAGAGGCACCAAAAGGCAGCCTAGGGCACAAATTGCACATGGCCAAGGAGGAAACAGCAAATTGTATGACAGCACACTGGTTACACATCTTGAGATGTGACCAACATGGCTGCGAAACTACACCCTGTGTTCACGTTACAGACCAAAGAAATTCTCAAGCATGGGAACGCTGCAGCTTGCTTACATCCCTGTAATGATGTACAACCCTCTGCCTACCCCACAATGCCCCCTCCTCAACCAGCAAGAAGCCACACGAGCCTCAGCCTCTTACCTGATAAGGGCACTTTCTTGCAGAAGCTCCCTGCTGAGGTTCAGAGGTATATCCTCGCTGTCCACAACACCTGGAACACAGAGCGACCCTTGACCAGCGATGCATACACAGGAGCCAGGCTCAGGAAGCAGCCCCTCCCCTAGCCCCCCTGGTAGCCACGCTCCACAGCCCAGTGCTCCTGCTCCCAGCACACACCTCTGAGGAAGCGCAGCCATTTAGGCAGGATGTCGGCAGCCTTGGTTTGGATGAGAATTTTGCGGCTGTAGAGGGCGACGCTGGAACCCAGTTCCCTGCTGATGTCGAACATGGATGGTTTCTGCAGGAACAAGAGGCGAAGCTAACACCAGCACTGTGCAGGGTGCTCACCCATCAGCTGCACACAGCAATCCAGTACTGAGTCCAGCAGGAGCTGAAATCTTGGCTGTCTTCCCTAGGGACCTACCTGAGCCTCCTCCACCCCTCTCATGGCCCAGTACCCCCACCATTACCCTGTAGCACCCAACCCACTGCAGAGATGCCACGCTGGATGCTCCTCCTCGCAATTCTGCCTAAGGAGCAGTCCCTTTCTCTCCTCCTCAGAGGAACTGGGCAGATGTCCCACTGCACGTACTTGCTCGGGCACATAGAAGATGCTGCGGATGTTGAGGGGAGCATCGGTCTTGTAGTGCAGGACATAGCGGGGCTTGTCGTAAGCCTGAGCTATGAAGCGGTAGAACTCTTCATGCTGCCACTCACCGATGTCCTTGGGGTCCAGCATCCAGAGTGCCTGCGGAGGAGCAGGGAGATGAGTCCCCATCAGCCCTCATCACCCATGGCCTCACAGCACAAAGCTGCTCTTCCAGAGTTGTATTTTTCCCTCCAGGGTGCCTGAGCGAGGAAACGTCATCTTTCAAACAGACACACTCTCTGCACAGCAGGAGGGCAGTGGGGTGTAGTAATATTCACACACTAACAAATTACTGCCACTCAGGTGACCTCTGGTCACCTTCCATGCAGGAACTCTTGTCCTGCAGCACATCTAAGGCAGATTTGTTCAGCCCAAAACAAAAGGGGTTTGGCTAACCTCCGTTACTTGACACGTGTCCCTGGCCAAGAGCATCCCAGACAATTACCACAGCTCAGCTGACTGGCAGTCCTGGTCAAGCATCTCAGGGCTCAGACCAACAAGCAGAAGAAAAGCGAAAGTTTAAGAGTGCCTATTCCAACCCACCTGTCCCCACAATGGGAGTCCCATCCCACTGCAAGGTCTGCTGCCTGCCTGTGAAGCAGGTCCTCTGTTATCTGTTTTCTGCTGATGTATTTTGGAGCATTTCAGGAGTTGCTTCGTGAACCAATTGGCCAGCTGTGCTTCAGCAGCAGTTTCACACATCAACACATGAGTTAGAGTCATGAGCTCCAGACCATGTCTTTCCCTGTGGCCATGCTTTCCACCTGCTGCTGCTCTGAACCCCGCAGGTGCCCAGCGTTCTCTGGAGCACTTAGCCCAGTGCTCACACCACATTTACATTCTCAGTACCTCAACACAAGATTAGCATCTAGCAAAGTTTTGGGAGGTTCTGCCTATTTAACAAACACTGGGACCAATTAACGAACTCTTGTTTCCAGCTGGATGAAGACTACTGCACTTAGCACAACTCTTTGCCACTCAAGCCCTAAATACTCAAATATTTAAGTACTTAAGTAATATTTATGTACTAAAACATTTAAGTACATCGAATGACAGGTGTGATCGATCACCCTGGGCAGTGCAGACATCCAGCCCACCCTCAACCTACCAGTCCAAGGGATTCAGGGCTCTGGCAACCCTGCTGTGCTTCTGTATTCCTTCAAGCTGCTTTTGCCTCAGAGCATTGTTACACAAGCAGCTTCCTTACATTTCCAGCACACACAAGCGTCCTGGAGGGTTTGCAGGATCACAGGTAGGATTAGGGACTCAAGTGGGTACTAAGGTGCTTCATAGCAGCTGTTGGTAGGTAAAGTCCTGCTTTCCCAGAGTCTTACTTGTAGCTACAGCTATCACAGGCAGGATGGAAAAGCCTCTAATTCTATGCTGTCAGCTACATGGCAAGCATTCAAGATCTTATCTAGTAAAACCCACAGTAGGGATCTAACTACAGCTCTGTTTACAGTGAACTGATGTTGATGTGTGGAAAAATGGGGAAAAAGATCCCAGATAAAGAAGAGGCTTGAAACAGGAGCACAGTGAGAATAAAGCTGTTGCCATATCCCAATGGAGAAAACACTTTCTGATATAAAGATAAAAGTACACGACTCCATTAAGCACATTTCACCCCTTGCTCTAGTACTGCTCTTCTCTAGGGAGTGTTTGCTATTGATTGTGAGGTAGGAAGACCAAACAGCTGTCTAAATTAAAAAACTAGAAATAGATTTAAGGGAAACAGCTAGAAAGCCTTTGGAGCAGAAATGCTATTATTGTAGGAATCCAAATAAATAACAGCCACTAATAACACCAATTGCAGAACATTAGGTAAATTAACATGATAAAATATTTAAGTACATCCTTGAAAGCTTGCACATTCGGTGCCACTTCCCAGGAAAAAACAAACACACAGACACTCTGTACCTACTCTCTTAAGTGAGGAAGGTTTAACCAACCAGAAAATGAGACGCTGGAGGAAAAACAATTCATAGATTTTTATTTTAAAGATAACTACTTTCACCTAGGAGATCTCCTGCAACTGGGCCAGAACTTCTGACTAAGGTGGATCTGGCTGTATCATTTTCAGTGGTCAGAAAATATCAGTGTTTAAAAAAATGCAATTAAATTAAAATTTTTCATTAAAAAGAAATTAAAAAAAATAAGACAGTGAGCTGAGACAAAACAAAACTCAAGTGTCCACCAGCCCTGGCTATCCCACAGCAAAGGGCAAGAAGAACTGCAGCAAGAGGTGTCAGCACACTACTGACGTGAGCAAACCCTACACCACTAACACATCACCTGGCTTAAACAGTTAGAAGTAGCATTAAAAGCACTGAGACAATCATTCTGATTAGGGAAGAATCCAGAAGGTATCTGTAAATAAAAACTGCTTTGTCAACCCGCAGGCATTCCCTCCAACAAACGCCAATAGGCAGTACCAGACATGATTTATGCCAGATTACCTCCTCTTGTTTTAATTAACTTGTCACTAAAGGGTCTGTGATATTCTGGACAATCCTTCTGTGACTGCCAGAGACAGCAGCAGCAGCTTTATTGTGCTCCTGTCTCCGGTGGAAGATTACAATGGTTCATCTCCACCAGCAACCTGCCTGTGGCCCTCCTGCTTACCTGCAACGTGTTAATTCGTCTCCCGTTGAGGTACAGCGGGAAGCTGATGAAGTTGCTGTATTTTGTCACCACCTCTGGAATGGAAAGAGGACATCAAAGAGTCATGTTTGTGAAAACAACAGAGTAAGAATTTCTTCAATAACAGCATGTAACACGTGCCACAGGAGAGCACGGACACTGTACATTAACCTCCCACTTGTGGGGAACCAACAGACCCCGTGCATCCCCTCAGCGGGTAGCAGCGTTTCCCTCCTCCGCTCACCCTTGACGCGGTCTTCATTGGCAAATTCCTTGCAGTCTTCTTTGAGGTGTATAATAATCTTAGTCCCAGTTCTGACACCAGAAGCTTCCGCAATCTCAAACATTCCTGAACTAGGATTAGAAACAGAAGCCAAGTCAGCTTGTGCCTCACATACAGCCATGATGAGACATGAAAATATGTAATTAAACTGACAGCATGCACCAAGAGGAAAAGGCAAAAAAATCTCAAATGTTTGAATGCTCTCTGTGCCTTCGAGAAGGCCCCCAGATAACACATCTGTCTTCCTACGATACCCTGAACCCCTCTCTCTACAGACACCAACAGCCTCTGCAGGAAAACTTCAAACAAACTTCAGCTTGCATAGGCCCAACATTCAGCCTCTCCCCTACATTTGACAATTCTGATTTGTGGGCCCACGCTCACACCTCTGCTGGGCAGCAGTACCTGGCTGCAGTGCAAAGCAGCTGTGCCCTGGGGAAGGCAGGGTTCTGGGTGACTGCTCCTATTCTGCTGCTGAGCGAGTGCCACTGAGAGCACTGACCTAGAGAGAGACAGGCCAGCCTTCAAAGCGTTCAGCAGTACAGACTGCAGTACACGGCAGCTTGTTGGCATCCCAAGACAGGCTGATGTCTCAGTTACAAGTTTTTTTTTCAAGAATTTAAATAACTTGGTAACTAGAATCATAGAAGTACTTCAGTTCTAGGGGATTTTAATGGGATGCAGAGCTTCTCATCCCCAGGAGCTCCAATTTCAACAGGGTCCAGCACAGCACAGCTTTGCCATCACAGGTGTTTGCAGCTTGGAAGCAAGAAGCAAAGGCTGAGCGCACAGACCCAGCCCACAGAAGACACGTGCCTACAGAGCCACAGCACTGCACCAGCCCTGCCTACCAGGGGTGCCCTCGAGCAAAAAGCCAAGGAACTAGACCAAAGACAGTAAATTTCTCTCTCTAGTCTGGAGTGCTGCTAAGAGAAATGCCTGCCAGCAGGGAAGGAACAGGAGAGGCAGGTACTGTCTTTGCCCACAACATGCCTGCTCTGACAAAGCAAGTTCGTCTGCGGTTGTTCACCCTGGCACATTTGGCCACGCTTCCTTGCTGTGTATAATCTGAGCAGGATCTAAACCAGTAAGCCCAGTCATGAAAGACCACACAAGCCCTGTCTTGCTCCACTCAGCTTTCAGTTTGTGCCTGATCTGGATGCAGCCCCTGCACATTTCCACCCCTTTCTGCAGCCTTACCCGTCTGAGGACCAGTGGTAGCCCGGGCTCCCCGGCTCTGCCGACTGTGAGAACACCTCCACTTTATCAGCAACCATGAAGGCCGAGTAGAAACCCACTCCAAACTGGCCGATGATTTTACTACTGGCTTCCGCTTGGCTCTGCAGAGCATCTAGAAATGCCTGGGGGAAAAAAGGAGGAGACATAAACCAGTGCACGAACTCTGGGACTGCTGTGGGGCTGTGACCTGTCCTGTGTGCACTGATGCAGCCCTACAGCAGGCACCATGGGCCTGGCCGCTCAGCACCCTCTTCCCACACCTCTGTCAGCACTCAGGAGGGTGCCTGAGGACAGGGTTTCTCCCTGAGGACAGGGGTTTCTCCCTAAGGGAACACACCTGTGGAAAAGGGGAGCATCACCCAGGGCAACACTCGCTGCAGGGAGCAGTGAAGGAGAACAACAAGGGCTCGGTCAACAAGGAACGAGCAACCTCAGAGTAGTGACTTGGGAGAAAAAAAGGTAAATATGACAGTTTGCCAGCACGAGGACACAGCTGCTGCCCTCCTGGACGCAGCGTGAATGCCAAATGAGCATGTGCCCCTCCGTAATGATGGCCTGGGGAGGAAGGCACTGACTTGTGGGAGCGAGGGCAGGCAGGTGCAGCAGCATTACACACGGGGGCCATTAGTGCTGCTTCGGCACCACCGGCCTCCCTGGCACACAGCAGAGACCATTAAGAGGCAGAAGACTCCACAGGAAGGTTTCACCTTCCAAGAGGGGTGTATTTCACAGCTGGGCTGGGGGCCAAGGGAAGAGACAACGAGAAGTTACTGGGAGAACAAGAGAGACTGTAACTGGAGAAGGCTTCCCGAAGGGGAGGAAGGGGTAACGTCACCACTTACCTTTGAGCCCGATCGAGCAATGGTACCAAGGTTAGAAACAAGCTCCTCCTGGGTCATCCCAATACCTGTGTCCTGAAAAAAAAACAAACAGCAGTAGCAGCTGAAATACCAGTAGAGAACTGCTGTAGCAACCAGCACCCAAGCAGCTCCTACCTCTGCCCAGGGCTCTCACCCAGCCGCCGAGCAGTAAATGCAACAGCAGCAGGCTTCCAGCTGGGACTGCACCTGCACAGAGGCAGGACAGCAGGCACAGAAGGGACAGGGCTCTAAGGGGCAGCCACAGCTGTCTTGTGGCTATAAGCCATTAAGAAGTTTAGAAACTCAAGCGTTATATGGAGAGAAAACAGAAATGTGCCAAGACTGGCTGGCGTCTGCACCGCTAACATGACACACAGTGTGCCAGTGCTGGGAGGAGATCTCGAGCCAGGTCACAGCCTCCCTGTGTATGCACGAGGCAGCCTCTGCTCCTCGGCAAGCACAGAGGGGAGCGAGGAGCAAGAGCAGCAGCTCATTTCCAGCCTGCAGGTAGGGAACTGATGCCCTCACCCCAGGAGTCAGAGGCAAAGCAGCAAATCCCTTAAATTTCAGGTAGTGCAGACCCTTGGCTCCACGCCCTGCTTTCGCTGGTCTCCTCCTGCCTGCTCTTTCTCATCCCCTCTCCCCCTCACGTTGTGCTCCACAGAACTTGAGCATGAAGCTGTCGGTGTCCAGAGCCAAGAGCCTGAGAGCTGGGCACTGCGGTGCCCCCGGGAACAACCTAACCCCAGCTGGAAACACAGCGCCCAGGCCACCCTCAGTGCCCAGCCCAGGCTTCGAAGGCACGGCTTCATCTTCTCCCCAGTTTATACATGAATTCACACTCCTGTGTGCAGAAAAAACAACTCCCTGCTGCTAGCGCGTGCCCCTCAGGCAGCAAACCCTGCAGCCCCATCCAGAGAAGGCTGCGGCACAGCTCAGACTAGGCTGCAACTTCAGTAGTTGTCACAACACGTTTGCACGACCCCAAGGCAGCACGGAGAGCAAAACCCAGCTAGGAACGGCCGCATCCTCACACAGGACCCCAACAAAAACCTTTCCCACTCACAGCCAGGGTTCAGACTTGGTCCACGTGCACCTTCCAAAGAAGCCAAGTACAAGCTAGTGGCCTCTGCAATGCGACTTCTGAAAGGAAGGAGCCATTCCTCCTCCCCAAATCCAGCAGTTTCTTCTCTACCTGCCAGAAACATCCCGAGAAGCCACCCTGACAGGTTCTCTGAGCCACTCGGTGAGGCGGTGGCAGCGTGAAAATGATGCATGTGAAAGGTGATCCTTGCTCAGGGGAAGGGCTCGGCTCTGCTCACGTACCTGTGCGTGCAGCTGTCAGAGCTGACAGCTCCCTGCGTGTCCCAGAGCGTGCTGACACGCTCTGAGTGCTGCTGGTGGCAATTTGGCTGGCTGGAGTCAGCAAAACGAGCTTGAGCAGAACCAACTGCTGCTAGGTGGCTCGGAGGTGGGATGCCACGGAGATTTCTGGCACAGCACGCTTCTACCGCCCATGTGGGGCACTCAGTGGGCTCATTTACTAGAAAATAAGATGGCATTAAAAATACCTGTACCTATCTTTTGGTCTAGTATTTAACTCCACTGAATGATCAAACTGTGGTCAACTTGTGAGGTTGCTGAGTGAAGTGCCACGTGGACAAGATGTTTTTCTGCATCCCCACAAGGCACAGCACAGCAACACCTTCCACGTGATTAAACACGGTAAGGCCAGTCACGGGCATCCTGGCTAAGGGGGAAGATGGTAGGTAAAAATCCCAACAGTGGGAGATGAAAAGCCAGGAGAAACAAACAGAGTATGGCAAAATCTCAGGAATCTGACATGGTCCCTTCCCCCAGGGAAGGAAAGGCCAGAAAAAAAAAAAAAAAAAAAAGATGTTTTCAGCATCTGGTTCAGGTTTCCTTCATGCCAGACCCTGCACAGAACTCTTAACTCCTCTGATCCATGCCTTTTTATAGCACAGAGTGTCATTCCCAAATTCCAGCATGTTAAAAAAAATATCCCTACCCTGTGAATATATTTGGCTATTGAATTCAGAGCTCCCTGCCAAACGTACTGCAAAATGCTTAAGGACAGTTCCTAGAGACCAGGTCGATGAGGGTGAATTGCAGTGAACAAAGAGAGCCCGGCTGCAAACACCGCCCGACACCGGCAGGGGAAGCAGAAAGCGGGCCCCGAGGTGGCCGACCCCAGGCCCTGCCTCAGCAGGCACCTCCAGGCAGGAAAAACCTGGATGGGAACACCACCAAGACTCCAACTGCTCGTGCAGCACACGCATTCCCTGCAGCTGTCCTTCTCGGCTCCTTTCACCAGACGGTGCCGTGCTGGGGCGCAGCGCTGGGAGCAGAACGGGCCCAATTCTGCACTGCCCGGCCCACGAGCAGCCAGCCTGGGCCCGGCTGACACGGGTGCCTTGGGCAGGAAGCACCCTGTGGTCCCACGGTGATTTATGAGCACTTTCTGTCGGCGATCAGCCAGCCTGGCTGCAAGGACTGCTGTTGCTTCACCACCAGCGCTGCGACTTCACTTCCCCTGCAGAGCGCTTCGAGCCCTCTCTTCATCCTACAGGAAGGTTTCTGCTAGCTGAGAGCAGCCACAGCAGAGCTTTTTGTGAAAGCACGAAGCCAACGGGACGCGGGGCCTCCACAAACAAGGAGAAGTGAGGGATACGTTCAAAGTTCAAAGCACACAACGCCACTCCACAGCTTCGCATAGAAACCAACTGCTGTAACGCGTGACACAGACCCAGGGCACTGACGCTTCGTTAGCTGGAGGCTAATTACAGAAGCCCTTCTGTTGCTCTGCTGAGTTATGATCTACTCACCTGGCCGAATTTCCCTTCTGGGACTTCTCAGGGTGCCCAGTTAACAGCCAGCCCCTGAGCTGTGCAGACCGGAGGCAGGAGCACTGCGGTCACCTTCTGAACTGCACATCTGAACAGAGCAATGCTGCCCCTGAAAACAACAGCAGCTGCACATTTGTTTTCAGCACTCTTTTCTTTTTACATGGAGACCTCCTAGATACAAAGTTGGACCGCACCGGACCTTTGTTCTTTCTCTGCACTTTGCTCCAAGCCTCCTGGTGCGGGTGCTGGAGGCGTGCAGAGCCCACCCTGCGCAGCTCCGGCTGGGTGACCGCCTGGCACGCAGCTCGGGGCTCCCACCACCACACACCTTCTGCTTGCTCAACAGCCCTGAGGAATTCTGTCATCCTCAAAAGACGTAAACGAACACCTTCGGCCCCACTACCCATCTCATCAAATCAATCTTGCATTCTTGTCAGACTTTTTAGTAAATTAGAAACGAACAGCACACAGTTACAGCAACAAATCTAGTTTAAGGTAACAAATCGCTTAGTTTAGCTGGTAAACGGGAACCTAGGTAAAGCATCATTATCTTTGCTCATTACCTGAGTCCAATTTAAGGTATTGCAGAGCCTCGTTACCCAAAACAATCCCTTAACTAAACAGTTTGCTGCCTTTGCCACAGCTGCATCTGAAAGAATGCTTGCAGCTAGATACACGTTAGAGCTACCGTGCCCTTCCCTTTGCTTTGTGGCAAAACAAAGCAAAACATTTCATTGCAAAATCTCGACGGGGCATCGGGGGAACATCAACTACCTTATAAAACAAGGACATGCTGCTTTCGCCAACTACCAAGATAATAAAATCCCCAAATGTCAGATTGACAACCATCCCCCCATTATTTTTATTAAACGCCTTGCTTAAGGAGACTGAAAACCCACACGACCAGGACAAGGGCCACACCAGAGCAGCATTCTGGTTCAGAACCCATAATGAACACATCTGCAGCAGCAATGAGGGGAGGAAACAGCACGCTAAAATTCATGCGTTCCAGTAGAAGGTAACCTTGCCTAATACATGGACTAAAGGCAGAGCCTGATGCTTTCTTTCCCTTCCAGTACCATCTATTCACATTAGCACATTATCCGCAACAATGCTGGGCATCACCACAGGCGCAGCCTCCACCCATCCAGGTCTCAACGCCTGCTGTTCAAGAAATTACTTCCTTTTATCCACTGTGAATTTCCCGTTTTTAAACGTGACGTGCTCTTATTCTGGCATGAAGAGAAAGAAAACAAAAGATTCTGCGCTTCGTTCTCTAGGCCACAGATTATTTGAGATGCATTTCTATGTCTGACTCCCCGGCATTCTTGTTAAAGATGATGCAACGACTGGAAGCTCAACCAACCCCTGCGATCAGAGCCACATTTCTGTAAGCTTCATTCCACCCGAGGCTTCCCCAGGCACAGAGAGCTTCACCCCACGTTTCTGTCCATGCCAGCACCCTCAAGCCCAAGCGGCAGCAGGATGCTGCAATGCTGCACGCCCTCAGGATGCAGCACGGTGGCACAGGGGGGCTGCCAGGAGGAGACCCAGCACGGAGCAGGGCCAGCTCTCCACCTGCACCACGCTCTGTTGGAGATGTGGGTGCACCTACACTGACCTGCTGAAGTCCAGAAGACACCTCAGGTCCTTATCAGAGCCTCAGGACAGCTCAGTCCTTGCTGCAGACCGTTTATAGCTCAGAAGCCAGGAGAGATCTGCTCACTGATCCAGGGAGCTGTTGCACGGTGCTGTGAGTGCTGTTTGCAGGCATCTGATCTCCTCCCAAACACAGAAAACTTGTTATTTCGAGGCTTTGCAAACACTGCTTTTGGATGATTGCAGGGGTGAGAAGAAAGCCCAGCACAGGGCACTGAGCAGCCCAAAATCTGGCAACAATTCCGCCACTACCCCTGTTAAAAGAGGAGGCACGCTCCCTCGTCCAGCAGCTCTGTGTGTGCTTCAGACAATTTCTGCTAAACCCTGCAGCCCCCCAGCTCACATGAGCACGGGGACAGGGTTATCAATCAGCAGGTGGAGCACTAGGGCAGGCGTGCAGCCACCCCAGAGCCTGGTGTTGTCACCACGCATGGATCCTGACACCAAGCTCTGTGGTCATGGGGCTTTGGGGTCTGCTCCCACCTCAGACACATCTGTACGGCCTCAGAGCAGACACAACGTTGGCAATGCTTAGGTAGCAGCCCCTGAACAAGGACTCCCAGTTCTCCTGGCAGAGAAGCAAGCAGAGCCGCCGTCACCTCACAGAGATGAACGTGGTCCTTCATGGGAACGGGATCATCCCTCCCCCGGGGATGTGCCTGTCAGAGGCCACCACACACCACAGCCCTGCCACTTCCCAAATGGTGAGGCACAAAGAGCTGCTGCGTGGTTTGGAACGGGAGAGGAGGCAAGATTCAGCGGACCCAGGGGCAGAGAGCAGCCTAAAGATCTGAGAACAAGGACCTAGGGGTCAGCGTGAGAACAGCACCTTTCTGGAAAAAAAACAGGGTGACCACTGCCAGAGGTGACACATGAGGGACCTGCTGATTCTGTTCCAGTGGGTCCTAGTGGGGACAAAACCCGAAACGTTGACTAAAACACATCCATCTCTGCCTCAATCACTGCGGGCAAGGTTTTTTTTCCACCTTTGCAGTCCTGAAAGGTAGGGAGATGTTCTGAGGCTTGCTCAAAGTAATCCTTAAATTCGGTACATTTCTTCAAGAGGTTATAAATAAACCTTTCACTGGAGGTAAGGAGCTTTAGGCACTGTTGAGAAGGCAAACCTATTAACAGAGATTGGAGCAGCGCTGCTCTCTCTCCCTTCTCAGAGCGCAGCACTGCTGCAGTTAGAGGCTCGCTCGTTTAGTCGCATTAGAGATGCACAGGCAACCAGATAGGGGGTTATAAAAAGCTAAATCCCTGAGAGCTCCAGTTGGGTGTGACGTCAAACACACGCTATCTGCGAGGTGGGCAAACAGGTCTCTTAGCCAAAGTGCCACCGCTTCCACAGTCAAGGACAAGAAGGGCAAGGCTGGATGGGGTCAGAAGCTGCGGGAAAAGGGAAAGAAAGAGCAAGGCAGGGGTGATAACCTGCTCGGGGCTAAGCGAGAGCTCATTAAGGAGTCAGTGTCACACAGCAGTCAGAAAAATGCAACCTTCAGGTGTGATAGGAAAAGCAAAGCCTCTGCACTACGACCCGAGGATGTTTGGGCTGATAATCATGTTGCCCACTAATGATCGCCAACTTCCCCATGGCAACTGCAGCCGCTTGTTCTGCAGAGAAACAAGTGTAAAATAACTGAGCAGCCTCTAACATCAAGTGCTTTTGTCCACGTGAAAAATAGCAGACCGTGTGCTTTGCCTGTGCCACATCCCTCCGGGAACTGCTCTAGTCATCCCTCACGTCTGCTGCTGTCTGCTTCATTCTCAGATCTCCCGAGAACAGGACAAAGTTACACTCTCACAAATGATGTTGGTCCACGAGGAAAGTTTTCAGTTTGCCATCTCTGCATTAATATATTTGCCATAAATGCACCAAGACTGAGCCTCAGCCTTCCATCCTGGACAACGGTCACCAACAAAAGCAACCAAAGTACAGACAGCAGCACCAGCTCCACCTGCCCTCACCACGCTGAGGCCCACAGGTGAACGTGTTTACAGATTCCCCCACTCCTGCTAAGCATTTTGTCACCAGCAGTGAACTAGAAGTGAGCCAGGACTGCAGAAAGGAGGACAGGCAGGTGCCATGGTGCTGCCACAATCCACAGTCCCTCCTGTGCTTTAGGGCAGAGCTTCAGCTGGCCTTGGCCTGCCCTAGAGCAGGAGGACATGGAGATGATCGGCAGCAGGACGCTCTGACCACCAGCCCAGTATCTCCCAGTAACCCAAGTGAGAGAGGTCTGCTGGCTCCCAGGCAACACAGACCTGAGGAGGGAAGAGAATTCCTACACAAAGGTCAGGATGGACCCAGACTCCCAACTTCACCACTGAAAAATATACACACAACCTAGGAGGTGCACTGAAAGGATACTGGGAGAAATGCTTCTGGTAGCTCCTAAAAGGAGAGGGAGGAGCAACGAATTTTCCTGTTAGGGAAGTTTGGGACAGATGAATTGGTAGTTTCTCATCAAATCCTGATCTTACAGCTTCATGACCCAGAGCCCAGCTGAGTACAGAACAATTCTTCAGGCAGGTTTGGGAATCCAAGGGGCTGCACTGCCACTCAGCTCCCACCACTCCTTCACAGGAGTGAGGCCAGTGGTGAGAGCAGCAGGGAGGAACATTCTCCTGTTGCTAAACGGAGGTACCTGGATAGTGATGGTTCCCTTTCCACCGTCCGTCTGCAGGTGGATCTCCATCTCTGGCAAGGCTTTCCCTTCTGCCATCAGCCGGTGACGCAGTTTCTCCAGCGCATCGCTGCCGTTGGAGATCAGCTCCCGGATAAATACCTGGGGAAGAGACAACCTGACACTGCAGCCTGGCCTTCTGCACTGCACAGGGCTCTCAGAGCCCAGGAGCTCATTGTCAACCCACAAACTAAATCCCAGCGTGCTACAAGAACTGCCTTTCCCCATTATCTGCCAGGAGAATGGTTTGTCTGAACTCACTAACAAAGCACAGAGCCTCTGAAGCCCACAGAGGAACCTTGGCCATACTTTTCAGATTTTCAAGGTGGCTTAGAAAAGACCATTCAAGAAAGGGTGGGATATGAATAGCACAGGATTTACTGTGAAACAGAGCAGGTATTCTTCCAGCTCAACAGCTGTGAATATAACCCTTGACAGAGACAGGACTTGGCTCGCAGTTCTGCCAGCGCTGGGGCAGGTGGCAGATGCCCTACCTCCTTTTCTGAGTACAAGGAACGGGCAACGATGTCCAGCAGTTTCTTCGTTTCAGCCTGAAACTCATGCTTGGAGGCCGCACCTGGAATCAAACCAGAAACACTTATTTAAGGTACCTCACTGGGGTTGTCATGGGAAATCTGGCAAATCTGCATTCTTACCACATACCTCAGCTTCCCAGGAGTGAGAGTGTGAAGTGAGACAGGACACAGGCAGCTGTGGCCTCCAAAGAGATGACAACAAGAGTGCCACTTACACACCTCTATGCTGCAGCACGCTTTGCCAAGCAGATGCTTGGCCTCTGCACCTCCACTCCTTGCATACAAACCTCAAGACAGGCACAGACTGCAGTGCCTGCACGTTGGTCACCACGTCCAGGCTGTGGTCAGGTAGCCAGGAGGGAAAGATTCCCCTTGCTCCTCACGTGTGGCCCCGTGTGATCCCCAGGCACCCTGTGAAGTGCCCCCATGCCATACAGCCTGCCTTCTGTACCCTTCCTTGAGTCCACCTGCACGTGCCCAGCTCTAGGAGCTCTGCAGCCAGCTGGTTTTCCTCAGGCCAAACAACGCTCTGAGCCTTACACAGAAAAAGCCAGACTCAAACGTCTCTGTGGGACTGGCAGGGCCAGCACATTTACACCTATTTATGCAAGTGGGTGGCTGTGCCCTGGAAGAGAATTTTCCTCAGAAAGACTAAAACGCCACAATACTGCAGCTGAGAGACCATCCTTGGCTTTTTAAAGATAGCATTTCTCCTGCTAGAGGCTTTAGAGAACCCTAAAGCAATACAGGGAGAGCCACAGGTCACACACCCGCCAGGCCTGGCTGGTAAGCACCTACATTCCCTGGGGACAGAGCCTAAGCTGGGGCATGGACAGCAGCAGGAGCAGTGCATCAACCCTACCGGGAGCTTCACAGCCTGGCAGTCACAGCAATACCTGCCAGGAAAGCCACAAGAGCACAGAGTTAAGATGCTATTTCTGTGCTCAAATAACTCATGCAGTTTTGCTTTAAAGCACCTCTCTCTGGAGATGTGCAAGGCAATTCATTCTAATCCAAGTGCTGACAACAGGATTCTCATTAGAGCTTCACAGTCCACAGCAATGTCCTGGGCAGAAGCTGTTTTGGGGACAAAAAGCCTCTTTTCAGGCAAACTCTAGTGCCTGTGAAGCCTCTACACATATGCATGACAGTCAACTGCCTGGCTAACCTCACAGATGCAACTTGTTCCCGCAGTCTTGATGGCCTCATTTCTTATTAAAGGCCATTCTATTTGCATGCTCCAGTTTGGGGCGGGTGATGGGGCAACACAGATTGTCTGCGATCTGCTGGCTAGGATGGGACAACCACAACCCACACCTCCTCCAGAAACACCACCCCAGAGGGCTCACCCTCAAGGTCAGGGCACAGCTATGCCCGGCCAAGGCTTTGACATTGTCCTGGCTTTGTCTGCAGCTCGAGAGTGCTCCCACGGGACAGCAGTGTCCGTGCCCACCTTTGACGTTCTCTGTGTTGCTGATGATGGTGTGCAGGGGCTCCTCTTCCTTGCTCTCTGCTGTCTGCGTGCTGTATGTCCGGCCAGCAGAAACGCAGGTGGCAGGAACGCTGTGCCGGAGGCTCCAACAACGGAGGATTTCCCTTGGGAGGCATGCTGGGCCTCTTGCTAGAAGATACAATTCAGGACGTTTCAGTAAAAGACACAAGGATCAGACGCAAAAGGAGCCCTCTTTAAAGGCCCCGTTTCAGTAGTCCCGTGGGGAATGACACTGGCCAAGCAAGACTGAAGGTCCCTCGTGACACTTGCCATTCCCCTCCGGGAAGTTGCTGCCCCAGCCTGTCCCCTCTGAATCTGAAGTCTAGCCAGAATATGGCAACGTGTGACTTTCACAGTGAATTAACTGGTGAGAAAGAGGCATTCTGCTGCTTCCACTGGTGTTACCTTCTCTGGAAGCTACACTAATGCATCAAGCAGACCGCTCAGCACCAAAATCCTTCTGCTCGCTTTCATCCCACCAGCAGCAACTTTACGAGCTCACTCCCTTACCTCCGAACAGCTCCAGCCAGCCCTGCTAGGCCCCTGTGAGCAGCTCCTTTGTGGCAGTAAATACCTGGCTGTCACAGCACAGGGACGGCATCCTCCAGCCAAGCAGCACGTGGAAGACGAGGGAGCCAGGGAATGGCACAAGCCCCGTTAAGGGCTGGGATTCCCTTTCGCCCTCCTTCCAGCCCTCACCTCACGGTGCCCAGGTGAACTAAGCCTTCATTCTGTGGGGAGATGAAACTAAAGCCAAACCTGGACACCTAAAAACTGTTTACAGTGCTACAGAGCTCGTCCCAAAGCCAGTTGCTCAGTGCGCTGTGTCTCAGGGGCAGCTCACACAGCCTGGGCCCCAGGGACAGCCCGGGGGGCACAGACCCACCGGTCCTGGGGATAGGGCTGGGGTGGCCTTCCCCGACCTCACAAGGAACACAGCCAAACCGGGCTGTTGTGTGGGGGACAGGTGACCAGGAGGGGAGAAAATGGATAAGCAACAAACGTGGCTGGAGGCAGTGACAAGCCCAGGCTTTTGTTTAAAGACTCATTTTGTGCTCGCAGGCAGGGGAAGGAGGCAAGCTCCGCACCCTAGGGCTGCCAAAGGCATGCCTTCAGGGTGTCACTGCTTTAGACAAAGGGGTACAAAAAAAAACCACTAACAGCAGACAGAACTGGGAGCCACTTGCACGGTGAGTCCTCACAGCACAACCATGAGCATTTTGGACACCGCTGGTTTGGTTTGGCCGCACGCAGCCCTGGGGCACAGCTGGCACGGGGACACTCAGCTCTGCTGGGGACACTCAGCTCTCCTCCGCCTGCCCCAGCCTCAGCACAGCTCTGGGCAACGCTGGCACCCGGCCCTTCTGGCCCTACCTCGCATCCTCCAGCCCGTCTGGGAGGCCTCAGGCTCTGTCCACAAGTACCCACAGCCCCTGCCCACCCACCGTGGCAGGCACTGGCAGCTCCTGCCCCAGCAGCGGGGGCTCTGCCGCTCCATCCTGGGCTCTCCCTCATGGCAAGAGGGCAACAAGGCCGCAGAGCCACCACCGAGGCCACTCCTGGGCCAGAAGTGCCTGCAGGACCCGCAGCCATTCGCATTTTTTATCTATTCATTTTTTGCCTCCCTACCTCTGCAGCACAACAAATTAATTATTTTAAAGGCGTTTTTCGATCCGTGCCACGTTTGGCCTCACCCCCCCTAACTAAGGGCCCGTCCCGCGCCAGGCAGAGCCCCGGCCCCATTTCCCACCCGTTTCCGTCCCGTGCCGGGCCTGCAGGCGGGGGGCTCCGGGCAGCCCCGGCCACAAACCGCGCCCCCCCCTCACCGCGGCTACCGAGGAAGCCTCCCGGGACAGCGGGGACAAGCGGCACCCCCGTGCTCCCCTCCCGGCCCCGGGGGCTGCTCCCGGCGGGGCCCCGCTCACCTGCGGCCCCCCGCGGCCCGGCCCCGGCCCCGATCCCGTCCCCGGTCCCGGCCGCGGCTCGCAGCAGGGCCCCGAGGCGCCTCCCCCCCCGCGCCGCCGCCGCCGCCGCCATGCCGCCAGCTCCCGGTGCGGCGCGAGGCGATGGCGTCATGAGGCGGGCGTGACGTCATCCCCGAGGGGAGTCCCCCCCCCCCCCCCCCCCCCCCCCCCCCCCCCCCCCCCCCTCCCGGTACCTGCTGCTGCGGCTCCCGGTGGAGGCCTCTTCGTGCTCAGCCCCGCAGCGCCTGCCCTAAGGGGGCCCGGGGAGGGGGGGGAGCACCGGGGGTGCCCCCCGGCTGCACGGAACGCGCGGGCGGCCCCTGAGCGCCGCTCCCAGGGGGGCTGGGGGCACGGGGCAGGGCAGCGAGGTTCAGGCCTGAGCGCCGCCTTTCCCTTCGTTTCCTTCGTTTGTTCGCCAGGGTTTGGGCTCAGCCACCGTGAAGATCCTCCACCAGGCTCCAGCTCCTCTGCGGTGAAGTCCTGTGGTCCTCAGGTGCTGCTCCTCACGGCCAGGGCCACCCCCAGGAAGCACCGGCAGGGCCCTGAAGTAGCAGACGTCCGTCCAGGCTTCAAATATGCTGAGATTCGTACCAACATCCAAAGGAAACCGGACCAACACCTCTCTATGGGGCCGCAGGGGCTGTACTCCAAGCCCGGCCTCTGTTTGCATTTCTCTTCAGCTTTGCTTCACTTCTCTCCCTAAAATACCCGCTCCTCTCTGGAACAGCTGCTCCAGCGAGCTGGGATTATCCAGTCTAAACCTACCCCTTGCCATGTGCCTGCAGCATACATCAGGTTGCAGTTAAAACACTCCAGTATTCGCTTCCCACCAGGTCTCTTTTCACTCTTCCCCAGGAAGCAGAGCCCAGGTGAGCTGCAGCCCGGCAGCTCTCTGCTCCGTACAAGACCCAGCTTATTGCAATGGGGCAGCCGTGCCAACACTTCTTTAAAATGGATGCTAAAGGTATTAACGAGATCGGGTGCGGTTATCTTAACCTCAGGCATCAGGCTCTGCTGATCCTAGCGGGCACCAGCCAACTGGAAGCATCCTTCAATCCAAGCAGTTTTACCAGCTTTTATTAGAAACACCAGCACATTTCAAGTTTCCTCTTTTTGATCACAAATATAGTATTTTTCCTCTTTTTAAGTACACAGCATGAGACACAGCATCAGGGCTTTCCATCTTTTTTTTTTTTTTTTTACAGCAATTTCTTTTGGACAAGCTTTGGGTTAGTGTTCACTGACCTCACCCCAGCCCCCAATTTTGACATCTTGAATTGCTGAAGACAGTTGCATGGGCAGATGAATCCAATGGTGGTGCAAAAGGTACAATAGTTAAAGGTTGGCAAGAAAAGTTTAAGCAGAGGCTCTGTAGTTAAGAACGGAGTAGCGCTGCAGCGCAATACTGTTTTGAGGGCACGGGGACAAAAGTTCTCCTTTCAAGAGAGAAACCATGTGCTCTTCTCACCCCATCCTCCCCCAGCCCCGATCCTAAAAACACGAGGCTGGAGGGAGAGCTAACCGAAGGTGAGAAGCCAAGCGGGCCAGGTGCTCCCCCCAGAGCACAAACAGGCCGCCGGGCGTTGCTGCGAATCCCTCGTGAGTTGCATGGAATCGAGAAGCCTCAGGTCTGAGTGACGGCATTTTAGGCTAGTTGTGGTTTTAGCTCACACCTATGCTGGGAAAGTTTCCCTGGATTTTGACTTGGAGAAAGTAATTCAGTGGGAGGAGAAGGGGCAAGTATCCCAGGAAGATGAGGGCATGGTGACAGGATATTAAAGGGAACATGTACATGATTTGTTATTTTTTATTCCACAGAAAACCCTCAAATCTAGACTCAGAGTTAACAGCAGAAAAATAGTGTTAAAGTCAATAGGTTCATATTTTACTGTAGACTAAATAAATTAGCCTAGAATTAACTCAATACTCTCTATTTGCCTTTCATTGGTGATCCTTCTCTAAATTAATGCAGATTTTAAAAAGCAACGGCTATTAATAATTTATTCCAGTTAACCCTTATGGATGAACACCTGTAAGTATTAAATGTATGGGAACCATTCCCCTCTCCTCTCCCTCCCCGAAAAGGAAACAATCACTAAAGGGTGTTGTAAAACAGACATGCTACCTACAATACTCCATGTTTCGTGCCACTCCTACCGATGCCTCTGGCTGCTCTGTGTAATGAGTGAATATTCATAGCCATGTCTTACAAAGAACATGATCAAAAAATATATAAATAAATAAAAACCTTAAACATTCTTACATGGATTTTTAAAGAACAGAATACATGTTAAAAACTTCAGTAATTTATATCAATTTTAAGCAATACTTTATATACAATGGAAAAAAGACATGCATAGTCCAAATACAATGTTGAAAACAGCATTTTCATAACAAAAAACCCAAACACTAAGTGTTAATACCATGTACATGAATTCAAGAAGGACCACCCTTTTTTTCTGTTGCACACAGTTTATTTAACAATATGATATTATAAGTAAGAAATGAGTTTTTTTTTTTTTTACCATTCTATACAGTGATTGAATCTTCTTGGATTTTCTTATTTATAGTAATTATAGCGCTTGCATGATTTACACTAGAATTGCTTTTCCTCATTTCAAGTTTCACATAGAAGAAAGAAAGAAAAGAATGCTTCTTCTCTATTCAAATCAGCACGGTCTAAGAGTGATCATCCCTATTTTCATCTAAAACCAGTTTTATCAGAGAAACAAAGCAACAATTTCTACATCTGCAAGACAAAGATTTTGGCATTGGCCAATGTGTGTTTTTGTGTGCAAGAGTCAATTCCTATCTTTCCAGGGGTAATACTTCAAACGCCTGCAGAGTTCACTATAGAAAAAAAAATCTTCCCGCAACGTGTCAAAGTTACCGGGATACATTATAATGTTGCATTATTTCAGGAAACAGTTTCTGAATATTATTTTTCTTCTTTTAAACGCAAATGTTTAAAGTCTTGAAAATACAAATAAAAAATATGAATATAATGAACTTGTTTTCCCCGTTAAAAAAAAGGTATGAGTCAACAGCAACAAAAAAATAAAAACCAAAAAAACCCACAAAAGAGACCAGATATTTTAACTGCCTGGCTTTAACAAAAAAATATATTCTTTGTATTGTTTTTTTTTTTTTTTTTTAAACAGCAATTCATTCTTCCACGTGTAGGAAGCAGCAGTTCCATCTAGGATTCAAAACAACCCAGATGCCTGAATTTTCAGTACAAAATGTCCCAAGAACACGAAAGGAAAAAAAAAGTGATGCTCCCATAATGCTACAAACCCTCCACAAATTTTTCTAACGTGTCCCCGGTGGTATCACCGACCAGAGACAACTCGTTAGACAACGCACTCCTGTTCGGGGTGTTTAGTTGTGGAAGCATTGCACTCTGTTCTGGGTTGCCCAAGTGTCCCTGATCCATGGAGCTAGCCATAGTAACTGCGAGTCCTGGGTGGGGGGAACCAGTCTGGGGAGAGACGTGGTGCGGTGACGGCTGGGGCTGTATCCGCGGTGAAGGGCTGGAATGTGGCGGCTGGGACTGGGGACGGGGAGACTGAACGGGCGCTGGGGACCGCACCTGGTTGCTGAGGGAGGTGGCGATCTGCTGGCCAGGGAGATGAGACGCCTGCGGTTGTCCTGAGAGCATGTGCTGCTGTGGGCTCATGGGGTTGGGCTGGCCCGGGGACCCTATCTGCTGCTTCATCTGCTGCTGCTGCAGGATCCTCTGCTGCAGTGCTTGCTGAATGTTGGGAGTGCCGTCTGCCCCCATGCCGGGCTGGCCCATCTGGTTCAGCTGTCCCATCTGAGCCATCTGTCCCATGGACCCCCCCTGTATGGATATATGCTGCTGCATCCGCTGCTGCTGCATGGCCTGAGGGTAACCTCCCGGTCCTTGAGGCTGCTGGAACTGGCTATGTCCTGCCATCCCTCCTGCCATGCCAGCCCCTCCTTGCTGCTGCTGCTGCTGTTGCTGCTGCTGCTGCAGTAATTGCCTCCTCAGTATCTCTCTGTACTGCGGACTCATGTTTGCCATGCTGGGGTTGTGGCCGGGGTTCATAATGTTTATCGCTTGTCCCTGGGGATTCATAGCTCCAATCCCTTGCTGCTGGGGAGGAACGCTCGGTCTCTGCACTCCCGCTTGCATCGCGTTCATGTTCTGCAATCCTGGTTGAGTGTGCATGCCTGGCTGTTGCATGCCGGTCTGCGGCTGCTGCATCCCAGGCTGGGGCTGTATGCCTGCTTGCGGCTGCATCCCGGGCTGGTTAGCCACGTATTTGGCTGTTCTTTGCTTTATAAAAGCTGCCATAAGCTGAGGGTTGGATTTAAGGATATTAAGAACCTGCTGCTGTTGCTGCGGTGAACTCGGTGATTTCAAGGTCCTCAGTAAGTCCTGAAGTGCATTCGGAGGGATGCTCCGGGGCGGCTGTTGCACGCCTGGCATCCTGGGCCCAGCCACTGCTTGTGGCGTTGCCATTGGCATCACTGGTCTCGCCATTCCTGGCTGCATCGGTTGCTGCTGCGGCATCGGAGGCGACTGCCACTGCCCAGGCTGCATGTTGGACATCACCGGGCCGCTTACGGGGTTGGGCCGGGGTACATTCATGCTGACTTGCTGCATCTGGTTCACTGAACCCACCGTCGGGTTTACTAGTCCCGGGCGACCAGGAGGCAAACCATTGTTGATGTTGTTGACCCTGTAGAGTTGCTGCTGCTGCTGGGCAGCTTCTCTCTCGATCTGCCGAGCTGCTTCCACCGCGGCTGGCGGAGGCTGGGCCGGAGGTGGAGGTGCGGAAACCGGGTTTGTGGGTTTTCCTGCTGAAACAGTAGTGGGGGGCTGAGTTCTCGACACACTGGGGAAGCCAGCCGGTGACATACTTACAGGGGAAGGCTGGGGCTGGGGAGGAGGCTGCGGTGTTTGCGGTGTACTTGGCTGCTGTGTAGGGGTACCAGGCGTTGCTGAGGTAGGAGAAGGCAAACTTTGCTGAGGCACGTTTCGGGTGTTCATGGTAGCCATCCTTCTGCGCATGAGCTGAGCCTGCTGCAGGCGATGCTGGATCTGCTGCTGTCGAAGCTTGTGTTTGATATTGAGACAGAATGGCACAGGGCATTTGTTCTCTTGGCAGTGTTTGGCATGGTAGCAGCAAAGAGCTATGAGCTGTTTGCACACTGGACAGCCACCATTGGTCTTGCGCTTGCAACCCTTGGTGTGCTGGACAACCCGTTTCATCTTCTGGCAGGATGGCAATGAGCAGTTTGCATTGCGGCACTGACAGGCATGGACAAGGGACTGAATGCAGCGCTGGATGCTCAGTCGTCGTGACTCCTGGGGGCTCTTGGACTGCTGCTCTCCTTGGCTGTTGCTCTCATCATCCAGACCCAGGCCCCACTTAACCATCTTGTGGTCATGGCTCTTAGTGTTGTAGCAGTTAATGCAGAGGTCGTAGTCCTGAAAGCAAAGAAAATCCAGGGTTCAGTTGTCTGTAAAGCACTAACTATGGCAGTAAAAGAGGAAACCAAGAGTGCTGCTAGGCGAGCACCATGACCCTGATGCAGAAGCACACTTTGGCTTTCAGTGGGTACAAACACACAGCCGAACAATAGCAGGACAACAGCTGCCAGTTTCAATACACTCCTGGTATACTGAGGTAGAGAAGGGGCTGCACAGCCCCAGGACAGTGGGATTGGACCTTTGGGGCTGGGAGTTTTGGGCAGCAGAAGGCAGAAGCCCCATCAGCTGCCTTAGCAAAGTGAGCCTGCAGTCACAGGTCTTGCCTGTTGTGGGTAATAACGCAAACGGGCTGTAATTGTCTCTTGATTTTTCTTATACAGCAGTCGTGTGCCTCCCTACCTTTTGAGGATGGTGACTTCACTTTGCTGTAGTGTCTACTGGGCTACCTACGCAAGGAGACCTGACACCTCTGAACAGTTCAAACAAACCTAAGTGCTTAAAAATCATGGCTTTGCTCTCCATTTTACTATTCTTCGTGTGATTACTGACAAATAATTTGTAACCTGAAATGTACTTTTTAATCTCTAACTGCAGGTTTCATGTCAAGACAGACACATCTGAAAACCTGCTCAAACACCCACATTTTCACTGCCCTGTGCTTTTTTTTTTTTTTCTTCTGGAGAAAGGTCACTCTCTCATACAGAAGTACCCAGAAGAAACTTAAAGGCCACAATTCCTTCCACCACTTAATTCCCATAGTCTATACGATCCGTTTCCTGCAGTCTTGCCTCAAGAAGCTCTATTCAATGCTTTCCTCAGAGGGATTAATTAAGATTCTTCCACCACAAACCTGGCAATAATTCGTAGTGTAAAAACTAGGTTACACTTATTCAAAAAAAATTTTTTTTTGGTTCAGCTACAGCCAGAGGTCATCGCAAGCCCTCTAGAGGCTATCTTCTCCTCAAGCCCATCTGTATAACTCCGTGTGTAATTGCTCTCTAACGTAGTTCAGTGGAAGTAATCTATCCTGTAATAGGACCAGACATTAAAAGTATTGAGCCAGGTTAGGAAGCAATTATTTGGGCTGATCTGAAGGGCAAGCAACCTCCAATGCTGGGCAGAAGAGACAGCGATGAAGAGCTGTGTTAGCCTTCTCAGCCAGCTTCACAGCAGCCCGGCCACGCACCCGGCTGCACTCATTCTAACACCAACTACCACGAACATCAGAATATGCTGAATTTGGAAGAACTCTGTGCAATATTTAAAAACAGAAACAAAACAAAAGGAAACGAGTTCGATTGAAGTGTCAGGTGATATACACATACCTCACAGACAGTGCAATGCCACCTTGTTTCCACATGATGTTTGCACTCATTGCACGTGTAGACAAAGCGATCCTGCCCTTGAGTATGTAGTTCTACCAGCATGCAGAGCGTGGACCACTTGGATCGGCGTAGTGAGGAGAACTCCCAGTGCTTATCTCTGGCTAAAGTGAGGAAGGCATCTCGCCCATCCATCAGATCACAGCTCAGTAATGGATCAGGGTCCACAATGGGAGGCAGAGTGTTAATTACAGGCCCAGCATGTAAATGAATCACAAAAAAGACCTGCAGATAAACACAGGAAAAAAAAAGCCAACAATGTTAGATAATCCTGCAGGAAATGCTCACGTTCTGTTGCAATAATGTTATGCTGCAAACGTTATTTATTTGACTTAGTTTATGGTAATCTCTTCAATATGTTGTTACATAACTGAAAAACTCAGCATAACCTAAAGCTTTACTCTCCCTGATTTTTCAGTTCTATCATCATGCCTGGATTTACGGGAATAAAATCTCTTTACACAGCACATTTTGACAGTACCTCTTTATGCTTCTCCATGGTGGCATACAGCTTCTGAGACAGATCGTTGGACACATTTGGCATGCTGGGTTTCTTCTTGTTAGCTCTGCTGATGCTACTCTTATTCTTGTTGGTTTTTTTGTTGTTCTTTTTCTTGGCATTTTTGCTGTCACCTTGGCTTCCCTGCAATAAGTGCATAGGAAATGTGTTAAACTTTATAGAGCTCTCTCCCATTCACTGCAGCTGAAAGTGAAACATTTCTGCTGTCAATAATAGAACTTTGTTCCAATGCCTGCAAATCAAGCATACTGTGTTAAATATATCTTATCCTCCAGGAAAAATAAAAAGTCAAACCAGCAAGCAAGAAGTTTCAAATGTTGTTTAAAAATAGTCAGTTTTTTCCTCAACTATGCATATACATTAAATAGTTTTCAGTTTATTTTTTTCCTTCTCAAACATCGTACTTCAGCTTCCATTGCTTGTTTTTCAAGATCCTGAAGACATTTGATAATAAAATGAGTTACAAATAAAATGGACTTAAAAAAATTCTACAAGAGTAGATTTTGCTTTGTTGTGCATTTAGGACTTCACGCACTTACTCAAGTTCTAATTAATTAATCAACAAATCTAAGGCTAATGCATAGATAAAGACACGTAGGATTTGAAACTAACTAAACACATTTTTTCCAATCCTGAAGACTTGCTACTGCATCTGTAACTCCAAACAATATCAAGCTTTCAAAGCCTTCACTTGTGTATAATTACAACATAGACCACAGTGAACATATTCTGAGTGCTGAGCAAAAAAAAAAAAATGATGCTATTTAGATGACCTGAGAAAACAGAATCAGTTTTACATTTCTAATGTTCCTGAAAAAAAAACAAAACACCTCCAAAACACAAATTCCCAACAGGGAGCACACCACCCAATAAAATTCCCCTGACTACTACAATGTTGGTCTGCAGAATGCAAAAATAAGCTACTGAAATCCTCTGATACATATACATACAACAAAGTTTCTTTCACGAACACTATGTACAGGCAAACAGGTTTTATTTGCAAGCACATTTGTTCAAACAAAACACAAATACTCCAAGTGAAGAAGCAGTTCTACATGTAGACCATATGTCTCATTGCCGTCTTTCATTTTGTTCATTAGGCTTAGACAGGAATTCCCTGTCAAACCTTGTTTTATTCAGTAACTAATCTTACTGACTTTTTGACCAAACCTGTTTGGAAATTAAAACTACGCTAAGGGCAAGCCAGACTGAGCTCTAAGTGATTTGCAGGTATTTGGAATTGAATTCAGTGTGTTCCTATGACTTCCTCTCACAAAGTTTTCTACCTCCCCGATGGCATTATGGCATGTCTTCCCCTTTGCCTGTTCATTCTGGAGGACCTACACAGGTTTTAAAATTTGAACACCAAAGGAAAAAACAGATTGAAACCTAGCAGGACACCTGCAGAGCTGGGGCACTCTCTACTGTTCAGCTACACTTTAACTTTCTCTCCACGTACATGAAGTTTGTGTTTTTGTGAAGTTCTTGTCATAAACAGGTTCTGTACAACTGCAGTACAACGCAAACTACTATGATTCATCAATTGTTTCTACATGTGGAGATCCCCCATTGCTGGGCATACCTTCCTCCACAAAATGATGCAAGTTCACAAAACGACTGCACTAGACAAGTCCTCGTGCTTTCCTTTTACTCATTTTCCCGAGCCAAGGGGCAAAGACCACACTGCTTCACTTTTATTGCATTTCTGGTTAACATCTTGAGCAAGGTGGATGCAGACTTTTTCCCACCACGCTCCAAGCAACAACAATGGCATTAGAGTGGAATATATGGATTTTAACAGTCATGGCTGTCTCTTCTCACTTTAAGTAAACTCATGAGTTTAACAGCTGTTTTGGGGGTTTTAAAGCACCTTTTTTTCCCCTCTTGGATGCCCATGTTTACCCTGGCATTTTCAGAATGGCAGGCTACAAGGGCAGGCTATGATTTATTGAAAGTGATACTGTTAACAAAAGAATACTGCAACATAAATTTCAAGCCTTGCCTTTCAGTTACTTTTATGCTGCTATGTTTGTTGAAATATTTCAAATTTTAAAATTACATTCAGAATGAAAAAGGTGAAAGCCATTAACTTTACAGTTCCATAAAAATAGCAGCAAACTATATTAGCTTTGAAGGAGCCGGTAAGGTTTAATAGATGGAACTTTCTGACATAAATGAAATTGCTCCACATCAATCACATGTGATACGTACTGCACGCAAACTGTCACAGCATCTTAGCTGAATGCAGTTTCTCCCTAGTTAAAGCTTCTGGTTCCACCTTGATCCTGACTTCAGATTTTCCTACCATATTTATTTTCAAAATATCTTGCTGTAAATCACAAGGGAAAAGGACAGTGTAAAAGCACTACAACCATTTAGTTACAGGTACAAACCAGACAAATATAAATAATGAAATTCTGGCTGGGATGTGTTTTTTTTTTTTTTATTAAATAAATTATTCACACAAAAAGAATGCTGGTGAAGGAACACCACCACCAGGATCAAAATTTCGCACCAGTGTAAAGCTTGTAACAGTTGGGAACTGAAATTCAGAAGCATTAATTGCAAGTGACTTCAAGTATCTTTGATTAAATAAAGGCAAAATTTAATTCAGCTTTGAAAAATACAGCATCTTTCAAAACACAAACACCTTTGCAAAGGTGTGAACCAAAAGCTCCGCTGAATGACTGCAAGCCAACATAGCAATCACGATGCAATCCAAAAGTAGCTTAACACATTTCCCAGAGAACAGAAATGCTGAACTACATTACTGACTTCTAATTCTGTTAATGAAGTAACAAGCCAACAGAATATTTCTTACCTGACAAGAAAACCAGAAATGCAGATAAAGGGAACCCCTGATTTAAAATCTGATGTGAATGACCTTTTTCCTAGTTAGACTGTGAACTCTAATTTCCTGAAGTGTTAACTGTCAGCTTTGTGATCCAGAAGCACATACAACACGTAAAGCTAACTCACCTCTGTTGTTTCACTAGCTGCAGTGCTTTCTTCCTTCTTCCTTTCCTCCTCCTCCTGCTCCAACTCTTTAATGCTTTCCTCCAGCACATTGGGCCAGAAATCACCTTCAAAGTACGGCAGCTCCTTGGCACTTGTCAGCCTGTCCTCAGTCGCTTGTTTGAAGATGTCCTGTTGAGTGACACAATACCAAGAACAAATAAATGAAGACCACTGAGAGCAATGGGAGAACCAGAGAGGCAATCCATGCTACACTGAGCAGCTGTGCTTCACTCAGGGCCCACGGCCCACTCCTTGCAGGCCTTCTTTTCTGAGAACAGCACAAAGACCTGGTCTGACAGTAGTGCTAACAGCTCACTCCCTGCTTCAGCTTTGACAGAAAGCTGCTGAGGCTCTCCTGAACCTCCATCATGCAACAGGTGCGTGACGGTACAGACAGGGATAATCCTGGAAAGGGTAACCAAGCCCTCCCTGCTAGGTACACCAATTAAAAATCAAGCCCCACAACTGAGCTTTTCCTACACCGCTTCTGAACAAGAGCAGAATCAACAGCAACTGTGTCCCATCTAACCCTTTCCCTGACGAATCTGAAAGTCTGTGAGCTCTTCATATGGGAACCCGCTACTGGGTTCCTATCAAGACCAGCTTATTGGCAAAGAAAGAGACATTCTAGCTCTTTACTACTCCACATCAGATGACAAAGTTTGATCTACGCTGTTCTGTTCCACACATTTAGTAACTGTCATTTACAATCAAAACATCAATTATTTTTTGTGCACTGTCACTACCATTAAGAAATACATGTAAATTTTAGCATGTGTAGGGAGTGGCAAATGCTACCTTTTCCACTCTTTAACTTACTGCTTTGGGTACACATGTGACTACAAAAAACATCCTTTTTCTTCAAGTGAAAAAGCCATTTTTATAAGCTTTTTTTTTTTTTTATTTCATACTAGTGAGGTCCCATATTCCACCTGATCCTCCAGAATCACCACAAATAGCTTCTACCCTCCCTCAGCACAGGCTAATACTGATGACCCTGTCCTTTTTACCAGTCAATACAGTACAGAAAAGTCCACTTGCTTTTGCTCATTCCTCTCTCCCTTAAGCACCTGAATAGGGATGCCATGGGCCCACTTTAGGAATGCCCGCAGTATTTCTTACAGAGTCGACTGAAGAACATGAGCTGTACAATTCACAAACTCACTGAAGAAAGCAAACAGAGACAGCCCATGACCTTCAGTGATGCACAGCTTCGCCAAATGATTTTTTCCCAAAAAAACACTGAGAAGAAATGCAAAAAGACTACACTGCCCCCAATTTCCAAGATAACACTGTTGCTCGAAAGCTTTTAAGAAGATACAAATAAAAAGCCCATCAAAATAATTCAGCAAACAAACAGTAGCAAACCTTGTAGTCATGAATGATTCTCTCAGCAAATGCCTTGTCCAGCATCTTCTTATACCATTCTTGTAAGCGTTTGGGTTTGGGTATTTTCTGATCGGGTGGATGGCAATGAAAAATGTAGTCATCTCCTTCACTTGGAGGACAGGCCCAGATGTGTCCTGTCACATACCTGCAATTTACATAGACATAAAGAACCTTAACGATATTGATTACCGTCTTTAAATTAACTCAGCCAGACAAAATGAAAGAAAGAATCCTAATGACAGAAAAACAACCTCATTGACAAAATCCAATCTCTCCCCACTGCAGAAAAGGCACGCGTTCCACAGACCTCAGAAAGGGTAGAAGTAAAGAGAGACTACTCCAAGTGCAAGGCTATTTGGCATCCTGGATAAACAAAATGCTAAGAAAAAAAAAAACATTTCTTAACAAAAGGTTTCACTTACCCCAGTTTCTTCACGTACTCCAAATATCCAATGAGGATTTCATGATAAACTGCAGTTCGGAGACAACGGGGGCGGAAGAAATGAATACTATCTAGATACGATATGTACACACGTCTATAATAATGAGAGAAGAATGAAAAAAATGATGTACAGATGAACTTCATTTTTTTCTACCGAGAACTGACTTTTACAGAAGGTACATATACAGCCATACTGAACAAAAAAGATGATTGTATATTATTCTAATGAATATTTAAGCATCTTAAGAAGGTTTGAACAGCCCTCAGAATGAAAAGATGGGTAACATTTTAATACAGCAAGAATATACATCAAGAGGTAAAGTTAAATAGATTATACAAACAAACAAAAACGTTGTAATTTCCAAAATTTAAGTTGTCCCTTTCAAAGTCATTTGCAGTTACATTGTAGGACTTATTTCATCCACAGAATTGAAATACATCTCCCACTCTTCTGTAGTTGAAAGTAATCTCCCAGTGAATGGAGCAAGATGTTCTCTGTGCATGAGCCACTGGTATAGAAATGCAAGATTACCTTGTATTTGGAGGGGGACAATCTGAGCCATACTCCTGTACATGCATTCCAAAGAAGCATACATCTACTCCGTCAATCTCCTCAAATGCAAATAGAGCTTTGGTACGGTAAGGGAAGGATTCTGACATCTCACCAGAATCCACAAATCTGGAGAAAAGAGTGACAGGAAGGAAAAAGAAGAAAAAAAGACAGTCACAAAACCAGTAAGAAAGAACTCTTTTTAACTTCCTTTTAACTCGTTAGAAATACTTATGCAGAAGTTAAACTAGGGTCAGATCACAGCTGTATTAAAACAGAGCCTGTCACTGCACAACTCAGGGGAAAACAGTGTCCATATAGTTAACATATTACTGAATAGGCAAGCACTGAATACGAGAACATCCTCAGAAACCACCAGCCTTTAAATATACTGCAGAGTAAAAAACCTGATGCGCTACGATGACGTGATGTCAACGTTACCTTTATGAATTAAATCCCAAATGCTTGATAAACATTTAAAGTTTTTCATTTACCATTAAGTAGATTAAATAATAACTTCTGAAAGCTAAAGTATTTATAAAAACACAAGAAATTGATGGAACAGTAATTTCAAACAGCAAATGTTCCAGAGTAAACTATGTATTCAATGTTAACCAAAGCATGGTCAGACTCTCCCTCTAGATTTAGTAATACAAAGTCAGAGTATTATAACCAAAACCAAAGAGTGTCCCTCCACTTGCCCACCAAACAGCCCAAATAAAGCTGTCAACCTCCTCCAAGTTCACTTGCTACATACTACTTTTTCTTACCTTTCATAACCTGCTTATTCATGCCTAATTTTCACATTTCTGCAACAGGATTCAGGTGTAAATTGGCACAGTTTTGCAGTATGTGTGCAGGAAGGCATCATAATAAAATATTAACATTGTGTTTATTGCAATTAATATTACTAACCTGGATTTCATTCCTGGTTTAACCTCTACTGTCTTATCTGAACTTGCTACCACTCGGACAAAGACCTCTCCAGCTTCAGGATGATTCTGTCGTCGCAAAAACTTGTTTACTCTATCTTCCAAATGATTTCCTAAACGAGTAGTCTGTAGCCCTGGAATTGAAGGGGGAGAACGTGAGAACACACATTTTTGATACCGGTGAAACCACTTCATTTCAGGGTCAGTTATGTTTGTACAGTTTCTCAGCTCACTTCTCCACATAACTACGCTTTCTTCCTTTGTTTTACCTTCACATGAAAATTAAGACATTTTTCTTTTTACAGCCAAAATTAAAACAGCAAATCAACCCATGTTTTTAACCAGAGCATAAGCATTCATACTGTTAAGTGGAAACTAAAACCACTACAGTGGAAAAACTACTTAGTAAGTGAACTAACAAAGGCGGCTTTACGTAGCATTTTTAAATTTGCAGGCTTATTTTATGAACACTGCAAATGTTTTCTCCTAACAAAAACACAATTTGGCTGTTTGACAGAGATTACATCACTTTATAGATCTGGCTCAATGCCACACCTTTTCAAGCAAAGCAAATCAACAGAAATGAAAAGCCTTTTGACTTCAATGGAGATTTCATTGCTTTTTCTTTTCTTTTCAGGAGAGCTTTTAGATGGAACAGTTACAGTAATCTGCACATAAAGCTTAAATAGTTCTTGCACAGTGATAGAGGTCTTTAAAAGTTCAAGTCCCCATATTGTCCAGATCCCTTCTCTAAGTCTTTACATTTACAATTAGCTTTTGTGTGCATAGCTGCTCTCGTACTATTACAGAACGTGATAGTCTTCAAATAAATCCACAACAAATTACAGAAATTAAGATGAAGATTGATTTAAATTAAGAAAACAAAAGTAGCACACTGCTTTGACTTGAACGTTAATCACCACTTTTCTTATGCTTCGTTTTTCAGTTATTATCTAGCTACAGACACAAGGCTGTTGGTTCTTCCTGACTACTGAGCTTGCATATAGAACGCTGCAGTAAAAAATCTTTGATAAAAATTATTTTAGGCACCGACACTGGGAATGGAGCCACATATACTCAAAGGAAGATCTTACTTTCTACATACTTAAATGCTTATTTTACGATCAGTTTATACAAATTGTCAAACACAATCTTATTTTACATCTTTTAGTCTTCCCCCTTGGTCCAGTGAGATTCTTTGGTTATAACATCAGCAACACAACACTGATGGCAATCAATAAAATAATTTGAAAGAAGGTTAAAGGATAAAGGTACTTATTTGCTTTACATATTCCAACACAGTACCAGCTAAAGATATTGGGATTTCCATATATAACAGAAGGTGGTTGATTTTAAAGAATTTTCAGATATTTTCTGAAGAAATCATTTAGTTTTGTTGATTTCTTTCAAGACAAACAAGAAAAAATAGAAACAGCTCAATTTCTGCTAATGAGTTGGTACATTTTTAGAAAGCTCTTTTAGTTAAATCTACAGTCGTAGTGTATTTTCATTTTACCATCTTTCTAATGCTAAGCAACCAAAGGATATCTGCTTCTTCCTTATGCTGCAGTGCAAAATGACTCAAAAAATTAAGAAAAAGGGCCAAATAAGATAGACAAAAACGGAGCATTAAAGTTACATGCACTGTAAGGAATGGATCTAACATCCACCTATTATGATATATTAGAACTTTCAAATTCTTTTAAAAAGCAACTGTATTTTGTTTCTTGGACACATCTAACGCGTGTACTTCCAATAAAAGCTCAGGACTCAGACTGAATGGACGGACTCGATGATCCTTATGGGTCCCTTCTCGGGATATTCCATGATTCTATGACTATCAAATCTGTAGTTCAAATTTGAAGAATGGTATCTAAACCGATAACAACAAAGTAATGTTTTCAGGCAGCCTAGGTACAGAAGTTTTGTTGTAGTAGCAATGGCAAATGTTGGTTACTGGATGAGTAATGGACAGACAGGAATGAAGTCAGACTTCTGGCTTACTGTCATTTTTTTGTCAGGATGCTTCTTTGGGTGACTTATTCGTCAGGATATCTTTAGGCTTTGAAACATTTTCTGCATTAGCTACTAGACAAACAATATTTATATGTTTTCTTAGTAAGAAAGATTCTTCAACAGATAGGAATTTCACAGCATACCCCAGCTGTACACTCGTTTACAGGTTGTATTTAGTCTGCTATCAGTCAGCTTTATGCAATTTACTTGCAATGTGGCTAAGATAACTGGGTTTACTTAATATACATTATGAATGTCACCAGAACAGCGGAGCAATAGCTTTCAGCTGAGGGATGTGCTTTCTTGATCATATGCCACATTTGAGAGAGTGTAGAAATACTGATGATAACTCAGGGTTATTATGGGGAGTGAGAGGAGGGGAAAGGAAACATGTTAATGTCTTAAACATTCACCACTCATATTTGTTTTTATGTCCATAGTAAGACCAAGATTTTGACAACAAGAAGCAGCTTTCCTTCCCAGTTCTTGTGTTTCTATTACAGCACTGTTAAACAAGACTGATCTCAAGAGCTGACCTCACCAGTGGGCTCTGGACTCAAATCTGGCAGCAGGACTCAAATCATAATGGGAAAAAGAAAACAGGATAGGGAATGAGCAAGGAGAAGGAAAGGGAAACCAATGCCTCCCAGTTATCCCACTCGAAATCTCTTACTATGCTGGAAATGCAATCAACTATATATGATCATACAAAAATCTTTAATGTAAAACCACTCCTTTATTAAAATTTGGAAGATTCAGGTTTACAAATGTACTATGACAAGGTAGTGCCCAGAATTTCAAAGGATCGAAGAACAAGGGAAAAATCAAGTACACCTGCATGTTCTAGCCATTGAAGTTTGTTTGGATTTCTTCAAAGTACATCTGAATCACTTTGATTCTAAACTATTTTTCTACTCCATGCTGTTGACACTACATTTCCCATAATAGCATCTCTGCTTTTTTTTTTTTCCCTGGCTTTTGTCCTCTGCAGTGCATAAAGGTTCTCAGATTATTCTCTCTGATGTTAGCTGTGTGCACAGAACGCCTGTATGGGGATTATTAAGGAGATGGAGACTACTTGATCCTAGAAGTTTTTGGCACACTTCAGTGAACTTTTCAACAAGGTTACAACAACAGTTACTTCCAAGCCTACACATAGGATGCTATTGGCTACTTATTCCATCTGACAGTTCTTATACTGTAGTCCACTCTAGAAGCAAGAAAAGCTCTAGAACGACATTAGTGTTTGGCACCACCGCAGCACAACTGAAATGCAGCGCATCTTGTTATACTACATAGCTTTTGAAGGGTCTAGATGTGACACTAATTTACTTCAGTTTCAACGCCACATGGAAACATGTACATGCAGTCTTATGTTTCTTCTGTTCCTTTCATTGCCTTTTTCCTTTCCATTCATTTCCTTTTTTTTTTTTTTTTTTTTTTTTTTTAAAGTCTCAGGGAAAATAGGTACATAGATGCTAACGACATCAGGCAGCATTAAAGCCGACTGAACTCATGAAGAGTAGGTCTATAAAATACAAACAGCTACTGAAGCCTTGGGTGACACTACTCCCCATTTTGCAATTGTTCTTGTACTGTCTACCATGACAACAGAAAGTCTCAGTCAAAAAGCTAACATTAAAAAAACTGCAAAAGAAGAAAACAGTGATGGCAGGGAGAAAATAAAAATTGAACACACAACTGGAAACATCAAACTTACTTTTAGCACTGAATTTGTTTTCTTTACGTGTTCTACCAGTTTTCTTCAGACAATTGTCACAAACAAACCTACAGAGGAAAAGAAGCACCAAAAACTTATAAATAAAGCCTTGCTACTGGCTACCTTAAGGTCAAGGTTTGAACACATAATATTAACTAAGTACAACATATTTTTCTCTGGATTTGAACAGTTTACACATTTCCATTTTTGAGGGACTTAAAGCCCTTCTGAACTGGTTGAGTCTGGTTGAGTTCTGCTAAGCAGATAGAACTGCATTTGTTTTTTAGTACACATACCTACTTCCAATCAGCTTCCATTGTTTAATTTTTAGAAAGAAACCACAGAAATCTGAGTATATGAACAAGTTTGTTTCATATGTTTTCACCTGAATATAGTCAAAGAGACCATAAATGCAAAAAATATATTTAGAAATGCCTTTGTCCATCTGTACTCAACTACTAAAAGATGCTAATGAATATTAAAAAGCAAATGCAGAAAATCTTAATTATATGAACAACATCTCTCTTATTACACAAGGGTTAAAAAGCTAACAAACATCTTACCCTGAAGGCCAAATAATATCATAATGTAATACACAAATCTGGTGCATCTTCCGACCACATTCTTTGCAGTCAACAAACCTGAGAAGAAAAAAATAACAGCCAATCAGTTTTGTTATTAGTCAGGTAATTTTCCAAAATTGTCTAACCCTCTGCTAGGAACTGAATCAACTTTGGCAGATCCAATTTATACACCAGTTAAAAACAATGCTCATTGTACAGCTTCAGATATGCATCTAATTATCCTCATGTGCAAATAGGATATCTATCTATCTTTACATAAAGACCTGTAACACGTACTAAATTTATTACTTAAAAATGTGAAATTTGTTTTTGTGCAAAACTTCCTGAATCATTTCTGTTTCTAAGTGGAGTTGTAAGTTTTCCCAGCTCCACAGAATTCTGCTTAACAATACCTTCACAGATTTAATTTTCAATTGTTGCAACAACCACAAGCTGACTAAATGGTTGCTCAACTTACTGTAAATGTAAAAACTAGTCATTCGTGAATTACTGTGCCAAGAAAACATGTATTAACTTGTCTTCGCTTGCACAGGTCTGCAACACTTTTTTTTTTTTTCTTTTTTAAACATATGTCAAAAATAAAATTATCTTTTAAGACTGCAACACTGTTTATGGAATCAAATGCAATGGTCTAGCTCAGCAGTCCATCTTTAAAAGGCTGGCAAAGGAGCTCTATCTAGCATCTGCGAAGATGAGAAAAGGGATTAAAATGTGTTACGTATCAAACTGCCAGAGAACAGAACAGCAGTAAGATCAAGTCTTGCAGAAGCTAGTTAAGGACAACAGGAAGAATACCACAATGCTACTACAGAAATATCCCATGTGACTTTCACTGAACTTCCCACAGGTAACAGACTCAAGAAAGGAGGATGACTTTCAGTGACTGAGCACTCAGGTGAAGAGAAAAACGTGTTTTTAGAAGTCTAGCTAAATTGGATGAGAAAAATGCTGAATTCCCAGGTGCACACCCACCGTGCTTGTGGCTGAAATGCTGCGTGAAATGCTTGGTACAATGGAGGGCCATTTTTAAGTAGGTTGTGCAGTGCCTTGCAGAACACGCCTTAGAAATTACTCTTTCATACTCTTGGCGTTATTTAAAAGTTACTTAAAACACCTGCCAACTTTTTTTTTTTTTTTGTGCTAAGCAAAAATCTTATATTTTTTCAAGGTGTCTCCCGTATTTAATATAGCAAGGTCCTGCATTATCTGCATCCTGTTCCTCAGCATTCAGCGTATCGTGTAGCTGGGTTATAGGAGCAACAAGTTACATGAGGGGAGCTACAAGGCAGCAGGTCACCACCAGAAGAGATATTACTCTTTGTCCCACCCACAGCGATGCAGTTTTGGTGCTTTCTGCATCTTTACTGAGCCAGTTCAGATCACTACCCCAGCAGGAATGGAATTTCTCCCACCCAGTTTTTTTTTTTCTTGGTCCTGGGTTAGTTTTCCACTGTGTGACAGGCACCCAATAGCCGGAATTAGCTCACCTAAGTGAACCAGAGTGGTACAAAGCAGCGGGGCAGAACCACACAGCATTGAACATGAGCTCCCTTTCAGCAGCAGCAGCCATTAAAGAAGTTCAAATTTAAGAAGTAAATCTTCGGCTAGACACTCTTTATTTCTAATTCCCCTTCCCTTTGAGCATTTGTAGGTACTCAAATATTCAGGGTAAGAACATAACTAGGCTTTTATTTCAGTGAAACAGAAACAGCCATTAAAAGGGGCTCACGTTTTTGTCCTGGTTATCAATGGTGGACATCAAGTTTGCATGTTGTGCTATGAACTGTAGAGAAAGATTTTACTGTGTTTAGGCAGAAATGAAGGAAATGGGAAGACTTTATTCACTAATTTCCGAAGGGCTGGCTAAACAACAAGTGAAAGTCATGAGACAATCTTAAAAAGAATGGCATGGTTACTTACGGCTCAGGATCTAGTGTGTCATTTTTCTTCTTCTCAAACTGATCTTTAGAGATGGTTCTAGAGACAAAGAGTTAACATGAAAACTCAGTAGTACCTTTACATCAGAGGCTGAGACATTATCATGCTATTCTGAACTGCAGCAAATAAGCAAACCAAATCTGAAGAACGCACATCAGTATTTTCTATTCTGAGAAAGTAATTCAGTTCATTTTATTTTAAGCTACAGAAAATATTTTTCCAATTTCATTTTCTGTGGTAAATTAAAGACAAAATAATAAATAGCCAAGTATATACATAAATTTTAAATCACAAAGAACAAGGGAAGCTATTGTCAGTAAAGCAGCCACCTTCCAAAGCAGCTTGTGTTCCTCATAAATCTTAGGGCATCTTATTCTCTGGCCAGGTTAAAGACAAGCCATTGGTTTCATAAACAAAAGCTGTGCTTCAAAAGGCGAGACATCAGGATTAGCAGAAGTCTTTCATTTGAAAAGATAAGGGATTAGTGACATTTATTGACACAGCTTCCTTCTCCCCCCTCCCGACCACGTTATTTCACTGAGCAGCATGAGCAGACCCTGCCGCACAGACTTCGCGCAGTAACAACTGTTATTTGTTACTGCAAAAATCTCTCCTTAGTAAGAAAGCCAGCATTTCCCCATCGACACCACACATTTGTATCAGGAATACGCGTTTCCCCCCCCTCCTTCTAAAAACGAAATGTGAAAGAGAAAGGAACCGACTTACGTTTGAGGCTGGGAAGGGTCATCACCCAGGGTGACATTCTCCCCCTGGATTTCAGTGAAACACTTCTCACAGAAGTGATACCTGTCAGCAAGAAGGCCATATTTGGGTGAACTGGTCCAGCACAATATACAGCCACCCAAGCACGGAGCCACCAACCAGAGCAGGGCAGATCACCACGACGAAAGGGGGGGCGTTGTTGGTTGATTGATGGGTCAGTGTGGACAATGAGAAGGAACAGAGGGGAGGGAAGGGCAGGATTAGAGAACAGGGAAGGGAACAAACAGCACAGACGTAAGAGGTAAGACGCAAACACCAAGACAACACAGAGCAGAAAGCCAAGGCAAAGCACAGATTAGCATTCGGTCTCATTTTATACATTTCGGCCATCATTATTAACAAATAGTCGAGCGTCAGATTCAAAATTTGGGGAGGATTAATGAAGTAGCTACCAAGCGCTACGTAGATACAGACTTCAAATTTAAGAATTTGGATTTGATTTGCATCACTTAGGAAAAAATGCTCTTTGATTCCAGGCTCTAGACTGATCAAGTTTGCTTTGGTTAAAAAAATAGCCTGTCAAAGAGCTTTAAGAACACACTTTTACAGATTTAAGCAATTAGAAAATATGCTGAAAGCATTTACTGGTTGTCAGTAAAAATTATAAAAGCAGAAACACTTGGTATTGAAAAAATCTATAAAAATATTAAATCAAAAGTTATTTGACTATAAGATTAAATGTGACCAATTGCTCAGCTTATATTATTTAATATAAATGAAACCAAATCCATACTCTAGACAAACATTTAACAGAAATGCAATTATGGGTCAGAGTTTCCAGCCATTTATCTATTTAAATACGATATATGTATATATGTGAACAACATTAAATATTGTACATACATACAATATATTTATCAAATACGGTAAAGATGTGCAATTAAGCTTTACAAATTGAATACGAGACAGAATTTCTGGTCCCCAGACCAACTGCCAATCCAAGTTATACTCAGCAAAACCAATATTGCAATTTAACAAGCAGAGCTGAGTAAATTGGAATGAAACTCTACAAAAATACAATCTGCATTTGAAAAAAAATCTAAGTTACACAGATTTTTTTTTTTGGCATCGTTTGTTTATTTTGTTTTATTTCAGATGAACTGGAACCAAAGTTGTCAGGGTCATTAAAAAAAAACAACAGAGGCTAAATGTTTGGAAAGGATATGAACTCACACATGAACAAAGGTAACAAAGAGAGGCCACAGCTGTAAAATGCAGGAAGGCCACAAAGGATCATCAAAATAAAGGAGCTTTATGGAGGATCAGGAGTGAGAGAGTATAAGCAGCAATGGCAGCACAGTAGATGCAGTTTTAGTACTCAAACGCTAGAACTGTAAGAATGGTAAGTATAAAAGGCATCAAACACGACTCAGTGTCACAATGAACCAACAACTTAAGGGATGGAGATTAATATGGCAGCTTGCCCCTTAAAACACATACTCAGACACTTAAACTACTGGAAGCCAGGTGACAGATCTCCAAGACCGTCAGACAACAGAAGCCATTTCTAGGCCTCTATTGAAATTTACGGGTCAGGATTTCTTCCTGCGACACGCACTGGCCATGAGGTCACCACCAGACATTTTTTAGATGCTTGTAAAACACAGTGCAAGCAAGAGGGACTGGGTCCTTCAGCAGTGCCCGAAGAATCGAGGAAAGAAGCTCCTAGGAGTGATCTGCATCTTCCCCAAACTGAAGCCAGGTCTGTGTTACCATAGCATAATTTACAAGAGCCTTAAAACTTCTGCAAACCCTGCCAGCTGGCTCAGGCTTCAAGAGCGACTCCGCTAGCCAAGAACCACTTAAATGCAGCAGCACACTGAATGCTGCTTCTGCTGGGGGATTGGGCGTGCAGCGACACAGAGAGGAAAAAGGTGTATTTTATTCTACTTAATATAGCCCATACTGACATATCCGTGTAATAATCTTACCAGCAGGGCAGCTGCAACTTTGATAGCAACCATGTGAGCTAAGATGTCTGCTCCCTGCTTGCCAGCCTACCGCAAGTTAAACTGCAAGTGCCTTGTCTTCTCTGGGTCAGCTCAACTAGGATTAAACACATCATCCTCTCAAGCAAAACCAAGGCTTTTGGAGCTGCTAATGCAACAGAATGAGGCCAGGAGAAAAGATTTATTCCATTATTTTGTAATCACTGGGAGCGATAAATATTTCACGACTATTACAGAGCAATATTACAGAAGAGCTTTTTGGGAGTGTGTAGTGACACTTCACATCTCATTTACACTGACTTCACTTGCTCCTCAGCCCATACTCTGAAACAATACAGTTTCTTCTAAAATTTTTTTTTTTAGAGCCCTAATAGGGTGAGAGTTTATATCGTTTTTTACACGTTGTCCGCATTTCTTTTTAAATCATCCCCTTCTTTAAAATTTTCTTCAATTTAAAAACAAGAAGCAAACCCACGAACACTAATTCCCACTGATTATTTCCTTATTAACAAGGTTGCTTATTTTAGGAGTCAAATTGGGAAGGACTGAAACACACGAGGACCCAAACAAAAAGGGTGTACGTAAAGAAAAAAATCCCCGATCAAGGCTTCTATAAATACTGTTACATTTCAGCAATCCCAGAAATAGTTAATTCTGATCCATTTTCGGAATCATTTATGGGCTTTCAAAGCGCTCCCCTGAAGCTGAGCAGCGAGGCTGCCTTCAATATTGGATTTAGGACACACCACACAAATCTAACTAGCTCCACCGGTCCCGACTGCTCGCCCCTGCTTCACGCTGCAGCTGTGGGAAGCTCGGTCTCGCAGGAGACCAGTGCTTCGGTTCCCCAGCAATCCACAGATGGAAGCGGAGCACAGGATTTTTATGTGCTGCAGGACTGAAGCCTAACGCTAGCAAGAGTCAAGCCTTCATATATGGTATTAAAATGAAGAAATGGAAATTGAAATACAGTGAAAATGAATCACCTGAAGATCATGAACATCTGTCCATAAAATAACCAAGGTGAAATAATAACTAAGTTATTATGAACATGCACCCTCAGAAATGGAGATCTGCTTGAAATTCATTGATTTTTGCATGCCACTACAAAGATTCAACAAAAACTTTCGGAAACATACAATACTTTAGTTGTAACAGTCAGAAAATCTGAGGCATGTACTTATTGCAACACATGAAAAATGAAAAGCTTTTCAAATGCAGACTGTTCACGTGACTGATTCCTGTTTATCAGAGAAGAGTAAAATTATGGTTCAATATCAAAGTCCAGAAGCGGCTTAGTTTCTACATTAACATGTGAATTTCCAACTGTAATTGAAGTGTACTTGAAGGAAATTCTAAATTAGTAACTGAATGCTAGTACTGATGTGGAACACAAATCACTTTTTTTTTTTTCAAATGGATATTGACACAAAAAGCATATTTTCTGAACACTTATTTTAACCTAAGCTTCTCTGTAATGTATGGAAGCCAAATAGTTCTATTCCAAATAATTAATTTTTAATCAAGAACTGCAGTGCTGAAGTTCATTTATTCAATGGTGCCTAATTACTCTTAGTTGTAATTTGTTTATGAAATACATTGGACTTCAAGTAAATCCAATGTTGACATCTCCCAATTACAGAACAGCCAAGAATATTTGACCAAGTAAAGATCAGCTGAAGCCACAGTTGTTTTTTTTTTTTTGTTTTTTTTTTTGTTTTTTGTTTTTTTTTTTTGTTTTTTCCAGATTTAGTACTTCAAGAGAAAATTAAGATCTGAAGATTGTTGTTATAGGAAATAGTTAATTTGACTCTTTTAGAGCAATACAGCTGTTGATTGAGGGGTCTCTGATCTGATAAGCTAAATGTACACTTAAAAATGTGATGACTGATCTTCAGAAATATCTTGTTAAAACAAACACTACAAAAAAAACATTCATCAGTCTTGATTTAATTGGCCTGAAACAAAAACCTCAAAAAAAAAAAAAAAGGCAAAATAAAACCAAGTCAGAAAAAAATAATCCCAAAGCCCCCAACCCTTTCTCAATGTACCTGGATGAACAGAAATCTATGCCTACTTCAGTTCAGTTACTGGCCTATTGACACTGAGGCAGATCACCTCCCTTTCCCAGTGCCTCTTTTCCACCTTTTGTAACTACCTTTTTAGACTGAACTTTACAGGTAGGAAATTGAAATAGCATGCCACCAGGTCCAGAGGAACCCACTGCCCCACCAACCCTGTACTTCGTGCTAGCAACCTTTCACTGAGCAACCCAAATGACTTCCTAATAACTTAAACAGGAGAGGTATAACAAAGAAAAGCGACCCCTTCTTCAATTATTTTTGAAGTTGCTATTCTTTTCACATACAGCACTATCTGGATGCATAATATAAAAAGTATTTGAAATTCTACCACACAGAATTGGTATTTAAGGATCACAGTGGCTATTGAAGTACTATCCATTTAAATGCATTTTATTTCTTTATTTCTCTTCAGGCTGACTTTTTTCTTTTTTTCAGAGTTCACAGCAGCTGTATAAAATCTCTTATGAGAGCCTGTGAATTTACATTCCTCCATAACAATGCTATCTGCCTCACAAAAGCCACCTCTGCCCCAACATGTTTTCATCTCCCATATCCGAACTGCTTTGGCTATGTGGTACACAACAATCTCGCACCACCTTACAATGTGTTTTGTGATGTAGGGATCATTTTAAGAGAGACTAAATGCAAGCACTGACTGCCTAGATTCATTCTACAACCTCAGTTAGACGACAGCCTGCTGTGGCACTTCGAAGTTGTAAGACTGATAGACTGTCAGGCCTCCGAAAAGAAATTCATAACTTTGTTTTAAGCAGGGAAAAGGAAGTTTGTTTCTTAGCCTGTTTATGTTTTGTAATTTTTTTTTGGAGGGAAAAAGAAACCTAAGAGACCAAACCTAAGAACAAAGCTTGCTTTGTTATCCATTATGGAACTGTTGATTTAAGCATTAAATGGAAAATACTAAAATACTAACAGTTGTTTAATAATACTAACATCAAATCCTAGTATTAATAAAAATCTAATATAGAGTATTGTTTTCCTAGCTTTTCATGGAATCTGTGAAGTTTCCAATGCTAAGTCAAAGCTAGTTTAAAAATAATTAAATACTAACTGGGAAGACAGAACGTGAGTCTTAAAATTTATTACCATACTGTTTGCTTTGTAAATTCTGTCAGTAATTTGGAAATAAAACTGCATGTTTTTATAGTTCTCCCAGAACAAGGCAACATACATCTCTCAGTGCCTTTTTGCAGTCCTGTCCTTCTCCCTCCAGTAAGGCCTGATACTGATTTTATGGAAAACACAGAGAACTTCTACCTCAGTGGTGCAGCCTAGCTAATAGCAGGCACTTAAGTGCTGCGTGTATCAACCTGCAGTATAGGCAGCTAAAGGGTCACCTGCAAAAGGACAGCATGCAAGGATAAACAAGAAACTTTTTCCTGACTTAGCAGATGAAGGAAAGAAAAGGTTAATAGTCCTCCTCCACAAGTGTAGAGAACTCAGAGAATTTTGCTTCCTGAGTAAGGGAAGGAAAAAAAAGTTAAGGACTTACCTATTCTGGTAACTGTAGTAGGCAGCATCACGAGGAATAGTACACAACTGCTTGCCATAGCAGCACAAGGTCTGTGGAGAAAACTCATACTGCAAAACAATGGGGAGAAAAGATACTTTAAAATGTAAACTTGTATTAATCAAGTATCTATCAGGCATACCAGACGCTTAAAAACATCATAATACATTATAACACTTTTCTAAGCTGTTGTAAATATACTAGTAAAGCTCTCTTAATGGAATTACAGTAACTATATGAACTACAAAGCTGACCCCCCTCTAGTTACCTACTTTATTGTAACAGACATAAGAAGCAAAGCATTTTAATATTGCTTATGATCAAAAAAGGTATTCTCCAAGGGAGAAAGATACAATAATAGAATAATAGCAAGCAGGATGCTATCCACTTTTTTTTTTTTTAAACTCTTAGTGTCCCAATAAAAAGCTAAATTTTTACTAGCACATTTATTTCCTTATTTCAATTTTTTTTAAAAAGTACACAAAGCATATGTTTTATCTGATCCATCAAGCAAAGCTCTTTGGAAAAATGCAACTGCATCCAAAGCCCTGGAATACTTACCTTGCGCCCACAACAATAGCCAAGTGATTGCATAACAGGATCAATTTCTTGTTCAAACACCTCCGCGAGTTTAGTGCAAAACTTATAGACCCTGGAAGTCTTGCGATTGTAAAGCCAGGCGTTGTTAAACATTAGCCAAACATCATCCACATACTGCCACGGTTCTTGGTACTGCCCAGTATCTAATTTACGTTTAATGGTTGAAAGGTCCATAGGATTCTTCACAATGTCAAAGTAGTCCTTCAAACACACACACAAAAATCCTTTATTTTTAAGATGTCAATTGCTCACACTATGTTGAACAGAAAAGATAAAACGTTTATATGAGAAAAGACAAAATACTAGAACATTTAATATGTTTTAATGCCAACTCACCGGAATCCCTAAAAGCTGGGGATCCACAGGCTGTCTGAAAGGTAGAGACTCTGGGTCCTGCCGGTACAAAGCTTCAAGGGTAGGCATGAGAGCCTGGCGCAGCTCCTCAGGTTTGAAAACTGTTAAGAGAAGTTGGAAAGGTTAGAAAGTTTCATTTCAGGTATCCTAACCACTTGACTCCCCACTCAGGTATCCTAACCACTTGACTCCCCACCCCAAAACATAAGCTACGTTAACATAAAAATCTCACAAGTGATTTCCCCATCTGCATAGGTGATTAAAAGCAAAACTTATAATCAAGAGACTGAGTAGCTTTTGCATTTACTCAAATCACACTAGATGATATTCTCAGCATAAGGGGATAAAAACAACTGCAAGCCTCAGCGATACAATATTCAAGAGGATGCAAAATTTATCCTTCTGACATCTTTTGCTATTCCTGCGTCAAGATTTTCCTAGCAAAGGAACCCTAATGGACAGGGCCAAGGAGACAGCTCTTCAGAAGGTAACCAGATGTCTTGATAGCTGGCACAGGAATTTTCTGGCCATAGTATACAAGCAATCCGGGTCTGATGGACCCTTAATTGATTTTGAAAGTGTTAATACTTCCAAGATATATATGCATCATTACAACCACTTGGCAACAGTGGCATGGCAACAGCCATGTTTCTTTCAATAGTGGATGACAAGGACAAGAAAGGCAATGCATTTTCTGAAAAATAATGATAACTTGGAGAGCTCTTTGAACATCTCAACAGCGTAATTACATTTATTTCCTTAGGAACAGAGCGTTTAAATAGGGAAGAATGCTTATTATTCAGAAAAAAAAAGTCAACTAAGAAGAGCAGGTTGGCATCTAATATTTATCTACCTGGTTGAAACGAGAACAATACCAATAAAACGGAACAATTAGGAGTTCTCATGAAAGCACTTAAATCAATGGGGCTACAGAGACCCCTTTAAGGCCGATCGTTGCTTTTGTCACTCAGATGGTGCTTTGGTAAGATACAAGTTGTTTGGGAGGATGATTTCTGGTTAAAAATCTATGACTATTATATTGATATTTTTTCCCCTCTTTTTTCATTAGGGTTATATTTCCAAGACGGAAGCTTTTGCCTCAATTGTGCTCACAGAAACTACACCAAAAAAAATAAAGCATGACAAGAAATCACGTTGATGCAACTCAACGATGTCTGAAACATTATGTTCTCGGTGTTTTAAGCATTTGTGGATGCTGCAGCTCCTGGAAATTGTTAGCCAGGATGAAAGTAGTACTTGGAGAGCAGAGGGAAGCTGTAAGAGTTTGAGTGCATTGCCTGTAACTCTGTAACTGGAGAAACGACTGCTGCTCATGCACACGAGAGGTAAGACAGCATCCCCAAGTCAGCCAAACCATGCCAAAGGACTACATAAGCTGCCATAAGGGCTTTGGCAAGGGCTTGCCTTACAGATCCATCAAGATCTTATGCTGCAACTACTGAACTCGAACCAGGCAGATTAAAAAAACAAGATGAGCCAGAGGCCTACCTTTGTTGTTACAACAGCAAATGCAACTTTATGATCAGTGCAGCTGTTGCCATTATCTCACTCCTGACAAAATGTTAATTCTCTTCCATTATGCTGGCACTTTCCCATGAAAAGAATACTACCATTGCTCTCAAAATTGTATAAACAAAGTTATATTATGGAATTCAAGAACAGCAGGAAATACAGAATTCTGTTCACAAGAAAAAGTGTTCTGTATTGCTTCTGGAACTGTCTTACTCTGGCTCAGTTACTTGATTAAGTACTTTGGGTTATCAGGTTATAAAGTAAGATTTAAAAGTCAAAAAGCATCTTTTAATAGTCTATTCTGGCCACCTGCTTGACGTTGCTGTAAAAAGTTTCCCTGTACTGACCTATATCACAATACAGCACTAAGCTAGAGAATCTTTCAAAATAGAAAGAATCGAGAATCTAGATCTAAAAGCAAACAGTAGAGCTTCCACAGAACTTCTGCCAAGTTCCTTAAAAAATAATTATCATTGCTGAGAAAGTTTACAATCCACTTTCATTCTGGTTTGAAAAAAAAATCAAAATCCAGTTATTTAGGTTTATGACTTCACCTACAAATGTAGAGACGCCTTCACCTTTAGCAGCAAAAAAGCTTTTCTGCCTCTAAGGAAAATGACTAATAACACAGAACATTTGATCAGAGGACCTCTCCATACACAGATTTTACAGCAAAGTTTCTGTTCTCCCCTCTGCCACAATTATATGCTCTCAGTTCTCCCCCTGTAGCATGATCTTTGTAAGGAGCTGGCATCCAGTTATCCCAATTTTGTCTTGGATGTGTGGGTGGTAAGAAGATGGGATCTCTGCCTGCATCATGATGATGTATTATCTGCCAGAAGAGAATATAATGCTACTTTTTTTTTCCCCCTTTTTTAAATTTTTATTTCTTCAGAGGAAACACTGCTTATGATTACTAAGGAGAAAATTCTGAAAGGAAGATGAAGACTTCTTCAAAATTATAGGAGCAATACACCTGAAAAGACTCCCTCAAACCGGCCCTTGCATGTTTTGCATTATTATGTCTTATAAAGAAGGAAAAAAAAAAAAACAAAACTAATTCTGAAGGCCACCAAGCTGTAAGGTGGCTCATCCACAATGAGAAGACAGGTGCACTTTTTCTTTTAAGACTGCAAGGTAACAGGCAAGGAAACAAAAACCTTCCCTTTTTGCTTTTATTAGATGCATAGAAACCAAATCTTAACCCCAAATTTGGGAGTATCAAGCCCCTATTTACTAAGATGAAACTTTTAACAGGGAGAGGAAGAAGAGCTCGCTGAAACAGGTGCCTGCAATTCTCCAGAAAAGCTAATCTCCTGGAATTCTGGTGCAGGTGAACCGAGCAGACCTGTAGTTCAGCATTATTAGCCTGCTGTTGTCTAGCCCTTACAGCATTTCCCACCTCTTCAGTCAGGTCACAATCTAGTAATACTGGTGAGTACAGCCAGGCCTATGATGTTCAGTACACCTGCATGTGTGGGGTACAAATAGATAAGATTCCAGCTCTGCAACAGAAGCCACTTCTACCCCCGAAACCACTCCTTTAAGGCCCAGGTGAATCTTTTCAAACATTAAGATGCCTGTCTACTGCCTGCTAAATGATCTTACAGCACACACCATGCCCACTTCCAGCTGGGAGACTTCTCTCTGGCAGCTGCAGCCCTTGTTGTTCACCTTAGGAAAACCTCATCCCTTCTGTGCAGTCAGGAGTACCAAATACCAATGAAGAATGAAACCAATGAAAAACATGAGATGAATCTCGTAAATGTTTTTAAGATATATTATAACCCTTAAGCACACTTCATGGTATTTGCTCTTGAATACCTCTTGGTTTATTTAGCATTTTCATACAAACGCTCTATTAAAGTTGGATAAACTACTTGGTGGGAAAATGACTCCATTTAAAATTGTGGATGTAGTTGTACCTGCTCAAGCTGCACATGTATTATACTACACAGCTACTTAGTGACAGTATTTCTAAGACAAGAAATGTGTTTCTAAATGAGGTGCTGGAAATGGAGGGTAACCCAGACGGAATCACTGGAATGATAGCTCTGCACAGACTAATGCTGTAAGAGCCTTCGTCTTTCAACCTCACCCCTGGATTTACTTGCAAGCACACTTCTAAACAAGCAGCAATGATTCTTTCCACTGGGAACATAACTGGTTTATAAACACTAATATGCTTTCCACTCCCTATGTTACATTTTGTTTGAAATAGACTCTGCCAGTTAGATCAGCAGCACGCTCTCATTTGGCTGGCCCACTGTGCTACAAACTGAAATTAGAATCTATGGGAAAACGTGTTTTACTGTGTTTTATTATAAAAATCCTATGTTTAGTAATTAAATGCAACCCAAGGCATATACAAGAGATCAAGATTCAAGTTGCACAAACTAAATCTTTGAATTCTTCATCACATTCTGGAAAGTATACACCTGTAATGTTCTTCTAATGTAATTACAAGTCGTTTCCTTCAAAAGAAAAGGCTAAAAATGAAATGGAATATAATTTTCTTTTTTTTTTTTTTTGATGTTTATATCATGTTGAAAGCTTACCTTTGGTCAAAAGCAAAGCAAAGAAAGGGTCATCTCAAAAGAACAGATGCTAAGGGACACAGATATCAAGACGGATAAAGTTTTGGGGCCTGAGTCCAAAAAGCTTATCTTGCAGAGTTGGACTACAGGTAAGCCTGCACCACAAAAAGGAGTGATTTCTTTTTGCCCATTTTCTTTAATAATCTTACTTGCATATTTCTTACTAATCAAAGGCATGCAGCAATCTCTTCTGTTAGTCCATTCAAGATCTGTAATACCTTTGAGTTTTCTTTTGGAAAAATATACTGTACAGACACATTTAGATACAAATCTGTGCTAACACTGTAGGTTAACTTAAGAGACCAGTGACCTATTTCTGAGGAGAAAAGTTTCAAACAAATAGTACACAGCAAACTACACAGGACTTCTTTTATAAATTTTAAGGCCAGAGTAACAGTCTAGTCTTGGAGATCCAAGACTCAGAAAAAGAGCTCAAGCACCTGATTCTCAGAGAAGTAAAGGCTAAAACTCAGTTTTAAGGCTGTGCATGCAGCCTCTTAGAGAAAACCAAAGTAATGAATACTTCTTGGTTACTGACAGCACTGTATCCACACTGAGCTCCCATGAAGAGCACTGGCCAAGATGTACAGGGATAGATTTACGTATGTAATCTATGCTGCAATCACTGCCTTACTACCCTTGGTCCTCTGTGCAGAACCAGGAAACTGTGAGAATACTGGTGGGATCAAGACCACAAGATGCTTTTGTCACCTTTGATTCAAGTAACATTAAAAGAATCCTACTTTCAAAAATAAACACACCTCCCAAGCAGAAGAGAGAGTGTGGAAAATAAAAGGCTTGTATTAAGTACCCAAGAAAAACTCAGTTTTCATACACGTACTTTTTTTGCGGGGCTGAGATGGTGATGTGGATTGTGAAGTGGTTCCATTAGTGCCACTTTCCTCTTCCTCCTTAACATCTACTTTTATTTCAGGCTTCTTTTCTTCTATTTCCATTGGCTCTTGTTTCAGTTCTGTTCCATCTGTTTCTTCTTTTGTTTGTGAAGATCCTTGTAAATCCTCCTCCACCTTAAGAAAGGATGCAACAAGATGTACTGTTACATCTATGACTCAAACTTCAGTCATTCAAAATATTAGCTTTTGAGATCGTCAAAGCACTCTCCATCCATGGCTGTCCTCAGGACAGTTACTTTCCAGAAACTACCCTCTTCTCGCCCCTTAGCTCACCAATTCAGACACATTATTAAGTGCTTTTATATCTATCACTGCTTTCAGTTAAGCTGTATAGAATCTCATTTACCTCAGTCTTAGCTTCCACTTGTGTCTCACTAGTCTCTGGCTCAGTTTCTTCAGTTTTAACTTCTGATTTGCTTTCTAGCATTGGTGCATCTGGTCCTAGTTGCTGGGAATTCGTATCAGCACTAGCAACTGAGGCAGGGGTGGGGACCCTGTTATCAATACTAGCTGCTGCCTGGGATAGCTGTTGTAAAAACAGTACAAAAGAAAGACACTGCATATATAGAAATATTTTCCTTTACTAAAAAATGAACAGCACAAAAAAGACATGAGATGATATTCTAAAACAGTGCAGAACATGGATATAGGAGCTCACTGTAGTCAAGTTGCTATAGAACACATTCAGTAACTCTGTATTACAGAGGAGAAGCCAAGGAAGAATTCTGCCCCAAAGAGGCTTCTTTTACAGAGAAAACACCTGCCCAGTAAAACATGGTACATTCCTTGACATGTGCATTCCTCCTTACTAAAACTTAAAAGAAAAAAACCTATGCAAATTGCATGTTCAGGAAAGACTGACTGTGATCAAGGCCAAATATAATATTAGGCCTGTTATTCCTCATCTTTCCACACTTTGCTGCCATTTTTACTTTGAGCAGTTTGAAGTCATTCATTATGCCCCCCTCCTTCAAACAATGCCAAGAACATCTGAATGCACATTTTTACACATCTAAATAATGCCCCCTTTGCTCTAAAGTAGAAGCTATTATTGACAACCATATAAAGTACAGGCTCTAAACATTCACAACATGGTGCTATACATAGGGAGGACTCATGTGGAACACCACTACACGAGAAAAAAACGCAACTCTCTGGTACTTACTGGAGTGCCAGGTGGCTGTGCCTGCACAGATGTTGGCTGCTGCTGGGGTGGCTGCGGGGTTGGCACAGACTGGGGCTGAACTGGGGTCTGAGGCTGCGGGGTAACTTGAGCCTGTGCTGCAGTCTGCCCTGTAGGTGTGCTTTGTGTCTGTGTTGCGTTTGGAACAGAACCCGGGGTCGGTGTAGGGGTTTGTCCTGAAGATGAGACTGGTGTTGATGGCTGAGTGGGTGCTGCTGGTTGAGGAGGAGTCATTCCAGTTGGTGTTTGGTGCTGAATAGGTGGCATCCCAGCAGCAGTGGACACAGGTGGCGTAGTCTGATGTAGAGGTGGCTGGGTCACTGGTGGACATAGCTGACCACTCTGTGGTCCTAGCATGTTCATGGAGTTGGGAAGAGCAGCACTGGGAACCTGCCCCTGCTAGAGGGAGAGAGAACCTCTTAAGAGACATGTTACTCCCCAGACTCTGGGAATCACACCCACCCTTTAAGTCACAGTACTGAAGTCATCTTTAAAACAAGTCTTAATATGCAATCACCTTAAAACAAGTGTTGCTACTGCGGATAACTATGCTCTGACTTCTCCGATCATTTTTATCAGCTCTCAGTCAAAGACCTTGCTCCTAGACCTAGATGTGCCTCACGTATCGTTTTACTTGAATACTACTGGCACAGAAAGGGAATCCTCGCGATCTCTGAGTAAAACAGAAACCTGCAGGCAGGCAAACTCTAAATCATACCATTAGCTGGGCAAAGTTCAGACTTTGCATACAAAATGGTTTCAAGCAAATACACATTTTAAGCCAGGACTCTCTAGCAGCCCTGCTCTGGAAAGCAGCTCAACATTTTTAATGCCTGCTCTATCGCACAGTGCAAGACTTAAGGTGGGTGTTTTTGTTGTTGTTGTTGTTGTTTTTTTGTTTTTTTTCCTTTGATCTTTTAAATTCCAATTAGACTAACACAGATGCTGAAGGAAATGGTGGATCTGTTTTTTCAGACCAGCAACAATAGAGTATACTGGACATACACAGACTTTTAAACTGTTTTACTAAAAACTGCATCAAATAATTAGTGATAAAAAAAAGAACACTACCCTCAGATGTGCATTTTGCTCTTAGAAATCCTTATCAACCAGTAATTTCCTGCAGATGAGATTTCAAATTTAAAACTTGCTTCTATATTGCCTGCATATAGTCAGTTTTAAGAAATTAAATGCATTAGGATTTTTTTTTCTATTACAAAAGTGGTAAAATGACCAAACCAGTGTGTAAGAAATTGATTATTTTCAGGATGGAGTATGTAAAAACCTTGACTTGACATAGATCCGATTAGGAGGGCTAAGTTGTCTCTCATTTGAAGATTGGGCTGTACTAGAGAACTGCGGAGGCCCCAGCTAACCTACTTTACTTGAACAGTGAGCTAAAAAAAAACACAAAAAACCGAGCATCTCCCTGCAGAAATGCATATACCTTGTCATCATAAACAGCTGTTACTTCACTGACCACTACTGCAACAAAAAAGCCTACCTGTTAGAAAACATTTTCTGCTCAGAAGTGGGGTTACAAATTTAGAAATATTTTCCCCAACCACTTTATTGTAATTCTTGATTTAAAGTTGGCTAATAAGGTCCACACAAAAGCAAAAGCATATGCTCATAAATGCCCCATAAACTAACTTTTGATCTCCCTAAAAATCTCATCAGCATGCATTTTTTAGAATTTACACCAGAAATTACAAGGCATCGACCCCCAAGTTAGTATATGTAGGTATGTTTATATAAACCTATTCGGAGTTCACAGAGAAAGAAGGCATAACTCAGGATTCCTTGAAGTTAGGAGTGACTACAATAAGCAATGCATATAAAGATACACCAACAAAATAAATCAGACCAAAATAATTAAGAGTATTTAACCTAAGTATTAGAAAACATATCTTACCTGTGCCACCCCTGCCTGGGCTGTTGACTGACCCATGCCTACATTGTTCACATTCATTGCCCCACCAGGTGCTGGAAACTGATTCTGGGGCAGAAATTGGTTCTGGGTAGGAGCCTGACCCATCATGTTGTTGGAATGAGCTCCCATCATGTTCTGTGGCTGAGGCATTCGGGAAGGAGACATTGCCATCTGAAAATTAACACCCAAATTAAAGCTATTAACTTTTATTATCATGTAGCAAGGCAAAGGAAAATACCCTCAAAGTAATCAGCCCAAAGACAGGACAAAAACAAAGGGCAAAACTGTCTTCAGTAAAGAAAATGGAAGTGGGCATAGGCATATAACATTAGAGTTTTTTTCCATGGTATTCGTGGGGGAGTTATTTTTATGCATCTAATATTCAAACTATACTAAGACGCTTTTCTCAAGAATAAAAACATGTTTTCATGGAAGAATAAAGAAAGCATATATACTGTACAGACACAGGTTCCTGAAAAAACTATGCTCTTCCATAGACGGCTGGAGAATATTGCAACTCTGGCATCTATCTCTCTAAAGACTCTTTTTTAAACACACAAATAGTGAAAACAGATACCTCAAAGGAATCCTGACAGGCTCGGTACATTTCTATGAAATTATCCTACAATTTACAGCACTATTCTATGACATGGCCTTTTCAGAACAGCTTTAACACCGCTAAATGTAATCAACCAATTTTGAGAAGAACTTGATAGCAAGAAGTACGAACCGCAGGAACAGCGCCCATGTTGTTCATTTGTACAGGATGGTTCATTGGAGAAGCTGCACGGGGTCCCATGGGTGCTTGTGGCATCTGTACATTCCCTATGGACATGGGGTTAAACTGATTCATTCCTGCAAATGCACCCCCAAAACAACTCATTAGGAACAAGTCATCAGAACTTATCTACGTATACTCTAACATTCACATTTATTACGACTAAAATGTAACCACCCAACATGTTTAATGTTGAAGGAACGTGTCAATGTTCCTTTAATGTTGCTCAAATTACTTGGCTTAAGAGAGAAATCAGGATGCAAAATTTTGAGAAGAATGTCAGTTAAGGGGAATACAACTTTTGGTGTCTAAAAAAAAAAAAAACAACCAAAAATGCAGAAGACAAAGAGAGCGGATGATCTGTACAGACAAGATGTTATATATAAATAACACCAAAGGATCATTTATTGAAATAAAATAATTGTGGATACTCTCTTGGGGGAAGCTGAAGCATGTAAGTGTAGCCCACAGCATCCTAAATCCGTGATGTTGATAGCACTGTTGGTGCTATCAACAAGCTAGAACGCCTTTTTAATTCATTTTGCATGAGAAACCAAGAGGGTATCTATCATTAGTTACACGGATTCTAGGATGTGCAGGATTAATGTGCTAAATTTGCAGCTACAGGTATATATTGGGATAATTACCTGATAAAAACATGCTAATATCCCCCCCCTCCAATTAACTTATTTTAAAGGACTAATTATCCACAGTATTCATCCTCTTTTTGAAATGACTGAATTACTTCCCAGGTGCTAGCAAAGTGTCTAGTATGTGCAGGATAGGCACTGAGACAGCTCCCATCACAAAGCAACAACAAAGAATGATGCTGAAAAAAGGGAGACCCAGTAGTCACCCCCCCACGACTCGATGAGAAAAAGCAGACAATCCGTTTTTTCCCCTACTGATTTACATTGCACCCACAATCAAGAGAATAAGACATAGATACCTTGAGAAACCTGCATACGACTTATAGGCACGGTTGGCATGGACATAGGCCCATCTGCAACAAAAACAAGAATGGATAAAGAAAGTTTAACATATGAACTTGAGATTAGCCTAAGCGCACAAGGACACAAATTGTGTGGGGCTATAGCCAAAGGAAAAAAATTAAAATAAAAAGCAAAAAAAAAGCTGTTGTCCCTCTTTCTGTTTTCCCTGGCTGCTCTCACCCCCACGCAGAAGCACTTACTGGGAGGCCTCACGGGCTGTGCCTGGCCCATGGCAGCAGCAACCTGTGGGATGCCAGGGGGCTGAGGTCCCGGTGTCTGTAAGGCTGGCTGATTTCCCAAGATCCCTTGTTTATGTAGACGAGACCTCCGCTTCTCTTCCAGCTCCTTTTGTATCTTATAGATTTTCTCCGCTAATAAGTGATAGTATTCATCCTACAAAAGAAGGATAACACTCAACATCAAGCATAAGAAAGCAATGACCAAACTCATGCATTCTACTTTTTTTTTTTTTAATATGCACCTGCCTATTTCGACAAGAGCTATTTCTTTTCAAAATTCTGTAAAATTGAGACAGTCTCATCACTGCTTCAATGCAGATAAGCAAAACCAAGCTTCCAGAAAACACACGAGACTTGGCTTTATGACTATTCACCCCATCTACGCCGTGTAGATTAGCAGACAAAGCAGAAGACTGCAGCTTCTCTGTTGCTTGGACAAAAAACAACAGGAAGCTGTGATTTAGTTTCTAAGCGTTAATGATTTTTAAATGATGTTTTCATAAAAGCATTTCAACTAATCCAGAGACAAAAGAAAAGATATCCCCAGAAATAAAGTCATTCTATGTGAACTTCAGGAGACAGGTGTTAAGGACAGATCAATTTTTAAATAATGACAGGAGCCACTTTTCCTAAAGAGTCTGACTACCAACAGTCATTGCAGGCAATAAACAAAAACAAACAAAACCCCAGAGAAATGGAAGGAATCAGTGAAAAATAGTCCACAGGCACAGACAACTAAACACTACATCTGTGCAAGACAAGAAATCCATTTTACTCAATACACATTGACAACAGATCAAATAAGGCAGTCACAGTGCACAGCAAGGGAGACAATTTTGCTTGCCAGCAATTGCTGGACACATCTGCAAAGTGTGTGAGATTAGGCACCTGCTAAAGACAAAAAAAAAAAAAAAACAACAAAAACCACCAACAACTCACAACAACAAAAAAATACAAAACCCCAAGCCAACATTTATTTTGTGGGGTCACCAGTGCTCTTTAACCCAGTGTTAGAGGGAGCAAAGGTTGAGTGATACTTGCCCCACAATCATTTCAAACTGGACTAAAATTTGTTACAGCACCATCTGGTTCACTTCAGAAAACCAGGGTGAGATGGGTATCCCTCACGAGTCTTGTTAAGAAAGCCCAGTGTTATAATACAGAGCTTTGTTTCTAGGTCACCTCCCTCCTCCAAACATCTCAAAAATCCATCAATACAGGCGCTTTCCACTGTAGACACTTTCCACTGACCAGCTTCAAGGTGCTAAAGCCCCACCTCTTTTCCTGCTCCAGAAACTTCACTTACAAGTTCCTATTAATAAATTTAAGATTGTGCTACTTCCACATTGCAAAGATTCCTGAAAAAATACTGTATTTACAAGGAGAGCATATTAATAAGCAGTTTGACACCTCATACTAATCTGTTTTTCAATGTCAAAGTAGAAGTGATGCTTCTCAAAAAGGATGCAATTCCACATGGAATCATTTAGAATGTCTTAACTACTCCCTTCTTCCAAATTTGCTGCTTCGGAGCCAAATAAATTAGATGAATTCTTATAATGGAAATCTCTGGCAACAAGGCTCTGACAGCTGTTTTCAGTGGTGAAGAGAAGATGCTTCTGAGTATTTGTCTGGCACAGAGGTCAGAAAGTATCTAATTTTATAACCAGAAGTCTACTACTCTCATTCGTACATATGGAGATGTTTATGTACACCTATGAAATGATCTCTGAAGTTGTTCTGTAAACCTACCGGGGTGCTCAAGGGTGATCACACTCAAAATCTTCCTTGCTAAACAACCACTGGGTAGCCACAAGGAGGACACGATATTGCCACTGACTGATGCTGACGCAGCAGCAGCATTACAAGTACAGCCACTGCCTATAGAAAACAAAACTTGCTTCTATCTTCAGCTCTTCTGGGAGCTAATCTGAGAGAAGTATCACCCGTAACGCTGCTGATTGCTCTTTAGGTAACCCGTATCCAAAGAAAGGACCTCAAGCTTCTGATCAGGTAAGATCTCATTAGCTATCAGTACTGGTACTACTAACACAGCCTTAACCCGATGACAACTTCCAGGGAGTGGTTCCTTTAAGGTGGAAGCACTACAGTGACATAAAGAAATAGTATGCTCTGTGTCAATCAACAGGGTTTTGTTCTCTGAGTAACACAGATTTGAGCTGACACCTCACTGTAGACAAAGAATTCATGAACAGGTAATTCTGTCTTGTTTCCCATGCACAGGATAAACACAGGCAAACTGATTTCTTATTCTGTTGAGACTTGAAACTGCTATTTGTCTTAGCCAAATCACTCTCAGTGCTGCTGAGTAGCAGAGAAATTATTCCAACACTGCAGGTAAGAGGTAAGCAGTTTAACAGGACTGAGTCCTAGACAAAACCTCCAATGGTAAAGAGGCATTAAAACAACCACCTACGCAGACTTCCATAAAGGAGAAAGTCAGTAAGGGAAACATCAAGAACTCTAAAGTCTAATGCATGTCAATCAGATTTTCGGGAGGGAATGCAAACAGGGCTAGGACTAAGTTGTCTTGTTTTCACAGACCTGAAGGAGACAAATTAGTTCAAAGTGATGTTAACCAGACAGTATGGGACTACACAAATGCTGTTACAGAAGATAGCATGACTTTCTTCATCAATAGAACAGTGAAATTATTCTCTGTGGTTGGTTTTCATTATGCTTATAAGACTTGTGATACTACAAGCTCTTGAACATATGCTGAATACCCAGGCTGAATCAACATACCCTACTGTTGGCAGATTCATACATATCTCCTTCAACTTTCCTTGCATAAGCCACCAAGTTCTCCATGCGGCGATCCTTCAGTGCTGCTGGATCAGGAGTGGGGAAGATGGCTTGGACACTAAAATAGATGAGAAAGAATAAACAAAAAATTATTCAGAGAAAAATTAATGACACTATGCAGCTTTATAATCTTTACTCTGCATATTCCCTTGCACAGAGATGTAAACGTTTATCAAAATTGTTTAAGAAAATCTATATTCTACTACTCCCCACAAGATTAAAGCACATTTAGTGGTGAGAGAATGTGAGGTTTGGCTGTCTAGAATCTAAATACTTCTGTTTAGCACAGCAGAACAAGTTTACTAGCCATATGAACTGCCTACCTCACCCCTTAATGAACAAAAGGAACGAACTGAAGAAGGGGGTTAAAGACAGTGGCTCGTTCTCAATGCAACAGCGTCAAGAAAACCACTACCAATAACCTCCTCCTCAACAATTTTTCAGCTTGATAATAGAACTACAATATTGAAATTCTTTAAAAATATTCAGGAAAAAATGTGGTCTTGGTGAATACTTACAGTTTATGCACTAAATGATTGCGCAGGTCCTGAGTGACATGTTCATGCCATGCTTTCCTTACCCCGGTACTAGAAGGAGGTGCAGCCGTTGGCATTGAGCTGAGGTTTCCAACATTGCCAGTATTTGTGCCATCATTCATTAGTGGGCTAAAGCAAAAAAGAAAATGGACTGTTAAGAGTACAATAATGCAAAGTTTGGTGGTATGTTTGATGCCTGAAGTAGTTTTTAAGATATTGTTTTAATCAATTCTAGGTATTGCATCAAACATTCTATAAGTGAAATTCTGATATCAACAAGTTATAGAGCATATAGCAGCAAAGCTCAGGAGACAAGATAAAGAATCACAACTGTTAAGGTATTTGTGCATTTAAAAATACAAAATACTCTTCCTTTGGGAATTCCTTTAAAAACTACTAGATATTCCGGAAATCTCTTGGGGGACAAAGTGGTAGCTGTAGAATTGAAACAGTAAAGAAGAGTGTAGCTAAAGATGTTACTGATCATTTCAAGCAGCAATACAATTAGTTTTTCAAGTATTCTCTTTATTTACATTCATAAAGTATGTAAATAGATGTTTAAATGAGCAAGAATGAAAATGTGTGCATTACTTATTTGTCCCAAGGGATGTTGGAAGAGCAGTTTCAGAAATTAGACTAGCTTGCTGGTCTGTTGTTATTCCTCCTGTGGGAAGGTTCATCTGGTTGGCTCCTTTGGGATAAAATTAAACATCATTGGTACCCTGTTCACAATTTTGACAATAAAAACACAAAACTACACTTTACGGATACAGTTCGTTAAGAAAAGAAACCTTGTGTCAGATATGTATCGTTGTAATAGTATCTACCATGGTGCACATAGACATAGCTACTTCATAAGCTAATTTCAGTATAAACATTTTTTCCTAGAAAAAAATCAGTCTATGAAAACTTAAAGTTCACAAACTCTTGCTACTAGTTCTGTAAGGTAAAAAGATAATAGCAATTAGGTTCCTGAAATAAAGCTAGCATTTGAGACAGAGTAGTCTGCCAGAAAAGGTGGAGTACTTGTTAAACAAACCAAAACCCTGACGGAATTCTATTCAATCACCTTAGAAAACAAGAAGCTATGGACTGTATTCTAGAAGGAACTAAAACTACCACCATTTGCCAGAAGAAATATATACAAAGCTTTCTAATATTCAGATGTAAATGAACAATAGTGTATATACTTTATCATTTTAAGTTATTAATCAACATGAACAGAAAGCCACTAGTCTAATATTGTTTGTCCTAAAAATTCCATAGTTTGGTTTATTTAAACACCTTACTTTCTTGGTATTTTTTCCACTTACCCAAAGCATTAATGGTCCTCATTTGCTGGTGAGCCTGAGGCTGTGCCGCTTGTTGGCCTTGTACCTGGGGCTGCAACTGTGTTTGGGGCTGGTTGCCATATGGGAGTCCAAGAGCAGCGTAGGCTCGTTGCATGGAGCTGGGGTCAATCGGATTAGGATTACTTAGCGATGGATTATTCTGCTGGCCTGTTCCAACAGAACCGATGGAATTCTGCATTCCACCAGCTGGAGACCCTAAAAGGGCTATAAAAAGAAAGGATAATAGAAAATTGAAAATCTATAAGGACAATCAAAAACATGATCCCCAAAATCAACAGAACATGCATATAGTTATATGGTATGTATTTGTGTGCCAAAGGACTGAATGACACCTGAGATGCCAAGTGTAAAACTCAGTCTTTTATTCTACAGGACAGAAACCACAACAGCAACTAATACATACAGTCCAAAAAAGTGCTGTAAATTTTAGGCAGATAAGCCCATAATTACCACAATATACACAAAGTACAGGCTCCAATATAAGGTTAAACAGTGTACTTGGAACTGTCTACAAGGAAAAAAAGATTAATTCCTCTACTTCTTTCCTTCCCACCAATCCCATTTTAGGTCAAAATATTTGGCTCCATCCAGAACAGAGATCTTGAATTCAGGATCAGCACAAATACTGCGTCCTTGGACACAAAGGTAATATTGAAGTTCTGCTGGTAGGAATTTTTATTCTGCATAGTTGCTAAATGAATCCTCTGAAGGCCAAAGAATTTAGCCTAAAACCCAAGTGAGAGAGATGAAGAGCCCCGATAGGCTTCTGTACGAACAGAATCTGAAACAATCTGGAAACTCAGAAAGGGGATGAGTCTGCTGCAGGCTTTGGTAAATGATTTAGATAATGATATTTAGGTACTCATTAACCTACATGACCACGTGACCACTCTCACCACACAGATGTATGGAAGAGTCATTTCTATTTTAGACAGGAAATGGAAACTATAGGGAAAAGTAGTTTTAATAAAACAGAACTGAATAAAAATCTGTATTCCAGTCCTCATTTTAGCTGCCACTCCAAGTAATAACATGTTCCACAGCACATGACACACAGAGAATATCCTTCACTATGGAGACACTGCACTCTGCTAACTGAGGCTCTGGTCAAAGTAATACTTCACATTACCCCCCCCCCCAAGTAATTAGACATGTAATGTGCGCTACAAATTTGTGACCTAACTATAGCAACAATGATAGCTTTTGATATAGCAACAATTTTAGAAAAAAAAACATTGAGAGGCACAAAGTTAGGAAAAAAAAAGTTGGGCAAACAGGTCTGAGACACTAACAGCATTGAAGGCTTTCTGCAACCCTTCCCACTATGGAAACTGAGAGAATGACTGAAAGAAATGCACACACTTTCAGCTTCTGTCTGAGACAGAAAATACAAATAAAACAAACCCCACAGACATCAGAGTCCAGACTTTTCCCTCCATGGATGGGAATTCAATGCCATCTCATCTGCTGAAGAACTCCAAAAACTGTCCCAGATGCCCCTCAGTTACAAACAAAAATCCCCACAGAAGACCCCCCCAGCTTTTCCCCCCATGTATTTCCATGGCATTTTGAATGCCGGCTCTACCACGGAAGTAGGCATACTTATACTTTGCGGACACACACCTAGCTTGTGAACTCACTGATCATTTTCAATTGAGTTTAAAAACAGACAGAAATTTGACTGATGTCTACTACATTTAAGGGAAAGTTCAATAAAAGAGAATGAGTGTGTGAATTCGCAAGTGATGGAAAAAAAGCAGCATGAGCACAACCCTCAGACTCTGAAGAACCTACTCTGGCCAAAAACCCGAGAGCTTCAGCCCCGAGGAAGGCTCCAGCCTTCCCCCCTCCCTCCATCCCTCTCCCAGGCAGGCTCCCCGGTGCTGTGAGGCCCTGACACCAAACCCTTCCCTGCAGTTAGCCTGTGCAAGAGAAGGGGTCACTCCCCTCCACCACTATGTGCCATCGCTATCACTGTACCTATCACAAACAAGTCAACTGATCACAACACCTCTGTTCTTTGGGAAATAGGAACTCATTAGCTCTGACATGCATTAGCTACTTATGTTTTCTGGCAGGACCAGGTTCTTGAAACCCAGCGCAGGCAGAGAGGATGCTCTGTTTATTCAGAAAAACCTTCCTGAAGGAGCTCAGTTTAATACTTCCATAAGGTCTTCTGCCAAAGAACCCAAAATGAACTCTCTCTCTCCAGGATTTCTCCATCTCTGACACACAAAATTGTTTAGTCCTGTTGGATTTGCACATACACTCTGGGCTCATGCAACGTAAAGAAAGATGCCTTTACACTAGTGCAAGCCCAGAAATAGGGAGCCTCTAAAAGAGTGTTAAATAGCACAAAACTTGTGCCACTTTGGAATCCACGAGGTTTCAGAGGCTGTTGCGGATTGCTTCAGGAGATAATAAAAACTTCAGCTTTTAAAGAAAAGATGAGAGTTCTCCCGAACAGCTATGACAAAAACCACATATGCTTTCCATGTTGGTTGTAAATCAAAGGCAAATCTCTGTGGATATGGCAGAATGACCACAGACGAAGCTGGAGTTTGTGAACAGGAAAAAGGCTTCTAGTCACCACACCAAGGTTAGCCAAGTGTTTCACCATTCCTCGTGCTCATCCACAGAAAGAAAACCAACCTGGCATTGATTGTTGGAAATAAAACACCCCCCTGGCAACAAGACATCACTCCAAGCTGCGGGAGGTAAGCAGAGGCAGGTGAGGGAGGTAAGCCCAGGCAATTTGAAAAGACTAATGATCTCCAAGAAGTTCCACATGTGTGCACATACCTACTCAAGCAAGCAAAACTCCCAAAAGTTGGTAAACAGCCAAATGTTACCTTAATCTGAAATAGCTTACTACAGGACTTACTACTACAGACTAGATGCTTACAAGTAGCGGTACACACACAGCGCGGACAGAAGTGGCTCTGTCTGGTGTCAGCTTTTCTCTACGTTGTAACTCACTAACAGACTGTACTGAGTCTTTTCACAAAATAAGAAATCTGATTTTAAAGGGGTTTTCTCTATTTTCATTATTTTGTTTTCATACAAATGCATGACAGGATCTCAATCTGTCCCACAAGAAAACAGAGGAAGATGGTATTAAATTCTATACTGGACAGATCAAGTGGAAATGCAGTCCTCTTTCTATGGCAGATACCAGAGGAAATCAAGTCAATTAAAATAATTACAGGATTGAAACACACAGGAGTTATCAAACTGGCCTACTTACTACATGGAGCAATGTCTAGTATGATTTTTCATTAACTGATGTTTCAGACATTGGTAAGTTCATATGAGAAACTGTACAAGCATAGACAGGGCTGTACAGAACTGGTCACTTTCTACATCCTTTCAAAAACAATTAAGCTTCATAGCTTCTGTTACAAACTCCTGTGTTTATATATTTTAAGAGTGAAAGTTCAAACTAGCAGAAGTTAAGCAGCTTCAGAACTTCCTGAACAGGCTGATTATACCCCTCCTGGGTACATGCATTAGGATGTAATTGAAACGATCAAGCACTATCTATAGGACCCTGTTTCAGTGTGCAAAGCAGATGATGCTGACTTAACGTAACTGCCTGTATGCTTTATAGAGGCAGGTGAATAGCATTTATTTTACAGACAGGCTCCAACTGCCAGAATAACCATGAATACCCAGCGCTTCTCTAATCCAACCACCTCGTTGGAAGCAATATATTAATACATGGGAGAAGTCTGTTCTACAGCGTTTGTTTTGCTTCCATATTCTGGAACTAAAGCTCATTCAGCAGTGTCCAAATTTGTTGTCCTGCAGTTCCTCACTCTCCTTTTTACATCCCTTCTAGTTCAAAGCATCTGGAGCAAAACTTCTGCTGGTAACCTTGACTCACCTCAGCACAAGCCTGTCCTGTACCCAAAATTAGGCAGGTATAGGAAATGTAACTGCATGTAGTTGTCTGATTAAAAAGCTGCATCATGAATCAAATCACGGAGTAAATAACTACACGAGCAGCTTCAAAGTAGGAAGTGTCAGTATCAAACTTTACCACACCAACGACATTTAAACTTTTTTTTTTTTTTTTTTAAGTAAGCATTAAACTGAAAGTCTTCACAGTATAGCATCATATTAGTCAATGAACGGAACTTTTTAATCTGTGGTCTAACCATTTATCATATGGCTCAGTGGAATAACTGATAGCTGGTACGTCACCATTCTGTATGATTTCCAGCACTAGAGGAGCAGGGGAAAAAAAAGGACATTTTGTTTGCAGAATTCGCAGGCAGTCACTGACAGTAAGACTTGACCAAACCAGATTTAATTTCCAGTTTTCAAAGAAAATGGGCTCCAGCAAACAAGTTGCTGCCTACTCTTTCTGAGCAGACACTTCCCTGTGCATCCTTCTCTACAACTGGCGAGTTCCCAAATGTTCTGGGTCCAGATCTTTCTTTTTCTGTCCATGCTCAACAACCTACTCCCTCAGCCTTGTTTCCTCTTCCCTGATCCAATTCCCATCCTTCATCCTTCAGTCTATACATCCTGGAATTTTTGGCCCAGTGTTCTTAGAAGTGACATTTTCAGATGAAAATTGGTCGTCTCAGATTTACTCTCTCAATCAAGCTTTTTCCTGACTTTAACCCATTTGTGTATTTTTTCTTCTTCAACAATTCCTACAGGGAAGAACACAGGAGAGTGGCTCCATGTGCACAGCTCCACCTTCCAGTCTCGCCCACCTGAACAGGGTTCATGATGAGACAAATCTACAGAAAAATAACTTACAATAGAACTATAATGCTAGCAGATACATCAACAGCCAAGCCTTACAAGAGTTTATACCTTAATTTGTGGTAGGCTCAGCAGGGAACTAAGTACTTCCTAACAAAAACAAGCCTCCGAACCCAAGACATTAGTACCAATTTTCAAGTCATTACTTCAGAACACAGGAGCAGATAGCCTGATCAAAAGAAAAGCTTCATGTTTTAGTATATGCAGCTGGGGGATGGGGAGCAGTTTCTCTCTATATCCTACCCCAATCAGAGCTCTACATGGTATATACATGAAGAGCCACGAGGAACACAAAAACAGTTACAGCCTTGTCCCTATTAGCAAGTCACCTCACTACCAATAACGGCACCGAAGAAACTGAACACCAAAATGTGGAGTAAGATGCCTCTAAAGAACAAGCTCCGTTCTATGACCCTGCACACTGCAAGCAGCCCTTGTTTCCAGTGGGAATCCCCAGAGGAGCAGGAACAGAAGCACAGGAACCACTCTGCAGGGAACAGGTGGAAGCAAGCCACCATATTCCAGGATTTCAGAAGTGCTGAACTGCAGAACTTTCTAAAAGATCGGCACACTTTACAGGAGCTGCTTGAAAGCCTGGCACAGATACAACAGGAATCAAAGTACCAATGGTAAAATAGGCAACAGCACAGGAAAGAAGATTTGAGGACTCAGAAGACTTTAATGACCACGTGATAATTCACTCTGCAAGAATGAAAGCCTGAAAAGTAGCAAGTGTCACTATGTTTCATTTCTTTTTTCCCTTTCCAAACCTTCACAACCTATTCTGCCATATCTAGAATCCCCCATCCCCTCTCAGTTAGAATTACAGCATCTACTAAGAGGATAAATTTCTTCAGGTCTTTAACCTAGCTTAGGTTAGTTTTCACCTGATCAAGCAGTGTTTTCAAACACATCTATTAATATAAATTATTTAACAAACTTCTTTGAAAGCCTAAAAAGTGGTCTACCTTATAATACATCTAAACAAGTACTCTTAGCATTCATCCTTAACCTTCAAACAAACCAGGGGGTGTCACATGCATGACTCAGACATTCAGAATAATAAGACTTGCACGCTAAGCAGTACATTTCATGGTTATTATTGTTGGATTATCAGTTACTTGCATAGAGAGCAAGATTTCATATTTATTTTCCTCTGCTTGCAACAAGAACACCAAACTCTACATTACCCATTATAATTCTGTTGCAGTCAAAACAAGGCATCGTATTTAATCTCAATAAAGTTACCTTTTAAGGACTTTCTTTTTGGTTAAAGTGCCTTCTCTTTTGCTAAGCCATATGAATGATGTAAAAACAAATACTGCACAAGCTAGTTTTCTACTACAGCTTGTATTAAAAAAAAATCTATTGTGCTTTGATAACAACTGTGTCTTATGGATGTTATGCACAAACAGACCATGTCGTATTAGAAAGCAAAGCTATCAAAACATTTTTCAAAGGCCAAACATGACTAATCACTTGCAACAAATTAGTTTTACCACACAAAAAATATTTTGGTTATGAAGGAGACATTTGGTTAAATGAAAATAAGATCCCTACCTTCAAGTAGCTCTTTGTTTTTATTTTTTATTTTTATTTTTGGAGGGAAAAAACCCTCCTGAAATTATAACGATAGCATCCTCGCTAGTTAATTTGGACAGTCTTATCAGTTATTCTCCTCTCTGCCTTACTCACCTAACCTAAGGGCTCTTCACTACCCTGCAAGGTTTATTAGCTTTCCTCACTGCAGCCTCAGCCTAAATGGAAATTAGCAGAATGCTTCCAATACTATCCAAATGTAGAAGCTGCACAAGCCCTTCAGCTATTTTCCGCTTCTTAACCCTTCTTTAAATATACTTAGGCACAACATTACTTAGACTTCTAAAACTGCTGCATCTATGCTGTCAAATGTTCTATCTTGGCATCATTTCAAAGGAACCTACCAACCTAAGCTCAGTGTTTTCTGTTTCAGAACAAGAAGGAAGAAATACACTAGAAACTGACTGCCCCCAAACATCAGCAACAGCTAAGGCAGTATGAAAAAACAGGCATGGGCAAAAATACTATGGTTTGTAGATCTTCAGCTAGTCAGCACCAGCATTAAATACACTTAATGATTAAGATGCTCACACCCATTCTTCTTCTGCACAAAAATACACTTCTACAGATATTTTTTTCTTCATTATTAGCATGTTGATTTTATTTTAGCAGCGTGAAAAAAAAAAAAAACAAATTTGCCCCAAAACTCTACCTACATCAAAGCAAGAACTCACTAGTCCATTCATCTTTATATGCAGTTAGCAAACAGCTGTTAATTTTGTTGAGTTTGTCAAGGTTTATTCTTATACTGTACACGTGATTAGCTTCATTTTAACAGTATAATTCCATTGTGACAGCAGCAAAGCAGCTACTTACGCTGTTGGTTTCTCTTGTCACTGGCGTTTTTCAAAGGAAGGCACACAGGACAGTCGTGCCGAGTACAATTCTTCCAGTGGGAAATGATTTGTCTCGAAGAAGCACAATGAGCAACTGCAACAAGGAAAAGCAACAAGACTGAGGTCAATTCTTAGCTAACTTGTTTTAAATAAGCTCTTTTCATTTTTCAGAGCCATTCTATTCTCTCCGCTACAAGCAATGGTGTATATGTAATTAAACACAACTAACTGCAATTAAACATTTTTGGGACTCACCAATACTGCCACAGTAAGTACAGAAAATAGTACTAAAATTTAAGAAATTCTACATGACTGAGTTACAGGCAAATGCAAGGTGGATATTAGATCCTCTTTACACAAAGGAGATAAAAGTCTCTTGAGGCTACTGTTGTAGCCTATTTCTAACATGGAAATACTGCATTGTTTTCTACACAGAAAAATGCAAAGAGATCAGAAATGGGAACCAGGGTAAAGGTAGCGAAAAGGGAGCTGCTGTTTAATTAAAGAGCTAGCTATTCCACTCATTTCTGCTGAGTACAGTGGTCCTTTGGACAAAAGGGAAACACTGCTGACAAACACCCAAGAAGTGGCATGCAGCTGATTTGCAAGAGTAGCTGCAGTGACATGCTCTCACCTTGACAGGCCTTCCCAGCTTGACAGTGTGTCATGTGGTTGAGGACATTCTTCATGGTTCGACAGTGTGGGAGAGCACAGGCTCGCACCTCCCCGTTTGCCTGCTCACGCCTCTGACATTTGTGAGCATGAAGCAGCAAAACCAATTGCTGCTGGATCAGTTTGCGCTTCTCCGGATCTGCTGTTGGTCCAGTTGCCATCGCCTGCGTTGGTACAATCCCCACTTGCTGTACTTGGGTTTGCATCTGGGACTAAGAAGAAAGTTAGTTTAGTATCATGTCTGCAAATCTGAATTTTGATCTTAATCTTGTACGGTAATTCTGTCATCACAAGACAATTCACCAAGCATTCCCGTATTACAGGCTACAAGGATAATTATACCGCTCTCCGCAGCATTCTCAAACATTTTGTATTCTAATCTCAGAACATCATATTAAGGGATTCCTTTATTAAGACATTTACAACCAGTATTTTAATCAAAAAGCCAACCAGAATCTTCTGTTTATTATGCAGATCATAACCGCAACAGGTATGAGCTCCTACAACACTTGGAGATAAGATTATTCAGATCTGTTTCGTATATTTTAGTATCGTAGGTATTACATGCTTCAATCCTAGCTTCTTGTCCACAAGAGAAAGTATAGGTCAAAGGGAGAGGACTGTCACACTTACACGACTGTCCCTATATAGTACAGTAAGAGGAAGAACTGATTTTCCAAGCCTATGTTAGCATTTCTTTTCATGTATGACTGCTGAAATTCCCTTCATAGAGAAAAAAAATCCAAGGTAAGATGTATACAGTTTTCTTCCAGAAAGGGTCACCTAAGTTTAGGTTGCACTTTGTGTACTAGGGTTTACTAGAGGGTGATGTTAGGTTGTGTCAGCTCTTAGAATCTGCTCTTTTCTGTCCAGAATCCATTCTTCAGGGACACACATCCACAGCAATGCCTGAGTCCTGCCTCACAGAGCCCACAGAGATCTTCAGTCTCAAACATGGCTCATAATGGACTGGAAACACTAAAGAACTTCCTTAACACACAATTTCTTCAGTACAGATTTAGAGGCCTTTAAAAAAAGCAAACAAACATCCCCCAATACCTTCTTAGACTTTTGAAGGACAGCCAATGCAGAAGCCCTATTTTCAAGATATTCTTATCCCAATCAAAAACTATTCCACTACACTGAACGTATCCACAGCACAAAACGACTTCACTAGAAGCAGCAGATATGGCACTGCAAAAGTGCTTAAATCCTTATGATTCCCAGCCTGAATTAATCTCATGGACAAGATGAAACCGTCCCAAGAATCACTGATTATTCATTGTGAATTCAGATTACCTGGGAAAAGCTCACTGATTTCCAAGCTACCTAAGAAAATCAGGCATTTAAAACACATAAATAGAAAGTAAGAAGAGGCTTATATTGGGGAGGTAACGGGAAATACTTCAGGGCCATCTAGAGAACTCCTGACCAAAGCCTGCTTACTGCATTTTAAGAAAAATCAAACTTAAGTGACAGAATACACCATCAGTAGCCCACTCTACTTTTGACCTTTGAGAAAAGTTTTTCCACTAGGACCCCCCCGAAAATACCAAAACCAGCAAAACAGAGCACATAACAGCAACAAAACTCATTTTCTTAGGTCAAAGCAAGGTTCCCTGACACATGTTCTCATTACTCCAGCAGCAAGCTTTGCCCTCAGCTTTGCCATGGCACACGAGGCTTTAGAGAGCTGGCATTTCTTCTGCAGAGCAATGCACACAAGTCGCATACAAAACACCACGCCCGGTGCTTGGTGGAGGAGACGGGGACTGCCACTGATGAGGATTGTAGTTAAGTCTGAAACAAAAAGGAATTGCTGCGTCTGTTTGCCTAAGAGCTTGCAAGATGACAAGCATTAAAAGAAAAGTGGGCTATGGAAAAGCATCCAGTTATGCTCCCAGGGCATGCAGCTGTAATTTTTAAGTCTTCCATTTCTGCTGCGAACAAATCCGTGACAGCAGACAGGTTTTGCTGAAACAATTCGTAGGTCATGAATAGGAAACAATTAGTTCAGCCAATCTGCAGAAAAATAGGGAGACCATGCCAAAGAAAATCTTGCTGGTTGTGATGTTTTCATCTCAGTCAAAAAATTGTTGCCTTAGCCAAAACTCTACTTTTGTTACTACTCTACCAGTTAGCAGACATGACTGCAGCTTTACCAGCACAGATACAGTGCCCTGACCCAAAGGGGTTTCTTGAGCATAGAAGAACAAGCAGCCTTGATCAAGAAGAGAATGTCTGCAGGTAGGCAGAACCAAAGGAAGAACTCAGCTTATTGCCAAGGCTCTTGAGGTTTATGGTGTTTGCTATTTCAACCCCGTTAAATCCAAACCTGCAAACACAATGATGTTTCCACCACCTCACTTTCCAGACTCGGCTGCTTGAGAAAGCTGGTCTCTTCCCTCTTGTCTTCTAAGAGCGGTGCTCTGCAGGAGCAGTGTGAAAGGGGGGATGTGTCAGTGCACTGAGGTCACCCCCGGGCTGCCCAGCTCCTGTCATACACAGAAATCCTTCCACTGCAAAACCAGCATCGTCTCATGTGAATGACTAACAACTTTCTTGATGAAGCTGGAAATTCAGGTGCTTCTGCTCCCACAGTTACAGTAAGTGCTTCCATAGTCAGATATCTGAGGAATAAAGACCGTTTTGTTTCTCTTGCTGGGCTCCACTACAAATTAAACACATCAGTGACTGAAAGTTTGCCACAACCTCTGACAGATGAAAGCTTCATTAACCAGATTTCTAGAAATAGAATGGCAAAACCCTTCTATTGTGTGAAGCAATGATTAATGCCATTTAAACTTATGGAAACTATACGTTCATTCAGCAAGATAGCTTTGCCCTGCCCCTGCTCTAAGGAGCAGAAACTCGTGGGTAGTGCAGGTGCACAGGCATCCTGCGTTCATGGACCTGGAAGGACGTGAAGTTCCCTTGCAGCTTCACGGAGATGACCAGTAACCCTCCACGCTTTGATGTGCTTGTATAACGGCGTTCAGCATCATCTCTTAAGATGAAACACTATCTACTACCTTTCCTTAGACAAAAAGGCACCAATTACAGTAGTACTGTTAACTTCTCAACAGGTACACAGCCTCAAAGTCAGTGTCAGTCACACTTCCATATAGCTTACATCTTTAAAGTACATTTCCTCTTCCACAACTACTACTTATTCCCATTTTTTTCCCTTCTTCCTGATGTTAAAAGGAAACTACTTTCTGGAATCACTGTATTGGGCTAAATCCTGCATTAAAAAATGTCTGTTAATTCTTTAAGACAGGTTTCTAGTCAAGATGGGACCTGAGTGATATGATTCAGGAGCAACTGCCACGAGGGATTACTGTTCAGATACAGACGTTTGCTTTGCAGACCTTTCATTGCCCTAACCAGAAGGCAGGCTGCACCAGGTGGTGGCTGGACCAAATGATCTTGAAGGTCTTCTCCAACCTTAATGATTCTATATCTCAGTCTGCTGACATCTAGGACTAAGAAAGGGAGGTTATTTACTCTTAGCAACACAGGCTTTGGTACACGTCATCCACGTGTGCATTTATGCTGTGGGCACATCCAGTCTCTCAGCTATGACTTTACAAGCTCTTTACCAGCTCTCCCAGGCAGTATCTGCAGAGAGCAAGGTGGCATCACACCTCTGGCTCACGCAGGAGCACACAAGGCAAAGCACACCCTCTATCTGAATTAAACATTTGCTCCAAAAAAACCAGCTCCAGTCACCCACCCTGCACGTCTACACGATGACTGGAAGGAGCCCTTCCTGCAAGCAGCAATCGCAGGAAGGCTCTGATGAGCACCGAACCAGCTCCCAACAACACAGAAAGCTCTTCTGTCACAAAGCTGGAGCAGCTTTCTGATGGTATCAAAGACCAGCACGTTTCTCAGTGCAGTCACTGCATGAACCCAGGCATTCGCCAGTGACCACCAGAGCTTCATTTTGAAAGCAACACAGCCAGTTTACACTTCTTACATCTGAGTTAAGAGAGGAAGAGAGTTCGCTTCTAAACCCAGCAAACGGCTCCATATTATGCAGTTAACTGTGCTGGGAATCAAGGCTGGATCACTGTCTTTCTTAAGGATTCACTTTTGGAGTTTTATCTCCTTGTATTTATAAGCTTTTTGATTTGAAGGACCAGCAAATGGCAAGAAACACACAAAGAAATGCTTGAAAGCAACAAAAAAGGAACAAAACTGGATACAGAAATCTGCAGAGTCCTGCTCTTGCAGACAGGTATTGAAATGAACAAAGCATTAGGAGAGGTTTATACAGGATTTACTGGCTGATAGAACAGCCTGAGGAATGATCAATATTAAAAACCCCAAATAGCAAGTCCGTGGATAACAGACAAACGAGAAGTTTGTAAGTGGAGGAAAGCTACCCGGGCAGTGCTAGCTGTGGGGTCCGTCACCTCAGCTGGTGGCAGGGAGCAGAAGTGGTGCTGGATATTCCCAGCACATACAAGGGGGAACGAGAGAGGAAGATGAGCCAGGGTGCTGGCAAAAGAGCAGATTTCTCTTCAGTTGCCTTCATCAGCCTGGCACCATACCTACAGACAGCGCAAAAACGATGAGGTTCTGCCATTCAAAGCAGCACGTGTTCCCAGGACAAACTCCTGTCCCAAGACCGAACACAGACGGGGCTCTGCTCCCGGCACAGTAACACGGTTTCTCTGGCACCAGGCACTACCTGTCAGATTTGTCTCCTGGTCATTAGGACCTGTGCCTTTACAAGAGAAGAGTTTTCAGAAAACCTTTAATTTCTAGTCCCTAGAATAAGAGTTGTCAATAAGAGTTGTCTATTTTAAGCAGCTATAGCTCTACTCATGCTAATTATAATATCTGGCTTCAAAGTAAAAACTTTCTTCCTCTCTTTAGGAGGCCCACAGAGAGGCACCCCTACTACACCCTCATCCCCATGTCTTACCTAGAGACCCTTGTTTCCTATTCTGATCAAATTTTATTAATAAAGAAATCCAAAGGACACAAAAAGAGAGAAACGAGGAGGAACACACCTTGAAACTCAAGGCATGCAGAGATTTGAAAAAAAAAAATACAACGGAACATGAGCTGCTCCAATTCTAAGGAGAGAGCCAAAGAGAGCTGATTTTGTTACCTTTTAAAAAGTAATATTCTCTCAACTCCATCTGCTGGTCAGAAGGGTAATTGTGAAACCAAGGTGGCGTCTGTCAGGCACAACCAGACGAACTTCACACTGCACTCCTAACCCATCTCGAAATAAATACCAGATTTCCCTGTGATGTCCATGAAGAAACCACCTCTCACCACCACCTGAATGCACTGCACCGCAGACACTGTAAGGCTTCAGCAAATTTGATAGGAGAGGCTGATGGGGCTCCCCTCACTGACTGCACATCCTGGAGCCACCGCACCCCGAAAGCAGGAGGCTGACACCTCCCGGCCCCGCTGTGCTGAGTGCCAAGGCGCAGAGCGTGGCTCGTTTCTACCATCCAAAACGTCTGGGTGATCTCACTGCAGCCCAGTATGGCCAGGCTGCCCGTGCTGTAAGAAGACGGACTGTGTTCTCCAGCAGCCATACAAAGCCAGAATTACAACTGCCTGCTCTGAGACATTCCAAAATTTAGAACTTGCCATGAAGCTACAGGTCACAAGTGAGAGTTTTTCAACCTTTGCATCAGGAGCCATTCTAAAAAATGAATGTTTTTGTTCCCTTATGAAGTCACACTGTATGTTTTTTTTTTTAAATACAGAAAGCCCAGGCAATCAGCATGTAAGAAAAGCTGACACAGTTCCAGGATCCCCAGATTCAGTTTTTGGATCCACAATTAAAAAACAAGCAAAAAAAAACAATCCATTCTGCTGGCACTGAACATTAATACCTTAAAGCTGACCTTTTAATACCATAAGGCCTGCTACTTCTTTCCTAATTAAAGAGATTAAACCAAATGTGCTTCTCGGGGCCTCGCGTAAGGTCAGGCTTGGAATAAAGATGCTCTGAGCTGATGCTTCTGAGAACCACAGCACTTGGGGGGCTGGAGGGGCGGGGAGATGGAGCTGTTCTTAGCAGAGCTGTAGCCTGAATATGGGCAAGAAAATCCCCTCCTGCAACAGAGGTTTGTCCCAGCCGCCAGCACCTGAAGGCTGGTTCAGGTCTGGGATGTGGGTGCCACACAAACACCGTAATGATGCTCAGACCAACGTGGGTTAACACATCCTCATCTTCCATTTTGACTTTTGCAGTGTACACACAAGCTTAACGAGAAAGGCAACAGACTGAAAAGGAGTGTTTCAAAAATACCTCTCTTTTTAGGACCAAGAGGTTTTAGGACATCGGCCTCACCACTTGTTCTTTCCTCTTCTCTTATTTACACACACTTAGTGGCAATCAATCAAAGTATTTGATTGATTTGTCTGCTGGCATCTGATTTCCTGCCGCAGGCAGGCCATATATAACCGATCTTCTAACTCACATGGGTTTGTGTCTCACACAGACGCATCCTGGGGGCTGTTTAAGATAAGGACCCCACAGAGGGCTGGTTAGCGAGATAATGCGGTTCCAATCATCCCACAAAAAAAGCTGGTGGTCCTTTTAAGCAGCAGCTGGTCCTTCTCCTGTTGTGGTAGCTGCAGGCCGAACTGATCCTATTGCAGTCCCAGTGCAATAGTTAAACACTTCACCTCTGCACTAGGGAGCTGCCTCCGCCACCAGCAACTTCTCACAAGTGCCACTCGGGTCCTATTTTAGGTGCCCAACATGGGACGGAGACATCGCTTCCACAAGCCACAAGCACCCCTTTATCCTTACGAATGCCTGTACTCATTAAATGAAGAACATTTCAGCAAACCAGGGAGCCTCCAGTCCGGAGTCAGCAGGTTCGTCCAGCCTCACCCCGTGCCTCCACCTCCTCCTGGTTAAAAAGGGGAAACCATCTTCGCAGAGGTGCTGTGAAAGTTAACTCAGCCGAGTACGTGCATGCTTCAGTGACGACTGCCACAGAAAACACTTGCTGAGTGAAATGTATTACTGCGAACAGCAAACAAGGCCCACAGCTATGCTCTGAGCAGCAAAAACAGAAGTGAGTCTTGACTACGCGCCCTTTCAGAGGGCATCGCTCACGTTGCACGCTGAATAAAGCAGTGTCCCCGTGGATGAAATAGCACATGGCTGTGTGCGCACTACTACAATAATTACACTGCCTTACCTGGCCAAGTAAAGGTTGAAATTTAACAAGTCTGACATTTCCTTTTAAATTCTTGGCTTTACAATAAAAATGTTTAGATGGAAACTTTGTTTTTTAAAGATGAAAGTTTTACCCCCATGAGGAACAAACTGACCACCACAAGATCTGTAACGCTGTAGCTTGATGGCAGGGCCGAGACTTTTTAGCTCTACAGCCCGCATGTCTGTCAGCCCAAACAGTTATTACTGGCTAGAGGGAGAAAAAGATATACTGGATATATGAAGGTTTTGACACCTGAGACACAAAAAGATGGTTTTGATTGTCCTCCCAACAGACAACTCTCATTTTTGGCACTTTAAAGAAACTGCAATCAATAATACCAGACAAGTTTCCTGGATTTTGCCTTTTGGACAAGGAGGGAGAGAGGAAACATGGTTTCTTCTTTTTTTTCCTTCCCATGGCTACTGCCTTTTTTATTTCACTTATTTGCCACTACATCCTGTACTAATAAGCGAGTACATTCTGAGATACACTTCCCAAAACCAGACATTTAATGAGAATAAAATCAGGCTTCAGCATCATCCAATCACTAAGATAAATACAGTACTGTGGGCAGATTTTCAGCTTCTTTGCAGATTCGTGAGATAGTTCATTTGCTTTACACCTGAACCAAACTTAAAATATTTTAGAAACAAAATTAGAAGAGTCGTGCAGCAATTTGTCTTCTACAAACATTCTGCATGAGCGCGAGTGGTATTCTGAACATGGTCTCCATTCTAGTTGCCAGCTCCTTTCCGTAATTGCTAGCAGTAAATTACAGATGATGTTGGGCAAAGATTTCACAATGCAACAGTAAAGGAAAATTAGGAAGTGCTCCTCTAAAAATCAGGAAAGAAGAGGAAGTTTATCACATCCCATTCCTTCTCCGAAATAGCCTTATTAGCTATAGGCAGGTAGCACACTCACCGATAGAAGAACAAGCATAGCTTGTGCTAAAAACTAGCTGGTTTTCAAGTTAAATTAAAAAATAAGCAATTTGCATCTTATGGAAGGTTTTACAAGTTACTATAGAAACTGCTATCATGTATAAGAATATAAAATGCAACAAGCTGGAGTTCCCATAGAAACAACACAAGCGGTTTGATTAATACACAGACATACTGAGACAAATGGGAATATTTCATTTCGTTTTATAAAGAAAACTCTAGTAAACAGAATACTACAAACTTGGGCAAGATATCCTAATAAGAATATCTTCATAAACTTGCGAGCTGCAAGTCATGCACAATATCAACTGAAAAGCATGTGGTGTGCTTACTATATTAGATTCAAAGGATATGAAAGGCACTATTTAGCTTTCATGGAAGTTTATGGTGTATCCAACACAAATTCTAATTGATTTAGGCATTTAAACTTCCAAGCAGCACTTGCAAAGAAAACATCTTCATCTGGTTTGGAACTAAATGTCCCAGACAAAATGAAAGGATGTAATGCAATCTTGTAACAAAACGTATTGCTTGCTTTGGAAGTTACTGTATAAAAACGAACACAAACTTCCCACATGCTCCACAGAGCAGTAGTGAACTCTGGGGCATCTCTGAAGTTTAAATAACCCTGCAGAAGTCCAGTAATGCTGCCATTCAGCCCCAGAATTCAGAATGCACGATCAATACACAGCCACCCAAGGAAACAGTAAGATACAACTCACCATATTGGGCACACTGGTGACCGGAGTACTCTTGATGTCAGTAGGGAAGGCAGACAAACTGTTCGCCATGCCTGGCTTGGTTGGTAACTGAGGATTCACTCCTGTAGCTCCCATCTGCTGCCCTCCAGTTTGACTGAAAGGTTGCCCAAAGGGACTAGTGTTACCTGTCATTCCCATCTGGAAAAAGAAAAGAATGAAATTGTAACTTTTTAGAGTCTAAAGGGACATCAAAAAAAAAAAAAAGAAAAAGAAAAAAACACGTCAAATATCCATCTTCACATTCACAGAGCCCAAATTCTAGTTTTAAGTTGTTCCATATTAGATTCTCAGTTTCACAACTTCAATCAAATCATAAAAAATGCTAATATTAGGCTTTATGCGGCTCCCATGTGTATCCGAACTCTTGCAATTTAACATCACTGTGCAAATGTAAAGTAGAAAGTGAGATTATCCTTCCTAATCTGCATCAAGAAAAACATTACTTTTTCCACTTCTGTAAAAACTTTTGAAAACCACACAAGCCTCAAACGCACTCTGCGCATTCTGTGCACGAAGTATGACTTCGTACATAGACCAGATGGGAAGGAAAGGGAAACAAGAGAGCAAATGCTTATCTGCTTGTTTTGGTACTTAAGGAAAAACGTCTGAACAAAATGACATCCATCTAAAGCCAACAGCCTTGACAAATTACACCCCCAAACTCCTTAAGAACAGAAAGCAGAAATACAACCCCCAATGAATTAGGGAGAACAGTGTCCATCCCAAAGAGCCATTCTGCCTGAACAACAGCCTCACAGGAGAAGTGAGGAAATCTCTATTAGTTGAGCCAGTTAGTATTACACTGGACAAAAGGCCCCAAAAAGACACATTAATGGGAATTTCCTTCTGTCAAAGAGGATGGCTAAGGCTATGAAACCCCAACCCTCAAACGAAGGCAACACAGAAAAGTGGAGTGGATAATCACGTTTGTGCTCTTTTCCCCCACACTGGGAGGAACTCTCGATGACTTTATCACCCGTCAGAATATAAATTGAAGCACGGAGCGAGCTTTTGTGTGAAATATTAAATCCTATTTTCCCCTCCCTTTGACCTCTGCAGCCCTCCCTTGCACAACACCCCAGCCGCCCACCGCCCCGCTGGTTTCGCTGCCGTTGTTCCCAGCAGGAATTTGGGGAGGGGGGGGGATGACCCGTTCCTGGGCACGTGGCAGCTTTTCCCCTGCTGAAGTTGCGGGTTAGGAGCTGTCTGCCACGCCAGGGCAGAGTCCAGCACACAGTGCCAGGCTCGGCCGTGCACTTTGCCCTGGCGGCACCCGGCTCCCTTCAGCAGCAGCAGCCACCGCCACCAGATCCAGGCCTGCTTCGACCACACTAAATGTTTTATCCTCTCAGAAGGATCTGATCCTACACCTACTCCTTTTAAAAGAGCTGTTACTTTGCAGTGTAAGAGGTTATCATTTATTTGCTGTGCTCCAGAGCAGAGCTGAGCCTACACGACCAAAAAACCCCAATGGCTTAACAGGATCAAAAGCTTAGAGGAGTGGTATCAGGTACTGTTACACCACGCAGATTTCAAGAATTTCGACTTTCTGGACTCCTGCGTTTGTTCTGGAGGAGTTCCTAAGGAAAGCACCCTGCTGGCTTCCCAGGAGAGCCCTCGGACACCAGCCAGCTGCCAGGCCTGCTTCCCTGGGCAACCTTAAAAAACCTTTAAGGGGATTTTTTCTTTTTGAGGAGCTGTTTTTACCGAAATGATCCTACTGCCAAAAAGATACAGCAACCTGAGAACTGAAACACTGGATCAGCTTCCATCTGAAACGTTGAAGACCCTGGATGGTGCATTTCCATACAGGAAAGACTTGCAATATCTAGCTCACCTCTTACACTGAAAATACTACAAAGCATGACATACACAAACATGAAAAAAAAGAGGTACAGCCAGGAATAAAATGCTGCACAGAAAGCCTTCCTAAAGCAGTGTTTCCCAAAAAATGCCAACATTCTGACGTCAGTACGTAGAAAAAGCCCATGCAGTATTTCCCACTTTCTATATAAACGTTTTTTCCTTTCAGTAGTCGCAAACTAGACACAAGTCAAAACGTCCTGAAGTATAACCCGAACTTCAGATCCACACAACCTGAAGCAATCCGTGCTGGAAACACACCACTGTATGTTCAAAGATGCTTAAACTTATTTATTTATTCACAACATGGACTTAGGCAGGCTTTCTCTGAAGAACAGCAAAGTATTTAATAAACTTACCCACTCCTCCTAGTCCACTATTTTAATGTATGAGAAAAGATCATGCAATATCCAGGGCTATTCCTGCACACTGTCTACCTAATTCTTTTTGAAGGGTGAAGAAAGTTTCTGAAACTCAACGTGTGACCGAGCAAGTAGCTGACGACCTCAAACCTCTCCGAGGCCAGGAGCAGGAACAAGAGCGGGCTGGGCTGGCTGCTCCTTGCTGCATCCCCAAACACAAACCTCATCTCTCTGCAGCTCTTGGCCCTTCCATTCTTCTGTGAGCGTGCTTGCAGGTTTGCTTGCTTTGTGCTGATCAATGCGTTGCTGGCAAGCACTGCTCTGCTAGAGCTTCCTAAAAGCCCTACAGCCCACGCAGCGGTGAGCCCCCCGCAGGGGGAAGCCTGCTCCCACCGCCCCCCTGCCCTGCTGGGCCCCACACCTTCTGTCGGGATCCAAACACCTGAACCTGCAGAGAGGGAAGAGCTCGCTCTGGTTTTGTTTGCTTGTTTGCTTTTCAAGGGAAAGGGAATGTTAAGCAAGTTTCACACCACATTTCAGTTCTTGCTCCGAAAGAAAGGAAAAGGTGTTATTCACCTGATTTCATTAGCAGGAGATTAATCATTTTATAAAGGGGTTTTAAACATTTTTTAAAATGAAATATTTTACAACTATTTCAGTCTCTAAGGATGTAACAAAACATTCATTTTAAGCTTGCCACAACCCTAAACCACTCAGACTATGCCAAAAGCTCCAAGAAACAGCAATCTGACCAGGCACCCCCTGGCACCACCGCATCCTTGCCTCTTTGTTTTTTGCTTTTCAGTGGACCTTGTTATGAAACATTTCAGAACCCAGCACAACAGCAACAGAGCAACCTTTCAAGTCATCCAAACTGAGTGCTTCATATGCTGAGGATAATAATTCCCTTCCTAGGTGATCATTAAGTGACAGATACCTGATCCAAATTGTAAGAAATGCTTTGCTGTTCCCTGAACTCGAGCTAGAAGCTGACTAGCTTCCACCTGAGAACTTGCATTTCTTCACACCCACTCTCTGCCACAAGGAAGGGAACCCATGGCTACAGTTACACCAGCCCACAACTTAAAAAAAACAAACGCCACAAACACATACTTTGATAACATTCTAAAATATTACACATCCTTTAAACTTAGCTTCGTTTTTGTGAATTACTGCCACTGAACCAAAATGCCAAAGACTTTAAAAAAAGAGCTTCAAACAACTAGAAAAAAAATATATCTCAGTAAGTAGACAGCCTTCTCTCTCTTATGTGGCAACCCACGAAGTAAAGACGGAGACAAAGATCAAGAGGGAGCACACACAGGTTTACTAACACTCACAGATGCTTGTAGTCTCAGCAGCGGTAATTTCTGTTTTAGATCTGTTTAGCCTCACAGCAGTTACGCTTATCAGCAGCACTAGGGAATCCCGAGACTAGCAGTGCAGAACCAGCACAACAGGTGCTCTAACGAACCCACACCTATTTACAAGTTGTCAGCTCTGGCTAGGAAGGCTGAGGAGTTTTGGTGCCCACCAGCATCGGTACGCAGAGCTCCAGCAGTGCAGCATGGGGCAGGACAGCAACAAGAGGGGGCAGGAGGAAAGGTGCTGAAAACGTGCCCAAGCACACTAGGCATCAGCTGGCATTTCCCAGTTAATTGTAAGAACGTTTGGATCTGGTGACCTTCCATAAGAAGTTTCTGAACCAGCACTGGTTGAAATCTCCAAGACAACTGGTAATACAATCGTATGCCTGGGCACGGTGAAGGTTTTACAGCACTTATTCATTCCGCAAACTGAAACCAGCGGCTCCAAAGCGAACGAGAGTCAGAACGCCCCGGCACTGCAGCTCCCCCTCAGGCCCCCAGGTTCTTTCCTGTGTGAAATGAGGGGGCAGGCAGACGCTCAGCACACCTTCCTTTTTGTGTCCCCGTGCCCCTTCCCCCGGAGATCCCAGCCCAACCTCCAGCAGCTCCTGTTTTCTGCTCCTCTTCCTGCGTTCTTTCGGCTCGCGCTTCTCGCTCGGTTCTCCGTGGACAGGACTGCAGCGGCTCATGACAAAGCAGAGCAAGCAGGGCGTTGTGGCCAGCTCCACCAGCTCCTCCCGCTCGCCGTTCCTGCAACTGCACTGGGGCAGATTCAGAACAGACCAGCACAACCCACGAGTCAGGGTTAGAAGAGCCTGAAGGAGCAGCGAGCACAACGAAGGTCGTCGTAAGTTATTTCTGCTCTAAGCCAGTTCTTCTCAGAAACAGGTCGAATGCTACTCGCCTTTAAGGCAGAAGATGCATTTGATTTGGTAATTCTGCTATCCCAGAAAGACACGCAGATTCTCCTTCCCCTTTTTTCATCACTATGGCAACTCTCTAAGACACTGGAATCTATTGCTGAAATGGATAGGAAGGAAAGAGCATTTTGCTCTCCTCTCACAAGCCAACAAACTTACAAACTTCCAAGCTGAAAAAATTAAGAACCCTGCGTTTAGCTGGCTTGGACAAGATGAGACATCTCGTGCTGCAATGCTTTGGGCAGCAGCTGTAGGAGGTATTTCCCTTTGTTTTGCTTTCCAGTTATTTTCAGAGCAGAACAGCAATTCAATTTCCTTCAGTTCCTGGAGTTTCATAGATATTATACCTCGAGTCTGCGACCAAATCTATGTACTTCATTCAGTGGTGTAACTCAGAGGCGATGTGACAGAGATGTGTGTTCAGGCATCTAATTCAAAGGTAAGTCAGGACCAGGCTGCATCTTAATACCACACCGTATCTCCTTCGTTTAAAGCTTACTTTCTTCCTCCCCTCTGTACTACTGCTGACACACCACAGCATTTCTTCCTCCAACCTGCATCAAGGAGCTACTCCCTTTGTACACTAAGTGTCTCGGCCATTAATAAACCCTGTCCTTTCCTCCTACTCCAAGTTTTTATTAACTATCCCTTCACCTCTGCCACTCCAGCCAGTTCTCTTTCAGGCAGTTACTTCATTACCACTTATTCCTCCGAGGCTCCCAAGACATGCAAGCAACAACATGCTGCAAAAATCATTCACTGCTCACTATTCAAAATCCACTTTTTAAACTTCCCCTCCAATAATGCTGTCATAAATCACAGATGTGTGTGTGTAAGTATATATATATATAAGTATATTTCTGCTCCTTGCTACCCTTTTTCCTTTGGGAAACTACGCTCTCCTCCGTCACCCTTAACCCATCTTTCACACCAGGGTTTCCAGACTTAATAAAAGGTCTGGCAGGACAGACTGAAGCTGCTATTAGTTTTCTTGCAAGAAAGAAAGCTGTCCTTATTTGCAGGCACAAAAACACCCCAAGGAGCAGCACCTACCTCTGACAATGCTCCTGCTTTTCTATCCTGTAACACCACTGCCTGTGTAAAGTTACAAAAAAGTGAAAGCTCTGCCTTTTTTTTTCTTTTCATTTTTTTTGAATTAGTTGGTCCTACCAGATCAGTTCAAAAAGCCTCCAAGTTAAACGTTGATTTTCAGTAAGTTTTGAATGACTGACTCTTCTGCACAAAAATGGAAAAATATTTAAAAACAAACAGAACCAAATAAATTAGGACCAGCCTGACATTAGAAAAAAAATATTGAAAGGTTGATAGGAGAATCAAAGCAACAGGGGTTCAGGGGAAAATACACTTGGCTGAAGTAATCTGGTTATGATTCAATCCTGTAAACTAAAAATAAAAGTTATCGTTAGCATTCAGTTCTGTATCTACACGATTTATATCTCGAAAACAGTCCTAGAAAGAAAGGAAGTCAGCTAGACAAGCTTGGCTGGACTGTCTTTGAAACTGTGAATCTGCAAAGTGACTGAACAACAAATCTGAGCTCTTAGCATGCCAACAGGAGGTCAGAAAAGATGACTGGGTGAGCAGAAAGTGACATCTTCATGCTTCTGGCTTGATGTGAATGTTACTGTAATGATGACAATTCATGCTGCATTAGTTCTTCACGACTGATACGTGAACATGACAGGATTCAGAAAGGCCTCGAACTATTCAAAGGACTAATAGTCTAATTGCAGTCTAATAGCCTAATTTACTTAGCTTATTATTTAAACTTATTCATTTGTTTAGCTCATTATGGCAAGCACTGAAATGATCCTAAAGTACCACTTTTGGGAATAGAAAGGTGACAACACAAAGATCTGCTATCTAGCAAAATCTTCTTAATAGGTTAAGATCTGAAGTTTTACAGCTTAAACCAAAAACAAGAAAAAAAAAATGCAAGTGCCCAAATGCCACTGAAATTTGTAAGTTTTTATTTACCTTTTCTCTAAATCGAGTGTACTCCTACTTCTAAACAGGAATGAATTCACAAAAGCCGCATGGCCTGTGAGGTTGACCTTGGGTCACTCATTTTTATGTGCTTTGCCCTTTATAAAATGGAACCTACTGATAGCGAACGAGAAGCTCTCTTGGCTAGAGACAACACAAAAAGGCGAGAACAGCTTATCTCGGGAAACAAAAATGATGCAATAGATGGACCACGCTTCCAAGCCCACTGACCAGCCTCAGAGAAGAGCACCAAAGCCCAGAGGTGTGGACCAGAAGCCAAAACCCACAGCCAGCCCCTACAGAGCCCTGTTAGAGCACGGCTCCAGCCGATGGCTCTGCTCAGGACAGGGCAGCAGCAACTGGGGGTCCTCGGGCTGATGGGGACTGCAGGGTCACTCCTCCCTTCCCCAAATCAATTCTTCTCTGACCGCTTTAGAATCCACCAGCCAATTTGGCCCATTTTTGTGAAGGCCCTGCAGATAATTAAGTTCGTAACACTGCAGAGCAGACAGACGGACAGGTAAATGACGACTCTCTGATGAACATCGCCGTGAAGCAGAGGCACAAAGGACTCTGCCATTTCCCATTGTGCTCGGCCGCAGACAGGCAGCGCCTCCTGGGCTCTGAATGAGCCCCCATTATTGCCGGTTTTGTCCTGTCAGCACATCGGAAAGATTATCTGAGGACGCGGCAGGGAGCTGGAAGCAGGACGGGAGGCGTTCATGAGACCCGTGGGGCAGAGGACCACAAAGTGTGGCAGTGTAGGGACACTGCTCGGCAGTGGGGAGACAGCCAGGGGAAAGCCTCTAACTGCTCCTCTTCCTCCTCATCTCACCACACAGGAAGACAAAGACAGCGTTTTAGTGAGCTAACGCCGTCCTTATATTATTCTAGATGTAGTCTACAATAGAAAAGCTAAAATCGATGTTAACTCTAAGCCCCAGATTAATCATTTGAATTACCAGCTCTGAGAACAGAACCTGCACGCTACAATCAAGGAAAGACGAGAGACCAGTGGCACCCTAGGTGTGATCTGGGTTGATAAAGGGACAGATCGCCACAAACTACCAGCAGTGTTGAAGGGCTGCAAACACAAGAGCTTGGCTGCTCAGCAGCAAGATCTGCACTGAGACCTCCACCACTCACCGCTGCTCTCTTCTGCATCTCCCAATCTGCGAGGATGTTCCCCTTGCTTTCTCCTGCTTATCACTGCAAGAACCCGCTGATAAATAACAGGCCGAATGCTGAACAGATAGCTTTGGAAAGGTGGAAACAGTTATCTGTGAACTATGATTCAGCTTTCTGAATGTTTGAACTGCAACTTTAAGGTTACACCACTATCGAGAGCCTTAGGTTGACTGAGCACCTGTGCACTACGCATGAACATCCCGAAGAAAAGAATCCAACCCTTCTAGAGCCATTACTACTCAATATCTCATGTGCTTCATGCAAAGTCCCCTATTACCTCATCAGTATGTAAGGGACATTATTTTTTCCTTTTTTTTTTTTTTTAAAAAAAAAAAAAAAGAGAAACAACTGGCACAGAATGGAAATTCTGCACTTCTCATTATGTCCCACAGATCCAGGACTTGTCCTTTGGGTTTGGCATGCACAGAATCATGTCATATGGAGAAACGGTCTCCTGCTCATGCCACCAAGCTACTGCTGCCATCAGTCAGCAGGGGACAGGGATGATCCAGAACTTCTGCTCTTGCTGCCACCAAGCCACGCAGACCCACACACCCTTCAGTCTCTCCTGTGGGCCTCACGAAAGCAGACACTTAACTCTGTTACTGGGCTGAGCCTTCAAACCCTTTGTCATCGAATTATTAAATCTACTCCAAATCTCAGCTTTCAACACTCAAGTTGGTTACAAAGCTCAGCGTTTTGTCCCCCCTTCTCCCTTCCCACCCATGGATGTGTTTTTGCTACCAAAGACGGTGTCACCTTGCTTTGTTTAAATCACTCAAATAAGTTGGGGTAAGCTTTTTAATAAGTAAACTTTCTTGTGATCTTCCTTATCCTCTCAAGGTAAGGAAATGGAGCACTCAGGTGTCTCAGACGCTCACAAATCATCGATTAGAGTTACACAAAGCACTGGGAATGCAGGAGCAGATCTGCTGTAATGGAGGAACATCAGGAAACCTGACTGATGGACACCAGCTGCCTCTGACACGGCCGGGAAGCACCAGCGAGGGAGGACAGAACGGTGGGTTTCTGCCTTCTGACCCCACAACCAGCTCCTGGGTGCATTCAGCCCGTGCACGTCCCAGAGCTCCGGGGAGCAGGCAGCAGCCTCCCAGCGCCGATCCCTCCTCGGCTGCTCTGCCTGCACACCCAGGGCATGCACCGAGCCGTCCACGCGCCGAGGACTTCGCACTTTGGACTCTTATCGCCCTCTGGCATGAAGCACAAATCTCTAACACGAAGCAAGGTCCACCTCGCTGATTAAGGCTCTCGGAGAAGTGTAAGAGATAGGTCCGTTGGGAATTTGTGTTCAGTTGCAAAGTGGGAAAGACAGGCTTTCTTTACTACGTTGGCATCATCTTGTATCTGTTTACTGACAAAAAAAAGACGTAAGCCTCTGCTAATTGCTGTTTCATCCTATAGTAATGTGTTCCAAAAGAAAAGTCGCCATGGTGCTTGGAATGTAAATGCCAGAGGGACAGATGGAGAAGCAAGGAAAAGATTAATCATTTTATGGCAGAGGGCCAATGGCACTACCAAAAAAAAAAAAAAAAAAAAAAGAGAAAAAATAATTCAATTTAAGTGCAAGAACAGTGGCCATCCTATTATCTAAATTTAGGTGAGAGCTCCTCACCTAAACCCATCTGGCAGCTTGACAAAAATACCACTTTGGAAATATTCACTTTTACAGTCAGTTAACAACAGGACTGCCTAAAATGGAAAAAAAAAAAAAAAAAAAAGGAAAAAAAAAGGTGTGTGCGCACAACTTTTCAGGAATCTATTTTGGGAATTAAATCAGGATCTGGTTTCTGGTTAGCAGTGTGCAGAGGAAGCCTACCTTGCACTGAAAGTCTCCGCTCTCCTGGTCTTTATGCTAGCTGCTATTACAAAAAAACCCCTATTGAAATAGGTCTATGAAGGTTCTAGAGCATCTTGCTCTTCAGTAGCAAAATAACTCAAAGAAAAATACTCAGACCCAGGAATAATTGTAATTTACTTCACCCTTTATTACAGGATGAAAGGTTTAGTGAAGCTAGAAATAAAATCTTAAAAATCCCATTAAGACGAAGCCAGGTGTTTTATTACCACTTGTAATAACATTTGAAAACCTCTTCCAAGGTTTTTTCAGGAGGTCAAAGACAAATTTACATACTCCAAGGCAACAAAAATCTCTTAAAAGTATGTACAAATATTTCTGCATTGTTACTGAAATGCAAAGGTCAGAATTTTGTGGAAAATGCTCTTTACAAATGCCTGTTATGCAGTAAAAAATTCTTAATGCGTTTAACTAGAAATTATCCTGTCTCAGGAAAAAAAAAAAAAATCACATGCTTGCACTGCATGCCTGCATAAGGAAAACATCTCCAAACTACTTTTGGGAAAGGTCAGCTCAAGCCTGAGTGCTGATAAAATGGAATATACCACTGGAAGAATCAAAGCTTTTGTGTTATTGAGCATCACTGCTGCACATCTTGCTTTGCAGACAGAGTAACCTTTGCAAATAATAATAAAAAAAAGAATCAAACCTTTAATATATATATAGCCACGAGTGATCGATGTATTCTAATTGCCTCAAGAGCTTTTATGATTACCAAGCAGAAAAAAGTGGCTTTCTTCTGAAGTTTTCTTACTACATAAGGAACAGAAAGTTAACCAGACCCACATCGAAAGCAGTAGCTGAAGAGGTTTCAAAGGTTTGCTGCATCAACAAGTCTTTTTTTTTTTCTTTCTCTCTCAGAGAAAGTTACTCAACACTTAAAACAGGATTTTGAAGGACTGAAATTCAACTAAGCTACACCCACAGAAACACCTGAGAGAATATTCGCAGGCCAAAATCTTTCTGAGTTACCAACAGAAGAGACCCCAGGATTCCTGCAGCACATCCACAGTGACATGGAAGCAGAACGCTGTGCCACAGCTCAACCCAAACGTCCCCTCCGCTCCCTGTGGAGGCAGTAGCAATATTTAAGATGGATTTTTTTCACATTTATCACCAAGAAGCTGTCTGAAGATGCGTTATCGGGCATCTTGTGCGACAGGATACTCCATTATTCTTCCCTAAATTATATTATATTCCCCGTATTATATGGGCAAGAGGCAGCAGCAGCTCTAGAGAGCAACAGCAACGAGAAAGGTGCCTCCAAAACACCGTGGAGAGGGGCATTCAGCTTCCCTTCCTTACAGCAGTTTCAGTTTCCTTTCCTTACAGCACGTACTCTTCTTGGCAAACACGAACCCTAATGGAGGAGTGGTTACACTAAGGGGAAAATTGTGTTTCTACAACTAATAGATAATTATTGTATTTCAATCCACAACCAGAGGAAAAAGGAAATCAAAACGGGCAAGAAACTAGTTTATGCTATAAGTTACCATAAACACATAAAAAAGTCAATATAGTTTACTCAAAACAACCACTTAGCACAAATATCATAGCGTGACATTAACAGTAACTCGAGAGAAACCTAACTATAAATATTTTATACTGTTGAAATAATTTTTAAGTGATAGTTTTAAGATCCAAATGCATTTATTTTGGAACACCACACTGGCATGAAGAGCCACCCTGAAATCTCCAGCTTTTCTGTAGAAATACTTTTCCCTGAGAACTTCTGTGAAGCTATCGAGGCTTCTCAAAAGGTTTTAAAAAGGGGGATGGCCACCTTTAGGACAGGTGTGTAAGCTGAACAGTGAGAACCAACCCGTCCTGCACACGCACGGCTCCCTGGTGTCACCCGTGGTGGCGTTTTCCAGCTGGAGCAGCACAGCAACACGCCGAGGACACGATCCTGCCCGACCCAGCAGCTGACACACCCAGTTCGGGAGTGAAATCCCATGTGTCAGGCTCATTGAGGTCTGACCTCTCCGCTTCCAGGGGACAAAGATCCTCCCGTCTTAAAGAGGGTTATTTCATTTAGCCAAATTGCCCAGAGTATCAAAGGGCGTTTGTTCCAGTTTGTTTGCTTGTAAAACCCATTTAGAAAAGGAGCTGATAGGGACAGGTAACGCTATGCTGCAGCCGCTCTCAGAGAACAAAAACTTTCTGCCTGCCCCAAGCCTTCAGCGTGTCTTGGAGGAGGCCGAGTAACCTATTTACACTCTCCTCTAAAAGCTTTCTTCATGGATCTTTTTGGCAAGGACCCCTTATATTTAACATGCCTCATTTTCATCATGATACATGCTAAAACAAAGACCCTCACGAGTCCCTTTTATGGCGCAGCATGCTTCTAATTTTGCTAAGCTAAAGCAGGTCCATACACCTAACAAAGAAACAAAAAAATAGGTGTTGAGCCTGGCACTTCGGGGCCCGAGCATCTGTACGCCACCTTTCCAGATGCGACCCACACACAGTCCCTGTAGTGTCAGGAGGCCAAAAAACAACCACGAGAACACACCAGCAGACGTCCTCGTCCATCTAAATCTCAATCCTACACACTAGTGCTGGTCTTGAAGACCAACCCATCACTGGGATTGCATGGGAGCACTCACAAGGCAAACAACAGGCTTAGCACGCCGCTTCCCTCCCCGGTCGCAGTAATTTCTCCAGTAATTATTCTCTGCTGCAGAGGCAAGAAGGGGAAGGGTGGGGAGGAGGAACGAGCATGGCCCATGGACAAAGCTACAGCAGGCAAACCCTCCACCAATGCCACACGCAAATGAAATTACGCTTCCGAACACAAAACAACAGGTATTTCCTCAGAACATTAGCGTTCACAAGGAGGAAGGAAAATGCTATTATATTCTGCCATTATTTAGACTTGGCCCTGCACAGTAACCAGCAATCGTGTCAGTAAAGAGCTGAGGATTTTAATTGAGAAATGGGAGAGTGTGTGCATTCAAACACCTTTTCTAGTTTACATTTAACTTAAAAAAAAAAAATAATGAAAAGTAGCCTGCCCACTACGAAGTAGACTTGGGCATGCACTGTGTAGCCGCTTGTATTGAATCCACCCCTCTAGCTAAGTGAAAAGATTTCGAAGTGCTAACATCAAACTCTCAAGAGAAATGTCATTTTTTGTCCAGCAGTGGAAGCCATCCCATCTGCACTTTGGGTGTTCTCTCAGGGGAAGCAGCAAGGAGCACCACCTCCGTTTCTTGCTCCTGGTCAGCTTCTCGGAGCACACCATGCCATGCAGAATTTTCAAAGTTCCTTGCACTGCCTTTTTTCTAAGGAAACAGACCACCAGCATTTCATTTCCAGACCATAATGCGGCTGTTCTGACACCTTTCTGTATGGACTTCCAACGACATGATGCACAAGGTCATCACAGCTCCCTGTCAAGCACGACGATGAAGTGCATCATTAACTACAGAAAAGGTTTTTTGGAGCTCTTAAAAGGTCTTGTCATTGGAAACGCTCCTGCCCAGTACGATCTATGGGTATGACTGGGCCCTAGTAGGAATACTACAAAAAAGACATTCCCGTCTGAATGAAATAACCAGGCGGTTTGTAACTTCCACATTTAACATCAACATCTAAACAGGCAGGTTCTCCTCTCTTAGGGAGAGATATTTTCACCTGTATAATAGAAAAAACAAATGATGAACAGCAGCAGGAAGCTATGTGAAAAACAGTCTAAAAATGAGAAAGGAATCAATAATAAGAAGGACGTGGAGGTTTATTTTATAAATAAAATTTTAATTTAACATTTTAATAAGCTTTTTGAAACAACACAGCTTTTAAACTGTGGCTTCCATAAAAACTGGTGGATCTCTTAATTTGACTTATAAAACCTTCTTTCATGTCAACTCCTAAGAAATAAACCCTGCTCCAAGGACAAGAATTGAAGGATTACAAGGCCCTAACCAGTATAAGTGAGAGCTGGTGATAAAATCTTTAATGGCTGCGTTACTGCACTAGGAGATAATGGCACGTCTCTACTCTGCAAAGATACCGTACTGCACTTCTCTCAGCTGGACGATAAGCCAGAGCAGGTTTACCAATGCTGTTTTTTTTTTTTTTTTTTTTTTTTTTTTAACTCCCCAAGCTGGAAGCAGAAGGAGAGGAAACGAAGCTGTGGTTTTCCCCTGCGCAGGCTGACTGCTCTCTTTCGCAAATTCTTTTGACTTGCAGCAGCAGTCAGCCCGAACACAGGTACCTGCATAAACACATGCAGAGGACAGAAGCCAAGTGACTATCGCTTCAGAGATCTTCAATGACATTGCACAACTGCAAATGAAATTTAACTCAGGTACTAGAAATAGGAAACAATTTCCGGTGCCAGGAGGAATACCTGTGGTAGGAGAGCTTTTTAAGTCACCAAATCTCTTTGGCGTATCAAAAGTCAAGTCATCTGTGAAGTACCACTTTACACGGTCGTGTTTCAAAACAAAACCGTGGTACAGAGATTTTAATTTTACTACGAGTCAGTGAGTTTTGCTGTTACGTGTTTCAATGTATTTATATCCTGCTTCTGCTTGTTATTATTATAAAAGCACTTGTCTCTTCTGAGTAAAAGTGTTGTTTTGGCGATAAAGTTGTTGACCAGGGAACCAAGGAAGTGGTCGAGTCTGTAACTTCATGAAGAGCCCACAGAAACTGGGAAGCAGCATTAGGTGGAACACGATTTGGGCTGGCTACCTGAGCTTGCCAGAGGCATGGCCTGCTAGGAGGCAGTCAGCTTGGCAGCCGACTCCGGACAACTTAGAGGATCAGCAGCAAATTACACTCAAGTCACGTTAAAACAATTCAGGCAGATCCAGACAGATTGAGGCTCACCAGAGAAACAAACAGCACCAGCAGTTTGCTCAAACAAACAGAACTGCAACGGAACGAGACCATCTTCAGCTGACTTAATTCACAATCAGCAAGCGTATCTAAATCTGGTACTTCACAATATCAATTGGGTAACCTGTTTAAATAGCCTGCTTTATTTTTTTTTTTCCCCATTACAAGTTTTCCTTCCTACAGATTCCTCAAAACAGACTCAACCACCATAACTACGTGTGCAGGAGAAGCCTAGTATCACAATCCTTGCTCTTTAAAGTCATTCATTATCTTGCTACATTTCCTGACAGTTCCTATCCAACACCGAAACATCACTGAGCAAACAGCCATGGGGAGCAAAGCCATGGATCTGGTGTTCGAGGCACACGCAGGCACGTACACCCAGCACTGAAACAGCAAGTAACTGAATCCAGTTCTTCGACAGCTCAACAACAGGAAGCGAGACAACTGCTTATTCTCTCGACAGACATAAACAAGGATTTTACTGTTTTCTGAACGTCACTTCTGGTAAGAATTTCTCCTCCTCTTTAATCTTAAACTTCTTCTACTGCCACTTGCACTGCCACGTAGCTATTTTGACTGAAATGAAGTTAAAAAAACAACCTGTTCAAATTAATTATGCTAATACACACTTAATAGACAAGATTACAGAGAAATCCAGCATATTAAGACCTATTTTTCGCACAGTTGGTGACATTTTGAAGCCGTAAGATTTTGGTGTCAAATCTGTTACTTGTACCAACTTCCAGGAAGAGGTGTGGGGGGGGAGGTCAAGCACATTACACACAAGCAGGGAAAACACATCACTCGTGCACACTTTGACCTCTGTATCAAAAGCACTGCTACTAGATCACTTCCTGAAACACTACACTGGAAGACCTGCCGACCAGATCACCATTTCTCTCACTTCCTGCTTGCCGCGCAGGTTCCAGCTTATATCAGCACAAATATTTTCCTTCAGAATTTGCACAACGCATATAACGAGGTTACCTACAAGCTACAGCCTCAGAAAGACATTTTACTGAAAACCACTAATGCTGGAATCCTCGTAACCAGGTATAAAAATAACCAGCCATTTTCTCCTGATTGACGTGTTTATAGCTTCAGACTAAGATCTGACTAAACAATTACTTCCATTTATTGCCCATATAGAGCCCAATAATGTTTGACTAAACTGCATCTTTCAGAAAGGAAACTAATCTCAAGGTAGGTTTAGTAGTCCTATAAAGGCAAACACATTGAAAGGAACTCCCAGACAAGCTTAGATTTCAGGTTTCAAGCAGTGGCTTCCACAGATCAGACACACGCAGCTTCAGAGTGTTTTTGTTGTTGGGTACCTGCATATCCTTATTTGAGCGAGACAGCTCTGAAGTTACTGAAGAAAAGGTGATTCCTTCTGCAGGATTGTAGAGGCATTATGTCTCAGAAACTATGAAATCGAAAACACCAAAAGAGTCCTACTCACCTCAATGGGACTCTACTGCTTCTTAATGGATAGAGCTAAAGCAGCAATTAGGTGAATCACTGGTAAAAACTCTTACCAGGGTGCAGAAAGGAGATTGGAGAACCATCCAAAATAAATAGAAACTTTCTGAAGCTCTCGTCTGGTTTTCCACAGGCTTTGACAGTAGCAGTAGGAAGAAGGGAATGCATCTCAGCGAGAGACTATATGCCATCTAATCTCCAGAAACACAACTTCAAGCTCTAGCTGCCAGCCACAACAAACTTCATGCAGGCCTCATCTCCCTCATTTGGAAAAGAGGGATTCTCACGGCAACAGAAGAGCATTAGGCACAAAACACGCTCGCAACAAAGTGCTCATTTCTATGGAAACAATAAGCCATCTGCTTAGCTTTGCTACCCCGTAAGATGTTCAAAAACTGACAACCTTCAATCTTTTGAAACAACCCTAATTTAAGGAGATTTTCTAGATGGTTTTCTGGATGGTTTGAACACATTTTCTGGACCTCACGGACTTTAAAGAAAACAAATTACAACAAAAAGAGGCAATTCTACTCCTGTCAGAACTCACTGTGACAAGACAACCCACCCCTCTACTGCTACCACATGATACTTGTTCAAAGAAGAATTCTTCTGCTCCTTGAATCTGATTTCTTGAAGAACTTCAACCCAAATGAAAACTATTTTTGTGGCATTCATTGTCCAAGAAAACAGGGCTATAATCCCAAAGTTACAAGCAAAACTGTTTCAGGAGAGGAGCCTGGAAGTGAACTGAGCAGAGAGATAATGTAGCATAAAAAAGGTTTCCTCAGAGGTTTCCAGAATAACTCAGATGGGTCAAAATCACAAGGCAGGCACTCTACACAAACCTGAAAATGCAAATTGCACAGTCATGGCCAGTGAAGAATTGAAATCCTTGCTATAGCAAGCTGCTGTATCTTTCATTCACAAAATCTTTTCAGTGCCTACTCCATTCCCTATTTCCAAAAATATTCCAGGCTATCAAGAACATGCTACATACTCCCTAGAAAACATGACTATGACTTCAATAGCTATCGTTTTACTTGTATTGACAGGTTGCTTCTTCTGGAGGATCATATGAAATATGAGAAATCTTTTGCTCATGTCTCTACAGACTGAATAAATGCTTTGCTTTAATCTCTCCCTACTGATGGGGAAGCATTAGCCCTGATGCCAGCACCTCGCAGCCTTCTGATGTTGAGACTCAGCTATTTTTCATTCCATTTTCATTTGCTTAAAGTTTATCTGCCACCTTCAGCTTATGCAAGCACGTGCATCATGAGTTTGAGTTACCATGAATTTCTGGTCTGCTTCTCATTGTCAAGAGCTGCCTTAAAATGACAAGTCCAGCTTAAAAGGAACAGTGTTGGCTTAAGGTACTCCAGGTGAAGTGACTCCCAGTTACTTCTGAGAGCAGGTGAAAAGAGAGGGTTATTTTTGGTTAATCCCTCTTACTAGGGAGAATTGGTACAATTGGTATATTTTTATACAAATATAACACAAGGAGGAAAAAATAGAAGAAGCAAAAACTTACGCAATGGACTTTCCTTGATTAGTCACTTACTTAAAAAGGGTTAGAACAAACCACCACGGAAGCAAGGTCTCCACCAGCAGCCCTGGTCCCGAACTACGCAGGGTCATGGGACTGCTACGCACTGCACATAAACGTGCTGAGCTAAGGAAAACAGGCTTGCTAGCTTTACCTACAACAGATTCGGTGGGTTAGGCAAGTCCCAAACGTCCAGCAGCTCCCCCCAACTGCCCCAGGAACATCGGGGCATGGCAGAGTGCACATCTGGAAAGCCTGGTGCAGCACAGCAGCCCGGGCACAGCCTGCACAGCTCTAGGAACCTGCATGGAGATGGTTCAGACCACAGGGATTTCCAGAGACAACGCAGATTTGCAAGAGAGCTCTTGTGCCCTCCATCTGCACATGCCTGCACCTTTGTCAGTGGATTAAAGAAAGTAAACCAAGAGGAGGGGCTGCAATCTTACCTAGCTATCAGGATGCTGAAAATCCTGAAATAGAACAATTAGACTGAAACTAGAAGAAATCAGTGATGCACATCACTTAAACATAGTGAGAAAATCTTGGTTTAGGACTACTTCTTTTCAAAAAATGAAAATCTGCATTTGTATTTCCCACCTCCTTCCCTTCAGATACACTGCTATAGTTACCAGCTAGAGAATTTGTTTCCTGCCTTGATGCAGTTCTTCCAGCACACGGCAGCTACATTTTAAACAGTTTACTCCAGTTAGGCAAATCAGCTGCCTCACCATTTTAATTGCTACTCTTCAAATCTTTTTACAGCGTACACATTAAGTGGTAAACATCAGGGAACAGGAGGTGAAAAAAACCCAACAAACTAACCCACATTCTCCTTCAGCAGAAATTTCAGTTTCAGAACAGACAAACCCACCGAAATGTTTACTTTTCTTAAAAGCCTTCATCACAACGGGAGCACCAATAAATGAAAAAAGCTAACACGAGCACCATTGATGGCCCTATTAGGACAACAGGCTGGGGGGGACACGAAGAGACTGAACAGGATGCCTGTCCTCAAACGCCAATGAGAAGAGGCAAAAATGGAACGCTTCTGCTTGTGAAGAAGAAAATTCAGGGAGCAAACCAATCATTCCAAAATTAAATGAAGTATTTGTGTAAAACATCTTTCCTGCTTGCTTGCTCTTTTACCAAAAGAAAATTAAGATGTAAATAAAGTAAAACTTTTACAAAAATGCGATGTCTTTAAGCTTCATCTTGTTTGGCAAGAGATGGAGGTCTGGAAAAACACCAAGTCTTCTATTTTTTCAAGTTTGCCAAGGTTTTAAAATTGTTTTTTTTTCTTAAGTGCTAGCACTTTCACAGAAGCGCTGCTTTATCACTTATGCTCTGTTATTTAGTAGTCATACCTTTTCAGTTTCTCCAAACAATTCTGCTTCTAAGGCCTCCTGAAAGCACTAATTTTGCTCTAACCTTTTGGAAATGCATCACCAGTGCTGAGCACAGCGCTGTGTACAAGGAAGAACTACTGACGTGCACAATCAGGGCACTTCCACGACTCTTTTCCAACATAATCCATGCAAAATTAACTTTACTTCTTGAACCTGAATCACGCTGAAAACACCCAGACCATCTTCCTCAGCTGGTGAATCCCACTTGCAGCTGGCTTCAGGCTAAGACTGAAATCCTCGAAAAATGCAATTTGTTCTATTCTATTCTAATCTACTCCTTACTGGGGTGGGGTTGCTTAAAAGAAACCAAGACATCACAGAGCCTCTCCCAGCAGAGCCGTGTACATTCAGTCAGGTAAGACCTTAGACAAGTCCCTTTGCTTGGGGGTATTCTACTTAAATTAGTTCACACCAAAAAATCAGTAGTTTCACTATGTGACTGTGCGGTGGCTAGGGAAAATCTACTCCTGAACTCAGATATCCATAAATTTTCAGTGCCAGCGGAACGTTTCTGGTATTTTTATTTTCAAAAACTAAATGAACTGTGCCGTTCCACAATGATGGCAACATTTCTTGAGTACAGAGGTTTGCCTTTGTCAGGCAATGATTTTTTTTCCAGAATTCTTAAAACATCCATTAAGACCCCGTTATTAATAAATTACAATTATAACAACTAGTGGTGTATGGATAGATAAAAAAGTAGAGATGCAATTCTTTTCTGTATACCAGAATAGAGTGATTTTGCCATCAAAATTCTAGGAAGGAACTACACCAAAGCAACACAAACAAGAAATGAGGTGCACTGCTTCCCAGCTGAGACAGGAGGAGCAGCAATCTCCTCTAAACATTTCTCTATGCTTATACCAGGCAAGTCAAGAGCTAAAAAACAATGACTGTGTCGAGCAGGGATCAGAGCAGTGTCCCAAGATAGAGGTAGATACTTCCAGGTATATATACGCCCTGCTCCAATCCGTAACGGTCCCTGAATTACTTCTTGCCCAGCCACCACCCTTCCCTTCTGTGAATTTTGCGCTGGCTTGGCAATCCATGTGAAATTTAATGTTTTCAGATCAGTGCTTCTGTATTTAAAAAAAAAAAAAGTCGCTGCACAGCTGTTGATAGTGGTCCTTGACAAGAGGACCAGTTGCTGTACCTCTGCCCCTTCAAATTTAGAGCTCTAACAGATTTCATGTTGCTTTAAATAAAGATCCTGCTGCCTGGCAGATAAAACGAGATCCTGCACAGAAGTAATACTGTTTTCTTCTCGCAAGTTTAAGCTCTTGTTTTCTAATTCAGCCTGCTAAGATACAGAGCAAGGTGTTTTTTGAACAAGTGCTTTCATTTCTGATCACATGAGAAATACTGCTTCAACCATCATTCATGATATCACTGCTGACTGAAACCCGTAACTACAGACTCAAGGAAGTGCATTCTTTAGTTCTGTTGCAGAAAAAGGAGTCCATTCATTTTTTCCCCTTTTTCCACACAGGTATTTAGAAAACCAAAAACTCACAAGTGCAATAAATTGGATATACTAAAGCATATATACATACTTTTGTCATTGCTCCTGTCTGTGCTGTGTTCAGTCCGGTGTGACCAGCCATCTGTGGAGATACTTGGGTTAAAGTCTCTGCCAGCACACTGCCTGCATTCCCCTGCATGGCAGGGGCAGAATATTGCATTCCTGCTCCCCTTCCTCTTCCAGCTGCCCCAAGAGATCCATTCATTACCTGCCCTTGTCCTTGCTGAGGCTGATTCATTAAACTGTGACCAGAATTACTGTTGAGAAGGCTCTGGTGTGTCTGACTGAAATTAGTATTCATACATATTCCAGGTCCAGTCTGTGATGTTGCAGGGCTGCTCGTCACCATCCCCACTTGTTTTTGTGCTTGAGAGTTCAGTGTTTGTGATGCAGGTGTGGTAGGTCCAGAGGTGCTGGCTACTTGCTTTGCCAGGCCTGAAGCAGACGAGTCTCCCTGGTTCAAAGGGCTCTTACCCATAGCACCCAGATTACCGATATTAGCACTGTTCGGCTGCCCTTGAACTTGACTACCAACTCCCTGCTGGACAGGGCTATTCGAGTTCACATTTCCAATTCCTGGGTTTAAGGAAGAGCCGCTGCCTCCCCTTAGAAGTTCGGAAAGTTGCTTGTGTTTGGAAGCCGCATCTGGAACGAGGTTCCCACTGCTGTTTAAAAGGCCCAACTCGCCATTGGGGATCAGCTCATCAGGAAGATCATTTTCCAAGTCAAACAAAGATCCAAAATCTGCAAGTTAAAGCAGAAACACAAGTCAGAAAACACAATAAGTAAGTGACTAAAATATTCACCTACGTTACTACATATTTGTCTCGTATGTAGTCAATGTCACACGTTTAGGCCAAACTTCACCCAAGACTGCCAATGTTGGTGGCGAGTGCCCACTGCTGTCAACTCTGGCACCCTTCAGAAAGCACAGTCCCTGATGGCACACGGTGTACACACAAAATCACAGGGTAAAACACAGGCCAGGAAGTAGGGCTTTTGGCATGATTTGACACAACACTGTACCATGCTTAAGAAATGGAGGTGGAACGAACAGCGTCATCTGACCTAAGTACTTTTTTTTTTTTGGGCTAAAAGAAAGCAGCAGAAATATCAAGGGAGGTTTTCCAATGGATTTACTCTCCCAGAAGAGCTATCACATCACATTCCCTGACCTCTCGAGTAACCCCATTTCATCCAACAATCCTACCTCAACACTGCAACTTCTGTTTGCATATGGCCAAAGACTTCTTCCAGCTACACTTCAATGCTTAAGCAAAACAGAACCACTACGTAGTAGTTTGCTCCCAGTCTCATAGAAATGCTTTCAATATCCGTTTCTCATCATTTTTTCCCCCATGACGTACGACCTCAAACACACTCCAGCATTTTCTCCTCATAACGCCTGAACAGCTCAAATAATTCAAATTGCTCTCCAAGTGCCCAGCCCTCATTTATCATGGACAATATTGACAGAGGTAATCCACACGCTGTCCAGATGGGCAAAATAAATCAATCAAGTCTTCATTAAGCCCCTTGAAGGAACTGCTTTGACCGGAACACCAACATTCATTAAAAATAAGAAGTTGTGTTTTGTTTGTTAAGATTAGCACCTCAGGTTCACCAAAATGTTTTATTACACATTGTGAGCGGTGTCTGTGTAACACTTATTTTAGGTATTTAACTAGAAATAGAAAGTTATCTGATTGTATATAGGTAATTTTTAATTCCATATCTGAAGACATGAGGACAAGTGTGTACATCCACATTAATAAGAGCCATCAGCAGACCAGCCTCAGTTCATCAGAGCAGCTGTTCAAACACGACACACCACTGAAAAGTTTTGCAGTCCAAGGGCATGATCTAAAACAACCACTTTCTACTATAACATAACAGAACTGTATTGAAATGTTATTGTGCCCCTGGAAAGTCAGCCCTGAAGAATCCTAGCCCCTCAGAGTGAGAAACAGACTAAAAAAACGTTTCTAGGTTAGAGCAAACAGAAGTTCTCTTCTAAAGGAGGAAATCCCAAATGCTTCGTCATCTTAAACATTCAACTCACTCTTCCAGGAGGAAAAGCTAGCACAAGACTCAGGCTGCAGAAGTGCCATCATCTCATTCAGGAAGCAACAACCTGGACCACAGCAAGTGCATTAAAAAAAAAAAAACAAAAAACAGCAGCAAAACCCACAACACAGTTCACCTGCATCACACAGCTAGGCTGTATTACCATTAACTTCCAGCACGCTGAAACACAACGCATGCCATCAGCATTCAAATTCTCAGTTCATCCCAGCTGGAGAAAAACAAGCACGCATTTTAGATGCGCTGCAGCGACCACGGAACGACACCAATCATCTCAGTACCATGCACAAAAACGTTCGATTCGCCCCTGTATGAGGCTGCACGTATCTGGCCCCAAAGCATCCTTACAAGCTTGCGGGAGGCTGGCCGTGACAAAACGCACTGCGACTCAGGAACAGACCAAGCAGGGAAGGAGCAAACCAGTATTTTCTTAAGCCAATTTTGTTCATCACTAAAGTATTCTTCGTTTCTCTCTTATTTGCTACCCTTCGGTCGTTCAATTCACCTTTGAACATCTTTTACAAAAGTCCCTGTGTACTGCATGTTTTGGCGATCACTTCATCATCATCCCTCTTCCTCTTGGCACACAACTGCTGGGTGTTGGGTGCCTCTTCCCATACCCTTTTGTTCCACCTTTCCTCTCCCAACATTTCAGATTTAACCCCACACACGGCCCCAAGAGCAGCTCCTCTCTGGACCAGCAGGGCCCTGTCCGAGGGTTTGCCTTCCTTAAGCACTTCTGGTCACCCCAGCTCATCGGGCACTTTGAGGCTTAAAGCACTTGTTCAGAGAACTTGTGTAAATCCCACAAATGCTGTTTTTCCAAGCTTCTGCGCTAAAACTGCTGTTCTTCAGGAATAAAAAGGGCCAGGCACGTGCGTGTGGCTGTGTACGGCCAGAAGGAGATGAGCAACAAAAAGGAGAGGGGAAAGATGTTGCTACAGCTTGAAAAGAAAAGAAACGGAGTAGTTTTTTTCCAGTTGTATTTCAAAACAGGATGCTGGAGCTGCAGTGCTCAAATTTTTCTGTTTCACTGGCTGGACTCTCAACCATGTTGCCAGAGCCAAGGACTGGAAATGTTTTTGCAGTTTATGAAAAGAGTGAAGCAAGCATTTGGGAATACTTAAAATATTCTACCACTCTTAAGCTCCTGTAAAAAGTCTATACATTAATGTTAGGCACGGAAAGTTTACAGCTCTGCCTGCAGGAAAATACAAAGCAGGTAAACAGCTTAGCATAGCAGCCGTGTAAAAATTCGCCAAGTATTCAAGAGTTCGGGCAACAATTAAATCAACACAAGGCATTTCACATTTCCACAACAAAACTGAAGTCTACTTAAGCATGTCTGCAACAAATCTATAAAGATAAGAGATTGTCTTGGCAGTTATACATAGATGTACTTATGTACACATGGAGAAGTCTGCCTTAATGGGAATGACCCGTATCTACTGACAAAATGGGAACTGACCTCCCCCCAACCTCACAAGAACACAACTGGTCACGTCCTCGGAGCTTCAACTAGTTCTCAAAATAAACAGCATCTACCAAAAGCCTAAAAAAAAATAAAAAAAATCAAGATATTCCCGTGAATTCAAACAAAGTTATCAAAAGCAATGCACAAAATATACCCAAACAGAGCAGTCCTGCTCCACTCACCCAGTTTTGTACCCGCTGCATCTCTCAAACCCCTGCTTGCTGTCGCACAGCAGAACAGAGCAGTTCTGAAGGAGGTCAGCCTCCCTTACCCACAACAAACACACTTATTTCAGTGCTCAGGAAGTCATGGGCTAGAGATCAATGTGGTAGCACCTCTTCTATACCCCTCCTTATCTCTGCTAACATAAACCCAAACGGCCTCTAAAACAAAGAGCCAAAACCCACAGATACCGCTCTTTTGGGAGGGAAGGGGCAGCACTGAACCATCAGAACCCACCCCCTTTTTCCAAAGGGCTCCTTTTCCAAACTGAGAATTTTGTGTTCTTTGAGCATCTCTTTTCATGCACAGGAGACAAACACACGTTCCCCTCATTTCAGTTTTATGGGCTTAAACTTAAGTTGTTTGCCATCCCAGACAATGCTTTCAGCAGCCATTAAAACTTTCCCCCCTTGGCTCCTTCAGGCCAGGCTGGAGAGGTGACACACTCTAAGGCATTTCTTTGTCATATGTTTAAGATGCTAAAGCAGGTGGCCAACTACCAAACTCAGCTTCAATTTTTCGGAGCTGTCTTCGCCTGGATGTGACTGGGAGTTTCCCTGCCACAAACGTCAGCTGCCCATCCACGGAGTCGACGCTGAAGTCACCCTGGAAGTCCCGGCGCACTGGCAGTATTTTCACTGTGCCTTTCTTTTCATGCCAACAGAGCTGTTACATTTCAGTGAGCCCAATTTTGTTTTGTAAGGCTTCTTTCAATCACGCCAGACCCCAGCAGACAAAGCCTCAACAGTTCAGAGCCGCAGCCATTCCCTACAATCCGATGGCAGGTAACTGGGCTCAATGGCCACACTGTTCGGCGCAGGCAGCAATTACCACAGCCACCCCAGCCTCCTTCCGAGGTTTGAGGATTCTGTAATTTATTGTTTCATAAAAGACAATTAGCACATTTAAAGTTTTAAGAGCGATTAAAAATGCCCTCGTAGAAAAAAAAAAAAAAATCCAGTAAGGAAATTTTACATTAGCGACTTCACCTAACGAGGCAGGCACAAAGACTGACGGGCATCTGACGCTGGCTTTCGGCTTCCCAAAGCTGACTGCTGCTTTCTCAGAAGCTGACGTTCAGCGACCAGGCTGTGAAAGCCAGCAACGAGGGACCTGGGTGGGCTGAGGAGACGCCGAAGACCGGGTGGAAGGAGCAGGGGGACAAACAAGGGATCCATTAGCGGGCACATGGATGAGCCCCAACCGGTTACGGCTTGTGTAAGAGGAGATCTGAATAATTAACTCAACTCCTTTCTGCCCAATCTTTTGAAGTACTTGTGTTTGAGATGAGAGAGAAGTCCTGCTCTGCTTCGCTCATTCCTAAGTCAGCAGATTGGATTTGAATTTTGTCCATCGATACACAGAAGTGAGTGTCGCCTCCAGACTTTCTAGCTACTTAACCCCCAGGAACCTCATTAGGCTAATTATCACAGTGCTCCCTCGCCAGAGGCAGGGCTGCTGGACGGAAGGCTGGAGTTTGGCAGCACCCCGGCCCCCCAGCCCTCCTCTCTGGCCCCTCTGGGTGGGCACCCACGCCGTATCGGTGCATCCCCCAGTGCTGTCACCTGCCCCAGGCCCTTGATAAGGACATCAGCACAGACTCGCTCCGTACAGACCCCTGCAGACTCGTACAGACCCCCCCAGACTCTCCTCTTACTGGCCTGCAGCTGAATGCGTCCCACTGAGCACTACTTCCCGAGCCCAACCATCCAGCCTTTTAGTTTGTTTTCTGTTTGCTTTTGTTTTAAAAGCACCCACCTTAGCCACCCACTCATCCAGACCACACCATCCCGAGCTGGAGGCAAGGACATTGCGGGGGATCAGGCTGGAAGCCTCGCTCAGGTTGAGGTAAACGACATCCACTGCCTTCCCCCTGCCCCCGGCCCAGTCCTTTTAATCACAGAAGGCAATCAGGCTTGTCAGGCGTGATTTAACCTTAATAAATCGATGCTGACTGTTCCCCGCCCAGAGATTTTTTCCCGGAGGACCTCCCCCCGTGATGGGAAGCAGGCTGACCGGTCTGTAGTTGCCTGAATCATCCTTTTAGCCCTTCTTGAAAAGGGGCCCAACGCTTGCCTCCTTTTGCTCTCCTGCTGCTGGGATTTGGGGCACGGGGCGCTGAGATGGAGACGTTCGATCCCCCCGTGCTTCCTTTACAGCTCGCCTTCTGGCAAAGCACACTTCTCCACAAACACTGTTCAGGGTACAACTAAGCAGTGATAAGTTCCCCAAAATCAATTAATTTTGATACAAAATGAATTCTGTATGTTCCAATAACCAAAAGGGACGCTACCAGCTTAGCATACAGTTAATCTTGAGAACAAGTAAAAGTAATTTCAAGCTCCTAAAAAAAAATCTCTCTCAATCTATTTTTATAAGACTTCAGCAACTAAGTGACTTTTCAAAACTGAAGCTCATTACACAAAGCAAACAAATCAAAAAAGTTAACGAAAAAGGGAAGAATCTGTTCGTTCTCTGCTAGCCTCTGCTGCAATACCACTAAGCAGCGACTCAGCTTTAGAAACGCTCCCGGCTGCTGCCCGACCGCTCAGGAAGGGAAAAGTAAACGCAGCTGAGTCCCCAAAACCACAACTGATATGCGTGAGACCGAACAACTGCCTGGTAAAGGGAAGTTCAGCTCCTCTGCCCCCTTTCTCTCTTACCTCCCTGAAAAAAAAGAAAATGGTATAAGCTGAGAGCCCTGTTTACACTGAGTTTAGCTCCCAGCCTCTCTTTCCACTCACATACTGTGTATCACCAAGTCGTTACCTCATGTTTCTCTCTCTGCTGTACCTATCCAAACCACCTCGATCATCTCTTTTGCTACACTCACAATAAAAATACAATGTGTTAAAGGTCCAGAAAAACCTAAGGTACTAACTTCAGGAATAATCACTGTTTTCAGACTTAGTATGCTTCTACTTAAAAAAAAAAAAAAGTTAACAACAGCACACAGATTACTTGAGTATTCCACTACTGACACGAAGCAGTATACAAGGGGATGTTAAATGTACCCGGTACCAAAGTTCATGTACAGAAGAAACTGTGCAGAATGCACTCAGATAAGGAGCTAGTCTCATCTCTTCCCAGATGCCAGAGGGGAAAGAGAACCCCAAAAAAGCAAAACCAAAAAAAATGCAAAAGAATCCCAACAAGAACGCTCTCTCCGGTCTACTCTGGAAGTGCTGGATGGCAAACGCTGGATTAACTTTCCTTTCCTCTGGTCCTACAGAGCCTCTCCGTAACTGCTCTTCCCCTTAACTGCTTCCCAAGGTGTCTTCACCGAGTGGACATGCTGGTCGCATTAACTCTTCTTTTACGAGATCATCCTGATTAAGATTAAATATTTCAGGGTTCTTGGAGCATGTTAATGGAAGCGGGGTCTCACTTTCTCACCCTATCACAAACACAAGTATCTTTTCTGTTGCCCTATTTTAACAGCTGACAAAACATTAACGTTCAGGACAACCATTTAAAGCAAAATCATCTGAGAATCCAGTAATAAAAAGCGAGCCCTTGCTTAAGGCAGCATGAAATGCACACCTAAACAGAGCGTCAGCATGAGAAATGCCTTCGGTTAGCTCCCACAACTGACAGATCCATTGCTTCATGCTCAGGCTGTGCCACCCTCACTGCACATCTGGGAACAAAATCAGCAGATAGCTCACAACGGTGTGAAATATCTTGACAAGCAAACTTTCACTGTGACATCCTCTGGCTGGAGACTTCTTATCAAATACACAGGCTCGCACAAGGTGTTTCAGATTTTAAATCTTTCACTCCTGCATCCTGCCCACTATGACTGATGGCACGGGTGGTGAGAACTCCATCCTAAAGCTGCTTTTTAGCTCAGGCTGCTTCAAACGTTCCCTTCAGCTGCACAAGTCCTTCTGTGAAGTCCTCACCTTTGTGCACCTTCTGTATTACAAGCCCAGAACAGATCTATTTCTGCAAAGACTGAAATGGCAATGATTAATGTGCACTTGCAGTAGTATTATGAAACAAAAAGAATTAAACATTGTGCAAGATTACAATAAAACAGGCAAGTTTTCTGTCTCCTTTGTGATTTATAATAGCTCAAAAATCATGTTTCCTTTCTCTTTGTTTTAATGCCGCTTTTCCTCCCTATTTCTGGTACCAAATTACAAGCAAAGGGTGGTTTGTTCAGCAATTCAAATTCATCTGTGCACGAACACGCAACACAGAATACACCAAACGCACATACGGAAGCAACAGCAGACATGCACTTTATTTTTTATTTTTTTTAAACTTTTAAATAATTTCACTCTAAAAAAGCTTCCAACTCGAACTAACTGCATACAAAAACACAATACCTGCTCAAATCTGTTTTGTTGTAAAGCACTGATTCAGAGCAGCCCCTGCTTGCTGCCTTCTCATTAATACTTTCCTTAATGGAGTCTATGAAACTTTGGAAAAAACTTCACAGCCACTACAGAAGCGAGCAGCACTTGAAGTTTCCAGCTTTCTTCGCCCCATGAGATAACGCCACGCCGGAGATGACACAGAAGCTGCGTCACCCCTGCAGCGACACCCACTAAAGCAGTCATCAAAGCACGGGCCGTGGCAAAGCTGGGCGGGCAGGGAGAGACAAGAAGCTCGTGCTCTTCAGGTGCGACGCAGATGGAGGGGCTGGAAACTCAAATCACTTTTTCCTTCCCCCTGCACGACAGGCAGCTGCTGGTGCACACGAGGACCTCAGACACCCACCAGCAGCTCCCCGGGAGGCTCATCGGCTAGAGAGAGTAGCTCGTGGGGCAGCACCGATGTCCTTAGCACATCCCCACAGCACTGAAGAGGACCCTCAGAGAAGCAGACAACTTCACGTCCCTCTCTATACACATAAAGCAGCTGCAGACCAAAGATCCTATATTTATCCAGCGTTCCAAATGAGAAAGATTCTTACACCTCAATGGCTAGACGAAGCAAACCTTTGGCGTGCCTGTGCCCTAAAGATTGAGACTCTGAGTTCCTTGTGATTGTGAATTACCCCTGATAATGGAAGTTTCAGTTTTCTTTTGATTCACGCTATGATTCTGCACAATATAGTATTTGTCGAGACATTGCTATTAAAGAGAGAATTCCAAATAAAAGATTTAGGTTCTCGCTGTATCTTAGACATCTGAGAAGACAGATGGAAAACATAACATATGTTAAAAGGAAGATTTACAAAGCAAAAATTCTTGAAAGTGTAAACCAAATTAGGATGGAAGTGTCAGATTTCTAAGTTGTCCCACATGCTTTTTCATTGTATAAGAACAAACCCCAGGTTTTTTCAAATCCTGTTTTTCGACTCCCCCTGATTTCTCATTAAACTGCAGTATTTTGATAAAACAGCAACATTTTTGCTCACATTATTCTCTATTAGCAGGTAACAACAGAGAGCAAAGCCTTCAGTAGAAATAAACACCGAGGCTAGGTGGATTTTTTAATGTGAAGTTGCAGATAGAGTATCGGAACGCAGCATGTTGCTGTGGAAATAATTAGTGGCACTGGACTATGACTCCAAGGAACATTCAGCCAGAATAGAAAGTGAATAATCTGCAACAGAAAACTGGGAATTATTTCACAAGCTATCAAGAGATCTCCAGGGTACAACAAAGACTGACCCCCCCGAGCACAGCCTTTATTCTCGTCTGGTGTTGGCAGGCCTTCTCCAGGAGCCGTGTTAATTTCAAATCATGAAGAAAATGAATCAATGTGATAAAAATCCCAAGCATATATGCAACTATCAGTCAAAACATGAATAAAAAAAGAAAAAAAAAAAGCAGGGGGAAACAACCGCATATAGACTGTCACATAGAATTAGACTGGCAGACCTTCTGCTCAGCTTTGTCATCTCATGCAGATGTTAGCGTCGAACTCCTTGGAGAAATCTACAAAAATCTCCCCCCCGATGAGAAACTATAGAAAACCCTGCTATTAGCAGTGCTTCGTGAATTGGCACAAATGTGCTGCGTTAGATTCTCAACAAGCGAACCAATTTCTAATCTCTCGAATCTCTTGGCCCAGACGACGGCTGCTGGCACAGCGCTACGCAGGTCAGCCGCTTCAGGTGCAAAGCAATGCCACTTGTGTCAAACTTCAGACAGCTCAGAAAGTAAACACTGCTGCTTGGCGTGACATCCCTCATCCACCATTACATATATGGCAAGAAACAATACAGCCATAAAATATCACACACTGCATTTTTCCTATCCCAGTTACAGTACAAGTGCCACGGAATAAAGGGCATTCCCATGGCAAGTCACAACTCCACACACGCCTTCACCTACTTCTTTTCAGAGAAAGCATTTCTTCTCCTGATTTTCTGCTTAGAAATCCAAGCCTGTTCCCTTACTGGAATTACTCTTTTTCTTGTCCCAGAGAGAGATGGAGAAAGCATGCATATAAAAGCCATTCCTTAATGTCACAGTCCGCAACTGACACTGAAGTTTTGCTCACGTCATGTAAAACGAGCACACCAATTAAACAGCTTCCGGGAAACTTCTCTGCTCTGCAGGAATGAACCCTAAGACACACACACACTAATGCTCTCACGCACACAAAGTTTGGCCTTGGATAACTGAGCAATCAGTGAACTCCCAGCTACGCACGGGAACGCTAGCCGAGAAAGCCTGGGTGTCTCTGCTGAGTTACTCTGTTCGAAAGGCGGACCTTCTCTTTTAAAGCTAAAAGCCAAATCCCCTGAGAGATACACCTACCCGGTTTTTGGCACACTGCAAGAGAACAAGATCAAATCAGGCTGTGTACTGAGACACAAACTCCCCTCGGTGAAGTTCCGTAGCTCCCCGGGAGCTAAGCAGAGCTCTGCTTATCTCAGCACAGGCAAAGGAACGTGCGACAAGCCCAGTCCTTCCCCAGTGTTAAAACACGGGAGCCGCAACGCTACAACACCGGGCCGTACAGGGAACGTGAATTACTGGAGTTCTCAGCCTGCAGCTTTCGCAGCAGCTGCACCACTTAATCTGTTTATGATCTGAAGCTGTGAAAAAAACACGAGAAAGTATGAGGTGCAAATCCAGCTCTAATGGACTTTTTGAAGCTGCTCGTCTCACCTTCTTTCCAACTTCACCTACTTCAGGAGTACGTTAACTCAGTTAACTCATACCGCAGCTCAGGACACCCCCTGCTCTGGCCCACGTTATCACTTGTCACTTCTGGAGCTAGCACAGCCCCACGACTGCAGCAGGCCGCAGGGTACGCAACAAATGCCGACGGCTGCGTTACTCACAGTGCAGCACACAACGCCACCGAGCCAGCTATCTGCAGAGCGGCGGTGACAGGGCTCCTGAAGCATGCTGGCTGTACTGCTGCGCCGTGCAGGCACACTTTCCACAATCTGCGTGCAGAGTTCAGACCAGGACCAGCCCCAGAGCGCTGCCAGTTCGCTGCATGTTCTGCTGAGCGATCAATACCGGCAGCATTGGGAGCAGTAACACCACCCACCATTAAAATAACATTCTGCCATTAACGAAGTTTCTGCAGTTCTACTTCTTGTACTAAACCCTGCAACACGCTAGATCAAAATGCCTTGTAACAGTTTAAATAAATAAGGATACAAACGCTTAGGTATGAAAATTATTATGTATCTAATAAAGAGGTAATTAGACAAAAGCACTCCTCCTGCCTGGCTAGATAAGGGGAAATCTCTCCTGTGGATACTCCAGCGTGCGAGCCAGCTCGTCGAGTGCTGCTCAGTAACGGTCAGCTACCAGCCCCGAGTCTCAGCCTTCCTTTTCGATTCAAAGGGCAACGAGGCGACTGCAGAATCTATCGCGAAGCCTTAACGATGTTCACAGCAAGCCTTTCTGTTATATCCCCTCAGTTCCCCCGCTTTCCCTTCGCTCAGACAGTTGTTTTAGCTGCTTTACAGAACACAAGCAGACCGATTTCGACTGCGCAAACTTTGGCTACGGGAAGCCAAGGCGCTATTTTTACCAGAAAGATTAAAGGCGGCTAAAATTCACCCTGACAAAAAGAGTTGCTTAACATCACCGCATCAAAGCATAAAGCGAAGTATAAACAGGTGCGAGCGGTTGCGTTCTGCTGAACGTTCAGGCCTGCCACCAGACCCCTCGCCATCGCGCTGCTACGCTCGCTTACGAGCGCCTGAACACTTCGTTTTCAGCAGCAGCACAACTCGGCCTACCAAAACGTCTCGAAAGCACGTCCCCAGCACGTAAGCTGCAGCATCAAGTGGCACGGGTTTACGACTGCAGCCACAACTCAGTTATCCATCCCAGAACTCACTGCCTGCCCACCTACACAAAGACAACTTCCCAGGTTGTCCCAAAACTTGTTCATTTAAGCCCCAGCGCAAGAAAGCGGGCAGTTTTGGGTTCAGGAGCAGGTATTTGACAGCTATCACCACTCATACCACTTACACTGCCTAATACAATGTATAGAAGCATGCAGCAATCTTTCCACCAGCAGCCTCGGCAGCTAGGATCCAATCTAAAACGTAGTTTTGGGAAAAAGCAGCGCCAAGTGCACCAACATACCTGCGCTCTCCAGCATTGAGGCATTTTGCCTGGGGGTCACGGCACAACACCACGGACACAACCCTACTTCTCCAGGACACAACCTGGGGCTTTCCGTCCCCGCTGGCCCAAGGCCCCCTGCGCCGTGCAAAACTTCCCGCAGATACTGGAGCCTACATCTCCAGCGCGGCACAGAGCTCCCCGAGACGCATTAGAACTTGCTGAACAGGACGTAATTATGACTGAAGCATTCCAGAACAGACCAAGAGAACTTCAAAAAAAAAAAAAAAAAAAAAAAAAAAAAAGAGAGACAGCTTCAAACAGCCTTCCCTGGCTACCCGTACAGTCTACAGGTCTGAGGAATTTCAGAAAAATCGTGTTTTTCCCAGGTTACTCTGGTGCATTTCGTAGCAACTTACGTATCAGCCTTCCCTATGGCATTCTGTCACTTCCACAAAAGAGATTAACGCCGTTCAGTCACAAGACCTCACCTAGATATTTTTCTGCCAATTCTTACTCTTAATACTCTTTCTCTTTTTGGCATGTTTCTTGGGAGGTTGAAAATAAAAAGATTTCATGAATTAGAAAAAAAAAAAAAGCCTGAAGTATCTGTAAGCTACTGCCAAATGCACACTAAGCAAACTGAAAAAAAAACAACCCACAAAATTTATCAGCTCAATTATAGTAATATTTTTTTTTCTGTCCATAAAAACACAGCGGGCACACCACGATTAACTTATCACCGACCCTCCGACGAGATTCAGGAATCTCTGAGCACAGAGGTGCAAGTCAAACACCCGACACGACCCTAGGAGGGCAATTAAAACGGAACACTTCAAGACTTGAGTACACGCACACACGCGCTTATGCACACACGTGCGTACTCGCAGTGGGCGCAGGCTCGCTGGGAACAGAAATTTTGCTGCGTTTCATCACCCACGAACCCCCCTCGGACACGAAAAGCAGGGCGAAGACGCTCCGCGACGTGGGGACGAGTCGCAGCTCCCACCGGGCTGCCGGGCATTTCAGCACAACTTGAGTGCCCGAGCGGGTCTGCAAATTCTTTTATCGTTATTATTTTAAATTTTAAACGGGGAAAGAGCTCGGAGCAGGTCGAACCGAGCTCCTTAAACCTATCTCAGCGCACTCAGAGATGAGGGGGGGACAGGAGGAGGATAATATTAACAGATATATAAAAAAAGGCAGGATAGGGATGTGGCGTTGAGTTTTTTTTTTTTTTTTTAAGGCTCCGCAGCACAGCCCGGAGACGCAGAGCGGGGTGGGTGGGATAAAAGAGGGGGGTGAAGGAGAAGCATGGGGACCCCCAAAAGGAGGAGGGGACCCCCGGGGAAGGGTGGGGACCCCTCAGAGAGTGGGGGCGGGCGGGTGGGCCCGGAGACCGCTCGTCGCCGTACGGCGACGAGCGGTCTCCGGGCCCACCCGCCCGCCCCTAAAAGAGGGGGGGGGACCCCAAAACACCCCCCTCCCCCCTTCCCCAGGCTCTCACCTGTGCTGTCGCTCGCGGAGAAGCCCGGCGAGTTGAGCTTGGCTCGCTTGGGGTTGGGCGGCCCGTCGAGTAAGTTCTCCGCCATGGCAGCCGCCGCCGCCGCTCGGGGCCCGTCCCGAGGCGCTCCCGGAGGAGAAGAACGAAGGGGGAAGGCGAACAACAGCGCCGCTCAGTGCCCGGCCGCCGGCGGCCCCCTCTCCCCCATACCCGGGGCCGCAGCAAGGCCGCAGGGAGGAGGGCTCGGGGCGGGCTCGGGGGGAAGAACCCAAGCGCCCCCTCCCTGCCGGCCTCGCTCCTCCCGGCCTCTCCCCCGCCCTGCCGCCGCCGAGGAGGTGCCCGGATGGCGGCTCCGGCAGTCACTCGGGGAGCATAGCGGGGCCTCTCCTCCTTTCCCCCCCCCCCCCCCGCGCCCGCCGCCCTTCCTCGGCCTCTCCGCGATGCCGGGGGGGGCTCGGCCCCCGGTTCCCGGTCCCCCCCCCCCCTCCCTGCCGCCCGCTCCCCTCCGCCGCCGCCGCCGCCCCCACCCGCGGCTCTGAGCCGCGGACCCAAAACGGGAGAGGTGGAGGTGGGGGGGGGGGGGGGGGGGGTGGAAAGGCTGGGGCTTGGAGGGGAAGGGAAGGGAGGGAAGAAAAAAAAAAAAAAAGGAAGGAAGGAGGAGGAAGGCGGGGGAGAGGAAAAAAAAAAGAGAGGAAAAAAAAGAGAAAATGGGAAAAATTAGGAAAAAAAACGCCCCAAAACAATGAGCGCGCCGCGGTCGCCGCCGCCGCTCCCGGTCCCGCTGGCGGAGCCCGGCGGGCCCCGTCCGGCGCTGCCCCGCGGCCCCGAGCCCCGCTGCCCGTCTGCGGCGCCCGGCGCGGCTGCCCCGTGTCCCGGCGGGCGGCCCCGCTGCCCCGGCCCGGCCCGGCCCGGCCCCGCTCCGCTCGCGCCGCGCTCCGGCTCCGCGACAAGATGGCGGCTGTTGATTCCTCAATTAAAAAAAAAAGTTTTTTTTTCTCTTCTCTTTTCCAGAGACCATGGGGGCGGGGACGGGGAGGCGCCTGCGCGCTCCGTCACCGCGCACCGGGCACGCCTCCCCGCCGCCCCCGCCGCCGGCCGCCGCCGCCGGAAAGGCGCGAGCGGCGCCGGAAAAGCCGAGCTCGTCCTCAGTTGCTCCGCGGTGTCCTGGGGAGGAGGAGGAGGAGGAGGAGGAAGAGGAGGGGGGCGGCCGCCGCTGCCGGCTGCGGGCCGTCGGTGCCTCCGCGCTGCCCGCTCGCCGCGCCCCCCCTCGGTCGCCCCCTCTCAGTTCCCCTCAGCCGCCTCCTCCGTGTGGCGTCCCGGTCGTTCGCCTCAGCCTCAACCGCTGGCCTCGGCCGGGCACCTCGCAGCACCCCCTGTTGCCCCCTCACAGGGTGTCCCCTCAGTGTGGCACCTCACAACATGTCCCCTCAGTGTGTCCCCTTCGTGTATCCCCTCACAGCGCGTCCCCTCACAGTGTGCCCCCTCAGTGTGACACCTCACAACATGCCCCCTCACAGTGTCTACCCTCACAGCCCCCTCAGTGTGCCCGCTCTGTGTATCCCCTCACAGCGTGTCCCCTCAGTGTGGCACCCTGCAACATGTCCCCTCAGTGTGCCCGCTCAGTGTGTCCCCTTCGTGTATCCCCTCAAAGTGTGCCCCCTCGGTGTAGCACCCCACAACATGACCCTTCACAGCGTGCCCCCTCCATGTATCCCCTCACAACATGTCCCCTGAGCATGTCCCCTCAGTGTGGCACCTCACAACATGTCCCCTCACAGTGTGCCCCCTCAGTGTGTCCCCTCCGTGTATCCCCTCACAGCGCTTTCCCTCACAGTGTCTACCCTCACAGTGTGCCCCCTCACAGCATATTCCCTCAGAGTATGCCCCCACCTTGTGTCCCCTCACAGCGTGCCCCCTCACAGTGTCTCCCCTCAGTCCCCTCACAGCATCCCCCTGCATTCCCCCCTCTCACTGTCCCCTCCCAGCCCCACCACAGATTCCCCTTCTCAACGTCCCTCTGTGTCACCTCTCAGCCGCCCTGGCACCCTCAGGACCTGCCAGCCCGTGCCCTCCTGTGGGGTTTTGGGGCAACGCCAAGGCCACGGGGCCTTGTCCCCCTGATGCCTGTCTGCCTGTTGTCCCCCCACAATGGCTGGCTTCCCTCAGCACTGTCCTCATCCTCTGCCCCCTCACGCCACAGGACTTGGGGACGCCCCACACCTCCCCTGCCAAAACTCCCGCCCCCAGCACCCAAGCCTGGGCACCAGCAGCCTGCAAGAGGCCGCTGCGGACCCGCTGAGGGTCCAGCTTCCAGCAGGCCCGGTGTCCCCCGGTCCCCCAGGGCCGCCTGTCCCCATGCTGCTGGCTGGCACAGCCGCACACCGGGGCAGCACTCAGGCACCGGGGGCCCCAGCGGGCGGCGGCGCCAGGCGGCGGCTGGGGCTCCTGCCTTTAAAAACGCCTGCACTCTGTCTAGACAGACTTTCCTGGCTGAAACAGGTTTATAGGACTGGAGCTCATATGCTTCAGTGGATTTCCATACTGGTTCCCAACTTGAGAAGCAGGTCGTATAAGCCCTGGTGACGTGGCACGCCAAGGCAGTAGCAGATCACCTTGTACCCAAACTAGTTGCTCGGGGCTGTTTTCATCCCCAATATGTCGACATGTCCCCAAAGAGCAGAAATTACTGGAGGCCAGACTGGAGAAGGGCGCTGGGACAATGCCGATGAAATCCACAAGCTGAGATGGATCAATCAGCAACTTTGCATTGGTTTAAAGGAGATCTATAATGACACCTTTTGCAAAGGGCAAGTCTCTCTTTTGTTTACTGCTAAACTCGTATTCATTACATTTACTTTGACATTTACATGCATTTCATTACATTTACTTGCAAATTCAATATTTATTTACATGGTGCCTGTCCGTGCTGAGGTCTGACTGTAATCACGCACAGGAGGTCTCTTACAGGCCTCTGCTTCCACCACTACATTACTCATTATTACACAGGTAGTGTTCCCTGGTTGTGTCTGCCATTCAGACATTTCCTTCGAAAGCAGTGTTTCCGTATGCTTTCGGATAGGTCAGGGTGGGACGGGGCTTAGTGTTTCACAGCGGCTCCAGATGCGAATGCTCTGATTCTGAACTGCGTCTTGCACCAGAGACACCACTCCTTTGGGTGGAAGGCTCAAGGTCAGTCAGTGAGGCGCTTGCTACCGGAACACCGCTGCTGCAGAAGCAGTAGAAGCTGGTGGGCACCTTGGCTTCTGGTCTTTGCTAAGCTACCACCTGTCTGTTTCAAGTTTAGGAGCACAACAATGTCTACTTGTCCATCATTTTAAAAATGAGGGCAACACACGGAGGAACAGTACTTCCCTTAGGCAAATAGGGCATCTAAAACACTGTAACAAGGATCTGCAACAGCTTCTGTCCAGCAGTGTTTCACTGTAATGTAAGGCAAGTGCCCCGGTTTAGGCTAAGGGACAAGGCTTTGTTTTTGGAGGTGGATGGATGGAAATCAGGTCAGATTGTCTGTCTGTCAGGCACAACAGAAGACAGCAGTGCCCTTTGCTATCTGCTACCTGAACTTTTTAAAAAAGTATGGTCTGGACATTTTGAACTGCAGCTAGCATAACTTACTGCCTTTGCCTTGCCCATCACATCACTTGTGGTCTTGAAAAGGAAGGATTCACTGGAGCAGCTAACCCCAGGAGATACCCACAGTGTTTTGCCCCCTTCTATACTGCTGCAATGACTCTACAGCTCTGGTGTGAAGTCAGGATGGGGATCTACTGATGGGGACAGAACCTGGGTGGATCTACAGCTTTTCTCTAGGAAGGTGTTTATGCTGCCTGAATACAGACAATGTGCTGGCGTTATACCAATACTGCAGCTCTGACTGTACAGCTACAACACACAAAGCCCAGACGCACCACCACAACTCTAACAGCAGCTTGTGCCTTCTAGGGCAACACTGTGCTCTCAGTACTGGGAATGGGGATGGGAAGCAGGTGGAAGCAGGCCATGAATCCTCTCCCACAAGCTGGGAGAGCTCCTTTACCTTTACAGCAAGTGTCAGGCCAAACCAGGCCTGCCACATAAGCAAAATCAGAGGGGGGCTTTGAGTCCTGGGGAGTGGGAGAGGAAGGAGGTGCTTTGGAGGGAGAGAATCCTATACCGTGGGGCAGTAAAGCAGGAGGAGGATCCTATTGATGCTGTCTTGCAGCTTCTCCTTGTCGAGGTCTCCTTAGGGTGGCCCCAGCTGCCTCCTGCCATGGGATCAGAACAGCATGGGCTTCATGGCAGGAGTGAGGGGAAGAACTTGACTCTTATCCACCACCCCTATAAATAGAGCTATGACAGCTTGCCCAAAAGGCTGCCCAAACAGTACTGCAGAGCTCGGGGTACCATGCTCTTTGTAATAACACCCACTGAAAATGCCAAACACAGAATGAGCTCAAGCAAATAGGAGGATTTTGTGAGAAGGTACTGCGTAGCAAGCGAATGAGCCTCGTACTCCAAACTCGCACCCAGTGTTCCCAGTCACAGATCCCAGCTCCCCGCTTGCCCAGCCAACAATTAAGCACTTGCATAGATTCCTGAGGACTTCATTGGTGGTGCTCAGGAGCCACCGTGAAGCAGGTGCTTAATGGATAGCCCCTTTGTTCAGGGACTAGTTCCAAAAGAAATTGCATAATAAAATCTGCACTGCTGCAGCCCACTTCCAGACTTCCTGTCTCCAAAACTAAGCTGCTTAAAGACACAGTTCCCAAGATCTATCTTCCTTCCTCAGCCAAAACATGGAAGTATCATTTCTATAGCATGCAACCTCTGATCCTTACAACCAAACAATTAACAGTGTTTGAATAACTTCTGAGGAGCTCTGCTCTGCAACTCATATCCAGCATGGCATCAGCCAAACAGTCCTAACGGGAAATAAGAGTCAGTATTTCCTGGGAACATTATATCCTGGCATTTGGCTGCCTTACCTGCCACATTTGCTGGCAAATGAAGTTGTCCCAGGCAAAAAGATAAGCCCAGCATCCGTTATCTCCTCTCCGCCCAGCTGCTGAAGAAGGTGCCGCATATTCTTCCTCCAAGTACGTCTGTCTGGTTAGACACACCCTGCACTCTTGGGATTGTGGAACAACTTTATGTGACATAACTGCTGTTTCTGGCTTCTGATTTTCATTGTATGTGTGAATTCTTGTTGTGTTCAGGAAGTGGTGGTAACCCCTGGGACCGCAATCATAGTGCTGTTTTGTGTTTAGTTAGATGTCTGTGCACTTCTGCAAACCCTCAGTTCCTCGGGCTACAGAGCCTAACTAACGTCCCAAGCAGCCTGCTTGCTTCATTTTCTCCAAAATAAAACATCTGCAGGTGGCTAGCTGTGCTTCATAGGTGCCATCCTGTAATGTAATGCTGTCAAGTATCAGCCAGACCTGATTCTGCATTCCTTGTCAATGCGTATCTATCATTTTAAAGCAATTTCCTACCTGCAAGTTGAAAAAAAGTCTAGCAGGGATGGGATGCAAACATGGGTATCACTGTGAGCTGCTCAAAACTCTGCCCATTCATTGTCTGTCAAGACCATCCTCTCCACTGGCATAACTCTGGTGTAGAGGAATCATCCATTTACCAAGTAAGGCTCTCGCTGAAGTGAGAATAACAGTTCAGGAAAAACATGCAGTCTTCTGTCACCAGCACAATCATGTCTCTCACTCTGAGTGGTCCTTTCTTCATATGTCCCAAATGTGAAGTCCTTTTGCTGGAGTTGGCCTGTCATTTTGCCACGCCTGACAAACTGTTATGAAAAATCTGTATAAATCTGTTTATGTTCTCATCCTGGGCTCTTTCTCTAGAAATCATGGTTTGCACTTTGTCTGAGACAATAGTCCATTCGCTTTTCTTTTCTTTTAAAATTATTTTTAAGTCAAACTGCTATGAAAAATGTCTGTCTTTGGGCTCTGTTACACTACAGTTTTGTCTGTATGCCACCAGCTCTCAGCCTCACAGTCAGTTTGAAAATTGTATTTCTATCCATAAAATTGTAATCTGTGTAATCTCGGCAAGTTCCATGCCTGCCAGTTCCCTCTTAGCAGTTGCAATTAGTGGTTTATGGGAGGCTTCAGCCAACACGGGCCAAAATAAAGACATGAAGCTTTTTTTTTTTTTTTTTTTTTTTTTTTTTTCCTGCAGATCATGGTGAAATATTCCCCTTTCCTGAGCACATGGAAATATGGGGTGCCCTGAGGTACACTTGACCATTCAAGATGGGTTGATTTCAGAGGTTTTTGCCTCCCTGCTCTCCGCCACGTCCCTCTGTCAAACACTTGGCCCTTGCCATGACACAGACAGCAGAAGGAAGCACCTGGAAGTGCTTTGGGTGCTGCAGGTCACAGTCCGGTGTGCCAATTTAACCCCAAATCAATGACAGCACAAGTTAACATGCTGAGCTGTGAGCTCTGATGGCTAGCACGGCTCATGCTCCTGCCTACTAAGTTCACTATAGAATCCACCTCTTAACTGAATGTCCATCTCCTCAAAAGACCTCATCCTTCCTGCTGCAGCTGGTGCCTCAGCCCGTTCTTCATTCACTCCACGAACCTCAGAGCAGTGACATATTAGCAATCTCCAATCCCCAAGGTGGGGGATTGGGTGCTTGCCTGTCCCTTGAGAGATGTCTTCACATTCCTCCTCATCCCTTTTTATCCTCTGCCCTTTCCGTGAGGGCTTTTACAGAGACAAGATCAAGGGCTCAGCACATTTTACCCCACTAAGCATTGCTCTGTTTGATCGAATGCACCATGTATTAACCTACTTGGATAGACTGCATATTTCTTTTGTGGAAGTAAAGTCATTACTGTAAATTTCATAGTTCAGCTGTTCTTCTCTCTCTGCATATAGCTTCTTTTACTACTGGTAGCACTGCTCACAGCAACACGGTGACTTCCACATAAGTGTCTAAGATGACATTTGGAAATGTCCTCCTGGTGTTCGGCCTGACAGTCCTTGTTTTCTGCAGAAAAAAAAATAATGTGATGGCCCCATGAAAACCCTGCCTGAGCTCTCAGTCTCACCATCATCCTGTTAGTCACCCGTGTGCAAAATTCTGCTGAGCCTTTGCAAAGCCAGGCCATGGGGACACTGACTGCGTTGTTCCCCTGTTCTGGGCATTGTCCGGGCTGATGCACGGCTCTGCTGCTGCTGCTGCTTCACTGAGCCTCGCCTGGCCCTCCTGCCTCAGCCCTCTCCTTCAGAGGAACTCCTGGTGCTGGTCGTGGCTCTGGTGCAAGACCTCTGGTTATCCCTAAGAGCTCCATTCCTGGAAAATTCTCTCTGCCCTGTCAAGGGCTTGCCCATCAGCCCACCAGCTTTTGTCTCTGGGCTCGACTCCTTCCACCTGCTAATAAACTTAGCAGAGACCCTGTTGAACTCCCAGGGTCACCCCCAAGCTCTTCTGCAGTGCCAGCCTCTTTGTTACCTGGATCCAAAGCCACCTCTTGGCTCTAAGTGTCAGGCAGGTCCCTCACCTTCTGTGTTGGGTCCAGGAGATAACTCTGTCCCAGCTCCCAGAGAACAATTAAAGCCTGAGGGGTGGCTGCCCTCCAGGAGGCTGTCCTGTCCCTGCTCAGGCACTACCACCTGCCATCGTGCCCCGACTGTGCCACTCAGGGCAGAGACCAGCCCCAAAGGTGAACACACAGCAGGCACAGAGCTGAGCTCCTCGCGGGGGACAGCCGGCTCCTCCACGGGACTTCCCTGCCCTCCCGAGCACCCAGTCGCCACCCCGTTCTCTGCCCAGCCCTCACCTCTCCCCCGAGGCGCCTAGGTTTTGTGCTGGCTGACACTTCCAGCTATGGAAATGCTTGCTAACTGTGCTTCTGTGGCTGGCCACGTGCAAACCCCTCTGGCTTACGGCACCACCAGGGCCAGCAGCTCTGCAGGCAGCCCCTGCCCCACCACAGCAATTGGGGGTCCCCCCACAAGCGGCCTCCTCGGGGAGCCCCGGCCCGCACCGGGAGCGCTCGTCCCCATCAGCAAGGCCGGGGCCTGCGCTCCTGCTGTGGCGGGCAGGGTCCCCAGCGGCGACCAGGAAGCCTTTCTGGGCTGGGTCTGTGGAAAACTGGCCTGCCGAACCAGTTCCCATTTGTATAAAGTTCTTCAATATTCATCAGGGAAGGGAGAGCCCATGAACAGGGCCTGACGAGGCGAATACATTAACTGCCTGTGTGTTCCCCCAGCCTCGCTCTTCCTCTAGCACAAGGGTTCTTGCCCTGTTTTAGGCAAAAACAAACAAACAACAAACTTCCACAGGAGAGAGCAGCCTGGTTGGAGGTGGGAGAGCCGTGCTGGTGGCCCCACGCTGCCTGATGAGCCAAGCCATGCTGTGGGGAGCCGGTCCCCATCACCACCTTGGCCAAGCCGCTCTCAGGAAGGATCTAGCTCCGGGACCAGCCATGGGGTGTGTGCGTGGGTGGGCTCAGAGGCCTCTTGGGGTCCCTCTTGCTCAGGAGCTGGGGCTTGGGAGGTTCAGGAGGCCTGGGGCCACACCGTAGGGCTGGCCATCCGCAGAGCCTTACAGCGAGCAGAGGGGACACCTCCCTCCGGCCTGGAGTTGGGAACTGCATTTCCTAGGAGAAGCGTAGCTGAACTCCGGTCTCCTCAGCATTTTGGGGGAACTGGAAGAATTGGATGATGCTTTTTTCCCCCTCTTTCTAGCCAAAAACACATTTTCAGGAAGTGTACTTTTCTGCAGGTGGACAACCCTGCATATTCAGGTATTCAATGAGCATTCAGAAAACCCTTGAGGTTTCGTTTTTTGGATTTTGGAAAGCACTGAGACATTCTGATCTATTAATTGATAAAGAAAACAATTCATCTCCATGCTTCATGAGCAAAGTTTTAAAAAACAGCTTCTAGCTCTGAAACCAGGAAAATAACGAGTGAGAAATGACAAATTAACTAAACTGTATTGTTTCGCCACCCTTCCCTCACTGAATTTCTCACATTGATTCAAACCAAATTTGTTATTTTTTCGTGTTACGGCAACAACCACATCAAAGGATCCACTACTTCTCTAACCCTGTGGTTCTCTTAGACAGCTTCTCAGCTAAGGTCTGGCTCTTGCACACCCCACACGGATGTGCCTCATTTCCCCCAGTTGGCTCAACACCTGGGGTCTCCTGGGTGTTCCCTGTGGAGTGTGGTGGAGCCAAACCCAAACCCTTTCTATTGATTCAGCCCAGATCTTTTCCTAAACACAGAATCAGGGCTTCAGCTGTAAAACCTGTTCAGAAGAAATCACCTTTTGCCCTGTGTTTGCACAGTGCCCAAATAATGGGCTTGGGTGAAAATAGAAATAATTGTTGTCTTTGTTGCTTCTAGCTCAGGTTAAGGGGATCAGAGCAAAGCTGACTGTTGTGGTGGTGATAACTGGCACAGGAAAAACTGGGATAATTTCCACTGGAAAACCTGTGTGAGAGCAACTCTGACGAGGTGTTCTACTCTGCTGCTTTCAAGGTTATCAAAAAAATGATCACCCTCTCGGCTGCGACGTCCCATTCTGTGACATTAATGGCAGGAAAATTTAAAGCCAAAGGAATCTCCTGGCACAATATGCAATTTGCCTGGGGAAATTAGTTTAAAAAAGGATCAGAAAGTTAAATACTATTGCTGGGCTTAAAATGAAGGCGAATGATTTTATAGCCAAAATAATATTTTTCTACGATGAATTATGTAGAAGGCAAGAGTAATAAAATGTCACGCTCCAGGGTATAAAACAATCCCTGTAAAGGTCAGAAAGCACTTTTAACGTACATGCACATCACCGCACATTAGTCCAGATGCATTTTAATTTGTTTGGATTTTGTGTCCTTGATTGGACACAACACTTTTCTCGCCTGAAATTCCTCAAGGCCAAACACCTTGTCAGCTGGACCGGGAGAGGAGCCTTCACCAGCTCTCTCAGATTATTGCTGCATTCCTTTAAGCGTGAGGCTGGATTATTTTTGTTATGCGTATTACTTCTGTCCCGTTCTTGCAAGACCTGACGCACTCTAAGTCTTTGTGGCATCTCGCCCTCTGATTTGCGACTCTGCGATTTTGCTATTACGACACCGCCTCTAATTACAGCAGGATTAACTTTTCAAACCAACCTGTCCACCTTGCACGCAGCTCACTTCCTACACTGCTGAATTTATCAGGCTGGCTGTTCGACCTGCGCAGCCGCGCACGAGGCACTCTGCACTTAGGTCCTGGCGCAGAGCGTGCTTCTGTTTCCTTAAACCAACAGCAGATTAGGAGCTAAGCAGAGAACCTCCCTTTTTTTTCCTGGTTTTCTTCCCATCCCACGCCAGCCACGCCAGCCACCCCAGCCTTGAGCGTGGCAGGGAACTGGGTGCTGGACAAAGCGCCGCGCCGCACCTCGCCCCTGCCGCGCAGCTCTGCCGTGCTCGTTTTATGGCCACATCCATTTAATCACCCTGCAAGCAGCCAGCACAGCCCCCCTGCCAGGTGGGCTCCACTCCCCGTGGCCCAAGCCCACAACTCCCTGCTTATTTGAAGCTTCTCAGCTGCCTTCCAGGCTCTCCCTTACAAGAAGGCACTTGGTGCTCATTTAGGGCAATTTCCCAGGCTGGTTTGAATTTGAGAGCTCTGAAAAACACTTGTGAAATAAAAAAAAAGACACAACATTTTTACAACAGTTTTCAGTGACGTGCGCAGCATCCTGAAATGCTCGTGCGGAATTTGCTTGTGAGCTTTGTAAAATTACCCTCTAGCAGAGAGCAAATAGGGAAGAATTCAAACTAGGAAAGCCAATTTACATTACAGAAGTGTTAAAACAGGACAGAGCTGTTATCTCCAATCCATGCTAGAAAAGCAGCCGAGGACAGTGTGAAATACAGGATTTTGCATGGATGGAGACTCTGCCAGGAAGACTTTATATCTTAAAATGTCTCAAAGCATCCCAGAGCAAGCATCAGCCCAGTTGTTAGAGCAAGTTTGGTCCCAGGACCGCAGCCTGTGCGCAAGAAGGAGCGGTGGCAGGGACAAAGAGTGACCTGAGACCTCCAGGCACGGAGGTGACCAGCCCCAACTGACCTCTTGCCCCCCGTGTGCCCTCCTGCGACTCCAGGGAAGGGGCCATGGAAGCCCGGGGAGGCTGAGGCTGGGCGGCCAGCACAACTACGGGTGCACAACCCACCATGGGGGTTGCTTAAAAGCTTCCAGGAGGCATCCATGAAGAGGGACACCTGGAAGGGGATGTGGATTTCACTCGTGCACAACGTGAGGCTTCTTACCCTCTTGTCACTGCAGCAGCTGGTCCAAACTTCCCGTGGTGGAGCCCAGATGCTGGTTTCTGAGCATCTTTGAGCTCGTGATGGGGACACATCTGCATTGAAAGGATCTTCGATGCCCAGCCCACATTGAACAGGGCATGACCTCCTCTCTGAGTGCCTGCTGGAGCCGTGCTCAGCCTGCGGGCTGTGCAGGATCTGGCCCCATGCAGGGATGTGCGGCTCTGTCCTGAGCCTCCCCATGGACCTCCAGGGGCTCAGCACCGCCACAGTGCCATGGGCCCACCACACAGCAGCAGCCAGACCATCCCAGGCCAACCTGCTCCATCGAGCAAATCACTCATTTGCTACCTAATTAATTAACAGGTTATTAATTAAAACATAATAGTAGCAGATTCAGCGCCCAATCCAAAACCTCCACTCATCACCGTAGGGTATTAACCCAGCACCCAAGTCTCCATACCGTATGCACCCTCATTTCAGGCATTTAATCCAATCTGTCTGTTGTGTTCTTCATAGAACTGGGATGAGGGATTGTGCTGAAGGCCCTTATGAAGCTGAGACACGTCCCATCCACTGCTTCACTGCTGCCTTATGAAGGAAGCTAGGTTAGTTGGAAATAATTAAACTGTTATTTCTTAAGTTACACCACTATCAAAATTACTCTAATGAGCCCCTTTGTGCCCTTTTTGTGCTTGCCCTTCTGACACCTCTCCTGTTGTCCCTGTGGCCTGGAAAGCAATTGCTTGTCCGGGTTGTCATAGAGCTCCTGATGCACCAGACACCAGTCCTGGGCCTCGCAGGGCTGCTCCTGTGGCTGTTCCGCCTCTGTCCAAGGCTGGGGAGCATCCTGGCATGGCAGCCTGCAGCTCCGGGCACGGAGACCAAATCCTCCTGCTGGGCACCTTGGGCTTTTTGGAGAGCTACAGGAAAGAAGCCCCACTCTCCTCCTTTGCACCCCCAGACACCCAAGCCCCAGAGCAGGGCACACTGCAGCTCTGGGGCAAGGCCATGCACCCCCTGCCTGCTCCTCGCTCCCCCCAGAAGCTGAAGTAAAGCTTGCAGTTTAAAATGAGCTCATTTTGCTTCACAGGCTGCAAGCCCCGGTGAGCGCACTGCTCCCCTCGTGCACCGTCACAGTGTGCCATTACTCACTGCAAGAGAGCTGCAGCTTATTTCAAGGTTGAATTTGCCCAGCTTCAGGTCCCCGGGACATTTACATCTCTGGAAGCAATCCGGGGGCACTGCAGAGCTGCTGCTTTCCGTGGTCACATCCCCGGTCAGGAGGCTGGCTTCTAACAGCCTGATGTCACCACATACCCACTTTCTTTACATTCTCTGTATTTTTAACGTTAGGGAGGACACATTTCATTTTTTAAGCCTTTCTTTGCAATTGCAAGGACTGGATGCTTTTTGGATGACGCCAGCTGAGAATCTCATGCATTTGCGTGGCTGCAACCAATGACTTAAAAAACCTACTTTAACTAAATCACTGCCCAGGATTTATCAAAGACTCACAAGGCTGATGTACGTGAGAGCTGTTGACACACAGCACAGAGCATATGAGCCCTAAAGTACCTAAAATTATCTCATGTTATCTTTTGAAAATATGTCTCCACCCTCCATTCAGAATGACAACTTTTGGCAACAACAAGAAAACAGAAATGACAGATGGTAACAAAATCTGGTACACAAACATGACAGTAGGCAATATAATGAACATTTCACCCACTCTTTCATTTATGCTAATCATTGCTTTTGAGCAACCTGAATTGTTATGCCAGACAGCAGTGGATCTGAAGCATGGCATATCAAATCTCAAAGGGCCACCAACCTGAAACCAGAATAAAACCCCCACCGGGCTGCTCATTGTGAATGAAATTAAAGTATCGCTAAACTACAGCCTGCTCTGACGTCTGCTGAAAAATCCCCCCGGTTCCTAAAAAGCACATCAGCCCCCCCTGCAGAAACAGAACCAATTCGTGCCCTGAAAAATGCTACATCCACAAAATACAGGTGGTCCAATTTTCCTGATATCCGAATCTTCACCGTGTTCGGATGAAGCAGCAAATAGTCACAGGCAAAGGTGAGAATTAGCGTTCTTGCATTAAATGCACATTGTGCTATCAAAACATTATTACGGCGACAAAATTTTTCTTTTAAAAATTCTTCCCTCTCAGACGAAGAACTCAGTCCCCATGGGAAAAATGTTTACTTTCCCATTTGTAGCCCACTTATCTCGTGCTGACATTCTCAGTGGAAGGTGCTATGTCATCCACAAAATTCCTTTTATTTCATAAAAATAGAAATCAGCTTTTTTTTTTTTTTTTCCCCACAGCCTCGTGTACTGGACAGAATCCCTGTTCAATTATTCTGAAGACAAGCTCGTAGCCTCTGACGCAGAGGTCTGTAAGACTCAGACCGTTCCTTCCCTTCCTGCCCCGCCATTTCAGTGCTTCCTCCTGCGCCTGCTGGTACAAAGGTTCCCGGGGTGGGGTTAGGACCTACGAACATCTCAGAGGCACCTTGGAGAGCAACAGCAACACCCGTTTATTCTCCTGAGAAAGTACATTTTCCCACAAATAAATAGCCACCGTTTTCAGGAAGAAGAGGCAATCTTGAGCAATTGCCCTCACAGTTGGCCAAGATGTGTAATTGTACAAAACTGTCTATATTTACAATTATAAATGAGGCCAGTCCTCCTCTGTGAAGGTTTCCAGACACTTCTCTTTATAAGACCTGATTTTCATTTGCTTACAACCCTGTCAAACATTACCTACGTTAGATGAAATGCTCTCTTCTTGGGCCAGATTCACAGTGAAAACTCCCAAGAAAAAAATAAATTTCAGCCAAAACATTTCAGTTGCTTTCGAGGAAAAAAATAAATACTACACGCTCTTGGTAGCCTTCCAGTCAGCACTTCTACAATCCTACGCTCAGCCCCAGGAGAAGACCTATGAGATCATCAAGTCCAGCCATCAACTTGACCTACTGAGTCCCATCACTCAGCCACGTCCTTGCCAACAAGTCCATGTACCTCTCAGACACCTCCAGGGCTGGAGACACCACCTCCCTGGGCAGCCCGTTCCCGTGCTTCACCACCCTTTCTGTGAATAAATTCTTCCTGATGTCCAACCTCAACCTCCCCTGCTGCACCTTGAGGCCGTTTCCTCGTGTCCTGCCACTTGTCCTCTTGGAGAAGGGACCAACACCTCCTCGCTGCAGCCTCCTTTGAAGGAGGTGCAGGGCATGGCGAGGTCTCCCCTCAGCCTCCCATGCCCCAGGCTATGCAGCTCCAGCTCCCGCACTGCTCCTAGGTCCAAGTCCTGCTTCCCAGCCCCTTTCTCAGTGTCCTTGCTGTCCCCCTTACTGTCCTCGGGCCTGTGTGCGGCTGTGAGCCCAGCACATCCTCTGTCCTCTTGCCCCGTTCCAAGCCATGCCAGTGTGGCTGAGAGGCCGGCCAGGAGCACTGCATCCAACGTGGGGCCCGTCACCCCCTTGGTACCTCTGCTGCAGCATAAAAGAGATGCAAAAACGGAGGTTTTGGGGCCTTAGGGTTTTTCCAGGGGCCGGGCCAGGACATGGCCCTGCTGGCGTAGGGGACCCAGCAGCCTCCGGCCCTCCCTGCATCTCCGGCTCGGGCTTTGCCCGCTGGCTGGACATGCTCAAAGTTCAGGGAGCTATAAATACCCCAGCGCAGGGCTTGCCAGGGCCGCGGGGTTAGCGTTAGCGGCTGCTAAAACCAAACGGGGTTTAATTGCAATTAACCCTTCGGGCTTGTGGCTCCCCCTACGCGGTTCGAAAGAGAGGAATCCTCCGGTTCCAAGACATTTCTAAAGCCAGAAGGGTGCAGCAAACGCCTTCTTTGGGCTGGTTCCTGCTGGAAGCGTCCCAGGGCTCATTCTGCACGGCGGGGACGCGCAGGCTGTGGCCAGCCCTGCTCTGGCAGCAGTGGCCGCTGCGGTCCTTGCGTGGGTTTGGGGGCTCCTCCAGAAGCAGTGGGGACTGGGGGCACAGCGTGGTGGGGTCTGGGCATCCCCTGGGGGATGGTGCTGTGGGGCCAGCCCCTCTCGCACCCCACACGGCATCACCTTGTGCACCACGCTGCACAGCCCCACGTCCCGCACCCTACAGCTCCGCACCCCGCAGCCCCACACGGCCCCACGCTGCCCAGCCCGCACCCCCTGCCCCTTCCCCACATGCAAGTCCTGCTCTTCACTGCAGAGGAGCAGAGAAGTCCAACACCCCTGAGGGCAACAGAAGCACATCCAGGTAGGGCAGGGTTGTGAGCCAGCTTCCACCCCCCCCACCGCTCCCTGTAAGCCCACGGGCACATCGACCCCACATCGAGCCAATTCCTGTGCTCTGTCCCTGCCTTGGGGACAACCCCAAAATGCTCAGTCCCCGGCACTGCAGAGCCTGGGGCATCACCAGCAGTGAGGTTGTGAAGCTCCCCGACACCCACAACTATATAAAGCCACTTTGTGGTGCCAAACATGCTTTTTGAACCATTTCCCTGCCATGTACCTTACCAGGGTGTGCCTCAGCCAGGCTGGGCTGGCGCAGACCGTCCGGCCTCCAAGGAAGGGCCTCCTCCTGCCTTTGTCCTTCTCAGACCACGAGAGATGGAAAGCACGGAGCTGACAGCAGGGACAGACCCCATGTGCCGGGCTTTTGCCCCAGAGATCCTTGGCCCCACAACCGTGGCACTGAAACAGCCTCATTTTAGCCTTCAAAACAGAGCTTTTGGGGGACCTTCGGCCTGCAAAACATCACACCTTTGGGTATTTGCCCCCAGACTCCCCCTCTCCCCCATAGCTGGGGGATGCTGAATGCCTCCTCGCTGCTGCCAGCTGCAGCACCCAGTGCTCACTCGCCCAGTTTGGGGGTTTTGGGGTGATCGCTCCTGCTGCCAGCAGCCCTGGGGGCCGGGCAGGGCGCTGAGCCCTGGCTCCTGGGGCTTCCCCTGCTGCAGCCGGAGCGGGGGTGGCACTAGGGGGAGGTAAAGGCCGGGACATGCAGGTGCTCGTGGTGCTGTGTCCCCGTGTCCCCAGGGCCACCCTGCCCCAAGCTGCAGCTTTCTGCGGGTGGCAGGCCCTCGGCTTTGCAGGGGCTTTCCCGGCATCTTTGGGAATGGTGCCCGGGGCTTCCTGGCTTTTACATGGACTTGCAGCGGGCGTGCTGGCTGCAGGTAGCACAGGGGCACGCAAAACTAACCCCAGAAGGAAAAACAGCGCCCGGCACACCGAGCAGGGCCCAGCAGGGACAGAGGTGTGCTGGTAGGGAAGCAGAGGGGGTTGCTGCAAACCTCGCCTGGGAACTCAGCCCATGCATCTGCTGCAGCACCACCGCACCGGGCACCTCCAGGGCTCCCTGCGAGCAGGACCAGCAGGAGCTGCCCCATGACAGGAGCTCCATGGGACAGCAGCAGCACTAGAAACACGTATTTTGCTCATATTTTCTAAGGATTGCAAAAGAAAAGAGAAAACTTTTCTCCTTTTCCAGGAGGGGGATTCAGAGCCCCATGGGCACACAGCCTCACCTAACGCAGGCTCCGGAGCTACAACCACACGCGATGTCGGTAAGTGTCCTGGTGCCAGAGGGGAGCTGGAGGATGCCAACCCCAACGCTCCAGCTTTATTGGAGGTGTTGGGCCACCCCTCAGCAGTTGCCCACCATGCAGCCACAGCTCAAGTCGTGCTGAGGGACCGGAGGTTTTGGTGTGTCCCCAGCACAAGCATTGGCTGTGGAACCCCTCGGCACGCAGCATCGCCATCCCTCGCTAAGGTTTACAAGGTTTTAGAGCTCCAGATGACGACAATTCTTCAATATCATCTCCGAAGCTGAGTGTCTGGCTGTGCTGGAGGAAAAAAGGGGAGCTAGGGTGGCCGGTAATTTGATAGGGACGTTGGCACTGGACCAGGGAGGCTGGATGCAAAAAGGGAGCAAGGCAGAGGGCTCTGGGGACGGGGTGTTATCCGAGCCCCTCCGGGAACAAGGTGTCTCTGCCATGATGTGAGCTGGCAAGAGTGAAAGGAGGGAACGAGCTCCCCGTCAGCACTTTGCTATGCGTGGCGGCTCCCCGTTCCCAGCTCGCTGCTTACCGCCGTGTCCACGGGACGCCGGCCTCAGAGCTGCACAGCCCCGGGGCTGCTGCTGCCAGGGCAAGAGCTGCAGATCCGCACTGAGCCCTGCTGGTGTTTCCCAGCCGAGACGCTCCCCGCGCCCAGCACCCAACTGCAGCATCTCCGGCTCCCCGGGACCGCTCCCTGCACCTCGGCCCCGGCACAGCCCCAGCACCACGGGTACCAGCACCGCCTCCTGTCCAGCAGGTCTGCGGCTTCATGAGGCAGCCTGGAAGAAAAGGCTCCTTTTTACGCTATGCTTGAATGGAGTTAAATTATTATCTAAATTAAATTATTATAATTATTTACTATAATGCAATTAATTTGCAGCATCCCCTGCGATTCTGCTTGTGGCACCTGGTGCTGGGAGAGCAGTGCTCCTCTGCCATGGCGAAATGCTCGTACAGGGAAGGAGGCGATGGCAGGAGTGAGGGCATGCCTCGCCGAGAGGAGCCAGCACGGGGCGGGTTATAAACTTACTGACTTGGTGGCATTGGGTGGTGGTGTCCACATGGGCAAGGAGCCGACCACTGGGCAAGGCTCTGGTGCTCCAAGTTCCTGCCAGCGGGCTGGAGCGCAGCCTGCACGGCCAGGGGCCAGACCTGGAGGCACTGCTGGAGAAGGCCCCAGTGGGCTCCTGAGTGGCCCTGCCCGTGACTTTGCTCCTAGCACCAGCAGCAACCTGGGGATCCGCCGCCGAGACGGACGGATGGATGGACGGATGGATGGATGGCTCCCATCGCGGTTACGGCCATGGCCACTGGAGTACTGCTACAGCAGCACCTTTGGAAACACACAAAATAGCTTTCTGCTGAAAACCACGCACATCATCGAGGTGTTGAAGCTTCAGGATTCCCCCTGGTGTGGGGGCTGGAGTTTGGACACCTCGGAGAAGTTTCTATGTTCTTCATTTTATATTCTATGTTTTGCTCTTAGCAAATCATCCCACAGGTAATGCTGCACGCGCAGCCTGGTGCTCGCCAAGGGCTCCTGCTCAGAACCGCCTCGTGCCACGCTGATGTGGATGCTTGCCTTAAAGCTTCGAGTACAAAGCATATGCAGGACAGATGGATATGAGGTTTATAAGATAATTAAGCACATTAATGAAGTTCATTTGCATCCAGCTCTTAAATTCCCATAAACTCCGCAAAGCTGTGAAATGAGAATTGCTGCTCGACACCACAAAGCGACAAAGCTCAGTTACCAACAGCAAAACAATGATTAACAAGTGAGAACAAAAGCCTGCTGCATTCCCGAGCCGCCCGGCCCCAGGGGCTGCGCAGCGGCCGAGCGCATCCTTGGCAGGTCCCCGCTCCCCCAAGTGATGTGGCGAACCCACGCCGAGCGACGCAATGAGCGGGTGCTTAAGTGGCAACGTTAATTGAACACAAATCGCTTACGGGCCTTTGGCTGGACTAAACGTTATGAAACCAGGGAGAGCGGGGAATGAAATATTGCTCCGAAGACAGATTTGGCCCCTGAGAGATGGAGGAAAAGATTCTTTAGCACCATGGAAATCAAAACCAGTTCCCGGGGTGAGGAGCCCAGCTCGGGGCAGCGGCAGCATTGCCACTCCCCGACCACCTTCCACGCTGCTGGAGCTGGAGGGCACCCACGTCCCTGCTCCCTCCCGGGCAGGATGCACTCAGGTTCTCACCTCGCAGAAGGTTGAGCAGCACCTCTGGTGGCAAGAGGAAGGCCAGGCGGGCTCAGCAGGCAGCCAGCCACCCCACGAGGTGGGACTGCTCTGGGTGCCACGGCACCGAGCGCTGGGGCAGCTCGGGCTTCTGCATCTCTTCATTACCCCGGAGGCGACAGCGGCTCCTCCAGAACAGCCGACCCCTAGAGCAGCACGGCTGGGCAGTGCACGCCGGCCTGGGACCTCCACACCACACTGCTGGGAGCAAGGAGCGAGCCAGTACTCACGTTCCAGGTGTCTGGGGGATCCTGATGCATGAAGCCGGCTGCTGCAGAGCTTCCTGTGCTCCTGGCATTACTGGGGTGCGAGACCCCCGTAAGGCGATGTCCCAAGGACATGGCATCACCCCTGCCACGATCCCCTGGGAACAGCAACGAAACGCAGCCCTGGGAGATTTTGGGGCTTTTCTCATTCCCAAAGTCCCCTACTAAGCTAAACACACACCAAGCCAGTATCTTTAAATACATCTAACACATCCTTCACTGCGACCTGAACAGAGAAAGACAGGAAACTGAAAAATGGGGGAGCTTTGGGAGAAGACAACACAGAACTGAAAAGGAAAACAGAAGGGCTGGATTTATTTGAAATGCCTTTATAAGATTTATTAAAAAATATCCCTTGGCAGTTCACAATCACCATGACCTACAATAGAAAACCCACTGGATAACATTGGAACAGTTTTCACCTACAACAGAAGGCCAACACCCAGGCACACTCGAGCATCGCCTAAATTTGCACATTGGCACAAAACCCCGGGTTGCCATCGAGTGACGCGGTGCAGCCGCTGGCTACTGGCTGCAGAGCGAGTCGCACCACGCGCATGACGTGTGCTCCGATACTTACCTCGTCTTCAGAAAGAAAATGTATTTAAAATACGGGGGGAAAGCAATAAATCAACACCCTCAGGGGGAACAAATTTCACCTCTCCATGGTTCCAGGACAAAGCTCGTGGTGTGACGCTGCTGCAGCCCGATGGGCAGCGGGGGAAAGGGAACCCGAGGCTCCTGAACACGGCGTCTGGCTGAACCCCACGAGAGGCTCAGCACAGCCCCGTCCCCAGCGCCCGGAGGCAGGGAAGGGTTCGGTGGTGATGGACACGGTGACCGTGGGCACCTGAGCTCGCCGGCACAGCGGGTGAGCACGGACCCAGAGGCAGCCTTCAGATCTTCCAGCTCAAGGCCTTGCTTTGCCAGGGCTCAGGACGGTCCTCCGACAAGTTTGTCTCCCCATGACACCCAGTGAAAACACAATGGGATGCTTCAAGGGAGGCGCACACAGACTCCACTGCCCATGGCAGCCCAGCACAACACGGTCACCTCTTTCTGCCGGTCGGACTCGCATCTCAGAAACGTCAAAGCTCGTCTTCAGAGACACCCACTCCTGGGAAAAGTGACTTCTTGTCCTGTGGACTCTTGCTCCGGAATAACAACGTCCTGCTCCACTGTTAAAGCAGATCAAAATAATTTGCAGAATAAACCATCCAGGCTGTTTGCTAAAGAAAAACCGTCTGTCTTAAATCCATGCCCAACTTCAACCGCGATGAGCTCCCCGGCACACCGAGCCCTGGGCTGTCCCCGCCGCAGAGACGTGGCCGAGGCCCTGGAGCAGCGCTGAGACGAGGACGAAGCGGGGGGATCCTGCTCCTGATCCTGCTCCTGAGCCACTGCTGGGGGCACGGTGCCAAGCAACGCACCGAAGTGCAGCAGGCCTGTGCTCTAGGCTACGTGACAAATTCCTTCAGCATTCAAAACGCCGTCTAAATATGCACCTAATCAAAAATTAACTCGGTGGCTTCATGATTTATCAAAGAAACATTGCAAGATGCCAGATCCAAAACAAAGGGCTCAAAAAAGCTGCTGTTCCAAACTATGATACTTTGAAACAATGTGCAAATGGCACGAGATTGCATCTGAAGTTGTGCTGAAGCAAAAATAAAAAAGCAAACAAATTTTAAGTTGACATAGTGTATTGTGAGTTACGTTCTCAGCTTGTCTACATCTAAGATAGCGTGAAATGATCTGCGGTACAGCGAAACAGTTTAATATACAATTGATTACAGATCCGTAGTAACGAGTCAGAGATAATACGCGGTTTATCTATATACAGATATAGCTTAATATTTCACAGATACAACTTTTCTCCATTTCTGCTTTGTCAACGAAGCGTATGCAGAGTATTTACAGTGAAGCCGCTGCGCGGAAGCCCCGTCCCCCAGCACAGCGCCCCGGCAGAAGCGCCGAGCTTCCCCGCAGGGCGCTTGTAAACAGCGCGGCTCTGTGGTTCTGCAGAAAGGGAGGGGAGAAGGTAGTGTGAGCACGGCCCTTGCTAGGATGGGAAGAGAAAGAAAACAAAGACGTCATGAAGAAACAATTTCCAGCTAACCTGGATACTTTAAAATGTTTTCATTTGCCTTTTTTTTTTTTTTTTCCTGAACTGGAAACTGTTCTCAATGAACGTTTAACACTTTCCATACAATCTCCACGTGTGCTTAGGCAAGGACGGGCGGCGCTGAAGTCTCCGTACCACGTTGAGGCAGCGGCCCTGCCGGATCTGGGTTCCTCGCTTCCACCTGGCCAAACCCCACCACGGCTCCGGCACCGACGCCGTGGTGTTGCCCCGTGGCGGGGCCGAACGGGAAAGGAGGTGGCCAGCCCCACCACCACCAGAAAGCTTTGACGCCAGGTTAAAAGCAGCATTTCACAGAAAGACAGAGCTGTTATGAGAAATGCAAGCCCTGCGGGAGTGAGGCGGCTTTCCTGAGAGCACCAGGGGAGCCTTTCTACGCGTTCCTGGTGGATTCGGCGAGCGCCGCCAAGGTCCTTCGCGTCTCTGGATGCTCCTGTTACCTCGTCACGGACAGGAGACATCCATGGCTAAAAATTCCTAAGTATTCGGCACAAACCTGAACCTGTGCTTTGTCTCTCAGCAGGCGGTGGGAGTCGTTAAGGCTCTTGGCTTTAAGGAGTTTATTACTTTGGAAGTTGGAAGCTGTACTCGCAGGAGGGTGCAACAAGTCTCCGTCTCGGCACGTACACACATGCGCATGTGTATCTCAGCACGGCCTCAGAAAACTGGGGGTGACAAATGAAATCTGGGAAGGGCACTCTGGTGGGGGGGGAGTCCCAAACCTCTACGCATGGAGAAAACCGCCGCAGGTGCCAGAGCCAGCCCAGAGGCAACCTCGGTGCCCAGCAAAGTGCTGCGATACCACCAAAACCCTCCCTGGGATGCTCTTGGGGGCACCAGCGAGACGGAGGTACCCAGCTCACCTCTCAGATAAACCCCAAACGAAACGCTGCTCCTGCTGGAATCAAGGCAAAGAGTCAAGGATGCTGAAGAGGCAGGCGCCTTCCTGCTGCACACCCTCCCCCTGGTTCATCGCTGCATTTCTTCCTGCCCTGAGCCACAACCAAAGCATACAAACCATCTCTGAATCGCGTGCTAATATTCAGCCAGTGCATGAATTTACAAACAGGCGAACTCGTTAGTAAGTAAGGGAGAAAAGAGTAAAAATTGAGAAAATCACTTTGACACGAGTGCATTAACATCCTCGGAAAGCTCAAAACCACACAAGCTGCGGAGCAACCCAGAGCCTGGCCGGGTACCTCGGGTACACAGCGGCTCAAGCGACCACGGATGATGAGCTTGGCGAGGGCAGCACCGGTCAAAGAGCTGAAACTTGACATTTTAGAAGCTGGTCCCAGCCACTGCCTTCTTTGCAGTTCTTCAGATTCAGCGAATGCTGCAACATCTAGAGATTACAATACGCGCTGCTACAGCGAGCCAAAGACCAGTGCAAGAACAGAGTAAAACATGTACAAAGTAAGACCGAGAGCTACAAGGTGAGAAGCCGATGCAGCAGTCTCGGGGCCCTTCCAGAACAATAAAACGAGCGACTGCTCCCCCTGCACCAGCATCCAGCCCCATGACACGCATGCGGAGCAGCGGCTCCCCGTGCCCCCCGACGTGCTGCAGGTGGGACAGCTCGTGCCCCTGCACCTCTCCCGGCCAACTAATGGACAGCAGCTGCACTAAAGAACCAGGGAAAAAAGCTTTGAATGTCTTCTACCCACCTGTTTTTGTTTTCCCCAAATAATCTTAAAATCTAATATTGCCTCTTGAATGTAAAAAGGAAACATTTCTCTAAGCTGTATAGCCAGTTTCCTCAGCTGAAGACAAAAGTTTAGCTCTTCTGCTCAAGGCTTAAAAAGGGTTTTCTGCAGAAAACCCACACTGGTGTTACTCCACAGAGCTTCACTCAGCACCCCTAACCCCCCAGCAACGCTCCAGCTGAGCCACTGGTAACACAAATCAGATTCCGCAGTGATTTTAGTTACTGCTTGAGCCTATTCAGAGTCTGACATTTGATTTTTTATGAACTCTAATTTAAAGACAAAGCCAGCAAGCTCCTGGGTGCCTGACGGCTGCTGACAAAACCCGCCGCGTTGCTCAGAGGACAGAGTTCAGAGGGTGGCATTACAGCAGCTTCACAAACTGCCGCCGTTTTCAGGCTCCCTCATCCTAACACAGAAACCCCAAACCTCCCCGTGCTCCAGCTGAGCTGCCCAGTCCCCATCCCTGCAGGACGTGGCGTAGCAGAGGATTGGGAGGCCAGGCTGCTGGTTGGACTTGGAGATCCTGAAGATCTTTCCCAACCTTGATGACCCTGGGATTCTGTGATATCAGCGTGCTCGGTGCCTTGTGCAGCACTGTTTGCTTACCCCAAATTTCTCCACCAGGATGCAAGGGGGCTGCACAGCACCCGTGAGGATGAGCACGAAGAGAGGGGATGTCCCCAGAGACCCCATGGATGGCTTCAGGAGTCTCAGCCCCCTGCTGCAGTGGAGATGTAGGGGAGCTCCGTGCCACGTGAAACCATAAATCATGAGTCTGTAGCAGGTGAAGGCTGCAAGTTGGTCGCTCCTCATTAGAGAAAGGCTCTCGCTCCTCCTGAAGTTGGCAAATGGGCTTAGTGCCCCCCGAGCTGAGGAGCTGGGCATGGCTTCATGTGAAAAACTGAGCTGTGGGACCCTGTGCCATGCGGGAGCACCCAGAAGCAGCGGGTGATCGCTGTGGGTGACTCCCTGCTGCAGGGGACAGAGGCACTCACCTCTAGACCCTGCAGAGCTCTGTCACCTGCCAGGGGTGTCACGGGGAATGCTGCCGAGTCCTGTCCATGCGTCCGACCGCTGCCCCCTGCTGCTCTCCCCCGTGGGCACCAAGGACACCAAAAGCAACCTGGAAACTACCAAAGGGATTTTACAGCTCTGGCGACAGCGGTAAGGGTCTGGGGGTCCAGGTCATTTTCTTCTTGATCCTGCCCGTTCGGTTAAAGGACGGGAGGAGGAGTAGGTGGATTCTCCAAGAAAATGACCGGCTGCATCGCTGGTGTTGCCAACAGGGTTTCGGTTTCTGCAACCACAGGACGCTGCCTAAGATCGACGTATCGCTGCAGCACGGCCTCTGAGCTCCCCAAATTCTGAGCTGGAAGCACGAACGTCATCGTACAGAGCACCAAAATCCACTAAAACAAAAATCCACTGGTGTACGGGGTCCTGCACTCCTACCGGCAGACCCTCCTGCCTCTCTGGTTTCCCATACGGTACATTTCAGCAGAAAATGGTCCATGGTTTCACAGCTCCTGACTGAGTCACCAGACCACTGCCCCCCTCAAACTAAAACTGGCACAGCCAGAACGTCTGCAGGAATCAGCATGCAGCGGTTATTGTACCAAATTTTTGTTTTTATAGGACTTGGCAAAATTCTGCAGGCGCTGTGTGCTGATGCTCTCGGTTCCAAGGAGCCTCAAGTCCAGGTTGTTCCCACCCCACCGAGCCAGCCGACCCCAGGCCTGCTCCTGCGAGGCGGCAGCGCTGGGGCACCCCTGCATCTCCAGTATCCACCGCTCTTCTTTCCGTGTGTAAATCTTTCTGTTTCCAGCCAAACCATCCCCATGACATCTCCAGCGTCTGGGAAAGTCACATCAATAAACAGTGCTTTATAACTAAATGCCAGACTTCAAGGCAAAGCCGCACCCTCTGCGTGTACCAGGCAGCCCCATCACCAAGGACCCCTGCCCGCTCACGTGTCTCTTTTCTGCTGTGACAGCAAGCAGAGTTTCTCATTTTTTGCTTGGCCACATTCCTTTCCAAATACGCCTCCCCACAGAACAGCTTCGAACCAAGAAGCCTGAAGCTTAGCAAACAAACAAAACGTGCTCCCTGCAAGCATCCTTCCATTTTCAGCATCCCAGAGCATTTTGGGGACAAGGGTCCTCCTGAGCTCTGCTTCCCTGAACCCAACACCAGCAGCCCCTCACTTCATTTTAGTTATTAACTTCTGCTTTTGCGTGGTCTCTAATACTCAAGGTCACCCAGACTGTGCCAGAGAAATCCCGTAGGAAAGCAGAGAGAAAACAGACGCAGTCCTTAAATTTGGTAAACCCCCCCCAAGTTGCTCAATTATGCAGCCAACCGGGTTATAACCAACCTCAGGCACTCCCAGGCTCTGCGATATTGCAACGTAAAGGCATGAAGTGCACAACTGCTCCCTTACAACTGTTTTTTTTTTTTGTTTTTTTGTTTTTTTTTTTTTTTTTAAACATGGCTGTTGTATTCAGAATTAAAGGTTTAGAAACAAATTAGAGTTCAGCAATTATAAGCCCTGAAGTACCCAACTAGTTACCTTTTGCCCTTTTCCTGGTGCCAGCCAACGCTGACCTGGCTCTGGGAGAGGTTTGTGCCACCTCCACGCTGGGGGCATCCTCTCAGCCCCCGTTTTGTCTCCTCGAAGTCCAACTGTGCCTGCTTGGTTCAGCCAAAGGGGATGGCACCAAACTGTAGGAAACAACAGGCAGCTCTGGTCCTGTCTCCATATCATGAACACCAGAAGTAAATCAACAGGAACGCCATTTACGTGTTTTTAAATGAGAAATCAATTCCGTTTCACAGAAGCAGCTGCAAGAAAGTCAGCATTTCCATGCGTTGGCAGCAGATGAAGATGCTGCTGCAGGGCACGCTCACCATCCTGCTCCTCACTCTGTGCTCCCGAGCAGCTCCCACAAGAGACCTGCAGCTGAAGGCAGCCCCAGCCTAGCAAATGCAGCAATTTTTCCCCCTCTCTGGGTAGTTTTGAAACGATCGGCACGAAGACACCCCAAAACCAGAGCAGAGCGCCGCGCTGGCTGCATGCAGAACACAACTCCAGCTCTCTGTCCCTGCAGCTTCCACCCCGTGTCTGAACGGCGGTGGCACCAGCAGGGCAAGCAGAGGGACATCTCAATGACACCGGCTTTGCTCAAGGCCTCCCACAAGCACACGTGTGGCAGGGCCAGCTCTGGGGCATGGCAGGACGCAGCCCAGCACCGTTACAAACACCCGCAGAACAATTTCTGCGAGCACCGGGACATCTTTTCAAAGGCGTCAAGGGAAGGCGCAAAGGTTCAACCCCCACCATTTCCCAACAAAAAGCAAGCGTCTCCCTGTGCCTGTGAAAATCTGGCTGTTCAAAGCACACACCGACAGCTCGGCTTCCCCATCCTGTTCCTACGACGAGGCGCTGACCTCCGAAGGAGGCGGCGGAGGCTGCAGCAGCGCTGCACTCAGCGCGCCAGAGCCTGCAGCAGACAGCAGCCCCCAGATTCAGAGCCCAACCCCATTTCTGTCCTCTGCCATTTCATTTGCTTAATACCGACAATAATGAACCCGTGGTATTGCATTTTTTGGTATCTGAATGCTAGCAGCCTCCCGCAGCACGGCAGCGTTGCCCATTTCAGAGGCTCCACGCGGTGCAAACCCAGCTGGTGGCAGGGGGTCCCCGCACAGGGCTCCCGACAAAGCAGGGGGTCAGCGAGAGAGAAATGGAACTGAACCCTGGGCAGAGCTGTCTGTAAAACGGGGAGAAAGAAGGGAAAGGGGAAAAGGGCTGAACCACTTCGAGATCCCGAATATAACACTAGAAGGCATGTAAACAATTCTGGACCACGTGAACTCCCCTACTGTAAGAAAAGAAATACTGACATAGACTTCACTGTAAGGAGAATCCTGGAAATGGTTTCAAGAATACATTCGTCGGATGCAAGAGGTATTTGCAGAGTTATACTACCTGAAAGTTGGAAGTGCAACCCACTACGGGGGAAGGGGACTGGTTCTAATTGAGTGGGAAGGCAGGCTGCTGCAAAACGTTGCACTACTAAAAACAACTTCCTATCGTTGCTTGTCAGGAATAGCCCCAAACGAGGCTACGGCATCTGTGGCATAGGGATGAACACCCCCTTTTTTTGTGTGTGCTGGGAGATTGAGCGAGTAAGATTCACTTTAAACAGCTTTTGTATCCAATGCAATTTAGAGACGCATAAACAGCAGCTTTTGTGAGAACAGTGTGCAGAGTCTTGTTTAAGGTAACTGAGATCCAGAAACCTCCTAGATTTGTATTTGACAAAGGCTTGAAGGGCTCTGTGCTCACCATGGAGTGTAGATGGATCTCAGATGGCTGAATGGGAACGTCACGGTGTGTATATTTATTACTCAAACTCCAAAAATTGCATTGGGAATAAAACGAAGCATCAATATATTCTGAGTTCAGGTCAGACAGAAAGAAAGCATTAAAACACATACCAATACGCAGACAGCACAGCATTGCATTTCACCAGCTCTTCCCCGGCTAAAGAACTTATTTCAGGTGCAAAAATTCTTTTAATCTTATTTGGTGTTGCAAGGTTGTTAAACTCCAATAGCTGAACAGGTAATAATATCCAAAGTGGGGCATCAGATGTAAGTGGGTGAGGTGATGGAAGCATGCAGAGGGCAGACCGGTATCGTTTGGGGCCCCACTCCTGCAGTTACCTCTGTGCAAGCAGATCTCCGATCACGGGGACCTGCACAAAGTCACCCGCAGGACTGGGAAATCGTTGTGCTTCTCAGCTCGCAACAAAGGACTCCTTCCCTATTCCTGCTTTCAGTGGCACGCAGGGAGCATGCTGTTCTCTTCCCTGCTGCAAAAGCACAGTGTAGGGGGCAAATCCTGAAAAAATCTTGTGCAGCACCATTAGTTCAGTACAGAGGGAAGCTGGGATGCCCAACTGCGTTTGGTGGCTTCGGACGTTTCACCAGCTTTGAAACAAATATTGCCTAGGTAACAACATCCTCACAGTGGATGGTAGTCCAAAGAGGCTGAAACGCTATCCCACTACTCTTGTTAAACCAATTAACGACTCATCTCTCCTGATCCCTTCCGCAAAAAAAAAACAAAAATGAAAACAAAATAAGAATAGAAATAAAATAAATAAATAAATAACGGCATCTCCAAAACATTTATTTAACTTTTCTCTCTCTCAAATCAGACCAGCTTAGAGACACCAACTTCACCTACCTTTGCCAATTCAGCTAGGGTGCGGAGCAACCTAAAACCCTTTCAGACACACAAAACCCAAATTGTAACGCTCTTCTGGTCGCTTGTCTGCTTCTGGACGCCTGTCCTGAGAGCTGGTGAAGTCCGAACCCTTATTCCATTCCCACATATCAGTAACTCATTGGCTATATGGAAAAGAAGTGTATCCAAAGCACACAATGGCACATTAAGTTTGAAGAAAGCATTGGTAAAGGAGAATAAAACTACAGCAGTTGTTCAGCCTACTCTAACTAAATGTTGAGCCACTGCAGAACTCCTCCTCCAGCCCAACACAAAGTAAAATTGTGTCACCCCCTTGCCAAGACATTCTTTTGTGGTACGTTACTGGCACTTTATGTCAGTCTCATATGGTAGATACATGCACATTTGTCTGTGTGTTTACATACAAAAGGTCTGATAACAGTAAAACATTGTTCATATAGATATAAAAAACCCAAGGAGTTGCATTAGCCAAAAAAAGTGTTTTGTGAGAAACAACAATAAAAATGATATAACCACAGCTTTTCTTTTCTTTAAAATTAGATAAATACCCAAAGCTATGATTTCACTTGGGGCCTCTGTACCTTGACAGGGAGTCCAATGGAGTATATCTGAAGGCACTTAATATCCTCTACTCAGCTGTAAGATGGTTGCACAGGGAGCTGGGGAGCTTGGGATGTGATTTGGGGCATGGAGGAGAGAGATGGATGAAAACAAGCCCTGAAGAGCTGTGATCCACACAGCATCAGGCGCTGAAATGAAAACAAACGTACAACCCAGGTGTTGAGAAGGTCTCTCTTGAAAAAGAAAACTGCCAATTGCAAATGTCTTTGTGTTTCTATTGACAGAGCACTTCATGCAACTCTGACAGTGCATCATACACTCTTAGAGATATTTAGCTTTGTCAGTTCATTGACCTCCTCAGTTCCCGCTTCCTCACAGTCAGTCTTCTCTACAGCTTTGCCAAACCTGCACCTCTCTTCTGCTTTCATCGAATCTTTCTGGAGCTTCTTGGAGGAAGGAAGAATGTCCTTGGTTTCTGAGTTATCTGTGCCATGGGCTATCTTATCAGAATTCTGTACAGAAGGCACCAGGTTGGCAATCTCGTCAGTCGGAGATCGCCCAATGCTGCCATCCACTTGAACCCGAATGTCTGGGGATATAGACAACTGGTGATGTGGCACGATCCCATTGTCCATGCATTTTGGGTATAGGTAGGTCTTCATCTGACCTTTCCCCTTCACATTGACTGTCCCCCTATAGTCAAAGTCATACCCCATCTTGTTCAGGATGCGGTAGCTTTCCTCACTCACCTGTATACGACACTCTACGCCAGTGGTGTCCATTCTGCTAGCAATGTTCACAGTGTCACCCCAAATGTCATACAACAACTTGGTGGTGCCAATGACCCCAGCAGTGAGAGGGCCATGGTTAAAGCCAATCCTAAGTTTAAAATTAAACCACAGCATGTTGTTGTTGAAGTCATCCACCACTCGCATCATTTCTTTGGCAAATTCAAAAAGGGTCTGCAAATGTCCATGGGGATGGTTGTTGTCCTGACACTGCGATGTGTTCAGCCCTGAAGCAGCCATGTAGGTTGCCCCAATTGTTTTGATTTTCTCAATGCTGCTGTAGTGTGGTTTGCTTAGCAGCTCATCAAAATCCCCAATCAGTTCATTCAGGACTCTGTAGCACTCTTTGCCTCCTTCGTAGTTCTCTTCGTAGAACTCGCTGAAGTTCACAATACTGGCAAAGATTACTCCGCCACTGTCATGGTTTTTGGAATAGCTCTGGGAAACCTTCAACTGCTCAGCCACGTGATAGGGAATAATATTCCTCAGCAACCAGTCAGCTTGATCCCTCATGCTCTGAATTTTGGTGCGATGAAGATCGGCCTCCACATCCCCATGGTAGTGGAGGCGGTAACTGACCTCAAACTCCCGATTCAGAAACCAGACCAGGAGGAGCAGAAGGAAAAAAACCAAAATCACTTCCTGACCGATGAGGTCTGCTGGCCTCTTCATGTCACTTGGCACCGAACTGTTGCACGGACTCTTCCTGGAGCTGGAAGCAGAAGAAAGGGAAGAACAAGAAAGGTGCATTTAAAAACATGGTCAGGGCACTGCAATTTCTGCTCCTACACTACAAAAAAATTGTTGGAAGTGTATGCTACATACCAAATTAGAAAATATGCCTTTAAAACTTTATCTGCTATTAAGCTTGCTAAAGAATTAATTTCATTCTTAAACTCACCAAGTACTTCCTTTAACGGATACCATCTGGTTTAGCAACACAGAAACTGGCCCACCTTTACGTTGGTCCTGTTTTAAAGATTTCACTAAGGAGACAGTTACTGTTCTATATAAATACTACATATAAATATAACTATATAAATATTATTCTATACAAACACTACATGTAAATACATATAAATAAATGCTTAATAATGGCTGTGTGTTTAGATACATGCATGTACATGTCTGTCTACAGCTGTGTGCTTTAGTGTGTGTAACTGGCGTGTTTATAATTTCTTTGTACATACTTCCAATATTTAGAAACATTCACTTTAGATTTTTCGAGCTTTTCCCTCGTCTCCTCATCAAAGACCAATAACCTTTGCAGTGTGCCTTTAATGTTAACGTGTCAAGGTTTCGGAAGAAGATAGCCCTGTACAAGATGCTTCGTGAAGAACATCATGTCTCCTGCATGAAAGCGCTGAATATGGAGCTCTGGGCTGACATCTTTTGCACTTTCCATCTCCACCATAAAAAGCTTCAGTGGTTGTAAAGTTTCTCAGAGTACCAAGATTAAAAAAATTAAAAAAATAAAAATCAAGGCTCATATAGATTAAGAGCAGTATTTCAAATCCTTTTGACAATTCGTTGACTGCCTGTGCAGATTATGAAGCACTGACAGAGTGCGCTTCCAGTGCCAAACAGCCCTCAGCAAGGAGACATCTGCAGTCCACAGTCTCAACTTTCTGGAGAGATGTGAAGACACATTTAGTCTGAGAAGACACCACCTATGCAATGCTGGAAACTAAGTCTAAACCCAGACAGATTGGCATGCAGAGATTTCCGGAGTCATTTAACTGAATTTTTTTTTTCTATGAACTTTCTTATGCCAAAGTGTAAGACTTGATATGTGCAGACACATGCTCGGGTTTCTCAAGTTAAGAAATGGTCTGATAAGGGGAAGCATCACCTCAACCTTTCTTCTTCAAAAAGAGAAATGCAATCTGTATCTCAGCGTCTGTTTGTGTTCCTCTTATGAAGGTATGTTAGCAAAAAGACATCAAAACCTCAAAGCACAACAGTAGCAATAGTTCAAGTAAAGAAGACATTAAATTTGTTTCTGTAATGTGAAAACATTTCAATGCTCAGTTTGTTTCTTTATGTCCGTAGGGGACATGCTTCCACTTCTGAAATCAAAGCAAATGTTTTAGCAACTGAGCTACATTCCAGACCCTATTTCTTTTTCTGGAAGTTCTTTCTCAAATATTTGATTGCACAGTATAGCCAGAAAGGTATGATGAAGCAAACCCCGCATAGTTGTGATACAGATGAATACACACATTTTATTCTGTGCTATGGTCTTTTTTTTTGGTATATGTATCTATTGAATTTTATCATAGTAAGCCTATAGGAGAGAAAAAGGTTTCTGCAAGTATTTACAATAGAGAGCTTACAGGTCAAATTTCAGATTAAAGGTAAGACTATGTATTATGTTGGGAATTAATATATATTATATATATATATATTTTTTCCTAACCATAAATATATTTCTCCCAGGAGAAATGAAGGTATATTCATTTTGTTGGTTTGACATCCCCAAAAAAATAATAATAAAAAAAAAATCAATGACTGGAATAGTAAGAATTTCTAAAATACAAGCTTTGCTGCCTCTTTAGTAGGTAGCAAAATATCCGCCAAATTTGATGGGCTTAGAGAACAGAACAAGAGAGGATAGGTAAGAGTAAAGATCTCTTTAAATAAAGAAAGCTGGAGGAGGTGAGGAATGAATCTCAGTCAAGAAGCATGATTCAGGTTCTTTCCAAAACAGTTGATTATTTTCCATATCTTGTGGAAAGAGATCTGCCGGCAGATCTGAGCAATGCCAAGTTACTCCTTTGAGAGTACATGAGTTTGATTCAGATAGTCTGCTCTAACATCAAACAGCCCTGCCACAGGGATTTATTTAAGTCATTAGAGGCTTTTTATTTAGTTTTTATTGTACAAAATAGTCCTTGGTTCTGTAATTCCTCGTAAATAAATGAAGAAGGCACCCTACATTTTCCGTTACAAAAAGTGGCCCGTATCAAACGCTAGAGATGCCTTTTAAGAACAAACTCCTGCCTCCCATTCACAGCTCCTGAAGCACTGGCATCTGCGAGCTCTCAATCATCTCCTCAAGCACCGGCTTGACCTTGTTTCCCACGTGGGCGTACAACCTTAGAGATCTGCATTTGAAATGAGAGTGACTCACTTGTAAGCTGACCTGATTTCATTAATAAGGTAATGGGTTAGTATCTCAAAAGAGAAGGTGCAGTATCTTTTCCAGAGCAGGCATTTTTGATCACTATGTGACTGCTGCAAGCATTAGTACAAAAAGCCACAATACTAACCTGAAGGAGGAAACATTTACTTCCTACTCATTTGAAAATCAAATTTCTGGACATTGCAGCGAATAGGTTACAGGACCTACAGGGCTTTAAACCACCTCACAGTCTGTTAGCAAAGACGACCCCCTGTCCAAAGCTGCCCTTTAGAATGCAAGGAAGAAAAAAACCCACACCTCTATATACAAACGGATCACACAAAACCAAATCCTTTTAAGTTCTACTCTTCATGAGGTGTTGCAGCAGAAAACTAATTTTAAAAGTCATTCAGACCGAAATCTTAAGCTGTCAATGTTCCTTTAACTCAAACTGTTGAAGCACTTCCTGGCACAGATGCCTAACTATTAACTTGGCATCTTCCTTCAGCCTGTGTGTTGAATATGGAACAAGTGAGAGCTCCGGAGATAGAATCTCCTTTGGCTTGATCACAAATCATAAAGATAATGGCTTTCTACTTATAAAGATTTTTGGAAAGCCATTTTGCTTCTGAGCCAGTAACCTATGTTTGGATTTGGATTTCTTACTATATTTAAAGTGGATGCACGCCTGCTAAATCTTAAAAAAGAATGCAATGGTGGAACAGCACAGAAAAAGGAAATCAAACAGCTGCTTTCAATGAAGAACATAAAGAGGAGGCATATAAAAAACCCCTATCATCAAGCAATTATAGTCTTCCACCTTGAGTAGCCTATCAGTGTTCCTCCTTGAGCCATCACAGGCTGCGACAATACACTTTATCTGCTCTCAGATAAGAAATGAATGAAAACAAGAAATATTTCTTGCTTAGAAGACCAAGTGCAGTAATACCTCTTTGGGGCTGACGAACTGGTCTGTCTGGAAAAGGAGGCAAATTCCATATTTTGATTTACTGAGCACAGCATAGACAGTCCAGAGATGAACTCTGTGCTAAGACTTCATTACCATTACTAGTACCTTTCCTCCCAAGCAATAGTAATTATTATCTCGATTCTTGATCAAGAGCAGGGAATGGCTTCATGAAAGGCATGCAAATAAAAAGTTTGTCTTGCCCTCTTAGAGCTAAGGAAAAGCTTTTGCGCTGATCTGGGTGACCAAGGGATCTTTTTTATTTATCTACACTACTTAGAAATAAACAGCGTAAATGTTTGTTAGGATAAGGGAGTTTCTACTTTTTATTGGTACACCACCTGGAAAAAGGGAAAAATCTGTTTCCCAGAACTCTAAAACTGTGGTATATAACGATGCACATTAAAAAGAGCCCCAAGCAACCAAATTCTGTTGCAAATCAACAGTAGAAGCAGAATAGGATTAACTCCTAGTTCTCTCTTTTAACTTCCAAACCAGAGAAGAATTACATCACTTCCTAAGTTTGGACAGCTTCAGATCAGAGGAGCCTAAGCCACTCACAAACATCGCACTGGTGTGACACAGTTCCTGCATTAAACCAGAGATGGTGACCAACAAACCACCACCCGACAAAGCTGCCGCTGCCCACAGGAAGGACGGCGCTGTGCGGTATTTACACGTGCACCGTGTACCTGCATTTTTTCTCTGACTGAAGGAATGCCAGGCAAAATACAAATACCACGCATCTCACAGTAGAAAGCTTAATTTTAAGCTTAGAAATGTTTAATGAGCCAGATGTTTTGGTCACTGCTTTATTTAGAATCTAAATCACAGGCTACAATTTGCAAAGCAGGTAGAGTGTACTCCATGCCTGCTTGCAGTAACAACCTCTACGTGGTTTGGTTTTATCTATTTTTATTTATCATGAGTTAGAAGTTATGTGATACGTTCTTGAAATAAAAATGTTTGCATGTAAACAGTGCTTGACAGCTCTTTTTTGACAGATTCCTAATAAACAATGATATACAAACAGTCGTGGAACTGAAGACTGGGTTGTCAATTATTTAAGGCAGAATGAATTATTTATTTGTGATTAGCAGCTGGTCAGGAACCTGTTAAGCTGTTGTCAGTGGTGGCCAAGACATTTGTAATTCTGAGCAACGTAAAAGCTTAGGCCATTTCACAAACTAATAATACCACACTGAAGATTTAAATTCAGGTTAATCCTAAGACATTACCTTCAGTGATCAGCACACTTCAATATTTTGTACATTGCATTTTCAGCAAATTCCCTCCAGTGTTTTGGCCTACAAAAACCGAGCAACCTCTGTTTTTTGGCTTTAACTTTTCAGCCCTTCTGGGTTTAGTGAACTGGAATTCCCTTCTGAAAATGAAGTTATCTTTCATCTTTGATCTTCAATCAAAGCCATAAGAAAGGAAAACCCATGTAAAAAAATACCACTGTATTAAATTTTATCATCTTGGTGAATAAATCTAATAAGAAAGCTTAGTTACCATCTCCCTGTCTTTACAACACACATATTTTTGCTAAACTAACATAGCACTTTGTGTAGATAATTTTTAAAAGTAAATACTATTTTTTTTTGGTGATACATACAGCAAAAGCAACATCCTCTTGAATACACACTGGTTTAAATGAATTACTTCGTCAACTTGTTCATACGGTCATTAGTTCATTCGAGCACAACATCACCTCAGTATTGCCCCCAAACGTGCAATTAGAAAACACGTTTTTCTAATACCAACAACTAGTAAAAACACTTAAAATGGTAGAAGAAAAACTCACAATAAAATCACAGGGAATTCAGCACTGAAATAATTAGAGTGAATCTTTAATTCGCTGATCTGTAAGGGGCTATTCATAACCCAATAAAAGATTTTTGTTTGTTGGTTTAGAAGTCTGGGGGCTACAATTTCATTTGCTCTCAATGACAGTACGTGCTGTGCTGCCTAAGTGAGCTGCGGGTGACAGACAGCACGCAGACTGTCACTGCCTGCATGTCTCCGTCCTGGTGAAGGCAGCTGGCTTCACAGCCTGCTCTTTCTGCTGACGTTTCTCTACACCAGGGAATTCTCAGCTGCCCAGCTGTGGGTAACATCTAACTCTGCATGCTTCCAAATTGTGCAAATCAACAAAACAATTTAAAAAAAAAGCTCAAGATGTACAGATAGCGCTTTAAAAACAGCTACTACTGGAAGAACAGGTGCTATTTTATACAGCTCCTCCATAGTACTATTTCTTACAAATCAAATTTAAAAAGAAAATAGCATTATGCAATTCAGCAACTGCAGTATTAGCTCTCTGATGATTTTTCATCATACTCAGGTCTTCTGGAAAGGAAATTAGGTACACAAGGAGCTTAAACACAACTTGCTGGACCGATTTGTTGAATTCCCAAGTGTATTACTATGGATGCAAAGTTTTACTACATGTAACTGGTTGAAAATGTTTCTATTCCTAAACACAGTCATTTGATATAAAGTTTACCTAAAGTTCTGCGCCAAATCCAGATGAAAAGTTTCCACAGAGCTGAAATAAAAAAAAAAGAAAAAAGCATTGACATCAGAAGGAAGTTAAAGCAATAAACAAAGCATTCTGCCAGAATTCCAGTTAGCATTTTGAACTTTTCTATTATGTGGACAGTAGGACCAATAATAGCACTGCACATTTGATCAACTTCAGACAAACTTTGTTTGAACGCCGACTTATCTGCACTTTTTGCTTGGCAGAAGCAACCACAGTCAGACAGCGATGCAAAAACCTCTGAAGACTAGGTGATGATAATGCAGTCAATATGATGTCTGGAACAAGTAATTGTGAAAGAATCCAGACTTACCTTGGAAACATAGAAAACCAATTTCAGAACTCTAAAAATCAGCTATGCCTCCATCTTATTGGACCAACACAATACAAAGATTAAAAAAAATAATAACCAAAACACAAATATAGAGTCTCTTTTTGAAGATGCCATGAATGAAAGTAATTTAAACATCACAATTTCTATGCAGCAATTAAGTATTATAATTGACAGAACTAGTTACTTTTTTGGGGAAAAAAAAAAAGGTAAAGAATAGTGCAGAATGGATTTCCCTGTGAGGTAAAAAGCTGCAATTACCTTTGTGACAAAAAATCATCTAGACTATCGATAAGAAAGGAACAAAACAAGTTATTATTAATCTAGGCAAATAGAAGTTATGGGACACACTAATTCAACCTGCATTTTGTTCACGATCTATTCTACAAATTGCTGTTTTTCAGGTATGCAGCTGAACAGCTCAGCCTATTACTTTAAATACTTCAGAGATGAAATAACATATTGCATGAATTCTAAACTTTGCCCATTCCTGATCACCACTACTCAAACCACAGGCAAAAATACACTACCATCAGGAAAATTTCTTAAGACAAAGTTTCTTAAACATTCATAATTACCCCCTTAGTAGTTAGCAAAGGTGGTGCTACAAAGTGTCAGATTGCAAGGTCTCCACCTCTCTGTTTGGGAATAACCTTTCCAGTCCCTTAATAAAATTGATGTGCAGGGAAATCCCCAAGTTATCTCAAGTTTTGTGTCCCTCCCTTTGCGCAATGTCATGATGCAGAGCTTATGTACAAGCTGATCTAGTAATTGCACCTGTGATTTGTCTAAAATGTGTCTCTGAATATGGAAGTAGGAGTTAAAATTATGACAACAAACGTTTTGATTTTCTTCTGCAATAAACTGCACAGAGGTCTGTTGAAGTAATCACCCAGGAAAATGTCAACCACTTTGATACCTTTTCCATGCTGTAGCTTGACTGCCTGCCTTTGCATAAAGACTTTTGGTACTACGCTGATGTTACATTACCCTATTCTAAAAGGCTCTGCTTGCTGGTCATGGTCCTGGACAAGCAGCTCTGGGTGTCCCTTGCTGGGACAGGGGCTGCACCTGAAACCCCCAGGGGTCCCTTCCAGCCTCAGCCATTCTCTAGTTCTGTCTGTGATTCTGCACCCAGCACTGAGTTATGCTGCAGCAGCTCCATGAAGACATGCTAGCAGCAGGCGTGTAGCTTAATAAGCAGCAAGACCCCTGGCCTGGGGGAATTATGGAAGAGGAGCAAGGGAGTCGTGAAACAGCATTATGAGTTTACTGTTCACTGACTTCCTTGAGTAAATGAACCTGGGGCTAACTTCTCGGTGAAGCTGGTGGTTGGACAGCAAAAGAGTGCCAAGGAAAAATGAAATGAGTGAAATGAAAAGTAACTGTTACTGGGAGAGGGTCACTTAGCACACCAGAGGAGTGATGTTGTTAGGTAAGCTGGACAAATAAATCCAACTGAAAAATCAAAGATGAGAAAAAGGGAGCAGGCATCCAGAAACTGAACACTACTTCCAGAAACCAAACACTTCTTCCCTCCACTGAAGCTAGAAAAGGCTGTTCTGTACTCCTCGCTTGAGTGCTCTGCTGACATAAAAAGGATTTTCTTTAGTCTAATATGATCTAGAAACCATTTGTCAACTAACACCAGTTCCAAGTTATTTTTTTCTAAGGAGGGACAAGCTCTTCTTCCTACAGCTCTCATAGCCACTTCTGAGTTACTTACAGCCTGAGCAGATGTTAAGGGGTGACTTTTATTCTGTCCTCTTATAATATAAATTGGATCAAGATTAAGAGTCAGCTGAAGACGCCTGAAGAGGGGAAAACTAAATACACAAAACACGCATCTGCAATACTTTATTTTTTTTTTCTTTCCCCGGCTTTTCACCATATGGTTCAACAGGCCTCTGAAGAAGTGTAAAAGGAATGAATAGCTTTTGATAGGAATCACAGAAGCCTAGCATAAGAAGTCCTTGCAAAGCCCATGCTATGGTGAGAGTGCCAAAAGCCATATTTCTTAAGCCACCAAGAAGCGCAGTTTGATTATAAAATTTTGACAATAGGAGTGGACAGGGGGCTGGAAGGAGTCCCTTGACTATCTTGGTGAGAAAACAGAAGAATACTGCAAACAAGTTCTCCTATGGAGAAAGCTGCTTATCAGCAGACAAACTGAAAGGGCTTAAGGTTATTTCACACAAACTACATTAACATGATTCCTCTAGTTATGGTTTTGCAGCATCCTCTGAAAAGGCAGAGAAGTGAGAAAGGAAGCAGGATATTAGATCTCTATTAAATCTGAGTGCCTGCCTTTTACAGTGCAGAATTCCTTGAGGAGGGATCTGGAAGAACAATACACGATTCTTACGTGCAAATGTAAATCCAGCTAGGAGAGGACACCAAACACCTCAGAAATATCTTAAAACAGATTTTCTAACAAAAGGTAAAAAACAATTCTATGGGTCTCCTACGTGTGCCCTAGAAACACACCACTTGAGGACAGAGCATCATTTCAACACAGATTACAGGAAAGGGCCCCTCAGGTAGCATTCTGAAATGCCTCCAAAAACGCAGATCTCTTTCCAAATCAACTTTTTACATTTGAGATACTAGAGAAATTCATGGCGGATACTAAAATCACATGTATTGGATCCTCACTTCACCGGCAGTGAAAAATTTGTTTATCCCAAATTTTCTTATCCCAAACATGGTCTATGGGTGCTGGGATGTGATGCTCACCTGTCTGGACACAAGGAGATGTAGAGCAGAATGAGAAGCACTGCTCCTACTACAGTTGCCAATAGAGATCTCATCCAGGAGCTAAGCTGGCAGAAGTTACAGTACTGCACAATGGTGATCAGAATGGCACAACACATAAACATGGTGTACTGCAACAAAGAGAGAGAGTGCGAGTTAGCTTTGTCTTGCTGACTGGAGCCCTTTTGCACATAAATGCCAGCACAAACAAAGGCATGTGCAATATGAGAGAGAAAGCCCTAATTTCCTTGTGTGATATGCACATTAAGTGATCCTCATTGTGTCTGTAACAGGAGGCAGCACTTGAAGATGGAGGTCTTCCCTTCAAAGAGCAAGCAAACTTTTAGCATTGACAGTTTGTCACAATTTTCCCTAGATACAGTTTTGCATTACCGCATTATACCACCATTATTTCAATACTATTCAACACCTTCAGCTTACCTTAGCAAAATGCTCAGTTCCTCTTCTTATTAAAAAAAAAAAAAAAGGAAAAAAGGAAAAAATAGGGTAAGCATTGACATTAATCTCCTCTCTAATTACTGGGATTAGACCCTCCCTGTTTTGAACGGGATGTCAAAATTCCACTTCACTGAAAATGTGGAACATATTCACCCTCAGGAACTACAACCAGCTTCCTACCCTTAAGAACACTTCTTAGAGGATGCTAGCATACTGCCTATCAGCAGGTGAATAAGGAAATAAGAAAAAACTATTTTAATCACAGAAGACAGGTATCAATCACTGTCAATCAGTGCTCGGTAATACCACTACTTGTGCCAATTAAAAAAAAAAAAGTTGGATTTTCTCTTCCAAATGCCTTATCTCAGAATGCTTTCCCCTTCCACATCTTTGCTGGATAAATAAAAGGAAGTGCAGAATGGAGATATTCCCCAGAATGTCTTAATTTCCCTGAGATACAACGTTACACCAGTCAAAGCTCTCAAGCTGTTGTGCAAGGTCTGGTTTTATCAAGAATATCAATGACCATCCAAGCTAAAGCAGAGACTTCACAACCGCGTCCTGAAGCTCTGTTCTGCTACATACTGCATTTTACAGTATCAAGTGATCGCTCTCTCTCTCCCCCATTTTAAATTTCCTTTACAGCTGAAATGCAGAAAATGCAAATTAGGAATACTGTCACATAACAAATAAGCATGTGATTCAGAAGTAGACACAGTGTATGGAAAAAAAACTTACATAATTTAACATTTTAAACCACAAGACCAGTGTTTTTTGTTTCATTTAATGACTAAAAAAATGGATGAATTTCATTTCAGAAGTGTCCATAAAAAACATAATTTAAACTTACTTTTTTCCCCCCATTTCAGGTCTCCTAAAGTGGCAGAGCACTGGTTCTCACTCCAAGTGATGCCCCAGCATGAAGCCAGCCTATAGAGGGTCAGCAAGTGCTGTGTTTACTATGTATGCATGGCTTTGGAAAGTTTTTTTTTCATTGCTGTTTTTGTTAATTTTGATTTTAATTATTTTATATCCAGGGAAGGTATAAAATGCTATGAATAAAAAAAAACTTTGCAAAACCATGTCATAGTAAAATATGACACTTACCTGACCCTCTATAGATTGATTCCATTTCCTAGAGCTCCATGATTGTTGGAACATCACTGAGCACAAGATGAGTTGGGACATCTCTTGGAGAGTGAGCCAACAACCCCGCGACTCTGGAGGACCTGCAAGAGGAAAGAAAGCCAAGATCATTCTCAGCTTGGTGATGAACACCACCGCCTCACTGCTGCTGCTTGAAGCACTTAGACCAATAACCTGGTATGATGAGGTATAGAGAATACACTAACAAAAATGGGTCTTCCAACGTTACTTTTACATGTTTGGAGAGATGATCATGGATGGTGATGAATGGGATGATATAAAATCAATGCACAAAGAAATTTGAGAGATTTGAAGGTTTTCAGGTCCCTTCAGCGTAAAGAAAACATTCCTACAATTAGTTTGCTAGTGGTCATGAGGGAAGAAGGGCATCATTGAACTAAAAAAATTGTACAGCTTTAAAATAGTTAACTTTGGTTATATTCACAAAGGTAAAAGCTACAGAAAGATTTTAAACATGGGTTGTGAGATCCTCAAATCCAGTCCTTTGTGACTATGAAAACCACGGAATAGATTTAAATCAAAATGCCTGGTCCATATGTTCCCACAGAACAAACACTTCCCGACACACAGTACCAAACTGCATCTGTAATTCATGGTAGGAAGAAGGAAGAGGATCTGGTTGTTACCTATAAGCAGGGCCCTGCAATAGCAAGCGATTTGTAAATGAATTCCCTGAAGATCCTGGAAAGGAAGGCTCATACACTGTGCTACCTAAGAGAAACAAGCTTTCATCTGTTTCTCATCTGTTTTATTCATAAAAATTATAAGCACTGATTTTATGCGATGCATCACCTTTAAATTAAACAGTTATTTTCTTTCCTCCATATTTTGCTCCTTGCTCCCTGCTTCTGAATGTTTTTATTAAAGAAGGCACCAAATCTTCTGTGAACCTGTCTCTGGCTGGGCCAAAAAAGCCAGTTTCTTTCAGTTCCTTTTGAGAAGGCACATCCTGTGTTCTTTACCCATCCCTGCAGCCCCTCAGGGTAATCATTTTTATGTCCCAACAACTCTTTCCTTTCAGTTTTTCCATCTAGCCTGGCAGAGAAAAAAAACAAGCAACCCACTGCTAATACTGGTCTTGCTCTTAGATTTACTAATATGCATGCAAACTTCTTAGGTTCACAAAACATTTCAGACTACAAACTCCAAATTAAAAAACAAAATAAGATACTCTACTTGCATTAGTCAGAGTAAATACCAGCAGAAGTATTTGTTCTAAGGGAAAAAAAAAAAAGTATGTATGCACACAGGTATTTATAACTATCTCTCTCCTCTTCTCTATGACAGTTTTCCAGCAAGTCACTGTATTTATGTAACAAACTATGTATTCCATCATACACAAAAGCCCTGTTTTTCTCTAACGGATCTGTATCAAACATCTGTAAAGCATGAGGGATGTGAAGGAAGAAGGCAGGCAAGCAACAAGCTAAGTTAGATCCAAAACGTCAGACTATGAAACGGAGTTCTACAACTTACATGTATATTTGTTTCAAAATCAGAGGTGAAGTGCGAAAAAACTGCAAGAGCTGGGAGAGAAACTAGGATTGCACCGAAAAAATGTCGAGGCAGCCAGCCAGATATCACCTCCAGGAGACGCTTCGTGCAAGTCATCACCTCCTCCAGGAAGAATGCCATCCTGGAACAAACGGAACCACAGACCTATGGGTTAATTTCAGCACATCACTCCATACAGCTTAATTACCTGTAATAAAATAACTTAAAATTCTTCACTGGGACTGCAGCACCAGTCGCAGCTTGCCACGTGCCATACCACCTGCTGGTAAGTTCAAGGAATGATCCAGGCGTGCTGAAAGATGATGGCTCATTTGCTACAGCACGAGGTGGGATGGGAGGGAGGGGGGATGCAGGGGTTTGAGAAACAAACTGGAAAACACTTTTCACTTGGAAGGTAAGCGTATGAGAGACTTACAGTCATAAATACTTAGCCTTAAAGAGGTGGGGAGAGCTCCCGAGGGCAGCTCAGTGGAGACTCTTCTTACACCTGAGCGCTTCTCATCATTAAAACGAGTGAGCAAAGGTGAAAGCTTGCTTAACAAACTGTTTTTTATCTACAGAAATAGATTATCAGCAACATTTGCTTCTCAAAGCTCAGAAACATTCATCACTCTCCAAAAACTGCAACCGCTTTTCAAGGTTTTAATTATTTTTATGGAGGCATAAAAAGGCAATGCAATAGTTGCCTTCATTCAAAGGCTCTCCATTGTGGATGTGTGTATTTACCAGAGCAGGTCTGGGCTTTTATTGCTTTACCAAAGCATTCCTGCTTTTGTGAGATGAACTTACTTTAAAGAGAAATGGCAGAACCACAGAGCCTGCTGTGAGACCACGGGGCAGGCGTGAGCAGCGCCCTGTGAGTTTGTGGCACGGGTAATTCTGCTGGTGCCACAGTGGATGACCAGGGAGCCCAAATGGTTTTTGGACAGAGATGCTCACAGCTGACAAGAATGTTTAAATACAATATATGCTAAATGTGGAATTCACATATTCCAAAGTCACAAACTATTGCATACTACCTGGATTTTTTTTTAAAACAAAAATAAATAAATAAATAAACACAGAGGATTTTTCTCTAATGCTTTTGACTAAAATACAAGGTATAATGTTGGATAAAAACCTGATAAAAAATGGGTAAAGTTTTCTGCGTGACTTGGACACTAATTGCACGCCTTTTAAATATGACTTGCTCATGAGCGTTACTTTAATTCTCAGCTCTAGGCTTCATGAATTTTGCAACCCCTAGCATTATTCAATAGACTTATTTTCTCATTTAATACATTAAAATATTGGAATTATACTTAAGTGCAAAGAAAAAAAAAAAGAGAAAATTAGGGCAATAGGATGGAAAACGCTGTAATACAGCAGCACCCCACGAGAGGGTGCTCACAGATTTCTCAGTGCCTAGTGAATGGAGTCCCATGTAAGCCAAAAAGCACAGCTATATTACATCATAAAAGAGAATTTGCAACAAAGCACGGAAATGCAACTGCATAGAAAGCAAAATAAATTCGAAAGCCCTGTAGAGTAATTACTATTTTTTCTAAAGTGTTATATACCGTCCTGACAGCCTCTGCCATCCATGGCAGAATGTGTCCCGGCTCCAGCGGCAGCCAAGCTGCTCCAGTATCGAGTCCTTCTGAAAATGCCACCCAAGTTCATGCCTCTAAAAATAAAGTCGATCCTGCTAAATCATACGAACTGGGATCAGCATTTACATGGCTAAACGGTGAGAAGGAAACAGCTCTGGCTCTGGCAGAGCACCGTGGGCAGCACCCATCACTCCCATGTGGAGCTGGGCACCCCCTGCCCACGCCAACGCCTGGACCCCGCTGTGGGTGCAGATCCCAGCCCTGGGGACAGGCACCCAGCACCACTGGTGTCTCGCACCCCAACCCACGCGGGCACTGCACGGAGCAGAAAAGCTTGGTTTTTGCCAAGCCTCATGCCAGGATAAATTCTTGTGGGAACTATAGCAACAAATCCATCAGCAAACCTGATCTGTTAATCCTGGGATGAGGACACTTCTTTATTTAGGCAGCTGCATGTTTGAAAAAGCAAGCACAAATTCCAGGACAACTCCACATTTCTCAGTGGTAATGTTTACCTTCTTGCATTGATTTTTATTTTTTTTTTTTTCAGTCCAGAATCAATTGCAATGCTCTGTGCTCTGGAATTAAAACAAGCGAAACCCCATCTTTCACAAAACAGATGAAGCCTGTGAACGCAGCACAGCTCTCCCATCAGAGGAAGCGAGCGCTGCATTAAATCCCGGCAGCAGGAGAGCTGCAGACATTTAATGGCCACAGGGCACTACCGGTAAATAATGCAGTGTCACTGGGTAGCTCAACAGGGCTTAAATGCTGAAGCATCTAAGATGTTTACACAAGCTGCAGTTCAAATTAGTAACTTTGGCATAAATGATTAATGGCTAATGGAGAACATTACCGTCATTTCTGTATTTACTGGCAGTTTAAAATCAATTCCCATATTTCAAATCAAAAGCTTTTGGCACAGCAGTGAATTGGTGGGATATTAAATACCAAAGTCACAGATGTTAGAAATAAATAAAGGCAAAACAGAATGCAGTTTGCCCTTGCATCAATACTCTATGTAAGTCAGGTTGTTAACAAAACCAGTTCATTAAGCTCTAGTTGCACCAAGCAATTTTTGTTCTTGGCTATGAGGAATTTAAGAAGATCCAATCGGTCGGCTACCAGGTTTCAACAGCAGACAGACTTTGGATATCACTTTGGCAAGCCCTGAGAAGGTAAAGTAGTGGGCAAAGTGCAGTTTTATTTCATCAGAGTACAGCAGGTTTCCATTCTACTGCTTTGACTCTGTTTGCTTTTTTTCTTCACCCGGAAGATTTTTTTCCTCTCTATTAAGGTACTTCTAAAGTGATGAATCAACTTACCAGGTGCTCCCACCTCTCACTCTTTAGAACAGGATTGAAATATCCACTACACTGGATTCATCTCCTCACTGAGAGATCTTCACTGAAGGGTGTTATTGAAAGCAATGCATGTTTTAAACATCTTATTTATAACAAGTTTTAATTGAGAACAAGAACTGGATGCAAAAAGCTTCTAGTCAACAAAAAAACTTGTATTCACACCTAAAATAGTGGGCAGATCTCTTTTACCTGTATTCCTGCAGAAGCACCCCTAAGAATCCCAAGTGAAACTTCACACACTGTCGTATGCTCAGTGACATTTCCCAAGATATTTTTTTATAAAATACCAGAACTTTAAGACCTCTTACACTCCAACTGAACTCATGAAAGTCAAAGTAGTCATATTTCAAGTGGGCAGAAGGACATTCTTTGCACTACATTTACAGAACTGGAGATGACATACTCCACATGCTGACAAATTAAGCACCACTTTTTGCATGCAGCTTTAAACAATTAATTCTAGAGTGGCACTTGTGATAACAGTGGGATCCTCATCTATAGATACTCCAATAATTTATTATCAGACACTTCAGAGAAATCAAAACATCCTTCTCCTGCAAGCCTTGCTCCATAAGGACTTCTGCTCTAACAACTTCAGTTTTACCTCGTTTCTCATTGTGCAGGCAGCGAGTGCTTTCCTCTCCCACTACCGCAGCTGGACTCGAGCCCTTAGCCACAAGAGCTGCAGCGAGTACTTCCTAGTCTGAGCACTGGATTCAATTAAAAGTCAGACTGATTTAAACACAGGGTGCTTCGCATCATGATAATGAAAATACAATAAGAAACTTAGGCAAGAATTTTTTGGTCCCAAAATAATCCCTCTCCTGAAATTCTAGGATTGTGCCCAGCATTGTAGCCCAATCCCCTCCCTTCAAGATATCTCTGTGGTATTCTGTGATTGTCACTTGTGATGACATTTCTGCACAGGAAGCTCTGCACTTTTCTGTGCATAATGAGCGGTCAGAGTGAGCAGTCCTCGCTTTGAAGACAATTTAAAGAGGAAAAGGATGATTTTGTTCTTTCTGATCAAAGGAAGTGAGATGGAATAAGGGCACAACAGTACGTCTGTCCTCTTGATGCCAACAAGCTCCATGCTTCGGCAGTGAAAACAGAGCTGCCTGTAAACTCATCCTCTGGGAATATGCAATGCAGTGCACAATTTAAAACATTTTGAATTTAATGCAGCCAACTAAGGAACACTTAGAGAATGATCGTATTTCAATAGCACAGATGGGGAAGTGGAAGGTTGTTACACTTGTACATGAGCGTGTGCCTCAGGCTGTGGAGACTGGAGTGCCCCCAAAATACCGAACAACCCAAACCCCCAAACAGACATCAAATCCTAAAAAAAAAAAAAAAAAAAAGGAGGGGGGGGGGCTAAAATATGCCAACATATTTAGAACTAGTTCCTAGTTCTAAACTAAAGAACTTAGTTCTTAGAATTACCTTGAATTACCTTAAAGGAGGCTATAGAGAGGTGGGAATCAGGCTCTTCTCCCAAGCACCAAGCGGTAAAATGAAGGGAAAAGGCCTCAAGGTGCACCAGGGAAGGTTTAGGTTGGGTATCAGGAGAAATTTCTTTACTGAAAGGGTTGTGTGGCATTAGAATAGGCTGCCCAGGGAAGTAACCATCCCTGGAGGTCTTCAAGAAATGTGTAGATGTAGAACTTAGAAGCATGGTGGACTTTAGCACTAGGTTAAGGGTTAGACTAGATGATCTTAGAGGTCTTTTCCAACCTGAATGATTCTATGATTCTAACTGAAAGCAAGCCAGAAGGCTTCTCAGATTGTCTTCAGCAATAAAAGCTCTTTTTCAGTGCAAAGTAGGAGGCTGTTTTCAAGGAAGTACCCTGGGTGAGCTCTCCCCAGATCTGAGATGATCCTTTTTTGAACTTCAGAGATTTACTTACAAGTTACTATAGATGCCATGATGAGATGTAAGCCAAGTATAAATTATATTTTGTTTACTAAAGGAAAGATTGTGAATGTGAGCCTGTGGCAGCAAATGACTGAGAATCTACTGCTTGTAACTCTGGGGTAAATTTGCAGACACTTCCCTCATGCCAGAGGAAAGAAGAGCACATCTCACAGTTGCGTGACAAGGGCCCCAGTAGCTACTGATAGCCAGTGGCTTGTTTTCAATCACAAATTCCTCAGCCACGCATTTGGTGGAGAGCGCAGGGAAGGGCAGCAACCACTTCTCCCATCCAGCAATTCCTGTTTCCCAAATTAACCACAAGAATTTGTGGGGTCTTGAGATTCACAGCCATCTCGGTCCCAGTGAAAGCAGCAAGTGCTAGTGAGCACCCATCATCTGCACTCGTAGTAGCTGTGCAGGAATTACAATATTCCCTGCATGCCCAAACCTCCCTTGAGTGTCCATTAGGAGAAAGGCAAACCTGTGTGCTCTCCATGCATTGTTTATTGAAAACCTGCTGCTACCATAACAGGTGGGACCAGTTAAGTTTTGATGACTGTCTACAGATGTTCACCAAAAGGTGAGATATTTCTTAGTCTGCTTTTCCAATCAGAATTAAACACAAAGGAATGATTAATATTAAAAAATAGATACTTCTAAGACTTAGGAGTCTGCTTTAAACACTGGCTTTTTAAATCAACACGACTTTAAATGAGGAATCTGAACCTGTTCAGGAAGTAAAATTTAGGTTTTAAACCAATACAATCTCATGCAAATGGCAGAAACGTCATTGGAAAAAACAAATAGCATTAAGAAAACATTAAACTCACCTTGGTAATGGCCCAGGCTCACTATCAGAGAGCATGGATGTCAGCAATACAGTACTGCAATGAATCTAAACCTCCCTACTGCTGTACACAGCTCAGAAAGACAAAACTGCTTTGCAAATTCCTGACTATAGAGATAGCATACTGAAAACAACAACTTTCCTTCTTGTCCTTAAATAAAACATGACCCACCAATTACAGAACAGGACTGAAGGAAAACCTTATGTACCCACATATAAAAATGTATAGGATTACAGCATTATCTTTTATAACTGTACGAAGTAAGAAAAGGTAAATGCAAAGATAATAATGTGACATTGGAAAAACAAGTAGGAACAATAACATACTGAAAAATACTAAAATGGAGTTATTTTGATAAGGTATCTGCAAGGTGAATAAACAAATTATCTCCAAATGCACCTGGGTAGCAGAAACCAACTCTTGTACAAAGCAGTGGCTGAGCTGTTCAGAGCTGAACAAATCCAAGGATTCAGTTTTGTGGCCACCTAACCCAAACTAACTGCTCACTGTTGCCTTCCTGCTCCCCATCCTGACGTAATGAAGGAACTGCTTGGGCTTATTAAACTGACAAAAAAACCTTTCACTTTTCTGATTTCCTAGTTTTTCCAAAAACTCCAGAACTACAATACTATTCAAGCCGTAACAGCCAAATACACCTGCTAAGAAACACTACCTTCAGAAGTACTGTCCCTGTTCACAAATGACATCTCTTTATTCCAAAACAATTTCCTGTAAACATGCCTGCATACCTTTGTAGGCATACTTGAGTTACAAGGATTACTTTGGTGGCTGAAGTACAAATTATTTTTTACCTCTAGCCTGAAAAGTCAGAGTGCAAGCTGCAATCTACTGTTTCTTTTGAAACAACAGCAGAATTGCTTCTGACTTGTAACTGCAAAAGCATTTTAACTTACACATAACCAACAGATCTGCAGAGCTGCAAGTGAAGACACCCGTTTCCACACACCACCCGCATAACATTCTCTTGTGACAGTGAAAACAGAGAACGAGGGGGGCAGAATTAACTTGCCATCACAAGTACAGACAAACAAACATCTTACTATTGCGTCTCCCATCTGGGTTAATAACATGTTACATGTGGTATCTGTGCACATCAGGCAACACGCCCAGGAGAGCATGAGCTTTGCTGAATGCATGTAACAACTGCAGTGTTCTGCTAAGGCCTGGGGAAACCTCACGTTATGCAGGAACTGCGCAGTAACGGATCTTCAACAAGTTACAGATGATGGGGGAAGGACCGTAAGTGTCCCAGAAGTCCAGAACACACATCCTGGAGGTTGCTGCAAGGAGGCAGTGTAGGGGCTGGCAGGGCCCTGACTGAGGAGACAAGATCATGCCCTGTCTTGAGCAGCAGCTGACTGTCACACAGCCAAGAAATTGGGGGAAATACTGAACTTCAGTGTGTAAAAAAGAAAAAAACACGAAGTATTTGAATATTAAACTGATCAGAGTTGAAACAGAAATCATTAAGAAAACTAATTCTTGACAGATGTGCTGTGACTTTGGCAATTTTATTTATTCCTACACCCTTCCCCTCCCCACCCCCCGGAAAAGGAATACTCTTTGCATTTGTGACACCTTATTTCAGCTTTAAACCAGAATGATGTATTTCTGTTTAAATGTGAGGGATTTTTCTGAAGGACAGATGAGAGCGAAAGGCATCGAGTTGTGTGTGGCACCACAAGCACTAAGCAGGGACACACACGGTGTGCAGACTTTGCTTCTTTAAGCTAGACCCTCTCTGCACAAGATCTGCTGCAAGCCTTCTTGCCTTTGCTAGCACTGTTAGCCAGCCAACCGCTTTGTTTCTCACTCCTATTTCAAGACAGCGTGACGTTTTTATTACCTAACGGAGATGACGAGGGACAGCACCTCCAGCAGGATGGCGATGATGAACACGACGACGGCCGCAGGTGGCGGAGGGGACGCCACCATCCCGTGCTTCAGGAAACACGTGACAGATAGTATGAGGAAGACTGTGGTGGAGAGGAACACGTCCAGGAGTGAGCTGAAGGTAGCACTGGCAAATGTCTTCACTGGAGCATTCCTTATAACCTGCATGGAACACAAGGGTTGAGGGAAGTGGTGACAATGAATAAATGCTCTCTTGCCGAATTTGACTGTACCATAAACAGCAGCTCACAAAAATAAATAGAGGAATAGAGAACATTTTGCCACTTCATTAATCCACTATAAGTACTGTTTTAAAAAAAGAAACAGAAGAGGTAGTTCAATGACTAGCAGTTCCCTGAGAATACGCCTACGTTGCAGAAACACACTGGCAGCACAGCCCCTGGGTATGGCGTGATTTTTTTTTTTCCTTAAAGACCACTATCATTTTTTTAACAGAATATAATGATATAGAAATAATATGAAAATTGCCATTACTATGCAATGGAACATTAAAAAACTAATTGCTAGCAGAGAAAGCTATCAGAAGTTTTCTTCAAGTATTTTCGTTTAAAATAACAGTAGAACTTAAAACAGTAAAAAAAAAAAAAAAAAAAAAGCTTTCTGGTTCCAGGGGTTCTTGAAGAAAACCCTCCAAGCACCACTCAACAGAAAGAGTTAGTTCACCGTGGCACAGCTCACATCTCCCTTTCAGACAAGACTAAAAGCAGCAATCGGGACGCTATGTAACCTGAACTGATCTAAAGCCAGGACTCCAAGTAACTCTCTGCTGTAAGCAACCCCTTACCACACGTTCCCACCCCACCATGTGCTGGCACAGCTGCGGTGTGTGCTGGTTTGGCCAGTCCAGCTGAAAACCAGACCATGAGCTCCGCGCCTTGGCTTACTCCACTAAGCACAGTCTTACAAGTGTTTGTATTTTCCCGAGGGACAGCAGAAAACAAATTCCAAAGAAAAATGAGAAGTATGCTATTGATAACACCACGAAGTAGCCCTGTTTGAATACTGCAATCTTGTACTGCTTTCATTTGGACATTTCTTTCACTCCTCAGAACATTATTGGCACTCAGCAGCATAGCAAAATGAACTTGTTCTTCATTTGTAGCTCTCTGCAACCTAATGTATTCAGTGAGTTTTGTTTCAGGGCCAAAATTACCTTTTAATCTGAACTGTAGCAGAATCCCTTTAGTCCATACAGAGTCGCATAAATTGAATTAAGGAAATCAGCACTGCATCCTAAAGTGACAGTGTTAAGGATGCCCTAACAGTGTTAAGTAGTGCCTTAATTTCTAAACAAGAACAGGCTAAGCAAGCTCTCGGGATGTGGAGACACTTAGGAATGATCACAAAGCAATCATGCAGCTGGCACCGTGTAATTAGAGGTGAACTCGCTGGAGCTGGAAGTTGCGTTCAGCAACAGTGATCTGCGAGGCATTTCAACAACCAGCAATGCTACAATCGCTTCGCTCCCCAAGAGATTTTTGTTGTTTTGTTTTGGACCAGTACTGTGCTAATAGTAAGGCTTTAACAAGTTTTGCCCTAGTGCTGCACAGTTGCTATTACAAAATAAGGTTCCCATTTTCAGGTAGGTTTACGTAATAATTTTCAAATGACCAGCTTACCACCAAGAAAATGCACAGACCTCATTCCTTCTCCTTCCTCTATGATTTTCATGCACATCCATATTACTAGATCAATCTGCATGTGCTTGACTATCACTGCTTTTCTTCTCTTTCCAATCTTTCAGTTGGAAAGATTTTGCTTTACTGTTTTCTGTATAGTTTGTACAAATTGAGCAGGCAAACAGGGGTCTGTGTGCTCACATGTACGTACACACACACACTGGTATGAATACCATGTAAATTCTGATGTATCAAAAGAGCACAAACTACTCTTGGTTTGCTCTCCTGTAGCACTCAGTCCAGGATATGAGTAGATGTAATACACTGCTGCAGATATAACTTCATCAATGTGAATGTCACCCACAGGAAGCTTCTCCCTATTGCTGCTGGATGAGCTTTATTCAGAGAGATACCAATGAAAGTGCTGCAGAGCGTAGAGTTCCTGAACAAGGTGAATGAATTGAACTGCATCACTACTATGCTTCCCTCATGTTAGAAAAAAAAAAAAAAAAAAAAGAAAAGAAAAAGAAAAAGTTAGACCTCATTTGTAAAAGGTAGAAACCAAGCAAACAGGGGCTGCTGCTAAGGACAGTGTGGAAGCACTGCCCAGCACAGAAAGCAGCCTACAAGTACAGAGCAACAAGCAGTGAAGCAGAAATCCTACCTGTCCTCAGATACAGGGTAAACTGGGAGAAGAGAGAATCAACACCTTCGTTTATCATGGTGGGAACCCTGCCAGATGTGCGACCCAGCCTCACAGCTCAACCCTGCTCAAGGACAGGGCACAACCCTTCCTGCTCCCAGACCCTCTGGCACTCAGCAAGCTGCTGGTTCAATCCCAAGACAGCAGAAAATAGAAGGGAAAAGAAAAAGAAAAGCCCCAAACAGCAAAACAAAACATGAATATTTTATGCTAAGTTAGTAAAATGAACTGGATCACAGCAGGGAAGTGTGGTAAGCACCAGAGCCATTAGCAGAAACACGGAGCAGTAGGAACAAGGTGGGAGAGCAATTGCCCTCTTTTGGCAGTACCTTTTCAGCGTCATGGAAATGCAACCTCAGTTAGTACTGATGTCTGTCGTTGCTACATGCAAACTTACAACATCTTGCTAGTTCATATCAACCCAGCAAAAATATCTACTGACATGTAAAATCTGCAGAACTACTAGCTCCCAAGGGGGTAAAGGACTTTTTATACTCACTGCAAAATCCTGAAGAATGCACCAAGTTCTTCACAATTTACACACTGTTCCTTACAATTACACAGTGTTTTGAACTGCCTGTTTTTGAATGCAACACATTTACAGAACTTATAATACTGAGTTCAGATCAGATTTGGGTATCACTGAGATAACCAGGAGGCTGTGGCATGAACAAGAATCAAATTCAAAAATACCATTCTCAAAGTCAGGACATGTAATGAGTAGGCAAGTAGTCATTTACAGTTCTCTGAGCTGCCTAAAGCCTTGAAACATTAACTTGAAAATGGAGAAAAGGCAGGGGAAGTGATTAACGTATCCTGCTGGGTTGTGAAAATGTACTTCCAACCCAAATCTTGGACTAGACTCAGGACATGGCACAAGACAGGTAAACTGAGACTGTTTTCAGAGGCAGCACTACTGAGTAGTAAATCCCACTTGACATTTCATAACCCTTGTCATCAACTGCGATGAAATGTGTTAAAAACAATTACAGACATTACTTGAATGGATTACAGAAGAAAACCAATGCCAGGAGAAACTCACCTCTTCCTGATAGCTTGTCCTGTAGGCCATCTCCAGATCCTGATCCAAAAAGTTCAGGCTCAGCTTGTTAATAGGAGGTTTAAAGAAGTAGTCTTTCATGAGGCTAAAGAGAAAAGACAGTTCAGCATCAGTTTATTCAGCTGTAGTGCTTTCAGAGCCCCACCATTCTGTGGTTTCTGCTTCCAGGGATGGAGGCACTTGCATTTGCAGTTCCTGTAGTTCTCCTTTGCTCTCAGCCACCGTGGTACCCCCTTATCCTTGCTCAGTCAGAGGCAATATTTTGCAAAACCATGACAGAGCAAACTTTTATATTTTCAGGAAGACACTAACAAGCTCTTCCAGAAACTTAACAGCTGTAACTGCAGATGGCTACAGATAAGTGTAACATAAGCTAGCTGATAGTAAAGGTTAATTGCTGCTACAGGTGCACAACCTTAGGAGACGCGTGGCCATGGGATATTTATGTCTTGGATGGAATTCCATTGGCCAAAGCAAGCCAAGGATGATAAAGGTGACAAATTTGTCCATTTTAGAAAACAGCACCATCTTGTTATTTCAAAGACACTAAAATATCTCAGTAACTCAGCTGGGAACATTTGCTTAACGATCCAGGCTGCAGAAAAATGTAACCCAAGATGATGGATGGCTTGAATTTACTTCTGCAACGGAAAAATTGAAATCTCCAGAATCATCAACAAAGGCACTAACAACTAATGAAATGAGCTTACTAGAACTAATGAACCAGTAGGCAGCATCTACCACAGGGTGTTCATTTATTCATTCACCTTATATTTCAGTGCCAGGTGCAGCACAAATACAAAAGGGCCTTAAACATTAAAAAGTTGTTTCTATTTCCTATCTTTCAGAGCAAAAAAAGAGCATTTTTTGAGTTCTACATTAGTTGTAAGAAGCCTGTGAAAGAAATTCTCTGGTGATATCTATGACACTTGATCTGCAAACTTCTTCTTTCTCTAGTAGGTGTCAAAGAGCTGGAAGGACTCAACTTAGTCAGCACAGACTGCTTTGTGCCTGATGGTCAGGCTTGCTTACCCAAATTTATTCCTGGGATAGTCTGTCACTCTATCTTCTGTCATCCTAATCTGAAACTTCAGAACACACACTCTCCTTAGGAATCTCTATTCGTTTTCAGGCAACTGATTCCACTCGTTATATATAATGCACTGTTTTAAAAACTGCCATAGAATCTGACATGGGACTGCTTCTTTCCAAGTGCTACATCAAAAAACATAGCACCTGAGCAAAAATTTGAGTGGACTATTTCGCAGTTGCTAACTCTAAACAAAGGCCACGAGATGCACAATACCAAATTCCAAGTAACTGAAGAAGCTGAAAGACCCTAGAAAGCTAGTCTGTACCTGCATTTTATTTTTTTTGTACCACTGGCAGAGATTTTTTAAACGCCCAAACTTCCCAATACAAGATAGCATGTGGGAAACATTTTTTCTCGAGATGCAAGACCAACCAAACATACACACTGCTAGACTGAGGCTCTAGAAGACAAAAGACTTCAACCAAGAATATGGCAGATACTTTACATCCTTTCAACACTCTGGTTTTGGCCAATATATTAAAAAACATTACAGGATGCTCTCAAGGAACAACAAGACCCACTTACTACTCTTACTACCTCTTATACTACAGTTTTCTTCTACAATACATGGTAGCATGCAGATTGCAATGAACAAAGCATGGTATTTTTATAGTGGTTGTAGTAAAGCCAGAGTTAAAGCTCAAAGTATGCACTGTGTGAAATACTTATAATCAATTTCTAAGAAAAGGCAAGCCAGTAACTTATATGGAAAGGATTCCTGTGTAACGCAATAATAGAAAAATGCTACACTAACACTGGCCTTATTGCTATTGTTTTTAAAAATGACTGGAACTGTGCTGAGATAACAACTCCAAGGCAAAATCTGGGCACATGAAGAGCCCAGCAGCTGGTTGTGAAACTCTCAGACACACACCTGAACTCCAGAAGAGGCTGGGGCATGAGAAACACCACCAGCGTCCAACACTTTCTCACACCCAGCCCTAGGCAGCTGTGCAGTGCGCAGGCTCCTGAATCGTCCCTAGGATATGTTTAACTCTTCCCAGCTGTACAGGAAGCCTGCATGATTAATTTAAACACCTAATCACCATATCTAGGTTAGACATCTGTGAATGTGATGCCTAATTTACATTGCAGATCAGAACACCTGCATCATGCAACATGGTGCAAGTCGCTACCCAATATGAAGAGAAGCTCTCACTCACTGCTGTTGGGTTTGCAGTAACATGAAAGCAAAGCAGCAACAGTCCAGTAATTATTACTGTGAATGATGTGAATCTTCATGTAAGATGACCAAGTGGAAGTTTGGATTTCACCCCACTCGCTGAGAAAACTCAGATTTCCCATTCAACCGTCCTCATCGATACTAAATTTGAGACCAACAATGTATTAGGTTTTACAGTAGGGGATCAAACATGTTTCTTAAATGACTCATTACCTATAACTTAACACTAAGAAATGTTAAAAAGGATTGATATAAAACGGTAGGCTTAAACCATTTTGAATAGACCTAATTAATCAGGAGATTATTTTTGGAAAGTTATGTTTACATGAACCGAACTCAGCAGAGAAGTTTCCCTGGCAACAAGAAATGGCCCACTTAACATGGTAATGATGATATTTAATTGAGAAAAAAAAAAAAAGCTAGGCTTTGACTGATGTCACATCATGGTCCCACTTTTTCCTTTTTCTGAAGAAGTATCCATTTTGTATGTGGAGGAGGAAAGTTCCATGAATACAAGAGCTGGAGGTGGGTATCTAGCAGTCCACTGGCATAAATTAAGCTGCTTCTGTAACTTAAAATTTGCAGGATGCTGGTTACATTTTAAACAAAAATCCAATTTGTTTTTCCCGATTTCTGCAAACATTTGGACTTTCACAATCATTCTGTCTTCTAATATTTTGAAGTATCAGCTTAACACCTGTTCTCAGCCACTAATGACAGAACACACACAAAAAGGAACCTAAATTTTTACAGAGGTTGGCCCCAGGAGAAAGGCAATCTGAAAAAAAACAAAACACAATAACAACAACAAAAAAATACCAACCAACAAACAAAAACAAAACGAAAAAGAACAAGAGAAGAAGAGGCTGGAGAAGGACTTTTGTCCCCCTCTCTCACTTCTCCCTGCTTTGGTCATGTTTCCAGTTAAGACAACGCTGTCCCTGTTCCAAACAGCCTGGAGTATATACGAGCATACAGTTTCAAGGATATTTAGATAAAATGTCCCTAATCTCAGTGGAAGCAGTGAAGCAAAAATAAGAATAGCCATAAATAATAACAAAACTAAGTTGTCTGTTTAGCTGATCCAGTCAAATCACTGCCATAATAAGGGAGATACGGCTGTGTGTTTACAAAATCAAACAGTGTCGAATTCTGAAGAACATATTTGCCTCTGCCCAAAACAAGTCTTTTTGTATGAAATGGGGAGAGAGGCTAACTTTACAAAACGCTGTAGGTAGAATGAGAATTCACTCCTATTAATTCTGCTTCCAAGTCAAATGTGATTTCTAGGTATTAGTCATGCAATATTATCAGATGTTGTTCTCTTGCAATACAAAAATTTGAGTTTTGTGGTTCAGATTATATATTACAGTTTCAGTTGCAGATGAAGGTACATAATATGTGTATTATGAGGAGTTCTGAATGTAAAAATGAAAGAGTTCAACTCTTTAACAAGTCACTGAAAGAGTGTTTTTCCTTTTCAAAGGCTTGAATGAAGAATGTCTGTTAACCACAGAAAAAAATGATGAAAAACCTGGCTTTACATATTCCTGAGCAGAATGTTTTTGAGTTCAAGTTCCTACTATAGGTTAAACAGAAGACAGACTAAGATCAGAAAACATACAGCATGTTATAGTATGTTTACAATAATTATTGACATGAAACAAAAAGCACACAAATGCTGATTAGAGATACGGGACCTCTGTTAATGCCTTTTCTTCCTTTATATACCTTTTCTTTGTGCAGCTCCATTTTCCTTACCTGTCTTCTTTAATCACATCGACAAAGTGAGCATCTGTCTTTTCTCTGATGTTTTTGAACCTCAAAGGAAGGAGAGCTGATTGATCCAGACTCACGCCCCCCCATCTTCCTTTCTCTTGCAACATTTCGTAAAGCGAGGTTTGACTGTTGCTCAGCTTTTCTTCTTGTGGAGGACTCAAAAGTCCATTCTGAGTCTTTGGACTATGGCCTCCTGGAGCCTGCATGACAGAAAGCAAAAGATACACAGGGAACATGAATGGTTGAGAAAGCAGACAGGAGAGATTTAATGGAGCAAAAGTCAAAAATTCTTCCCTGAGCACGCTGAACTGTTATGTGATCATGTCAAAGACCTACCTCCACCTGCCTTGAAATCATTCATGTCTGCTAGAAGCGCACGCCTCTTTAGGTGTTGTTGTCTTTTTGCTTTTTATGTCCCTGTTTCCAAGGCATCAGAAAGCAAATTACATTTTCACGCATGCAGTGAGGACCAATGATAGACCAAAACTTCATTCACTCATCTTCAGGTCAAGATTCTTCTCAAAATCTTTTTAAATACCTGCATTAACTGTACTATCTTTCCACAGGTCGTGAGACAATTAACTCTGCCAGCCTTGCTGATCCTGCCACTGTCCACTGTAGCCTCACTGCTTTCCCAGAAAGACGGAACAGCCATATCTGAACAGACCTTTTGTACAGCTCATTATCCTACAAAAATATTCTGCAACTGAAACCACATTTTCCTCACTAAGATATAGTTCTTTTACCGTTAATAATGTACTTTTAAATTTTGACACCAGCTTGCAGTACAGTTGAAGTGCACAGTATCAGCAATTCTGCTGTCATTCATTTCGGAATAAAAATAAGTTTGAACCAAAAATGATTCTATTTTCATGGAACATGAAGTTCTTCCTTTACATTTTGTTTGATCTAGACCAATGTGCACTGAAGCAAGTCCAAGGAATTAGACAACTAAATACAGCTAGAATGAAAGTGAGCTGCAGTTAGTCAGGATCATTTTACAATTTTCAAATACAAACATGTATCAAAACTTTGCATATTTGAATGTTCATCTCCTCCCTCCACGTCTTATCATTTATCATTCATCTTCATCCTGAAACCCACTCATGACAGAAGTTTCTTCATTTCTGCCTGTACAGCAGTCAGCACAGCAGTGACTAGCTCCTCCAGAGGACTATTCTTGGATGCCACTGCAGTGACCATAAATATCACACCACCCAATCACGCACTGAAATATGTTCCTTAGATTGTAAAATCAACTTAGCTAAGGCTGAGAAATACCAGATTTCTAGCTGCCTGTGCAAAATTAATTGCATCTCCTTGTGTCTCTAGGCTGTAAAACAAATGAGGAACGTGAACACAGGCAGGTATAACTGAAGGTGCACAGACCACTTAATATATTATTTCCTAGTTTTTAACAGGAAGATGTTACAACAAAAAAGAAGCATTTTTCTAACATAAGCATTTCTGGTATCCATTTTCTAGTTGAACAAACATAAAAACACAAACACTGGGCATGTTAAAAACTTTCATGCATCACTGCTTTCACAAATAATTACCAGCGAAGACATGAGACAGCAGCAGCAGCAGAACATCACCTTGAGCAGGGAAGAGTCAGAAGGCACTTGGGCTCGGCTCCCCATCCCCATCAAAACTTCCATAGTGAAAGGAAGACCTGCTCTGCCCCACAGCCATAGCAAACAGGAGGAAAGGCAGGAAGGAGGCAGAGTGCTCTGCTCTTCCCTTTCCCCCTGCCCTGGCAGGACACAGGACTCCTCTGCACTGGCTGCCCAGCAGGAGGAGTGGAGCACGGAGAGGACAGGATTCCCAGCCTTGTCCCTACTGTGACTCAAGACAGCTGTTTTGGCAGCTTGCAGGTGTTCATGGTACAGCGACAGCAGCTGATGAAGTATAATAGGGAAATTTAGTAGTTACCTTGGTGTGCTGCCAATGTTTTGCTAAGGAACGTAAGCAACAGAAGAGAAAGGTGATTTCAGCAACACGTATCTCTTGGACTGGACAGGCACTTGTGAGTGACAGAAGAGCACTCTCCTGGTCACCACCAAAGGTCTCCAGCATCTTTTCTACGGGACAGCATTCAACAGCTTCCAAACATGCCCTAAAGCAGCCAGAGCAGGTCACCCAGCCCGCCCGGAGGAGCAGAGGGCAGAGCAGTGCTGGCCGGAGCAACCGCTGCTCCCGAGGCAAGGAGAACTGTCAAACAAGCGCCTGAAGTGAAGGTTCTTCATTGCTGCTGTTTGTTTTTTTAGTGCTAAAGATTGTATTTGCTGAGAGCACTTTGCAGAAAAAAAAAAATTGAGGCCTAGAAAAATGAAGGTCACAGTTATCACCCTTTTCTCTGTAAAGAATCTTTCTCCTTTTCCTCACCCTGCTTTACTTGAAAAGCAGTAAAGGAGGAAACACAGCTTTTCTTGTCTGGGCAGCTCAGAGAAAAGATATGTGTACTGTTTGCTTTCCCTGTCTGTTCTTCGAGTTCATCTGAAGAATGCAGTGAAAATTTCTGCTCTTTCACAGAAGGTCAGCATGGACTTCTCTTGGCCTTTTCTCTTCAGCTCTTTGGCAAAGGCTCAAATCCCTAAGAAAATTCTTCCCTTTGGTCAGCTCAAGGTTTTCCTGTGCTGTCTCCACTCTGTTAATCTTAACAGGAGGGGATTAGAGTTTGAAACTGCTTGCTTGTAAGGAGAAAATCCCTGTTTAATAAATGCTGTTAGCTCCATGCTACTGTGGGTTCTGGCAGCCATAGGCCGTGCAGTTCTCCCGAGCACTTGGAGATATGATGCACCAGGGGACCGCTCCCCTCACAAAGAGACTTGGGGGCTCCAAAGGACACTGGGGTCCAAGGAGGTGGTTAACAGCGTTTTGGGAGATGAGAGAACAGGGAGGGGACATGAATGCTGCAGGGCCAGGTGCAGTGACAGTGTGGGGAGAGAACAGAGGTGAGCAGAGGGAGCTGATGGCTCTTCCTAAGAAAGCTGAGACTACAAAGAAGATCTGGAAATCAAATGCCATGCAGCATTGTGCATGTACCTGTTTAAGCTTTCATTTAAATGGGCATCCCAGACTCACTGGATAGCCACTTAGCTGGTCCAGTTTTTGGGGCAGCAACTTGTGAATACATGAGGGACATATGATCTGGTTTCCACCAGCTTATTTCTTCCAATGACGTTACTGGTATTTTTTCAGCACTGGACAGGCCTCTTCCAAGCAAGGTTCATCCCCCACGTGATTAACATACATGAGGCTAAGATAGCTGCAGTAGGAAGAATAATTCTGATGAAGACAATATATGATAACAGGTGGTTGGTACTGGGAGGAAAATCTCTGTTTGCAGTCTGTTCCTGGAGACCCCTGGCACGTGGGCAGAAGCAGCCTGGGAAGCAGCATCTCATGCTCACCATCTGGGAAGATCTCCCACAATGTTTTCTGTCTCGAAGATCTCATGCTGTTCTGAGACCAGTACCTACTGGCCACCCTGCTCTATCTTCCTGAGAGTTGAAGAGATTAGTATTTTTTTTTCTTAGGCTGTTTCCTAGGAACCCCAGCACAGAACATGGCCTACTGTGCTACATACCATTTACAAAAATGCTGGCAAGTTTTTTTGTTAGCTCTGTACACCAGAAGAGTTCTACAGACAGATGAGGAGGAAAACAACCAGATAGCTATCTCTGAGAATAGTTATAAAGTGATCTCCCCAGTGAGGAAAAGGATTAAAACTTATCTGAAAATATACCAGAGAGCTGATGAGCTCTGGCATCCAGTCTGCATTTAGGTGGAAGCTTAATTTTCTGGAAAGAGGGAAGAGATGACAGGCAGAGCAGGGAGGCTACAAAGGGCACAAACAAGACAACAAATAGGCCATGTCTGGTACTGTAGAGAGAGTAGGTGGCTTCGGTAAGAATATCTAAGCAACAAGCAAGGAAAACAACCCTGGCAGCAGCACGCTGAATATGTAAGATGCTCTATTTGTCAGAAAAAGGATGTGAATGGACTCAGGTGCTGTGCATATCAGCTGTGGGCATGAACAGAAATGACCGTGTTTTAGAGCTACGATACAGGAGACAATGGCAAGACACAGGTGTGTGACTTGTGGCTAGATGACACACGGCGACTGGCGTAAGCGATGGAGATGCTGGTAGTGTTGTTTGTGCCTCTTTCATTGGCTGGCCTCAGCATTAATTTAAAGAGCCCAACTTTTAGGTCCTTCTCAAACTGGCCCATAAAATTACTAATTGTTTTGAAAATTTGGGGTGTGCGGGGGGGGGCAACTAAAGTTTGGAATACAACTGCTCAAAATTGGTTCTGCTGCTTAAGAGCTTGAATAAAGTAATAGCTGTGCAAAACTGAGAAAGCTAACTGAAGCAGAGAAATAAGGGGAAAGAAGGGAAGTGATAAATACTCAAATTACCTTTGTACTGTTTTTATGCTCATCCTGACAACCATTTTGGATAGCTCCTTCATCTATGCTGACATCGCAGTGGGGTGCAAGGGTGGTACTACATGAAGGGCAAGGCTGCAATGAGACAAAAAAAATTTAGCCAGGAACATTCTGGTGTCCTCGTAATGGTGTGCAATTTATAATGTGGCCTGCTTGTATGCTTGCTGCATGGTTAAAAGATAAACAAAGCAACAGAAAGGGAAACAGGGAGCAAAATTTGAAAGGACCAAAATCCACCATTTCAAAAACAAACCATAGATTTTTTGCTTACTAAAGCTAAATCTAATCCAGGAAAGATTTACTGGTGTAAAATCACAGATATTCTGTAATCACTACTCTCTGGTAAAGGAGTACCCTAAAAAGAAAGAAATATTCTTCAGCGAGAGAAGTGCAATTTTCTTGTTTGAAAAGGGTCTGCAAAAGGATCTGAATGGCATTATGACCAGCTGAGGGAGGACTTAGCACAGAATGCAGCATATTCAGAAAGCACAAAACACCATGGTCTGTTACAAACAGCACAGAAAAATGGAAAGTAACAAATCTGAAAATAATAAAGGAGAATACTTTTTCATACAGCTCTGTAAGACAGGGGACTGGAGCTGTGGCTGTGTTATACTGTTGAAGTCAAACACTGAGCAAACATCACAGGAAACAAGGAAAGCAAAACCATCAACACTCCTAATAGTTACAGGTTACCTATTTTGGAAGCAACATAAAAGGTCACAGTTCAGCTTTTAAAACAACCTGTCCCACTGAATTAAAATGAGATCTTCTCTAATTAACCCTGCATCTTCTTTTGCAAAGTCCTTCAAACTTTTCTCTTGTACTCACCATGTAGGGACAGGATACTGCACGAGAGGGACCCTATATCTGATCCCTGTTGACAATTCCTATGTTCTTCAGAGACAGTTTGTTGTTACCAGGCTTGCCAGAAGACTACTAATACAGATACACCAGTCACTGGAAACAGCATGCTAAATTCAGCACGCTACACTACGTGTTGGTGGGTTATCCACAAAAGAACTTGTTGAAATTTCCAACAAGCCACTTGAACATTTCATCCCAAAGTCAACACCCCATGTCCCTTTTATCTATTTATTTTGAGCTCAGGAGGGACTGGTGCAAGCTTCCATCCAAAATGCAACAGCTGGTCCAAAAACACAACAGCTTCTCCCTTCAGGTTTGCTCCCTATTTCAAAGACCAGCATGTTTCTCTTTTCAGAATTGAATTTTCACCCAGTGCCCCTTTTCCTGTCTCTTGTCACACCTGAATTTCAAAAAAGATTCAGAAGTCTTGATTTTGAAGGTTGTTATGGTGTGGCACTTCTTCCTGGGGCTGCTGCTCCACCCATCGTTCAACCATGTATGTCTCTCAAAGGCTGTCATGAAGGCTCTGAGCCTTCTTAGCAGCCAGCAGACCGTGACCATCACACCCAAGGCTCCTCGGGAGCACGGGCTGGGCTGAGGCACTCAAATTACCTACAAGCTCCTTAATCTGGCAACGGGTGAGCAAGTTTCATCCAATTCTGAAGCGCTACAGCCTGACCAAGAAACAGCATACTGGAAAAAAGAATGAAGTTGTTTCCTAAATGGTTTTGTTTAAAAAAAATATCAAGTATCATGAATGCCTTAACCACTTTGCAGAAAGCATTATTAAATGGCTTTAAAATTGAACATGACCAAGGACTAACGAGCTTTCTGTGTTCCCAGAATGATAGCTAGTAGACTTGAGCATAGCAGAAGTCAGTTAACGGTATATTTGATAATAAAAATCAAATATATATTTGATTTATATATATCAAATATATATTTGATAATAAAAATCAAATACCTCAAACACCAAAAATAAAGAAAATACTCCCCATTTGACCTTGCTAATAAACCAGCAGGACCAAATCACATGCTTAGCTCCTAGGGTTAAAGCAGAAGACAAAAATCTCAGAAAAGAAGCCTGTCTTTTTGAAAAGAGATGGGAGGTTATCTGACCCATGCGTTCAAGTCAATATCATAAACTTAATTCTCTGCTGCAGACACTCACACAAGCTCCGTGCGTTTGTGGCCAGCCACGATGAATAATGCATTAACGCACTTTCAGCAAACACCAAAACAAGCAGAAGTACTTTCTGTTTTCATACTGAGTTGATAATGACATTTTTTTACAAAAAGCCTATAATTCTCAGTCAAGTATGGGATTTCAGAATACGTGATAGATAAAATAAACCAATACCAAAAATGGCTAAGCAAGTTACAGCGTTTTCATACAAAAATCAGCTGCTACTTAATGTTTTCAGCATCCTTCCTCGGTGTTTTAGTTACATACCCACTTCATGACCTGAAATGCCTTTTATTGATATCCATGCTGCAGTGAGATTTGCAATCAAATTAAATGCAGACATAGTGGAGGAGAGGAGGAAATACAATCCCTTTCGTGGATCAATTACTGTTGCACTTTCCTTCCTGACCTTCCTTAACAGACCTTGTCCACTAGAACATCCGTTCAAGCCCAAAAGGTGAAAGTCATCCTTTTCATGCAATATGGCCACTTATTCCCTTTGGAACAAAAATATTTCAGCTTGCCTACAATTTTGCCCCTCCTACTTAGTCTCTTTTGCAGAGTTGGAGTCATCTCCTCCCACACTGACACTGTTTACAGCTTTGTATTTAAAACAGTTGGCATGTAAGTCATGATTCTTCTGCAAATTATCACTCCAGACCCTACCAGCAAGCTGCAGGCTTTAAAAGAAAAACACCGTATAAAAGAAACCCACTCCTTTTCAGAAACTGTGCATGATCTGTGATTAAATTGCACATCTGTTCTTTGTGAGGATTTTAAAAATATATTCTAATTTATTATTATTATTATTATTTTTAATATCGTAAGACCTGTTCTAGCATGGCTGGCTAATTACAGATTTCCTGAATGCTTGACCCAACCCTCTCGGTCCACAGTCTGCCATATCAGACTACCCAGAGCGCACATCCACACTTGAGAGCGTGCTGCAGAGCTTGGAGTACCTGCACCTAGCCCTGCTGCGAGAAGCAAGAGCACCTTGCACTCCTATACTGCAACTAGGGCAGCAGAGCATTTTTAAATAAGTGCTGAGTCTTCACGTGATTGCTTTATCACTGTGCTGTACACATTCTGCCATATTTTGGGGCATGCGTTATATGGATACTTATCAGACCACAGAGGAAGAGGAGTTTGGGGCTGTTCAAAATTCACTGCAGCATCAATCTGTTTTGGGCAATCAGGCACAGTATTTTCAAGGTGGTGTCTGGCCATTTGCAAAATCCCTCAGGAGACCTCCAGTGCTCGTGGTAATGAACAGAAACAGGTACCTATAAGCATAAACTCGATGCAGTAGCTTTAGCACCACTGTAGACAGGGTGTCTGAAAAGGCTGAAACTAAGCTGGCACTTGTCCTAGACGCTCTTCTGAAGCAGCTTCTCTTCTTGGACAGACAGTGTGAGCTTCTCCTTCACTTATCTGGATAGCCATGTTTGCACTTCTGTGCGGTGAAGAACAGTGTAAGCATTTAAACAGCAATTAACACCCAGCCAGGACGGCCCCAGACCAGAGGCAGGGAGGTGATGAGCAGCAAACAGAGCGCGGGCCAGCAGCACATCCGAACGTGGCACGCTAGCTGTTTAGGAAGTGATGCACACTTCTGCTGAGTAAGTCACACTCTTGTTTCAGAAAACACGTAGAGAAGTAAGTGCCTACCCACATGACAGCAGATCAGTGTTAGAACCACAGAATCATTCAGGTTGGAAAAGACCCCCAAGATCATCTTGCTGTAGTTTTGCTGCCCTGCGGTTAAAGCTTACTTTGCTGTCCCAAAATCACAGAACAGTCGAGGTTCCGAGGTGGAAGGGACCTCTGGGGACCATCTAGTCCAACCTAACCCATCAGGTTAACAAGGCATCCTCGTTTTCTCTCCTCACTACTTGAAACACATAAGCTCCTACCCCTTCTGGCCTCAGCAGTATCTCTGTGTGGCCTTGCGCTGGGCAGCACAGACTCATTTGTACAGGCATCCACTGACAGCCCTGCGCTGTGTTCTCCTACATTTTTTGTGAGTCCCTTCATTGAAAGATGAGAGAGAGCTGGCAAGCTGGTGCCCGAGGGATGCCAAATATGCCATCCCGTTCTTACTTACACAGCAGTAGGAATAGAAAGGTGTTACCAACAACTTGAGACCAGCCAAACCTCACACTGCATATTCTGGGAAGGACAACGATGGCTATGCTACCTTCTGTAGTTACACAGCCCCAGCTTGCTCTGTAAGGAAATCGCTTAACTTTGGTCCTTATCTGCAGACCAGCCTTCCAGTTTATCACACTGTGATCACATATTTTTACTGCAAAACTAAAACCAAGCACAGAAGCAGGGTAGAGGTGCCTGAACCACGCTCTGCTGATCCAGACAGCATGCCATGAAAGTCACTTGCTCTACCAGCTAAATATAAAGAGCTCTTCCCAGGACCAAATTCACTGAGTCTAAGGACAGCGACCTGCAGACAGCCACCCACGGGCCTGGCATTAGTGGCCAACTCAGGCAACCCACCATGAGGAACTCACAGCGCAAATGAAAACAGAGAATAGACATCTGTTGTTTGGGAAATCTGTTCTGAGCTGGAAGATTGAGAGTAACAGCAAAGCTTCAAAGTAATACACATTGTTTCACAGATTTCCTTGTCAAGAGTTCTCGTGAGAGGTGTGAACATAACAAAATGTCATCATTTCTCTAAGCTGTTTCTCCATACAAATCGTTGCCCTCTAGGTTTCTAGAGCAAGCAGATAAAACACAGTCTTGTAGCCTACCAAAGCGCTTTCTCCTACCACTCAAACAATCCTGCTGTCTTTCTGTGGAGATGTCTGTTATATGCTCATATAAAAAGGTTCACAGGTGCACAGCATGAGAGATAGAGGGAAGACAGAAGCAGGCTGCAGCAAACAGAAAATCATAAAAGTTATAGTAGCTGCAGGAGGCAGAGATTCTTTCTCCCCAATAAAATCAAGACTATTGAAAAAGCAGTGTTGACCTCTTGGTCACAAAATACAAATAATAAGAAAATAATTTATCTGAAACCACCTTTAAAAAACATTCACCTTACTTTAGAGATTGCTTGTCAATGGGACTAGGCATTTTACCTTAGGTTTTTCCACGTGTTTGAGAGTCTTTGTCAAGTCGCTGGCGTTCTCAGACGACGATGTTGCCTGTATCCTGGCTCCATCTCCAGACTCCAAGCCAGGAAGCAGGGCTTGTGAACAGCTGCACTGGGGTTCCTTCACCTTCTGACCGGAGATCAGATAGGTCTTCAAACCTAGAGGAGAGACATAAACATTGAGAATTGCAGAAAGACAAAAATAACACTCCTTTGGACTTCTTGGATACGATATACAGTAGCTAGCATAGCGCTAGCAAAGCTCAAGAGCACAGCACTAAAGGAGAAGCATCTGGGAACAACCACCAGGAATATAAAGACATTCTGGGTGAAGTGGTGGCGACCAGGATTGCCTGACACCTGCTGCCCCAGATTCAAGAGACTACTCGAACCCACATGCCTGACATGTACTTTATTCCATTTTCACTCATGTACTTTTGAAAAAAGACCTAAGACTTTAGGCATTCGCTTCCAAGCTGTAATTTGAGATCGGACATCAACTCTTTGCTTCTGGAAAAGATTTACATTTCTCAATAATGTCTGGATTGATATTCTACCTCTGAAAACCAGCATGTCTTCCTCCACTTGCACTCTCCATTTCTCACAGAGCTGTTGTGAAGCTCGCTTAATGCTGGTAGCACATTGCAAAAGGAAATGGCGTTTAAGTGCTAGAAATTCTGATGGGTTTTCATAGTCAGTGCAGACTTCACATTTCTAAAGAACAAACTCAATCTCTCATACGCCCACACGCACTCTCTGCAACTGTTGCATGAAGTGAAGCATAATTGGAAGCCAGATCCTGTATTAAAGGCCAGGCTGGTAAATACCGTGGTGTATCAAGCTGATCCGTACCAAAAATCTGTTCAAAAAATGAGGATCTGAGTTTGGTTCAGAATATTCCCTACTTCACTTCCTTGATAGTTTGCATTATAATATTCTGGGCTATTCCTAGGCACAAAGATGGAGAAGGAGCTGCTCACCACGCTCCTTCCTGAATTGAAATGAGACAGTTTTATTGCTGCTCTGTGGGAAATCTCCCACCTGGCACGGACAGGCACTGCCACACTCCGAAAAGCGTGGGGGAACCAGCTCCCCGAACCAGGCAGTGCTCCTTATTTTGGGGTCCCAGGCTGTTGCCCCACGCGATTCTGAAGCCAGTCCCTCCCTGCCTGGCCTTGGAGGAGACGCTCCTGCGCTGGCTCCTGGGTCCTGCATCTGGGTCAGCAAACCTCCTGGCTTTAGATGCCCAAAACCACTCATACACAAGATGATCTACTGCGTCTGGTTGCCTCCTTCTATAGGACAAAAGCTGGACACAAGCTCCAGCCCTTGGGAGACAGCATGTTTCTGTTCAAGTAACAGCTGACATTACGATAAAGGTCACTCTCTTGCAACTTTCTTTGGAGAGATTCTATAAACGTTTTTCTGCCCGTGACACGTAATCCAGACAGGACTTTGTCTGTAAGCTTTCCAATACAAATAAGTTAGACATACTAATAGCAGTTTTTCAGCTTCTTTGTTTATTTCCCCAGTATCTCACACCGCTCAGCACTTGCCCAGCCTGTGCAGAAACCTGCATTCGTGTGGGCCCCGTGCCCGAGGTGCTGCATGGGACCCGACCTTCATTTTACATCGGTTACAGCAGCCCTCGGATCCTACTTGGCGGCAGCGCTTCGTAAAACCCTGGGCTGCTGCTGGCTTCCAGATGTTGGGCTGTCTCTAAACCTTATGCTGATGGGGGTTGTCATGTAAAGAATTCACCGCAATCAGCTTACAATTGTATGTTTACTGGGCTAAAAGCTAGAGCATTAAGTTTTCTACTTCTATTTTTAAACGCTACCTTAAAGCAGCAGGATTATTTTGCCACCATGATTCCCTTTTCTTTTCTCTTTTTTTTAAGCACACACATTTTCTTTGTTTTTTTGTACTTTTAAGGAGGCATTCCTTAATGCTTTTCTCCCATTTTACTGTGTTGCACGGCAGAATTACTTTGTCAACGCATTGCACAGAAGTAAAATCATCTCCGGTTTGAGCTCCGCACCAAGGAAAAAGCACCAAGGCCATGGGGCTGCCACAACAGAGACCTGCTCTGGGGGAGCAGCTCTGCCCCACGGGTGGCCAGTGCCAGGCTCCAAGCTGGCCGAGGGGGCACCGGGTGACCACAGAGCCTCCCTCGCCCCCTCCTCATGCTCCCCAGCCCCACCGTGCCCACCAAACACCCAGCGCTACTCGAGAAGTGTCCCCAGCATTCAGACACTGGCAGGGCTGCTCCGAGCACTCTGGGCTAACAAATGCTACTTACTTGAAGGACTGGTGTTTCAGGAAAGTAAATAAGTGAAAAAGGTTTTGAGAATTAGGAGGTTCAGAAATCTTAATTGAACTTTACTAATATTACCTACCTAATACTTGGTCATTGAATAGCTCTTACGATAGGGAAACTGCATGTTTGGGATTGCTTGCAATTCTGTGACACTTCCTGAAGCAACTCCTGGTAAGTCTGAATTTGTACTGGTATAAAAATGGGCTATTAATTCAACAGAGCTCTATTGATGCAACTAAAACATATCACACAAGAGGTGTAATTTTCCTTCTTTTACATACCCAGCGAGCTCTCCCAGCCACACTGTCATCTTCCATACAAACAGGGTGCAGCAGGAAGAACATTCGCATCACTGTGCAGCATGTTTACATCAATTAGGTAACTCAACAGTACGAAACAAATAAGCCAGCAACGAAGGAGCTGCTATTTTCTGCGAGATACAGCAAACGGTGCAAGTTTTGGGGTGTGCTGCTGCACAATTCATCTCATGACATTACAATGAAGAAAGTGCTACGAAATGCCAGTAATAAAGATAAAGCTTGTCCTTCTTTTCCCCTCCTGCCAGTCTCCTTTTTATAATAACTCCCTTCCCCCAGATTTATTCTAAAGAAATGCTGAAAAATAACACAATCTCAAGCTGCCTGATAGCGAGTATGTGCTCTGGCAGGCTCTACCCTGCAGCACGTCTCTGCTTTTTCCAGAGATGGCTCCTGGAAGCACAAACTGGGAGGGAGCTGGCTCATTCCTTCATGGGGACGTATTGCATCTGACCGGGGGCACAGCGTCCACCATCTGATTTATTCAGTATTTTCTGCCCAGGAGAAAATGAGCAACATCGTGCGTCTCTGAACAACACAAGCCGTTTCCTTCACTCATCTTCAGCTTCTGGGAATCTGACAGAGCTATAAAGAGTAACAGCTCCTGCGCACCGAGCCAAGCCATTTACTGCTGGAGTTCGACCATTTTGAACATTGCCACGGCAGCGTCTGTGGAAGGGCATTTTTGACAAAGTAGTTAACAGGTGAGATCTGCACAGAGCTACAGTGGGTTTACGACTGCTGCCAACACTGAATTTTGGAAGTGTTAAGAAATGGCTGCACTTTGCTCCTTTCTTCCACTAGCTTTGCTCTCCTTTCTATCGGCGGCCCTCCTCTGAAGCTATGAAGACAGAAACCCCCTCCCAGTACCAAAACACCACGCCTAACAACAGCAAAACACCTCTAAGCTCGCAAACAAACAAAATTATGAGGAAGGCTGTGCATAAACATCCCCGTCTTGTTAACCTGCTTTTGGTAGCATGAAATAAAATGCCCCCAGGGGAGCAGAGGGAGAGGCAGCCCAGAGGTAGGCCGCTGTGGTGCGGCCTCCTCACACCTCTGCCCTAGGCTCTGCTGTGGGCAACGGGCCCAGGAGCTGGTGGGACCTGGCGTGATGGCACGGGGTGTAAGAGGACGTCCCGGTCACTTTGATTACTTTGCTTCATTCCTTCATCAGGCCTGATGTGTGCAATGGCACGGGCACGGCTCCATGCCTCTGTGAAGAGGGGATGTCTTCTCCTATAGAGGGCCTCTAAGGGGGGCTAATACCAAAATTGGTGAGCGAATTCCTTGGTAAAATAAGATTCCTGCATCAAGTGTTAACGCTTCACCTGTAAGGAATCAAGGCTTCTCAGCTCTCTGTTGATAGCAGACAGGAAAATTACTTTCTCTCTGGCAAGCTGTAGCATACCTCTCACCTCTCTAATTTAATGTACTTCAAATGCTTCTGAAATCCTTCTCAGTACTGATACTAAAGAAGAGACACCAAAAAATCATGACGATATTTCAATCATTGCCTCACTGATTCATTTAATGGAAATATAACCCCGTTCTCAGTGCACATCCCTGTTCTTCCCCCTGAATCACTTCACCTTTTTAGCTGTGCTGCTAGGAAATGGCAGTTAGTGAACAGGGCACCTTCCTTTGTGGAATAACTACTTCCCAGTAGCCCTCTTTTCTGTAAAATTAGTAACATTCCTGGTATTGGTGTAATAAAATCCAAATTACTCCAATTATTCCCCCTTTTACCAAGCGGCTTTATATTAATGATTCTTTTTCATTATTCATCCTTCCGTTATTTCCCATAAATCTACACACTTTAATCATTTAATCATATTTCTTTCCAAATAAATTATTTTGTGAATTTACGCTTATTAAATAATGACTTCTATTTTCACAACCCACTGCTTTCGCAGTCTCTTACCACCCAAAATCAGAATTCACATGAAATCTGTTCCTACCACAGGAGAGAGCCACTGCGACTGCCCTACCTACGCCAGAGTGAGGACATACAGCAGCACCTTTCCAGATAGAAAGTAATTATTAATAACCTGCCCTAGTCTGCTGTGACGAACAGTGTTAGCTATTACCTCTCAATAATTTCGTATCTCATTTTATAGAACTCTGGTACAAGTATCTCGCAGCGGTACAGGCAGCTCATCAAAAAGCTTTGCATTTCAGGGCTGGCTTTAGCTCCTTCCTTTGTAAGTAGCTCGGTATTCACTCACTTTCAAGGTTATGCTTCTTCACGATCAATCATCTCTTGCTTTCTCTTTTCAAAAACCACAATGCAAAGTTTTCTCCACACCCTATCTTCTTCTTTGCCAAAAATCCAGGAGTGAGAAAACTGGTATTCAGCCCCAGCCATTCCAGGGAGAGGAAACCGAGACCGATTTTAGATTTCCTCATATAATAAAATACGTTGCCATAGAATTTGGAGGCTTCTTACGAACCAGAGCTCGCTGTGCATTTCACTAGAGATCCTATCTGGAAATGGGCAAACACAAAATTGGAAGTCCTTTGCCTAGCTGCACAGCCAACATACCGCAAATCAACCGAGGCATCTTCAAAGAGGGCCCCAGTAACCAAGCTGAAAGCACTGCCAAGAAATGCGCAACTTTAAACGAAAATAAGGGTTGTTACTTCTGTAATAATAGTTTTTTCCTATTTTGCAATCTTAATTTGCCAACAGATTGTTGCATTTAAGAACTAACTTCTGAGAGTTTTTCTTCTTGAAGATTCTCATAATTTCATGATTAAAGCATTTGTGCACGCTGAAACGAGAGGAGAAAAAGCTCCGAGGAACATCCTTAGCTGGGCAGCAGCATCTGGTAAATACAAATGGGATAATCAGAAGGCTTGTGATATCCCCGCAGAACATCTTTCAGTCAACTGAACTTTCAGAGTGGAAACGCTATGCACTAGTAATAATTTTCCACCTCAACTTGCTTAAGTTGCTTAGGATTTTGTTTTTAGAAATTTAGGCATGTAAAGACCTCTAGGTACATTTTGAATTTCAAGCACGCTGCCACGTTGCAATTGGATTGCCCAGAGAGACAATTCCCGTTGAGTACTTCAACAACTGGGAAAAGAAAAATTAACAAAATGAACCAAACCAAAAAACCTTGTTCTGCTTGAGTGCCTGAACCAGCCCCGAGCTCTTGGGGCTGTGCACGGGGGCCGCAGGGCGAGCGCTCTCAGCACCTTCCTGCGTGGCGCGGTGCGGGCAGGCGATCAAACATCTGCTCACTCGTGCTGAACAAAGGAGGGCGCAGAGCTTCCAAGGCAGAACCTTACAAGTTTCCTTCACGGCATCATGCCCAGGATGGGGAGTTATTAGCCTGATCTTTAACTGCAAAGAGGAGTGGCTTTTCCAGCAAGTTTACGAGATGCTCACATAGTGGAAACAATTACCTACCCAGCCCGCCAGCTGTGCCAAGGAGTTTATCTGATTTCCTGAAGGAGCCACCAGTGGCTGTGTTTAAACAACATGAGATACGGCATCGAAAGGGGAGCTGCTCGCCCTCACTCCTTGGGCAAGATCAGAAAGGAAGGAAGGAGGACCGGACCTGATATTTTGTCCTTACATTTAATCTCTACTCCAGCTGTTAGGCTGCAGCAGCTCCCACCCCAAAAACCTACGGGGCGCTTCTTTTGCTGCAACAGGCAGAGCCCCCAATGCCTGGGCTCTGATAAACAAGCCTACCTGGAAAAGCACTTCGAATGTATGGAGCAGTATTTCCTGTGACTAAAATTAGAAAGGGAATTTATGAGCCTACTTGTTATCTTAGGACTCTGGAAAGCAGAAACAATGATAATAAGAAACAGAACTTAACAGGCTGGAAATACAAAAGGAACTCCCCCCCCCCCCCCCAAAAAAAAAAAAAGAAAGAAAAAAAACAAACCTATTTTCATAATCTCACAAGAAGGACTGCAAAGAGCCAGAGAAACCAGAGGCATCTTCTGTATTATGGAAAACCACTGTTTTTCTTATGCCTCCTTTGTTTAGCAAAACGCTTGCTTTTGATCAGCTAACAGACAACAGTGGGCTTGGAATATGCTGATCAACAACATGTGTGTAATTTTGGTGTTTGACATCTGCCAGCGGGGAGCCGGGAGCCCTGCACCCAAAGCCACGGTACGCAATTGGAGCTGTGCTGCAGGCACGAGGCTGCAGCTGGCCTCCCCCGAGCCTCGCAGCATCCTCCTACCTGCATGAGGAACAGGAAAACGAGGCACAGAGCGGGGGAAAGAGTCCTGTGCAGATCCAGCGAGGGCAAGTGGCTCGAACCAGCTGCCTCAGGAGCATATTTATGGACCTGTTCATAAGCTACTGTACGGACCTGTACATAAACAGTCTGATGCCTTGAAAGGAGAGCTTTGGTTCAAAGGGTAATCTTGGGATTTTTCAGTCCTGCCCTGGAAACTGGTTGCTCCAAAGGCCCAGCCACTTCGCTAACACGCTGCAGATACCAGATGATCTCTGTCCTAAGGATTCCTCACAAAACTTAAGAGAGACGCGACATTTCTACACGTAAGGCGAAAAGAGGGCCCAATTCCTGCTGTAAGTCATTTGGGAGCGAAGATGCTACCTGCCTTGTACTTGCATGATTTAATCTCTATAACACCTCTGTGAAAACAAATTCTGTGATTGAACTGTGTGTGTTCATAAGCACCTGCTATGTTATTGGCACTATTTTTCACACTTATTGGCTATCCCTTTGCCCTCTGTGTTAATTTCAATGGCTGGGAAGGAATGAGCGTGGCAGAGATGATGACATTTTGGAACCAAGGAGCTGCCAAAACGAGAGTCAACCAAGCACACAGGAGCCCAGCTTCTTCAGGGGGTTGAAACGTCTTCAAAAATTACCATACTCCTACAGCCCAATCTGTTTTCTGAAAATATAACTAAAGACTAAGGAAGCAGGAACTGAATCTAAGAAAGCAGCCTGCTTGGAAACCCAGCGAGTTCAAAAATACATGGCTAAGGCAACTTCCAACCCCTGCTTCTGCCTAATGCTCCATGTAACAAAGGTAGGACCTTGCCTGAGGAGCCAGGAGCTCCCACGTACTGCCTTGCACCACGTTGTGGCTGGCAGGCAGCAAGCCCGGGGGGAGCCTCCTGCAGCCAAGCTGTCGGTCTGGCATCTGCAAACATCCCCTGTGCCTCTGCCCATGCAGGGAGCCCTGCCGATCCCCACCGCCCGAGGAGTGCCACGATCCCTCGGGGCATCCACTTCCCAAACATCCCTTTGTTTCATAATTAAGTACACCAAAAGGGTTTCGAACCTAAAGCTGCATTGTGCTGCGGAGGGACGCGAGTGATCAGATGGCTGCAGAGAGGCCACCTCCAAGGCAAGGACCTCAGACAACCCGTTTTAACAACAGCTTCAGAAAGCAGAGATCCGTGGAGAGGCAAGGACTTCTCGAGTGAATTCCAGCCCTCTAGACGGGATAATTACGCACAACCACAGGCATGCCAGAGCTGTCTCATGCTCTACGTTCCCTCCTGCCCACCTCACACTGGTGTACCTCGGGGCTGTGGGACGGCCGCACCAGCCCTACACGGCAGGCAGGATTTCCTAAACTGAACAGAGAGAGGACCAAGCAAAAGTTTTGTCAGCTCCAGGCTCTCGGGGATGGGAACTGATTTCTTTTAAACCAAAAGGCATGGCCTGACTGAAAGCAATTAGAAGTTTATTAGAAATTCCACCCTGGAAAATTGCACTCAGGACCAGAAATTTCACCTATCCTTTTGATGGATATTTTAGAAATGAAACATAGCAAGCGTGCATGATGCACAAAAGGATTCCAGTACAAAACAATAGTCTGATGCAACCGGAGTCTGTTCGGGCACTCAGTAACAAAGTGAGCTATTGTGGCCCTTGGTACTGACATATTTTTAATAGGATCCAGACAAGAGCACGCACCAATTTAAACAAGATTTTAGCAGTCTATTTTGTTACGCTGCTGCAATCTCTGTGTGTTGACAGGACTACAATCAGGCAAATTCCTTCCCTCTTGCATAACGCAGGTAGTCTGGGCTCGGTGTGCTAAATCAGCATTTCATTTAAAGCAGGGCGATCCTGCAGGCTAATTACGCCCTCAGTAAGAGCCATGCGACTTCACCGCTCTCCGTGGACTTGCAGACAAGGAAACCTAAACCAAGTAGGAATTGCAAGCAGACCTGCTAGGAGCTGGTGGGTTCTGCATGCGTAACTTGGTTTAAAAGAAAAATTAAAAGGTAAAAAAACAAAAACAAACAGATGCAGTATTGTCATCAGCAGTTTTCAAATGTGTTTTTTTTTTTTTTCCAGGCAATTGATAAAATAATACCGAAGGCACACATTAAGTACCAACATTTTTGCTTAGGTCAAAATGAAAAGAGATCATTTTGGGCATCCAGTGATGCATACAGGAGAGCTCTAACTCAAAAGTTCCTAAATATCCATCGCAGAAAGGTCAGAATGATCCTTCTCATTTCACCTTTCCTCAGTACTGGGTATCTACAGCCGTAACTTGTCCCCTCTTCCCATTACCAAAAGCACAGACCAGCAGTGGCACAGCAGTGCTTTAGGAAAGGCAAAGCTTGCCCCACGGCAGCGCACTACAAAGCTCTGCCCGCCTTGCTCCACGGTGGCTTATTCATGCTCAGGGATCTCTGGAAAGATCCCTGCACCCTGCAAGTAACCTCCAACATTTCACCAAGAAGAATGCAACGTGGAAACGTTCTGCAGACAACAGGAATGCATTGTGAACTGTCCCCAGATACATTCACAGAAGTTACCTCGAGTGAAAGTTCTTTACCTTGGTTAGCCTAAGTCAGACTCAGAAAAATAAAACATTTTTCCTTAAGGGATCAAATCAAAAGAAGTAAATTGTGTATCACAGATAATTCCTACATTAGAAATATGATTTTTTTTTTAAATACATTTCTACACCCGGTTTCAAAGAAGATGACCGTCATTTCACCCGTCATCAGAGCCTACCCACACAGTTTGAAGAATTAGCATTGGGATCAAGCGTTTGTTCAATGCCATCTTCCCAGTTTATTTTTAAGACCAATGAGCCGACAGCAATCATTTACCCTCTTTCTCCCCGAGGAAGCATCCCCAGACTGAACCCGGTGAGATTTTTGTCCGAGTGGGCTGCAGGGACCAGGCAAACAGGACCGGCGTCGCGCTCCTGGATTCCCTCGTTTCACAATCCCACCCCCAGCGCTGCCCCTTGTGCAATACAAACAGGCATTTGTAATTCAAGGTAGGTTGTTATGAATAACTTATGCACTGCTTGTTTACACGGCCAACAGTTTCAAATGGTTACTAGTTCAGTGAAAAATAAAACTAATGCAAATAAAACTGTGCTTTAAAATAACAATGGATAGTAGCTGTATAAACACAGGTAAGGTGAAGATGAAATCCCTGCATGCAACCACCGTGTAAGCGTACATCACCATACGGCTGTGCTTTTAATTTAATTGGCAAACTTCAGCCAGAGGGTGTATGAAATACCTCTAGCACAAAGGAAAGATTAATTTGCGAGCCCATGCCGAGAAGAGCGACTGTTCGGAGATTGTGAGTGTTGTGTCTCCCCAAGCAGAGAGTCTCGTCTTTTCAACCAGCTTATTTCCCTTCCTTAACTAAGAGATACTAACAAGCCCTCCCCAAAATAAAGAACTCAAAAGTTGCAAAACAAAGTTAAAAAGAAAAGGAAATTGTTCCAGAGCTATGTTTATTCACACAGCCAAAACCTTTCTGAAATCCCGTCTATTCCTTCCCGTATAACATCAGGACAAGCAGAGACTGCCCAAACGGTAGGCTTCTTAGGGCCTTCAGCAAGAAAACCAAACCTGTCGAGAGCCCACTCTGATCCTCCAAGCACGGCAAGCACCTACACTCAGAGAAGGCCACAAAGCTGAAGAGCAGCATGGTGAGAGATTTCCCTGGACTTCCCCTGCTGCCCTCCCTGGTCTCCCGCTTCCCAGTGGAGTTTCATCCCTTACCACAAGGCGAGGATGTGCGAGGCATGCAGGATGACCCCCTCCTGGCTCCGGGGACAGAGAACAACCCTGCTGTTGCATGAGAAGCTGCCGAGTGTCTTCAGGCTGTTATCAAAGCTTGCCATGTACTTGAGCCACACACTCGGGCCAGGACAGGTCCGAACCAGTGCAGGTTTCTTGTACACAGACTTCAAACCATGTTACCTTTGCTCTTGTGCATTCACCACAAACGCTTATCGCTACCCCATTTAGCAACTTGTACTTCACCACATAACGCAGCCTGATCCAAATCATAATTTAGATGAAAGATGTCTAGAAAATACAGCACATGTGGCAAATTCTTTCCTATGTCCAAACACACCTGATTAAATTTAGCTTGAGGTTTGTCACTGGTTGCTCAATGAACTCTCTTGATTATCATTACATCTCATCACTAAATCTACCCCTTGTGAATGATGCTAAAAATAAATAAAATACAGTCAAATGCTCATTCTCCAAATACAGGTTTGCTGACCGTTTCCTTCGGCTTGTCACTGTTTGAAACGAGTGCGTCCTCAACAAGTCTCTGCCCAGTACTAATGCTCACGTCCAATCTTAACACCAAAAAAATACCACCACTACTGGCTGACAGGTGAGTAGAAGTCTTCTAAGTAGCACAAAATGGGTGAAATTAGCACTTCTGTTGTTCCAAGGTTTGGATATTTCACCGATTGCCCAGCAGCCTGAATCTGGACCCAGCCTGGCAGCCTCCTTCACACCGCAGCCGGCTCCGCCAGCTGTTCATGCCCCGTATCACCCGAAGGATGATGGTTTCATCCTTTGCAAAAACATTCTCAGACTTCGTGCTAATAATTACCTGATTACATTTCAAACTGCCCTCAGGCTAGAAGTTATTACTGGGGAGTACAGGAATGTGTCTGGAATGCAAAAACAACCAGGGTGAAAATCAGTGGGCTCTGAGCTGGTATAAATAGATAGCTCGCTACGGAAACTCGTCGCCTCTCCAAAAGCAAAACCACAAGAAAGTGGCCCACTATCTCCCCTAGCTAATCTACTGGTGAAATGATTTAGTCTCCCAGCTCTTAGGAAGAAGCATCTCTGCAAAAAATTCCATATAAATAACGTTTGTGCTACACTGGCATGCGAGGCAGCTAACTATCCTGCGTAAACTCTTGAAAATCTGGTGTTAGAGAGAAAATCCGAGATAGGCCGAATACTTCACATTTTGGAAATAAAGATATAGGCGCCTATTCAGAGTGATTCATTAAAGTTAAAGCAACCTAAACCTGACCTTTGTGCACCACATCACATTCGGGAATCTTTTATGGATAAAACTAAGGGCTTGCAATAAGCAGTACACACAACTCCAGAGCAAGTTCTTTGATGGTTCCATTGCCCTCCTGACATTCAGTTCTGTTCTTATTCTTATTTTGCAAGGTTAGCTTGGTTCAAGACTTAAGTGACTGCTTTTACTGTATTCAAAAATTCTGATGTTGTTTCATAAGAAACAAGCGTTCCATAAACTAAGCCATGACTTGAAAAAGATGACTATTCAGCTAAATTAACTTCTTTTATTATTATTTTCATGCGGAAGCTTTCTTTATAGTTGCATGCTACTACGTAACAGGCTTACTGACAGACAGCTTCTGGTACAAAAGCCTATTTTAGTGCACCTAAATTCCTGCGTTGCCCTCCCTCCCTGTAGGGCCTGGCACCTGCAAGCAGAGTGTTGGACATGAGCTCAGCACACGCGGTGCAGAAGGCTGTTCTCTTCTTCCAGCCCCTCTGTGCGGGGAACGACAGCAGACACCAAGCAAGCAGCCCTGCCAGGTGCCTGTGCAAAGAGCCTGGGGTCTGTGGGGATCGGGGGGGGAGCAGCCCCCAGCTGGATTTCTGGCAGCTCTGGGCCAGCGCTGTGCTACTGAATCACCCGCCCGACAGAGTCTTTCCTGATTTATTTGAAGATCCAGGCATTCAAAAACAAAATTCCTCAATGAAGAGTGAGGTATTTTGTGGGATTACTCTCTCCCTGAGGTTAGGGATCAGGGCTTCTGAGAAACATGATGAATCACAGTGGTTTAGCTTACTCATCCTAAAAAGTTTTTTTTTGTTGTTTTTTTTTTTTTTTAACTGATAGCAAGCAATTCTTTTTTTTTTTTTTTTCTTTTTTCCAAAGATATCTAATCTAAGAAACACTATGAGCTTGTTTGGACATGAAGAAGAGTATGCTTTTCATTACCTTCACACTTGTATATACCATTTTATGTAAAGGAAGGATTTTATAACCAACCACTGACACTTTTCAGTATCTCCCTGAGGTGAGCAGCCTAATCTCTTGCTTTAGAAGCAGATGCTCATCCAGAATGCAGCAAGGCAGCTGCAAAACTCACAGAGGTGCATGGGAAGTCTCAAAACAGAAAAAACGATGGTGGCAAATCTCCCTTCAGTTTGCACGCCTTCCTTCAAGGAAACTGAAATTAAAGAACTGACATCGTGAAATTAAAGACACCAATAACAAAATGATTTTAAACAAAGTGTATGGCATCCAGGATAGTGTGTAGGATGCTTGGGACATATATCCCCCATCTCTGCCTATTAAAATCTCAATCACACAGGTCTATGCCTCAGTTTTCACCTCATTTTTGTCTACAGTGAGATCTCTGCACTTTGTTGGCATTTCATCTTCCTCCTGGGTGGATTTCTGACTGCACTTCTTCCCATCTATTTGTTCCTGCACTCTTATTTCTTAACCAGCAATATGAAAACGATGAAAGCACTTTATGTCAAAATAAAAGAGTCTCTTCTCAAACCATTAAACCTCTCAAGCTTTGTTACACTTGTTCAATCAAAGTTTAATCACTGAAAAGTTAAAACTAGACAAATACTTTGAAAAAATAAATTATTTTTAACACATGTCACTGCTTGGGCAGCATGTAGGGAAGAGAGATTCTTCTCCCCTAAAAAGCATCATCGTAGGATGTCTTAGAAATACCAGGCAAATCAGGACTCTAAATATATTAAGATGTATGCGAGCACCCAGCTATGCATTGCTAATGTAGCCGTCTTCCCCTAGAGCTTATATAACCATCAACTCTTCGGCAGCAAAACCCAAAGTCACGCCGAAACGTGCAAGAGAAAGCTACTTGCACCACGCAGCTGCCGATTTCTGAAGCAGATCTCCTGGCCCCCCCAGCACAGAGCCACAATCCCTGCAGGACAGAAGAGCCCCACGCGTGCTGTGCTGCTCACCTCGCTTCCCCGGGCTGCGAGACCCTCAAACAAGGCTTCAGAACAAACAGCATCGCCTCGCACAGCACCGAGTCCAACCTTAGACAAACTTTGGGCGCTACCCCATCAATTGATGCCTTTTTTTTCCCAGCTGCCTAGTCCAAAAAAGAACATTTTAATTTCTCATTGACCCGGGCCGCTGGTATTTCATGCCAGAGTTCACTTGGGAAACGGGAACGGGAGTATATAAACTTAGAGCTGAGAAAGGAAATACTTTTCTAATAGTTACTGGAGGGCTCCACTGAGTCATAGCCATCTACTGAAGGTATTACACAACAACTGGATGTCCTGTTTGTAGAATATGAAGGATATATAGAATATGGAGATCAAATAGTGTTTTGTTTAAAAGAACTTCTCATCTGAAGCATATATATATATATATTATTTTTATTTTTATTTTATTTTTTTTTTAATTCATGAAGCTGCCAGAATCTTAAGGAGCAAGCTCTGGTTTTGAAAGGAGGTGTGCTTTTCATCTTTTATGTCAGAAGCATAAAAAGTTGTTTATTTTAGAGGGAAATGGATTATTTCAAGTCTGCTCTCCCATTAGCACCAAAGCACAAGCAAGGCATTTGTCTTTTCAGCTGGAGCTGCATGGTGCACACCTCCAGAGTAGCTGCTCTTTCTCTAGGAGGCAAACCAGCAAGCACAGAAGCCTGGAAAAAAAACACGTAGCTGAAAAAAAAAAAAAAAAAGAATTAATTTTATTCTTTTGGTGGGAAGCCTGTGTTGCTTTTAGATTGCCATTTTATCTACTGGAGGGTACAGCGAGTTCAGGAAAACATTTGCCAGCTCTAGCAGGGAAGTGCTGCGAGGACCAGCACAATAGCCACGCTCTGTTCGAGACAACAAGGTGACTGCAGGAGTTCAGCCGAGGGGCCCCGAACAACATCAGAAACCAAATACGATCTCATGGAAAAAAACAGCGTCTCGGGAAGACACGCAATAGCTCCTGCTCTCAAAAGCAAATAAATAAAGACACTGGGTACTGAAGTACATCTATTTTTGCCGGATGCACTAAAAATGCTATGCAGGGACGCTGGAGCCCTGCGATCCCGAAAAAGAGGAGCCTGCACTACAGCAACCGTCCTGAGAAACCGACCCTTCCGAATGCTTCAGCTCTCGTCTGCTTCTCTGAGAAAACCAACTCGGAGGAGAACATCCTCTCCCAGTCCAAACCACCATGTCCACCAAGCTCCGTGAATGCTCTTCAACGCCTTCACGAACTGTGGGCTCTGGGAGCTTCTCTCCATGTGCCCACGGCTCCTCGAGCACCTGCAGCACTGCTGGTACTGCTGCTGGTGCATCTACACAGCCTGCAGGAAGGGGGCAGGAGGCTGATTTCTCCCCTCAGCCTCTCCAAAGGAAGGTTGGGCGCTTGTCCCTGCCCGCTCTGCCAGGCTATAGGGATGGTCTGTGTGGTGGAAGCTGAGAGGCAAAATACTGGAGGAAGTTTCACTGTGGAGTGCCAAAAAAGGGAGAGCAGAGAGGCTGTGGGGTCTCCGTCCGCAGAGAGATTCCCAAGCAGCTGGACAAGGGTCTGAGCTCCATGTCTGAGCAGGAGCCTGGCCAAGGCACCTTCTGAGGCTCCTTCTAACCTCTGCTGCTCTGTGAAACCTAAGGACTGCCACTTGGAAAGTTACAGGAAAAGTCCTCTTTGTTGTAAAGATCGGCTGTGTGCCTGTGCCGGCTTGGTTTAGGATTTCATGGACCCAGCAGAGGAAGCAGAGAAATTTTCTTGGTGTTCTTCAATTAAAAAAGCCCTCTTGATGTCCCGATCTTCACCAAGAAAGGCCACACCAGGACAGCTTCCAATAGATGAATTTCTCAGTTCAGGTAAATCTCTGACGGACAAAAACCACGGGCAAACACCACCCCGGAGCCATCGCCGGGCTCAGAGCAGCAGCAGCCTCACACACACACCGCTGCCTCCCGTCAAGCTCCGGCTGCTGCAAGGCGCTCCGCAGGCCTGGACCTTCTCAAACAGCTTTTCCAGTTGAGATTTCAACCTGCTTCCTTCAAGGATTTATTGCCATTCCTTCAGAAACAACACTGTTTATCATCATCCCACTCTACTCTCTGGCTGGGGAACTTCTACCATACGCTCGCACGTCCTTGGGAAACGCAGACCACATATATTGAAGTATATTTATGCACTGAAGGCTTCAGGAAACACCTTCAGAGAGTTGCCTACATGGAGCAGGTCCTTCCACGTCGCTCCTGATAAGCGGCAATTATCTGGATTTCAAGTCATGCCATGGAAATTGTACAGACTTGAGACGAAGTGGTTCATCTGGCTCGAAGCACGAAGGTTACATGTGAAAAATAGCGGCTTAAAATGCTAAAGTCGTTATTTTTATCACTCCTCTCCCTTTAATTTAAAGCAGGACAGCACTACTAACAATGCTGGGTGCTAGCAGTGTCGAAAAGCAACGGGAACCAATAGTTCGCTCAGGAGGAGAGCGAGCGGAAAGCCAACGAGCAATTTAGAGCCTCCTTCAACTCTGCCTGAAGCAGTTTCAACCACATCCTGGATACTCAAAACCCAAATTATCTCCAACACCTTCCTCCTGCCAAATACACTAATTTTTCGCTCATCGTCTTGGAAGTCCCTAGCTCTCACATTCTCAACAACTACTCCAATAGCAGTTAACACGATGAATAAGAAGTATGCAGCACATCAACTTCAGAAATCTGGGAACAGCTCTTGCAGCTCCGAGTCTGCTATGCAAATTTTATTACTCTTTTTCACAGTTCGGCAGGGTGTACTTGGAGCAGCTGCCTACTTCCCAGTTCAAAAGAACATGAAGCCCTTATCTAGCACCACACTGCACATTTCCAGGTTGAAGGAGAGTCCAGACCACAGTTTAATGAAACAATATTCAGATTCTCACTCTTCAAGCATGCCTCCATAAAATTCCCACTAAGTGCACATATCGCAGCAATATTCTGTTGGCAAAAAAAAAAAAAATAGGTCTTATACTTCACTTGTTGTCCTTTAGAAACTTGTAATGCATAAGGATTTTGCAACGAAAAAAAAAAATAAAGAGGTTGAAAACCATCATGGAATGAGAAAACTGCGAACAATGAAATCATGTAAAGCCTTCACGGTAAAGTCATTTTGAATTCAGGTTTAATTGAAATATAGCAGCCTAGGAAATTATGGTTCTAAACCACAAACAAGCGAGGGAATGTTTAGTAACCCCAGGCAAAAATCCCCTGGCCTCTCCAGCAGCGCAGTTCAAGCTCGAAGCTTTACGTCTATTTATAGACCTCGGGCACATATCACTACAATAGTTGATTGTGCTTTGCAGCTGTTTTGTATATCTAGAAGGGCAGGAAAGAACAGACTGCACTTTGATCATTCCCTTTTTTGGAGTATTAAAACAACAACAAAAATGCCGTTAGAAAGGACTCCGTATTTTGGAACCACACGGGTACCTGTTCCAAAAGCCACAGCTTACGCTGAAGACGGAGCGCAGAGCTAACGTGGTCAATTGTTTACCATTATTATAAATACGGACAGCAGAAAATATTTATTCTACAAGCATGCAAACTATTTCACCTATCATGAGAACATATGCCAGATCTAATTATAGGAGCCTCTACTCCACAAAGCATCTGCTGTTAAGTGACACACACATAAAATTAAGATGCAAACTGAAAGCAACTGCATCGTAAATCAGCACACGGAATTGCTCGGGAAATAAGAGAAATGCAGCCTTGGCTCAAGACACCACTGAGGGATATGAATTAACTACGCACAACCTATAAAACCTGCTGGTATTAAAGCTTTCAAAATACACCTCAATGCACTGGAGCTGAAGAGGGAGGAATGTATTGCTCACCAAGCCGAATCAGCGATCCCCGCGCCACGAAGCACACCAGTGCTTTGGGAGCTCTGTGGTTAGGGCAGCATCTACCAGGCACTCTTGCCAGGACAGCGGCACACACACTGCTTTATTGTCCATCGCCCTGTTTTTTAGCTGCTGCACTAAAAATATACCAGCCCACTGCCTTACCTATGCGAGGTGCTTCCAGAACGGTTGTTTTTAACAACTGTCCAAAAAGCCAAACAAAACCAGACCAAACGGAGTCACAGCCATGAAATGATCAGTGTGAGCACGATACAACCCTACTGTGTCCGTTACTCCAGCATTCAACACATGAAAAATGGTCTTTACTATGGTCAAGACAATTTAATATTTATTTTTTTTTTTTGCAAAAGAAAGGAAATGAGCATCAAGCAGTCGTCTGCAAAGACCTAACCGTACCACGTCTAGCCTCCCAAAAGAACATTCCTAATCAATTTCTGATAGGATTTATGCACTGCAATGAAGTATAAAATGGGATATCCAAGTACAGCTTACTCAAGCTATCTGCATGAGTTCGAATAGCTCATTACTGAACAGCCACATGCACTGAAGGATGCGGACAGTTTAAACCAGAGAAGCAGTCTGTAAAAGCGATTAAATTACAAAAGAAAAAAAAAATCTCAGTGGGGAAGAAAGCAGAGGGCAAAAGAGCTGGTGGCAAGCCCTGTAGTGCCACAGCCAGGCCTCAGGGCATGCGCTGCTCTGTTTGCTAGGCAGAGAATAAACAAGGTTATTGAGCCAGGGAGATGGGAAAGCAGCACTCGGCTGGGAGAGACAGAGCAGATCAAACGGAGGAGAGGACAGGCCTGCAAGGGGAAGTCAGCAAGGTCAGACCTTTGTTAGGTGCTCGACAGCCTCGCAATTACCTGTTCTGCATAATCAGCGCAGCACAATTGATGATTACGAACAAAGCTTTCAGACTTCTAAATATGTCAGTTAGGATGTTAGATAGTATTTTTAAAAAAGCTTTTCAAAGAAAATATTTAAGCACGTTCCTATATTTTTTGAATACAAATTTACTTCTGCTGTGGCTTGTATCTCTGTTGCATTTGTATTGTTTATTTAAACCAGAGTTCACAGGGATTTTTTTTAATGTTTGAAAAGCACTTAAGAAAATGTTCTTGATTTTCATTACGGCTCTCAGGCATTACCATTATTATATAATTATACATTGGATTAGAAACTAACATATAAAATAATAATTCACTAAATAAATTATTTATATTGGGATAATATGAAAAATGCCACTACACTGCCCTGACCACAGGTGTGGCACTGGCAGAACAAGCGTTTATTGCTAAATGCGTAACCGGGTTTTATTGTACACATTTACACAATTATTAAAAAAAAAAAAAGAAAAAGAAAAAAGTTATTTTTCTTTCTTGGCCACAAAAGCTCCTGCAAACCATTTATTTTCCAGTGAGTAAAAACCACTGATACCATTCGGGCAAAGAACAACACAACAACGGACACTACGTGGCCACGGCGCTCCCGGCCACCTCGGGAATGGGGCAGGGAAGGGGAAGGGGCTGCCCTTCGCCACCTTCTGCTGTGGCTGGACCCACCGAGCAGCAGGAAACCTCCTTGCCCCGTGCTGCTTTGCAAAACTAGCGACGTACCTGGGCTGCTACGGATTTCGGGAGGGGAGCGGTGAGATAGGGGCTGCTTCTGGAGAAAGTAACGCGACGCAGCGCGTCACCGGCACTGAGCTCGAGGTTCTGGAGAGCTCCAAACCACAGCTTAAAAATATGACTCAGTATTAGCAGGCAGTATTACAGAAGGAATAAACAAGAGAAAGTACGGGCTGACACAGATAGCGGCACCATCTAGGGAGACGATGACAACTGCAGCTTGTCACTGTGCGTGTCACCGCCACGCCGACCTGGCCGAGTGAGCTGCCTGCCAGGAAGGTAAGGAAGGGCTCCGAAAGGCCCTGGTGTGTCCCTGTTCTGTGCTGCAGTTCAAGACCAAATTCCTGCATGTGAAAAACCCATCTTTTAAGAGGTGGGGAAGCTGAAATTTAGCAAGATCCCTCACGTTGTTCCCTTCTACAAAACTTTCAAAGCCTACCTATAAAACAAACGTTTCAGAGTGGATTTAGCAAAAACCACCAATGCAATTTCGGATTAGCGTTACCTGTGACCACGATGGCTCTTTGCAAGAGAGGGATGCCTCCCTTTAACGTTATTGCTGAAGTCAGACACGTTAAGCATTAAGTACAAATGTCAGCTTGGCTCCGGCCGCGCCAAACTTCAGCTGCGAGCAGAGGGCAGCTGTCGTACAGCATCAAGGCACGCTAACAGCTCCCACCTCCCTGCCCTCCTGCCCACAGGGACGCCAGCCAGGCCTGACAACCAGGGCAGGGCACGGCACAGCCCACGGGGCTCCTGTTCATCACTCAAGCCTCGAGTCGCAGCCATGACCTACCAGGAGCCCGCGGGAAGGGAATGGAGAGGTGAGCTCTTCATTGTGGCCCCAGCTGAGGCGCACGGTGGGGCTCTTCAGGTACAAAACCCTGGCCTTGCACACCTTAAGACATCAAAACCAGGTTCTGAAGATGGAGAAAACCCAGCTCCAGCCTGGCAGGACATCTGTGGTGGGTGGCAGCATCTGCCCAGGCCTCCCCCAGCACCGCACCTCTGCAGGGCTGCCAACACCTCATGGCACAGCCTGGCCAGCAGCAGCCCTGTGCTGCCTTGATGCTGGTGTTTGAGGAGCCCTGCTCCTCATTTTGGGATTAGAAAGCTCCACAGCCAGTCCAGGGCAGGGACAAACTTCAGAAGAGAAAAGTTTTTCTGCCCGTGGGCTGGGGATCACCACGCACCCAGCGGCACAGCGCTGGCAAAGGAGCGTCCCCGAGCAGCCTGAGGCAGACTTTCCAAAATATAAACGCAGCTTCTCGAAAACGTCGCCATCGGACGGGCAGCGGTGCATACTAGCAGAACTCTAGAAATATTTTTACAATTAAGACATTACACACAGTGACCGCTATTTATACTTCAATATGTCAGCCTTAAATATTTACTTTTCCACTCGCTCAGTTTGCATTATATGCCAACAGATCGCCTTCTTGCATCATTTAAAGAGCTTATAGATATTTAAAACTCCCCGGGCAATAAGGGAATAGTGTTACTATAAAACAATTCAAATTAAATGACGAGAGGGAAAAACACAGCTACTTTTTATCTAAAATTGATTTTTACTGCAAGGATGCACCTTTTTCAAAAAAAAAAAAAAAAAAGGACCTGTTTGTTATGTCCATCGTGATAAAATAACTTTAAAATACAAAAAAAAACAAAACAAAACAAAACAATGTAATTTTGACCTTTAAACCTCTGCCTAGGCTTTGCACCGCTACGCAGTGGCCGTCCATGAGTCGGCAGCATTACATCCTCCTGCCCTACAGGCTCCAAAGAGCGAACAACCCTGGTTAGAGCAAGTAAATGTTTACACTCTTAATCTGTCCAGCATCCCAAGGCTGCATCAGCCATTACTGGACATTTTTCCCAGAAATCCGCCGGGCTTGGCAGCCGTATTTTGACAAGAAATGTGTTCCCTTTTATGGCCCCAGAGCCAGGGGCCGCGGTCGGCACGGGGGAGCGACCACAGCCGTGTCCCGGGGCGCTCCTAGCCCTGGGCACAAAACCCTGCCCGTGGCCAGCCCTGCTCCTTCCTTCCCATTACTCCCTTACTGTCAAGTGTGAGAGAGATGCTCCGTTCCGGATGTTATACTATTTCCTTTCGGGTTTGCTTACTGTAAGTCCCATAAATCCAGAGCTTAAAACAAATCAGCTAGGTTGGGAAGTTTATGGGTGCTTCCCAGCCCAGCAGAGCCGGGCTCCTTTCCTGAAAAGGAACAGGAACTGACTCGGTTATCCTTGCTGCTGCTTCTGCCCTTGGTAATTGCATCTTTACGTTTTCATGTCCTTAAAAACAGCTAAAATGGTTTGGAGAATGAAGGGCCTTGACATTCGCTGCCAATCCATCAACATTCAGACTGTGAATGTTCCAGATCATCGCCCATATAAAATGAAAAGGATGACCGGGACTCTTTCTAAACAAATTTTCATCTCCTTCTTCAGGAATCCTGTCCCGATGTAAGGATTAGCTGGACAACGGCAAGAAAGCAAACGAGAGATGGGAGGCAGCAGGAAGGCCTGGGGGTGCTGCTGCAGGAGGACGAGGAGCACTGCTCCACCAGCGGATCTGCTGCAGGAGTTTCCAACCAGCCTACCCAGCTGCTCTCTCCCATTGCTTCATTCGCTCCCTGTGCTTCAGCTGTTCTCTCCTCCAGCCATCCCGAGCACTGGGCCAGCCCTGCTTCATGGCTTCCATCTCCGGACCCGGAGCGGAAACCTGGAAGGAAGGACTGGAAGAAAGAAGGGGCACGGAGAAAGCAAAGATGCTGGAGGCAGGGAAGGAAAACATTTCATAGGCTTTATTAAAGGTAAAATACTTTTTCCAAACGGCAATCGGAAAGCCAATACGATTCCACAATTCTAATCTACGTGGAGGAGGAAGGCCAAAAAGCCAGGCAGCCCCATGAGCACCACCTGCATCACATCGCAAGCAAAGCCTCATTTCTCCCCTACTTAAAAACCCGCATGATGCTTACTGTGCCGTGCCAGCCCTAAAACAAACAGTAAAAGCTGAAGTTTTGCATGAAGGCAAATTCCAGGCAGCACCAAACAACAAACACTGCGTGATCAGAGAAGAACCAGCCTCTTAAAACATATGCATTTCCCCTGTGTTTCCTTAATTTAATCTGAATACGAGTCACGTTAATGAGAGGGGAGGGGGAGAACTGCCAAAGGAGGGGAAAAAAAAAAGGAAGAAAAAAAAAAAGGAAAAGCGAGCAAGTGAGAAGCAGCAACTGTGAGATGGAGCCTGACGATTAAGGGCTTCGACATGCTCAACAGAGCTTGCTTTCTAGTAAAACAGCCCCAGTGAGGTGAGCAAAACCATATTTATAACTTGATTTTTTCCCCAGTGTGAGCTAGAAGCTTGGTTTTCACAATCTGCACAGGTAGATCCGAGTGAGTTAGGTGTACAGCTCCCACTGGAGTACATGGAGTTTAATGAAAAAAAATGAATCAGAAACAAAATTAATCAGATGCAAAGAAATCCTTCGGTAAGAACCTTGGTATAAAGTGATGGACTATAAATAACACAATCCCCCCAAACTTCCTGAGTTTAACTATCCTTAAAAATACATTACTTCAAGGCAACAATCCTGGTTATGAAAGTAAACAGAAATGATTTAAAAACAACAACAAAACAAAACAAAAGCCTACATGGTGGGAAAAAGAAATAAGAAGACAGCCTCTAGTTTTAGGGACCTAAAAATAGCCCTTGAAATAGTTCTTCCCTAATGTTTTTTAAAAAAATAATATTTTAGTGGCATGTTTCTTTAAGCTATTTTTATTTAGTCTTCCTGTTGATAACTGAAAGAATGGCTAACATGATATTAAATTAAGTATATGATGCTGCCCTTCATAACTAAGAGGCATTACATCTGAACTACTACCAACAAAATCATCAGACTTGTTGACCCCTGAGAACATTTTCCTGTACACACACATTGAAACAAAGCTGGCAAGAGATGGAAACAATCAAAAATCAGGTTTATTTTCTTAATCTTTGATAGGAGTCCTTATCTGCTTATCAATGAGCAAGCCTACGGAATTGTGCTAGTAGATAAGGAAGAAATAGAAATGAGAACAGAAAATATTTGAGAACGTTTCATGATACCAATGCGCTTTGCTGGTCTGCACAAAGCCGAAGAGGAAACAGAACTTTTACTGCTCCTGGGCCACACTTGCACCCAAAGCACCTTCCCGTCACTTTCGTCTCACTGCTGGCAATATACATTTGGAAAATACAGAAAGAACAGCTCACAAAACAGCCTTTCCAAACAGTTATGCCTGGTTTGTTTGTGCAAGCTTAGATGGTGCAGGAGAAATTTCCAGTGAAACAGACCTGGAAACACCACGGCAAGGCTCGCAGAGCAGAGCGGAGTGAATTCCAACAACAAACATCTGCAGTCAAAAAAACTTATCACACAAGTGTGTCCAGAAGATTGCACTGAAAGGAAAAGGATGTAGAGGGACAAACTGTCACAGCCGAGCACAGCCACCCTCTGGAGCATCGCGAGCCCTCCGCCGGCCGCAGGTGCTTCCCGGCCAGCCCTGGCCAGCTGCGGTGCGATGGGACCGGCACCGTCAGGATGTGTCCCACGTCTGTCCTGGTATTTTCCGTGGCTGCAGCATCCAAAGCTTTTCGTACAAAAGCAAAGCAACCCCCCAAACCATTGGTTTGCAATTGTTTTCTTTTCCAGAATTAATAGTTCTGAGCTAACAGAATCGATGAGTTTATTTATATATGTACACGTGAGCACGTTAAAAAAATATATTCTCATTGCAAATTGAATTTCTACCTATAGGAAAACCTCTGGCAATGAGACTTGGGGACTGCTTAAGTGTCATTCCAGAAAGCACCACAGCCCCGACACGTGCCCAGCCCATCCTAGGCCTGGTTATCACAGGTAGGATCGTGGCACTGCTCCGTGCAGCTTTGGGGCCAGCAGCAGATCTTCTCTCATCCTGCACTGTGGATGAATCATGACATTAAAAAAAAAAAATACTCCCCCGCCCAGTGAAGCCGCAGCACTTCTGTGTTTTCAAAAAGAGGATTAAAATTCTTTTAATGCCATCTTGCTGAAATACGGCACCTCCACTCGCAGCAGCGCGGTTCCCATCGCCCCGACCCAGCCCACCCACACGCCGCGGGGCAGTCCCCGCAGAGCTCCCGGCTTCTTCATGAGAACTGCCAGCGGGGGAAACCCTACGACCTCCCAGGGCGATGCATTAATTCATGTCAGTTTTAGCATCCTCAACATGATGAAGTCGCTGTCGTTCCGCCCACGCTGCCGGGCCCGGGGCTGGTGCAGCAGCGTAAGGACAGGACTCGGGTCCTGCCCCCCACGCAGCGCCCTCCCACTCATCCTTCCATCCCAACCCAAACAGCTGCAATTCCTTCCCTCTTTTCTCAGCATCTGCCTGTCTCCGTTGCCCTCTTATAGGTCCTCTCCACTTGCTTCACGTCGTGTTTTGGCTGCGTTTCTTCTATTTCTGCAACAAAACTAACGACATCCAAGGGCTAAACAAGAAAAGACCCCAAAAATGAAGTCCAGGTTGGCTTTCTACAGATCTCAACTCCTCACCACCTCTTCCCTCCCACCATCACACAGCGTCCCTTTGATTTCCACTTCCCTACCGCCCTCCCGGTTTTTCTGCCTATCACCACAGAATCCATCGCTAATTTACATCTCAGAAGATATGATCTAATGGGTAATTAAAAATACAAAAGAAAATTTAGGAATAACTATTTTCCCTTCACTGCTTCCGTCCCATTAAAATATTTTCCTGCTGTATTGCCTACAGGGCTTATCTTCAGTTGCAAGAGAACAAAGAAAACAAACACTGAAAATTTATCTAAATAAGCCACAATATTTCCAGAGAAGCTACCATGGTGCTGTGGGACCTTGGGAACTTGCACCAAAGTATGCGAGACATTGCTCAAAAATAAGTTTTGCTCTTCAGTTCTACAGCTAAAAACCATGATGCGAATATGTGAAAATCCCAGCTTTCCTATTTCCCAACATCCTTTTTCCCATCAGCAAACTGCACTGGAAATGCTATTACAACTCACACCACAAAGTCCACCACCACCTCCAGTTGTTTACGCTTTTGAATTATTAGCAAACAAACATTAAAGAGCATTAAAGTAAATAAAAAGGGGGAAATAAACTGCAGCAGTACCATAGGATCAGCTACATTCAGTTGTAAATAAAAGTACAGAGTCGTATTTAATAGGGGGGAACTGCTGAGTTTGTTTATAAAGAAGGCTGGTTCTCCTCCAAGTTTCATGTTCCAGCCTGAAAATAACTTCTTAAAACAGCTGTCAGGTTTTGGGGGCAGGGAGGGCGATACCAGCAAATCCGACCTTTCTTTAGAAGCGCACAAGTTACCATGGGCAGCGGCTTGCACTGCACTGAGAAAATTCCTCTGAAATGCGGCCCCTAAAATCAGGCAGGAACGTACTGGATAACCCAGAAAGAAAAACTGGGCCCAGCAGAGCCCCCAGCGCCTGAACTTTGGGAACCCAGGGGCACGGCCGCCCTGGGGGAATGAGCTGTCTCCCACCGGACCAAAAATCCACCGTCTCTCCCTCTTTCACTTCTGCTTCCCTTGAAAGATGTTTTTGCCAACTAACCTCCTGGTTATTAAGTAGGTTTTAAAAATAGAAAGAAATTAAAAGGCCACAGTATGTTTCAAAATTTGGATATTAAATTTCCAAATGCCAAAATGGCAAATTTTAAAGGCGAACACGAAGGAACTCGGCCACCTACTGCCTGTGCTGTAAGCACTTGCTTTAATGCTTACCTTTCAGATTTTCAGGTGTTATTTACACACTTGGTCTCCCTGCTGTTTTGGCTGATAATACTACAACTATACACATACACACACACACAGGCAGCTCAAAAACTCCAATTTCTCCACGTGTGGAGACAGGTTCACATCCGAACATGTTCACATGACCGCTCACACTAAGCGGAACACGTATTCAGAGCAGCCAAATGTCAGCTGGATAAATGCACTGAATCCATCCTTTCTTCCGCACACGGGACAAGGAGAGGCTCCGCCAAGTGCTAAAGGTCTCGAGATTTACTTTGGGGAAATCTCACTGAAATAACAACAAAAAGCATCTTGGATACTCTACTGCCGCTGCAGTATGTTCTTTCCTTCCCCAACATCCAAAAAGGTAAATTGTGGTTCAGGAAACGTCATGAATCACCCCAAATGCTAGGCAGCATCTGAAAACGTTAGGCCATTAAAGAATCATTTCCGTCCTCCCAAGTGAATGTCACTTAAAAACCTTCTCCCTGCCAGAACTACCATAACACTGCAGTAGGAAGGATAAATCATTATCTGGTTTGTACTATTAAAAAAAAAAAAAAAAAAAGCTGCAAAATAGCGTTGACAGCAATTTCTCCTCTCCAAGTCTGGAGGCAGAACACCGGGTTCCACCCACGAGCGCAGGAAGCGAAAGCCGAGCAGAACGACGCGGACACCGGCTTGGACAACGCCGCTAACGAGGACCTGCCACCAGAGCTCGGGATGCAGAAGCCAAGGGACAGCTCAGGAGTATTTGCATTCTCCTCCCTGTAAATACTGCATCTGCCCATACCACTGAGGGGGTTTTCAGCGCTGCTGGGCTGAACCCGCTGTTCTTCATCCTGCTGCCGAAACGTGCCCGGTATCCCCACATCTCCCTGCAGTATCTCCCGGTCAGTATCTCCATACCAATTCACCTTTTTAAGGCCCCAAACTCTATTACAGATAATGCCCAAAGATGTACCAAAAAGGGAAAATACAGCTCAGCCCTGTATTCTTCCTTAACTCCACATGGAGGGAAAAATGCTATGGGGAGAAAATGTGGGGATGCAACTAGATAGGAGAAAATATTCCCAGCTCAACACAGAAGTGTACGTGCGGGCAGGCAGTGTCTGAGACAAAGGTATCAAGGAACACACCATGTCCATGGAGTAGAAATACTGATTTTAACTGCACAGAATGTAGTTGATTTAGCCCACTTACTTACAAATGCCTGCGTTTCTGGAGAAACCTCAACTACAGCATTTCGGGAGCCGCTGTCAGCAATCACAGCTCACTGTCACCAAAATGCAAGCACATCTTCTTACCAGTGAACGAACAAGCTCATTGCCTTGCCCTGCACACAGCAGCACTTTGTGGTGCTCCCTCTACCACAAAGACATTTGGGAAGCAAGCACCTGTTTGCTGATGGGGTTTTAAACCTGCTTTTAGGGGTCACAGCATAGAAATTGCAGTTACTGCACACTGGCACTTCACTGCTGCGTTCTTAGGATGTGTCTGGTCAGTCTCCCATAAAAAAAAAGTGACATTAACTATGGTAAACTTCACAGATCAGGGCAATGAAGCCAACTGTTCCAGCAGCTTTATTAGAGCAGGCAGGAGCCCTACAAAACACAAACATAACGACCCCTGGCTGCAGCTATAACCAGGGTTTGATGAAGGCTGACTTACCTCCTCGGGCAGATTATTGAATGGGCACATCAGAAAAATAACACATTCTGACAGATGCCTGCACTACTGTTTTCCAGGGACAGGCTGCACAGCTACAGACACGGAAGAAACTAACGGCAGGGACTCCAGACAGCTCTCAAAGCAAGCACTTGCCCCTGTCCAACCACAGCATCCCTCTGCAAGCACACAAAGCCAGTTTGTCCCAGTGACCCGAACGCACAGCTTCTTCCCAGCTGGTGTGCTGGGCCCATGCTGCAGATTTTTATCTCCTGACCACCTAAGGGAAAGAGCACATATGAAAGAACAACATTTCATCCTCCCTTTGTTATGGTTCAGTTATGTATTGGTATAAAAATATCCACATATTCATATTGAGACCTTTATTTTAGGCTTTCTTGAAAGGAAGGGGTTGGAGGGATTTTTCTTCAAATTACAAGACATGAAAAAGTCACACCAGGAAAAAGAAATTATGCTCAAGAAAGAACCCAAACTTATTTATTTACCCGACAAGGCTGTAGAAGAGCCATTATCAACCCAAGCATAGAGACAGGATCGTTACTGGCTTTGTGAGCCTGGCCAATGGCCACCTAATGGCAGCTGCAGTCCTCTGGCTAATTTTCTGTAACATCAACCTCTAAGGGTCATGGCAGCAGTGTTATAATTTGACACACACATTGAAAGGGACGATAAAAACTCTCAGAAATACTCTCAGGCTTCCTTCTTCCGATCCCTGTGTCTGTGTTTACAGCCTTTCCTCTTGCACTTCGCTTTGTGCTGAATCACCTGAACACAGCAGCAAGGACTGTCCGAGCACCCTTCTGCGTGGCTTACATGCGTGGAAGCCCTTTGCTAACTTAAAGTGCTCTTATTTACATAAACTGTCAGTGCACTCAGTGTGTACTGATGCAGTTTTATGCATTACCCCCACAGACCTGTTACCGGAACGTCCTGCAGGCGACATGAGCGCACACACAAAATCACACAACCTCCCCAAATCAATAACTCCGCCATTAAAACCAGCTGGCTCCTCTGCAAGGAAGCGATTATAACAACTTCAACAAAGCACGCTGCTTGCATGAGGAAGATTTGCTGCTTAAAATCCGCACAGAACCCCAGCAGGGCCTGGATCCTGGGCGTAGGAAGCAGCACAAGAATGAACAAATCCTGCACTCCGAAGGGGTCGGACAAATAATGTGCTGCCAGCACAACCTGCACAAACTGCAAAGCCCCCTCTGCTACAGCAGCAACAGCGTGCACACTTACAGCCTGCCGTGCTGCATAGCTGCCTATGCCACGAGGCTCACACCAGGCAAATCACAGTCCAAGTTCAGTCCCAAAATACACACGTAACACAGTTTATAAAATAGCTTATAAAATACCGTACTTTATAGAAGGGCAGAAAGCGGGGAAGCCTAGCAAGAAAAAGCTATCCTAACTTTAAAAACTTTCCTTTTATGTTCTAAGACAATCTCCAACTTTGTCACCTCTCGAAATCTTGGGAAGAATTCAACGCTTGACAGACAGACACACTGCATTTTAAAAACAGCCACGTCACGCACACATTTTTTTGCAGCGTTCAGAAAACACTGTGCCTGATCAAAAATGTTTTCCATATGGCCTGATTCAGTCTCGGCACCTGACTGTGGCCACCACGAACTCCTCTGCCCACGGTCCCTGCACGAGCAGCACCGCTGAGTTGGGTGCGCCCCAGCCCCTGCTGAAGCAGTAGCAGCGAAAGAAAGAAAATCTGTCTTAGATGTGCTCCTGCCTTTGCTATCAACAGGTAGGTTCTAATATAGATTGCTAAGCTTTGTTGTTGTTGTTGTTTTTTGACACCAGCCATCTGACAAAGATCTGGTGCAAGAACAGTGCACTATTCCCAAGTAAAGCCTGATCGAGAGCAGCTGATGGTGCCTTCAAACACCAGATCACCAGATCCTAGCTGTAACCGATACAATACATCGGAGCCTCCCAGGACCTAGATGCTTTGACCACATGAGATCTCCATCATTTTAAAAGCTTTAGGCTCTCATTGCAACAAACCTGCACTAATGGCTGATCTTCTGGCCATGAACTGGAAAGAAAGCACACTTGGCTGAAGAGGTCCAGAACTGGAAAGAAAGCACACTTGGCTGAAGAGGTCCAGCCATGAAATGAAGGTTACCAGGCAATTTGGTTAATCCAGTGTTTTTACAACGGACATATCAACAACAAAAAACTCCAGTATGAACACACATTTATTTGACCTAAGCTGAATGTTATATTTTGGCCATTTTTGCTTCTTGGTGAAAAGTAGTTAAAAAAAAAAAAAAAAAAAAAGACAAGTACATTTTTCATAATCATTTCAATAGATGGGATTTCAAAATGACATATTCCTGTTTGCTTTGATTTGTAGCTCATGTGCAGCAATACATAGACAGCGGATTTCAAAAGTTTTCAGGCAGTAAATTGTAAAAGGCAAACCATCCCTGTATAATAAAATAATACAGTTCTTTAGACAAGGATTCCTACCATGGCCTCTGGACATCGCTGTGGCTATGGGCACGTAAACCTCCTTACTGCCTTTGGAAGAATCCAGCTGTGAGAGGTTAAATTTGGTGTTATGCCTGACCCTGCAAGTGTCCCTGAACTTCTCATCAGACACATCAGCAATCCCAACAGTGGCAACCCTACTCCGGTGCTTACAGCTAGAGATATGCTTCTGTCTCACCAAAACCACCAGCTGGCTAAAGTCCTAATTTAAAATTTTTGACAACGGGTCCGAAAAATAAGATGGTAGAATCACGAGCTTTACTGGTCCTAACAGTTCTCACGATGTCTTTGATTTCACCCTGCTAGATAAAGGAGGGACAAAGGACACCCCAGCTCGACTGCTGTGAGGCAGAAGGGTTACACGGTGATGGTCACAGGCACAGAAGACAATTTTTCAGAGATAACAGGCTGCAAAGACAACTTGGTGCGTTTTCATATAAGAAACACCCTCAGGATGCACGTACTTACTGAAATGCTATACATATACACAAACATAACGTATGTCTACATTGAAAGCAAGTAACTCTCAACAGTTTCACGCAATAAAGATTTTTGAACTTCTTTGTGAAAAGCTGTCATCAAATGCCAAAGTATGAGTAAAGTTTCCAGCAGAGGTAGGAAAACGTGACTTCAGCGAAGACTAGAGACCTTTTGTTTACAGCTCCGTACCCGCAGCAGATTCCAGTGGCAGCGATGTTTCATAACCTAAGACATACATGTTAGTTTAACATCCTCAGCAGAAAAATTCAATTAGCGATCACTACGGATTCCAGAAACTGGGGAAAGGCATGGCACGTGTGTGCGTTCCTCTTAAATGGTTTATTGGGATTATGAAACAACTAATAATAAATTTTCTCATCCTCACGTGGTGTTTTTAAGAAAGCTCTCTGCTTCCAGTTGATGCTACATTGCCAAGCAGCAAGTAAAACATTAAATATTACTCATATTGTCTCAATAGTAACTTACATGTACGTACGTGATAAAATCTCTTTCATAACGTACTGCAGAAGCAATGTCAGTCACAGAAAGGGAGTCAGACTGAAAGCAAAACAAGTGAAACCCTTTTACATATTGTTATCAAATAAAAACCAAGTCCTGAAAACTGGCATAGGTGGAAAAGGCTACAAAATCTTGGAACAAGGTCTGATAGTCTGCTATCAGAATTTCACTGTGGGCAAGTGCCACATTCGCTGTTCTTCTGGAAACCTGCAGCCACCATTCCTTCTGCTGGTACAGCCCAAACGCAGACTTCCTAGAAACACCCACAGCTCTTACCGAGCATCACGTTGTTTAAACAACGGAAATTTGGAGCTAACATTGTACTTGGGCTCTTTGCAAATTATGTCCTTGCAGTAGCATTTCCTCATTACATCCTGTCTTTAACACCGGCCGTGTCAGGCCCTGAGCACTTCCAAGAGATTTACCTGTTTCACTTCTGTCCAAGTCGGTCAGAGGATAAAGACACTCCGTTCCCTGCAGGACAGACCTCACATGTCCACTGAACAGGAGTTAAAAATAACTGCAAGAATTTGATTCAAGAACTACCAGGAGCAGCTATGCAAAAGCTTATCAGGCAGCTTTTTGAAAATGGGTATAAAGAAAAAAAAAAAAAAGTTCTATTTCATGCATTAGGTATATGCTTTCAAGTCAGACATCCAAGCTGCACATTAAAAAAAAAAAAGTTTCTATTTCTGTTTTAAATGTCCTCGTTTATCTAATGGATGCAAAGAATTAAGCATCTGATACCAGAAACAGAAGTTTTCTTACATTTCCTAAAGGCTGAATCAACATTTCAAAGCGCATTTTATTTCAATTACTGACTTTCCTTTTTGCTCATTGTGCTGTTAAGCGGAGAACCCAACTGTCACCATTTTAGCTCATAAAACATATGAATAATTGCTAACACTGATTATAAACTAGTTTTGCTTTCACTGTCTCCTTCTCCCTCTTATCTCTGAGGGGGCAGAAGAGGATTCCCTGCTTGAGCAGAAGGTTGTGTCAGATGACCAGAGGTCCCTGCCAAATCTAACCATTCTGTGAGTTTTCCTTCAAAGGCCTGTAAGCTAACAAAAGTGGAAGGGAACCAACGTCAACTCCTAGTTCACAGACAGCTGCATTTGGATGCTTTTCATCTCTCTCTCTCTCTGTGTCCCTCCACTCCCCGTGCAATGGGAGGAACACCGGGGACGGTCCTGCTCTGGTGGACACACACAGGAACCAGGGTTACCTTCAGCCGACAGCCAAAGGAAAAGAGCAAGAGGAAAGACAGCTGCTCTTTCGCTTTTAGGCAAACGAGACATTACAGGCACAGCAAAAGATGCTTGCTTTTGTTTGCGTGATTCTGCATATGTCAAGTCACAAACAGAAAGGTCCCATCAGCAAGCCAGCATACTTCATTCTTCCAGTAGCTCCTCGTCACTGTTCCAATTTGGGGGATTTTCTCTAGGTAGTACAACTTCATGACAATAATGTGATTTCTAAATTTATCAAGTCAAGCTGAAGACAACAGCTTAAGAAGCGCATTCAAAGGAACAGGAAGCACTGTCAGTGAAATAAAGACTTGCAGCATGTATTTATGGTTATTTATATGGTTTCCTAAGAATTCCCACATTAAGTTACTGTAGCAAATACAAATCCAAAAGTTTGCAGGCAGATGTAAGGGACATTTTGAACTTGAGAGATGCTCGCTGAAGAAAAAATGTGGAACATTTTGTTCCTTCACAAAATAATTTTAGAACCATGAAACCTATCTAACCCTAAAGCCACATGTCCGGTAGGCCTAGCACTCTAGGCTAGAGCGTTTCTGGAAACCAGGAAAGAGAACATTCAATGAAAATTGATGAAAACAAGTTGGTTTGGAAGGGCAGCACAGGCCTCCAGAGCCACCCAGGACAGACAAAGAGGATCGAGAGGAGTCCAGCTCCAGCTGAATTTGCCTGAGCAGCCGCGGCCCCTCAGCACAGCCCTAGGCCACGGCCAGGCCCGCAGCCCTGTGGCACTGCTCCCGGCCCACTCCTGCCACCACTGTCACCTCGTGTTTTCACTAAATGCTGTTTGGGAGCACGCAGCTGCACTTCCACAACCCGTACAGCCTCGCTTTAAGTCAAGTTCCAGCCATTTCCCACAAACCTGTGAAACAGCCTTGACAGTAACACAAACGTAGGTAACAGAACCTGTTAAAATGTGTTAATGCGACTACGGTGACTAGCTGGCTTCTTGGCAATAGCAACTCCCACTGGAAGTTAAAAATTGAAAGGCTAGGATTTATTTTTTTTTCTTTTTGAAGGACAGAAATGAGATTGAAAATCATCTAAAAATAGCAGGGAATTTTCAAGTGTCAGCTGTAACGGAAGCAGGAATAGCAGTCTCTCCTTACAGAGCCAGGAGGGATGCAGCCAGCTTGTGATTCAGGATCAAGAGTGAGACAGCTCAACCACGAGCTGCAGAGGGGAGAAAGTAGTGCTAATTTACTAATTTGATTAGTATTCCAGGACAATTTACGGCAACTTGAAATGCACTGAAATTGTACTGTGCTTTAAAGAGGCAAATACACATGTAAGTTCTTACATACTTTGCCTGCCAGAAGGAAGAGTGAAGTACATATTGTGAAACAACTGAAGAGGGTTTTAAACAACCCATTCAATCCTCGTGACAGAAGATGAATATAATTATGTGTTTTTGACTGTGCTTTGTCTTTTCCATCAATCTTTTCCCCCTATAACCTACAATATCAATGCTCTTATTTAAAGAACAGAAAGTTTTCTTGCATTTGAACAGTCCCTCACGTGCCTCTGAAGATTCACTGAAGTAAATGGAGAGAAGGAAGAAAGGAGTTCTGACTTATTTGTAGGGTACTGGTTTGCATTTCAACAACTGTGTTTTGGGGAGCCAAAGAAAGGAACATGAAAGAAAGCCTCTGCAGATGACAATCACTGACTGCAGCAGAAGTTATGGTGTCACTCCAACATTACAGGACCTGATTTCAACACTGATCTTGCCCACGTTTTAAAAGAAAGCCCCACTCGTGCTGTGCTCACTTCAACTCCTTGAGGATGTAAACGTCTTAAGGGCTAGTAAAGCTGTTACTCCACCCAACAGCACTGAGGTAGGGCTGAAGCCAGCAACACCTTCCAACCAGACTGGAAGCCACATGCTGACTTCCCTGTTAGTGTCAGGACATACCAAAAAAAATGAAACTGGAGGCCACTTTGTTAAACAAAGTATATGGGCAGAGCCAGGCCCCACCCTGTGCAAAGTGGAGAATCTTACATTGACGGTAACTGTACTTACAAATGGCTTTGCACCACGTGCAATCAAATTAGCCCAGAAGTATGTTATCAAAACTCAGAGCCTCAACGGTCAGCATCCAGGTTTCCCTTGAATAATAAAATCAGCTTAGGTGTGAGGATTTCTAAATAGAGATATTTTGCTACTTGATCTTGCGTCAAGTCAAGAGCAACTCAGCAAATCTCCCTCAAAATTTGGAGAAATTGATCTTCCTACAGAGGTCATGCCTACCTGGCAATAAAGCTGATTAGCACTAATACATAAATAAAAATACAAATGTTTACTTTCAGAAAAAGCTCTATCATTATATCATGCAAAGTATCTGCAAAGTTGAATAATCACTAGGTTTTCCCATAAGGTTCTTTTGTTTATAAGTACAAAACGTATCTTTACCAAGTGAAGACTTAGACAAGAATGAGGTTGAGCAACTTCATGCACTATTTATCTCTTTTCTTTTTACTATTACACTGTAAAATTACAGATCATGTCAAAATGTTAAATCAACGTGGAATTTACTTCTTCCTGGCAACATGCCTTCATGCAAATTATCTCCAGTTATAATTCTTTATCTGTCACTGAGTACTTTCCATTTTTAAAACACAGGAGAGAAGTCAACCTGTGTATGATATTATATTTTCAGTCACACTTGACAACAAGATCGTGGACTTCCACCTCAATAATAACAGTTTATAGGTCAGACAATATAAAAATGATAAACTGACTATTCACTAAAAACTCCTCTTTAGGGACTAAAGCTGCTTTTAGCCAAGTCACGCAGCAAAGACGAACCCGCACGGAGCTCTCTGCTGAGCTGTCCTACTGGCACAAGCACAAGCCTTCTAGATTTACAGCAGGCCGGGCTCAGGAAGTTCAGGGAAACTTCCATCTTATTTTTCATCCTCCTATGAGCTTGGAGAAGCACACAACTGCACGGGTGCCCTGTATGCAGCACTGCAAAAAGAGAAATATGGGCAGGCTGGGGAGATTTCACTGCCATCACCTGATGGTCTCACCTGATCTGCAAGAGGGGATGAAGGGAAGAAAAATTCAATGCTTTACCTCCACATAACCTTATCTGAGACTTTTTTCTCTCAGGAACACCAGCCCTGCCTCCCTGTAACTTAAACCCGAAGAGCAGCAGAGTATCAGGTCACCAGGCAGGCCTGGCGCAGAGACGCGCATCCCGTCAGCCAGAGGTTGCCACCGCGCCTCCACGCAGCCGGGCTGTTTATGGAGAAATAACAGCCTTCATGGACTGCACAGAAAGGCTGCAATATCAGGCGAAATGGTGAATTTTATAACCGATTTGCTTTCTTTAAAAACGTTTAAAGTTATTAGAAGAAGCACGGAGAACAGCAAAGAACAGAACATTAAGCCCCAGATCCCCAAGCGCTTTACCAGCTGGAGCCACCGGCTGCCACGGGTGATGGAGGATTTTCACACCACCAGACCTGCACCCCACGGCCACGCACAGCTCGAGCTGCTGAGCCAGTGACGGAGAGCACAGGAAACACTGACATTTTTTCCATGATGAAGCAAATGGCAACCATAGAGAAACTGTGTCCATATCTCCAAGCGCTTCCAGGAATTCAGGGGTAACGCCATTCCTTGAGACAAACTGAAGGAGGTGGCTCGAGGCAGAACAGCCAGGAATTTTTTAGGGAATTTAATAACAATGACTCTCACTAGACTAACAGCATACATGCAAACGTCCCAAATGAAACCATGGTTCCGTTGTGCTATGCTCCATAAACAGAGCAAGCATTCTTCCCCAACATGCTTACGCATTTCGAGCGCTCAAAAAAAGATGCTGGTGACCCTGGTATTTCTGGAAATGTTGCTGGCTGGCTGGCAAATAGCAATATTGTGACCTCCTAAGTAACAAGAAAGAGAAATGCAAACAACCAAGAAGAAACAAGAACAACCAAGAGCAAAACAAAAATATTTCCATAAGCAGGACTTTTTATATCCTGAAAAGAGATCTCTGACTCCACAGAGTCCTGAAGGGACACATTAACACCATAATCTCATGTATTATGTGACGCTTGCTATCTTATTCCTCAATACATGTATTTGCTAGGAAGCTCAGCAAGAAAACAGAAAAAGTGAATTGTCCCAAATCCTATGGCAAAATTAATATGGAAGATGCAATTAAACTGACCTCTAGGGCTTATCTATGGACTTGAAAAAAATCACTGCAACATTGCTCCCCTATAACCCCTCAAATCCAAGGTGTTGCTAGGCCAGCAGGCCTAAGCAATCTTAAAACAATGAGCAGCCAGGCAAAAAGACATTGTAAGGCCATCAGTGGCTCTCTTTCCTCATCAGCAGGCTGTAAACACCATCTAGTTAGTTCAGAAGTCAGAAACACGAAGGAACATACTGGGGCTGCACTTCTTGCGATGAGGAGACGAGGAAGCATCGTATCATGGATCAGCCAAAGGAGGAAGAAAAGGTGCTTCCATCCTAAAAATTCCAACGAAACACAAAACAGCACAGGGAAGGAGAAACTTGGTTATACCTCGCATATTCCAGCAACCAAGCAGAGCAGCAGGAGGATGACTCCGGGCACACCTCTACCAGCACCCTGGGGTACTCCTGAGCCAGCACAGCGCCGTGTCTGGAGTGCCAGGGCAGCACTCGTGCAGGCAGAAGTCCCAAAACCTACCCGAGGTGGACACAAGCACTCAGCACCCCTGTCCTGCTGGATGAGGAGTTGACTTGGTAATGTTGACTTAGCCTCAGCCAGATAGCAACGACCGCTGCGGCAGCTCAAGCAATTAAGAGATAATAGGCTAGGCATACAACATAAAAAATAGGATATCATTAAGATACCAAAGGTTGAAAGGAAGCTGAGAAGTGAAGTATTGGTAGGGAAATAAAGCTTATGCCTGTTATCTCCGCTGTGCTTTGATACTTGAAAAGAGTACGACACATGACATAATTAAACAACCACAACAAACTTCCTCTGCTCTATCGCTGCTATCAACTAATGCTCAGGGAAAGCAGTAAAGCAAAGCTTCCTAACAGTACTTCAGTCACAAAACCGAGCAGGTGCTTGGCAGAGGACTATTAATTACAAGGTGAAATTCACTTCACCGCATTAACTCTCAGAGTGGCTCCTTAACAAAACCCTCCCCTGCAGCTGGTTTTAATCCACAGCCCCCTGTTATGCAGTGGCACTGCTGCCAGGTTGCTTTTATCATTGCCATTTCCCCGTTGTTTTTTTTCCCCCTGATGCCATTCACCTGTCAGCCAAGTAAGCTCACTGGGGAGCAAAGGACTGAGAAAAGAGGAAAAAATGGGCAACTGCTGCAGCACCTTGCAGCGTACCTGCACGTCGAGCAGGCACGGCGTGGGGCTGCCTGCACCACACGTACACGTGCACACAGGCTTTGCTTTCTGTAACCATAGAAGACACGGATAATAAAACGTGAGCTAATTACAGCTCCGCGACAAAATACAGATGGGAAAGAAAAAAAAAAAAAAAATAAAAATAAACAAAATAACCCTTGTTAAAGCAATTCCTTGTTCACGTAATTCTTACCACATCTTCCAACTGCTGTCATAGCTAGGTTTCAGGGTGAGAAGAGACCATTAAAATGTCAATCCACAAAGCATACTTCATCTTATCTGAGCTGCATTTCAGCTTGTTCATCCGTAGTGCCCTGGCTAAAGCAGGACCCGTGAAAGGCACTGGAAGCTGCCAAATCCGCATCAGCACGCTGCAGAGAGAGCAGCCTATGCCTCCTTGCAATAAATGAAACCAAGGACAGAACACGAGTCTGAGGAAGACCATGAAAAAACACTCCTGGCATGGGGCGTAACTGCTCTATGCAGCGCTCTTGTGATCTCCTAGAAAACACGAACAAATACATTAAAATATCGAAGAGCAGTACCATCAGTCTCCGCAAGCCAATTTGTGTCACTTTGATTAATGACACTGAGTGCAGTAATAAATTTAGCAAAACCACTTCATTTCACTTGCTGCTGCAGCACAGCCTTTACACTGCATTTAGCTATAGACAGACGAGGGAAAATAAGAACTTAAACATCGCAGGGCTGTTTCTCTGGAAATCATGTAATTTATTTTCACGAGAAAGGCAAGCTTCAAGTTACCCTGACGGAGCGATTATATCTGATCCTTTTTTCTCGAAAGTACCCTTCCACGTAACCACCCCGGCGTCAACAGTTTTCAAAGAAATTAACTTAATTTGTATTTTTAGAAGTCAAATAGAGAGCTAAAGCCTCAGGACACACATCTGCTTCAGCTCCGTGGCTTCCAGCCACCAATGTCATTATTGATATTTTCCCTCCCCGTAAGCCTCTCATTTCAGCCCTGTTGCCATATGCATACAGACAGCCAGTTCACCAAAAATAAGTATTTGTGTCACATCAAAATAAGCACCTGCCACAGGCGAGCAGACCGCCGCCACCGCTCCTACCGCTGTTTTGCAACGCTCTCCCCCCGTCCTTACTCGCTGACCTTCCTACAACCATCCTGGCCTCGTTTCGTATTTACTGCCACAAACCTCTCCTTCCCCACCACAACGCTCTCCTGCGACTCCTCTGGTTTCCTCCACTCCATTTTCCGCACTTTCCTTATAGAAACGTGCGCGTTCACAAGCTGAACAAACAAACCCACGTCGCACAAAAGGGGCTGCAACGCGGTCCACGCTCATTTTTGTTTGTCTGCTCTCCGCTTGGGAGCACCGCTGCTGCAGACACACACACCTCGGAGAGACAAAAGCACGGTGCTGGAGACGGACAGCTTTATCCAGGGAACCCCAGAGTGAAAGCCCCAGCACGTACAATCCCCCTGAACACACCCCTATGTGCTGCTACCTCTGCTGGAAAGCAGTCGAGGGGTTCACTTGAAAATGAACCCTCTGTGGAAAAATGAGTTTTGGCCCCTTATCCGAGCTATAAGGGGAACCGAACAATCCCTCATTTTCTTTCCGGAATTGCAAATTTGCAGTTTCATCCCCCAAATCCTTAGAGCTGCAGAAATGAGAGCATCTGCTAGCTCACTGCACCACCCCAGTAACTTTTTCCAGCCTAACTTCGAACCGTAACAACTCGCTATCAAACTGCCAAATCTGCAGTGCTCACTTCTTTCTGTGAATCCAGCTGTCAGTTTTCCCAAATGCCTTCGCAGTCCCAACTCTTTCGGTGCCAAAAAACTTTTCACAGATATACATAATTTTGCAAAACACATATGCTGTATGTATGGCACATGAAGTCAATTAACAAGTTTATTTACTGAATTAAAGGATGACACACAACAGTCAAACAAAAACCTCCTGCAGACAGCAAGCACATTAACCTTCTCCTCCCTACAACACGATAAGCTCACGAGGAATTTTAAGGAGTTTTGAAGTCCAAGTATGCTTTGAGTACCCTCCAAAAAAAAAAAAAAAAAAGGCATGAGCTCTTTCACACTTATCTCCATGGCATCTTTCACTCTGTAATTCCCTTGGCGTTTCTGATCACCAGCACGCAGAGATACGTGTAAAGCACGTTCAGTTTGCAAGTCAACAAGCATAAGACACGTACTGGGGAAAAAATATTCCCTCGTAAAAGGAGAAAAAAAAACAAAAGAACTGAATACAAAATAAAAGCACGTACCTTTTAACTGGTCAGCTACCACGCTCTGACCCACTCGCTCAGTCACCTTTCCATCCTCCATTTCATAACGATCATCCAAATATTTTGCAGTAGCTTCCGAAATGTGGACTTTTCCAGCCACCCCCAGCTGCTCCATCAGATTGGCCAAGTTGACATCGTTGGACCAAACGTCGAACTTGAACCTCCTCATTCCCAGAATGCCACACAGGACTGTCCCGGTATGGACGCCGACTCTCATGTTCACCATTTCTTTCTTCTCCTGGCAAAACTGCTCGATGGCTTTAATCATCCCCAAGCCCATCTCGATGCAGCAGTAAGCGTGGTCTGCCCGGGGCTCTGGGCAGCCAGCTACGCAGTAGTAGCAGTCTCCCAAAGTGCTTATCTTCTCGCATTTGGTGTCCTCGCACAGGCGGTCGAAACGTCCAAAGAGGTCGTTCAGGAGCCCCACCAGCGCGTGGGCAGATTTATTGGCGCTCATTTTCGTGAAGCCAACGATATCTGCGAACAAAATGCTCACCTGCTCGATCTGCTGCATTTTAAAAGGGCGGAATATTATGGGGGTTTTCTGGATGGAGGGCTTCTTCTTCCTGTTTTTGGGGCTTGAGGTGGAATGGCGTTTGACGGAGTTTTCACTTTCATCATCCCCCTGCTTCATTAAGTCATCGGCTATTATTCTTGGCATAACAGAATGAATCATCCTCTCTTTCAGGGCTTTTTCCACTTCCAAGTCTTTTCCATGCATGATGGACTGCCCCACTTTCAGGAACGTGCTCCTGGACCTGACTTCGGACATGATAAATAAATGAATACCGATGGCGTGGATGCAGATGTGAAGGAAGGCTTTACTCAACAACTCCCAGTAAATCGCCCCGGCTCCAAGAGGCGCGAAACAGTTCTCGTCGCGGAAGCGATACCCAAAGGTCTCAAAGAGGACCGAGTAGGACAGTCCCAGAAACAAGCTTAAATACAGGGGTAGGTGCATCACGGTGTAAAGCAGCAAGAGCACTTCGACACACATGGAGAAACTGCCTACTTGGGAAAGACAAGTGTCCGCGGGACGGGCCGGGGGCGTGCGGTTGGACATGTCGCCGCTTCCTGAGAGGGGATTCAGCGCCTGGAACTGCGGAGCCAGGGTCAAGGCGAAGACCAGGAGGGTGAGTACCAGCGAAGTCCAGACGTAATGGCGCGCGTAGGCCTTGGTGAAAGTGAAGGCGAAGAACGCCACGCACACCGCGAGGAAGCACAGCGCCGGCACCATGAACACGATCCGCTTCTCCCTCATGTGCACGCCGAAGTAGACGCCCCAGAGCAGGCAGGCCACGCCGATGTAGAAGAGGGCGTAGCGGAACCGGCGCTGGGTCTGCGGGAAGCACCGCTCCATGCACGCCTCCTCCAGGTTGGTGGAGTCGAACTTGGGGTTCCACCACTTGGCCGAGGCCCTCTCGAAGAGCTGCGGCAGCTTCTTCTGCCTCCGGAGGCCGGGGCCGCCGCCTCCTCCGGCCGCCCTGCGGGCACCCCCCGACTCCCCGGAGCTGCAGCTGGACGAGATGCTGTACTTGCAGCGCTTGGAGGAGCCGCAGCCCGCCTGCTGCCGGGGGTTGATTTTCACCGTCACGCTGTTGCTGTCCCCGCTGGAGTCGCAGCTCACCTCGGTGCTGTGGTGATGCAGCAGCTGCTGGTGCGGCGGGGAAGCCATGTTGGCGGCTCCTCCCGGGGAGCTCCGAGCAACCGGAGCCGGACCCTCCGGGGCCGGGAGAGCCGCCGGCGGCGGGGCCACCCCGCGGGGCTCCCCCCGGGGGCCGTGCCGCTCAGTCTCCACCCGCCGCCTGCTCGGAGGGGCGGCCGGGCAGCGCCGGGGCGCTCCGCCGCGGGCCGGGCGCGGCAGGCAGGGCAGGGCGAGGCGGGCAGCCCCGCATATTCCCCCGCCTCGCACGGCCACGGAGGCGCCGCGCCCGTGAAGGGAGGGCTGGGAGGGCTGAGGGGGTGGGGGGGTGCCGGGACCGGGACCCGCCGCTCGCTGCGCTTCGCCCCCTGCCCGGTCCCGCTCAGCGTCGCCGAGCGAGCTCCGGGCCCCCTCCGGGAGGGCACCGCTGCTCCATGGCGGCCGCTTGGGCGGGCAGCGCTCCCCTCACGGCCGCCACCGCCGCCGCTGCTGCTTCTGCTGCTGCTGCTGCTGCCGCCGCCGCCGGGCCGGCCCCCACCCGCCCCAGCGGGGCTGGCCCGGCCCCGCCGCCCGCCTCCCGCCGCTCCCCGCCGGCCTCGCACGGGGCTGCGGCACCGAGCGCCCCTCGGGCTCCGCTCCAGCCGCCCCGCTCCCTGCCCCTGCCGCCGGGCGGGGCCGGGCCGCTGTGGAAGGGGTGTGTGTGTGTGGAAAGGAGGGGGGGGGGTGGAGGGGGGGCGGCGCTCGCCACCATTTTCCGCCGCCGGGCGGGGACGGGGTAACGGAGCGGGCCGGGCCCGGTGCTGCTCCACAGCCGCTTCTTGGGGTGCCCCCCCCTCTGCTATCAGCGCCCAGCCGCTCCCCGCGCCTCCTTATCGCGTCCCCACAGGCGCTGCCTGCCCCCCCCCGTCGCTCCTGTGTCCCCCCCTTGTCCCTCCTGTGTCCCCTCCTGTCCCCTCTTCGCTCCCGGCCCCCGAGGGCTCCTGGCGGCGGAGCGGGCCCAGGCGCCCCCCGGGGACCGGCTTCGGGTCCTGGCGCTGTCAATAAGAGGCCCCCCGGCCCCCAGCCTCTCCCCAGGGCCACTCTCATGGAAATACAGCAGGAGACAGCGAGAGGAAGGCAGGAGGGCAGCTGGGGGTCCCCGGTGACGGGCAGTGCTGCTGGGGCTCCTGGCGAGCTTTCTGTGCGCTCCGCCAAGTGTACCCCGAGTTACTGCACGAGGGGTGGTGTCTGCAGGCTGCCAGGCTTCCAAAGGTTCAGAGGAATTGGGGAGATTTGTTGGGAAAAGGAAGGGATTCCTTGACTTCAATTTAACATAACACTACCTGTGTCATTTAGCATTGCTAAATGGTCCTCTAAGACTTGGGTTGTTGCTGAGATGGGGCGAATTGAAGCTCCAGATGTGAGGCACTGAGAGGCAAGCACACTGTTTGCTCTGTGAGAGCGTTGGCTTGTCATTATCCCCTCCCAGAGACTCCATCAGCTGACAGTCTGGGCCAGCTGCGTTCCCGCAATACCCCTCTGAAAAAGGTAGAACCAGCAAGGAGCTGAAATAGGTGGGAAGAAAAGGGGAAATAGGAAATAATTTAAGCCCTTACTATGTGCAAGTAAATCAGGATGTCATTGAAAAGAATGCCAGGGTAAGTGTTCCTCCTGTTGAAGATGTGAGATTTCCCTCTGGCAAGAACAAAGCTGTGATTTCATTCAGCTCCTTTGGTCCAGAGTGACTAGGAGCACGCCGACAGTCGGTGAGTAAAACAGTGCTTGTCTGGAAGGCAGCAGAAGATGAAGCCCCTCAGGTTGTTATTTACTACTGAAACCTGCTTGGGTAGGCTTTAATTCAATTTTCAGGAGTATCTGGCATGGGGATGTGGGATCACACCTTCGTTAAAGCCAAACCATCGGGCAGTGGCTTGTGTGTGCATCACAGGGTGTGAGCACACGGACAGGAGGCGGCTCGGGTGCTTAACAGCGCTCGTGCATGAGTGCTCGGGTCAGAGGAGAGGGGCAGCTCCTCTGCATTGCCCTCTTATGCATGCAGGAGACACCCCCACAGCAGGCATGGGGTAGGCATGTTCCAGGGGAGAGAGAATGAGCAGAGGCAAAGCTCTGACCCAAAAGCAAGAGAAATGTCTTGTTCCCCCCGTGCTCAATAAAGCAAGACTTTGTGTGTTCTTATAATAAACAGAATCACATCAAAGATGCTGACTACATCACAAGTTTTAATGGAGTGACCCACATGATCCCAAATTTTGGCTGCCTGCTAGTCAGAGACTGCTTTTGATCTCTGCTAATGAAGTGGTCTCCTCTTTCCCAGCTATTGTATGCTGGCTTGAGGGACAGTGACGTGGGACTGGAGGAGGCATCTGACTTCAGACCCTGACTTCAGGATTGCTCAGAGTCCTTTCTCCCCCAAGGAAGCTTCCACTAGGTTTGTTACCCGCAGGCTCCCATCCTGCTCCTCCTTTTGATCTTTGGTGCAGTAACTCGGTGTTAGCCATTCACCCCCAAACCAAGCCCTGCCTTGGAATAACCAGATGAAACCTCTAACAGCCAAATCACTGCAAAGTGCTGTGCCGTGGCTGCCCACCAGCCTCACCGTGCCCCAGCGGCTTCTGCCATCATCCACTGCCATACAAACACGAGCTACATGTGCAGCAGGGAGAACAGTTGCCTGGTATTTATTTTTGTTAGCTCTACTGCCTGGGAAGAACTTAGGGCTACCTCCCAAAAGACTGAAACTTCGACCTTGTTATGGGTGCTATTCTTTTCCTCTGCTTCTGTCACAAAGATATCTCTGTTGAATTTGAGAAGCAGATGAAATGCATGTAAATGGTAATCAAGAAATGCCAATGATGTAAGTATTTATTTCAAGTGGTTGAGTAAAATTTGTCTTAGAAAGCAAGAAGTGGTTCAAAGCTGTATCTGTTATTCCCCCCCTTCCATTCTGATTAGTTTTCCGGAGAGAGCTGAACCCTGTGGTGTGTAATGCTGTTGCTGTGTCCCTCCGAGGTAGGTGGGTGAGTTTTGTAGCACCCTCCAAGGAAGATGCTTCCTCCTGGTCACTGTCTCAGGAAGCACACCTTGACCGAGCTGGAAGCTACCAGGCAGTGTTGATTTTGAGTCCTGGGGTAATTCTAGCGCCTGGTCGTTCTGGGCTGTGCTGTTTTCCTGTAAAGAATTCTGGCCGCCCTTCCAAAATATACTGTGGCTGGTTTCCTTTCTCAGAGACCCAGTTAGAGGAAATACTTTGCAGTGCAATAGTTAGGCAAACGCATATCCTACTTGCACATTTCTCTTAAATTCATGCCACTAAATATACATATTTAGTCTATAGAATTTGATTTGCTTCCCTTCGCAGAGGCACAGCTTTGTCAGCTCTTCTGATTAGCTTTTGTTTGACATTCATAATATTTTACTTCACTGCTTATCTGATGGAGCTGTGCAAAACTATTTAGGGGGGGTTCTAAAATGTGACAACCCACATGATGCTTTTTTAGACTTCACAAACCGCCTTCAGGAGGCAGAAGAATATGACATGGGAACTGCTGGCTAGAACAACAAAGTATATTAATGCCGGAGTAGCTGGGGAGGAGGAATGCTATTCAGAAGTTTGTGGCTTTTATTGTATGCTGGCGAAGGAAAACTTACAGCCTGGAAGAAAAGGCATCGTGGATGCGATGGATGGAGACTATTTGTCTTGTCTGGCTCTGGAAAAAGCAAGAATATTAAGAAAAAAAAAATGTTTTGAAACCTGTTTAGTCCATCCAGAGACAGAAAGGCTCAAGAGAGAGAGAACAGATGCCCCTTTCCCTAGTTTCCTACCTTACCAGATAGCAGGATCTCACTTTCAGACAAATTTCTGCCTCTGCATCCTAGCTGGCCTAGTAGTGTTCATTCAGAGCTTTGTTCCGAGCCCTGCCAACCTCTGGGTGAGAGAGCTCGTGTCTGGATAAGAAGCACACTGTTCTGACTTCTGGTTGCATGCTGACAGGTAAAACGTTTGGGAGGTTTGTTACCCCATCTGCTTTAAATTCAGAAACTGATCACGATGCTTATTGCACTCTTCCATAAAAGAAGAGCACAAGGATTATCTTTGGCACCTTTTCCTTGTAAAGCAAAGGAAGTTAAGTGGTGCGTTCTTCTTACTTCTGTGAGGTAGCCAGGTTGATTTTAACTGTGCTGTATTTTCATCCTTCTGAAGCTGTGGTTCAAATCACTCATATTACCGACACAATTTCATGTCCCAGACAAGACGCATGGATAATGGAGGCAAGTAAGCAATAGAAGGTCTTTCTGCATGACTTGTACCTCGATAGGAAGGACAAATCCTGGCCCAGCTGAGTGGGAAGCGCTGGCTCCTGCAGGATGAGGCTTTTCCTTGCAGGCTTTATGTGTGTCCCATTCAAGTGGCCATCTACCCCGAAAGCAGTGCAGACATCACCGCTTATTTGGCAAATTGTCTGCCACCAGGAGGTGGCTTCACTTAAAATGCATGTCTGTAAGATGCAGGCAAACTTAAAATTTATTGCTCGTGCCATTCGTAATGAGAAGTTCTCCTGACTTGCCAAGCTGCTGAATCAGCGTGGGTACCTCACCCTTGAGTCAGCAAAGCCTGAAATAGAAACTTGCTCAGCTTCCGAGCACAGGAAGTACCACTGTTGTCTGCAAACACTGCCACATCTAACGTGCTGGTTTTTTTTATGACTACAACTTCTCGCTGGAGGAACTTGCATGGCTTTTTTTTTTTTTTTAAAGGCATTTTTTTTTACTTAGAGAAGTTAAGATCGGTGTGAATAGGGCTGTCTGGTGTGCAAGCATCAAGGAATAATCAGCAGGAGATGGATGAGCAGCAGGCATTGATGTCCGCTCACCCAGACAAGCATCAAGATCCCAGCACATCTACCTGCAGGACGGTCAGGGCAGAGCAGGGGGACAAGGGACAGCCTGCAGCTCGGCTAAAACAAAGCCGTAAGCCATGAAGCTGTAAAACAGCTGGTGAGAGATGAGCTATGAAAATGCTCACACAGGATGCCTGAAGTGGAGCTGGGTCACTCCCACTGCCAGGCCACCTCTCAGCTTCGTAGCACAACACAAAGTACGAAAAAACAGTGAAAACGATCAACAGTTGCAGTCAAGTGGTGTTAAGTCATGGGCAGGACTTCTGTGAGTAGGTGGAAGGCAGTGAAAAGGTGTGTAAAAATAGTCCATACAGGGTGTGCGTTAGGGAGGAGTTTCTGTGGCTCCACGTCAGGCTGATAAGTAGGAAAATAAGCATGGTGTTAATTCACCCGTTTTCCTCTTCTCAAGTTGCTCAGCTGGCTTTTTATCTTGCAGATAGATTGTCGCTATTTTTTAGCACACTACAGAAAGACAGCCTTTAGAAAACGTGTCGGGGCCATCAGGCTGCGTGCCACCATCCTGGCACCGCTCCTCATTTCTCCCTTGGTGCCTGCTGCAGGCTGGTCTCGCTGTCTTCCAGGTCCAAGAAGGAAATTTGACTTCCATCTCGTCTGAAGAAGGGCTGGGGACCTGTGTGCTGCAGTACACACGAAGACCTCGTACATGCTCCTGTACCTGGATGACATCCTGACTTAGGTGATGCTGCAAAATAGGGGTTATGAAGCCAATGCTACAGAGAAACAGAAAATAAAATAAATAAAATAAAATAAAATAAAATAAAATAAAATAAAATAAAATAAAATAAAATAAAATAAAATAAAATAAAATAAAATAAAATAAAATAAAATAAAATATGGTATACCAGCTCATTTATTTAGACAACCTGTCTTCACTGCACAGTTTCTGTGGGAAGATCCTTAGGGATAAGGGATTTCTCTTCCATGGAATCACCCTCAGAATAGCCTGAGCTATTTGTATAACCTCACAGGCAGGTTTCCTTTTAGGGTGACACTCAGTACAGGATTTTCCTGCATTATTATGAGGAAATTATAGAGATTTGGAAAAAATCATTTGTCATTTGTGCAATGTGTGTGAACACTGCAATGCATAACTTTTTTTTTTTTTTTTTTTTTTTTTCAAAAGTACAGTTGCAACTTGCAACACATTTTATATTTAGTGTTTTGGATTATTCAACTGAAAAGAGGTGGGGATGAGAATTTATAGGCATAATTACAGCCTTATGCAACCACCTTGTGCACACTCCACAGGTTTTGAAGAAAGACCTGCTGCAAATCCACAGAAAATCCCAGCTCCAGGACTCCAAGTGCCACAGGGAATTACACAACTTAAAAGTTAGCAGAACGTTTGTGGTGCTGTGTCTGAGTAACGCGGCGTTCCCATCTAACACATTCACTTTCTCTTTCCCCTTCTCAGAATGTCACGGAGTATTTTAGCTGCAAATCTGTTATTCTGTGGCGTGGGTGCCAGAATCATTAAAAAATAAATAATTAAAAAAAAATCTGTAATACCAGCTTTTTGGTGATTTTTTTTTCTCCCCAAGAAGACCAAAGGCAGCCACCTTCTCAGCCCTACCCGGGCGTTCTCCTAGGTGGCCGCGGCTGCTGTGCTCTCGAGGATCGTGGATAACTCAGTGCTCCCCCCCAAGCAAATGCCCCTGAGCAGCAGGCATTTGATTTAAGAGGCTGATGTGGGAGGCACTGAGGAATGATTGTTTCCATTTCCAGCCTGCGTTAGTGATGATTTACACGCGCTGGTGTCCTGTGAGCTTGGAAGGAGCCCACTGCTACTGTCATGAAGCACAGGCAGCAGGAGCTTCTGCCGTGCTGGTAGGTTTAAGGCTCTGGTGAAGCAAAAAGAAATTGTATGGAGCAATGTGAACCCTGCTCTGTCAGTGACTGAAGCTGGAAGCAAGGTGAGGTGTATTCCTCTGCAGCTGGGGAGAAATATCAGTCCCGGGGTGCTGAAAACAGCAAGAATCTGGTAAAAAGGTGAGTTGGGAAAAACAAAGTAGCATATAGAAAAATGAAAGATTGTGGAATGAGAAATTACGTGGTCCAGACTAGATGCAATCATGATTTAGGAGTGGGGCCCTTGTCCTTTTATAAAGAGGGAACCTCCTTCGCTTGGGTAATGGGAGCACCGACAGCCACACGTGATAAGCAAAAATCCGATAGCCCTCATGCTTCACAGCACGAGCTGAGCTCTGAACGACACCGTCAGAAAAAAGCAGAACCATGGCAGGCTTTTTGGCCATTTCCCAACGAGGTTTGTCTCCAGGCTGCAGCTTTCGGAGCCCCCCTGAAGGCGTTGCGGGAGCTGCTCAGGTGTTGTGCCAGGCAGACCGGGACAGGTGAGTGAAGTACTGCAGGGTGTCTAAAAGGGGATTTGGTGCAGGCCTGACGTGTTACTGTGTGTGACCCCATCTCCTCGCTGCATGTTGTCTGCTAATTGGTAAATTATTTCCTAGAAGGCTGAAAAGGAAACGAGGAGCTGAGGTGGCTTCTCGGTATTTCTCCGGCACAAACAAACAACCGGATTGCATCTTATCTGCCCAGCCAAAACATCCCCGTTATTAGGGGTAAGCTCCTGGGATCCCACAGAACCTGCTCCTGGATAAGCTGTGAAGATGTGCTGCTGCCTGAAGTGCTCACACAGTGATCCTGTGCCCTCGGACGATGCTTTGGGAGAGCAGCCCCCGGAGCACCCCGGGGCTCCGCGCTCCCCGACCTCAGGACGCAGCCATGTGAGGCCCTGGGGAGAGACGGGAGCGCGGGGGCTGAGCCAACCCCACGGAGGAGCAGGCTTGGTGAACTAAGTGGCTTTTTCCTGTCTTCTAATTTCTCCGCTTTTACCCTCCTTTTTTCAGTTCCTTCCTTAGCTTTGGCTCAGTGGAAAAGCAGTGAAAATTCCCCATCGCCCCTCTCATGGCTGTTCAAGTGACACATACCTATTAAATCCTGTTTTCTTATACCCCCAACACACGAAGCGTGATGACTGCCATGTTTTATTTTTGAGGTTCTGTCTGTTCTGCCACCTCGCTTGGAGAAGAGGATGAGGCTTCCATGCTCTTCCCAGCTGCTGAAACAAGTCCAAGAAAAAGCAGGACGCCTGGACCATACGAGTGAGAAATTTCACCGAAATTTCACCACGAGATGGCCGTGGCTGCTCGCTGCCACGTGTGATGAGCTGCGATGGGTGCCCACCACTGCTGTGCCCAGGAGCTGGAGGCAGCGCCGCGATGCTCTGAGAGGATGAACCCATGGAGATTTGGGAGTGCGGTCCCGCGCCGAGTGCCAGTGGTCAAAGAAAAGAAAATCACAGAATCATAGATTCATTTATTTTGGAAAAGATTTTCAAGATCACCAGGCCCAACAGACTGGCCTCTAAAGGTCAGTGCCTTGGCTTCTTGGGGGCCTGGGAATCAGAGGTTTCCCTGGGCTGCCCCCCGGTGCTCGCCCATGGCGGGCAGGGGGCTGGAGGTGGGTCGCCAAATGCTGCGTTCTGAAATACCTCCACTTTTTGGAAGTCTTAAGTCTTACAGAAAAGGAGGCTTGAGAAACTTCTTGGTAAGCTGTAAACTTTGTATTTAGTGTTTCTGCAGCGTGGTGAAAGCTCAAGGAGCTTCCTGAATGATTCGGAGAGTTCCTTGATTTATTAGCAAGAGCAGCCAAATCTACCGGGCTGTGGTGTTTGAGGGCTTTCATGTATAGCAGGTAATAACTGGCTTTAATTAGCTGTATTTACACAATAGATTTTGAGCTATCTGAGTTGAAAGGGCAGAATGTCCTTGGTGGGAAATGCAATTTTGAAGCCTAACAACTTGAAAACAGCTGGAAAGGTTTTGCTAGGACTTCCTGGGGAGAAAAATCGCCTTTGGCTCAACAAGACATGGAGAATTTCAAGCCCACGGTAGAAGTTTTTCAAGAAAGTTAGAACTAATGAAAATGGAGGATTATAGTTTAAACTGTTTTGCAATCATTGGCCTCAATCCTGCAGACACTTTCACACATGCTTAACTTTATATATGTGGTTAGTTTTGCTGACCTGAATGGGATTATTTACACGTGTAAATGTAAGTACATGCGTAAATGTTTGCGGAGCAACGTTTTGACCATAGCATTTGTTACAAAAATGACGTTATATCAAAGTCTCCGCAACTGGCTCATTGAGATTCTTTATGTTGAAAAAAAAAAAAAAAAAGGGAGGGGGGGGGAATTCGGGAATTAAGATTCCTGAGTGCGTCTTAAATCTGCTCCCTCATGTGAATAGGATCTTTTGTTCTGCTGGATCAGGGCATTGTGCCACTAAATTTATTTAGCAGCTATTAAAAATACATGGTTATGTATTCTTATCCTATTGCCCATAGGAAGACACCATCTGCATTTGCACTTTCTAAAGTATATCAAGGCCAAAGGCGAAAAAAGCAAGCTTGGCCACTAGCCGGGCCCGAGAGGTTTCTCCTCACTGATGGGAAGCAACTCATCAAAAAATTTATTAGACTGTGGAAGCATGTTCTACCTGCCATGAAGCGACTTGTTGAAAACCTCCGAAACGCCCATAAATCACCTCTGCAAACTGTGCCTCTAACATTTATCGTCTTCCTTCTGTGTGCAAGCCAAACTGCCATTAAGCTGACTCACATTTTGGCATTTTGTGTTTATATACAACATGATGATGTTTGCAAGCAATGGAAAAAAACTCCTCCTTCTGCGGCACTGCGATCCCGCGAGCCCTTCCCTCTTCTGCGGTGCCTCTCCCTGGATTTCCTCTGCCCACTGATGCTGCCAAGCCCCAGGCCTGGTGCAGGAGGAGCTGCTGCCCTCGATCCTCTTCACCTCCAGCTTCTTCATCTTGGGTCCCTTCTTGTCTTGATGTGTTTTACCGTGGTGAGGCGCCCAGCACCCATCATCTCCCAGCTCGTGGCGGTGGGACCAGCACAGGGCTGTGCTCCCCGGTGTCGAGCACACCAAAATCCCACCCAAGGTGGTGGAGGGAGCACACCCAAAGCAAAGCTGGATAACCCCTAGGTGGGAATACACTGCCTGGCTGCACTTGCCACCAATGTGGGCTGCAAAAAGCCCACCCTGCTTTCCTGCTGGGATCACAGCTCCGCCACGGGCACCAGGGCTGCACCAGCCCCAGTTTTGTGGGCTCAGCCATCCTGGCACCTGCTGAGTGTCCTGACTCCGCGCCACTTCCCTGTGCAGCCCTGCACTCATTTACTTGTTTTTTTGGCTTGCCAGCTTCCCTCCCTAGTGTTAAAATTGGGCAAACCAAAGGAGGGAAGAGGGCATCGTGCATCAGGGAGGGAGAAAGCACCTGGAGTAGCCCTGAGTTTGGACAGGGCTTGGGCTGCAGCTGCAGCTTACCCAAAATTTCCATCGGTTGCAGTTGGCCAGAGGCAGCTGTGGCTCCTTTCCTCCCCGCTGTCCATAGCTGCAGCGCTGCCCCGAGCCCCACGTCAGGAACTGCAGACAGGATTAAGGAGAAAAGCAGCGTACGGGTCATGGGAAGAGGCAAAACAGAAGCAGACCGGCCACCGAAGCGGAAATGGTAGGATGCAGATGTGCGTAGAAAGCTGAAGCCACTTACAGAGGATGCATTTACTCTTATTTCCTTCCACTACTATACAACCGCAATGTTTTTTACTGACAGGTGGGGCAGGAGCTGGGCTTCTGGCTGGCCATTCTCCATCCTGCATAAAAGCGCTGGATTTAAGAGCAACAATTAATCACGGGTGCCGGGAAGTGCTGGGCAGCACTTGCGATCCCTGGGAGCGCTTGGTTCCTGCTCGGCCTTTCCCATCCCTCGGCAGACGGCGCAAGAAAGCAGCCAGGAAGCAAGGGCTTCCCCGTGCCGACAGCTTTAGAGGCACGCGTGGGGACGAGGAGCACGAGTGTCACAGCGCTGCTGCGCCTGTGCAGCCAGGGTTTGATGGAAACAGGACCCGGACACTTACACACCGGTGTCCGCAGGTCCCAGCGGTGCTGTCCCCACTGCCACCTCTTCCAACAGCTGGTGCTGGGGGTGCAGGGTGCCCGCTGATGCCCCCGGCTCACCCTGCTCGTCCCCTGCTGAGGCTGCTGCAGGCATCGATCCGGTCCCCGCTGCCACCAGCACCGCTGAAGGTCACAGGCTGCTCGCTGGTGCAGCAGATCTCCCGATGGCTGTGGTCTTGCAGTATTTTTCCTGTTGCAGAGAGACATCCCATCTCCCCATCTTCAGGACCCCATTCCCTGACCCACCGCCCCCTTCCCTCCTCCTTCGCACTCCCAGGACCCGGGGGAGCTCGGTGGCTGAGCCCCCCGCACCAGCAGCCCCCAATTCTCCTGCGTTGCTCTTGCTGGGCACGCAGCGAGGCTGAGGCGACCTCCCCAGGGCTCCACGCTGCCCAGGCTGTGCCACGGGGCTGCCAAGGCTTTGTGCACTTTTGTGGTTCAGCGTGTACGTGCCCCAGGCATAACCCACTGATTTCCAGCTCATCCCACGTAGGCGCAACCTGGTTTTTGGTTCTCTTCCATGAAAGAGGCAGCACACAGATGAGTTCCCCGCATGCGGCTGCCACTAACGAAATGCAGGTGCTCCTCCGTGGGGAAGGTACAGCTGGGGAGGTGCGGGGCTTAATTAATTAATTACAGTGAGAAGCGCTGGCCTTGTGCTTGCAGCGAGAAAAATTGATCGAGTTACAGGCATCGCTCCTCACCCCTGCGAAGTGTAATATAATGTCTGCAAAACAAAACCAAACCAAACAGCAACAAATAAAACACAACAAACAAACAGAAATGGAATCAACTTCATTGCGAAAGAGCCACTGGGATATTTTCATCCCTGAAATGCAGAGATGTTACCGAGGGCGGTGAGGTTACGAGCGGTGTGTTTTGGCAGGCAGAACACGACCCTTTTTCATTTACCATTGGGCTCATTCAGGTTTCTGAGCCCTGCACAGGGGGAAGTGGGAACATCCCGCAGCGGGTACGTCCCATCACCTCCACGCACCGCTGGGGCAGGCGATGGAGACCTTGGGGTAAGTCTTGGGGCAGAGGAGGCAGCAGGGACAGTAACACCCTCAGCTTGTGCCTGGACATCGGCAGTGCCACGGCCACACTTTGGGAACACCGCCGGGTGCAGGCAGGAGCTGGGCTCTGTGCTGGGGGCCGCCAGCAGCATGGGCAGCTCCTGCCCGGTGAGGTCCTGGGATAAATGTTTGCCTTTTCCATCCAAGAGATACACCAGGGCTGCTGCCAGCACCGCATCTCAGTGGAATCGGTTTTTATTCTGCCAGGAGTGTTAATTTCTCATGATTCACGTCTCTAAAGTAGCTCTGGAAAGAAATTGTGCTTTTCGCTAGTCAGACCTTCAGGCACGTTGAGACGCCGTGGATTTTCCAGGCTTTCCAAAGGAGCCATGGCTGAGTGAGATGTTCCCCTGCCTATTCCAGCTTTCTTGGGACAACCCCTTCTGACCAGCAAGCTAGCCAGATAGCTGGGGGGCACCAGGACCCCAGGGTAGAGCGGGTGTCAATGTGATGCTCAAGGGGGAGAAGCTGCAGCCAAGCAGGGCATCAGCTGCTTGTGCGTGCCCCTGGGCATCGTGTTGCTTGGGGGCAGCAGGGGGGCCCTGGTGCTGGGGAGAGCCCACATGGGATGGGATGCGTTCCTTGTAGCCTCAGGGACGGGCACCTGGCCGCTGCCCCCCACCCTCACCCCGCTGGCCTCGGGCCGGAGAAAAAAAAAACAGGCACCCGCAGGGAGTGTGTTTGGAAAATGCCAGGATTTATTAGACAGGCCGATGTTCAAGCTGACAGTTTCATCCAAATGCACTCGATCACGGGCACCTACACGGGCCTGTGTCCCCGCTGTGTGTCCTCCTGCGAGTGTCTGTCCAGTGCGCGCTCAGGAGAGATGCTCGCAGCCCGCGACGCGGGGACGGGGGCAGCAGGAGGTGGCCCCAGCCTGGCCCCAGCTTCAGACACCCCCCCGCTGCCATCGCTCTTGCGTGGGACGTCGCGGGGGAGAGGGAAGCCCAGCGCAGTGTGCCAGGAAAGGAGCTGGCCATGTCAGAGGAGCCCCGTCCGGGACACTCGTGCCAGTGCTTTGCACGGGGCTGCAGGCGGTGGAGGAGAGAGCGAGGGGTCGTAAATGGGAGAGAAGGCAATGAGTGCTGAAGAAAAGCTGGAGCAAAAGAAAAGGAAAGGAAAGGGGCTGGGAGAAGGATGGGAGCAGCCTGAGAGCACAGTGATGCTGCCTTCAGGTCTGAGGCCATCAGGGAGAGGTCAGGCTCCTCCTGGGCTCCGGGGGCTTTCCATGGGGCACCCCGGACAGAGCCCACGGGCCCTGGAGGGACAAGGCAGCAAAAAAAGAGATGGCACAACACGGCACTTGCAAATAGAAGGTTTGATGGACTTTGCTTACTGTGACAATGACACACAGCGCAACGGCAGGAACAGCAACTCTATTAGCACATTTCTTTTGGCATTTCAGTGCCATTAGCTCTTAAGAAAACCATGCAAACTCACCCAGCGGAGGACAGTGAGAGGCGAGAAAGAGTGGGTGAGATAGAGAGGGACGGCGATGAGCAATGAGATAACGTGAAAGAGGGAAAAAGGAACAGGAGCGAAGGGAGGCAGCAGGTCTGAGACCTCACAGCACTGACTCATGAGTGCATCACTTCTCTCCAGGCTATCCTGGCTTCTGCTTTCTCTGACACCTCTCCTTGCCTTCACTCGTTACTTCCAGTCCCCTCTGCACAAGACGTGCCCCTTCCCATGCTTGGAGGTGGATTTGGGTCTCGTCGGCTCTAGTTCAGCTGCACAGTCCTCACCCCAAGCAGAGGCAAGGAGCTTGGGAAGTCCCCGGGTGGCATCACCCCAAACCCACCTGGGTTCAGGGGACCTCTTCTCTGCAGTACCCAGCCTCAGCGCCCAGGGACATGGGGCCCCAGGGACCTTCTGCCTTGGCCCACGTCCCGTGGGGCACGTGGCGACAAGGGGCACTGCCCTTCACACCCTTCCCATCACAACAGAGCCTTCTGTTTCCAGCTTTCTCTTTCCCTCGCTCATTCCCTTTGCCTTCTTCTTGCCTCACCCGGCACCTCCACCTCTTCTTGTTCCTGCCAAAGGTAAGTCCTTCTGCTCCAGAGGTTTCCTGGAGAGCAGCGGTGGCTGTGGTCCTTTGGCAGGAGGAAGGAGAAAAGCCACTCAGCAGGCTGTGGCTGGGCTCGAAGGCACCAGGCTCCGTCCGGGAGATCTTTGTCACTTGTGCTGGGCAGCGCAGCCCGGTGGTGGGGGCCACCCGTCATCCTCCAGCGCTCGCTGCCAGGTTCCAAGGTCAGCTTCCCCGGGGAAGGTCGCCTGCTTGGGATTTGCCTTTGAAGCAAAAGTCATTCTCCTGTGACTCCCAGGACTGAGCGCCGATGCACAGAGATAAGCCAACAAAATTCTGGCTAAAATGGGTGAGGTTTGGACAATAAGCCACAGAAACCTGCCTGGATTGTCCTGGGGAGAACAGGTCAGCAGAGGGGAAAAAGGGATGTGGCTCGTCATCTCCCATTCCTGTCTGCCTCCACAGAGCACAAAAACCCGGGGCTGCTTGGAGAAAGCATGCAATGAGGACTTAAATGAGGTCAAACTGCCAAACTATTAACCCTCTGAGCCCTGCTGACTCTCGGGCTTGACTTGCCAGCATGGATTTTTGAGGTTAATGGCAGGAGCAGGCACGAAGTGCCGTCTCGGTGCTGGCCTGGAGAGAACTTGCTGACAGCTCCTTGCAGGACTCTGTGATGCGGGGTGCTGCCCCTGTTCCTCCAGCACAACTCAGCCAAGTCCTGCAGCTCCTCTCCAGACCACTTCTTGCTCTGTCACGGACTTGCAGATCCCATCACGGTGATCCATCCGGAGCAACAAATGCCCCTGCAAACGCCCGGCGGGGGGACCGAATCCCTTCTTAGGGCTCACGCCCAGGTGAAGGCTGCAGAACAAAGTTAAGCTTGGCTGTTACATGAAAGGAGGACTCTACCAGGTGACCTAAAAGCCTTGGGAGGAAAAACAGGATCAATATTTGCAGAGATTTGCAGGATTTCTGTGCCTGAAAACAACAGCTGGAACCTGGCCTCTGCTTCCCTGCGCAGCGCCGTGCCCCGGGGCTCCCGGTGATGCCCCAGGTTACTGTGTCACTGCTCGCCCCTGTGCTCTCGCCGTGCCCTCGTCCTTGCTCCCTGCTGGCTTCGTGTATGCAGAGGCTGAAATTCCAGTTCGCCCATCTCGGCACCAGTGAAGAAGCAGCTACAGTTCTAGCTCACCACACATTGCTCATACTTACAGCTTAAACATTGCCTTCTACTCAAAAGAACAAAGATAAAATGTCAGGAATTCACAGTTTTTATTCTCTTTCTTATGCCCACCCATCTTCCCCTGCCATTGGTGTCAATGACTCAAAGTCCTCATCGTACAGTAGCCTTTGCCAGTGTGGCACTCAAAGGGTTAACAGACCACGGCTTCTTGGACAGATAAGACATAAGCTCATTCACCGGTAGGAACACGTGGACGGCTGTGTTACAGAAACCTTACGGCTTCTTGTAGCGATTCTTTGGGTTTTCGCCACAGCCGGTGATGTCGCAGGAGAGGACATTGGGCTTCTTCCCCAGGCCGATGCTCCCCAGCAGATCGGGAAGCTCGCGGGTGATGGCCTTCTCGATCTTCTCGAGGAAGCACCCGCCCATGTAGGAACACTGCTGAGACAGCAGCTTGAAACTGGTGATGGGGTTGATGCCAAAGAAGTCCTTGTAAGCCTCGCGGTTGGGGAGGTCAAATTTGCTGACATTGGTCTTTGCCAGAATGGACTTAAAGATAAAGAACTTGTCAGGATCTTCCACAATGTCTCTGAACACCATTTCTCCATCGCTAAAGAAGGTCATTTTGTCCTTGTAGGTCTGGAGATAGCGATCGACCAACAGGGCGTGGATGCGCACCCGGATGGCGTGCTGGCGAATGAAGGCGATCTTATTTTCCATCCTGTTCTCAATCACCTGGTTGAGATCTTCCAGGAGTGATATCTCTTCTTTGAGGAACAGGTCCTTGTGGGTGTCCGGATGATACTCGTGGGGCCAGAAGGAGCTAACGTACACCCTGGGTGGCTCTGTGACATTGATCAGAGGAGCCAGGCTCCAGAACAAGGCACCGTAGACTCTCATAAGCTCCTGGGTAGCCAGGCTGTCGGCTTTGTTCAGGATGATTCGGATCTGGGACTCTCGGCCCTTCAGCTGGCGGAACAGCATCTCCAGCTCCAAGCCCACGTCCAGCTTCGTAGGGTCAAAGACGACGAAGATGAGATCGGCTCTGTCGATGAACCACTGGCACACGTCGTTGAACGGGTAACCTTGAGGAGAGGAAAGAGAAATCCAGCAGCGATGGCCAGCACAGCGGGAGTCCCTTCAGGTCAAGGGACAGAGAAACCTCGAGCCTGCTGCGGCTCACCCCCTGTCTGGGTTGGGCAGGCTGTGAGACACAGCTGACTTCCCAAGTGGCACAGAACCCGTTTCTCGTGTGCTAAAGCACTTCAGAGTTAATTTCTGGGCATGAAAACTCATCCCTGTGAGCCTGGGCCTGTGACTGCGCGTCACCCTCAGCCTCACCTCCAAACCTCTGCTCTCCCTGCTGCCAGCCACAGCTTCCTGCTGCCCCTGTCAGCAGGCATCGGATACGGCACTGCTTTCCCCAGTGGGCACCGAGAGGGTCTGCAAGCCCTGCGGGGCCTGTCCTGGCATCCAGTGCCAGGTGCCCCTCTGGGTGCTGCTGCAGCACCAGCCATTGGCAAAGCCTGGCTCCAAGTGACAAATGGGACAGCAAATGCTGAGCCATGATGGCTGGGTACGTTCCCCAGGCCATGGGCAAACTTCCCTAACCCCCTCAAAGTGAGAACAGCCCCGTCCTGTAGCCTAGGGCTCTTCCCCATCATGTTTCAGTCATCATTGCTATCCTTCATCGTAACAGCATCTTTTCTGGAGTCCCTCGGATGAACGCAGTGAAGCCCTACCTCGTTCTTGCTGCTTGCGGTTTTCAATGATGCCAGGCGTGTCCACGAAGGTGACTCGCTCCAGGAGCTTGTGGGGCACCTCTATCCCTATCAGCTTCTCCAAGAAGTTCTGCCCAAACTTCTCCAGGGGCGAGAAGGAGCGCGCGCTGTCTGCAGCCATCACGATGCCCTCAATGGTCTTCAGCTTGGGGCCGTGCATGATGACGGTGAATTCGGAGGTGGTGGGTTCTGCCCCTGTCCAGCACAAGAGGTAAAACAGAGCTGTGAAATCTGTGCTGGGCACCGGCCATTGCGGGGGCTGGCCCAGGCCTAGACGGGGAGCACCTCCCAGGCTCCAAGACAACATCAGTGGGAGCAGAGAGGAGGATTGGGAACGGCTTTATTCCTGGGAGGATGAATAAATTGGGGCAGGATGGGGAGAAGACATCAAGATGCCCTCGCTACGGGGCTGCTGCTCTCGCAGCCATGCAGGCTCCCTGCTGTGCTGCACCCAGGGGGCTGGGGGTGGCGAGCACTGCGCTGAGGGATGGGGATGTGGCAGGGGAAGAAGCCCACGGGGCCGCGGTGAGCGAGGTACCTGTGTAGAGCTGGTAGGGAGTGTCGTCCAGCCCTAGGAGGTAGTTTATCATGGAGGATTTACCGACGCTCCACGGTCCCAGGAATAGCACCATCGGCTTGGAAGTGATCTCCCCATCTGCGGAGAGGGGAAATAACAAGAGGAAGTGAAGAAACAATAGCCGTGGCCGCTGCGCATTTAACTCCCTGCCGTAATGAACATCCCAGCTGAGCGGCACGGCCGCAGAGCCTCGGGGAGACGGCCGCCCTCGGGGCTGCTCTCCCGGCACCGCTGAGCCACAGCATCGCCCGGCAGGGCCCCGTGCTGGCACCGCGGCGAGATCGAACCCTGTCTGCCCTGCTCTGAGCTTTGGCCCTTCTTAGACTACAGGACAAGTTGAAGGTCTTTTAGGTCGGGTCTCGGCTCGGTTCGAGTTCAGCCAGGGTGAGCTCAGGGCTGTTTGCAGGGGGCTGTTGGAGGACAGGAGCCACAAAGCACTGGGCATGCAGGGGACGTGGCCATGCTGCAGGAGGGTAAACGCCTCGTGCAAAAGGAGCTGGGGTGTTCGAAGGCTGCAGGGCTCCAGACCGGCACAGGGAGGGCAAGCTCAGCCAACAGCCCTGCTTTGGGCTCGGGGAAAGGCAGGAGGAGAATTAACCACAGTCCCCAGCTCATGCTCTGGAAGCCCCACACTTTGCTGAGAGGCTCACGGAGCGCACACAAGGGCTGGCATGGGGCACGTAACGACCTGTCCCCTGCCCAGGAGCAGCTCCAGGAGGTGCTGGGGCCGACCAGCACCACCAACCCACTGCCCAAATGGCACTGGGCATGGGAACCCCTGGGCTATACTGGTCCCCAGACAGTGCCCTGGGCAGGTGGGAGCATGCTAGTCAGCTCAAGGCCAAATAAGACCAGAAATGGAAGTAAAAACTGCATGAGTGAGCTCCCGTTTGTGGGGAGCTCATCCCCACCCCCTGCTCTGCAGCCTTCCCCCGCTGACAGGACAGGGCACCCACAGCGGGGCTGCCCCGAGCCCTGCTCCTGCCCCCGAGGTGTGAGGCAGCACCAGGCAGGCAGGGTCTGGCAGTGGGGTGGCCGTCACCCGGGGGCAGTCAGACCAAACCCCCTCCGTCTCCTCCGCCAGGGAAGACGCAGCCTTCCCACTCCCATCTCCCCAAAATATTTGGGATCTGCCTTTCTGTTCCCATGCGGGACAAAAACAAGTGTCGAAACCTCGGGCTTTCATTACTAATCATTCCTCCGTACCACTGTATCGCTGCCGCTCTGTTCGCTCGCCGGCTTTAATTGGGTTTCGGATGATTATTGTTATTATCCCCTGTGATGTTGTGCCAGAGGTTTGAAGGCGGGTCCCCGCGTGCTCTTTCATAACAGGTTCCCGGCCAGGTGTGGCTGGGTGAGGGCAGGAGCCAGCGAGCCCCGGCTCCGCTGCACGTGCCGGGGGGGCTCCTCGGGGTGCGAGGTGCGTGGCTCAGCACCCTCCCTGCACACCGGGGCCGCACGTGGCCGTGCCGAGATGGGCAGCCCCTCTGCAGGTCACCAGCAGCTCTCCAAAACCATCCCCTCCCTTGCTTTGGAAAGCTCCTGGGCCCTGGAGGACGTGAGCCCTCCTTGCCGCTGCCCACGGCGTGGGGCTGGGGAAGCAGAGCGTGCTCCCACCCCGCTGGGTGCCTGGCCAGGCCTTCTGCCCTGCTGGGTGCCCCCCGCTGCGTCCCTCCAGCACGGGTTTGCGTCACCTTGGTGCTGCTGCCAGGGGAAAAGAGGCTCCGTCCCTGCCAGCACCAGCACGGGATGACGGCGGCTCCGCCACCACGGCTCTCTCCAGCCACCCTGTGGCTGCTCGCTCCCAGCCCAGCCTGGCTCACGCCACGCTTGGTGCTCATCCCAGCTCGTCCCAGTGCATCCCAGCTCGTCCTGCTGGTGTCTGCAGGGTGGCCTCACACCGGTCGGTGCATGATCTCGCCCTGCATGTGAGTGGGGGGACCCTCAGACCCTGCAGCTCTTTGCATTTCGTTTGTGGCTCTGCTTAAATCACAGCAGCTGCTTCTCTAAGGGTTCCTGGAGCACAGAGCATGCCGAGACGCTGCAAAGCACCTGGCAGTCAGGGCAGGCAGGCCACATCTCCCCCGCAGAGGCTGTGCTCTTCTCGTCCTGTCTCGCTCTGCCTTAGTCCATGCCCTGGAGCATTGTTGCTCCTGGAAGGGTTGCTGCCTGCAGGGGAGGACACAGAACTGCTTCTCTCGCTCATGGAGGGATTTTTTCCTACAGTAGTGGCTTTGTGGGTGGTTTTTCCATGTTGCTCCCAAAGCCAGGCTGCCCTCAGGTGGGAGCCCCACTGCTCTGGGGCCAGGACGAGCTCTGGGTTGGGTCTTCTCCTTCCTCAAACCCTGCAGAAGTGCCGGGTGCTGGCTCAGCCCTGTGGGGTGAGGGCGACCCCGCGGTGCAGATCCATCCCGAGGACACGCAGCAAGGCAGAGGACGTGGACAGAGCCTCCCTCCTCTCCTGGCTCGGACTGGCCCAAACATCCCACTCTGCCCTCAAACCAGGGGGGTTCAAACACCAGGCCAGCCCCCTGCGAAGCCCCCTGTCTGTCTGCAGGACGCGTGTGCCCGCAGCCGGGGGGAAAGCTGCACGTGGATGCTCGCCCTGTGTGGTGCTCCGTGCGCTCGCCCCGTGTGCGCACACCCACGCAAGCAGCAAGCACGCACACCCGTGTGGCTGTGCAGCCAGAGACGCAGATAACACAGCTATCTGACACGCTAAATATATCTGCAACGCTCTCCACTGCCTGCACGCTGGCATGACAGGGAGCCAGAGGCCCTCGGGCACCACTGGGGCTCTGCCACTTCGGGGCCGGGTACGGAGGAGCCCACTTTGGCAGGGGCCGTGGCGTAGGACACGAAAAGATGGGATTCCCCGTCCTTTGTGTGCCTTGTGCCACAGCAGGGACCCAGGGGAAGGGCAGTGGGATCACCAGTGCTTCTTGGCCTCCCTCCCAGCCCCTGCTTCTCCAGGCTGGTGCTCCCAGGGGCCCTGGCAGCTCCCCCAGGGCATGACACGGGACAGGAGCCAGCTCCAGCTCCCGAGAGGGCTGAGGCCGCCGCGCAGGGGCCAGGCTGTGTTAGTAGGACAGCTGCTGCTGGGTCATCGGCTTAAACTGCAGCCGGGGGGGATCAAGGGGAGGCATTTGGGGAAGTTTCTGCACGTAAAAGGGTGAAAAGAGATCACCCCCGCAGTGTGGGCTCTGCTCCGCTCCCGTGGGTGGGAGACGGACCTGTGGGCCCACCACGAAAAGCCCTTGAGCCATCACTAGAGGACCTCGCACCCTCCTGAGACTGAACCCACGAGGGAAAAAGGTTTGGAAGCCTGGCAGAGGCGAGGACGGCTGCGGGGCAGGCAGTGCCGGGGCAGCGCTGTGCTGCTGGGTGCCGTGGGGCGCGGGAGCAGCCGAGCCGTGGCTCTGCTGGGGTGGGTGAAGAGGAAAGCCAGAGGCCAGTGAGGAGCTCAGGCAGCGTCGGCAGCATGCAGGGGGCAGGCAGCAATACCAACCTGTGGCGGAGGAGCCCAGGGTGCGTCCGGGGTAAGCTGTTAGCAGGGGACACGGGGAGAGAGAAAAGGTACCGTGAGTCGAAGAAGGGATGCGGCTGCCTGGGTCTGGCCCGGGCCGAAGAGGGAGCTGAACACCGGCCCTGGCCTTCTCGGAGGCAGGACAAAGCCAGAGGACGGCCACGTTTCCAGCAGGAAAGAAGGAGTTACAGTCTGTCAGCAACGAGACCCGCAGCTACCAGCATGAGAATCCAAACCCAGGCAGAGCTGCCTTGCCGGGGATGCCCTGCGCCCCAATCCTCCTGTCCCTGCCTTCCCTGGCAGCATCACCAAGCAAACGGAGCCACACGAGGACAGCAAGCAACCCAGACACGTGCCCTGACCACCCCACGGTTATCTGCGTGCCTCCCTGGACTGCCTGGTGAAGGCAATCATCAGGCCATCCCCTAAGCAGGCAGGCTAATTGGCACATACACAGTAATTAGCATCAGCAGCATGCACCATGGCCTGGCAGCAAGCTTCCCATCGCCAGGCTGCGAGGCTCCCCGAGCGAGGGACCCAAGTGCACGGGGGACCCATCCCATGCTGAGCATGGGATGGAGACGTCCCCTGTCGGGCTTGGCCATGCTGTGAGCAGGGAGCTGGGTGAACTCGGGGCTGCAATTCCGAGCCTCAGCCAGGCTCACGGCGCCGGTCGCAGCTCCCCAGGGCACCGCTGTGCGTGGTGGGGAGGCCCCACTCGGCTCGGACCCACGCTGGGGCTGGTGCAGCCACGGCTCCAAAGCGGAGGCCAAAAAAGAGCCCGGGGAAGGTGGACAAAATGGAGGGAGGGCTGCCGCGTAATGGAGGGGCGAGGGTGCCTGCCGTGGCACCCCTCTATATTGGCTTACACCTTCAAAGGTCATGCATATTCCATGACACTGCTGCCCCGCTGCTCGCCCAGCTGTCCCGCTCCCCCCCCAGCCAGCTCTGCGCCCTCCAGCCTCTCCGGCTGTGGGGACTCACCACGGGGGGAGGTTTGGGGCATCTCCTGCTCACAGGGGCACCCCGGTGCCAGGAACCCCTTGTGGGCACAGGCAGGACAGGGGCTCACCCCACTGCATGGTGGAAGCAGATGAGAAGGCTCCCTCAGCCCCACTGTGCCCTCGCCCACCCTACAAAGCCAAAGGGGCTCCCTTAGCCACTCCCCTCATTAATCTGCAGGTTGCTCTAATTGCACCGCTAATGAAGGGTTGGGGAAAACCATGACAGCAGGTATAAAAGGCAAAGTGCTGTGCTTTAGGCTTTTAGAATGTGACTGTGAATGGTAGGGTTGGGGTTTCCAGAGGTACTTGAGGAGTTTGGTGGAAGGCGAGACAGCTCCGTGGGAGGATGGCCCGGGCTTCTCGCAGCCCAGTGGGGCTGTGCCTGGCTTTGTCCTGTGCCGGGCAGCTGAGACTCCCCAGCAGGGAGCAGGGAGGTGCTGCTTGGGTGTGGGACAGCTGAGGAGCAGACCCGGGTGTCCTGAGCTAGGCCCCGGGCTGTGCACTGGGGCTGCATCCTATAAGGAAAGAAGCTGAGAGTCCACCATCTGCCCTGCGACCCCAAGTGGTCTCCAAAACGCAGTGCCCCGGGGTGAGCTGAGAGCGGATGCTTGTTGCTGTGATCCCCCCTGACTCCCCCCAGCACAGCAAGCAGCTCATGGCCCCCAGGCACATTGAGGCAGGCCAAGGCAGCGCGAAGGCAGCGGCACAGAGCGGGCTGCGGGGCAGCTGCATGTGCCTCTGGTCGTTTGAGACCTCCAACCGCCCACCCCAGGACCCCGGTGGGTGGTGGCCGATGCCCAGGGTGTGCTGTGAGGTGTGGGGACGGGACCTGGGCTGGTGATGAGGGCTCCACAGCCCTGTCCCTACCCCGTCCTGCTGTCCCGTGGGTCCCCCACATGCTCCCCACTGGCTCCAAGCTGGAGAGGAGCTGGCCGGGCTGGGGGTGAGGAAGCCTGCCTGCCAAATGTCAGAAGTCTGGCACTAGGAGTGGAATTTGGGCTGCAGTGGGGGCCCCTGTAAAGCAGGAGTTCTGCTCTAGGTGGATGTGTCCTGTGGGTTTGCCTATAACAGCAGGGGACCCATGAATATCTGCAGAGGAAAATCAGGGTGGTGTGCGGGGTCGTCTGGCTCCGGTGGGGCAGGCATGGCTCCAGGGTGTGAGGCCAAAGCCCTGAGGATGTCTGGGGGAGGAAGCAAAACCCCAGGGCTAGGAGGGACTCTGGCAGGAGGCTGACGTGAGCATGCAGCCAAAGAACGGGGGGACCTGGTCCCAGCTTGGGACACGGCTTAACCCGGGTCTGGAGCCCTCTGTGCTTGGAAAATGGGATGGTTCATGTCATAAGGGTCACAGGAGCCTCCAGGTGTGTGAGCATCTTGGGGCCAGAGCTGCACTTTTCTCTTCTGGAGGGCCTCGTACACTGCTGGGGCTCAGCCCAAGCCAATGCCCATGGCCACGGGAACCTGCTCACCTGATCCAACGTGTCTGCAGTTGCCAAGGGGTGGAAACTCTAACTCCCGGGATGAGTGAAGGCTGCCGAGCTTGAGGAATACCCTGCCCACATGGCCGTGTCCCATATGGAGCAGGAAGGATGCCAGCTCCAGCCACCCCCAGGAAGCTCAACCCCAGCCTTGAGAGGTCCTAAGCTTCCTTGCCAAGCCTGTCTTGCTGGGCCATGATCTCTGCTTGGCACGGGTACAGAGCATTGATGTTGAGCAGGTGGAGGACCCAAAGCAGGCAGGGTTCAATGCTCAGCCTACACAGATGGTCCTGACAGCAGATGGGCTAAGGCAGATGCAGGAATGCCTGCCGCTGGGTGCTGGGTTCACTAGGGCACGTCCTCCGAGCCCAGCATGTTCATGGCCTTCTTGGGAAGCTGTAGAGGAAGACGAACTAGCCGAGCCTTTCCATGATCTGCTCTCTGCACTGCTGTCTGAATGCATCCCAATGACCTGACGGTGCCGGAGACCCTGGTGCCCGCAGCGTTACCTGTGATCTCGTGCTGCCTCAGCTCATTGTATCTGTAGGACTGCTCCAGGGGCTTGATGGAGGAGTGGTAGATCTTCCTCAGCCGCTGCAGTACTCCTGTGGGAGCAAAAGCATGCAGATGGGAGACAGCCAAACCCCAGCCACCCTGGGTGCATCCCTCCTAGGTAAGCTACTGGGCATTCCCTGCAGACCTGGAGGGTGACAGCTGATCAAGAGACGCAGCTCGTGCTTGAAACCTTGGCCAAACTGATCCAAGTCACGCATCTTGGTGCCCCTGCCCTGCTAATATTTCCTACTGGGCACTGTCCCCATCTCCTGCCGGTCTCGTGCTTGCCAGCAGCTGATGCAAGGAACCTCTCTCATTAATGCCTCTCTCATTTAGCACTCAACACCCGTGATCCCCAAAGTCCTCCACGGAGCCCAGGGACCCCTGCTGCAGCCAGTGCTGCCCCCCTGCTGCTGGCATTTCCCAGCCGCTTTTATTGCTTCCTTTCTAGTCCTGACTGCCAATGGGACCAGCAGAAGCAAGCCTTATAAGAATAATACCCAATCTATAATTGGAAAAAAAAAATCAAAACCCCTTATTATAAGTTGCCCCAGGCTTCTCTGAGCAGCAGGCAGCAGTGTGGTTGGCCCAGGCCAATTCATGATTTGCCATTCTCTCTGGCCTCCTCATTCTTGTACGTTCTTAGAGATGTCTTTAAAATACCTCAAGTATGCTAGTAAGGGCTGGTATTGAAGACATGGACACCCACAAGACATAAGGCTAATGACAAAGCAGCCTAGGGAAGGGGAGCCCTGCCCGTGCTCCTCACGAAGCAGAGCAGGTTTGCCAGACTCAGCTCTCAGACAGTGGCAGGGAGCTTATCCTGGAAACATGGCTGGGATGAAAGGCGCGGGGTTTGCACGCACCGGTGCCACCCGGGCTCCCTCACCTGAGAAGTCGTCGGCAGGTTTGTCTTCGTTCAGCTTGAGGGTGCTCTCCAAGTGGGACCGGTCGCGCTTGGTGGGCTCGCTGGCATCCTCAACCTCTTCTGGAGGGAAAGACAAGGAGACCCGTTACTGCTGGAGCTGGTGGCGGGGGACCCGCACGGGAGCTCACACAAGCTGCTGCTGGGGAGAGGGCTTTGGGGAGCGCGCACACCCCGAGCCCGCGGCCCCGCTGCGCACCCGGCACCCGCCTGCTTTGTCACGCCGCTAGCTTTCTGTTTTGCAAATGCTCCGGGAAGCTTGGCCGGGGCTGCTGGGGCCATGGCTGCCGGGGGAAGCGTCGCGGGCAACTGCTTGGCTCCGAGGAGGGGCCAGTGGGGGAGGCCCCTGGTGTCTCCCGAGGGGAAGGCGAGGGCCGGTGCTCGCGGGGAATGCGAAGGATGTGCCTGGAAGGGGCTCTCGGGCACTGGGGAGCGCAGGGCTGGGGCACGCAGCAGCTGCTGCCCACGGGGCTCCTGCCCACCCCGCCGCTCCCCCCGGCAGCTGCAGCTCCCTTCAGCTTTGGGTGCTCTCTGCTCTGCCTCTCTCCCTGTCCACCACCCAAAAATCACACGTCGAGCTGCAGACATGAGGTTTTGCGAGGCCGGGATTCCCTCCTGCCTCTTCACCTCTGCCTCCTGCCAGGCTGGTGGCTGCCTCTCCGGAGCCTCCTTGGTTCGGTGCTGAGTGGCAAGAGGTGGCCCTGGGCGCCTTCCCCAGCCTCCCCGCAGAGGGGGACAGAAGTGTCCCAGCTCCAGATGTGCTAGCAGAGGGCCCCATGGCTTGGGGCTTTGGAGCAGGGCCTCAAGGACACGTGCCCCACTGGCTGGGCTGGGGTACAGGTGCCCGGGCAAACAGGGGCACTGACGGGCCCTGGGGCTGCCCCGAGGGACTGTGCTGAGCATCTCCCTGAGCGTGGGGCTGAGGAAGACCTTTTGACTTGCCAAGTAAAGCCACAGATTCCAAACTGGGTTTTCCTCTCGGCACAAATGTGAACTTTTTGAGCTGGGATGTTACGGAAGGAAGCAAAAAAGAATCAGCTGTGTTCAAAGGTTGCTGCCTAGCCCATGGGCCAAAGTCCGTAAGCGTTTCTAGTAAAACATGGAAAGGGGGGGTCACTTTTCCTGAGCTAGCTCACATTTCGGTGACCAAACACACCCTGTCCGTGGCCAGAGCAGGCGCTTCAGCAATTCAGCGGGCTGAATTGGCTCTTTACACGTTCCTTACATGGCAAGGGCTGCGGGCCAGTGGCTGATGGACACGAGACCTGCCGGCCTGGGCAGCATCCTGCCTGCATGCCAAGAGAGCCGGGAGTTTGGTCTGGTGGACTCTGAGGGCTGGCAAATGTCCTTTAGCAGGTCTGTGGCTGCTGAAAGGGGCCGAGGGGAAGGGCAGAAGTTCATGTGTCCACAGATGGGAGAAGTCATGGGCTTAAAGTGCAGCGAGGGAAATGCTGGCCAGCCTCGGTATCGCTGCAACAAGCACCTGCGTTGCTGGCATCTGCGGGCTCCCACCTGCGCCACCGCTGGCCCGGCCGTGCAGCAGTTAGGGGCAGGCACGGGAAGCACAAGCGTTAGGAGAGGGCCATGCATTAGGCGCAGTTTAATGAGCCAAGCGCAGCTCCGCCGGGGTTGATAGTAGGTCACTCTCGCCGCCCTCTGCTCACTACACTACGGCACACCAACAGCAAAAGACTCCAACCTATCTGGCTGTGCTGGCGCTCAGCGGCAGCAGGGTGGGCGCTGGGGCTGGGTGGGCTCTCCGTTTCTGCCAGCGATGGGTTGTCTGCAGGGGGGGCTGCTGCTGGAGGGTCTTCCACTACTGGAGGGTCTTCTGCTACTGGAGGGTCTTCTGCTACTGGAGGGTCTTCTGCTGCTGGTGGGTTTTTCACTGCTGCTGGAGGGTCTTCTGCTGTTGGAGGGTCTTCTGCTACTGGAGGGTCTTCTGCTGCTGGTGGGTTTTTCACTGCTGCTGGAGGGTCTTCTGCTGTTGGAGGGTCTTCTGCTACTGGAGGGTCTTCTGCTGCTGGTGGGTTTTCCACTACTGCTGGTGGGTCTTCCACTACTGCTGGTGGGGTTTCAACAGCTGCTGGTGGGTCTTCAGCTGCTGCTGGTTCTTCCACGGCTGTAGGTGGGTTTTCTGCTGTTGCTGGGCTGCTGCTGCCAGAGCCAGGCTCCACGTCCCCACACGGTGGGTGATGGCAGCTGGTAGGGCCATCCTTGGCTTCTCCCTTGCTGGCAGCTGCTGCTTTGCTGTGGCCACTTTCCCCTAAAACGCCGGTCTCTTCCTTGTCACTTCCTTCAGCTCCGTCCTCTGGCCCTGCTGGGCCAGCAGCGTCCTCCTCAGACTCTCCCTCCTCCTCAGACTTTCCCTCCTCCTCTGACTCTCCTTTGCTTCCATCTTCTTCAGACTCCCCACCCTCTTCCTCAGATTCCCCCTGCTCGTCATCTTCCTCTGAGCTCTGCTCTTCCCCTTCTTCTTCTCTCTCAGGAGCAGACACCACTCTTGGCTCCTCCATTTTCTCTCCCTCAGGCTTCCCCTGCTCCTCAGTGGCCGCTTCCTTGGTGCCACCATCAGCCTCCTCACTCTCCTGGTCACGGGAGCCATCTTGTGGGCCATGCTGGTGGACAGCCTCTCCCGCTGCCTCAGGGACACCCAACATGGCCTCATCCTCCCCGGGGCCCTGTTCACTGTGGGGCCCCTCCTGGCTGAGCCCCGTGGCCCCACTCGGGCCTCCCTTCAACTCTTCCTCCCCCGTGCTGCCTCCATTCTCTGCAGCACTGGGCATGGAGGCATTGGCGGTGCCGCCATCTTCCTTCTCCTCAGGGCTGCCAGCGGCGGCCATCTCCTCCAGCTGGGGCTCCATGGCCGATGAGGGGCGTTGTGCGGCACGGCCGACATCTGGGGCTGGGGTACGCGGCTCTAAACGATGAGAACAGCTCGGTCAGTCTTACCCGCGCCCGCCCGCGGCTGTGGGGCGCGCAGCCGCCGGGGGACAGCGGGGGCAAGAGAGGGGGTTGGAGGCTGCCACCAAGACTTTAAATTCTCCTAATGCATCTCTGATTCCAGCTCGCTTCCCTGGCCGTAGCAAGAAGCTGGACGCAAAGAGGTGCTTGCGGGCAGAAGCGCTGCTGCTGCGCGGGGCTGGGACGTGGCCCCGGGGCCGTGCAGGCTGTGGGGCGCCGCAGAAGCGCTGTGGGGCCAGGGCGAGGCGGCAAAGCGGCCCTGAGAGAGAACCCAGTGGTGGTGGGGATACGAAAGTGGGGCGCTGGGTGCAAGAGGCCTCGGGCACTTGGCAGGTGAAAGGGTCCTTCCCCAGCCCCTCGCCGGCGGCTCCCCGCAGCGGGGCCGTGCCTTTCCGCAGCCGGCAGCGCGCAGGAAGGGCTGGGCCGGGCGGCACCACAGGGCCTGACCCCGCGGCGGGGCGCGGAGCTATTTATTGTGAGCGTCCCTTCATTAGGAAAACATTTGCCACTCCGTGCAACTGGCTGGAACACAATGAATTTGTTCTGCAGTCCGGGAGAAGTCATCTGTATTTTCCATAGGCCTCCGACTGCAATTTAACATTAGTCAACTGATGCCAAAAATAAAATATCACCAGCTATACTGTCTCCGTTACAAACAGTTGCTGCTAGCCTAAATAATCCCCTGAAAACTCTAATGCCTGCATACCAGGGAAGCGTTTCAGAGGAAAATAATGCCTTTGTACTCCAGCTGGCAAGCAGATGCCAACCGGGAGAAACGCCACCTCCGCCCCGGCCGCGGGAAGGCAGCGGGCACGGACACGGCACGCGGCATGGAGCCGGCATCCTCCTCCGGCCTCGTGCCCCATGGCCCTGCAGCGCTGTGCTGGGGACACGGGGACCTGGCTTGCTGCTTCAAGTGTGACTTAAAACACCCTTGAAATTTTGGGTACCACCCATCCCCGGTGTGAGCACGGCAGGAGCAGAGCCAAGGACAGTGTGGGGCAACCCCAGGCCTCTTTGCCCTCTGCAGACACTTTGCAGCCCTGGAGTAGAGCGCCGGGCAGTTGGCCGTGTGTCTGTCCGTGCCATGCTGGGGACAGCCATGCTGATAGCCCGCAGTCACACGACAGCTGAGGGCTCGCGCCGGGGGACAAACGGTGCCAGCGGAAGGCAGCTGGGAGGCACCAGCCCGCCTCAGCCTGCCAGGGTTCATAGTCCTCATGTGCAGCCTGGCACCATGGCTCAGAGGTGCCAGCATCCCCACGCCTGTCACAGATGCACAGTCACCCTTCTCTGCCCACGCTGACCTCCCAAATCCTGTCCTAGCAGGCGGCTCGCAGGTACAGGAAGCTCCACATCCAGCCTGGAGCATGGCAAGCCCCACGCAGCTCCCACCCAAGAGGGTCTGAAGAGGCCAGCCGGTGTGAGGCATGCTCTGCCCACCCACACCCTGAGGCTCCCCGCAGCGGATGGGGACAGGGAGACTCCCAGTGTGGCCCCAGAATAGCTGGTGACCCGGAGGGCTTGGAGGGAAGCTGATCCCTGAGTGGGCATTTGGAGAGGGTCAGGGCAGGTGAGGAGGGGACCAAAGGAGACCCCAATGGAGGTCTCCAGGGCCGGTGTGACCCCTCTGACTGAATGCAGGGGATGGACGTGTCCCCTGGACAGTGACCCACTGGGACCCTCAGCTGTGAGCCATCCCCTGTGGGAGAAGGGAAATGTTCCCCACACACTCCAACTGGGATATTCCTGCTGGTGTGCCGGCCACGGGCTTTATTTCCTGTGACCTTCACGGCATTATATAAAGTCCCTCTCCCCTCTCCACCTCCTTCTCCCTCCTGTTTCCCCTACATGGTCTCCAAATCCATCACAAGACGAATTGTGCTGATCTGCAGATGGCCGGCTGATGAGCGCCGCGCAGCAAAATGGGCCGAAGGTTATGGGCTTAACACCCTCCGCCCGGCCTCCGTGGGCTAAAAATACGTCCAGCAACTGTACGGTGGGGTCAAGAGGAGCAGCTCAGCGGGGGCACGGATGGCACCAGCCCCCTTGCAGGCACCCACTCGCTTATCCCCAGCCCCTGGGCCCCGGTGCCAGCCTGCCAGCCAAGGGTGACGTCCTCAGCCAGGAACTGTCCCCACGCACTGTGGGAGAGAGTGGGACAACCACACTGTGCAGACCCATTGTAAGATGACTCCAGGGCTCCCCAGCTTCACACCCTACATTTTACTGAGCAACATCGGAGACCTTGCCCCCCTCCTTGGTGGTGGGACCCCAGGTCCCCAAGCTTGCACCAGCCCTGCCCACATGGCTGGGGACAGCGGTGTGGGGCACAGCCGTGACGGGAATCCCACGGTGAGCTCAGTGTGCCACAAGACACCAGTACTGGTGCCAGGAAGAGGGATGGCTCCACCATCCTATGGCTACAACACCCATGACCCTTCCTTGCCGTGCTGCCTCCTGCCATCCTCGCACAGGGCCGCATGAAACGGCAGCACCACGGGTGAACGAAGCCCGCCGGGAGGGATTGCCTCTGAGGACGGCGCCAGGGCTGGGGACAGCCGGGAGGGACAGATGGGCACAGGTGGCCCCGGGAAGGACACTCTCCCCCTCCAGCAGAAATAGGAGCCCCAAGCGTGGGGCCGGCGATGTGCAGCGCCGCGGGGATGGCTTTTCACACGCCCTCTTCCCCTGCCCGAATCCCAGCCCCTGCAGCACGCGGGGAGTTATTTCTGACGGCGTGGCTGATTCAGAGCTCAGCGGCTCCCCGGGAGGCACCACGAGATGCCCTGAGGGGCGCAGAGCCCCATGCGAACCCCGACTTTGCCTTTCCCTGCTCTCCTGTGGTCCCACCGGCAGTCCATAAACCAGCATCGTGGGGAAAGTCACAGAGGGGACTGCCACCACCAGGCATGCCCTCCCCGAGGGGCTCTGGGGGACCCCACACCCCAGACACATGTCCCCATCTGCTCCAGCGGCCGTGCCCGTCCCGGTGGGAGCTGGAGTGGCAGCAGTGACGGTGGCACTGCCCGGAGGGACACAGGCAGGGCTGGAGGGAAACCAAGGCCAGGCCTCGGCTGCCAAAGCACTATTTCATACCTTCGTTCCTTTTATTTAGGCCTGGTCAAAGAAAGGTTCTGGTCAAATGGGCTCTTTGACTTAGGGGGACATCTTGCTGCTCCGAAAGAAAGAAGCACACTGGAGAATTTTGTACCAGACCCGAGGAAGCCCCCAGCCCCTTTTTCCCCTCTTTCTGAGGATTGGCAAAGCTGCATGAATCCCAAACCATGTGCCTGCTTCTGACAAAGTCCTCCAGAGGTGCCGGGAGGTGGCTGGGCTCCAAGGCACCGCCTGGCACCTCCTGGGATTCCCGTGGCACCGGCCGTGCCGTCCGCCCTGCTGCAGTCCCCCTGTGTCACGGCAATGTCCCTGCCTCTGCTTGGGGACAGAGCCCAGCTCACCTCCAGCTACAGCACGAACAGCCCAGGGGAAAGGAGGTGGGGAATGCACAGAAGGTCTGAAAAGGAGGATGCCCCACGCTGCTGCCAGGGCAAGCACCTCGAGGAGGATTTGCCTCGCCAGCCAGATCTAGCAGCTCCTGCCTGCCCCCCCGCCCCGTGCCTCAGTTTCCCACCCTGGGCAGTTCCAGCCACCCCAGTGCATTTTCCAGCCTTTTTGCAGGAGAAATCCCAGCGTGATGTCAGAAATCCCAGCTGCCCACCTACAGGGGGAGATGTCTGATCGATGCAGATCGCACTGCTGACACAGGAAACAGATTAGTCAGACTAAAAAAAAAAAAAAAAAAAAAAAAAAGACTTAATTTCTGTGAATAGTGGGGTAGAGCTGCATGATATTTTGATTAAGGAGTCAGGGTAAGGGAACCTCACCAGGATGCACCAAATGGATTAGACCAGGCTCAGGGCTCGCTAAATATAGAGATGAAAATTGGGAATCGTTTCTGCGGGGTGTTTTTCAACTGTCTTCCCACAGGGTGCCCACGCTGGTGTTCCTGTCAGGGACAGGGGCAGCAGAGTGACACCGTGAGCAGCTCCCCGGCCAGGAGGCTGTGTGCCGAGAGATGCTGAAGGACCTGGGGCTGGAGGGGACCCAACCCCCTCCAGTAGCCCCAGCAGCAGGACAAAGGACACAGATCCCAACTCAGCTGGGGTCCCACCACCCCGGCTGGCACTGGGGCTTTTCTCCTGGTGCCAGCACCCCGGCATGGCTCGGGGTGCCTGGCTGGAGACTCCCCAGCCCCTTCGCCAGCCCCCGCCAGCCCACGAGCTCGATGGCTTCCTCGGGCTATCGCTTACAAGGGAAATGTCCCCGCGGGCTTAAAATAGCCCTGAGGAACACTGCCAAGCCAGCAGCACCGCTGCTATTCCTGTGGCGCCTGAAGAATGAGGTGATTTTAGGAGTGATTTGGTCACTCTAGGATCTGCCTCACAGGCTGGGATTTCGGCACCCCCAGCAGCAGGCAGGTCGGTGAGTGGGGACGTGGTGGGGACATGGTGGGGACATTTCCCTGGCTGCAGCTCAGCTCCCAACCCCTTCCCCATGGGGACCCTGTGCCCAGGGGGCTGCACACAAGCGAGGTTTCCCATCCACACGTCCTGTGTGGCTGGATGTCACCTGCACAGCGTGCCAAGAGTGCTCCCAGAAACGTCGGGGCTGGTGGGACAGGGCATCAAAGGTGACTTGGCCTAGATAATGCCACCCACCCCAAGATTCCCAGTGATGGAGCCCACCACGAGGTGACGTGTTGCAGGTGATAGAACCCCCTTGTGATGGGGATCACCCCAAACTGACACGAGGACGTGGTGATGGAGCTCCCCATGAGGTGACATGTCCCACTGGTGTCCTGGGACACATTCCCAGAAGATGGGGCGCTCCTCAAGGTGGTGTACCCAGGCAACACAAGATTACACTTTCCAGGTGGAAATGTCCACCCCGTTTCCAGATGACAATTTGAGGTGGGCTCCACCCCAAGCTGACACGTCCTGGGTGCTTGGAACCCGGGAGGAGGCAGGGTGAGGAGTCCCGGGGCGTGGTGGCGGTGGCCGAGGCTGCTGCCACGGGGAGAGCCGGGTGCCAGCCCCGTAACGCCCTCTGCGCCGTGCCAGGGCTTCCCTCAGCTCCTTGCCCAGCTGGAGGTGGGCAAGCACCCGTCCACGCCGGGGAGCTCTGCCAGCCCCGGCCACGTGGGCCGAGGGCCGTTCTGGCAGGGGCTGAACGAGCGCGTTCAGCCCCTGGCGTCACCACAGTGGGGCTGGGCACACAGAAGCTAAAAAACACCACAAAACCTGGGGGGGCTTCACCCCCACGTGCCAAGGATGAGGCCGGGGTTGGTCACCGGGCTGCAGGAGCCACCCCAAGCCCACTCTGAGCCACCAGGTGCTTGTGATAACCCTTCCTGTGGGGTCCCCCTGTGATCTCCTCGCCGCGGGGCCTTGCACGGCCCTCGGGAAGCCGAGGCCTTCAAGATGGCGGCGGAACCCATGGGAAAAGCCAGGCACAGGGTGACAGGGGCCTCCTGCAGGCCAGAGGGGAGCGTGTCCCAGAGCCTGGTTCTGCACCAAAGGAAAAGCCCCAAGCACTGGGGCCACCTCCTGCGGTGACAGGTCCCCCACAGGGCCACCAGCCCAGCCCTGGGTGGCACCAGCCACCAGCCATGCCCGAAGAGGATCCCCCTGGCACTCCTGTCCCCATCCCCGGCGCACGGCCCCACAGAGGTCCCCCAACCACCGACGGGACACATCCCACACCCCGAACCCCTTTTATTCCCCAGAAGGGTAAAAGATGCCCTTAAAAGGATAAAAAACTCTGCCGGGCCAGGGGGTGCCGGGCTGCGAGAAGGCAGCAGCTGCGGGTGCCCGCGCGCGGGGCCGCAGTGGCGCGGGGGCCAGGGCGGCCGCAGGAGCTCAGTGTCCCGTTACAGGGCTGTTTCCATACTTAGCCGCCCCCCCGGCAGCGCGGCCGCCCGAGCCCGGCCAGGCAGCGAACCGGCCCAAATTAACTCAAGGGCAAGCAAGGGTAACGGCGATGTCGCCGGCTCCCCCGTGGGACGGCCAGCCGAGCGCCACCACAAAACCGGGGTGCTCAGCAGGGGAAGGGGGTCTGGGGGTCACCCCAATGCTGTCTTGCTTGGCAGATATTTGGGGGGGGAGAGGGGGCTGTGCTGGGTGCCCTGGAGCCCATCGGACCCCAGGCGGGGGCTTCACCCTCGCAGCCCGTGGGTGCTGCCCTCAGCACAGCCCCTGCACCCACCCCGGCTGTGGAGTGGGGACCTTCACAGCCTCCCCCCGCCCTTGTGGCCCCGCATAGTTTTGGGGTGACTGCAGCCCTGGCATGGATGAACTCAGCCGGCTGCAGCCCTGCAGCATGTCCTGCATGGGGCACGCGCCCTGGGGGCAGGCTGGGCTCATGGGGCACCCACTGCCCCGGGGGGGCTCAGAGCCCCATGGGCACCCACAGCCCCACGGGCACTCACAGCCCCACAGGCACCCACAGCCCCACAGGCACCCAAAGGTCCGTGTGGGCACCCACCACCCCATGGGCACTTGCAGCCCCGATGGGCACCTGTAGAACCATGAACACCCACAGCCCTGCAGGCAGCTGCAGCCCCAAAGACACCTGCAGCCCCACAGACACCCACAGCCCCACAGGCACCCAGCCCTACATGTGCACCTACAGCCCCACTGGGCACCCACAGCCCCACTGGGCACCCATGGCCCCACGGACACCCACAGCTCTACAGGCACCCACAGCCCTATAGACACCCACAGCCCTATAGACACCCCACAACCCCAGTGGGCACCCACAGCCCCACAGAGCCCCACAGCCCTATATGCAACCACAGCCCTAGAGGCACCTACAGCCCTAGAAGCACCCCCAAGCTCCCTGGACACCACCAACCCTATAAGCACCCCCATCCCCGCGGACACCCCCAGCCCCGCGGGCACGGTGCGGGAGCCGTACCTGCCGTGCCGAGGAGCAGGAGCGAGGCCACGCAGCAGCACAGCAGGTTGAGGCGCTTCATGGTGGCTGCCAGGAGCTCTCTGCCGCTCGCTGCCTCTATTTATACGGCGCGGGGGCCGCGGGGCCGGGCTGGCGGCCGTCAGCACAGCCCTGCACAGATGCTGCCGCCACCGATCCCCCCCGGGGGCCCGCAGCCGGGGGACGGGGGTGGCAGCACGGGGAGGGCTGGTGGCAAGGAGGTGGCACTGCCCATGGGGTCACCGTCCCGTGCCAAGAGGGGTCCTCAGAGATGGGGACAAGCACTCAGCGTCCTGGGGATATTTGAGAAAGTTCCCCCCATCCCAAAGCTCATCAAGAGCAGGGGGTGGTGGGGATGGGGACGACGGTGCAGGAGGCCACGGGCTGTGCTGGGAGAGGGGGCGCAGAGGGGATGCAGGATCCGGCCCCTGCCAGGCACAGCAGGTACAGAGCGGGGGGCAGCCTTGCCCGTGGGGGTGCCCCCAAAAAGCCCTGCGAAGAGGTGGTGTCCCCCCTCCCCAAACCACAGTGCCCCATGGGGCACCCCCATCCTGGTACACCCATCCTGGGGCACATGGGGCCCCGGTTGGGAACAGAAATCCCCTCCCCAGCCCCCCCCCAGCTGAGACATGGCATCAAAACCAGCCCTGGAGCCCCCCCGGGACCGGCATCCTCCTGCCACATCCCGGCTGCTTCCAGGGGGCAGCGTCCCCAGGGCCGGATCCACCCCATCCCCGAATCCCCACAGGCATAAGGCTGGGGCAGAGCTTCTAAAAAACAAAGTACAAACTTTATTTTGTTTCTTTACAAAGGCACAAGCCTCTTTTTTTTTTTTTCACTTTCTTAACAAAATATAATAGCTTCTCAATGAACACAAAGACCTGAAAATCGTAAAAAAAAAAATACAAAAAAAAAAATATGAAAGAAACCGAGAGAGAAACAGCTGTGGCTGGGGAGGAACCTACCAAATACCAACAAGGCTCTACACACGACTGGCCTAAAACCCTACAGCCAAACGGGGGGGTGAGGGGGGGGCAGAGGCGGGGGGCAGAGGTGGGACAAAAGTGGGGCCCCCCCCTGCCCACAACGAAAAACAGAAGCGACACAACCACGAAACAGAAAAGCTCTTCTCACCTGACGAACCCCGCAAACCGGATTAAGTGCTTAAAGGAGGGAGGGGAGAGGGAAGGGGAGCCCCACGGGGCCCGGCACCAAAAATCAAACCCCAAAACCCCATCCCCGTGGGGGGGGGCTGGGTGTGCCGGGCAGCCCGTGCTCTGACGAGCCGGATCCCGCTGGTGTTTGCTCTCGGGGTGGGTGGGATTCCTCGCCCCGGCATGGTGCAGGATGCTCGTGGGGAGCAGGAGATGCCTGGGGGGGGCAGGCGCACCCCGAGCCGGGGTCCCCGTCCCTCTGGGAGAGCCGGTGCTGTGTCTGCGACCGCGTCGCTTGCAGTCTGCCCCCCCCCTGCTTAAAAAAAAAAAAAAAAAACAACACGAAAAAGTTTAAAACAAAACAAAAAAGAGGTGGAAAGAAATCAAAATCCCAACCGACACCCCCCCCCCTGCCCCGGCGTCCCGAGGGAAACCCGGCTCCGGCCGGCACCGTGCCCGCTCGCCAGCGGGAACGCCGGGACCGGCTTTGGTTCTGCAGGATTTCCCGGGGGCGGGGGGCGAGTTTGATGAAACCGGGGGGGGAGGCTGAGGGGGGGCTCTGACCCCCCGCCTGGCCCAAACCCCGGCTGCACCCCGAGCCCCGGTTCCAGTTCTGTCCCCCCTCGAGTGCCCGCCGCCGCCCCCCCCCCGTCCCGGCCCCCCCCCGGCTCCCCGCTCGCTGGGAACTGAGCAGCGAACATCGCCCGGTTCTAGCGCTCTGATTTACAGTATTGGAAAAAGGTCATAAAAGAGACCCAAATCTCATCGTATTTTTTAAAAATTTCAGCATATTCTCTGACGTTTCCCTCCCTCGCCCCGCTCCCCGCCCCGGCTGCCGGCCGGGGGGTGTCAGGGCAGTTCCCCTTCCCCCGAGGGGTCTTCTTTGCTCTGGTCCATGGAGTCACTGTCGTTGCCCTCCGTGTCGGAGGCGGTGTCGGAGGCGGAGGGCTCGGGGCAGGCGCGGGCGGGCGTCACGATGACGGCACGCCGCTGCTCCTCTTCCTGCAGCTGCTTCTCCTGCGTCCCCTCGATGTGCTGGATCGCCTGCCGGGGGCAACCGATGGCCGTCAGGACGGTGACACCCCCCTCAAGTCAGGTTTGGGGACCCCCCACGTCCCCAGGGCACCCTGCAGTGCTCCCCCCTCGACACCGCCACAAACCCTCCCTACCTGAACGATGGTGTCCAGGTTTTGCCGGGACGTGGAGACTGTGTTGATGACTGAGGACGGGCCCATGGTGACCACGGTGACGTGATGGGAGGGAGGCGGTGCTGGTACGATCACAGTGGGGTGGTGGGTGGGTGCTGGGGGACCGTGTGCTGGCAGGAGCTGGGCACAGAAGCAAACCCCAGTCAGCAAGGCAAAGCTTCCCTCTGGGGAACTCCCCCCACCCCAGGGCGACAGCTCCTGCCCCAAACCCCTCGTCCCCTTTGCCTCTGCCCTACCCAGAGCTGTGAGCTGTACGGGAACGTCCCCAGGAGCACCCCAACACTGTGCTGCACCCCGGAGCGGTGCTGGGGGCCTCGTGGCCACCCCGATGCAGGTTATCAGGGATGGAAGCAGTGCCCTAACCCATCCCTCCTGCTCACAGCAGTGTTTCACCATGCTCCATGCCCAGTTTCCACTTGAAATAACCGTGGCTCGAAGTGGGAACCAAAAGAGGGGCAGCCCCATAACTGCACAGGAGACCCTGGACCCAGGCAAGGCAGCGATGGGGAGCGCCGCTTGCCGAGAGGCCATAAAAGCTCCATCAGCTGCTGCTCGCCCCTCCTGGATGGACACAAGAGGACGCCAGCTGAAAGCTGCAGGCAGCTTGGCTTTGGCAGGGCAGGAGGCATCCGGATGAACTTGTAGAATTCCTCCCCCCCCCCGCCGTATCCTGACGCTTTCGGTTTTCAGGCAGCCAGAGGCTTAAAGCCAGACCCGAGCAGCTGCTGTGTGCTCGCCCTGCTACCGTCCCGACCGGCTCGGCCGGGAACACGCTGCACCCCTCAAAAATCCCTGCTAAAATAGAGGGTGCAAAGAGCTGCCCTCGCAGGAGGCTAAGGAGCCTTCACCTAAAATTAGGCTGAGCTTCCCCAGGAGGCAGCCAGGAGGGCTCCTGCAGGGAAGCATCTCTGCAGAACCCAAACGACAGAGGAAGCCGCTGTTCCTCGCTCCCTTTTACGCTCCCCACCCCTAGGGATGAAGGCTCCTGGCCCTCCAGTCCTGCTGCTTCTGCCAGGCAGTGATGCCTGCTGCCCATCCCAGCCTTGCAGGTGGCAGCGAGCGGTTCTGGCATCCCCAAAAATCAGCTGGAGTCCCCCAGTGAGAGGTGAACCCTCAGCACCAACCCCTTCCAAGCTCCCTAACACCGGCGCTTTGCCCACCCCAGCCTCCCACCGGTGCCAAGCCCTTCACCGAACCGCCCTGACCCCTTGTGCTTCTCCACCCCGTGCATCCCAGGGGAAAACCTGCAGGGACGGGGGCTGCCGGGGCGTCCCTGCAGCCGGGCGGGTGTTGGGACGCGTCCGCACTCACCTGGGTTCGGATCTGCTGCTCGCGCTCTAGCTTCTCCTGGTGCAGCAACCTCACCTGCTCCTGCTGCTGCTGGAGCTGCACTTGCTGAGCAATCACCTTCAGCTTCTCGGGGTACATGTGGGCCTCCAGGGAGCGAACCTGCCAGCAGAGAGGGTCCTGTTGTGTTGGGGGATCACAGCCCGTGCTGTGCACGCTGCCCCGACCCAAGCTGGGACATCCCCGAGCACGGAGCCACGGGGTGGACAATGTGGGGACAAGGAGGAGAGCACACAGCCGAGCTTGGGGACAGGGAGCTGGACGGTGGAACCCTCTCCTCACAAGAGTGGCTCGCTACAAGAGGGGCTCATCCCAGCCATGCAGCCGGCCCCAAACCACCTCCAGCATCCCCACGGTGCAGCCCACTAGAGGGCGAGCCCTCCCCGCACACCACCAGCCCCGTCCCGCAGCCTCACCTGCTCCTCCAGCATCATGCGGACCGAGCGCTCCTTGTCCAGCTGCTGCCGGAGCTCGATCATCTCCCGCCGCAGGTCCTCGGCCTTCTCGTCCTCCCAAATGTCCGGCGAACCAATGCCCTCGTCTTTGTCCTCCGCCCGTCGCCGCTTTGGGGAGGAGCCGCTGAACTCCTGCCGCCACGGGGACGCGGTGTCAGGGGATGGGGGCTCAGCCCTGGCGCTGCCCTCCCCTCCCAGCCCTCCACCCGGACCAGGGCTGGGCAGTGCCACCCCTGTGGCCGTCCCCAGCACATCCCAGGGCTCCCCAACAAAGGAAGGGGCTCTGGGGACACGGGAAGCATTGCAGGGTCGGTGCCTCCATCCGCTCCCCCCCCCTCCATGTCCTAGGACGGACCCCAAGCAGCAGGAACCGTCCCCAGCCCCCAGGACCGTGCCCTCGCAGCGCCCGGGGCAGCACCTGGATGAACCGCTTGAGCTGGGTGTTCTGCTGCAGTAGCCGAGTCTTCTCCTGCTCCAGGGAGAAGATGTACTCCGCCGTCTGCTGGAGGATGGCCGCCTGCGGGAGAGCCAAGGGGGGTGGTGAGGCAAAAATCACGGTCCCTCCCCGAGCCCCCTGCCCCGCACCTCCCCTGGGATTTCCCTGCAACCAGCACGACCCCTACTTTTCCCTTCCCAGGCAAGAAGCAGTGTCGGGAACCACAAGGTGTGGGACTGACACCTGCATCACCCACGTCAGCCCCTGCTCACCTTGCTGAGCTTCTCCCCGTCCGTGTGCGGGATGAGGGTTTTCAGCGACTGGAAACCGGCGTTGATGCTCTGCATCCGCCTCCGCTCGTTGCTGTTGGCGATCTCCCTGCGTATCCGCCGCTCCTGGTCCCGCTGGGTCTCCGGAGTCAACGGGATGTTGGCCAAGCTGCGAGAGAGGCTGGGTGTGAGAGGTGGGAGGGCTGCACCCCCAGGGACCGGCATCCCCAGCACCGCACCGCCTCGATTTGCAGCCCCAAGTGGCCGAAGGGATGGGGAACACCGTGGGAAGAACCCTCTGGAAGGGCAGAGCCAAATCCCAACAGCACGGCCATGCTGAGCCCACGGGGTGGATGCTCCAGGTGCAGGTAGGACGGACGCAGCACAACCTCTGTCCTGTGCAGGACGGGGAGAGGCTCCCTGACGCTGCCGTCGGGGCAAGCTGGGAATGCTCCCGTCCCCACAGAGCTCCAGAAAGCTCCAGAAAGCCGTGAGGAAGAGGGACTGACGGACACCCCCTGAGCAAAAAAAACGCCCTGTCCGGAGCCACGTGTGGGTGCCTGCTCCACCGGCATCGCCTCGGGGCCGTGCCACGCCGTGCCCACGCGCTGGCAGCGGCCGCGGGACCCGGTGCGGGCGGGAGGGCGAGGCCGCCGGCTGCGTCCCCGCGGGGCCGGCCGGCGTGTGTGGCCCCGGGAAGGCGGCTCCCTCCGCCCCGCTGATGGCTTCCAGATGACAGCTCCCGGCGGAGAAGCCCCCGTCCCGCCCGAAGCCGCAGCTCCCGCCTGCTTCCTGCGCGCCCTCGCCCCACAGCTGGGCCGGGAAACACCGCCGGCCACCGCCAGCGTGCCCCGGCCGGGCGCTGCGCCCTGGTGAAGCCCAGAGCTGAGGGGGGGTCACGGTTCTTCAACCCCCCCAGCTCGGCTTCTTCAGCAGCCCCAAGGTGGTGCGGGGAGCAGGGAGACCAAATCCTGGCAAGCCATGGGGCAATAAAGGAGCAGAACAAAAGGGGATCCGTGGCGGGGGGAAGGGGCAGCACGCACACCCTGCGCCTCCTGACCCCGGGGGGTGCTGGCACGCACAGGGCAGTGCCGGCGGCACGGGGCAGCGAGGGCTGGGGTGACAGAGACCAAAGTGCCGCAGCCTGGCCCCGCCACCAGGCTCCAAACCCTGTGCAGAGCCAGGGCTGGGGAAGCAGCAAAACACCGAAGACAAAACAGAGGGGACAGGCGGCGGGCACGAGGCCAGATAAGAGGGGCTTTGGCCTTCACCTGTAGGCAGCAGTGCCGTGCACGGCCCCAGCCTGCGTTTTAACACACGTCCAAGTGCCAAGCAGCGCCAGGGGCTGACGCCACACCGCAGGCACAGCGAGCCGAGCCTCCCCGCCGCCTCTCGCCCCTCGTCTGCATCGCGCCGGCTGCGGGGCCACGGCGTTATCGTCAGCTCCAGCACAGGGAGCCGGGACCGTGCCGCCCCGCACCTCGCAGAGCCGTGTGTCTGGGGAAGGTCCCGGCTCAGCCCACGGGGACGGGGAAGACGTCGGTGCCCAGCTGCCCAGACAGCGCTGTGGTGCAGGCTGGCGCTGGGTGAGGAGCACTGGAGGCAGCGGATCCCCCGGCACAGCTCCATGGGGTGCCCCGGGGCTCTGGGGCTGTGCCCCACGTGTGCCCATCGCGGCTGTTAGGACACAGCACGATGCTGGGGCAGCCACAGCAGCAGGCACGGGCTCACGTCCACTTGTCGTGGGGTGAGCATGGTGGCTGCCGGGGTCACTGTCCCTCCTCCAGGGCAGGATCTGCCCCTCGTCATCCCGCACCGATGCCTCTCGGGCCCGAGGGCCACCAGCTGCAGGCCCACAGGGGGAATTAGATGGGGATGTTTCGGGCCGGGCAGCGCGGAACCGGTTTCTTAAATACAAGAAAAGGAGGAAGGGCCCGTTTCCTCACCAGCAGACCTCTCGTAACCTTCCCCAGCTGCTCTTCCTGGGAAGAGACCTAAAAAGTGACAGCTAAATACAGAAAGGGGAAAAAGAAAGGCCTCCATTCAGAAGCTGTCCTGGTGCCCAGTGCCACCCCGGGAGCGGGCTCCACACCAGGATCTCCACGCGGTGCCCGGCTGCTGCCTGCCTGCGCCTGCCCATGGCGGCCGTGCCCGAGTGGGGCAGATCCAGCCCCAGCCCCAACCCCAACCCCAACCCCAGCCCCATGGTGCTGGGACGCGCCAGCAGCACACCCGGGCTGTCCCTTCCTGCCCCGGACACTCCTGTGCACAGAAGCTCTTGTGCCATAAAAGCCACGTCGGGGAGAAGCCCCGGGGTGCCCACAGCCCCCACTCCGTGCCGCGGGCGCACCCGGACGCGAGGCGTGGGCTGGGCAGGTAGAATTTGATCCTTCCGTCCCCAGCTGCATGGCGGCACCCACGTGGGACCCGGCAGGGACACCAACACTCGCCTGGACCTCGAGGAAAGCAAAACCACGGGGGATGAAAGCTGGCAGCCACCACACAACTCACGAGGACACCTCGCTGTGCCAGCCCGTGTTTGTCGGTGCCCGCAGCTCACGGCCTGGGCTGCACCGGTGGGCTGGATGTCCCCGAGCTCCGGGTGTCCCCGAGCTCTGGGTGTCCCCGCGCTCCCAGGCAGGGTGTTGCTGAACGCTTCAAGCTCTCAGGCAGGGTGTCCCTGAGCTCAGGGTGTACCCGAGCACCCTGAACTCACCAGCCGGGTGTCCCCAAGCTTCCTGAGCTCTCAGGTATGGCATCCCTGAGGCTACCCATGCATGCAGGCAGGGCAGGGCATCCCCAGGCTCCAAGGCAGGGTGCCCCTGAGCTCCCCAAGCTTGCAGGCAGGACGCACCCAGGTTCCCCGAGCTCCCAGGCAGGGCGTACACACGTTCCCCAAGCCTGCAGGAAGGGGATAGTGTCCCCGAGCTCCCAGGCAGCGTGCATTTGGGTCCCCCAAGCCTGCAGGAAAAGGCAGGGTGTCTCCAGGCATGCAGGCAGGGCATCCCTGAGCTCCCCGAGCCCACATGCAGGATGCCCCCGAGCTCCCCGAGTTTTCAAGAGGGGTGCACCCCAGCTCCCTGAGCTCATGGGCAGGGTGCCCCCAGCTCCCCAAGCTCATGAGAAGGGCGCACCCCAGCTCCCTGAACCCATGGGCAAGGTGTTCATGGGCACGGTGTCCCTGAGCTCATGGGGACAGGGTGCCCCCAAGCTCTCCAAGCTCCCAACCAGGGCGCACCCCAGCTCCCCGAGCTCACGGGCAGGGTGTCCCCGACCTCCCCAACCTCCTGGGCAGGGTGCACCCCAAGTGGAACCTCCTGGGCAGGGTGTCCCCAAGCCCCCAGGGGCCCCCTGAGAGCAGCACCCCCTCCCCAACCCGTGCGCCCCCGAGTGCCCCACGGGGGGCCACAGCCACGCCGCAGCCAGACCGGGGGCCGCGTGGGTGTCGGTGTGCGCGTGTAAAGGGGTGTGTAAAGGTGCGTGTGAGTGTGTAAAGGTCCGTGTGAGTGTGTGAAGCCGGGTGTGAGCGCGGGGGCCCGGCAGAGGCCCGAGCAGGCCCCGCCGCCATGGAGCCGCGTGGGGACCCGCCGGGGCCGCACCCGGGCCGAGGGCGGGGCGGAGGGGCCGGGGCCGGGACCGGGGCTGGGATCGAGGCCGCCATCCCCATCCTCCTCCTCCTCCTCCTTCCTCCTCCTCCTCCTCCTCGGCCCCCAGCAGCTCCCTCCCGGCTTTGTGCTCCGGAGCCCCGAGGCTGGCGCCCGGGGGGGCTCCGCACTACAAATCCCGGCAGCCCCGGCCCCGTTCCCGGCCCGCCTCCTCCGGGAGGGCTGCAGAGTCACGGCCGGGCCCGCAGTAAACACACGCCCCCCCCCCGGGCCCCACCGCACGCCCCCCTCCACCTCCACCCCCCCCACCCCCCCCCTCACCCACCCCCACCCCCCAATTTCGGGGCCCCACCGCCCGCCACCGTTGGGGCGCCCCCGGGGTCCCCTCCTCCGGGCTCCGCTCCCCCCTCGTGTCCCGGTGCCGGTGCCCGTGGGGGGGGGGCACACACACGGGGCTACCCGGTGCCTCCCCCCCCCCCACGTCCACCCCCAGCGGTAGCAGCAGCGCTGTCCCCTGTCCCCCCCCCCCCCTTTTTGGAGGCCGCATGGCCGCTGGCGGGGCCCGGCCCCATGTGCGCGGCGCCCCCGGGCGCGCACCCACGTGCTGGGGAAGGAGCGGGGGTGGGAAAAAGAAATAAAAATAGAGAAAAAGAATGAAAAACGGAGCGTGAAAGAATAATAACAAAAAAGGCAGAAAATGGTGGAAAGGGGCAGAAGCGCGGGGAGAGCCGTGCCCCACCTGCAGAGCCCGCCGATGACCTCCTTCTCGGATTTCCTGAAGTGCTGCAGGGAGGGCATCTTCGGGGCGGGCACCATGAAGTACTCCATGGCCGGCCGGGGGCTTGGCGGGGGGCTTTGCGGGGCCGGGAGGGTGCGGTGCGGGGCCGGGCGGGTGCGGGTGGTGCGGGTGCGTGTGTCTCACAAGGCGGGAAACAGCTGGGGGAGAGGAGAAGCCGAGCACACAGCAGCGCTCCCTCCCCCGGCGGCGCCGCCTCCGCCAGCCACCGGCCCATGTAAACAAAGGACGGCGCGGGCTCCGCCGGGGAGAGGGGGGAGAGGGGCTGCGGGGGGGGTCCCCAGGGGGGCTGGAAGGGGTTTAAGGGGGGTTAGAGGGGTTTGGGGGGGGTTTGGAGGGGGTTTAGGGGGGGTTTAGGGGGGCTCGGGGGGGGTCCTGGGGTGCGCAGAGGGGTGGCCGGGGTGGTGTGGGGGGCGGCGGAATGGGGGTGGGGGGTGGGGGGAGATGGGCTGGTGTCACCCCCCCCCCCCGTTGGTGGTGCCCCCAACGGGTGTTGGACTGAGCCAGGGGTGCGGTGGGGGTGGGGGTGAGCTCGGGGTTGGGGTCTGCTGGGTTCTGGGAGAGTCCTGGGGGACCCTGTGCTGCCCTGTCCCGCTCTGTCCTGCTCTTTCTTGGCCCTGTCCTAGCCCTGTCCCGTCCTGTGCCACCCCCAGCTGACCCTATCCTGCTCTGTCCCATCCCATCCCATCCCATCTGGCCCTATCCCATTCCATCTGGCCCTATCCCATCCCGTCTGGCCCTATCCCTATCCCTATCCCATCCCTATCCCATCCAGCACCACCCCCTCCTGACCCTATCCTGCTGTCCTATCCCCATCCCATCCTATCCAACCCTATCCCATCTGAACATACCCCAAACATACCCCATCCAACCCTATCCCATCCTTTCCCGTCCCCGTTCCACCCTGTCCTACCCCATCCCATCCCTATCCCATTCTGTGCCACCCCTCCCAACCCTATCCTGCTCTGTCCTATCCCCATCCCACTCTATCCCATCTGACCCTATCCCATCCCATCTGACCCTATCCCATCCTTTCCTATCTCTGTCCCATCCCAGCCCGGCCCATCCTTCCTATCCCATTTGACTCTATCTGCTCTATCCTGTCCTCATCCCATCCCATCCGACCCTATCCCATCTGAACATATCCCATCCAACTCTACCCCATCCTGCCCTGTCCCCATCCCACCCTATCCCATCCTGTCCTACCCCATCCCATCCTTTCCTATCCCCATCCCATCCCTATCCCATCCTGTGCCACCCCCACCTGCCCCTATCCTGCTCTATCCTGTCCTCATCCCATCCCATCCAACCCTATCCCATCTGACCCTATCCCATCCTTTCCTATCCCCGGCCCATCCCTATCCTATCCTATGCCACCCCATCTGATCCTATCACTGTCCCATCCTGTCCCCATCCCCTTTTTGCCGTCCCAGCTGACCCTACCCCATCCTACCCCATCCTTTCCTATCCCTATCCCTATCCCATGCTGTGCCATCCCCACCTGATCCTATCCTTCTCTGTCCTGTCCCCATCCCATTGTATCCCATCTGACCCTATCCCATCCCATTGTATCCCATTTGACCATATCCCATCCTTTCATATTCCTGTCCCATCCTATCCTACCACATCCCATCCCATCCTTTCCTATCCCCATTCCATCCCCGTCCCATCCTGTGCCATCCCCTCCTGACCCCATCCCATCCCATCCGTCCCCATCCCAACCCACCATATCCCATCTGACCCTATCCCACCCCATCCCATCCTTTCCTATCCCCATCCCATCCCTATCCTATCCTGTGCCACCCCCACCTGATCCTATCCTGCTCTGTCCTGTTCCCATCCCATCCAACCCTATCCCATCCAACCCTATCCCATCCCCTCCTATCCTATCCCATCCTTCCCTATCCCATTATCCCATCCCATCCTATCCTACCCCATCCCATTACCCCATCCCTATCCCACCCTGTGCCACCCCATCTGACCCCATCCCCACCCCACCCCATTCCGTCCCCGTGGGGCTGCCAAATGGGGCAGCTGGGGGGGAACCGATGGGGGGCTGGGGGGGCTGCTGGTGGCCTTGGGGGGGGGTGGGCTCAGACCACGTGTGGGGCTCAGAGGTGGTTTGGGGACCACGGCACAATGGGATTTTTTTTTTGGGGGGGGTGATTTTGTACTGGGGGGGTGCCACACGGGTGACAACTCCCCTGGGGGGGGGGCACAAGCCGGTGGCGGATGTCCCCCCCCCCCCCGCCACGGGGCTGTGCCCTGCTTTTTGCCCTGCCCCTCCCCGCGTGGATTTTGCCCCCCCCCCAAAAAAAAAAAAAAAACAAAAAAAGAAAAAACAACAAAAAAAAAACCACGCGTGGGGCGTGACAGCGGGGACACCCCCCCGCCGGGCCCAGCCGCCACATCCTGCCTGCGGAAGGAGCCCCGGGGACAACCCCCCCCCCCTGGTGCGCCCCCCCCCGCCCCATCCCGCCCCCTTCCCTCCCTCCCCTCCCTCCTCCGGGGGGGGGGGGGTGGTGACGTCATAGGGAGGCCCTGCCAGGCCGTGACGTCACGGAGCGGCGCTGGCGTCACGCGGGAAATTCGCCCCCCCCCCCGCGGCAGTAAAACACGAACCCCCCCCAAAGCCCCCCCCATACACCCGAGCTCCCCCTAAATCCCTATGGGGGGGGGATTCGCTTCCTGCATCCGGCCCGGCTGGGGTGGGGGGGGGTCCCCACGCCACGCCACGTCCCCCCCCTCCCCTTTTTTTTATTTTACCCCCCCACGCGTGACCCCCCCCACGTGTGCCCCCCACGCGTGTCCGCGTCCCCTCCGCGGGGCTCCCCGTGCGTCTCCATCTCCCCATCCGTGCGCCCCCCCCGCTTCTCCCCAACCCCTGCAGCCCCCCCAAAACCCCCCCCAAACCCCCCCACGCCCCCCCCGGGGCGGTCCCAAGCATGCGCTCAGCTCCCACCCGCGAATGGCTGCCGGGGCGGCGGCGCGGCGGGGCCGGTCCTAGCGGGGCTCTCCGGGGGGGGGGGGGGACAAGGGAGGGAGGGGGGGGGGGCGGCCATAAATCACGGCGGGCAGAGCCCCCGCCCCGCCCCGGGGCTGCCTGCCGGCCGGCCGGGGGGGGCGGTGGTTGTGGGGTGGGGTGGTGGGGAGGGGGGGGGGGCCAGGCAGAGCCCCCGCCGTTCCCACCGCCCCCGGCCCCGGCGCCTCGCAGATGTGGCGGAGCCGCCCGCTGGCCCCACGGCGGGGGGGGGCCCTGCGCCGAGCCCCGCGCTGAGCCGCCCGCAGGTAGGCAGCGGGCTGGGGGGGGGGCAGTGGGGATGGTACTGGTGCTACTGGTGCTACTGGTGGTACTGGTGGTGGTGGTACTGGTGGTGGGAGCCCCCCCGGACGCGTGACAGCCCCCCCAGAAGGCTCCCGGCGTGCCCCCCCCCCCAGCGCTCGCCTTTTGTGTCACCCACCCGTGACCGCGTCCTCCCTCCGGCTCCGTCCTTGTTTTATTTTTTTGGGGGGGGGGGATGCTCGGGGCTTTATTGATCCTTTATTTATATTTATTTATCTATCTATTTATTTATTTTTTTTTTTGGGGGGGGGGCGGTGATGTCACCCCGCCGCTGGGTCTCCCCCCCACCCCCCACCCCACTATGCCCGTGGGGACCCCCCCGGCTGTCCCCGCAGCGAGGCCGCGGGACGTTTTGGCTGCCCCCCCCCCCCCCCCCCCGGAGCCATCTCCGCTGCCCGACAGGAGCCGCTTCCCTCCGTGTGTCCCCCCCCCGTGCCCCCCCCTCCCCACGGCACCCCACGACCCCCGTCCCGAGTGGGGTGGGGGCACAGCCGGGGACAGCGCCGGGGCCACCCCGCTTTTGGGGCACCTGGCACAGGGCCGCGTCCCGGCAGCTTTTGGGTTCATCGCCCCCCCCCCCCCAAAAAAAAATACCCCACCCGTGTCCCGTCCCCCCCCCGCGAGGCTCCATCGCCGCATCCCTGCGTGGGGCGGGGGCCGCGGGTGGCAGGAAGAGGAAGCGGCCCCAGCCGTGGGTTTGGGATTTTTAAAGGGCCTGGGGCTGCGCCCCTCCCCTGGGCCCCCCCCCTCCATGTCCCGACCCCCCCCCAAGTGGGGTCAGCCCCCCCCCCCCCCAATGCGTGCCGTGGGGCCGCGCACCCGTGGGTGCCTCCTGTCCGTCCTGGGGGGTGCAGCGACAGGCTGGGGGTGGGGGGGGCTCAGGGCAGCGCCCCCACTTTTGGACATGGGGGGGCTCTATTTTGGGGGGGGGGCATCACCTTTATAGCAGCCCCCCCTCTCCAGCTGCTATGGGGCGGGGGGGGGCTCCCCCCTATGGGGCCAGCCCCACAGCCGGCTGGAGGATGGGGCGGGGGGGATCTATATGTGTGTGTGCGGTGGGGGGGGGTCTCCCCACCCCCGCGGCCGGGCCCCCCTGCGTGTGTCCCCCCCCCCGTACCCCCCCCCCGCGGCTCCTCCGCATTCCTCAGCGTCTGCGCCGCGCTGGAGCCCGGCCAGAGCGGGGGGCCCCGGCGGCGGGGCAGGGCGGGGGCCGGGCCCCCCGGGGCGGTGGCAACGGCAGCGGTAGCGAGGGGGGGGCCCTGGGTGTGTGTGTGTATGGGGGGGGGGGGGACACGCGGGGGGGGGGTGCCACGTGTGCTGGGTGCGCTGCGCCCCCCCCCCCCCCCTGCCCGGCCCCACGGTCTCCCCCCCGCGCGCTCTGTGCGCGCACGCACCGGGATGGGGGAAAAATTAAAAAAAAAAAAAAAAAAAAAAAGGGATGGGGAAAGGGGAAGGGGGGGGCACCGGGGTGGAAGGGGGGGGGCCGAGGAGGAGCCGGGGGGGGCCCCGAGCTGAGCCGAGCCGCGGGCAGCCCCTGCCCGGCCCCAGCGGCGGAGGGGCCCCGGCGGGGGAGGAAGCCGGGGCTGGGGCCAACGCGCTCGGGTCACGGCGGGGCTGGAGCCGCCGCCGCCCCTGGGAAAGGGCGGGGGGGGCCGGGGGGGGGGCACCGAGGGAGGAGAGGGGGGGTCCCGGCGGCCACCCCCGTGGATGCAGGCGGGGGGCGCGGGGGAATCCCCTGGGGGGGGAGTGGGGCGGGGAGCAGGGCCGTGCGCCATGCAGGGGATGGGGATGGGGTCGGGTGCCCCCCCCCACCACCACCTCGGTGCCCCCCCCCCCCCACGTCGCCCCCGCGCTGCGCCCTGCCCTTTGCCCGCCGCGGGAGGGGACACCGGGACACGGGGACACCGGCACGGCCCCGGCTCCGTGCCAGCGCCCCGCGGCCTTGAGCCTGTGCCAGACCCCCCCGGTTCCGCAGCTGGGGGGGGGGGGGAGCCGGGTGATGCGGTGCTGACCTCCCCCCCCCCTCCCCAAATCTCCGCAGCCCCCTGCCCGCCGCCGCCATGCATTCGCTGGACGAGCCGCTGGACCTGAAGCTGAGCATCTCCAAGCTGCGGGCTGCCCGGGACAAACGGGAACGGGGGGGCCCCCCCGGCCCCCGACCCCGCGGCCCCGTCGTGTCCCCCCCCCCGCCTCCGCGCCAGGACGCCCCGCCGGCCGGGGAGAGCCGGGGTTCGGCACGGGGGGGGCGCCGGGCAGGACCGACCCCCAGCCTCCTGGCACACTCCAAGCTGCTGGAGAAAAGGGACGGGCGCTTCCCCCCCCTGCCCGTCATGGACCTGAGCCTCTCGCCCCCCCCCGGCGGGGAGTCCCCGGGGGGCAGCGCCCCGCTGTCCCCCGAGCGGCCGGGGGCGAGCGACCTGCCCCTGCCCACCGCCCCCCACGTGAGTACACTCAGGACCCCCCTCCCCACCTGTACGACCCCCCCATGGCATCCCCAATCCGCCCCATTTCTTTTTTTGGGGGTCAGAGGGGGGGCCCTGCACCCCGGCCCCCTCCCTGACCGCCGTCCCCATTGGGTTCTGCTGTAGGATTTCCAGTCCCTGCGCTACATCGATGGCATCCCCAGCTCCTTCCAGTTCTTCCTGCCGCTCGGCGCCGGGGGGGCCCTGCACCTGCCCTCCTCCGCCTTCCTGCCCCCCCCCAAGGACAAGCGCCTCTCCCCGGAGCTGCCCCTGCCCAAACAGCTCGTCTGCCGCTGGTCCAAGGTCAGCCGGGGGGGCACGGACGTGGGGCTGGGAGGCAGAAGATACGGGGCTGATGCAAGGGGTCGTTTGCACCTCCCCAGCCCATCAGGGATTCGGGGGGGGTCCTCGGGGATGGGGATTTGGGGGAGGATGGAGGGTCCGCAGCCCCCCCACCTCACCCCAGCCTCGTGCCCGCAGTGCAACCAGTTCTTTGACCTCCTGCAAGACCTCGTGGACCACGTCAACGACTTCCACGTCAAGCCCGAGAAGGACGCGGGGTACTGCTGCCACTGGGAGGGCTGCGCCCGCCACGGCCGGGGCTTCAACGCCAGGTGGGTGCGGGTTGGGGGGGCTCCTTGGGGGGCGTTGGGGCTGGGGGGGGGGGCAGCGCTGCACCCCCGGACAGGGCTGGGCTGCGAGGGTGGATGGCACCGGGTGACGGCACCGGGTGTCCCCGCGAGCTGTGGTGGGTGGATGGGGGGGGTGTGTGGGTTTGGGGTCGGGCCTGCCCCCCCCCCCCAGCTGACGGCTGCGGGTGCAGGTACAAGATGCTGATCCACATCCGGACGCACACCAACGAGAAGCCGCATCGCTGCCCCACCTGCAACAAGAGCTTCTCCCGCCTGGAGAACCTGAAGATCCACAACCGCTCGCACACAGGTCAGGGTGCGGGGCTGGACGGGGTGTGGGGGGGTGACCCTTTTTGGGGTTGGGGGGTGGCGGAGGTGTCCGGCCCCACCAGACCCGGCGCTGTGCCGTCCCGTCCCGCAGGCGAGAAGCCCTACATCTGCCCCTACGAAGGCTGCAACAAGCGCTACTCCAACTCCAGCGACCGCTTCAAGCACACCCGCACCCACTACGTGGAGAAGCCCTACTACTGCAAGATGCCGGGCTGCCACAAGCGCTACACGGACCCCAGCTCGCTCCGCAAGCACATCAAAGCCCACGGCCACTTCGTGTCCCACGAGCACCAGGAGATGCTCAAGGGCCATCCGCCCCCCAAGACCCCCCTGGGCTCGGCGGACGTGCCCTACGTCAACGGGGCGCAGCTCGTCATCCCCAACCCCGCCGCCCTCTTCGCCCCCCACGGGTTGCCGGGGCTGCCCATCCCGCTGGCACCGGCCCCCCTCGACCTGAGCGCTCTGGGCTGCGGGGCGGGGGGCTCTGGGGGGCTGCCTGCCCTGCCCGGCCCCGCTCTGCCCCTCAACGGCGGCCCCTTGAACTTGGCCAAGAGCCCGCTGCTGTCCTCGCCCTTCGCGGCCGGGGGCCTGGGGCTGCCCGTCATGTCGCTGCTGGCCGGCGGGGCCAAGGTGGAGGCTGAGAAGGCGGCGGGGGGCAAGGGGGGCAAGGGGCCGGAGAGCCGCAAGCCGGGCGGCGAAAGGACGGAGCTGGGGCGCCTGCGGGCCCCCCCCGAGAGCCTGGCGCTGCTGCCGGGGGCCGTGCTCGACCTCTCGGCTGGTATCGGGGCAGCGGGCAGCCCCCCCGAGGCGCTGCCCCCCGGCTGGGTCGTCATCCCCCCCGGCTCCTTGCTGCTCAAGCCGGCCGTGGTGAATTGAGGGGCTCGGCCCCGCTCCCGGAATCGGGGCGGGGGGGACACGCGCCGAGACCCCCGGCGCTGCCTCCGCCGGCAGCGGGCCTGCGCACGATTTTAACCTTCACGAAAGAAGATGGGACTCTTCTGAGAATAGCAATAATCCCTCGGCGCACGCAGCCGGCCGCGACCCCCTGCTGCTGCCCGGCCTGAGCCCCACGGCCCCACGGGGTGGGCCTGGGGGGGGGGCCCTGCTCCGTGCCCAGCCCCGGCCTCGGCAGCTGGAGACGCCGCTATTTATTTATCGACCAGACCCCTGCTCCGACGGGGCCCCTCTTGGGCTCTTCTGCTGTCGCTGACTTGGCGTCTCCCTGCCCGGGGCTGCTGTGTGGACAGCAGGGTGGCAGCTCGGGGGGCTGCTCCTGGGTGCCCGTCCCCAAAACGCCCGCTCCTCGGCTGGGCCACCCCGCGCCGCCTCCCCGGCCCTCCCCGTGACAAGGCACACGGCCGCGTGTGCCGCTCGCCGCGCCGGCTCCGCACCGGGGCAGAGCCACCGCGTTTTGCTATGTTCATACCTAACCGTGTAACGAAGCGCATGCAGGCAGCGCGGGCAGGGCTGCGGGCAGCTGCCAGCGGCACCTTGGCACCGTGCGGCTCGGTGCTGCGTGGCTCGGTGCCGTGCCGGCTCCCTGGGGCCCCAACGGGGCGGTGTTTTCTCCTGGCACAGCCGGGGCACCCTGCCTGGCAGGAGACCCACAGGGTGTCCTGCCATGGGGTATGCCAGCCCCATGCCGTGGGGCAGCGCCGGTGCACCAGGCGTCGTGGCTAAAATAGAGATTTTGGGCAGCCCCGGCATGGCTGGGCAGACAGGGCACCCGCTCAGCTCTGCCAGCAGCACCACGAGGCAGGAGCCTCGGGGATGGGGACCCCACGGAGGTGCCCTGAGGCCCCTTGAGCTCCATCCCTGCTCCCCCAGCCCCGACCCTCCCTCTCTGAGGGACCGCTCGCACTCACCCGGGGCCACGACCCCCCCCAGCACGGGGGCCAGCTCTCCCTGACCGCTCCCATGGCACTGGTGCCTCTCTCGCCCCGGTGCGCACAGGGGGGTCCTGCGTACCTCGCCCCGCCCCGGGCAGGACCCCTGCCCACGGCTTTCTCCGAACCGGGGGTCTCCCTGACCCTGACCCAGCTGCAAGGAGCCCCCCCAAAGGCCCAGGCTCGGGGAGGGTCGGGTCCCCCGGCCGCACGCCCCACGGGGAGCCGGTCTCCCCGTGCTCACCGTCCTCGGGCCGGGGCGCGGCGGCCACCCGGCACTGCCACAGCATGGCATTCGGCCATCGACCAGGCCTCCCCGGCCGGTGTACGTTTTTCTTGCTCGTTTGTTGGTTTGTTGTTGCACATTCCAGGACATCAGTATTTTAACGGTCTCTAAGTGCCTTTCTATTGTAGTTTCTGGGTTGTTTTTATTTTCCTCCTGTTGGGCTCCATCGCTGTTAGCATAGAGTTTAAGGACTACAGAAGTAAGAGATAAGCTAACGACTATAACACTATATTCCTCCATGGGAGAGGAAGTTTATTAAGAAAACAATAAAGCAAAGTTGAAGTAAGTTCCTGTTTCAGTCTGTGCCCGGGGCTCGAGGGCAGCGAGGAGCCCGAGCTGGGGACAAAGTGCTGAGCTCGTGCCAGGGGACAGAGGGGCGACACCAGCGCCATCTCCTTGGGGCTGGGGTCCCGGGGCACGGCTGGCTCTGCCTGGCCTCCCTGGGGGGCTGAGCCCCCTCCAGGGGCTGTGACAGGGACAGCCCCCGAGTGTCCCCGCACGGCTCCTCGCTGCTGTGCCCCGACCCAGCTCCTGTCCTTGCTGCCTGTCTGCACGCAGCTCCCGGCTCTCACGTGGTGCAGAGCCAGAGGCATGTGTGCAGCCGGGCCAAGAGCATCCAACCCCCCACTAAAATAGCTCCTGCGGCCTTCCCGGGCGTGATTTGTGCGCTGGCAGCCCTCGCTGCCCTGAGGCCCAGCGGGGGACACCCCTCCTTCCTCCTCCACCTTCCGTCATCCGCAGGACAGGACGCAGCCCGTGCCAGTCCCTCGCGTCTGGGTCGTGTTTTTGCGCTCTGAGCCGAGGGCCAGGGCACAGCAGCAGGGCAGGGGCAGCGCCAGGGCCGCCCCTTCTCCCTCCCCGGGGCGCAGAGCAGCCAGGCCAGGCGGTGGAGGACACGGCGTTTATTGGCTACCTTTAACTTAAGGGAGAGGGAAGCAGGGGCGAGGGTGGCAGGAGTCACGTCTCGGCTTTCCAGCCCTTGTCCTTCTCGTCCTTGGCCCGGATGCGGAGCTCCTCGTCCAGCCGCTCCTTGGCTCTCACCACCTGCGGGACAAGGGGACAGGGTGACACAGAGGGACAGAGCACCCACACCCTGCCTGCTGGCACCAGGCTCTGGGTCCTTCCTGCCTCACCAGGGCTCTGAAAGAGGCTCGTTGGCAGTGACTGTCGGTGCTGCGGGTCCCTCACCCCCCCCGAGGCACCCCCCAGATGGCCTCCAGCATGACAAAGGATGGGGACAGATCCTATTCCCGACCCCTTGTCAGCACAGCCCTGCTCCGCTGGCACCAACAGCCCCCATCCCCTCCCAAAGCAGCCAGGCAGAGGCAGCAAAACCCTCCCTGCATGGCCTTCAGGTGGGTTCAGCCTGTGCAGGAGACGCTGTTGCCCCAAAACATCCGTTTCTGGAAGGTTCCTCTCAAAGCCAGACTGGCTGGGGGCAGAGCTGGGGGCACCCTGCACCTCTCCCTTCGCTCACCTTGGACTGCAGGTAGAAGGAGCCTCCCACAGACTTGTCGTTCACCTTGAATAAGTGGTCATAGTTCTGCCAAAACAAAGCTCCCCGTCAGTCGCTGCCTCCTGCACCCTCTGCTCCCCAAATCCTGGTGTCCTCTGGCACCGGGGGTGGAGGCTGCTTCACCCCCAGTACCTCCAGGGAGCAGCGTCCCCATCCCCGGGCAGCTCCGCCAAGCAAATTCCTCCGTGCTCCAGCTCAAGCTGGGGCAGCAAAAATCTCCTGGGACGAGCCATGCCCAGCACAGCACCCACAAACCCTCCAGGGACCAGACATCACCCCCCACCAACCCCAAAATCCCTCCCCAGCCACAGGCACACCGAGGGAGCCCCCCCTACCTTCTGGATCTCCTCCTGGTTGAGGTTGGAGACGTTGAGGATCTGCTGAGCTTCCTGCAGGCTGATGCCGATGATCCTGGAGGCGGCGGCGGACTGGGGCCTCTCCGAGCGCCCTCGCGCGTCTGCCGCAGCTCGGCTCGCTGCCGGGGACACCGTCAGCCCTCCCAAAGTGCCTCAGAGCCCCAAAACCCCGGGGGCTTCCAGGTGGGTCAGGGCCATGAAGCCCCATCTCAGCCGCCCGTGTCCCTCATGGGGCCACCCGGGTGAGGTCCCCTCCCGGCACCCAGCGCTGGGGAGGGGGCAGGAGCCTGGGGGCCACGTGAAGGGACCCGGGGGTGTCCCCTCCTTGTACAAAGGGAGCTGGGGGTGTCCCCTCCTTGCACAAAGGGACCTGGGGGTGTCTTCTCTGTGCATAAATGGATCTGGGGGTGTCCCCTGCCCGCACAAAGGGACCCGGGGGTGTCCCCTCAGCCCGGATTTGGGGGAGCCTTGGGGGGGGTGGGGGGGAGCTGGGCTCCTACCTGCGAACTCCTGGCGCAGCGCCCGCATGAAGGCCCGTCCGACCACCTGGGCCCCCACCAGGATGATCTGCGCCAGGTACTTGGCCTGTGGGGACAGCGGGGGGGCTGTCACCGCCGGCCCCGACGTGTCCCTGCGCCCCCCTCCCCACCACCCCACCCGGGATCCGGCCTCCCCCTCCCCTGTGTCCCCTGTGTCCCCTGCCTTGTCCCCTGCCCTCTCAGCTCCCTCCTCCCTCACCCAGACCCTCAACAACCCCTCCACCCCCTCCCTGTCCCTGTCCCTTGTCCCTGTCCCCCTCCCCGGGTCCTGTCCCCCCACCCCGCCCCCTGCCCCCCGCCCCACACCCAGCGCCCTGTCCCCTACCTCCCCGCCCCGATCCCCGTCCCTTGTCCCCCCCCGTGTCCCCTACCACCCCCCTCGTGTCCCCTATCCCCCCCATGTCCCCTATACCCCCCCCTCATCCCCTCACCATGTCCCCGCCGCCCCTTCCGCTCCTGACGGGGCCGGGTCAGGGAGCGGAGGGCGCGGGGCGGAGCCGCCTCCCCCCTCCCCACATCGCCCCCTGCTGGCGGCTGCCGGGAGCTGCCGGGCGCCATTTTGCCCTCCCCGCCCCTCAGCCCCACACAAGCAGCAGGCGGAGCGGGGCGAGGCTGCACGGCTTTAATGGCGGGGCCGGCCCCACAGCGACACCGCGTCCCCACGGGGCGGCTCCGGGCAGCCCGGGGGCCATGGGGAGCCCGGGGGCTCTGAGGAGTCCGTGGGCTCCGGCGTGGATCAGTCCTGTGGGGATAGGGGGCGGTGAGAGCGGCAGGGCTCGCTCCTCACGCCCCCCGTCACGGTGTCCCCATGTTGTGGTGTCCCCGTGTTTAAGCAGCCCCAGTGACCCCATGTGGAGGTGTCCCGATGTTGCAGTGTCCCAGTGTCCCCATGTTGTGGTGTCCCCATGTCGCACTGTCCCGGTGTTCCCATGCCATGGTGTTCTCCTTGTCCCCATATCACAGCATCCTGGTGTCCCCATGTCACGGTGTCCCCATATTGCAGCACCCCAGTGTCCCCATGTCGTGGTGCCCCAGTGTCCCCATGTCGCAGTGTCCCGGTGTCCCCATGTCATGGTGTCCCCTTGTCCTCATGTCACAGCATCCCAGTGTCCCCATGTCCCAGTGTCCCAGTGTCCCCATGTCAAGGTGTCCCAGTCTCCCCATGTCACGGTGTCCCCATATTGCAGCATCCCAGTGTCCCCATGTCACGGTGTCCTGGTGTCCCCATGTTGTGGTGTCCCCTTCTCCCCATGTCCCAGTGTTCCCATGTCCCAGTGTCCCCATATTGCAGCATCCCACTGTCCCCATGTCGTGGTGTCCCCATGTCATGGTGTCACAGTATCCCCATGTCAAGGTGTCCCGGTGTCCCCATGTGACAGTGTCCCAGTGTCCCCATGTCGTGGTGTCCTCATGTCCCAGTGTCCCAGTGTCCCCATGTCCCGGTGTCCCCATGTGACAGTGTCCCGGTGTCCCCATGTCGTGGTGTCCCAGTGTCCCCATGTCGTGGTGTCCTCATGTCGCGGTGTCCTGGTGTCCCCACATCGTGGTGTCCCCTTGTCCCCATGTTGCAGCATCCCAGTGTCCCCATGTCGCGGTGTCCTGGTGTCCCCATGTTGTAGTGTCCCCTTGTCCCTGTGTCCCCATGTCACGGCATCCAGGTGTCCCCATGTCGCGGTGTCCCCTTGTCCCCATGTCCCAGTGTCCCCATGATACCTACCCACTCAGCCTCATCCACGCCCTCGAAGGAGTCCTGTGGCAGCGGGTCGTCGCGGTTGCCCAGCCGGGCCACCATGGCGCTGAGGAGCTACGGGGCAAGCCATGGGGTGGGGACGGGGCTTCGTGGGGGGGTTCGGGATTCCCCCACAACCATCCCCATCCCCGCGCTCACCTCCTCCTTCTTCTGCTCGTCCGTCTTCTCCCCCAGGTACACGGCCGCGGGGACAAACTTGCGCGCCGGCTGCTCCTTGGGGGCCTGGCTCACTGTGAGGGCAGCACGATGTGGGGCAGCTCCAGGGGGGGCAGCCCCACACACGGTGCCCGCCTCGCCCCTCCGCACCCACCTGGCGTCATTTCGGGGGGACGGAGGTCGGCGCGGCACTGCTGCCCGTCCTCCCCCGCCAGCCAGGCGCGGGCACCGAGGGCCGGCTCCCACCATACGCGGGTGGGAGGGAAGATGTCGTCCTGGAAATACTCCTTCTGCAGGACGCGGGGTGGTGAGGGACAGGGGAGCCTCCACCCGGCCCCCCCATGCCGCCAGCCCCCATGGCTACCTTGACACGAGGCACGCGGAAAGCCACCGGCTCGAGGGCGCCCTGGCCCAGCCGCAGCGCTCGGGCGAACTCCACCTCGCGCACGTCGCATGCCGTCTTGCGCAGGAAGACGAAGCCCTGGGGGGAGCAGGCAGGTGAGCGGGGCTGGGAGCAGGGACGGCGGCACGGCCCCAACGGGCTCCCCCCCTCACCTTGTGGGGGTCGCTGGAGGTGAAGCTGTTACACTCGAGGAAATAGGGTGGCTCGGGGGTCACCTCGTAGAGGAACACCCTGGTGTCACCCTGGGACAGAGCGGGACGGGGGCTGGTGTGAGGGCACGGCGGGTCCCACGCCGCGGGGCCCTGTGCCGGCAGCCCTCCTGGGCGCAGGTGCTCCCACCTTGCCGGTGAGGAAGACGACACCGGTGTCCTCGTCGTAGAAGGGCAGCAGGGTGGATGGGGCCACGTCGAGGCCGAGGACGGAGAGGGGCCCATCGGGCAGGGCCTGTGCCCGGTACAGAAGGATCCTGCGCTCGCTGCGGCTGTGGGGACGGGAGGGTGGGCGGGTGGCACGGCAGGGCGTGATGTGCCCGGTGTCACCACGGTGGGCACCGAGGTGCACCTCGTCCCCCAGGGACTGTGCCCAGTGGTGGCCATGCCCGGGGAGGTGCAAGGGACATCCACGTGCCCACCCTCACCTGTCAAAGCCAGAGACGAGGAGGAAATCACCTCCACACACCCAGACCACGCGCGCCCCGCGGCCCCCCTCGGGGCCTGGGCCCTCCTGTGTGGGGAGAAGGAGGGTCACTGGCTGCACCCCGTGCTCAGCAGCTCCCCGCGTGGGGACCTGTCCCCTCCCAGCTCTCCTGTCTCGTTCCTGCTGCTGTGGTCCCACCTGCTGGGGCTGGTGGCTGCGCCGGGGCTCGTAGAGCCGCAGCCGGCCGTCCTTGCTCACCGTCGCCAGCTGCCTCCCATCGGGGCTCCAGGCCAAGCTGAAGATCTGGGAGATGGAGGGTGCCCCCATCAGGGAGCCGTGCCACAGCCCCTGGCTGGCCCAGGGGACTTGGTGGCCGGCCGGGTGCACCCCTTGGGTGTCCCATGGGCACCTCTCCTCCCCGATGGCATCTCAGCAGCGTAGTTCAGGAACCAGCTCCGAGCTGGCACCCAGCTGCGCCGCAGCGTGGAGGCCTGGCACGTCCGGGTGCTGCGGTCCCCCCGCCGCCGCCTGACCCTACCTGGTCCGTGTGTCCCTGCAGGCACAGCACCTCCTGCCCGGCGCCCAGCTCCCATATCCGCACCGTCATGTCGTAGGAGGAGGAGACGAGGAGGTCAGCCGCCACGGGGTGGAAGCGGATGGAGTAAATCTTCTCCGTGTGCCCTGGTAAGGAGAGCGGAGTGTTGGCACTGGGACAGGGACGCCACCAGACCCGTCTGCCCGTGCGGCTCTGCCTGGACACCCTGGGACAATCGGTGCTTGAGCTGTGCCCCTGCACCGCGCTCACCTTGCAGCACAGCCTCGGGCTCCCGCAGCGTGTCCTGCAGCCCGCCTTCGGGGACCCGCCACAGCCGGATCTTGGCATCTTCCCCCGCTGCAGCACAGAAACCACCACGGAGAGAGACAGGCAGGGGGTGAGTGGTGATGCGGGGCGCAGCGTGCCACGGCAGTGTGACAGTGCCCCACAGAGCGCACCCTGGGCACAGCGCACGTACCAACAGCGAGGCGCCGTGGGTCAAAGGGGTCCCAGCAGAGGTCGGCCACCGCCGTGCCGTTCTGGATGGTGGGCACGGCTGTGTCGGGGAGACGGCCCGGCTTGGAGAGCTGGCGGAGAGCAACGTGTCACCCAGAGTGCATGCCAGGCGCGGGCACCCATGTGCCGGGCACAGCGGTGGCACTGGGAGCCTCTTCCCACCGCCGTACCTCGAGGACGGCGATCTGGCCGCCAGCGGAGAGCAGCGGGAGGGCGACGCGCTGGTGGTTGGCGCAGAAGCCGTCGCTCTCGCCCGGCGTGGTGAGGCTCAGCCCCCGCAGGTTGGTGATGTGGGTGTCGCGGTGCAGCACCGCGCCCTGCGCGTGCCGGAATCGGGAGCTGGGCCCTGCGGAGCCGTGTGGGGGTCGCTGAGTGCCACAACTCCTCCAGCCACGCGGGTGGGGTGACGCCGAGCCCACCCCGGCACCCACTCACCCAAAATGCTCTGCAGAGATTTCTGGCTGGGGCTGCTGACGAAGCCGCTGGAGGGGCCGGTGCTGGCGGAGAGCGAGGTGGCGGCGCTGCTCGGCGAGGCCAGCGAGCCAGAGGGCGAGGAGTAGCCGCTGCCTTCCTGCAGGAGACGGCGTGTGGGCAGGGGGTGCTGCCCTCGCCCAGCCCCTCCCCGGCCCCTCGCGCCCCCGTGCTCACGCTGCGGTCGCTGTCGGCGGGGCCATCGTCGGGCAGCCGGGTGCTGGGCGCCGCGGGGGCGATGACGGGGGAGCGGAAGGTCTGCGTGGGTCTGCGCGCGGGGTGCAGGCTCACCTTCCCCACCTGCAGAAGAGCCCCCGAGTCCCACCCGCTCGCTCTCAGAGGAGCAGGTTTGCCCCCACAAAACTCCCTTTTCCCCCTCCTCCTGCAATCGCCCCCACCGAACCCTGCCGCTCGTGGTATGTGGCTTGCAGGAGGGGCCCTTCCCCGGCCCGTGGCTCTGGATGCAGTAAGGATACGGCCTCAAGCTCTACGTTTTTAAGGGAGATGGTGGGAAATGTGTTTTCACTATTAGATTTTTACTCTGAGCTGCACCTAGATGGAAAATAGAGCTCACTTGGCTGAGCTCAGGAGAGCGTTTTTGAGCAGTTCCTTGCTGGAAAAACATTTTAAACTCAGTGGGTGCACGTCAGCGGCAGGACAGACGAGACCTCCTGAAGCCGTGTTTGCATTCAGAAGCAGCCGAGCACGGGGCTGGGCAGCTGGGGGTGAAGCCCTGCTCGTCCCCAGGGGCTTCCTTCCCACTCCGTGGTCAGGAGGTGGCACCCTCTTGGGGGTGCACCTCGGTGCCCTGCCACCATCGCGGCCACCCCAAAAACCCACTGGCGTTTGGGAAACAGACTTGATTCGTATGAATCTCCACTTCCCATTAAAGGGATGTGATTAAAAAGTCCCACACGTGCCCTTCCACGTCCCCGTCCCCATCCCAAGGCTGTGGTGTGGTCCCTGTGCCGGCACCAGTGCTTCCCCCAGCCCCGGGCCATGCCAGCCATGGGGACGCCCCCTGGGTGACACTCACCTGCTGGCTGTCCCCTGCCCACCAGGCTTGGGCATCCGTGGCCGGCAGCACCCCGGCGCAGTCGGGGAACAGATCCTCGTGGAACTCCTGCACAGACTGCGGGAGAGGGGGCGGGCGGAGGTGGTGCTCAGCCTGCGGCCCCTCGCTGTCCCCTGGGCACCCGGTGGCTTTGGGCAGGAGACCCCCGGGCACCTTGTGGCCGCGGAGCCCTGGCCGAGCTGCACGCCGGAGCCTGTAGGTGTCAGACGCTGCCCAGCTCTGGGCTGCGCCGTGCACCCCTGAAAGTATCCGGCCTCCAAAACGCAGCCCCTGCTCTGCCAACAACAGCACCCAGCTCTCAGCACCCACCCTGCAGCCCCCGCCCCAGCGCCCAGCCTCCGTTACGCAGCGGGGTCCGGTAGCACCCTGCATCTTCCACCCAGCACCCAGAAATCAGCCCCCAGCACCCAGGTTTCAGCTCCCTGCAGGTTTCCCTCCTCTCCTGCTCCCCCCGGGCCAGGGACAGGGGTCCCCCGCCACCCCTCACCACGCCTGGGTGCCCTCCATCCCCCGGTGAGATGGCACCAGGCCCCCCAACATGGTGCTGCCCGTAGGTTTGGGCATGGGGCTGAGCTAGGGGCACGCCTCTGTGCCTCAGTTTCCCTGGGGAGCTGAGCCCTGCCTGGGAAATGTCCCCACGGGGACAGAGCCCCCACCCCCCGAGCCCGTGGCTGCCCTGCGGCAGCGCTTACGCTCTGGTTCTTTTTTTAAACGTGAGTTTTTTCCACAACAGTGTCTGTTTACAGAAAAGGGCATTTCTGTAGCCACCACCCTTTTTTTTTTTTTTTTTTTTTCTCAGAAAAATGCTGTAGGGAGTGGGGAAGAGCCTGAGCACATCGGGGGCAGCGAGAGAACCTGGCTGGGACACCGCGGCCCCGCGCGCTGCGGGCAGTCCCCAAATCTGTGGCAGGAGGGAGCGGGCACCAGGGTTATGGGGACAGGGGGTCCAAGCTTGGTGCTGATCCCCCTGAGGGAACCCCGCGCCCCCTTACCTTGCGGGGCACGATGTAGCTGACGGGGACGAGGAAGGTGTCGGTGAGCTGCAGGACGCGGAGCACCTCGCAGGCCATGACGTCCAGGGCCAGGCGGGGGACGGCGGCCAGACCCCGCGTGCGCCCCTCGGTCAGGCACTGGGTGACTGGGGACGGACAGGACACCCGTGGGGTGGGGGCGAGGCTGGGGGCCGTGACAACCCGGCGTGGGGCTCATCCTGCTTACCTTGGGTGAGCGTGGGCTGTGCCGGCACCACCTCGAAGCAGTACAGGAGGTTTTCACCCTGGAAGAGACGCGGAGGGGCTGGGGTGTAAGCGGGGGCGCAGGGAGCACCCCACCGCCCCCCGTGCCGTGGCTCCTCACCTTCCCCCCCAGCACCAGCAGCCCCGTGTCGGCGTCGAGCAGCGGGATCATGGCCCTGCAAAGGGAAGGAGGGCGCTGAGCACCGCGGGACGGGGCTCAGCACCTTGCCCTGGCACGTGGCAGCACCCCAATAGGGGCTGGATCCTGCCCTCTCAGCCCTTTCCCCCACTGCACGCCCAAACCCCAGGATCGCTGCAGGTGGGCGCACGCCGGTGGCTTCCCGGCCGTGCCCACGGCACCAGGGCACTGCTGGGTTCCCTCAGTGAGGCGCATGGGAACGGCCTTGAGCATCTCCCCGATTTACAGCCTCCCATGGCACAGCCCTGCCCCGCTCAGCCCCGCTGTGACAGCTTTATGGCCGCGAGACCTTGGTGGCTGCCTCCAGCCGCCCGGTGCGTGGCACGGCAGCGCGGGGACGTGGCACACGGATGCCAAACGTGGGCGAGGGAGCCCGGGGCTCGCCTGGCCCCGCTGCGGCACTGCCCTGGGGCTGCCCGGGCCGGCTCAGCCTGTTCGGGACGGGCACGGGGCCGCGGGGCGCAGCCAGCACGCCGCACGCCTCGCCGGCACACGCCGCCCTGCCAGTCCCGCGGTCGGGGCCACCGGCTGGGCTGGCCAAAGCGTCCCTGTCCCCGTCCCCGTCCCACCCAGTGGCTGGAGGGGACGGGGAGCACCAAAGCCCTTCTCTTCCTTCCCCACGATGCGGGTGGAGGAGAAAGCTCCAGAGGCAGCTTCCAGGAGAACAAAGGGACAATCTATTACTTTCGGGTTGACATTTTTGTGGTCGTGCCGGCTGGGGGAAGGGAGCACGTGCAGTGCCGGGGTTTTACACGGAACGACTTTGAGGAAACGCAGCCCTACAAAGGCACCCGGCCCCGTGCACCCACCCTGGGTGGTACCCAGCCCTGGCAGCCCTGTGCCCACAGCGGGTCCCCACAATGGGGACGCTGCAGAGGACGTCGTGGGGTGGCCGGGTGACACCGGGGACAGCCCTGGCTGGCACGGCACAATCCCAGCCCGTGGCTGTTGGCACAACTTGGGCAAACACCACTGGGGTGGCTCCGGCAGGCACGGGGGTCCCCTGCCCGGCTGCGGTCACCGCTGCTGGGACAAGGACAAGGACACCTCTGGGTGCCGGGACACCTCGAGGCGATGAAGGGCGAGCCCTTGGAGCGCGTGGCACAGCTCTGCTGTCACCGGGGCACCGCGACACCAGCCCCACGGGGACACCCAGAGCCCCTTGTCCCCAGCGGGTGCCCACATCGGGGCAGCGCCCCCCGGGACCAGGTTTGGGGTTTGGGTTTTGGGGCAGGGGGCACCAGGGCTCCGCTGGGGCATTGGGGTCACCCATGGCTGGGGGGCACAGGGGTCCCGGGGGGCTGCTGGGGGCCACAGGGGCACCAGGGCCTGGCGGTGCTGGGGGCGCTGCGCCTGCCCCCCCCCAGAGCTGCCCCCGGGGTCCGGGGGTCCCTGGAGGTCCCTGGAGGTCCCCGGGGGTCCCCGGGGGTCCCTGGGGCGCCCCCACGCCGGGCCCCATGTGAGCAGGGGGCGGAGCCTGCGTGGAAGCCCCGCCCCCCAGCCACCTCCCCCGACTCCCTCAGCCAATGGGGAGGCGAGGAGAGAGATGGCCCCGCCCCCTCAGGGCTTAGCCCCGCCCCCGGGCTTTAAAAGCCGCCCCCCCGCGCCCGGCGCGCTCAGAGCGGGGAGCGCCCGCCCGCAGCCATGCGCTGAGCGCCCGGCACGGCCCGGCCCGGCACGGCCCGGCCACGGTGAGTGCCGCGTCCCGGGGGTGCGGGCAGGACGGGGGGGGGGACACCGGGCTGATCGTCCCGTTGGGTGCACGGTGTCGCCTGGGGAAGGGGCTCCGGAGGCAGCCCCGGGGTGCGCGGGGACCAGGGGACCGGTGGCGGGGTCCCCATCCCGCACGGTGCCTCCGCGGGTCCTGTCCCCTGCTGCCTGTCCCCTGCCACGGCTTTGTCACCGGGTCTGGGGGTGCCCCGGCACGGGCAGGGGGTGGGATGGGGCTGCAGGGACCCCCACTGCTGCTGGGTGGCTGTGGGGGTGGTGGGATGCAGCGCGGTCCCAAGGGATGTGGCAGCAGGGGACAGCGGGCACCGCTGTCCCCGTGGGGCTGTGTGCCAGCAGGGCCACCAGCCAGCATGGCCAAGGGGATGCCCCACAAGCTTCTGCTGCTGCTGTGTGCCTGCTGTCATGCAGTGTGGTGTCACCGGGGTGCCACCGAGCCCCTCGCCTCCCCAGGTGTGCCATGGGCTGAGCGCCCCTCGCCGTGTCACCTCCCTCCCTTGTAGCCACCACGCTGCCCCGAGTGCCTGGGCATCCCGGTGCCACTTTGGGGAGATGCCCGGGTGACAGAGCCAGCCAGACGTGTGTCACCCCGCTGTGCCATGGGCACGTCCCTTTGTACGGTGACCTGGTGGCAACCGGCTTGTCCTGACCCAGCTGGGGCCGGGGTGCTGCCCACACGGCGCAGGGCCGTGCCGGCGTGACGAACGACACTAATTACTATTTTTTCGCCGCCACACCAAGCCCGGGTGGCCTGGCCGGGTCGCCCTGACGCAAGCGCTGCCTGCCCGGCTGGCTCCGCCGCCCCGGCGGGATGCGGCAGGAGGAAACGCTCGGGGACACGGCGGCCACAGTCAGGCCGCAGGAATCCGCGCGTGGCAGCAGGGCGGCACCGCCGGGCTCCCGGGCGCGTTGGCTCCCGGCAAAGCCACCCTGCTGGTTTTTCTCCCCCCTTCCCGGCACCTGAGAGCCGGGAGCGCGGCCGGGTCACGGGGGCAGGAGCGGGGCCGAGGGGCTGGCGCCAAGGGGGAGGCAATAACCAGGCCCGCATTCCTCTGGGGCTGCTGCGGAAACTTTAATTAAATAGGGAGGGGAGGCTGGGAGGAGGTGGGAGCTGCGGCGGAGGGCGGGTTGAAGGGAAAAGGGGGATTAGGGGCTAATCCTGCGCCCCCGCCGGGGGTCGGGAGGGGGCACGTGCTGACACGGGCTTGTTTGGGGGGCGTTAGGGAGGGCCCCGCGTGCAGGGGCTGGGGAGCGGCGCCTGCAACTCGAGCTGGCCGCCGGTGCAGGCCCCGCATTCCTGCGCGCGGGGCCCCGAGCGGCGGCGGGGACGCGGCCGTGCCTGCGCCGGTGCCCGTGAGCGGCCGGGGTGGCCACCGGGCTTGGCTGCGTGCCGGCAACAACGGTGGCTTTGTTCGGCGCCAGGAGCCGGGCGGATGCGGGGCCTCGCTCGCCGGTGCGGGCGGTGATGGGAGGAGGTGTCCCGGCTCTGCTGGGTACCCCCGGCTCAGGGACCCGCCGTGACACGGGGTGTGATGTGAGAGTTTGTGGGATCCCTCCTGGCTGCGATTTGGCACCCCCAGGTTCACCAGCCCCTGGTGTCAGGAGGGTGAGTGGCTCTGTGTGAGCACAAGGGATGCTCACCAAGCGCCAGGGTCACCTCCCTGTGGCTGCGGCAGGATCCATCTGCCCGGGTGTCACCCACGGCATGGGGACGGGGACCCCCTTGAGGAGCCAGCCCTGCCCCTCATCCCCAGCAGCTGCGCGGGGCTGGGATCAGGCTCCCCCTCACATGGGGATAAGGGGTGACCCCGCCGTGTCCCCAGGACTGCCAAGCTCTGTGCGCAGCGGCGGGGACACCACGGTGCCCGCCCCGAGCAGGGAACGGGGCCGGCGCTCCCAGCCCACCAGGCTGGCAGGCAGAGGCTGTGTGAGCTGGGGAGGCTGAGCCCGGATCCTCCCGCAGCCGGAAAATATGAATAATTCGGCAACTATCTGCGGTGCAGGCAGGGGGGAGCACAGCCAAGGCAGCAGCAGGCCGCTGGCAGGGGCGGCCACGGGATGGCCGAGCACCTCCAGGAGAACGTCTCCAACGCCTGGATGCGCCGAGGCCGTTCTGCTCCCATCCCCTATGGAGCCACCAAGCCCCTGGGCTGGATCAACCCCTCAGCACCCTGTGAAAGCCCATCCGGGGTGCCGAGGCGATGCCGGCGCGTGCCGAGGGAGAGGTGGCGGAGGCGGGAGCTGCGCGGGTGGAGCGCACGGGCACCCGGCCTGGCCGGTGAGGCGGGATGCTCGGCCGCGGTCATGGCCCGGCCCAACCTGCCCGGGGCTGGGTGAGCGGAGCCTGGCAGCCGGAGAGGAAATGCCAGCGTAATTAAAGGGACGAGAGACTTGGAGTCAGCAGCTGGTTGCAGCATGGGACACGTCAGCGAAACCCGACCCTGGCATTGCAAAACCCCGGTCCCAGCCCCGAGCTCCTGCACCACCGGCACCCGGCGCTGCCCACCCGGGTGGCCTGGCACGGCCACACGCTGCGCCGGCCCCCAGGCTGTCCTGGCACTGCTGGGGCTGTCTCGGGGTGCCCCTGTTCCCCACTCAGTCCTAACATCGGTGCAGGGCTCTTGGCTGGCTCCTCGCTCCCAGGGGCAGCCAGGTCCCCAAGGTGTCACCGGCAGCCTTGCACTCCTGCAGCCACTCACCTGGCACCAAACCCCCCAAGGGCTCACACAGCGGTGCCAGCGCTGTCCCCAGCCCCCTTAACACCCCCAGTGTCCCCAAAACCCCTTATTGAGGCCGTACAACACATTCTTTAGCTCAGCCATCGTGCCTGACCGCGGTGCATGGGGCGCAGCAGCCCCTGGCAGAGCCACCCACCCGATGGGACTGGGTGGGGGCATGGTGACGGTGACCCCATGGCCACGGAGCGGCTCCTCCCCGTGCTGCTGTCCCCAGGCCAAGTGACTCAGGCGCTGCGGTGACCCTGCCCAGCGGCGCGGGTGCACCCCACCCTCGGGCGCACCCCGAGACCGGGCCACGAGCCGGCCACCGCCTTAACCCTGTCCGGGTGGTGGTGGGGGGGCACCATCACGGAGATGCCCCTGGGTGTCGGTGTCACCCCCCCAGCGCTTTTGGGGCCCTGCTGTGCCGCCGGTGAGGCTCGGCCAGGGCCCCCCACGGCGGAGGGGCGGCTGGGGCAGCCGGCGCGTGCTGCTGCGCGACCCGGTAGCCCCCCGCACACGGCGGGGGCCCCTCGCACGCCGCGGGGGTTTTATTTGCCTGAAGCTATTAACAGCTCGGAGCAGCTCGGCAGGAGGGGAGGAGGTGCTGGGGAAGGGGCTGCGGGGGCCGCGGCACCCCTAGGGCCTGCTGAGCGCCGACAGTGGGGTGGCGGAGAAAGCACGGCCCTGCTGCAACCCCTCGCCAGCACTAATTAGGGCTGGCATTAAAAGGGCTGAAAGACGGGGCTGAGAGACGAGCCAGCCACGTCCTAGGCAAGGACACGAGGCGGGACGTCTGTCCCCGGGGCCCCTGGCACAGAGGGGCTGGAGCAAGGGCTGCTACGGCCTCGCACACCCGGAGCTTCCTCCCCTCGGTCCTCTGCCTGCCCACGCCAGCGGGACGGGGGCTCCGTGTCCCGACAAGGCTGGTGCTGTGCCAAAACCCGGGATGCCAACAGGGGAAGCTTTCTGGGACGCCAAGTCGCAGCGTGCAGCTGGGGATTTGGGAGATGAGAGGGCTGGAGCACCGCCAGGGGCTGAGCCCGCCGAGGGGTCACAGCCTGGCCCCGTGCCCCCCTCTGCAGCCCTGGGACGTGGCCCCGCTGCCCTCCGAGCAGCAGAACGGCACTGGGCAGGGGCTCCTGTCCTCCTGAGGGCTCTGCTCTGCCAAGGGGACCGCAGCCAAGGTCACAGCGCTGTCCTCTCCCTGCTTCCCCGCGCAGACACGATGCGGCACGCAGGGGCTGGAGGGGGCTGGCAGCACCCAGCAGCGGGCGTTTTGTGGCTCCGTGCCCCTCTCAGCACCTCGCCAGCTTTGTGATGCCCTCCTGCCACCCATGGCCACGTCCCCGGCACCCTGAGCCTCCCCGATGGGGCTGGGGCAGCCGGTTCCTTTGGCCCCACAGCCTTGCCCTGGCAGCGTTTCATTAGCCCAGGCCACCTCGGGGTGCCACCACCAGCTCCAATTCCAAGCGCTGGAGACCACGCAGCCATCCAAATCCCTCAAAGCACTCACCCCCCCTCCCCAAAACCCCAAACCCTGCCTTACGCTTCGCCCTGGCGCTGGGGTCCATGTGCCCACCCCAAAAAGCAGAACCTTGTAGCGATTTTGGGGGCAAAGCAACAGCGTGGGCAGGGGTCCCGGGGGGGGGTTTTGCCCGTGGGCGCAGCTCCGTGCGGCACGAGCAAAGGGTTAAGTCCTGCTCGGCGTGCGGGAAGCGGGCGCGCTCCCACCCCCTTCGCTGGCGGAGGCCGAGCCGGGTGCGTCCTGGGATGGAGGCGGCGCATCCCACATGTTTGGTTTGCACCCTGCCGAGAGGAGCCGGGGGGAAGGAGGGGCCCTTTCCCCGCCGCCTCGCCCCACGGGGGACGCAGCCCCTCGAGCCGGAGCCGCGACACCATGCACGGAGGAGCTGGGGGTGCGTGGACACCGACGGCCCTAAATCCGGGGGGCTGGGGGAAAGGGAGAGGATTTGGCTGGGGTGGGCAGCTCGTGTGCTGCTTCACGCCCCGGGCAGGAGCAGCGGCGGGGAGACGTGACCGCAGAGGGGGTTTTTGGGCTCTTCCATGGTCCCTTTGGGGCTGGAGTGTCCCAGGCAGGGCGGGAGGGGATGGTGAGATGCCGAGGGGCTGGTGGCACGGCCACTTGGTTCCTACTGCGTGGGCAGCCGGGGGCTGGGAGGCTGTGGTGCCGTGCTGGGACGGTGGGGACAGCGGTGGGGACAGCGGTGGGGACAGCAGCGTGCCCAAGCCTGGCTGTCCCTGCCCCACCAGGAGCCAGGTCGGGGGCCCAGGAGCTGCGTGGAGCCAGCCCCTCCCTCAGCACCGCCAAACCAGCCGGGTGTTTTGCGTGTGAAGCCGCGCTCGCGGCGCTGCTTGCTCCACGTATCCTCATGCAAACCTCTCTCTCCCGCAGAGCTGACACCATGAACCAGCTGGTCCTTTGCACGCTGCTGCTCTTGGTCCCCGGGGAGCTGGCGCGGGCATGTCCCGCTGGCTGCCAGTGCCAGGACCCCAAAACCATCCTGTGCGCCGCCAGACGGGGCCACACCGTGCCCCGGGGGCTGCCCCCCAACACCCTCTCCCTGTACGTCTTTGAGAACGGCATCACCATGCTCAGCGAGGACAGCTTCGCGGGGCTGCCCGCCCTTCAGCTCCTGGACCTCTCCCAAAACAAGATCACCAGCATCCAGAAGAACATCTTCCAGCCCCTCACGGAGCTCGTCAACTTGGACCTGTCCTCCAACCAGCTGCAGGAGATCACCAACGAGACCTTCCACGGGCTGCGGCTGCTGGAGAGGCTCTACCTGCAGAGGAACAGGATCCAGCACATCCACGCCGCCGCCTTCGACACGCTGGAGAACCTGCTGGAGCTGAAGCTGCAGAACAACCAGCTCTGGGCAGTGCCCCCCCTCGACCTGCCCAACCTCCTGCTGCTGGACATCAGCTGGAACAAGATCCCCGCTATCGCACCCGGGGCCTTCCACGCCGTCAACATCGAGTCGCTGAAGATCGCGGGGCTGGGCCTGACGAGCTTGGACGAGGAGCTCTTCCAGCCCCAGAACAACCTCCACGAGCTGGACGTCTCCAACAACCTGCTGGAGCGCGTCCCGGCCGTGCTGCGGCGCCTGGGGAGCCTCACCAAGCTCAGCCTGGCCGGCAATGCCCAGATCTCCCAGCTGCCGGCAGAGGATTTCCAGAGCCTTCACAACCTCCAGGAGCTGGACATCAGCAACCTCAACATCAACACCATCCCTCGGGACTTCTCCGGCTTTTTCCCCAGGCTGCGGGCCGTGACGGCCGCCGGCAACCCCTTCAACTGCATCTGCCAGATGAGCTGGCTCGTGCAGTGGGTGAACTCCAGCAGCGTGGTCCTCCGGCGGCCCGAGGAGACGCGCTGCCACTTCCCCCCCAAAAACTCCGGCAAGCTCCTCCACCACCTGCAGTACGCCGACTTCGGCTGCCCCACCACCACCACCACTACCACCACCACCACCACCACGCCGCGCACCACCACGCTGCGGCCCCCCGCGCCTCTCCCCACCAGCAGCCGCCCCCCGCCGGAGCCCAGCACCGCCGCTCCCACCCCGCAGGTCAGAGCCTCCCCCGGCAGCTCCGCGCCCGTGTCCTTCAGCGTCCCCCCGGCCCCCAGCAGCCCCCCGCCGCAGATCTGCCCCCCGCGCACGTGCCTGAACGGCGGCACCTGCCAGCTGGACGCACGCAGCCACCTGCAGTGCCTGTGCCCACAGGGCTTCGCCGGGGCGTACTGCGAGGAGGAGGAAGAGGTGAAGGGGACGACGCCATCCCCGGGCACCCAGGCGCCACCGCCGAGCCGGCGGATCAGCATCACGCAGGTGAGCAGCACGTCCCTGAAGGTGGACTTGCAGAACTACATCCAGTCCAAAGCGCAGCTGAAGGGCATCCGGCTGAGCTACCGAAACCTCTCCGGGCCGGACAAGCGGCCCGTGATGCTCCGCTTACCGGCCTCGCTCGCCGAGTACACGGTGCGGGCGCTGAGACCCAACTGCACCTACCGAGTCTGCGTCGGGCCGCTGGGGGAGAAGGTGTCCAAGGAGGAGTTCTGCGTCGAGGCGCACACCTTGCAGCTGACCCACCAGCAGCACTCGCCCGTCACCCAGGGCAAGGACAACAACCTCACCCTGATGATCGTCCCCGCGCTGGCCGCCGTGCTGCTGCTGGTGGTGGTGGTGACGGGGGTCACGTATTACCGCCGGCACCGCCGGGCGAAGGCGCACGCGGGCGGCGGGGTGGACGCGGGGCCGCTGGAGCTGGAAGGAGTGAAAGCCTGCCTGGATAACGGGGACCTGGGCACCCACAGCCGCAAGGGGCCGGAGCCCGCGATGCTCTCGGGCGGCTCCGAGTGCGAGGTCCCGCTGATGCAGGCTCATTACCCCAGCAACAACAACACCACCGCGCTCAAGCCCTCCTACTTCTGAGCCAGGCGGCACGGGCAGCCGGGCCAGGGGAGCCCCGCGCGGCCAGCGGTGGCACCCGGCCCCGTTCCTCCGGGCCGAGGAACAGCGAGGAGTTAACTGAGCGAAGGCACAAAGCCCAAACCCGTAACGTGCAATTTCTGAGAGGCTCACACACTTCGGGAGCAGACACTAATTTTACCGCTCGGCGCATGACTGAGTGCCTTGACTTCTGTGACTCTACGTAGAACGTGGGTAGCGAAAGAGAGGGGTTTTCGTTTTTAATTTGGGGTTTGGGTTGGCCTTTTTAATTTTTTTTTTTTAGCTAGTGCTAAAAAAGAAAGTCAGCGGTGACTTAGCTAAGGGGCATCAACGTGCTGGCAACAAGGGCCCTTTAGTGGAGCACGGCCCGTGGCTCTCAACTCCCTGGAAGCTGATGTGAGCGGCGCGGCCCGGCCGAGGTGCTGGGACCCTCGGGACCCCCGGGCCGCGCGCCAAAGGAAGCGCCGAGCAGGCGAACCGGGAATCGAAGCTTTAAGAACTCGGAGAGAATATTTATACACGGTTATTTCCCATTTCTTCTGGGAAAACTCTTTTTTTTTTTTTCTAGTACAGGTTTGTGTACATCTGTTTTGTAAGGCAGACCAGAAGGGTGTCTTTTTTGTAAAAAAAATTAAAATAAAATAATAACAACAAGGAATCGTGCGCGGTGTTTGCAATCTTGGGAGCTGTGGGACCCCTCCCGAGGGCGGCACAGCCCAGCTCCCCTGGGACCCTCGGGCACCACTGGTGGCAGTGCCCATGTCCCCTGCAGAGGGGGGGACAGGTCGGCCGTGTGCTCCCCGTTGCTGTTGGCACTGGATGAGTCAGGGCAGTTTTTTGGAGGTTTCAGCCCTGTGAAGCTGCCCCCCCAGCGCGAGCTGCCAGCAAAACAGAGGCCACGAGTTTCAAATGAGACCCTGCCCTGCGCATCATCCAGCCTGACTTCATCCTGCCCTGGCTGCCAGATGGCCGCGGGGTGTCGGACAAACAGCGTGGCTCAACCTCGATAACCTCCTGACGTCAGCCTCCTCCTCCTCCTCCTCCTCCTCCTCCTCCTCCTCCTCTCCGCGCCAGCCTCATGCCAAGGGGCTGCCCGGGGCTCTGCCCTGCATCTGGCACCGCGCCGTGCCCGAGCCTTCATCCGCAGCCACGCAGCAGGGCCACGGTCCCCTCGCACCGGGGGCTGCCACCACGCCGGGGCTCAGGCAGCCCGTGCTGGGCCCCCCCCTCCTGGGTGCGAGCCCCCCGGCCCCTTGAACAGCCGTGTTCGTGCGCTGGTTGCAGCGGGGGGGGAGGCTCGGGGCCGGCGCGAGGCAGGTTGCCGCTGCCAAGTGCTTTCTGCTCCAACCTCTGGTTTTAATCGTTTTCCAATCCTTTATCTTTCGGGCTGGAATTTTCCAGGTTGGGTCCCTGCCCGCGGAGGTATGTTTTATTTGGAGAAAATGAGCAAAGCGGGCTGAAGCGCCGCCACCACCGCAGCGAGCAGAGCTGCGGCGGGCCGGCTGCCCAAGGGGTTACAGAGGGGACACCACCCAAGGGGGCTGCTGCCCCCCCCGGGCTGGCGGCTCAGGTGAGTGCCCTGCAGCCCCCTCCCAGCCTAACGGGACCCCCGTGCGCACTGCGCTGCTGCAGGATGTGGCCCTGACCTGGTCCCGTGCATGCTCTGGATGCAATTAGGGGCGCGGGGCGGCAGCGGGGGCTGTCTGGCGCGGCCCCCCCGGCTCCCAGGTGGGTTTCCGGCAGGGCTGGCTCCCATTAGGGCCGGCGCAGTGGCAGCGGGGGCCCCTCTCCGGCGCGGGCGGGCAGGCGCGAGGGCCACGCTCGCCCGCTCAAAGGGCCCATTGTGGTTCTCTCCCCACAGATTTTTCAAATTAACATCCCAAATTCCTCTGAAAATTGCTGCTGTGTAAATATTTTCACTGCGAGCTTTGTATATTTTCCAGCCCTGCGAGGAGGAGGAGAGCAGAAAACTCCCCGGCGGAGCGCAAGCCCCGTGCCGGGTGCCTCCGGATGGTCGCTGCTGCAGCCCCCGAGCCGGGACGGGCGCAGGGACGGGCTCAGCCCCAGCACCATCACGCCAGGAGCCATCACGCCTCTTCCCTCCTGGCCCCTTCCTTTTCCCTCCCTGTATTCCTACGGCTCCAGGACCTCGCTGAGAAATCCCCTCCCCGCTTTCAGGCAGCCCCATCCTTCACCGCCCCGGCTGGAGAGGGGGGGGAGGGAGCACAAATCCCTCTCCCACATCCAAGCATTGGCACAGCCACATCCCCTTCCAAGGGTCACGCTCCCACCCGAGCTGCTGTTTTGCTCCTCCCTGGCTTCACGATGTGCCCCCCTCCCAAGGAAGGGACTTTTCCCACTTGCTCAAGGTTTGCCAGGCTCGGGGCTCGGCGCAGCTTGGCACAGCGCAGTGCTCGGACCCGCTGTGATACCCAGCGCCCACGTCTGCACCCGTGTGGCTCTGCAGGAGCTCAGAGGCACCCAAAAAATGTCCTCGCAGCTCCCCCCCAAGCCCTCACGGCTTCCCTAGCCCCAGCACAAAAGTCCCCCCCGGCCACTGCCAGCTCCACCGCAGCCCCAGGAGCAGATGAGCGCGGCACATTGTGCGGCGCTGCTAATTCCTCCGAGCTGAATCAGCGCAGGGGAAGGATTGCAAAACCCCCTGAAATGAAACCAAAAAAATCCCTCTCGCTGTTCTCGGCTAACCGAGAGCCCTGGGCAGAAGCCACCAGCAGGATGGGGGCCCAGTGAAGAGCACCACGAGCTGCACAAGGGCAAGTCCCGGTGTCCCCAGCACGCGAGCAGCCCAGGGAGCCCGTGCCAGGTCCCCAACGTCCCCATGGCTGGAGCAGAGCCTCAGCAGGACACGCAGCCTTTGTAGGGCCACAAAGGGGGTGCCGGGTCCCCGTCCCCTTACCCCAGGGTGAAGGATGCCCACGGGGAGCCGGGGCGTGCGTGCAAGTGTCCCGCAGCCCCCCCCGCGCTGCTGCAGAGCATTTGCTGCCAGGAAGAGCTTGTGGAAAGGCAGAAATATTGCTGGCTTCCTGGAAAGCTGACGGGGCCAGGGCTGGGGAGCGCTGGTCGCCCGCGGAGGCGGCTGCGGGCCAGCGCGAGGCCCGGGATGAGGCTGTGGCCCATCTGGGAGCGATTTCGGCAATTACGCCGCTCGCCGCCTTCCCGCTGGAGCGGCCGCGCAAGCACTGGGCTATTTTTACACGGTGCAATTAGCGGGGCAGGCTGCGGGGCTGGGCAGGCACCCTGGCTTTGCTTAACCCCTTCGTGCGGCCACGGGGAAGCGTCTGTCCCCACTGCCGTGCGGGGACGGTCCCCGCCGGGGCTGGCACCTGGTCGGGTGGCTTCTGTCCTTCCTTGCGTCCTGTGGCAGCAGCCAGGGGCTGGCTGGAGCAGAGGGAAAAACCCTTTTCTTGTGGAGCAGCACGGGCCTGGGGGCAGAGGGGGCGAGGGCAGGGCTCTCCAGGGATGCCTGTGGCACGGGGATGGGGACGGGGACCTGTCCCGCTCAGGGCTCTGCCACCAAGGCCTTGCCACTGGGGTGGAAGCCGTTGGAGACCCCCCGAAATGTCCGTGCTACCCAAAATCATAGAAAATGGCTGCTGAGTCCCAGAAATAGCCAGCATTCGTGGCTTCATGGCCAGACTGGGATGGGAGATGGTGGTGCTGGTGCTGCCAGCATGGGGATTTGGGGTAAAAGTCACCCCAAGTGGCATGGGCGCACCCCTGGGACGAGCTGCATGGCACAGGGGAGCCCCGCTGGGCTCAGGGCACGGGGAACACAGCAGAATCTGCTGCTAAAGTCCCATAAAAGCCAATAAATGGGGACAGGGGACAGCGGGCTGGTGGAGGCGCGTGGCTCAGCGTGCACGAGAGCTGGAGCCTCGTGGCCGGGTGAGCAACGCCGTCGGGAAGGGCTCGGGAAGGGCTCGTGCTCCAGCCCTGGCCACTCGCAGGCTGTGCAGAGCCGTGTCCCACCCCGCGGGGAGCACCAGGGGCTGGAGAAGGGAAGGATGATGAGCGCAGAGCGCTGCCTGGGTCAGCGTCCCCGCGGGGAACCACCCGGGGCCCTCCGAATCCCAACCCGAGCAAACACACCACGGGCACCTCCCGGCGCTGCTGGACTTTGCACTGCAAAGGGCAGCACAAACCCGGCCGGCCCCACCAGGCCCCAGCGCTCCGCCTTCCCGAAAGCTCTTCCCCAGCTCTCCCAGCATTTCGGGACTTTTTGGGACACTTTGTAAGACCCAGTCACCTCGGACCAGCCCCGAGAGGGTTGTGGCAGGGGCTGGAGGCTGCCGGCTCTGCAGGGGAAGGTTTGGGTGGCACAACAAGGGAGCCACTGTTCTCGGCAGCCCCGGCACCGAGGCGGCACCGGCCCAGGGCTGCGGGCGTGCGGCAGCGGGGTCTGGCCGCTGACCCCGAGTCTGAGCCCGTAACCCAACCCCACCGGTGCTGGTTACAATTTAGGGCAACAATAACCTATTGAGGCCCCTTCCTGCTGCTCCTTGATCCAATTAAAGGGGGCCGGAGGGGAGACAAAACCTGATTCAAAGGCAGCGACGGGCAAGCAAAAAGGCAGAAGGCGGCACGTGAGGATGGCGGCGCGGAGAGGGGCCGGGGCCACGCGTGGCTCCTGCCACCGCCTCCCCTGGGCACCGCTGGGGACTCAGCCCCCGGGCAGGGACTGGGGAGGAGGGCCAGGAGTGCCCCCAGCCCGGAAGGCACAGGACACCCAGGGACACATCCAGCACAAGTGGCTAAACTGGGCTGTGCCACATGGTATCTGCCCGGCTGCTGCCCCGTGCCTTCAAAACAAGGTTTACGTGGTCACAGAGTCCTCACCTGCTCGGGGTTTGGGATGAGAAAGCCCCCAAACGAATTCAATGACATGGAGGAGAAAGCGGGGTGAATGAGGGCAGTGATTCCCTTCCTACCCTCACCCCTGGGGACGCTGTGCAGGGGCGCAGCCGTCTGTGGGGCCGTGGTGACTATAGGCACTGCAGGACATCGGGGTTGGGCACGTGGGGGCTGTCCCCCCCACCCCACCTCGGGCCACGCTCCTGCCCCATTTTGGGGTGCCCAGGGATGCGTGGGGCTGGCTCAGCAGGCAAGGGGCCCCCGCGGCGGGGCACGGCAGGGCACGCGCTCCCCTTCCTGCCGGCCCGGCGTCAGTAATGAATGGTATGAGCTTCCTGCCCGCCCACTGATTGCTTCCTCAAAAACCCTAAACGAGCTGCTGCTGCGCTGGGCTGCCTGTGCACGGCTCGTGGCCACGGCCGCCGTGCCAGCCTGGCACCCCTCCTGCCACAGCCGGTGCCGGCGGGGCTGGGTGCCGTGCCATTTGGGGTCTGTTGGTCCTGAACCAAGCGTGCAGCCCCCCTGCGCAGGCTCTGCCTCCTGGGGGGACCCCTGTGACCCCCAAACCCTCACCTCCTCCCCGTCCTGCCTGCCCGAGCATCGCACCCTGCCGTGCCGTGCCGGGCGGTTGCGCCGCAGGGAGAGCGCGGCTCGCGCTCGGCACGTCTGCTGGGAGCGAGCCCAAATCCCCCTCCGCGGTTTGTCATCTCCACGAGATTTACAGGCGGGGAGAGGTGGGGAGAGGGCTGGAAAGGCGGCTGCCAGCGCTCAGCCCCAGTGCTGAGCACCTCCCTCTCCTCCCCGGCTCCCCGGAGCAGGGGCCCCGCTCGCCCCTGGGCGCCCCGCGGCCCCTCTCCTCCTCCGCCTTATCAGCTCCCCTCGCGGCGCAGCCACAACCTCGCGAAGCCCCGGCCTGACACGCCGCACGGCAGAGCCTGCCAGCCGCATTCCTGGCGGCCGATAAAGCCGGCAGCCAAAATAACCCCGGCCTGAGCAAACGGGGCTGCGCGCGGCCTCGCGTCTGGATCCAATTTAGCCGGGCGGGCTCGCCCCGGCTGAGCGCCGGCACGGAGGCCCACGCGCGCGGGGGATGAGGAGCGGCAGGGATTGGGGTGGTTCCTGGAAAGGCGCAGAGGGGTGGGTTTTAGAGAAAGGATCCCAAAGCAGCCCCTTTGGCAGCGTGTTGTGCGCCCTGGCTCCCCTCGAGGGCGTTCACTCTGGACACTCCTGGTGCCCGGGGAGGCTGCCGCAGCCCAGCAGCACCCTCCTCCTGCTGCTCCCCTGCTCACCGTGCTGAGCTGCCCTTCCTTGTGGGGACGTGCCAGCACCTCCCCGCAGCGCCGGCGGCCGTTCCTCTCCCCTCCTGCCGGTCCCAGCTGCCGTCAGCGCCGGCTCGGGGCTGACACCTCGCGCGGGGATGCTGCGGGGCAGCCAGGGGCCAGCCCTGCTGTCACAGCTCACTCAGCTCCTTGCCAGAGGCCACGTTTCGGCACCCGGAGGCTCCCGACCACCCAGCCAGCTCCGTCAGCCCGGCACGTGCCGCAGCCAGCTCGGTGTGTGGCGAGGGTCCCGGTGTCCCTGCCGCATGTGACGGAGCCAGCCCGGCGTGCGGCGAGGGTCCCGGTGTCCTGCTGCCCTGCCAGCAGCTCTGGGACAGGCAGAGGCTTCCAGCACAGCCCAGAAAGCCCCTGTCCCAAACCCTCATTACCCTGGCACCGTGACCCTGGGCCAGCTCACAGGGGCGGTGTGGGAGAGGTGAGGCCAGCCCTAACCAGAGCGTTTGTCACCTCCGCAGCCTCGGTGGTGCCAGGCAGACAGGAGACATCTTCACCGAGCCTTGAAAAGAGGCGCTGACCCCTCACGGCCACAAAAAACCTGCTGTTCCGTTTCCCAAAAGGACGCCCCATGAGCAAAGCTCCGCCGCCAGCCAGCCCCCGTCTGCCCGGGGCAGCCTCAGCGCCGCACAAAGTGCCGAGCCCTGCTGCGAGCCGGGGTCGGGGCTAAGCCGTGCCAAAGGGACTCACTCGCCTGCAGCATCGCGCCGGGGGCCCAGCCCCGTTCCCAAGCAACGTGTGCTGCCTGGAGCATGCGGCCACCCCAAACACTGCCTTGTGCTGTGGCCAGCGCTGCCATCACCCGTCACAGCGGCACGGAGCTCCCCCCCCCCAGCCCGGCGCTGCTGGGGACACGGACACGCTGTCCCCAGCACTGCCACCTCCCGCCCTCCCCACCCGCGTGGTGCCAGGGACGCAGCCACATCGTCCCCGGGCTTGTCCTTGGCTTTGTGTCCAAGCGCTGCCGATGCCAGGAGCTCCCTGCCAGGTCCTGCCCTCCCGCAGTGTTCACCTCATGTCCCCGAGCACAGGGGGGTGGCGGTGGCCGTGGCAGGGCACGTCCCCACCCCGGCACTGCCACGCTGCCCCACGTCCCTCCTCGACCTCCCCATGGCGAGTCCCTGTCCCTACCCGGGCGAGGTGTCCAGCGTCAAGGTGAAGGTCGCGCCGCTGAACTTGCGCGTGTCCCACAGCTTCACCTCCCGCTCGCGCATCTGCAGGGACAAAGATGCGGCATTCGTGGCTGTGCAGCTGTCCCCACGTCCTCTCCCGGCAGCCCGCAAAGCAGCTGGGGGTGCCCTTGCTTTGCGACCGCCGTGCTGGGCAGGAGCCCGGGCTGGCACCCAGGAGACGCGTGGGGCCGCCGCGCCGTGGTCCTGGCACGGGGTGGGAAATCCCAAGCAGTGAGGAGCGTACCTGGCTGAACCCCACGGAGATGAGGCAATCGCTGGCGCCCATCCAGAGCAGCCGGGAGTCCTTGTTGTTCTCGTGTCCCGGGACGCTCTGCAAGGCACAGGAGACATGGCCGTCAGCATTCCCACTGCCCGCGCCGTGCGGCTTCACGTGCGGCTACAGCACGGCCGTGACCAGCCCCGGGGCCGAGCGCTGGCTCCAGGTCCCCACCGAGAGGTGCCCACGGTGCCAGCGGGGTGGGGGCAGCCCCCAAGCAGTGACCATCCCGAGCCCCCAGCCGGCGAGGTGGCCTCCGAGGTGCTGGTGTGGTGGCTGGGATGAGCGGGGGGTGGCAGCAGGTAATGTGAGCGTGATGGCAAGGATCCCGGCTCCCCCAGCACCACCCGGGCTCCCCTTATGGCAAGCGTGGGGGTTCGGGGGGGCCAGAGCACCCAGAAGCTGCTCCATGCTGGCAGGCACCAGAAGATGTTTGACCCCGGCCATGGCCAGGGAGGGAGAGGCACTTACTTCCCCGGATGCTTCCCCGGGCTCTCGATCTGTGCCAAATCCCGGCTGCAGGAGGCAGGTGCCCCACGGGTGTCCAGACGCTACCGAGACACCGATGGCAAACTGAGCCCGGCAGCGCTCCCCACACCTCCTCCTCCTCTCCCTGCAGGGCCGGGACCCCCCCAGCAGGCCTGTGCCTCATCCTGCCCGCCCCGGCACCATCCCCAGCCCCGTCCCACCCCCAGGCCCCAGCGCTGCTGTGCCGAGGACGGGAAGGGAAGAGTTACTGCGGGCCGGCTCCCATGTGGCCCCCAGATGGGCCCTGCGGTTCCCGGCATCCCAGCAGGGCCCGGCAGCCAGCTCTCGCCCCGCAATGCAGGAGGCGCTGGAGCCTCCTCGTTCTCGTTTTACCGAGCGCCAAGAAGCCAGCCCAACTGCTAACGATTCCAGAGCTGTCATGGAAAAGCGGAGCTGAGCCCAGCGCAGCGCATCCGGCCCCTCCGCACGGCCGAGCGCTCCCCGTGCGGCGCAGAGGGGCCCGCGGGACCCAGTGGCATCGGGGTTCTCCTGCCCCCTGGAGAAGCCTCGTCAGGAGCTGCTGCCCCCGGTCCCAGCGGGACGCCCGCTCTCTGCACAAGCCGCCCGGGGCCTGTGGCCAGGGCTGGAGAAGGTGCTGGTGGTGCCAAGTGCATCCGCTGCCTGGCGCCGGCACGCGGCCGCCTTGCCAGCACAAACAGGGCGCAAAGCCAGCCAGCACGACGCGCGGGGAAGGCACTGCGCTGGCCAAGCCGAGCCCGGCAGCGGCGGCAGGATGTGGGGCAGGATGTGGGGCAGGATGTGGGGCAGGGGGGGCCCGTTCCCCACATCTAACACACTGGCACTCTCCAGCGGGGACGGGAGGCCCCCAACAAACCCCTGACCCGGTGCCCCTTTCCTGCTGGCTCCATCCTGCTGCACCACGCACAGCTCCAGCACCGGCACCCCTCCGGCCCCATCCCACCCCTGGGGCCCGTGACACGTCCCCCTTGCAGAGCAGGGCTGTGTCACCACAGTGGGGACAAGGAGAGGCTCAAATTGGGGCAGCGGGAGGCAGCCTGGGGGCTGCCAGCCCTCCCGGGGCCCCGCCGCCCGCCTGACGGACGGGAGCCAGGATCGGAGCCGAGCGGGGAAGGAAACCCCGGGAGCTGGGGCCAGGAGAGCTGGAAGCCCAACCCCGGCCAGCCCAGATCATCAGCGGGGAGATGGCTTCTGCACCTGAGCCCCGTGGCCGCGGCAGCCAAAACTCCACAGCTGGAGATTCGATAGCCGCGCGCACCGGCTCCGCGGGCTCCCGTGCGCGGCCGGTGCCGGGGATGCGCGGCCGGTCCCCGGCTGGGTGGGACGGGGCCGAGCACCCAGGGGCACGGCTTGGGATTGCTGCGGGGCGCAGACGGTGCCAGGACCCTCGCACGGGGTCCAGCTCTGCGCCCTGGCGGGGCCTCGCCGCTCCCAGCCCACGTTGCGCACGCTGCAGCGGGGAAACATGTTTTCTGCATTAGTTCCATCCCGGGCTGAGCAGTACGTATGTCAGCAAATATGCAGGGAGGCTGGGGCCGGGGCGCTCCGGTTTCGGAGGTGGCTCAGACACCAGGCTGTGCAGATGTTGCCAGAGGTGAGCGTGAGCCGCTCCACCTAGCGGCTCCGGGTCCCCCGGGGGTCCCCCAGGACCCCCAACCCGTGTCCTCGGCCGTGGGCAGGTGGCGAGGCTGGGATGGGGCGGTGTGATCAGGACGCTTCGGTCAGCTGGAGCTGGGGGAGCTGCGGGTCCCTGGGGCTGCCTGAATTGGGCGAGAACCCAGTGCTTTGAGCCCAGGTGATGCTGGCAGCTCCTCCGTGTCCCCGCTGAGCTGCTCATCCTCCTGGCAGGCTCGGCGGAGGCTGGCGGACACCTCCAGCTCCAGGCTGGCACGCAGGGAGCCCAGGAGGGCCTTCCAGCTCCCCCGCCACCACCCGGTCACGCCAGCGCCGAGGCAGCCCAGCCTCTCCCAGCCCTTTGTGCAGGTTCAGCCCAGCTGGTTTGAGGCAGCCCAGGCCAAGGGAGGGGAGAAATTTTGTGCTCCCTCCTCCGAGGACACTCAGCAGTGCAGGGAGGGTGCCGGGGAGTTCTTCCCACCTCTCCTGGCGCACGCTGGGTGCCGTGGGGGTCCCCAGCCCTGCTCCCCATGGGGCCCCAGGGCCGCTGCGGGATGCGGGGGCTGCGGGGTGGCCGAGCACCGCGGGGGAGCAGGGCCGGGGAGGCTCGGCCGGCGTGTCGGATGCAGCTGTTGGCAGCAGAGCCCCGGCGGGGCAGCGCGAGCTGGTAACAGCTGCCGGCGGATTTCGGCTCCTCGGCTGCCTAGGAGAGCCCGACACAAAGCGAAAACTGCTCCCGCGCCGGGGCGATCCCTGCCTCCGCCGGGAATATTTACCTTGGGAAGGGAGGAGAGGGCAAGGAGGGCCGGGGCTGGGGAGCGCAGGGCAGAGCCGTGGGGCTGGGCAGGGGGGGAGCCCCTCGGTTCTGCCCTCTGGCAGCCCACAGGCATCCAGACCCCCTGCGGGAGGGAGCGAAAGGGTGGGGAGAGCAACCGAGGCCCAGGGGGCAGGGGGAAAGGCTTCCCGAGGAGCCGAGGGGGTTAACCACCACGCATCCTCCCCGCAGAAGAATGTGAACTCCTGCTGCCAAATCCCACTTACTCCAGAGGTGGCCAGGAGTGCAGAGCAGCCTCTCGCAGGCCAGCCCCACGCCTGCAGCTCGGCTCCTCCGACCGAGGATGCTCGGAGAGAGGGGACAGCGCACGGATGAGGGGCCACGAGCCCCAGAGAGCGTGGCTTTGGCATTTTTGGCTGCCTTCCTCAGCTCTGTCCTGAAGCAGAGCGCGGTGCTTGCGGGCAGGGGACGAGGGGCACGGGGCTTCTCCCCGCGGGGAGCTCCATTTGTCACACGCGGTGGCAGCGATGCTCCGGCAGCCACCACGCTGCTGGTGCTGGCCCAGGGCAGGATGAGGGGGTGTGGGGTGGCAGCAGGAAGGGAACGGCGCTGCCACAGTGTCCCCGTGCTGTGGGACATCCAGGAGAGGCCCCAGCCTCCGTCCCGTCCTTTGTGCTACTTGGCGAGGCCGACGCAAGGCTCCCAAGGATGCCGCCGGCCCAGCAAGGGCAGGAAGGCGAGCGGGCTCCCAGCGGGACAGCCACCAGGCTCCGCAGCCTCCCACCTCCACAAAGAGCCAGGATTGGGGGTGGGGGGGCACCCCAAACCTCCCCAGCCCCACTGAATTAAGCAGTGGCAGACCCCGAGCCTGCCCCCTCTGCACGGCCATCCCCAGCGCGCCCGCAGGAGGGAGCGGCGTGCCTGTGCGCCCACGTCCCTCGTGATGCTCGGCCCCAAATCCTCCTCGACTTCCCCATGTCTGCAATACCAGCGGCATTCCTGCGAAGGACGGCCGAGGGGGAAGCGGAGCAGAGGAAATATAAACAGTCCCGTGCAGCTACGCTGGGGAACAGAAGCATGAGAGCGCCGAGCGCGCGGTGCTATAAATAGGCAGCCCAGAGCTAGGCCAACTTTTTCAAAGCTTCCCACGGTCTCCTTGGGAATGTGGGATGCTGCGGACCTTCCCCCCGCCCGGAGGAAGCTGCTGCTGAGGCTGGGAGTCAGGTACCCCCGGGGTGACCCCGGCGTGGGATGCCGTGCTGCTGGGGGGGGGGGGTGAAGACAGAAAGGCTCTGCCATCGCTCCGGCAGGATTTGGGGCAGAGGTGCCACACTGGGTTCTGGTGAGCCCAGCCTGGGTGTCCAGCTGGCCACGGCATCACCCTGCTGGCACGGCCACAGAGCCCCAAACCCCGCTGTGCTCGTGGCAGGGGGCTGGGGGACAGCCACGGTGAGAGGTGGGCACCCCCCCGTCCCCACCTGGGCACCACCAGGCACCCAGCCGTGCCCCCTCACCATGGCAGGCACGGCAGGAGGGATAAACCCACCGTGGGGACAAATCCCCGGGGACCCCCTGCAAATTGTCCCCAGCTGCCCTCAGCCCCGGCCCCGCAAGCAGCGGGCTCCAAGGGAGCTCTTTAAAACGTGAGCGCGGGTGTGCGCTCGCCCGGCGCGTGCGGCTGTTCCCTCGCCCCCGGTCCTGCCGAAAGGCTGTCGGGGGAAGTTTCTCGTGAGAACGAGCTCGGTCCCTCCCCGTCCCACCCTGGCCACGGCCCCGCAGCCTGGAGGATCCTGCAGCACACCATGAACCCCCAGGGCCCTGTGCGGGGGATGTGGGAGCGCACGGAGGCAGGAGGGACGTGCCCAGGTGTTGTAGGGTCGGGGAAGGCAGGAGGGGAGAAGCACTGAGCCCCAAAAGGGTCACAGCCAGGAGGAAGAGGATGCGACACGTCTCCAAGGCGAGGGTAAAGGCAAGGAGACAACTGCACACAGCAGCAGCGAGCCCTGAGCCCGTGGGAGGCTGTGGCACGGGGAGCGTGGCCTTGGGAGGGGGACGAGGCCAAGGCAGGGGATGGGACTCCGGGGAGCTCTTCACAAGGCCAGCAGTGCTCACACCCAGCCCGAGCCGGGCTGGGGAGCACGGGGAGGCTCAGTGGGAGAAAAAGGGTGGCCCCAGAGCCTGGTGGGGCTGAGCAGCCCCTGCTTGAGGCTCAGGGCATCTCCAGGGGCACGTTTGGGGCCAGCAAAGCCCCTGGCCGCACTGCTCTCGCGCCGCCCTGCCCTCCGTCACCGCTCTCGCTGCGTCACACGCTGCTGCCCACGGCTGGGACATGCCCGAAATAGCTGCGAGGGGGCTGGGGAGGGGCCAGACCCTCCCCACGCACAGCAGCAGGAGCCTCCAGCCCGGTTCTGGAGGCTGAACCCTCACCACGACCTCCCGGCCACCCCAAAGTCCCCAACCTGGCGCACGCGGCACCCGTGAGCCCCGCGAGCACCGTGGGGCGTTGCAGCCCCGCAGCAGCGACCTCTCCTTCCTGCTCCAGGGGCTCCGGTTTTAGCTCCTCTCGCCCTTTTTCCCCCGCTCTAAAAAAGGACTGGTTTAATGAGGCGGGCTTGGCAAATTAAGCAAACCAGCCGGAGGAGCAGCCCTCTCTGCTCCGAGCGGGGCTGGCAGGAACCCATCGCTCACCTCCTGCACCGCCCGGGCCACTTCAAAGAGGGGGAGCTGGCGAGGTGCTGGCACCACGCAGCGGCCCCGGCATCACCCGGTTTCATAACCACGCTGGCTCCGGGGAGCAGGAGCCCTTCCAAGCAACCCGGCCCTCCAGCAACAGGGGAGAAAAAAAAAAAACACACACACACAAAAAAAAAAACAAAACACAGGAGTGTTATTCCTCTTGGCTAAGCCAGCCCTGCGCAAGCTTCCAGAGGATTTATGGCATTTTAAAGTTTTCCCCTTCGGCGCAGCACTTCTCCAAGACTAAACATCTTCATCAATTCTCAGCCGGCCGGGGTTACGGCTGCGGCGCTGCGCCTCCCGGCAGCGAAGGTGCAGATTTCTCTTGGCAAACCCAGCGCCGGCCGGGGCTCCGCAGCCGGCCCCGGTCTGGCTGAGCCGGCAGCGGAGGGAAGTGAGCTGCCTGCTTTGAACAGACACCATCATTCACACGTTATTTTTAAGAGCTCAGCTAGACGGAGTCCACCCTCCCTAGGAGACTTGGCGCGAGCCCGCGGAGCTGGCGGCTCGGCAGGAACGCCGGTCCCCAAGCCGGCAGGTCTGGAGGGGGGAGGAACAGGGGGTGGGCAGCCCACGGGTGGGCACGGGGTGAAGCTGAGGGCACCTCGCCACGATGCCAAGTGGCTCCCGAAGCGATTCGGAGGGCGGGGAGCACCTCACCCCAGCTCAGCTGCATCTGCAATCACCGGGTGTATGTAAATCTATTCTATATATTCTGCTGCCGCCCTCCTGCCCTGGTCTCCACTGCTTCCCTCCCCTCCCAAATGCCTCCCACCGCTTCTGCACGGAGGGACGGCGGCGGCCAGAGCCCCAAAAGCCACAGGAAGCCTCTAATAAGAGGCTGCTTCAACTTGACGCTGACGGCGAGCCCCAAGCCCTCTCCTTATTTCCTAATCACTGTTATTTGCTGAGCTGTGCGGATCCAGCTGCCCAGCCTCACCCTTGGCAAGTCCTCGTTCCCAAAAGCCTTTTTGCTCCGAAGGAACCAAAGGAGCTCCTGCACGGCCACACAAAGCCCAGGAGCCCGCAGCCACCCTGGAGCCCTCGTGCCCGCAGGGCTCCTCGGGGGGAAGGTGACGGTGCCAAAGTCCCTGGGAGCGCTCGCCAGCCCCATGGGAGGGCAGGGGCCCCATGTGGTGAACGTCACCAGGGCCAAGGAGGAGGCAGCCCCATCCCCTCTGTGCCACCACGTTGTCACCAGGGCCCCTTGGAGCGTCTGCGAGCCCTGCCAGGGCTGGGGCAGGGGGGGCACCGTGCACCCCGCAGCGCACAGCCGGGAAGGACGGTACCTGGGATGCAGCCGGGCCGGCTCGGGGGTCAAAAATCCGCAGCTTCTTGTCCTGGTGAGATAAAAAGAAAACAGAGAGGGGTTAAGGACCCCATGGCCAGCAGAATGTGTGGCTACGTTAGGCAGAGGGCTGCAGCGAGCCTCCTCCTCCCCACAGTGCCTGCTCCTGCCCCATGCTGCGGGCACAGAAACATCCCCATGGCCTCACCAGGGCCCCGACACCCCCAAAACTGCTCCAAGACACCCCCACAACCACTCTCCCTCCAAAGCAGAGCCAGGGCTCGTGCTGACCCCTCAGCCCCCACCCTCCCACCGCTCTCCAGCATCCTGAGGGCGGCGTGGCGAGCCTTCCCCTGCCCGGCACCCCGCAGCCAGACGGGTGGGATGCTGCAGGGAGGTGCACTGGAGCCAGCTCTGCTCTTTGCAGTGCCACACTTTGCAGTGCTCCAGCTGCTCGCTCGGCCAGGCTCTCCTGCTCGGTCCTGCTCGCTCAGCCTCCCTGCACAGCCTCCACGCACCCTGCCCGGCACCGAGCAGCAGGCGCCATCTAGCGCTGCTCAGCGCCCCTCACCGGGCTCAGATTGGGCTTTTTCTCCCCAAAACGGGGTCACCGTGCGCACCCCAGGAGCAGGGTAGCCAGCCACAAAGAGGTCGCCCCCTTTCCAAAGCCCCCGCGCTCAGCCAAGCAGCCGGCACTCCTCGAGGGGCAGCCCTCACCCTGGTGGGTTTGTGGCCACCAGGACCTGTGTGGGGGACAGTGAGCACTCTGCAAGCAGCCAGCCAGAGCCCAGAAAAGACCCCACGGAGGAGGAGGAGGACGGGAGATGCCCGCCGAGGTGCTCACAGTGCTCAGCAGCCTCCTTGCACCCTGTGCCACTCACCTTGCAGGAGGTGCCCAGGAGGCGGCCGTCTCGCTTCCACGCCAGGCTCTGCAGCTGGTCCCCGTGAGGTTCCAGTGCTGGGGGAGGAAAGCACGGTCAGGGCCTCACGAAGGGCTGGGCACCCTCTCCGTGCTCCGGAGGACAAAGCAGGACGTCCCCACCCCAGCCCTGGGCACCCAGGGCAGGAGGGCAGTGCTGGCACGGTTTCCCAGCAGGAGCTCCCCTCGGCACCACGCTGGTTTTCCACCCGAGCAGCTTGGTGTTGCCAAATGACCCCCTTCTGCCCCAGAAAGCAGGTTTCCCTTCCCCAGGTGAACCGTGTGTTTGCCACGAGGCAGTTGCTGGTTCTTCTGGACTCAGAGCCACTGAATTCAAAACCCAAAGCAAGGTGGTGCCGGCGTGCTGCCACCAACACCAGGCCAGCTCAGCTCTGGCTGCTCAGCAGCCGACGGCACCCACATCTCCAAATTTCCTACCTGCCAGTGGCTGCTGCTGCCCCACGTCCCATACGGTGACTCGCTTCCCCGCGCCGCTGGCCAGGACGCCATCCGCCGTGGGGTGGAACTGCAGCACATCCACGGGGCCCCCGCCGGGCCCCAACGTCAGCCCCGCGCTGCTGGGCACGTCCTGGCCGCTCTCGGGCAGGCGCCAAACCTTCACCTGCGGCCCCCAGAAGATGTGGGTCAGACCCCGGGTGGGTGAACCAGCCCTGGCCCTGCACCCCGCAGCCAGCACAGAGCCAGCAGAGGGTGCTTGCTGCTCTTCCAGGCTGTGGTGCCTTCTACCCAGAGCCAGGAAAATGGGTCACCAGGTGAGCCTCATCGCGTGACCCCTGGTGGGATCGGGGCTACAGGAGAGGGCTGATCCTTGAGGGATGCACCTCATCCCCGTCCCTCACGTCAGCCTGCCCCATCCCCTACACCCCAGGGAGTGCCCACACAGCTCTCCGAGGCTGGCACCCTCCTCCCCAGGCTCCTGGCACTCCCGTCTCTCTGCATCCACCTCCCCAAGCTCTGCAGCGAAGCCCCAGGGACACACCAGGGTGGGGACAGCGCGGCCCCGTGGGTCCCCACGGCACCGAGTACTCACCGTCTCGTCAGCAGAGCCTGTAGCCAGCAGGAGCTGATCGAACGGTGAGAAGTCAAAGTCTGTCACCACGTCTGGAAGGAGAGGAGCAGAGATCCAGCCCCGTGTCACCACCGCTCTGCCGAGCCCCCCGCACACAGCACGTTCGCCCCCCGTTGCTGCCCCCCAGTCTCAGCCCCTTTTCGCGCACACGCAGGGAGCGAGGTCCCCTCGGGGGACCCGGCCCCACCGAGGTATTTTAGGGCAGCTCAGCTTCCCTGCAAGCCTCCACGCTGCCCCTCGGGGAGCCCTGAGCACACCACAGCTGCGTTCTCCCCTCCTCGAGGTGCCACCGCCCAGCTTTGGCTCTGGTTTCACAACAGACATCCCCGGAGCCGAGCTGCAGGAGGAGCGCGCATGGCACCAGGGCGCTTGCGTCAGCCCCACGCTGCCCACAACGCTCCCTTTGTAAGGGCCCTGAGCAGCGTGATGGGGGCAGGATGGTGACGGGAGCAAGGCTGGGCTGGCACCAGCACGAACAGCCCCTCCGGTGCTTCGGCACGCTCAGCAAACTGGGTCACCCTGTACTTTTTCCGCTTCCACGAGGCCGCGGAGATACGGGCCCAGGAGGCACGAAAAGACAAGCAACTCACTCCAGCTCCCAGACTTATCTGCCCTGTTCGCCCCGGGGAGGATCCAAAAATCCCTCCCCTGCTCCGAATGCCCGAGGGAGGCATTTCCCGGGCACAGCCAGCTTCAAAGGGCTGGTGCTGAAATCTCATTAAGGGCTCTGCAGCTGCTGGCTGCGCGCGCCGCCGGCCCCGCCAAGCGTTCCTCCGGGAATTCGGGGAGCTCGGTGGCACGGGGATGTCTGCCAGGGCAGGACGGAGGCTGGAAAAAAGCTCTGGAAGGGCAACAAGGCCAGAAAGGGGGCTGAAACCAGCCCAGCAGATCATGGGCTGAGCCCCAGGAAAGGGCAGAGCCGAGGCAGGCAGAGCACAGCACGCAGCGGGGCGGCACTGGGACGGGCTCAGCAGCCTGCTCCCACCTTGATGCTTGTGTTTGGGACATCCCTGTTCCCATTCCTGTTCCCATTCCCGTTCCCCTCATCACTGGAGCTGGCTGCACGCCGCCAGGATCCCAGCTCCTCCACCAGCCCGGTGCTGGGCTGCTCCCGTGCTCCTCCTGCGAGGCTGCCTGCCCCGGGGCTGCTCTGCTGCTGCTCCTCGGGTGGCTCCCAGGAGCCTTTTGCAGGACGCTCGAGGTGAGTCCAGTCTAGATTTATGCTCCAGGGGCGCTTTTCCCACTGGAAAACGCTCACATTTTGCACTGGGAAGTCCGGAGCACACAGCACGGGAAGGGCGTGCTGGAAGAAGGTCCCCAAAAGCCTGAGATCGGCAGCTCTAGAGGCGAAACCCCTGCTAGGCACAGCTGCCCAGGGGCACAGGGCACTGAGAGAGGGTCCTGAGTGCTCACAGCTTCCACGGCTCTGAACTCAGCAGGTCCCTGCCTCACACGGGAGCGGGGTCACCCTGCCTGCGGGCGGTGGTCCCTGGGGACTCCAGCAGCCCCTCTCCCAGGACACAGATGGCCCCAGACCCCTCGGTGCCCCAGCGCAGAGCTCTGCGGAGTAGGGCACGAAATGGTTTGGGCTCAGCAGCCGCCCGGCTCACCTGAGTGGCAGCAGAGCTGAGACACGGTCCTCTTGCCTCCATCCTTGCCCTCCAGCGGCACGATGCCCAGCACACCTGCAGGAGAAGGCACAGCAGCAGGTCACCGGCCACCCACAGCCCGGCCGCTGCGCACAGGGACCCCCAAAAAACCCGGGGACGCAGCGGGGAGCACCCAGATTTGCGATCCAGAAACCACCCAGCCCCGAGGGACCGCAGCTCCGGGGGTGAACCCATCCCAGCTCCCCATCCTCACCCGTCGGCTCGGCGCTGAACGCTACCCACTGGCAGCTGGCCTTCACCTGGTTCCCGCAGGATGAAACGGAGCCGGCCCGGAGACCCCCAATCCAGGCCTGGGATGGAGAGAAAAGCCCGTGTTAGGGGATGCTCCTCACCACCTCTGTGCCAGAGCACGGCACCCACAGGGCACCGAGAGGCTCCTCCTCGGCCGGACCCGCTCCCGGTGCCACGGGTGCGCAACTGCGTGCCCATGGGAGCTCCTGGCACACCCCGGGCCAAGTCCAACCCTCGTGCGGAGGTGACAGCGGGGTTGCAGACCGGTGCCACGCTGCAGCGGGTGCCCGTGCCCCACACGGAGCCCTTTGTAGGACGGGAGCTGCAGGAGCCCCTGAGGAGCGAGAGCTGCGCTTCCTCTCTTTGCACGGCTTCCTTTTGGGGCCTGCCCGAGAGCAGCGGTTCCTGCAGCACTTCCTCCGGTCCCTGTCACCGCAGCCTGCTCGGGGGCAGGCCCCGTAACCCTTCCTGCACCCATGGGGGGGTGAGCACCCCGATACGTCCCTACACCAAGCCGCAGCCCCTCGGGGTGTCTCTGCCGGGGGAGGGAGAAGCGACCCAGGTGGGATCCTGGTGTCTGCGCCCTGCTTCCTGATCCGGCCAGGGCAAGTGTCTGCCTTTGGCCACGCTCAGGGACACCTGAGGGACATGGGGATGGGTCCTGGCTCCTTTAGGTACACCTCCCACCCGGCTGGGGAATGCCCTAAGGGAGACCCCATCCCATACAGGCTGCCGAGGCCGAGCAGATGTCTCCCTGCACACCAGGCCCTCGACATCCCACATGGATATCCCAGGGCTGTGACAGTCCCAAAAACCAGCGTGTGCCCCCCGTGCTGGCTGGGCACACGTGTGGGGACAGCCACGTCCCCCCCTACCCCGAGCTAACCCCAAAGGGACACCCCAGGTGCCGGCAGGGCTGCGGGTGCGGGATTTGTGCGGGGGCAGCTGGGGTGGGAAGCTAAAAGCAAGGGGGCTGCCGAACCCCAGGGGCTGGGAGCTGAACACAGCCGTGCTATGGGGGCCCCAAATCTTCCCCAAAAGCAGCCAGACCCCAAAATCCCCAGCAGCATCACCCAGCCCGCTGCTGGCACCGCACCCACGCCCGGGAGCCACACAGGAACCGGGGCGGTTTTGGGGAGCCCCGGCAAGGGCTGAGCACCCCGGGACCCTCTCGGCCGGCACCCCCCGGCCCTAAAGCGGCACCCCCGGGGTGTTTTTTTTTGGGGGGGCGGGGGACACCGGGGCGGTGCCGCCCGCCCCAGCCCGGCCCCGCTGCCCCCCGGGGAGCCCCCCCCAGCGCTCACCTCCCTGCGGGGCAGCCGGGCCTCGGTGTGCCGCAGCTTGGACGCCTTGAAGCGGTTCATGGCGAGCCGAGCCGAGCCGGGCCGAACCGGGAAACACGAACCGAGCCGGGCTGGGCCGGGACGGGCTGAATCGAGCCGAACCGGGCCGGGCTGGGACCCCCGGAGCCGGGCTGGGACCCCCCGAGCCGAGCCGATCCGAGCCGGGCCGAGCCGGGCCGGGCTGCACCGGGGCGCCCGAACCGAGCCGAGCCGAGCCGGGCCCTTGGCCCCGCCCCCTCCGCTCTGGCCCCGCCCCCTCCGCGTTGGCCCCGCCCCCGAGCCGGGCCGGGCGCGGCGCCCCCCCCCCCACCCCGAGGCAGCTCCAGGGGCCGCGGGTTCGAGACCCGCCGAGGCTCCTCCGCCGCGGGCTGGGCGCTGTGTGCCCGTACACCTGCGGGGTGCAGCGAGGCTGCGGACGGGTCCTGCCGCCCCCCCCGTGTCCCGCCCCGGTTATTTGCAGCCGGCTGCGCTCGCCGCTGACGGGACTCGGCGGCAGCCCCAGTGATGGAGGAGGGAGATGGGTGCTGGGAACGCCTCCTGCCCTCACTGAGGGACCGCGGCCGCCTCCGGGAGAGCGGCCAGCGCCTCACCCCGCTGCGCGCACCCCTCTCGGGTACCACAGAGCGGCCCCCACCCCGCGGTGCCCTCCTGTGAGGTGCGGAGCCGCGCAGCGAGCCCCCTTCACCCCTCACCGCCCTCCCTCCACTGCGCACGCGCAGCGCCACACCGCCCCCCGCCGCCTCCGCCCCGACGCATGCGCAGCGCCGCGCGCGGGCCAAGATGGCGGCGGGGAGCGCCGCGCGCTGGCTGGGGGCCGCCGCCGGTGCCGCGCGGGGCTGCGCGCAGGGAGCGGGGCCCGGCCGGGGCGGGGAGCGGGGGGCGCTGCGGCTGCCGCTCCTGTGGCTGCTCAGAGGGCTCGGAGCCGCGCAGGGACCCGCCGCACGCCGCCCTTCGCTGCTGGGAGCCGGGCTGTGGGCCGCGGGTGAGGCAGGGAGCGGGGCCTGAGGGGGGCTGAGGGGGGCTCGGGGCCGCCTCACCGCTCCCTCACCTCTTTCTCCTTCTCCTCCCTCAGGCCCGAGCCGCGTCCCGGCCTCCTCCTTCCACAGCAGCTCGGCGGCCCTCGCCAAGGAGGATTACTACCAGGTGCTGGGGGTGCCGCGCTCCGCCAGCCAGAAGGAGATCAAGAAGGCCTACTACCAGGCACGGCCCCCACACAGCCCCCAGCCCGCCCAGGGGCTGCTCCGTGCCCCCAGGGGGCCGGCACCGAGCTGTGCCTGCTGCCTGCGAGGGCTCGGTTGTAGCAGATTTGGTGCCGTCTGTCGCTAATGTTTGGGTTTCTTCTCGTTTAGCTGGCGAAGAAATACCATCCTGACACGAATAAGGATGACCCCAAGGCTAAGGAGAAGTTTGCGCAGCTGGCAGAAGCCTACGAGGTAACGTGGGGGGGGGTTATTGGCGTGAGAGGGAGGAGAGGTGGGGACAGCTCTTGGTGGAGGTGGAGTGGGGATACCACATCTTGTGTGTGTTTGCTGTAAGAGGACAGCTGATTTTTGACACCTTGTGCTTCAGGTGTGAGGGCATCTGCCCTAGAGGTGTCTGCAGCGAGTTATTTAGCCCAGATTTCTGATCTGCCTGATCATGCTTTGGGCTCTTTGCGTTTTGGCTCTTAGCAATGAGGGACTGGCACATTTGGGAAGGGTGGTTTCTGCGGTGGAGTTAGTGCCTAGGTCAAACAAACAAACAAACAAACAAACCTGCCAGCAGTTACCAGCTTTCTGAGACAAAGGTATGTTCCACCGTGCTCCATTTCTGCTCTCCACCTTGCTTTGTGCTGGTTTGCCCTCTGGCAGGTCTCAGATTTCCTCCGGCACTCTTACCACCAGCTTTCATTCAACATACGAGCAGTGAAATACACAATACAAGTTGTTTGTGCTTGTTATGAACCATTAAGACCTTGTCACGTGGATGATGCCAAGCTTTTCGGTGATTTGTATGATCACGAAGGCTGGGGCACTCTTCTGAGGACACAAAGGTCTGAGCGAGCGCCGTGTGGGAACAGACAGCCCTGAGTTCCTTTAGGGGGGCTGCCCAGGACAGCCAGGCTGCTCGGGACCTGGTCGGTGTCCTCATGGCATCGTTCTTTGTCCCCAAGGTGTTAAGCGATGAGGTGAAGCGGAAGCAGTACGATGCTTACGGCACAGCCAGCTTTGATCCTGGCGCAACAGGCGCCGGTGCTGGTGCTGGGCGCCAGTACTGGAGCAGCGGCCCCTCCATCGATCCGGAGGAGCTTTTCAGGAAAATCTTCGGCGAGTTCTCGGGGTCCCCTTTTGGCGATTTCCAGAACGTCTTCGACCAGCCGCAGGAGGTGAGGAGATGCACGCGTTTCCTGGGGGTGGGAAGCTGCAGAGCTGGAGCGGGGCAGCGGGCTGCCAGGTCGCTCCTGGAGTGAGTTTAAGCAAAGCGTTCGCTCTGGGAATATCAACACATGAGTGTCCTGCTGTGTGTGAGGGGGTGTTCTTGGTAAGCCACATGGATATACTTGCCACGCCTCCAGACCGAGCATTTTTTTTGTGGACTTCAGCTACTTCTGGTGTTTACTGACCCGATAGGTGCTGCCAAGCAATTTCCATCTCTGTATAGGCAACTTTTCTGCTCTAAGTTGCTTTGCATTTGTCTGCTTTGTGCTGTAATGATGAAAACCACAAAATACCTTTATAACTATAAAACAAGCCTTCCAGCATTGGATTTCACTGCTTAATTGGCTGAATTTTGCAAGTTAATTGGCTTCACTTTGCAGAGGAGCCCATAATAACGTAAAAACTATTTCTTCTTCTTAGCGCTGCAGCTGAACGCTCTTTAAGTCTTGACAGCCTGGATTCACGCGATGCCCTCAGATGCGTGGTGTTCAGTGCTTCCAGCTGGCAGTGGCCTTCCTGTTACAAACAGAACTTGCTGTTTTGTGGAGTCCCCTTTTCTGCTGAATCCCCTTGCTAAGAAAGAAAAGAGTTTATTCAGGAAGAGCAGATGCTTTCTTTGGGAGCGAAAGCCTCCGCCCTTACCTGTTGATGTGTTTCCCTTCAGTAAAAACTTTGGAAATACTAAAGGTCTTTCCTGAGAGCAGAAAAACACATGGCTTGTATTTATACTTGTCCCTTTTCTCTTTTAAAATCTCCTTTCTGTTACACAGTGTAATCATCCTTCCTGTAATGTTTGCCATCCTTTTTATTTATACGAGGCAGGCTGTTGCTTCCCAGATTGAGGCAGAACATTTCCGAACGAGTTGTGCATCCATCTGTTTCTTTCCCCCTCTGTTACCCGGACGCATTTAAGCACAGTTTGATATTTGGCAAAATTCCAGTTTGCTTAAGACCCCACCACACATGGGTTGTGGACTGACGTCTGTTTCCCGTGCAGTACATCATGGAACTGACCTTCACCCAAGCTGCAAAAGGTGTTAACAAGGAGATTGTGGTGAACATCAACGACTCCTGCGAGCGCTGTGGAGGGAGAGGGAACGAGCCTGGTACCAAAGCGCAGCACTGCCACTACTGCAACGGCACGGGCATGGTGAGTGCTCAGAGCGCAGCAGAACCTGCCTCTCTCCCTTACTGGGCCGAGTCGGTCCCCTCCATGCTGAAGAATTCCCACTGCACTCATCGGCTTATCTTGGGTGAAATCAGGTTAATGTGGACTTGATGTTAATCTGCGCTAGGAATGTTTTTTCTAAGTTAAAGGCGTGTTCTGTCCAGCTAAAGCAGTACCTTCAGGACGAGGTCAGTTTGGTACCGTGCCCAGTAAACAATATTTACCTGATGTAACAATTCTGACGTTACTTGGGCATACTTTGAGTGGAGGGCTGGAGGGTGGAGCAAGGATAGCTTAGAGATAATCATGAAATGAGAAGATGTGTGCTGCTGACAGGAAGGAAAGAAGTTAGTAAAGAAATAATCAAGCCTTGGGCTTTTGATTTTCCATGCATCAAAATGGAAACTGGTGATCAGTCTGTGGCCAGAAAAGCTTGCTGTGCAGAACGGGCACAGCTGGCCAGAGGACAAGGCAAGCCTTTCCCACTGTCTCCCTGTGTGACAGGTTGGTCCATAGTTGAGTCTCCATAACCTTTTTCTGGATACAGCAGTAATTCCTGCAAGTGGCTTGTCCTTGGGCTCCTCAAGATACAGTTTGTAACGCCACGTGAAATAGCACTGTGAGGAGTCTTGTTCTTCTGCGTTACGTCCTGGAGATGAAAAGTGTTGTGTCTCCCTTCCCCAGGCCAGCAGGCGCGTGCTCGTAGTCGTGATGGTTTTCAGTGGAAATCAGCATGTGGTGATGGAAGCTGAACCTGATCCAGCTTCTCGCAGGCAGCATCCTCTTTGGATTTCTCAGCCTGTTTTCTGCTCCACCCCTTGTTAAAAGATCACGCTGCCCTCCCCTGCCCTGTCAGGCTGTACGTGTGATTAGAAGGACTCAAGTCTGCTGGGCCAGTCACTGTCAGCGGTGCTGTGGAGGTGAAAAATACGACCTCAGTACTAAATATTTGGATGATCTGTGTTTTCTTGACCAGGAAACGATAAATAAGGGCCCCTTTGTAATGCGATCTACATGCCGACGGTGCGGCGGTCGTGGTTCCATCATCACAACCCCGTGTGTGGTGTGTCGAGGAACGGGGCAAACCAAACAGAGGAAGACAGTGATGGTTCCCGTGCCAGCAGGTCAGTGCTGTGTTTGTGCGCTGCTGTCTGTTAAAGGGGCTGTCGTTAGTTATTTCTGCTGGGCTAACAGCAAGGCACTTGCCAGGTACAAACGTCAGGGCAATGTGAAGAAGCTTTGCTGCAGATAATTTAATCTTAAGAACAATGCAGATCAATAGCTTGGTAATTGAAGGCATTAGCAATGAGAGAAACTTTCTGGCTGTGTGTTTGTACCTGGCAGGTAAAAATATTTGCTTTGCCCTTTTTGAGCTGAAATTTTGTTTCTTGCATGGACCCTTTTTGAAGAGTGACGCTTTCAAAAGATTTTAACTTGAATTTTTCATTTGTCCTTGGTGAAGCTGGTGGAGAGGGTGGGAATCTTTAAAACCTGAGCTTAGATCAGAAAAGTTTGCTGATTGCTTTCCTCACCAGAGAGGACAAACCGAGCAGTGGGACTGAAGACTTGCTGCTTTGAGACCGCCTTGGGTGACCAGCATGTAATCTTCCTGTAGCTTGTAGAGGCTGCCCAGCGTTCCTTGGGCTGATGCCTTTCTCAGGAGAACTCTGTAGGGATCACCTCTGGGGTACCGGTGTGTGCTGGACCTCTGCCCTTTGGCCGTGGTGCTGGGCTCATGGTGAGGGGCTCATTGTGCCTCTGCTCGTGGTGTGCGGGCGCTGCTGCAGTGGCAGGGAGCTCACGGGGAAGCTGTGGTATCCCGGTAGCATGCAGATTATAATACAAGATGAACACGATAACATTCCCCCTTTTTTTTCTCTCTCCTGACTGCAGGTGTTGAGGACGGGCAGACAGTTCGGATGCCTGTGGGGAAGAAGGAAATTTTCATCACGTTCAGGGTACGTATCCTTACAGCTCTTTTCCATTCTTAAGTTGGTTGCTTGTTCCCTTCACAACGGCCTGGGGAGCCCGACAAAATGGGGAACGGGAGGAAGAAACGCAAGTGATCTTTCCAAACAGCTGAGGTAACGTGATCCGTGTGAACTTTCTGAGATAGCAGAAGTTCTGCATTGTAACAAGTTGAGTCTGCTCGTGAAGAATTGTGCTGCTGGTTCTGGGGAGAGGCCTTTGTGGGAGTGTGCATCAAAACACAGAGCAGGTTCTTGGTGCCTTGAGAATTTGACTCGGAGGCTTGAAGGAGGAGTCTGCCTGCAGCGGTGGGAGTGCTGAGGAGGGCTGGAGGAATGCACGTGAGGCTGGCTGGTCAAGTGTCCTGTTGCAGATTTGCATTAAGTGCTGCTTTGCACATTCTTTGTAGCTGGGGCCCTCTTCTCCTGTAGGCATCCTGTTACTTCTCCTGTAGGCATCCTGTTAGATGCAGCTCTGTCAGGGAGAAAACTCTTTTTTTTTTTTTTTCAGTACCTTGGTGGTGCAGGAGGATTTAATTCTCTTCCAGCTTGTGAGGCCACTGCACAGGTTCCTGCTTCCCTCTTCAGGCTTTCCTTTTTTTGGGGTACTGGACAAGACAGTGTGGTCTTTGTCTCTGCAGAATCGTACTGACACTGAATTAACAAACGGGATTAGAGGAGGGAGCTGCTGAGCCCTGAGCCTCTGACTAGTTACGGTTATGTCAAGAGCTGTGATTTTCTACAAGACTGAACGTTAACCTAGACTTGTTAGCCACGTGGTTTGTAGGCGGTGAAGGGTCTGGCTGCAGCTTTCTGGTGTTCTCTGCTGAGACCTTTCCAAACAGTTTACCGCAATAACTTTGTATTGTTCTGCTAACTACTTTTTGCAACTGCCTGCCTTTCAGGTTCAAAAAAGTTCCGTGTTCAGAAGAAATGGCGCAGATATCCATTCAGACCTCCTGATTTCAGTAGCACAGGCTGTTCTGGGAGGTACAGCCAGATGTCAAGGCTTGTACGAGACAATCAATATCACGGTAGGTACCGTTACGTGGAAGAGCTCGGGCATAGATCACTGTGGGACATCAGAGCCCCACTTTGCTGCAGAGATGCTGCAGATCTCCCAGGTCCCCCAGTATCAAGTGCCAGACTTCTTCAGCACTGAGTGTCAGGTAGCTTGCGACCTGCTTGGGCCCACCTCCTTTCCAGCTCACTGTGTGGGGACAGGAACAGCAGCGGCTGGGTGGATTGCTGCACAAATCCCTTCCGAAGTCATCTGAACCCTGCTAGGTTCTTTACAAGCTTTCCCATCCTTGTTGACTCAGCCTCTGTACATGTTCAGATGCACGAACCTACCAGATCTCTCCCATCTTATTTTGAAGCCTGCTGGAGAAATAATTGATTACAAACACGCAACACAATTACTATGTAAATGCATACAGTGGAATAACAAATGTGCCCCGTGTGTGTTCACAGATACCCCCTGGTATTCAGCCAGACCAGAGAATTCGAATGAGTGGGAAAGGCATTCCCAAGGTTAATAGTTATGGCTACGGAGACCACTACATTCACATAAAGATAAAAGTTCCTCAGTAAGTAATGCAAATTTCTGGGAAATGTTGAGCTTTTTGCAAAAAAAAAGAAAATTGTTCAGAAAGATTTTGTGAAAAATTCTTACTGCTTTGTCAAGATCTGTTTTGAATTTTCCTTGGACAGTTAGAGTCATTCCTCTGCCTTTTTTTTTCCCCAGTGTGAGGTAGACAGGCAGACTTTTGGATTTCTGTTGTGTTTTTTGTTTGTTTGCTTGCTGTTTTTGAGAATACAATTTGGCAACACAGCTGTAAAAATCCTAACTCCTAGAAATATATAAATAGTCACGCACCTGGATTTCTGCCACTTTTTGTCTGGAACCCAGTTATGTAAATTCAGTGTTCTGGCTCACAACACGTCCGTCTGTGCTCTTATACCTGCAGCTTCAAGTAACTGAGGTCCTTGGCAATTGTTTTTCAGGCTGCCTCACCACCCTCTGCTTCTGTGGTGAAGCAAACTTTTTAGTTTGCATTGCTGCACGCAGCAAGGGAGTTCATTTCCTGAGGCCTCCCCCCACAGATGTTTGTGCTGCTTCAGCTCCAGATGTTTCTCACAGCACTTGAAGAGGTTTTGCTGTTTCCCTACAGTTTGGTGAACTGCAGTGGGTCATCTCTCTCCTCTTCCACTTTATAGATTGGTCACAGGGATTCGTGGTGAATGCCAGATTAATCTTGTGCTTCTAGTAGCTGCCTGTTGCATGTGCTGCCCGAGGAGGTGAAGGTAGCCGTAACCACCAGCTCTGTCTTTGACCTGCAGGAGGCTGACGGATCGCCAGAGAGCCTTAATGATGAGCTATGCTGAGGACGAGAGAGATGTGGACGGCACAGTGAATGGAGTCACAAATACAGCATCAGGTGGGCTGGGCGAGTTACTGCTCCTTCCCTGGGGAGGTGGTGTGGGAGGGCACAACGTGTCCCGGGGACTCGGGGGGCAGCGAAAGGTGAGCCGAGGTGACTGTTGGACAGCGTGTCAGCACAACCTGCCAAGCATGTTACTTTGAAATTAGTTTCAGTGAGATGTTAATGGGCTGTGGCACAAAGCCTCTTCCCAGGGAGCATTGCTCTGATAGTCACTGGGCAAAATCGGTGTGAACAAAGAGCAGGTACTGCGATGCTCCAGGTCCTGACAAGTTCTGGTGAGTCTCGCTGTGGTGAGGAATGCCTTCTGCTGCCGGCTTCTCCCCCTGGGCCAGAAGTAACTTGTCATGGTAGCAGAGGTGGAAAAAGCGAATGTGCTTCAGGCCAGCTCTCTGCGTGAGCTAATCCGTCCTCAGCGCTTGCTTCTGGCTGCAGTGGGGATGTTTCTCCTTGAAAGCTGAAGGGGAGTACTGCTGTCAAGGTTACTCTGAGCCATCCTTGGTGTGCGTGGGGAAACCTTGGCTAGGAAGGTTTGTTGGTGCTGGGTGTTGGCTCCAGTCGGCAGAGAGCATCCAGCATGAGGGAAGGCATGAAGTCAGCTGGGAGCTTTGCAAAGCTGCTTTTTCAGTCCCAGATTAAAACCTTGGATCCAGCAATTGTTTTTTAAGCGTCAGTGGTGAGGTATCTGGCAGCAATAGCAGCTGCAGGCAAAATATATGCAGAACAGTAAGGCAAGACAAACATTTTGTCTTTTCTGCTAGCAAAACAGTGTTTTCTTTCCTCTCGCTGGAACAATGAGCTTCTTAATGCCTGTTAGATTGGGGTTTATTTTTGGTTGAAACCAAAAAGGGCATTGGTGACTGCGTACAGCTAGGCAAAGGTAAGATTTTCTGAGCTGCTAAGTGGTTGTGGGAATTCAGCTCCTCTCTACCTCACGTGCCAAAGCCTGTGATATTGGAAGTTCAGGATACTGGAAGGTGGACTCTGCCATATACTTACCAATGTTATGTTTTGTAGAGCTTTGATTCAGAAGTGAATGGGATTGTATTTTCCACTGCAGGTAACATTAAAGATGCATCTTGGAGGGAAGGGGAGAGATCTCTTAAATGCAATTAAGCAACAAGGTGGATTAAAACCAAGGCCAGTAGCTTGCAGTATTGAGACAGGCTGCTGCTGAAAGCCTGTCCTTGCTCTGGGAGGCGGAAAGTACCCTGAGTGGATGCAGGCACGTTCTGCTGCAGGCCTCAGTGTTTCATACTGTTGCATCAGTCTGAGCTCGAGTGTCGGCTGTGGGAGGATGGGGAGGACTGGACTTTGTGCCCTCTGTGTCCCAAAAAAGGCTGGGGAGGATTTTGGGTTTTGTTACGGGTGGTTAGGCTGCAGAAAAAACAGAGTAGCAAAGAAGTTTCCTTTGTTTTTGCTGTAGCCACTTCTCAGAAGGACAAAAAACTTCTCAGGACTTTTTTATATAGGAAAACTTTGCCAGCTGCTGCCAGTAAGGTTCCTATCTGGGCACTTGTTCTGAGATATCTGTAGCCTTTTTCATTCTAGCCTGAGTTCAGTTTCTCCTTGATACTGTTTGTGAGAATCACTTACAAGGGGCTCCTGCTGTGGTTTTGCACTCCTTTGCCCTAAACGTGACACAGATGATGGATGAAACATGGGCAGACAGATTTTTCCAGGGACCACTAGCGTAGCTTTTTCTTCTGTAGGGTGAAGTCTAGAACCTGCTTTCAGTGGCAGACTCTTGGTTCTGGGTGCTTGTGTTCTGTCAGGCCTCTGCCCTGCTTGTGCAGAGCATAGGAATCCCCTGGGCAGCTGGAGGGCTGAGGAGAAGGGAAAGGACCGACGCTACCTGGGCTGACGTCCTTCTCTTCCCCTTCTGGGTCCAGGCTCTTCGGTGCTTTCAGAGTGGCCCCCGTACCGCGGCTCGCTGCCTGCTGCAGCCCCTCACAGGCAGAAATATGTGAGGGTGCTGGCAGAACCAGCTGACCCGACCCTTCCCAGTATAAAATAACTCTCTCCCTTTGTCAGGGGTGCTGGCTGCTGGTGGGAGATGTAGCTGGGGCAGCCTGAGGAACGTATCTGACTGCAGCCCTTTGCTGTTTGTGTCTAGGTGGCAGGGCCACGGCTAGAGCTGGCGCAGGCGAGGATAGGCCTGAGGCTGAGGAGAACAAGGAGGGATTCCTTTCCAAACTTAAGAAAATGTTTAGCTCCTGATACCCATCCGAGGTAGGAAGCCTCTTGTGTTTTGTTGTTGATTTTTCCCCCACACCGAGCAGAACTTGCCCTTCTTGGGAGGTGGAAGAAGCGAAAGCAACGCGCTGCTTCTCACTTAGCCTCAGGCCTTCCAGCCACCGATGTGACCAGCCCTAGCTGTCCCCTGCGACCTGGAGCAAAAAAACAGGGCCCCAACCGCGTTGTTGCTGCACCAGAAACGCTGGAGACAGCTTCGGGGAGGTTGGTGGCTTCCCCTGCAGCTCCTGGGAGTACTTGTCCCCTTAGGGACCGTCCCTTCTCCAAGCGCTGAGGGTGTTCCTGTGAGCTGGCAAAGCTGGGGCTGGGCAGTTCTGCTGCTGCTGGGAGGTGCAGGAGGGGCCCACAGAGCCTCTGGTGCTGGTCGTGGGCTGACAGCAGCCCACTTGGAAATATTCCTTTGGATTTCAGGGGCTCGGCTTCAAAGTCATCCGCTCCCTGTGGGTGACAAAGGGTGACCGCAGGTCAGGCGGGGATGTGCTCGTGCTCCAAAGCAGGCTGGAGGGGTTGTGCACCTCAATCTGGTGCATTCGGGAGAAATTAAACATTTTGCTTGCTTCAATTGCAGGGAAACGTTCTACTGGAAACTAAGAGCCAGCAGCAGCAGATCACCTTAGCAGTCGGGGATGGATCCTTCTGGCAGCGGGCTCTGGAGAGCGAAGGATGTCGGTCAGCAGCACAGTGAGAATCCCAGCTGGAGGCCACAAAGCACCGCGGCACCAACCCTCATCACGATACAAAAGCAACCCAGCGTCCTAGGAAATGGTAACAATGGAAAATGCCAGCTTTGTGGTAATGTGGGTGTCTCCTGAGGTTGTTCCACTGTCCATACTGCTGCTAGAAGCTTATTTGGTTTAAAAAAAAAAAGTATTATTTAGAATCTAAACCAGTGGAAATGTGAAAATAAAGAATTGTCCTTCCAGCACAGAGCGGAGCAGTCTGCTGTATGGAGCCCGAGATGGCTGCTGGTCACTCAGGTGCCCCTCTGAATGCTAGACGTGCGTGGTGAACTTGGCACTGCTTATCTTCTCCTAGGAGACTCGGTGTGCCCGTGGCTTTTAAGCCTGTCTTCACAACAGTCTCCCGTGCCCTTCTAGCCGCCCTGCATCGCGCTCGCAGCAGGATGTCTCTCCCTTCTGCTGGGACTTGTCAGAGCCCAGCTGCCCCGGCTTCCTCCGCAGCCCTGGGGTTCTTAGTCCTGCTGATTTCCTGCACGAAGCGCAGAGGTGGGATCTGCGCTTTGCCTCAGGTTTCCTCCCCCTCCTCACCAACTGAAGTTACTACGGAGATGCTGTTGCTTCTGAGCTGGGACAAGCTTGTCACCAAGCCCTTTGCCAGTTTGGACAAACTATTTTATTGTTAGTGCAACACCCATAGCATAAACGATCGGTCAGAGTCATTGTTCTACATGTGTGAGAATGCAAGTGAAGTGGATCGCTTCTTCCAGGAGGAGCTGAGCTCTTGCAGTGAGTATTTTCATGGTTACAGTTGCCCGCTGTTGTTAGCTATGCCGTGCAGGTACCATCAGCCCACACACTAATCGACCAGCTAAACGAGAACATGTCGTAGTCCTGCCCTTCTTAATTTGCTGAAATAAAGCACGCGTTGCCTCCTGATTAAATTGCCTGTAAAGTGATTCTGTATCCATGTAAATAAGATTGATAAAGATATTTAACACTGTGCCTCGCTGCCTTGTTTGCTCTTCCCCCATCCTGCCTCTGGGGGTTTGTCTTCGCTCCCTTCCCTGCCCCGGTGATGGGCAAGGGATGAGGGGTGGCTCTGGGATGGGGGCACAGGGCTGGGTGATGGGGTCATGCCCACACCTGACTTGAAGCAGGAAGACAGCCGTGGCCCAGAGCTCACCCAAACAGTACCTCTGGGGGAGGGAAAAAGCTTTTTAAACAAGTCTTAACTCCTAAGGCTGGATAATTGTCAAAGTTATACTCAGCTGCTGAGGGCAGTGTTTGAAATCAGCCCTGGGAGCCCAAAGGCCAGGCTGCAGCTGCCGGGAGCTGTCTGGGTTGAGGAACTGAAGCTCTCACCCCTTGGGGCTGTCAGCAGCAGGCCCTGTCTCTGCAGACATGGCCCGGCCTACCTGTGATGCCTGAACGTGGTCCAAGGAGAAGCCCCAGCCTGCCCCAGTGCTGCTTTGGGGCACTGCTGTGGGTACCTGATGGGGCACAATGCTACTGGGAGCTGAGTGCACGACGTGCGGTATGCTCTGAGCTGCCTAGGGCAGTGTGTGATCCCGAGAAACCAATCCCACAGATGTGAAAACACCCAGAATCACTCAACACCTCCCTAAATTCAGTGTGCAAGGCAGTTACAGTCACAGCCCAGCTGACACGCTGCTCCTGCATGTGCCCCTGGATGGCAGCAGCCCCCAGGCACGAGCAGAAAGCTGCATGGCTCATGGCCTCAGCCAGGTCCCGCTACCTGCTGCAAAAGCTCGGGTGGAAGATGAGAGGAGGAATGGTCAGAAAGCAGCTTTGTTGTCTGCCAGCCACTGATGGAAGGTGCGGGCCTTGGGGTTGAGTTTCATCGTCAGCTCCACGTCGCGCTCTGGCCTCAGGGCGTAGAAACGGAACATCGCAGCCAGCTCCTTCGCCCCCGGGAAGCCAAGTTTCTCGTACTCCTCTGGTGAGATCTGCAGAGAGAACCAAGGAAAAGCACCGTCTGCACAGGGCAGAGGCTGTAGGGCATTTCTCTTACACCATGCAGGGAGGCCAAAGAGGACTGCATTACAGCAGTCTGCTGCATTAATTTCCACGGGTGAGGAAGGATCTGCTGCTCAGCAAATTTATTGGGTAGGGTCCACGAGGTCCCCCAGCCCATCCTTCCTCTAGCGTAAGGAGAGTGTGTGTAGGGGGACATCACACAGCAGATGCTGAGGAGCTTGCTCTGCATCTGTCCTGAGGCAGCTGCCTCCCAAATCCTCAGCCATGTGGCCGGGCAGTGTCACTGAGCACCCTGCAGTCCCATCTGGCAGGGAACACCGGCTTCCCACCCCCCTCAGCAGCATCAAACACACCGAGGGGGGCTTCCTACCTTGGAGGCTTCCACGGTCTTGCCCGTCTGCTGGGAAAAGGCAGCGGCGTACTCTGCCACGGTGAGCTTGCCGGTGCTGAGCCCGATCACTCGCCCTACGTACTCCTCTGGGGACTTCAGCAGGCTGAGCACAACAGGGCCCAAGTCCTCCACTGCCATCCCATCCATGGGGGTGTCCCCCATGGGCAGCGCTGTAGGGGAGAGAGCGATCCCAGTCAGAGCACAGCCCTGTGCAAGAGCCCAGCTCCCGCGATGCCCAGTTTTTGGTACCCTGCCCCTGAACACGAGGTAGGGAAAAAACGGGATCTTCTGAGCCTCTATGTTCTGAGCTGTGGAGGAGCCCACATAGGGGATGGTTCCTCCAGCACAGGGAGCTTGTGCCGAGCAGAGAAGAAGTAGGGGCAGCGAGCTGCAGAGCGAGAGGCCCCGTCTTACCCAGGACAAACGCGTCTCCTTGTGGGGCCTTCTCAGGCCTGAAGCAAGAAAGGAAATTCTCAAAGTAGCACGGCATTCGGATAATCGTGGTGGGAACGCCGATGGCCTGGAAGTACTTCTCCACCACGCCTTTGCCATCGAAGTGGGGCACCTGGAGGCGGCCTCCCGTCAGCTGCTGGACGTTCTCCAGGCCGCTGTACACCACGTGGCGCAAACCCAGGCGCTTCGACAGATCAGCCAGCCGCTTCCCCTGCGTGAAGTGACACCGGCCACGAGGAGAAGCAGGGCTCCCATGGGACACACGCAAGCTTTCATCCCCACACACCCCTTCCCCTTCGCTCCACCGGGCGGGCAGCATCCAACACACCCGGGGACATGCTCCACACACCTCGTGCTCTGGCCAGGGCTGAGCAGACCCGGCCAGGTGGAGCAGTCCTCTGCTTACACATCCTACTTTAAAGGGTCACAAACCTTCCAGCTCCTCCGCCAAGTGCACAAACCCCAACCCTAAGCACCTACCAGGGACCTGCCCTAGCAGATCTTACCTTCTGAAGCCACCAGCCTCCCCTAGGGTGAACTCCTCCCGCTGGGGAAAGCCCCGGGATTTCTGATGCTGCCACATGTTTTGGCCCCAAAGCTGTAAGTACAGCAGGGTGCAGGCAGCCACAGCCCTGGCTCCCTCCTGGGAAGGCTCTGTGGGGCCGTCAGCCCACCCTCCACCGCCCTGAGCCTCTGGGCATCTAACTGTGACAACGTGGGTGCAGGGAAGGAGTTCTGGCTTTGCAAGGACAGGGACCTGATCCATTTGCAAAGCCTGGTGACTGTGCCTGAGCCAGCGGGGCTGGTGAGGCTGCAGGAAGGGCTCTGAGAGCACCCGCGCCCTGCTGCCACACGGCTGTACCCCCACCAGGTGAGGGGTCCGGGACAGCAAGGCGCTACCTGCTCCACTTCCCTCTCCTGGCTGCAGTGCTCCCAGAAGTCGGTGACCACGAAGGCTCCGTAGGCGCCCTCCAAGGCCGGCTCCAGCGTCCGCCCGTCGTCCAGGTCCGCCGCCACCACGCGGGCCCCCAAACGCCTCAGCTGCGCGGCCGCCCTGCCGCCGGGTCTCCGCGTCACGGCACGGACCTCCCCGGTGCCCTCGGCCAGCAGGGCCCGAACCACCGAGCCGCCCTGAGCCCCTGTGGCCGGGGATGAAGCGGGGCCATGAGCCAGGGGCTACTGGTCCCAGACCCCAGCCTGCCCCAGGCCCTTGCTCACCGGTGGCCCCGAACACGACGAGCGGCCCCCGGCCCGCCATGGCCTCACCGCAGGCACCTCGGCTCCGCTCGGCTCCACTCGGCTCCGCTCGGCTGCCTTCGGCTCTGCTCGGCTCCGCTCGGCTCCTTTTGGCTCTGCTCAGCTGCATTCAGCCCCGTTTGGCTGTACTCTCGTGGGAGCGGTACTTCCTATTATTATAGGACAGACAGACTCAGATCACTTTAAATACAGAAAAGCAGCCTCACATCCCTGCAGCCAGCCTGGAAGCTGGGGCTGGGACAGGCTGCGGCAGCGAGCACGCTGCGAGAACAATATATATATTATGTATATAATATAATATATTAATTAATATTATATATTAATATTAATATAATATATTAATTAATATAATATATTAATATATATTATATATATTATATATAATATAATGTATATTATATATAATATAATATGATATGTATAATGTATATTATATATATATAATATATAACATATTATATAATATTATATATTACATATATAATATTATATAGATTATATATTATATTTATAGATATAATATAATATATATAATGTTATATAATATATATTATATAATATAATGTATATATTGTGTATAATATTATATAATAATATAATGTAATATATTATATATATTATATAATATATAATATAAGCTATATTAATATAAATATCTATATTACACAAACGGATAAATATGACACGAACGGATATATTTCGGGTCACACAATGCTGTGTTTCTGTGGTGTCCATACAAAGGACTGTGCTTGTATATATATATTATATATTATAATTAATATTCATACTGATATATTAATGATACATCATATTAATATATTAATACATTAATACATTAACCATATTAAACATATTATATAAATATGTTTATATAATTTTATATATTTACTATATTAATATATACTTATATATATATATATATATATATGGGTTCATATTAATATATATAAGCAAACATACGGGCACATGATACTAGCTGAAAAAATAAATAAACATCCTTTTTTCCCCAAGACCCAGGGGCAGCACAATGGGCATCGGGGATCTCAGTGGGGCTCCATTCGTGCTACCTGCCAGAAAGGGAGCGACCCCTTCCCCACGCAGGACACGCTGTCCCCACCCCACACGCAGGGCAGGTGGCAGCAAGCAGGCCTGGCACGGTGATGGACACCCAGTGGGGGACACCCACTGGGGGCCTGCAGATGGACCCATGGAGTGACCAAAAAGCCCGAGGTGGACGGGACCCACCAGGATCCTTGCGTCCATCTCCTGGCTCTACGTGGGGCAACCTGAATTACACCTTGAGAGCGTTGCCCTAACGCTGCTCCGGTGCTGGTAGAAGAACAGCTCCGGGAAAAAGGGACTTTATTCCTCTCCTTCTGCTCGTTTTCAAGATACAACTTGAATTTACCAGTGGAACGATGAAGGTTTCCTGGTGCAGCCCAGCGAGGGGAAGAGCTGCTGTGCGTGGCAGCAGCCTCCTCCGTGGGGTCTTCCCAAAGCTTCAGCCCCGGCTTTGCGACGTTCAGCACCCAGCTCCCCTGAGTTCTGCCCACGCAGGGCTCCCCTGTGCTGTTGTTTGGGGGGCATTTTTGTTTGAAATCACTCGGTGTAGATGCAGCAGCCAGGAGAGCAGCCGTGGCCGGGGCCTCACGTGGGCTGGGGTGGTTACCAGCGCTGTGGGTTTCTCGGTAGAGCCGCGCTTCAATTTGCCTACACGGCAGCCCGACAGCTCTGCCGCGACAGGAAGGAAGATCGAGCAAGACCCACAGCACAGGAAGGGGCAAGGAGCGAGACAGAGCAAAAGCAGCTCGGCTGGCACGGCACGGTGGGCGGGGGGCACCGCCACCACCCCTGGGGTGCTGCCCCGGCTCCTCTGTGGGGGCCCACGGCCCACAGCTCCTCCTCGGGTCCCAGAGGGGCAGGGGCAGGGGCTCAGCTTCCATTTTCTGACTCAAGCTTGAGCATCCGGGCGGTGAGAGAGCGAAGCTTTGGGGAGACGTCTGAGCAGGGCCATGCAGGGGCGCAGAGGATGCTCCCACCAGGATTAGGGGCATCCTCCCTCCCGCCCTGCTCGCATGGGGATGTGGAGAAGGTGACGCGAGGCAGAGGTAAGGTGCTGGTGGGGCTGGTTGGAGCTTGGCTGTTGTCACTTGGGTGGCGTGTGGGATGTCAGGGTGCTGCTTGGGTGCCGCTTGGTCGCCCAGCGTGGGGACGAGCTGCTGCACACCTCGCTGCGGCAGCCATGCGTGGCGGCACCGGCTTCACTGCTGTGAGACGTCCTGGCTCTCCTGGTCCGGGCTTCTCACAGCTCAGCCAGAGGGGGAGAGGCTCAGGAGAAATCCTGTGCAACGGGGACATGCGTGGCTCCTCGGGGGATCTGTCCCTCATCACGAATTCTGTCCCCTTGCCTGCTGCTGGCTGCACACACGGGCCCGGTGCAGCCTGCCCACCTCGTGCACCGCCAGGTTTTGCCCCCAGGTCTGTGCCATTTTGGTGACTTCAGTCCTCTTCAAAAACAGCCAGAGAAATGTAGCATAAATAGAATGTGCTATTTATGTGGTGTAAACAGGAAAGGATGAGATTAGCATCCATCAGTGCATCATGCTGCCCACTAGCCCAGCACATCAAAGAGCGAGCGGTGGTCCTGGGGCTGGGATGAAACCAGATGGGCCTTGAAAGCTCTCTGCTGGGCCACAGGAACAGTGAGGCCGAAGGCCCAGTGGTACCTCCTTGGGCTCTTTCTGCTTGTGGGGATCCCAAACATGATGCCCGAACTGCAGGTGCCAGGGCAGGCCAAGGAGGGGGCCGTGTGCCCATGCCCAGCATCCTGCAGCGTGACACTGCGTGCTGGGCACTGCGGGCGGTGCGTGAGGCTTCATCCTGCTCTTATTTAAGCACCAAAGAGCATCAGGGATGCTATGAACCCTGGGGCAGGGGATTGGTGGGAGAGGGCAGCCAGATCAGGGGCTGGGTGCTGTCACACCTGCGGTTTGAGCGCTGTGTGGAGGGCGATCCAAAGCCAGGTAATTTGGGGCAGTCTGAGAGCGCAGCACCAAGGACGTTGGGTGTTGGGTAAAAGTTTCTTGAGAACTTGCAGCTGGTTTTGGGGGTTCACAACCGCAGCTCTGGGCAGGCGCCGTGTGACCGAAGCCCTGGGGGACCTGGCACATCTCCAAGGCTCGGCGGCGGGGCAGCACCGCGGCAGCTCAGCGCCCTCAGCTCTGCCTCCCGCTGGGGCCGAGGCTGGCCTCGCTGCAGGGCAGGCTCCTGCTCAGTGTTTGTGCTGAAATCCTGAGAACGGAGATCCCCAGGGCGAGAGAGGCTGAAACTGCTCACGGGGAGAGGATCTGCGTTTCCGTGAGCTGCAGACACATATGTGCTGAAGTTTGTCCCGGGGGCATGGTTGGCTCAGTAAGTGCTTCATTTGTCATTTTGAGGCTTCTGAGGTGTAGCAGCACCCTGCAGGAAACCTCCTCTCTGAAATTAGCTTCATTTTTGTCGGGTTGGAGGTACCTGTAGATCAATCCTTGCTTTTTGCTGATGAGATCTGGTGTTCGGGCTCCTAGCACGCAGCCCGCGGGCACTCCCCGGCTCCTCACCTCCGCTGCTCGCTGTTTAACTCCAGCTGGGTCCGGGCCCTGCTTTTCTGGTTGAGGTTTTGGAGGAAAAAACAAACCTGGTAGGGGTTAGGTGTGGTGCATCTAGAAGATATTTACTGGGGAGTGAGAGCACTGCCTGCTGCGATGCTGGGACGCGCGAGGCCCGGCCAGCCTTGGCTCCTGGTGACACTTTACACGGGTCAGGCTCTACAGGGTAGTGCTGGGGTAAAACAGCCTCTGGGGCCTCTGGTTTTGAGAAAGTCCTCCTGGTAAAGAAGGGTTGGAGGGAGAGCACACACAGGAAACTCTCTGTGTGGGCACAATCGTTTTTGCTAACATTACGTGCAATCAGTAAAAATAAAATTAGGTGGCATCTTAAAATGGTGTGCAAGCCTAGGTGGGTGAATTACCTGCAAATCCATCGGTTCCGAAATTGGGTCTAACGCAGAAGATGCTTCAGGGAAATTCTTTTCTGTTCTGCCAAAAGGTGGCAGCCCGTGCTGCGCCGGGAGGATTTGCTCAAACCATCGGTGGAAGGAGAGCAGCTGGAGGGGATGGCCCAGTGCGATGGCCTGCGATGCGCTGCCCCTTGGAGAGCTGCCCTCCCTCCCCGCCCCGCAGGGAAAAACCAAAGCACCCACTGCTGCTGGGATGGTGAATCAATAAGGGAGCCTTGCAGCAAGAGCATCACCACCTCCCACCTCACCTGAGCAGGGGCAGTTTTCTACTTTTGGCTTCCAAACTTGTCACCGGCTTTACCTACAGCCCCGAGCCCCCGCTGCTCTGGGGACAGATCCTGGGGACCCAGAGCTATCACGCCGCCTGCCCCAGCTGGAGCAAGGTGCCACCCAGCCTCATGGGTGCCAGGAAATGGTGGGAAGAGGCTGGTTTCTCTCTGAGCAACGCTGCTGCCATGGCTGGGGGACAGCGAGCACAGGAGCACCGTGCTGCTGGGCTCGGTGTGGGGCTTCCCGAATTAACCAGCAAGCCCCAGCGGGGTGCTCGTGAAAGGAGGAGAAGGCAGAAGCAGCACCAAGGGTTTCTGCTGGTTTGGGGGCACGGAGCTGCACTGGAATGGGCAGTTCTTTGCTCCTAGAGGCACCTGGTTAATAACGCAACTATTAATTAATGTAAGAGGCTTTATAACATACCTCAATACTGCAGATCAGCCAATTTCCAGTTTTCCAGGCAGTCTGGTGTCTGCAAGACTCCATGCCATGCCAGCCTGTCCTGTCTGCAATTCCTGGGCACGGACGTGTTGTGGACACGCGCCCTCTGCTCGCAGGCGTGGGACGAAGGAGGTAGGGCCAGAGCTCTGCTAAGGGACAGGGCGAGTGCTGCCCGGACATCCTCAGGTGGGCGACTCTTCTGCTGGAAGACAAAAGCAAAGCTAAAAGCACCGCTAAAACCAAAGCACTCCGCAGGACTCCGCCGTGCCCAGGGGTCACCAGCAGAAGCCTCCCCGTGCACTGGCACTCCGCTCACCCCAGCCAGGGGTCCTCATGTCCCCAGAGCCCCATGTCTGGTGGCATCCCACTGCGTGGGACCCTCCTGATGATTACCACCACCTTCTTGCAAACGAAATCCCCCATCTCCCTGCCTGGGGCTCACAGATGCCATTTCAAGTGTGCAGCTTCCCCTTCTCCCTCTTATCACCTCGGTGCCCCCAGGGGCACCAGCAGCAAGGCAGGACAGACACAAGCCACCGCTGGATCCCCCTCGGGTGGCCACACGGTACTTGCAGCCTCCTGGCCCCTGCAGATAACATCTTCTGCCCTCCTGGAGAGAACCAGCACCCACCGGGCAGCCCTGGAGCTGCGTCCATGGGAAACTTTCGTGCCGGAAGCAGAAAAAAAAAATTGCTGCCTCTGCAACATTTCTTCTGCTGCTTTCTTCTCTGTATCAGATGGTTTTGGATGAGCTGAGCCACGGCTGCTGGCTTCCAGCAGCAGGATTACGTTTTGATGTAGCACCAAGGGATGCGATCAAATAATCTCTAGCGTTAGAGCAGGTTCTCCCCCATCAAAGGGCTTTTCCTGACCAGCCACGTTTCAGAGGAAGGGCTGACGGGGAAACATCACTGCAAGCAGCAAAAACCCCTTTCATTTTAACCATGCTGCTGGTTGCGGAGCAAAGATGAGAAACCTAGAGGCTGCCGCATGCAAAGACTTAATTGAATCTTCCAGGCCAGTTAGAGACAAGACGACATCAAAGGGTGAAAATTTTGCTGTGAACTGCTCCCCGCGCTCCTTTAATTTGTGCTGATATTTTAATTGGACCTAGAGGCTGCCTGAGGGGTGAAATGCGAGGCAGCTGAGCTGCCTCCGGGCCTCTGAAACCAGAGGGTCAGAGCTGGGCAGCCGAGGAGGAGCAGAAGGACTTGGCTTTCCGTCTTGGAGGGAGAGTGGGTTCAGACCCAACTACCCTTAAAATAGCACCAGCACCCCAAAAACCCTTAAAACAGCACCAGCACCCAATCCGTGCCTCAAACCTTGGCTTGCCAGCGGGTGGACAGTGATGGGCTGTGTAGGAGAGCTGTGTCTGTCGCTGTGCACCTCTGTGCACCACCGGCTGTGAAGGGTCTCGAGGAGAGAGCGGCCCCACGGTGTGTGCAGGGTCCCCAGGACTCGGCTCCGCTCCTCCCTCCTGCACCCTGGGCACTCACCCCTCGCGTCTGCTGTCGGAAAACACAAATCTCACACGGGTCTCCTGGCAGGATGAGCAGGGGAGACTGCAAAGGGGCTGTCCCACATCCTAGCCTTGTACCATGGACCTGACCACGGACCAGAATCTCCTCCAGGTTCTCTTGGTTGACCTGTATCAACGTTTTTTCTCTGGAAGAGGTCGGGTTTGTTTGAGCAAAGCAAGTGAGAGTTAGCTGGGGCTGCTGGGCAGGCAGCACAAAGCCCCTGTGGTGCCCACGTTGGACTCAGGAGAGGGTTTGGGAAGGGCAGTCCTGCCTGCGAGCTGGGTCACTTCTTGCACAGCACCTGGCTGGCACGCCTCGGGGTGAGGTGGCACGGACCTACACAGCCCTGGTGCCGTGCCAGGGCACTAGGATGTGGCATCTGGGTTGCTGCTGCCCAAAGCAGCTGCCCCAGGAGGTGCTGGGGCTCCTGGCTCCACGGGCTGAGCAGTTCCCACCCGGACACAGCCACAGCGATGGTTTTAGGGCTGGCGAAGAGGCACGGTGCAAAGTGCTAATATAGATGAAGCCTGGAGCATGCTCAGCGGTATTTCCCTCCTCACCTCTACTCTCTGCTTTAAAAACAATGGGGCTCAGTGACTGGAGGCGCTTCTAAACAACAAACCAAAAGTAAGAGCAGTCTGGCAGCGGTCCTGCAGCAGACGAGGGGGTGGGCAGGAGCTTTATCTGCGCTACGATTCATCAGTGCTGCCACTGAAGTGGAGCACCTACAGCTCTGCAACAGGATGTGGTGTTTGCCACCGCTCAGCGAGCTGTGACGGGGGTTCTGGACGGCAACGAGGTGGCTTGGAAACCGAAACGGGTCCTCTGTCGTTCTGCTGCTGCCCCACAACTTCCTTTACAACAAAAAGAAACTTGAGCAGCGCACAGTGCTGCTGACCCACGGGTGACAGGGCTGGCACCCCAACGCTTACCGGGTGCCCTGCGGGTGGCACAGGGGTGTCACCACACCTCTGGGCACTTCACACAGACACAGTGCCTGAGAAAGGCGCCTGCAGAAGCAGTGCTGGTGAAGGCACCAAGCCTGCAGCGAGGTCCGGGCAAGCAGGCAGAGATGCTGCAGCACGATGGGCTCAGCCCCAGCCCAGCTCACAGCAGTCTGAGATTTTGGCTGACCTGAGCCCCAAGCTAAGACGGATGCTGCTGGATTTTGGTGTCAGAGGATCAGGGCTGGCATCCGAGCTCTGCACGCAGCAGCCTCAGCTCTGGCGTGGGCCCAGGAGGGCTCGTGGCAGTGGCATCCCCCTGTGCCAGCGGTGGGGAGGGCAGCGTTACCTCGAGGCAGCTCCCTCCCACGCCACTCCTCTCGTTCCAGCAGGAAGATGGATAAGGGCTGAGCGGGGCAGCCAGAGCTCGCACTGACGTGCCGTCTGCTGTGTGTCCACCCGAGGGAACACCGGGCAGTCCATGGGAAGGTGGTGGGCACAGGCTGAGAGCCGTGCTGCTGCCAACACCGCGCTCCTCGCCCCGGGATCGCCGATGCCACGGGAGGCCTCTGATGGAAGGTGAGTGGTGGCCGGAGGGAGCCGCAGGGACACTGACACTGACACGGGCAGGTCCTCGGGTCTGGCTGTGGCTGGGCTCTGCAGCAGGACAGGCAGTGGGCCAAGGAAGTCCAGCACCTTGGTGGGGTTTGTGTCCAAAACTGGGGTGAGGTGGGGCACCCAGGTGTGAGCACTGATGGTAGTTGCTGGTCTGAGGGCTTGGGGTCTGCTGTGCTGGCGTGTGGGGAGCAGCTGCCTCTGAAGGCAGACAATGTTCCTCAGACCCTGCTGTGTGCAGGCTTTGTTTCCATCATCTCTTGTGTTCTTGGGTTTCTTTAACTCCATTTTCTATAGCCACCACCTTGGCCGAGCACCTCCTAACACACCACAGTTTTGGGAAAGCATCGCCTCCAGGAGGACTTTCCCTGGAGGTGATGCCATCCTCCAGGACTGCCACCCTTCCCCAGCACCCCCGAGCCACACACCCGGGCCTCGTACCAGAGCCAACCCTGCTGCTCTCCTCTCCCGCAGAGGCTTGGATCAGTCGCTACCAGAAGCAGCTGGTGAGGTCCATCTCACCACAGTTCCTGGAGGAGATCATCTGCCACCTGCGGAGGCTGGACCTCCTCACGGCGGAGGAGGCCGGCCGGGCGCAGGAGGCGAGCTCCCTGCCCGAGAAGGTGAGGGCCGTGGTGGATGTCCTGGCTGGCAAGGGCAGCTATGCCTCCCAGTGCCTGCAGACCTTCATCGAGACCACCAATTCCCAGCTCTACCTCCACATCACTGTTTACGGTAGGCAGCGCACAGGGGGAGCAGGATAAGGGGCTCTGCGGCCCCGTGGCAGCGCCACTGCTGGCTCAGGGCCTCCTCCAGCCTCAGCCGAGGAAGGACAACAACGAGGGGGTGACAGGGCTCACGAGAGTCGCAGCAGAGAGCAGGAGCCCCGTGGGGTGCAGCAGCGATGCCGTACCTGTGCTCAGAGGGTGGTGGATCCCAGGGAGCTCACGCTGTCTGACAGGACCACCTGGGGACGGATCCTCCATCGCCGCCCACATGCAGCAATGCAGGGATGGGGCAGGGCCTCGGGGGGGCCACACAGCCTCCGAGATGCTTCTGCAGCCTGGGAAGAGGCAGAGAACGAGAGGATCACGTCAGTAGTGCTGGAGTGCAGCCCCCAGGCTCGCACCCCAGCTGAGGCGTCTCCTCTGCTCCCCAGGCAGAGGCAGCAGCCCCCAAAACACCAGCTCCTTCCTCCCCTCCAGCCCCTGTTTTATCCTGCCCTTCAATATAAATATTGCCAGGGTTTGGGTGCAAGCAAGGGTTCAGATCTGTGGCAATGGGGCTGAGGCCAGGCCAGGGAGCCACACCACAGGATCGGGCCCAGGGAAGAAAAAACTGGGGCCAGGCACGTGCCAGAGACCCCCAGGAAAGCACAGAGCGTGGAGGAGGGCCCAAGGACAGGCTGCAAAGGCAGTGCACAGATCAGGGTCTGGATCAACAAGGCCCACAGCAGGCATAGGTGCCATGGAGCTGTCGACAAACGCTCCTACAGCACAGCTCGGGCAGGGTCAGGAGGCTTAAATGGGCTTAAACGGGCTCCTGGCCCTGCAGGTGTGGGGGGAAGCTGCAGGTGAGGCCAGTCAGGGCCCTGGCACATGCCTCCTGTATAAGCTTTTGCATTATTATTATTATTATTTTGCATTTGTGGTTCTCCTCCTCCCCCTCACCTCCTATTTCATTTCTCTCTGGGCAGAGCCGATGGTGCAGAAACATCTGGAGAGCCTCCAGAGCCGCTATGGGAACGGCTTGGAGACAGGTCCCGTCCCACGCCTCATGAACCTGCTGCTGGTGGAAGGCTTGACCGACATCCAGCAGAAGGAGCACGACATCCTGCAGATCGAAACCACCAAAGGCCTCCGGAACGTGTCCAAGAGCATCCCTTTAGAGAAGCTCTTCCTGCCCCTGTCCAAGGTCAGCATCCCCCCACGGATCTCCGTGACCGTAGGGGTGGCTGGCATCGGCAAAAGCACGCTGGTGAAGCTGTTTGTCTCCAGCTGGACAAAGGGGGAGATCAACAGGGACATCATGTTGGGGCTGCCCCTCACCTTCCGGGAGCTCAACACCTACGAGAAGCTCTCCGCCGAGCGGCTGATCCGCCTGGCCTTACCTCACGTCACCGAGCCCAGCTGCATCTCCGCCGGAGCCGGCAGGGTGCTGCTCATCCTCGACGGCTTGGACGAGTTCAAGACTCCCTTGGATTTTTCCAACACGGTTGTGTGCACCGACCCCAAGAAGGAGATCCAGGTGGACAACCTGATCACCAACATCATACGTGGCAACCTGCTACAGGAGGCTTCTGTCTGGGTCACCTCCCGGCCGACAGCAGCCAGCCAAATCCCCGGCGGGCTGGTTGACCGGATGACAGAAATACGAGGTTTCGGAGCGGCTGAGATGAAAGAATTTTTGGACCAGATGTTCCTGGACAACAGAGACTTGTCCAGCCAAGTTCTGCATCATATCAAGGCTAACAGATCCTTACACATCATGTGCACCGTTCCCAGCTTTTGCCGGATTTCTGGCTCTTCGATTGGTTATTACCTAAAAACCAGCACCGACCAGTCCCAAGAAATGACAGCTGTTCCTAAGACCCTCTCCGAAATCTATTCCTATTATTTTAAAATGGCTTTGAGCAGCGACTGGCCGGAAAAGCAGCGAGAAACACTCAGGATTGAGCAAGCTGTGAACAACAGCAAGAAAATCCTGGGCAGCCTGGGCAGGCTGGCCTTCTACGGGCTGCTCAAAAGGAAGTACGTGTTTTACGAGCAGGACATGAAGACGTACAGCATAGACCTCTCCTTGCTGCAGAGCAGCTTGTGCAGCAGACTCTTACTCAAGGAGGAGGTGCAGTCCTCCACAGCCTATTATTTTTCCCACCTAACCATACAGGAGTTCTTAGCAGCTATTTATTATTACACCGCTGCGAAGCGGGCAATATTCGACCTCTTCACGGAGAACGGGATGTCCTGGCCCAAGCTGGGTTTCCTCAACCACTTCAAGAGCGCCGTGCAGAGGTCTCTGCAGGCCGAGGACGGGCAGCTCGATATCTTCGTGCGCTTCCTCTCGGGGCTGCTCTCCCCCCAGGTGAACAAGCTGCTCTCCGGGTGGCTCCTGGCCAAGGACGAGCACAACAGCTTCAGGAGCCAAGCGATCAGCTTCCTCCAGGGCTGCCTGAACACGGACTACGTTATCTCCTCGCGGACGGTGAACACCGTGCACTGCCTGCAGGAGATCCAGCACATGGAGATCGCCAAGTCTGTGGAGGAGGCGATGAAGAACGAGAGCTTGGCCGGGATGCTCACGCCAGTGAACTGCTCCGTCCTGGCCTATCTCCTGCAGGTCTCCGATGTGTGCGTGGAGGAGACCAACCTCTCCAACTGCCTGACTTACAACGTCTGTAAGAGCCTGCTCCCCCAGCTCCTCTTCTGCCACAACCTCAGGTAAGGCGCAGTGGGGCCGCACTGGGATTAGCGAGCAGGGACACCAGACTGCTCCCGTGACTCAAAACCCCAGGGGTCTACAGGAGATGCAGGCTCACCAGTGCTGTCCCTCAGCACAAAGCTGTCCTTTCTCCTGGGGATGGCATGGGTGAAGCTCTGCAGTCTCAGGGAAGCCACCTCTGCTTCTGGGCTTGAGTTTTTCCGCTCATGAAATGCAGACGTCATGGGACAGCTGTGTTCCTATGCAGCTGTGGGTAGTCTTTTCCTCACTCTTTGTTCTCCAGAATACCTCGGCTTTTGCTCTTTCCTTCTGTTTCCTCCAGGCTGGACAATAACCAATTTAAGGACAACGTGATGGAGCTGCTGGGCAGCGTGCTGAGCGTGAAGGACTGCCAGATCCAGAAGCTCAGGTAGGACCTAGCCCAGATGAGCTCTTCCTGGGGAGAACCAGAGCGAGGGGCCTCCAGGAGCAGCCATCCCGCTGCCTCCCCAGGGTGCCAGGTGACAAGGACAGCCCCACGAGGGGGGCTCCTGCACCTTACCCTTGGTCCAGGAGCCCAGGCTCCCTGGGACAAGCTGCCAGCAGCAGCCCTGTGCAGGCCATGATTCATCCAAAACCCCGATCAGTGCCACCCCCCTCAGTTATTTTTAGCTGGGCTCCTACCTCCTTGCTGTTCTTAAACCTGGAATTTGGGCAGCAAGCTGCAGATGGCTTGTCTTGGTAACCCACCTTCTGAGGTCCTGGGTGTTTGCTGGGCACGAGGGGCTCAGCATGGGTTAGAGCAGCTGGTGCATGGAGATGCGTGGCCCCGAGAAGACGGGTCCCCTCTTTCCCATCTCCCTTCCCTTCCTTGTTCGTGGCTGCACACAGAGGTCCCTTCACTGTGACCTGTATGTTTCACTACATGAATTAAGTCTAGAAACTCCCCTTCCACCCCATCCCTGCAGTGCCACCCCGAAGCATTTGCACAGCGAGGCAGGGCTGTGCCACCCACCAAACAAACGCTCCCCATCGCTCTCCTCTGCTGCACTGTCCCCAGCAGCACTCTAGCAGACGCACTGGGGCTGTGAGAGCCTCCTCCTTCCCCTGACAGACACCCGCTCTCTTTTTCTGGGCAGCTTGGCAGAAAATCAGATCAGCAACAAGGGTGCCAAAGCACTGGCCAGGTCGCTGATGGTCAACAGGAGCCTGATGGTGCTGGAGTAAGTGCTGCCCCCTCCCAGCTTGCTCCGCGCTGTCCCTGCACAGCCAAACCCCTCCTGGCTCCCCGATGGAGCTGGGGACAGCCTCGTGCCCGACCCTGGCATCCCACAGCAGCACTCAGCTGAGCTGGAAACGTGGTGGTGAACGGCCAGAGTCCCTTCTTGTGCCTTGCTAACCCTGTCCTTTCTGCTCACCTCTCCCCTGCCTCGCCCCAGCCTGCGGAGCAACTCCATTGGCCCCTCGGGAGCGAAAGCGCTGGCTGATGCACTGAAGAAAAACCAAGTCCTGCTCTCCCTGAAGTAAGTCTCAATTTCTGCAGCACCCCCAGGGGCAGAGGCATTGGATGAACTGCCTGCAGGGCTCAACATCACGATTTCCCTGCCCTCGCCCTCATGAGAAGTCCCTGGGCACACCCTGGTTCGGCTGTGCTGGGCAGCAAGCCTGACTGCAGGGGGCACGGAAATAATAGGGGCCCTAAATCCCCATCAGCCAGAGGGGCCCTAAATCTCCGCTGGGATGCAGGACTGCACAACAGCAAAGCAGACTGCTGCGGGCAGCAAAGCTGGGAACCCCTTAGTGCTGTATCAGGGGGGTTCCTGCTCACCCAGCACTGGTGGCAGCCCCGGACGGGTGTTTGATGTCTGGGGGTGCTGAGATGAAGCAGGTGCCACCCGCCCTGGTGCTCACAGCTTGCTCCTCTCCTTGCAGCCTGCAGCACAACGTGATCAAGGAGGACGGTGCCACCTTCCTGGCCGAGGCCCTGCTCACCAACCACAAGCTGACAACCCTGCAGTGAGTGACCGGGACCCGGTGCCCCCCTGCTCCTCCCCAGCCACCAGCAGACCCTGCGTGGGCTCCGGCTCAGCTCCATCCCGGTGTCTGGCTGGCCACTGGGGCCAAGCAGCAGAGCCTGGGCTTTCCCATTGTGCTGCTTATCCTAGTTTACCGTCCCCACACCACCCCTGTCAGCAAAGACCTTCCAGACCTCTAGAGGTTGTCACAACCCAATTTCTTTCCCAGTCTGACACATTCTCAGGGTGGAAGAGCACTGCCAGAGCTGAGAACAGTCTATAGGGGAGGAAGGGGGTGCAGGTGCTGCCAGCAGAGAGGTGCCTGGGGCTGGCTGATAATCAGGGTGACTTCCTCTCCTTTGCAGCCTGCAGAAAAACTCCATCGCAGCCCAGGGCGCGAAGAAAATCGCAGAAGCACTGAAGAGGAACTGCAGCCTCAAGGAACTCATGTGAGAGCCGACAGGGGCAGCACGAGGCCGAGGGATGGCAGTGCCAATGCCATGTGTCCCTGGGAGCTGAGGGCAGGGGTCTGGGCTGTGCTACGCAGTCAGGGCAGGCTTTGTCCAAGGGGGATGTCGTGGGAGAGGGTGGGAAGTGTGCCAGAATAGACCTGGTGCTGAGGTGCTCTGCTTACCTCTGAGATGCTCTGCTTACCTCCGGGGAAGCAGGGAGCCACGGAGCGAACCAAGGGGCCAGGCTGCCCTCCAGCACGGTGGGGCTCCGGGCCCTGTAGGTACATTAAAAGAGGTTTCAGCTAAAAAGCAATTTTGGTACAGCAACACGGGTGCGTGTGGGCTGGAAATTAGACCGCAGCAAATTCATGCTTGTGGTCGGACCCCGAGGGTGTTCCCGGGACCCAAAGGTACACCAGGGGACATGGGGACCCAGTGGTGGCACTCCTGCTGGGTCGGGTGAATCCTTGGCAGCAGGTCTAAGCGTGGCCCCAGCAAGGGGAGGCCAGAAGAGCTGCTCAGTCCCGCTGGAGGGCAGGGGGCTGCGGACCCCACACTGCCGTCAGGGGCTCTGGCTGTGACACAGCTGCTGGTGACGCTCCCTCGGCCTCCTGCCTTAGGCTCTCCAGCAACTCCGTTGGAGACAACGGCTCGGTCGCCTTGGCTGAAGCTCTGAAGGTCAACCACAGCCTGCAAAGCCTCGAGTAAGTCCCTGACACGCGGCAGCCCCTGGCTGCCTCCCCCCCTGCTGCCATAAAGCCCCTTGCTGGGCACCCTCTGCTTCTTCCACCTTTGCTCCTTTGGCCTCAGCTCCCCTTGGTGACCTCTTCCTTGGTGTAAGAGGCGCTTTTAACCCCCGACACAACCCCGCAGCCCACCCAGCGGTGCCAAGAGCGGCCTGTCCTAATGCCCCCCTCTTTGTGTCAGTCTCCAGAGCAATTCCATCAGCAGTGCTGGGGTCGCGGCTCTGACAGCAGCTCTCTGCTCCAACAAGGGACTCGTCAACCTCAAGTAAGTGGCAGCCCCTCTGCCCCCCTGTCCCAGTGATGCCGCCCTGGGGCACAGCTCTCGGGACAGAGGGGACACGGGAGCTCCTCGGCAGGCTGGGCTCGTGCCCGGCTGCTTCCACGACTGCTCCGGATGCTGAAAGCAGCCTCGGTCCCTAAAAAGGCTGAGGGTTGGGAGTCATTAACTTTCTCCCCATGAGGTGGTGTCAGCTCAGCTGTCTCTCAGAAAAAAAGCGATCACAGCAGGAAAACAGGCTAAGAAAAACCCCGATAAGCTGGCAGGGCTCACATCTGTGGGACGTGCTGCGAAAACTGCGGGGAGGGGTGGCAGCAGGGCACTCGTGACAGCAGCTCTGTTCCATCTAATGCCACCCCACAGAAATCACAGGAGCTCTGTGTGAACCCCAGGAAGCGCTGCTTTACCGGTGATGGAGCCCTGGCACAGGTTGCCCAGAGGGGTTGTGGAGTCTCCTCCTTGGAGCTCTCCAAAAGCCACCCAGACATGGGGCTGGGCAGCTTGCTGGAGTAGGGGGTGGAGGAAATAGGCCCAGGGATCCCCTCCAACCTCAGCCACGCTGTGATCCATGATCCCTATTTTCAGTGGGGCAGTCTGTGCAGAGCCCCACATCACGAGGTCACACTTCAGGCTTCCCTTCTCCGAGGACATCTCTTGCTGAGAACAGCTGCAGCTTGTTTCGCTGCAGACAGCCGTGCAGGGAGCAGAGATGCAGCTGCTGGCGGAGGTGCTGGTGCCACGGATGGTTACAGCCCCAGAGCAGGGGGCAGAGGGGCTGGGGGGGCGGCCGATGCCCTGCCTTGGTGCTCCCCGCCCAGCCTCTGTCTTTCCCCAGCCTCCGGGAGAACTCCATCAGCAAGGAGGGGGGCCCCGCTATTGCCCGCGCCCTGCGGACCAACAACACCCTCAGGAGGCTGGAGTAAGTCCCACGGGGCCAGGAGGGCACCCACGCTGCTGCGTGGTGTCGCTGGAGATGTCCCAAACCACGTGTGACTTGTGTCTGTCCTCTGCCCCTAGCTTAGCAGCCAACCTGCTGTACGACGAAGGCGGCAAGGCCATCGCTCTGGCAATGAAGGAGAACAGGGCGCTCACCTCCCTCCAGTGAGTTTCCCTCGGAGCTGGTGGGCAAGTGGCTTCCTTGAGTTGCCCTTCCACGAGACGTGGAGCTTGCCATCCTGCATGGACCCGTGGGGGCCTTGCACTGGGTGAACGGGGTCACCCCTGAGCCTCCACCGCGTTGGAGGTGGTGAGCGGATGGGTGCTGAGCCCGGAGGGACCGGGGCACCCCGCAGCCTGGCCTTCACCTCCCCTTTTTTTGCAGCTTGCAGTGGAACTTCATTCAGGCAAACGCTGCCACGGCGCTGGCACAAGCACTCAAGTCCAACAGCAGCCTGGCCAGCCTTGAGTAAGTGTGGATACAGGTGGGCAGGTCCTGGGCACCCCTGGGCAGGGACCCTCAGGGCACTCTGGCACACCGTGCCCTGTGCTCGATGCCCGTTTCCCTGCTCCTGGGTGCTGGGGCAGACGCAGGATTTCCCTGTCTTAGCTTGCAGGAGAACGCCATCGGAGACGAGGGGATGGCCGCCCTGTCCGCTGCGCTGAAGGTCAACACCACCTTGGCAGATCTCCAGTGAGTGCCCGGGCTGTGGCAGGGCCCTGGCGTTGCAGCTGGTCTGATTACCTTGTCTAATTAGTGCACCACAGCCACCTCAGGACGTGCACTGAAGGGCTCTTGTTCTCTTGCAGCCTTCAGGTGGCTTCAATTGGTGCGGCCGGGGCCCAAGCCCTAGCGGAGGCCTTGATGGTCAACAAGAGTCTGCAGATCCTGGAGTAAGTGCTCGGTGGGGCCAGCGAGTCCCCAGCACGGTGACACCGCTCCCTGGGGGTGTCTGAGGCTCTGGTCTTTGGCTCATCACCTCTTGCATCCCCTACATCATGCCCTAGCAGACTTACCTGTCCCTTGGCTCGCTGATGTGGGGCTGCCTCTCCCACCTCCTCCTCTCACCCACGGAGAGCACGGGGCCCACGGGTCACCCCGGGCTGTCCTTCCCCATGGTCTGCCTTCCTTTGCAGCTTGAGAGGAAACTCCATCGGTGTGGCAGGAGCCAAAGCGATGGCCAACGCGCTGAAGGTGAACCGGAGCCTCCGCAGGCTCAAGTGAGTACCCTGCACCCCAGGAAGAACGCCCCCAGACCTTGCTGGAGGTCGGTGCTCTGACCCTGCCGCCTCCCGCAGCCTGCAGGAGAACTCCCTGGGCATGGACGGAGCCATCTGCATCGCCACCGCTCTGAAGGGGAACCACGGCCTCACCTACGTCAAGTAAGTGGCTGCTGAACCTAAGGCAGGGGTGGGGGAGACCTTCCCCACTGCTGGCACTGCCCATCCCCAGCTGCCCCACAGGGGCTGGGGGCCAGGGCATCCCGATCTCCTCCTGAGTGGCAGCCAACATCCCTACACCACTCCAGACCCTGCAGCTCCTCTCCGGGGATGCCTTCAGGGCAAAGGACCATCCTAAAAGTCAAATGCTCCCCAAAATACCACAAGGTGCAGCTGGATCAGCCCTTCCAGCTCCCCAGGGGTGTTCTGCAGCTGCTCACCTGGCTGCCTTGGGGCTCTCAAAGCCAGAGTCCTCTGCGACCAGGTCCTCGCATGAGGTCTGGGCTGGTGTGGTGAGGTTGCAAGCGATGCTGGAGGCTGGTGCAAAACTGGGGAGCTTCTCTCAAAAGCACCCCATGTCCAAGCCTGAACTCCTCTTCCTCCCCTCTCTCAGCCTGCAAGGGAACCGCATCGGGCAGTCAGGAGCCAAGATGATCTCTGACGCCATCCGGACAAACGCACCCGACTGCATCGTGGAGGTGTGAGGGTCCCTGGCCGCGAGGAGGTGGCCTGGTGGGGCAGAGGGCGTCCCTTCGGCCGCTTGTGCCTGCACAGGGGGGATGCCGGGCCCGGCAGGGGAGAGCAGGGGCAAGGAGAGCCCTGAAGCTCTCAGCAGGGCCCCCAGGGGCTGGCGGCTACTGGGATGTGGGGCTCCGGATCAGCAGTGCACGAGGGTCAACGCTCACCAGCGTTAAGCTGGGGAACACACGGCTGGGGGCTCCTTCAGCAGAGCTTGGAGGCTATGTGAATGGGAAAAATGGAAACAGGAGGGAGGAGGGGACATCCCACACGCCAGGCCCTTTTCCCATGCACAGGGATAACTCACCTCCCACCGCCTGGGCAGCAAACCCCTCCTGTGATCTCCGTGACGCTGGGGCCGTGGTGCTATGCCTGGAGCCTGCCCCACACCAGGCACATCCTGACCGCCCAGCAGCTCGGCTCTCTTCTCACCCTGGGTTGCTGTAGGCAATCGTCACGGCGCCCCAGCCCAGCCCCGGGACATTGCTCCCAGTGCCAGCTCTTCTCCATCGAGGTCTGCTAGGGAGAGGCTGGGAGAGCCAGGTGAAACAGCCGCCCCCCTTCTCACCACACCAAATACAGCCCCGTCCTGCAGCTCCCGCTGCAGTCCTGGAGAGATGAGAGCTTTGCTGTTCCCTCGCTCAGATCAGTCGGGGGTGCTTTGGAGCAGGGCATTTCAGAGCAGGGGCTGCTCCTCGTGCAGCGGTGCGCCTTGCCGTGCCCTCAGGAGCAAGATGGTTTTGGCTGGGCGTGCCCAAAGTGTTTGGCAGTGCTGTCCTGCACCAAAGCCTCTTGGAAGAGGCAGAAATCCCAAGGTGTAGGAGTAGAACCATCTAGAAAGGCCTTGGGAAATAAAGAGCCCTTGGGAGAAAGGAAGGAGGAGCGGGAGGGCACGTGGAAGAGGACCAGCACTGCATGAGGACGGGCCATCTCCAGCACATGCATCCAGGTGCTGCTGGGAGGCCTCCTGACAAAGTTCTGCCTCTCACGAGTTTAGGCTGGACTTCTTGGGTTTCCTGCTCTTGCCATTGGTGACAAGCTGGGTGACCTTGGGACGTGTCTTCCCCTGTCCCAGCTCCAGAGAGGGTCCTTTCCTAGCAGGTCACCTTTTGGGCAGGCAGCTGCTGAAACAGAGGCTCCCGGCGATGCCTCTGGGGGTGCAGCAGAGACACGGTGATTCCAGAAGGTGCCAGGTTTGCAGGCAACCAGAAGCCAGCCTGTGCAGCCCCCAGAGCTCCTGCCAGCCACTGCCCCTCTCCCTGACCCACCCCAGCCAGAGTCCACACTCGGACATGCTGCTGCTGCTGCCCTGCTCCAAACACCTCTGGGGGCTGCTCCTGGACGACTGCTGGGGTGAGCTGTGCGATCTGTACATACTTGGGAATAAATCAGTTCCTAGCTGGAAAAATTCCTTTGCATGACCTTTCTCTGTTGCTTGTGGATCACTGCATAGGACACTCAGCGTGCACCACTAGGGCTGTGTTCCCCTGCCCAGGATGGAGACCCCACACCCTGCTCTAGCACAACAGGAGGGCTCATGGCTTTTCCATGAGGCATTAGAGGCTGGCTCGTGATCTCCAGCAGGATACAGTGATGCTGAGTGACTGAAGTCCTACCTCTGTCATCATTGTTTCAGGGCAGACAGGGCCCTGAGGCCAGCTCTGCCCCAAGTCTGTGTGGAACCCTAAGCTAAATGTTACCTGAAGTACCAAAAGGAGACAGCAATCAACAATCACAAGCAGGCTCACAAACCCTGGAGCTCCAGGAAATATGGGGTTAACAACAACCTGAAAGCCATTTATAGATCTGTATGCACGTACACAGACCTAGCTATACGAAAACACTTCCGTGCTGGAAGTGTCAAATACCCAGAGGGTGCATTTCCCCTGGCACTGGGGGTGGCTGCTGCAAGCACTGCTGCTCACGCCTGATACAAGAAGCTGTAAAGCAAACCACAGCTCCCCTAAATCCTGGCGGGCTGTGTTGGAAGGCTAGGTGGCAGTGCTGCCTGAAGAGCCTCTGGCTCTGTACACGTGATTTAGTGCATCAGCTTCCCCCTTCAGCCTAGGGTATAGAAAATAACAGAAAACTGGTCCAAACTCAGAGACTGTGCCCAGTCACACAAGAAATCTCCCTCACAGGTCAAAGGCATCTCTTTCAGCATGCAGGGAGGACCAGAGTGGATTCCCTGAATACCACAAAATAATGCTTTCAGATCAGGTCCTAAAATCAGGACATTTCAGCCCTTGGGAGAAGGAATGGGGCAAGCACATACACTTTTTCCCTGGCTGTCACAGGACCACCCTACTGGATTTGCAGTAGGTATCTAGCACTAAGAACACCATCTTCTGTGTCTTTCTTTGAAGTGAGGTGCAAAATGCTGATTAACTTTATAATTACGGGTGCAAAGAAAGGTCCTAACTGGCAGCCAGTTCAGCTCAAGCCTATACAATTCAGTGCATTTCAGCTCGTCACAGCACCCACATATGTCCTGTTAACTACATAAAAGTTGTGGAGTGTGTACCTGTGAAGTTTAGGCTCATTCCAACAGGACATTTTAAGTTCTAAGCTCTGCTGACAGGTGTCAGAGAATCGAAGAGATGAAAAATCTCTTGGTTTTTCAAGTAACTCACGTGCATTCCTTCCTTCAGTGCAATAATGGAGGGGTTGGACCTGACTGTAGACTTCAGATGGAGGGAAAGCAAAGTACTTCGGTGATGTGAAGAAAAGAGAAGGGCAAGAGAACAGCCTGGGCTCTTGCCTGCCCTGATGAACACACACCAGAATGAACTCTTCTAATCAAGCACTGATTTCTGCTCCTGTGAAGACAAACCATGACACTAAAGCAGAGCTAAAGGGAAGGAGGGAACACACTACAAAAACTCCAGCTTTTGCTTTCATCTGAGTACCTTCACTGGTGGCACCAGTTAAACCCACCGACCTTCCCAGCACACTTCTGCGAGCAGCAGACTACCAAAGCCTGGATGTCTGCAGGCTCATGCTCATGTCCCAACACCACCACGGCCCTATACTAACCCTCAGCTCCTACCACATACCTTGTGATCCTCTGGCTCCTGCACACATCTCTTATTCCTTAACAGGTTAACTGAGTATCTCCATTACGTATTCTCCTAACATCTCCTTATTTTTTTCCCTAAAGCGTGAAGGAATTTAAAATCCAGACATCCTTACCACTCTTCACTGGAACTGGCCATGTATCCTAAAAGTTCTTCAGGGAGGGGTAGACAAAGGGGGCAATCACTTGAGCTTGCTCCTACAGAAAATCAGGCTAAAACCAGTAAATAATTAAGTACGGAAAATACACCTATTCCTGATACAAGTAGGAATGTTTTCTTAAATAAAAAAAATGCAAAGGAGACCTCTTCTGCCAGGAGAACAGCGTTGCACACCAGTCAAATTCTACTGATTTTTGGGTTTGGACATGTGTTCTCTTGGTGACCTGTGATACATGACGAAAGGCAAGCAGAGGAACAAAAGGAAGCGACAGTGCCCAACTTCTGGCCATTTGAGTGCCTAAAGCTCAGTCTGCCCCAGAAGCACCAGTATAATTAAAGGACTAATTTCGTACGGATTTAATTACAGCACAGTCTCACACAGTTGCTCTCAGGACACTCAAGCACGGTGCACTTAAGTCTGAGAACAATTCCCATTGACACAGCTGAAATGCTAAGAGATGCTGCATGGAAGGCAGGCTTTGAGGATCCCTTCAGTAGTTTCCCAGTTTTAACTTCACTCCTTTAGTTCTGCTGGCACTGCTCTTTGTAGAGACAAGCCCTTGATTAAGTAAAGGGTATGCTTAGGATAAACAGATTTAAGCCAGTTTTAAAATCAATTTAAATGTGTTCCCAGAGCAGCTTTTCATCCAGCTTTATTAAGCCAAAAAATCTGTTTGGACATAATAAAATGCAGGGAAATCAGGCACACAATGCTCACTGGAGTGAGACTTCTGGCACTGCAGCACATGAGGGCCAGTTCTAATGCAATTATGGAAATAACAGCACTCCACATTACTGTGATTCTCATTACGGATAAACTGCTCATACTTTGCGAGTCACAGGACTGGCAATCCAGGTTTAATTTTCAAGTTTAATGAACATTATTTACCAACTCCTGAATTCATGCTGACGAGCGCTTTTCAGATGGCAGGATATTAGTTCCTGGCCTGAATGCTCTCCAAAGTTTTTATTTCAAGGTGCCTCCTGGTCCTGCTGCTAGAGGGTCAGAAGTCGTTGTCGCTTTCCTCTAGAGGCTCTGGCTTCTTTGCTCGCTGACTGGATTTGCTTGGGGAGATTTCCATGCTGTCATCTTCCACATCCTCTTCCTCCTCTTCATCTTCATCATCATCCAGGTCAATCTCGCTATCCCCCGACTCCTCCTGCAGGGAAGCACACCGAGTCCATGACCAGTTCAGCTCTCAGGTGGCGAGGCACCTCTGCCAGCTCAGAAGTTAAGGCTGGTGCCTCTGGCTGACATCGAGCTGCTTCCTCCCCTACGCCTGGGGCCATGGGGACGGCCATTTATTTGTCTAGACTGCTACGGATCCAGACTTGGACTTGCCCTGGACAGCAGCAGATTCTGCCAGAGGTTTTGTTCTAGCCCACAGCTCCAGCTGCTGCCTTTTAGAATAACAATAGGCCAGAGCTCAGCTGCCTCTGGGAGCTAAATGCCCACACGGCTCCACCAGCAGCTCCCCGCCTTGCTAGACACTGGCTGCTCCAGTCGATTGACAACAAACATCCTTCCTCGCTTCATGGGGCTGACAAAAATGAACTTCCTGACTTCTCCTCAATCCATGGTATTAAAGGCCTCGCAGAGTGTTTAATTTCGAAGTGGTACCTACTGTGAGACCGAAGAATCAAGGCCTAGTGGAAGAAAAACTGCAGAAGAAACCCACCTGTGCCTTGGTGATGATCTTGAGCTTGCCTGGCTGGGCTGGGGCAGATCTCCCCTTGGAGAACCAGAGCAGAAAGGAGAGGCAGAGCAGGAAAAAAAAAAAAAAAGTACAAGAACGTAAAAGAAAAAAATAAAATAACCAGAATGGGAGCAGGAGGGAAGGTGGCAAAGGCAGGTACAGCTGGGGCATCATGTGCCACGTCTGAGAACTGGTTGTTATACTGCAAATGACATGGAGAATACAACCAAAGGGGGGGAAACTGAGCCTAAACTAGAAAGCACAAGGAGGTGCCCAGAGACCTGCTCACCAAAAGGAGGCATGCAGGTGGTCCTGCCTGAATCGTGTGCTGCAGGAAAGCAGCTGCCCTGTATGGGAGGGGAGCTAGAAGCAGGGAAAGGCAGAAGAGCTGCCTGGACTGGGTTCATGTCCCCATCCCATGTGGGGCAGCAGTCACCTTCAGTTCGAGTGCTCACCTTGTCTTCCCAGACTCAAGGGCAGCTCTGCCAGGTGATGGGGTCAGTGACTGGACCCCAGCTGTGCTGCTGCAGGAGATGCCCTGCTCCACACACAGGAGAAACCCACAAGCAAAGGTGGGGTGCCCCGTGCAGTGGGTGCAGGCTCATTGGTACGGCTCAGGGGCTCATCGGATAGGAGAAGGGAAGGAAAGGGGAGCCACACAAGCAAAGAAGTGCCAGAAGCCAGCTCCCGTGGAGGCTGAAGTCTGCTCTCTTCTCAAACCCAGAGCCTGATCAGCTCCTAACCAGCCTCACTAGTTTTGTTTCCTGACCTCAGACACAGAAGCCTGCAGGAGTCCCCCTAGCAAGCTTCTCAGCCCTGGTGCCTGCTGAGATGCAGAACTAAGAGGGCAGAGCCCTAAGACAACCAGCCTGGCTGCAGCTGAGGCAACGAGAGGCTTTCCTTTCCACACCTGATGTGCCAACAGGGAGACACGGGAGAAGGCTGTGAGCAGGACATGGTAAAAAACAGCACAAGGGAAATCCAAAGGGCGGAGAAATTACAGAGGATGATTATTCATAGACAAAGCTGGCCATGACTTGGTAAAGAACAACCAGGCAGCACTGGGACTGAAGTCACAGCATCTTCACCTACGGCACTGGCACTCCTGACCCTACCCAGAACTGGGTCTGAGTGCCAAGGGCATACCTCACTCCCCAGAAAGCAACGAACAGCTCTCTACATCCATTCTGGCAGAAACAAACAGCAGAGCACAGTCTGTAAGCTGCTTTCCAGAGAAAAAAGCGAGGACAAACAAGGTGAAGGCAGCTCGTCCCTCTCTGGCAGGGCACTTAACTCCCTTATCGCTATGGTGCCTCCGAGTCCCTACAACGACCACTTAACAGGGGCATTTTTCCTTTTCTGAACCTACCTGCAGGAGAAATAGCCTGCCCAGAGCTCTGCACTGCTAAGCTAGCAGCATCAGACAACCATGGCAAACGGCTTTTGTATTTGGTGGCAAAAATCAGGAGTCCCCACCTATCCTTACATCCCCCCAGGCTCATCGGAGGGCTCTGTGGCAGGCAGTGCTGGGGATTTGGCTGGGAGGACAGCGGCGCTGACCCTGCCTGTGCCCACGCTCCCAGAGCTCACGTGTTACTGCAGGCACAGGCTGCTGTGCTCTGAGCCCACCAGAGCTCTGAGATGCAAAAGATGGCCCAAAGCCTCAGACGCCTGGGTCGCAGGGCTGAGCTCTGTACCCCTGCACCACCCAACATCTCTGCTCCAGTGCAGATCTGCAGTGCAGCCTGGGCTAGCTCACAGCTGACCACTAACCTCAGCTTCCTGCTCCAAGCCAGCACTTTGCTGCTTCCCCAGGGCCTGGAGCCTAGCTTTTGTGAAGGGATTTCTGAAAGAGCGCGTTCTTTGTTTCAGAGAGGCTGAATTTCCATGCCATGAAGGCAGCACTGAGAGCCTGATAATGCCCCAGTGGCACAGTGATGTCTGAACTCCTGGCACGCCTCCTCATCCAGACAGGCAACACGGGGTGAGGTGTCTGCTGGATGGTGAGACAGAAAGGCTCCACACTAGTAAATTAATAGCATGGGATCAAACGTGAGTTCACAGTCATCACAGTTTTTAAGTGTTTGTCCCACTTCCTTACACAGTTTTGGCCTGTGCCAGCGAGCACTCTCCCAGACAAAGTTCCAGCATCACCTTGGGAACAGGACAGCCCCTCTGATCCCTGCTGGCAGCTTGGATACAGGCACCTTTTGGGGATGGCGGGGAGAGCTTACGGCATGGATGCACGCCATATCAGAGCAGCTGGCTTCAGGACCAGAGGCTCTGTCTTACTTCTTTGTTCAAATGTAGCCACTTAAGAGTGTCCAGAGGCACAGAAAGATCATCCATGTGCCAAAGGCTAAGCAGAGCAGTCAGTAACTGCCTGCTGTACCAACCTGGGCATGCCTGCTTAGCTACCATCTATTCACCAGGTCAGCCTCATCCAGATGCCAAGCCAGGAGACAGCTTCACCTGCAGGACCAATGCTTGAGATGCTGCGTGGTAGCACAGGTCGGTGAGAGGGCTCCAGGGAGCATGACCTCGAGCAAATGAGGGGACTCAGATCAACACATCTAACTCCTATTACGTTGCACTGATCCCTCCTCCCAGCCACCTGCCCCCACGGCTCAGCAAAACAGCATCACTGGACCCTGTGTGCCGCTATTGACATGTTCTGGCTGAGGTGAAAGCACAGGGCAATGCGCAGGGACTCTAAGAGCAAAAGAACAATGGGAAAGTATGCGTGTGTGCAGATAAAGGGAGAGCAGCCAGCTGGAGGGAAAGAGGGGAAAAGCAGGCCTGTGGCATGAAGATTGAGCGGATATAAATCTGTTTCTCTAGCTAAGGAGAGGGCTGTCATTCTAAAGCACTGCTGGAGAAGCCCTGCAGGTGCGTGGGATGGTTACTTACTTCATCCTCTGTGTCTCCACCTTGCATCGTTCCCACGATCCGCGTGCCAGTTCTTCCTGCAGAGCAAAGAGAGTCACCATAAAGCTGGCTCATGGTTAGCACGGAGGGAGAGCGAAAGATGAAGTTCAGGGTTTCCTTTTAGAGAAGCAACCAAATGGCAGCGGGAGGATGAGATCCCAGCACATGTAAGGCCACCCCGCTTGGTAAGCCTCACAACTGGGAAGAAGGTGGAGAGGGTGAGGCTGACAGGGATTGCAGTCAAGACTGTACTCCCAGGGCTACCTGATACTGCTAGGCTACAGCATGCAATAGGCTGAAGAAAAGCACTAACTGGATGCCTGGTTAACAGCCCTGCTGTGGCCATCCCATTTCTCCACCTCGTGCCACCACTAGTTTTCTCTATGACAGACAGATACAGGATTTTCTCCAATCTAGAGAAAATCTTTTTTTTTTTTTTAAGCATGAGAACAACACAACTTTAAAACGTATCCTGTAAACCTCCTTTGCACCTCCCCAAGTACAAAGTACCCTTTTGCAGGTTGATTTGGGCTAGTTATAGCAAACAGCTGGCTAACTCAGCCAGAAACCACCAAACAACCCTTGCTGTGTCAAGACAGATAATTTAAAGGATCCTATATCTTCAAATAAAAAATATCAATCTGGTTGCTGACAACACAGGCAGTGGAGATGGAATTATAAGATGACTCCTGGACAGAGCTTTAGATTCTCAAGCTTTAGAGACTGATATACGTAGCCTTACTACATAAATTCAGAGGTGGTTGCAGCTGATGTCATTAAATGACAATAAAATGACGTTTGCTCAGCCTACAAATGGGACCAAGAGTTTAACTGCAATTTTCTTCCATAGAAAATTCAGCATAAAGTGCTAGATAGGGATTTACTACCTCAAAGCAGAAAGCAGCGGAGAGTTCCTAAAATTTACTGATAAGACAAAGCTGAGAGAGATCCCGAAGAGAACCAGACTATCAAACGAGCAGAGCAGATGAAATAGGACAGTTCAAAAACGCCAAGGAAAGAGCCTGGAGAATGCTAACAAAGTCTACGAGATGTTGCTTTTCCACCAGCAGATACAGGAAGGGCATCTTACTGGCATCCAACTGCGTACAGCTGGAGGAAGAAGAGGACCAGGTGCTGCCCTGACTTTGATGCTTACATGGGTTTAAGCTGGGAGGACCTCTTTGAACTAGTGCCTGTGGGATCAGCAGCATTAGATCCCATGGCACAGCACTGGGATGCTCACAGAAGACACCACGACATGCAGAGAGCCTGGAGCTTCAGGCTGTGTAATATCCTGTAGTCTAAGCAGGAGAGAAGGCAGATTTTCCATGTTACCAGAAGAGCTTCTGTGACAGAGGCAGGAGCCTCATTTCACCGTTCCAATATTAAACCCCAAGTCTCTGCGTGTAGGAGCAAGAGAAGCGACAGATGGCCACGGTGAATTTCCTTGCGTGCTGGAGGGGAGGCAGGAAACAGAGGCGTTGCCTGCACGCAACAGGGAGGGCTGGCAGGTACGGGGGTGTTTGGCACTTGAAATGTACTGGGTTCAATTTAGCTGGGCTCAGCTTGCCGCAGCATTAGTGCTGCACCACTCTGGCCACAGAGGCTCACGCAGCTTCCAGGCGGGTGAAAGCCTGTTATGTTTACTTACAGATAATGTGAATTCAGCTGGGACAGGCTGTACAAAGTGATAATTAGGTAAAATGCTAGTAATGAACAGACTGCAATTCACTGCACCTTTGGATTCAAATCTAATCTCAGCGCATCGCCATGGTTTACAGCCAGCGAGCTATCAAAGATCAGGAGTGATTGTGCATCCATGATTTTATCCCATGAGCATTTGCCATTTTTCCTCTGCGTGTGATGCCTGCCATTGTACTGCCCTGCGCAGCTGCCTACAATGGATCCCCAGGACCAGAGTGATTTACATCTTCTTACTCAGCAGTAGGTATATGCTAACCCTGTTCCTGACAACAAGAAGTGACACTTAACCCGAGAGGTTAGGACAAGCTGCCACGAGGGGAAGGCAGATTTGCAGCTGAGACATTTTGCCTCCAATCTGGAGATCTACCTTCAGTCTTCCAATCTTAATGCAAATTTCCAGGGTGAGCTCCCTTCCCTCTGGCTTCCCCTCCTTGCACAGAAAGTGAGGATAAATCTTTTCCCTGATCTTTCTGATTCGTGCACCCTTTGGGTTCTGCCCTCTTATGTGTGAGTGTAGCCCTTAGCAGAAGACCCTGATCTCAGCAGCATTTTCCAGACACTGCCAAAATAAAATGATTTATGAAGCACACTGCAGTTGCTGCTCATGCTTCTGTTTCTCACACTGCCCATGGAAAAGAAACTTGCTTGGAAGTAAGTCACCTGTCTCAACCCCACCATGTCGGACCCACAGCCCTCCTTCTCCACTAGGTCCAGTGGCCATAAGACAGGCTGAAAGCACAGGGACACCTGCAAGCACTTCCCTTTGATGGCACAATAGGTGCAGCTGGAGATAGCTCTGTTGGGAGAAAATGATGAGATGGAGGGAAGGAACTCTATTTTGAGTTAAGACAAACTCACTTCCATGAATTCCAAACTGCAGCACCTTTTTGGTGTGTCCAAAACCACCTGACTCTTCTCTCCCCAGCCACACGAGCACATCCAGCAGCTAGCCACACTGGTAAACCTAAAGACTTTGCAGACTCGTTTCTGGAGGATGGGAATTTACATAGATCCACACAGAAATACACTAAGATCAGAAGAGCAGCTCTACTGGCTTTCCTCCTCCCCAGACGAGTTTCCTCTGAGCACCGCAGTCAGACCCAGCGGTTCCTGAAATAGCACTGACTTTTTCCCTTCTGCTTGACCTGAAGAGGCAAGGAAAAAGCGACTAACCCGATTCTCCAAAATCACTTTGAAGTGTTTGCAATTAGAACTCACACTTCTTTATTAGACAAGGATATTCACCCCAGAAGCACAAGGATCCACAGCATGACATGGACATAAAGCCCCAGTCGGATTATAATTGCACTTTGTGGTGTTCTCAAGGGAGGAATTTTTAACGTTCATGGAGAATCAGACCAGGTTGGCAGAGTCCTCTGAGGTGCTTTGAGAGCAGGTGCATTTGTGAAATTGTTCTCCTCAACTTCATACCTTATCAAACAGTGGGAGAAGTTGACTCCTGCCCGTGCACAGCCAAATGCCTTTCTGCAAGACCCGTTCTTCACGCCTCAGCCTTCTCCCTCTGCCACCACCACAGTACGTGCAAAATCCAGACCCGCTCATCTCCTGCCTTTCACAGACTTGGGATCAAGGTCTGTTTGCAAACACATGCAACGAGAGGCCTGCAAACGCCTGGCTTTGTGAAGAGCTGTCAGGAAGAGAGCAGTCTGACCAGGTCAGAAGGGAGTTTTGGTTCTGTTGCTGTGTATCTCCTGTTAACTGCCAAAGAATCAGAGGGGGATTTTCAGAAGAGCTCTGGGGTTACAGACAAGAATCACGAACCTTCAACAGAAGGGAGAAGTAAGAAGAGCTCAATGCCCAGCAGAGCTGGTGTCAAGGCTGCTGTTCGCCCCGACTCGCCTTTCTGTGATATGTGTGTGTGTGTGCACGTTTATCTCCTTTTAGTGCAAGCATCAAACTCTTATTTTCTACTCTGAAACTGTGAGATGCAGAATGCCCGCAAGCCTTGCTGAGTATTTGAACTGCAGATTCCCGGTACTTTTGAGAGCTGTTGGGACATTTGGAGGGACACTGACAGCTTCTTGGGTCTGTGGCTGAAGTCTGCATGTGCAACAGACCCTTGGCAAATCCTTCTTAGTGACACTTTAGTTACCAAGCGTGGCATGACTCTGAACAAGACGTTTTCTTCTGTTCATTTCTTTCTTTCCCACAACACAAGCTCCAGTGCCTCTGACTGCAGCAGCAGGGAGATCCTGGCTGCTACTTCTGAACACTGGGGAGAACAGTCAAGTGGGAGACCACATCCTACAGTAAGCTGCATGCCAGTAAGAGGCAGCTGTCCCTATGGAAGAAGCTGAGAGATCAGGGATGGACTCACACAACAGAAGACAGATTAATTATTTAACATACGTTTTTAAAAATCAGACAGGTGACATCCACAGGAGCTCAATGTGAACAAGACATCAAACAAGGACCAGGCAGCTGTTGTACATTCATAATTGAATCCCTCAATTCCCCCTCATATTGATGGCAAGCCTACAGTTCCTAGGCACTGAGGAGGTTAGAGGGAAGTAAAGCATCCTTGAAATTCAGTAGCAGAAGCCTGACCACGGTCATGAGCTGGGGAGAGAATTGCCACAAGAGGAGTCTGACCATTTCCTTATGTGAGAACAGATAAGGACTTCCTTGGTTTTCAGCTTGTGTGCTGTAAGGAGGGATTAGGAAACAGGACTGGGCAAGGCCTGGGAGGATTTCTTGCTACTCTGTCAAAGCTCCCATTCTCCCTAAAGGACTGAAAATGTGAGGGCTGATTCACCCACTGGAGCCTTGCCCCCAGTACGCAGGGTATCCTTAGCCCTTGTCCCATGCCTGCTAGCCAGTTCTACTTAATTATCACCAACAAAAGCTTAAGAAGAAAAGTAGGACAGGGAGACTAAACATTATCATTTAAAAACACCAAATATCTGGCACAAAAGCATCATTGGCATGCTTCAGGCGTGCTGCTCTGTGCACACTGCCTCCCTGAGGTTCATCTGTACGGGACCAGGGATCCGCACGTGCCCGGCTGCAGCACAGGCACAGCTGGCAATGGCAAACCAGCCCCTGTCCACGGGGACCCGGGGCCACGCTCCCTGCCTGTCCCCAAACTCATCTCTGGTTTGATTGCTGTCTATTTGGTTCTGCTTCCTTCAGTGAGACGTAGCTGGCTTTCTTAATAAAACCCCTCTGTTCTCATCTGCTGTCCTTGCTACGTTAAGCTGCAGGTTTTCACAGGCTCACATTTTATCCCTTCCCTGGCAAGTAGTGTTGCTAACCTGGCTGCCAGGACTTTATTACCACATTGATCCTCTGGGGCAGTTCTGGGAAGGTAAGAGGCTCCAAGAGAGCTGTTCTCACTGTTTCACCATGAACTGATTGTTTAGAAAGTAAAATTCAGCATTTGATAAAGGTGCCTTACAATAAAGACCGAATGGAGCTGGAATTGTAATCGTCTTGACAGCAGAACAGTCTCCGTAGTCCTAACAGGACAAAAATGCCCCTCGACGCCAACATCACAAAAGGAAACATAAGAGACAGAACAACTGGTTAACTGGGTTTTGGGAGCTGAAAGATCCTGGCAGTGGGGAATAGAGGATAATTTACTATATGGGCACGGTCCCACTGTTTTGCAAGCACTAATCACTTCTGTTTCATTCAGTAGCGTTTCCACTGCCTACCTTGTTCCAAGCACAGCGTGTGCCAGTCTGCCATGGCTCACACAGTCAGCCAGTGCAGCCTCTGGGAAGAGGAAAGATCCTGAATTTGTTCATGATTCCACAAAGCGTTTCAGAACTCTGGATGAATGAGAGTGAAAAGATGGATCTGCACATGTAACCACAGCATCACTGCAAAATCCACCACTTTGGGTAGCATGGGTAATAAAAAAAACACTTTAGTTCAAGGGGAGACCAGACAGGTTCTTAGAATAAAACACCTACCAAAGGTTAGACCAAGTATGTGGAAACCAAACCCAGCTCAGGAAACCCTGATGGAGCTTGAACCAGTTTGAGAATGGGAGAGAACCCGAGGGAGGTTCTTGCAATCATCCTCAGGCATGTTCTTTCAGGCAGTGCTGGAAACAGGAGACCAAGCTACATGGACCTTATGCCTGCCCTGGCATGGTACCTTCTACCTGCCCAGGATGAAGTTTTGCATATTTCTCCCCAACATCTATACCATCTGCATGTGAACAACCATGCTGCTGCAGAACACTGCTCTATGGCCTGATTCAGGGAAGAGCTTTGTCTGCATTGCAGATGGCTAAGACCTTGCAACACTGCAAGAATTTCTTTTGCTTTGGCTCTCTGACAAAACAGTCTTATTTCAAACATAAACACTAACTCACAGTTTGACCTCAGGAAAGTTCAAGCATTTGCTATTTTATTTGTGTAACAGCCTCACTTATCTATTCCCAGGCAGAACAAAAGTGGATGTGAATTTTTATTTACGCTTACAATGTTCAAATTAAAAGATGCAGATGATAAATAAATGTATTCTTTCACTTATAAAAGCAAATGATTAGTGACATGTGAATTTATTACCATAAGCCACACCAAGGAGAGGGCTTGCCTTTAGCTGTGTTGACAAAGCTGGCTGTAGTGTCACAAAGCCAACAAGCCAGCATCTGCCAGATTGGTGACCATCCTTCTAGACATTCATTCTTACCCCTGTGCCTGTTCTCTCCTTGTACAGAAGCACCTCCTGGCTTCGCTGTATCAGTGAATCAGAGTGTAAATATCTTGAACTCGATGGAGATACAGGCTCCATAGCCCATTTTAACCTCCTTCCTAGCCTGCCTATTCCTCTTTGTACATGGGGAGTAAGGATTTGATTTTCTCTCTGTACCACAGGGGTTGGCAGTCTGTCATGTCTCCCCTAGCCAACACTCTTTTCTGCTCCACGGGAGACTAAATCCTATACTTTCAAGTCTTTTAATTGGCCAAAAGAATAACACCAGGAGCAATATTGTCAAAGCTGCATTTAGTTTGAATTTTACTGCATTTAGACAGACCTGCTGAAACGACTCGAGAAAGTGTGTTGATTTTCCTCATACTAAGTGGCCTAATAGGAGTGATTATGTCCCCCTATGAATCTTGCCTCTCTACTGACAAAGCACGCTAGAATATCTGCCCATCTATTACAGAGGGAGGAAGTCTCCTCTTACAATACTAATAACACGGAAATTGGAGATGTAAAACTGAATCACAGCAACTGCAGGAACTGACCACAGTGGACTACTTCTCCTTAGCAGAACAGATATGGCTCAGGAGCATCACTTGGTAAGAAGACACAATACTTCCAAATAAAGCAGTGGGAAGCTCTTGAATTGAGCCAAGGAAAAAAAAAGTGGTAATTAATAAAAATTATGTTCTTATTATGTTGTCTTAATTATTAAGTACATTTTAAATGCAAACTACCCGTGCTGAAGTACACATATAGATTCTCTCTGCATTTAAGGATGAATGGCCAGTGAATGCTCAAGCTCAACCTGCTAACGGAGCTGAAGAACCTGACATTAATCTCAGGACCTGACGTGTCTCCAGCGCTTCGGTTTGCCAGGCTCACGCAGTCAAACACAACCTCACCACTGATGTGACCAAAGGGGCCAATTACCACAAAAAAGAGGCAGACAGAGGTTGTCCTCGAGGCTAGAGCTGCTCCTCACTAAGTGTGCACTCTGGATAAGGCTGGACCTCCTGAAGGAAAGCCTGGCTGGTGTCTTGACATAGTCCAAGCTTTTTTTCCCCTATGTTCTGTACCAATAAGGAATCAGCAGGCCTCGGAGAGCTCATTTTACACCAGAGGCAGAGATATAGTGAGGCTGCGTTTCCTAAACAAACCATTTCGAAGCATCGCCAGCAGTATGCAGAGCCTGCTGTTAATCTCAGTGTAGATATAGCTAGAGCAACTAGGTGATTTGCCCAGGATGATGAGAAGTAACCTCAGCAAGGCAGAAAAGCAAGCTGATAATTCTTCCCTTAGCAGTCTAAGGGGTGTTTGTATCCATCTCTGCCAGCAGAGATTGCATGGGAGCACGGTAGGACTGAAGTGCTGTGAGTTACAGGGGGAGAATACAGCCTCACCCCTGGATGAACCATGGAAAAGGCACCTCAGGATCTATTTAAACATACAAGGAGTTGGTTCAGTAGTTCTGTTCATAGCAAGTGAGAGGCAAAAAGAGGACAGAGAGCTAAGGGAGACTTCCAAATTACAGAGACACTGAGTAAAGATTGGTATGGCCACTGGGTAGTCAGCAAACCACAATCAGACCATGCAAAAGCCAGAGGATAATCGTGTATCAGAAGTAGTTTACTAAAGACTAGGATGAGACCTACAAGAGCAAAGAAGCCATCTAAGCAGGATGGCAGAGGAAATATCTCAGGGATTTTGACTGCTTTCTTTAGGTTGGACAAGTTAAGGCTGTGTCTCCAGAAAATGCAATTAGCAATAAATTCATCCTAGGATAAAAAAACCTACTTGCAACAAGATCTACAGCTTTTATCATAAAACTTCCTCCTCCTGAAGCTGATGTTAAGAGCTGCCTAACTGCAGCCAGGACCTGTACCGCTGGGTTCTGATGCCTGCTGAGAGGGGGCATCACGGACAGTTACAGTCAGCTCTAAAGCTCTAAAAACCGAGTACAAACTTTTCTTTGAGAAACTGCACTGTAAAAATCATTAGTGAATATTATGGTATCTGGCACTTCCAAGACTTTCAACTTTTCAAATTTCTCAAGAGTTTTTGACTTTATGAAAAGTAGAGGAAATGGGGATAAAAATGTTTTTTTTGTTTGTTTGTTTTGTTTTGTTTTTTTGACTTGAGAACTTTAGCTTCTTGCTCTAGTCTCCATTAGAAAGGGGAGAGCAGAACTCTGCTCAGAAAGAAAACACATTTGCAGTCTATACAAGTAACACATTCTGGCAGAAGTAGTGGCACACGGTATTATCCACACTGGCACTTCATCCAGAGCCCAGAGAGGCTTTTGCTGATGGACAGAATCACTCACAGCTGACAAGAACGCCAGTGAGAAATAACCCGATTTTCTGCTTTCATTTTGCTTGACTGTAAACTGAGCAGAACATTTTTTTTTTCCACCTAAATGAAACACAGATCCTCAGACTGCTTCTGACCTGGAATCTATAGGAATCAGCAGCCAGGGGCTGAAGTTGCACTCTGCATGAACTGTGCCAGAAGCCGGGGGTCCTCCCCTGAATGAGGTAACTCAGGTGTGTCACACCCTTGACTGTGTCAGTGCAGGAGGCTTTACAGACCTACTAAATGTCCCATTTTGAAGATGACCCTACAGGAGATGATGTCTACACCTAGAAGGAAATAAATGCCTTGCAATGAGAAATCATATTTCTTTTCTAAGGCTTTGCACAAAGCTGCTTCTGAATCTGCAAAGCAATACTAAGAAAGGATTTTTCTCACTTTTTTTTTTCTTCAGTAAATCCTCCTTAATTCACTCCCCTGAAAGCACTGTATTTTCTCCATAAGACACTGTCCTCTTACAGCTCGCTTGAATGGAGCAGTGCCAATGTCCTTGAACAGGGTCTTTTATATTTAAGGTTACTCAGATGCTTTGAGCTTGTCCTTTTGAATCAAAGCAACTCAGGAAAGCTGAAGGTACCTTGCATTAGAGCCTCCATGGCCATGTGCCGCTTCATGATCTGCCCCTCTTCCACTTCACTATCAGAGCCTTCATCCTCTTGAATGTCTGCATCGGAATTATCATTATCTGGTTAAAACAAAAGCAGAAGATAAACATCATTAAAACAACCCGCAACAGCCCATAATAGCAGTTAGACGGAAGAGCTGCTAGTGCTCTCTACCTTTGTTCAAGTCCAAGATTAATTCAAAACGTGTTGGAAACAGGGCACTGTCTCTGCTGACAGGCGCAGGGGAATAGCCAGCTTCCCCAGCCTCGCTAAGGAAGGCATCCTTCCACATGTAAGTGCCAAAGAAGTTGAGATGAGCAGAGTGCACGATATAAACAATTGTCTTGAGGCCACCCCCAGGTCGTACCGTAAAGGCAGTGTCCTGAATGCACTCTCTGGGTATGAGCCGTATGTCCAGTCAGAAGGTGCTATCTCTGAAACTGATTTCAAAATAAAGATCTTTTAACAGCTTTTGGGAAGTGTGGGCTTATTACATCTTAGTCTTTTACTCTGCCGTAAGTAATATCCAAAAAAAAGTCCCCTTAGACTCTTTGCCTTTCACTTAGTCATAGGTTAGAAAAGCACAATGAGACATCTCCAGATAAATGAAAGTTGTTAGAGCTAAACCCAAGATTTCTAGAAAAACAGGACTTGGAAGAGAGCACGGAGTTCCCAAGATGCAGGAACTTCAAGTATTTTCATAACCTGCCCTTGTTTCCTTCCTCCCACCCAAACTAAAGCCGAGTCCCTGACAGCAATCCCCCCCACACTTAATTACACATGTCTGAGGTGAAAATGGAAATAACTACTTCAATTATGATTAGTAACGAGCTGACATGTCTTTGCAATATTTAATTATCAGACAATATACGATATATTACTTTTTTTCCCCCCCATAATCTTTTTTATTGCAGTATTAAGGTAATAACTAAACAACACGGGATATATTTGATACCCTGGTAAGACTATGAGGCTCCGCGACCATTAGCTACAATTTCTGCTCGTGTTGCACCTTCTTCCTTGGCAAGTGATGGAATGACTGCTGTGGGAGCTGAAGACTGCTTCTGTTTCCCGATATTCAGGGAAGCCAGGTTTTGTTCAAGCAGACCCCTCTGGAAGACCCATGTGTAGCCTGAATGAAGGATTCAGATTTGTGCTGTTGAAGAGCAAGATTACCTCATCTGCCAGGGCTCTCACTGCTACGTCTGAAATGCTCTTTTTCATTTTAGACTTCTTTTTTGCCCCTTCTTTGAGCAAGGATTCCTCTCTTGCAGATTTTGTCACACGTGCTCCTCCTGTTCTGCAGCACCACCAGCCAGAGCAGAGGATGCTGCTGAGGGCCCTCCTGCCTGCTCTGCCAGACCAGGGCAGATTCTTCCCCATTAGCACCTTTTTCTCACTCTCCTGAGCACGAGCTGACAGCTGAAACCTGGACTAATGGATCCGGTGCTCTCTGGTGGCAACCTGAAGTGACAAACCCAGTTAACACCACTTTGGGGACAGGACTCAGAGCCTTCACCCTGCAGAGGCACAGCGATGCGATTCTGCTTGGGACATGGGCACTGCTGTAACACACAGGGCTTTAATTTCACATTTCACTTTTCTAGAAACCATTTTTTAAACCATTGGTAGCATCAGACTCTCAGATACAACACGTAAAACACATTTCCCTTCAGACAGAACAGTGGTAAGATGACAAGGAGGACAGAATTGAACCTGCCAGCATCCCTCTGCTGCCCGTAGAGGTCCCCTCTCCCCTAACCAGCCGTGCTGATGGTTTAATGCTCTCCTGAACCACCCTGCTGCTGCCTGCAGCACATTTCCGTGCTCTCCAGCCATTTCTGACCCATTTCAACTTGCAAAAAAGGAAGATCAGCTCATCATATAATTCCCCACAGTATCTTGCTGCTGGAATTGGGACTGGCAGTAAGATCGCACGGCAAACAGTGCCTTGGGACAGAATTGATACCTACTGCGGAGACAGAATCCATGGGTGGAGGGCCTCAAGCTGCTGCTTCAGGAAAGGAAATGGTTTAAACACAGCGTTTTTCTCTCCCAACCTCTTCTTTCACTCAGTTGCTCTGCTCCTCCTAATGCCCTCTATCTCACACTTACTTTTATCCCTCTCCCCCACTGACCCAGATGTTTTACCTCTCACCTGCCCGTGCTGGAGGTGCTCAGCCCACGCGAGGACACCACAGAGAGCCACTGGCACCCCCCAAAAAGCCTCAGCTTCACCTCTCCTCTTTCAAAGTGTGCTTTAACCAGTCAAGCCAACAGCAGCTGAAAGCCTAGCTTTTAATTACACCTTTAAAAATCCCAGATTACTTTTCAGTAAAAATGAAGAGAAAATCCATCAGGTGAGTTACTGGCATGCAAACACAGATTGCTATTCTTCCAGCTGAGCTAAGACCTTGAAACAAAGCTTGTTATGGGTTTTGGCAAGGGTCTGGACTTTCTTTGAACAGCCTGTCTGGAATTGTGCTGCACAGACCCCAACGTGAAGTTTTACCAGGCTGCTACAGTGAGCACACGCTGAAGGAACAGAAAGGCTGGAGCTGAAATACAAATTCAGCAACGACCTGTGCCTCTGAGCCTCCTGCCCACTGCCTGGACAGACACTGAGCACCCTTTTCACTTGCAAAAAAAAAATAAAATAAAAAATGCATTGCTCTAACCGAGCTTTCTGTGATGGGTGGCTCAGTGGCTCCTAGCACCACGCTCTTCAGCCCACAGGGCTGTAGAGGGCCAAAATGCCAAGGGCACAGAGCAGAGCATGTTGCTAAAAATTATTTATATATGGTGAAAACCAGCTGAGTACAGGTTTTATGGAAGGATGAAATAGCAAAGTAGTCTAATGTATGATCTGACCTACCTAGAGCATTACAGGACCCCTCCTCCACCCGGCATTTCTCATTGTACATGCCCAGGGTGTCCAGTTTCCAAAAAAAAACAAAACATCCTGGATCCTCAAAAAAGAGGTGACAATTCAAACTTTCACTTAACACACAGAAAGAAATCCTACAAGAGGTGACAACCACTAACTGTGTAATACTGCATAATAGAAATTACAGCACAACAGAAATGACAACGCCCCCATTCCGAGCACACAGGGAGAGTTTTTTATGGGGAAAATGTGGATTTCTCTCAGTGTCAATATAAAGCAATGAGAATAATAAAGCACACTACTTCCAATTCCCACATACTCGTACACGAAGTACAGAACACATTCTAATGTAGCTGGATTATGAGATTTGCATGGCTTTACATGAAGATTATTTAACTTTTAACAGTAAACTGCAACTCAGCAATCTATGTGCCCAAATTTAGGCTAATCCTGGCGGCTTACTGAAGCTGAAGGCTGGTATTTTAACACGCTCCTGTATTTTTACTATGGAAAGGTAATCAAAAGAAACACTCCATGAACTGCATTTGGCCCACTCCCTCACTGCTGGGATGTACTCTGCTGCACAGAGAATATTGGCAAAAGATCAGACCACCTGAGAGAGAATATACTGGGATTTGAAACTCTTGCCTTACATTTCAGTATTTCCATTTCATAAAGGTAGGCTTTAGTCAACTAAATTAGTTTCAATTAAACCAGTCCAGCCACAAAAAGTACATCCTGGTTATAGTTGAGAAACAGTGCTCTCAAAAGTGGTGTCATTTGTTCCAAAACACACCTGTTTCCAGAAAAAAAAAAAAAAGAAAAAAAAAAAGAAAAAAACAAGAGCAGATACCTGGACTGATAGAACTATATTTAAATGATTAAATTTGGGGTAATTTGCAAAGCTTGAAGGAAAAGCAGCATGATTTAATAACGTACCAGTGATTTCATTACAGGTTTGTTAGCTTGCATAAATATTCAAGTAAACGTATCCAACTGTAAAATAAGAAGGTAGTGGGGTGAAGATAATGAGCACAAAGGGCATAGTTTATTGATAAGAAGAAATAAATTTAGAATTAGATGTAAGTGTTGCTTCGCATGTTCTATTTTGTAATAAAAACCCCTGCTTTGAAAACAGGCCCTGGCTGCATGATTACTGTATTTAGGAAGATGTTGATTTTAGTGAAAAATGTCATAAGAAAACCAAGTGGGTACCAAGTGGGTAACCAACAGCCACTTGAGCCAAAATAAAATCCACTTAATAAATAGCATTAAATTTTAGAACAGGAAAAAAAAAAAAGGAGCGGATTAGGATTTTAATGTTACCAAGGGAGGAAAAATGTTCAGCTCCCACTTGAAAGGCTTGGTTCTACCAAAGCCATACTCATGTCTCACCAGCCTCAGAGAAACCAGTCATACAGTTCAGCCCGAACACTGACGTATTTGCAGCTCTGCAAATTTGAATGGAAAGAAACGCTTTGATGTATGCATTTCAGTAGGGAATATCCCAAACAGCACAAAACTGAGACCCTTTGTGTCATCTCAGAAAAAAGTCACGTTGGTCTACGAGCTCCCGAGCAAGGTCTGAGCACCTCTGGTCCTACTGACCTCAGCAGAAAGCACGGATGTTCAGACTTAACGTAGGATGTCTCATGTCTTAAACAGCACAGATAACTAACCACTGCCCAGGGAACCTGTAGGTCTCCATCACTTGAAATCGTGAAGAATAAATCTCCATTCAAACTGGGATTCGTAGCCTTGGCACAGGAACGAGTAGCTATTTGGCCCATTTTACAGAGGGGTTGCATTCAGCCACCATAACAAGTTTCTAATGATCTCAGAGGCCAAGAATCCATCGCAGTACTATTAACTTAGAACATGAATTTGCAATTATTTAATGAGCAAAACACAAGACAATTGTGGACAAATTCCAAGCATCTCTTACAAGATGGATGGGCTTAGCATGCTCCTGGTGAAGGTGCTGAGCATTAGCAATAGCAGCCAGGCACCCGTGGGGATTACCCAGCAACTCCCTGCCACACTTCAAATGTGACAATTACTGCCACAGGGCCTTTTGTTTATCACCTGTCAGACGTCAGAGCATCAGTTCTGGAGTGGAAAGAATAGAAGAGATTCAGTACATCACTGACCTGCAACAGCACCATGTGATTTGCTATCCAGAGCACAGCATCTATTTGCTCTGTTTAACTGAGCAAGACGCTGGATCTGGGCACATCCTGCTTGCCTGTCAAAAAAGAGTTAGCTCCACACGTAGAACTGGCCAAGAAAACACTTTGGTTGTGTACTGGGCAGAATTCAAGCTGTACAGGAGCATCGGTCAGTCCTGCTGCTGGGACATGAGGTTTGCTCAACACCACCAGAGAGCTGCACATCTCAGTGCTGCATGGCACGGGCACTTTTTCCTTCTACAGACCAAGCAAGAGCAGCCAGGGCTGGGCTGGCTGACTGCAGAGGCAAGCCAGGGAGTGGAACCTGCACTGAAAAATGCAATTTGACAGCAAATATTTTTGCAAACTGAAATCAAATGCTAGGCACAGATTTGGCCAAAAGAAATATAGGAAAGAGTTTGAAACCTTCTAAGGGTTTATTTTTATATATTGAAAATATATCTTCTTTTAAAATATGTATATATATTCTGCTTTTAAGTTCACAAAAAGAAAGAAAGAATGTGTATAAATGAAATAGGCTGATTAGTCTGAAAAAAATATATTTTAGCTTAGAAAAAAAATCACTAGTTACTTTTTTGCTCAGCAAACACATTATTTTTTTTCAACAATGGGAGAAGCTGAAAAAATGCCCTGAATTTCTGCAGTGGTCAGTGACCTTCGTAGCCCTCTCCTCTCGCACCAAATCATTATCAGAGCAACTCTTCATGTATCTACACCTGACAATAGTTCTATCAACAGTTTTCACAGTGCTCATCCAGCAGTGTCGAATATAATATTTTAAGAGGCACTGTTCCATTACCCACCACTACAGCAAGCCCCGAGTTTCAGGCAATTGGCATTTGTTACTTTGCACCAGCCTTGGATGTGCTACAAAGGCAGCACGCTGTGAAAAAACACCACATCCTAGATTGGTTTCTCTAACAGCATCTTATGTGAAATTAGGATTGCAAGAACACCACCAATTTACTTATCGCTCTTCACACACAAAAAAACATTTCTGTAGTGCTGCAAGTACTTCACTGCATATATTGTCATCATGCAAATACTGCTGAAAGCCTGAGCTGGATCTAGAGTTCAAGGTCTTTACATAATTTAAGAACAGTTTTTACCACATAACTTAGTGTTAGCTTTTTTTTTTTTTTTTTTAAAGTGCAGTGTTTTTATGAAGATGTTCTGTGAGAATTAGAAGATGATTTGCAATGTACACTAGGAAAAATAAAAAGAAAAAAGAGCCAGGCTATTTCTGAATTGCACCAAATGTTGTTGCAGATTTTGTGCATGCATCCTGACATATCCTTTGCCTTTTGCCTTTCTGTGTTCCTAACAGACCTGCACAATTCAACCTGTGTTTTACAGCCATTCTTCATGTGAAATGTCATTTAGGTTTCTTCGCTATTAGTTCAGCCTGAAAGGAAACCGAGAGCTGTCCAGAATTCCTGCAACTTCTGCTGCAGAGGAATGAACTGTTAATTTGCAGCCCTTCTTACCAAATTAGCAGTGGATAAGGTCAAAGGATTCAGACAATAAAAGAACTGCATCGATTACAAAGGTATGCAAAGGTGAGAGTGCTTACAGGGGCAGGCTGAGTGCTGACTTTTATCAGTTAATGGTAACAAATTCATCATCTGATTCCAGCCTATGCTGTTCCCAGAGCCTCATTAAGTGCTTTGCAGCTCTCAGGGGCAAAGTGTAATGAGATTTAGAGCACCTTCCCTTTCCCTCACAGGAGGCACTGGCCCCGAGCTGCCTCTGTGCAGGGAGACCATGAACCTGTCCCAAGGGAGCTCACGGGGAGGTTCAGCCTTAGGAGACAGGGACCCAGGCCAGGCTCCAGTGGAGCTGCAGGGGAATGAAGCTCAGACCCTATTTGTTGCCCTAATGGCCCAGACAGCAAAGTCCTGAGGTTTTTTGACAAGCTGAAGATGGAAACCAATGCTAAAAGCACTTGGACTGTGCGTGTGTATTACTTAAAAATGCAAGTGGAATAAACAAGTGATTTTTTTTCTCCTAAAACCTGCTTCAGAAAGATCTTCCTAATGGGGAAGAAAAGCCTTTCTTTAATCTTCCTTGTGCCCGTCTCACTAAAAGGCACGTCCTATCTTTGAAGGAGGATACAGCACGCAGAACCTCAGCAGATCAGTAAAATAAGGTCTAAGTGCTCCTGCCCGTTAGGTTTTACACCAGTTCCCCACAATCCACATGATGCTTGCAGCAATTTTTGATAAAAATCACACAATGCCAGGCCAAGGCTGCAGGGCTCTTGGGAACCCTCAGCTGCCAAAGCTCCATCCCTTGCTGTCCTTTCTGCTTCCAGTGTGAATTTCACTAATAACCTCTTTGGGGCAGGCAGAGCTGTTCAGTGGTGCTGCACAGATTCTGTTGCCTCTTGTGCAAGATACATTCTTGACTTGCAACTAGGATCGTGGGGTTAACTTCACCCCTAACAGGGTGCTGTGCCACTTGAGATACCAACTTCTTCCCCCTCTTCTCCAAGTAAATCCCTTTGAATTGTATAAAAGGCATCTTACAACTAATAGTGACAGCAGGAAGCAGGGTCTGGTCTGAGAGGAGAGCACAACTCAGTACCTTATCATCTTATGTTAGCAAACTGTGATCTCAGCCAGTTTTACAGCATTCAATAAATTAACCTCACAGTACCCAGTAACAAAGCTGTGTTCCGTGATCAGCACTGGGGAAACAGCCTCCAAGAGCCAAATTTATTGCCTCAGTTACATCCCTGCAGCTCCACAGACTTCAACACCATGTTCAGGTAAAGGCAGACTGTAGCTTAGAAAGATGACTTGATTTGCCAAGGTTATGGGACAATCAATAAATGAGCCAGCAATGATCCAGGATCCTGTTGCTCCTATCACTAGAACAAACACTAATTTTGTCAATTTGGAATAAAGACGTATTATGGCAATATTTTTTGAGGTCAGTAAAAGTCTTAATTATGTGTTCTTAGAAGTTAGATCACTCCCTAAAAGGCAAGGTTTGTATTATTTGAGAGATGACTGAGCAATTTTCTAAGTGAAAGTCCACTGGCAAGGAAAAAAAAAAAATCAGGAAAATTTCATGTTACGCTTCACATTGCTAATTACTGATGATAAATGTTCTTCCCTCTTGAACTTACTTACTCTGGAAACCTACTGAAACCAAACTTAATCATCCTGGAAACTATCACATAGGAGGACCTGGACTTTTTCACTGAAGTAGATGCTTGAAATAGTTCCACATTCTTGCAATTTACATCACAAATCCTGTGTTTCAGATAAAACTTCACTTTTTACTGCATTGACATAAGGAGATGAGATCAAAGATGGGCAGAGATGAATGAATTTCCTCTTTCATGAGCTTGTTCAGAACACATCTGCCAGCAAACAAATTGTGAAGCGTAACTTTTATGTCCTTACCCAATTTTAGCTTTCCTGAACTCTCCCTTTGATCCTGAGAGTTAACCCTCCTCTTGTTTTTTTCACTACCGTATAAAAATGCACATATTGCAATATCCAATTCACAGGGGCAATTAATGGGGAAGTTCTGCTGACGCTTGACTCAAAAGAAGCAAAATCTGGTTTGTTAGCTTTCTGCAAAATCTCAAGGGGTTTTTGTTCCTTTCTGGTCTTCAGCTAGAATTCTAATTAATTAAAAATGTATAAAAAGAAAGATAATCCCCAAATTTTAATTGCATTCACATTTTGCAGGTACACTAAATCAAGGAAACCCAAGAAGGCAAACATGGACCACACTTTGAAGATTAGTGATATTAACAAGGATTTCAAACAGAAGTTGTTTCATCAGTGAGTGTTACAATCTGATAGATACATCACAAAGAATTAGTCCAAACACACAGCCACCTCCATGGCACACGATGTGGCAGACTAACTTTTGAGGACAGAAGTGATCCAGTTTTGCAAGGCAAACCAGCACCCATGCACCACGAGGCAGCCAGGTAGTCCCACAAACCAAGGAGACGACTCACCAGCACACAAGCATTCTCCCAGGCAGAATCCTCTAACCAAGCTTGGTAGCAAACCAACTTTTCATCATCAATCCCACTGTGCTGGGACAACTGCTTCATCTGCAGCTAGCCTGAAGGGGCTGGGATGTCAGTAAAATGAATCCACCTGCTGCAGCTGCACAGCACATTTAGCGAGCGACTGTTTTCGCCTCTCAGCACTGCAGGTAAAATTCACAAGGTGAAGGAGCATTTCACAGAGGTTAGGTTCTCCATTTCATTGGTGTTCTTTCAAAGTTATCATCATCCCACTTTTTCTAATATAGTCTGTTGACTCAGTCGTCTATCCCATGTCCCTGTGGCTTGTAAGTGCGCATTTATACAAGCAGTAGCCAGTGCTTCATTTTTCTGCCAATACAACTAGTTTGGAAAACCCACTTACTTCCACTCTTAAGCAGATGCTGCTCCTCTTCCTTCAGCCTGTTCTGCATCAGACGCAGCATGTTTGCTGCTTCCTGTAATGGGTGAAAACAAACAAGTCAGAGAAGCTGCCACATTGCCCAGTTAAGTAGCTAAGTGGATGGCCCTATAACAGTTAAGAGCACTCAAAAGCAGAATGAAAAAGGAAAATTTCAGCACTGGAAATACTTCATGGAAAATAAAAGGTCTTAATTGAAGCTTGGGAACTCCTACTTACTTTGCCCATGAGGTCAGGATATAAAGCATATACCCATGTAAAACAGTGCACTGAAGATCAGCCATACATTCCCGTCAGCTGAAACTTTACTAATTGCAGTGAAAACAAGTTCACTCGTTTTCATCCCACAGAACATTACTGCCATTACAGAACAGAAGAGACTTTCTTTGGAAAGTGGTTTTTGGTCTTTTTTTCCCCAACCAATACTTCAATAACCACCAGAAGTGGTTTGTGAAATGACTGCAGTTTTATAATACATAAATCAAACCAGGATAAATTCACACATTTCCATGCATGCAAACAAAATTGGAAGAAAAATCCCAGACAATGAGCTGGAGAAGTACAGCCATACGCTATATAATACTAGTATACTACGCTATTGGATAGTACTACTGGTAGTATTTGGGTACAAAGAAGAGCTGTGATAACAAGACTGCACAAGGTGTATTGTTGATTTTCTTTTTTAAATATAGCAGATTAAAACATGCTGAGAAACACTACTGCACTGACAGCATGACAAAATTCTGACAAAGGCAGTTAGCAAATGAAAGGGGTAAGTAGAGCAGTGGGTGCTGAGCTGAGGAATAGCAGCAATCACAACCCTCAACCCATTCAAATGAATGCCAACGATAAAAGGAATATTACAACAAGGCCTACAAGGACTTAAAAAAATAAAACACACTTAAGTCTTGCAGTATCAACTGAGCAAGAAATGTGACAGCTCGGAAGGGAAGAAGTGGGCTGACGGGAGCTGGGCAGCAGCAGTTAAAACAGACATTTTCATTCCAGCATAATGGATTGGTAAGAAAACATGCCTGCCTCTGTAGACAGTAACAGATGGGAGTAATTTTAATCTCCTGGTATACATGCATTTGCTGAGCATCGCATACCAGGTAGACTAAAGGAATTATCTGATTGCCAAACACCACAACACAATTCTAGGAGGTCTTTTGCTGAGTTCATGAAGTTCTCCATCCAGTTAGGGCTAAAATCTACCAAAGTTACCAAGGGGTTTTAGAAATTAAGGTTCATTATTCCAATAGCAGCATCAGACAGAAAAATATATTTTTAATTACATCTAGTTTAAACTAGGATAACATCGATGGCAAAGAGCAAACTAAACATGGTAGAGTAGGTAAGACACAAAACATACAACCAGATCAAGGTAGAACCTATAACATTAAACAGATGGCAAACAAGTGATGGAAGGATTTAGCCGCTCGTTTTACTAGCTCTATTTTTTTCTACAATTGCACTCATGCAAGACAAGTAGATGGGAACGCTAATTAACTGTAGATTGAGCTGCAATTCTTCTGAGCCTTTGATTTTCTATGCAGAACTCGTATACAATTAAAAAATAAACAGACAACTGCTGCTCTGACACGGTCAAATCTGCACATTAAGTGCATGTGCAGAAAGGACCCAGTGGATCAACTGAAATACCTGTGGGACAGAGGGAAAAAAATCATCTGAGAACAGCTGAATGGTAGGAAAGATTTTTTACTCTCAGGTGGAACTTGTTTGTTGGAAGTTGTTTCTAGGCCAAAGATTTGAGTTTCTGTGTGGTTGTGCTTGACCAACCATAGTTTTGAATGCAAGGGAGGTGGGAGACCACAGACAAGGGAAGGGGGCAAACCCCAGACTGGCTGGGGAAGCCGGTCACATCACTGCTGTGTCTGGTACTGACACAAGCTGCCAGCACAGGTGACCGGAGGAGTTTCAGCTAACACAGCTGAAGTCGCTCAGGAGGATGCCTGTGACTCCCAACACCACCTCCTGGACAGTGACATTGATCCAGGCAGCTTTCTGAGCAAGACTTACCCCATTTCAAAGATCCCAGTAAAGCTCTCTTCCAAACAATTGCAACCGACTGCTGTAGTTCACATCATGTGCAATAATTAAAGCATCACCAGCAAAGAGTTTTGAATTTGTCTAAATCTTACGAGAAGAAGCTGTAGGAAAAGAGAAGTTACCAGACCCCAAAATCCCCAGGTTAATTCTTTGGGTAATTGCAGTCCTGCTTGCCCAGATCTCATTCTTCCATGAGAGACGAGGAACAGATTGAATAAAGCCAGTTAGCTGGGGGAGCTGTGCCAGACCAACACAAAACCTGTGCAAAAACCAGGAGAAACCCAGGTCCATTGCTTTTCGGCAGACAAACCACATTTATTTAGTTCTCACACACTAAAGCAATAGGATTTTTTTTTTCTTTATGCACTTAGCTCTCTTCCTGACATTCTCCTGGAGGACAAATTGTGACCCCCCCCCCCCCTCCCCCCCAGCACCACTGCACCTCTCTGTCCTGAGATGGGGTGGGCAGCAAAGCAGAGCCTTGGACCCTGCGAGGCTTCAGGGCACACAGGAGCAGAAACCCCACAGTGCCCGATCAGCTCCTGCTTTGGGGTGACCTGGGAGGTCCCGCTGTAATCACCCTGATACACATTCGCTGCCTCATTCTGATTTCTTAATTAGCAGCTGACCGGGCTGCCTCTGCCTCTCTCCAGTGAGCCAGACACATCCAAAATACCCTAATAGCTCCTGCTCAGCGAGGCTGAGCTTGCTCCAGGTCTCAGCTGTTGGGAAGCAGCTGGAGCACAGGCACCTTGCACTGTCTGTACTGCCTGAAGGGGGGAAATGACAAGTGCAAGAGGCATCTCCGTAATGCCACGGCAGCTCACACGGGTCTATGGGCAAGACACAAAATTCCGATGCCTGAGGTGCAAACCTGGATGTTTTAACAGGAAAATGAGAGCCAGAAAGGGGTGAAAGGCTCCTTGGGAATTGTCAGGGTGTCTGCTGGGAAAGCCCATAGGCGCAGAGAAATAATCCCTCCTATAATGAAAGCCTCCTGACCAGAATTTTTTGTGTGTCTGCACAGGTGCTTAGCACCGGTGGGTGCGCAGGCACTCAGCGAAGGGCCTGTTGGGCTCACAAACCTGCCTGGGAACGTTCAAAAGGTTCTGGGGAGAAACCAAACAATTCCTGCTGGGAGATGGAAAGATGACTGCCACTGCAAGGAGCGTTACACAAAAGGCAATCACGCAGAAGCCATGCTACCTAGAAATCAGAACTACTGGTGATGGACATGTATTCTGCAGGAATTTAAACTGATTTAAACAAGCCTTGCCCCTGCCCCAGCAAACACAATGCTTGCTGTGTCCTTGGGATGAAGGGTGCAAACGAAGGGATCCATCACCTGTCCAAATCTCAACCCCCGTGGCTGCTGCAGCCTGCACAGGGCAAAGATCAACAGGGAGGGAGAGAAAGAAAGGACATTTCCCAGATAGCATGGGGACAAATTCATAAACCTGGAAACCATGTTTAAAATACATCTATTCACGGACCACCGAAATAATAATAGATACAATCATTGCCTAATAGTGTAATTCCTTGTGTAAATAGTGTAACATATCTGTTAAGACTGCTGAAGGCAATCCAAATTCAATCAAATAAGCAGCCTCACCTGCCCCGCACCCTCAGCCACTTGCTCCTTTGCTCCTGCTCTGGTGCCAGCATTTGTGCAGCTGCACAAAAGAAACCCAGGTGAAAACTACAAATCCATCAAAATAAAATCAAACCAGACAAATTCTCCAGTGCAGTTCAGCATTGATGCTGCATGAAGTCTCAACTTGCACATGGAGGACGGGGTGTTGCCACTGCAGGAAAAACTGTGAGGGTAAGAAGAGGGAGCAGTGTGGCTTTCAGCTTCAGGGCTGATTCCTGTGCTTAAAATCTAAGAGAAGTGGAGTCTAAGAAAATGATTTGACCATACAGCTGAGACTTCTCCCCCTTTCCTGGAGCCTCTTCCTTGTGCTGGCAGCAGCATCTCAGCTGACCTCGTAGCGAGCCAGCACAGAGCTCACTGGCAGAAAAAAAATGTTGATTTTTCTACAGTTTAGATTTCTGAATAGCTTCGTGCATGGTCAGATAAACGCTGCAGTCAGCCCAAGGGAGCTGTTGAGACTGTACAACACCATCCCTTTCAACAACAGCCCATCACTGCATCAATTTAGCTGTGCTGCCAGGCTACATCCTACAAAAGCTTACCAAAAACTGCAGCAAAACAAATTTGTTTCAAACAGGCAGCCTCAAACCAGTTGGAACCAGGACAGCATCATTTGTGCTGGCTGTAGCAGTTCTGAACAAGCAAGATCTTCAAAGGAGAAGGCAGAAGCTGTAGCCATTTACGTATTTAGAAAGTGAATTATATTTACCATGGTTTGTTGTTTTTTGTCACATTCTCACTTAAAGGAATCTGAAGGAGACATGTTAAATTAATGGAAAAAAATGCAACAGCTTCATTTGTTCTTAACGTCAAAATCTTAAACCATGTCAACTTTCAAACAGCTGCATCAGTGGTAGCTTCAGTTTCCCTCTTTCTCCCTGCTGCTTTCAGTGCCTGCAATCATCAGGCTGTATTTTCTGCCCCGACCAGGCTCCACCTTCTCCCCAAGCCCCTCTCCCCAGACTTCACGTTATCGAACAGAAGTGACTTTTACCAGCTTGGGGAAAACAACAATGTGCTAATCAGGGATGTTTTCCAGTTTTATGCTGGCCACTTCTGCAAGACCCAGTGCTTCCCATATGCAGCAAGGAGAGCTAAGGGCACGATGAGCATGGCAGAGATGCTCCTTGGACGCACTAAGACAGCAGCAGAGCAGCACCCCACGTAGGACAGCAGTTGTGTTTTCTGCACAGGGCAGCAGTGACAGCCCCATGAAGCCAGAGATGTGGCCTAGCAAACCATGCAGCAACGCAGGAATTCGTTGGCTTTGTTTGTCTGAGAACAACCCCGGCTCCTGGACACGTCAGCAAGTACCTGCTCCAAGCCCCTGCCTCCAGCAGGGTCAGCAGTGGGATCACACCACGGAGCTCCTCAGGTCTTAAAAACCTCCAACGACAGAGCCTGGGCAACCTGCTCCTGTGCCGCCTATCCAAACAGCAAAAAATATTCCTTGGTGTCAAGTCAGAACTATTTTTCATTGCTAGCAGCTTGTTCATGTCTTACACGTAAGGGTTCTGTTCACCATAGCCGCCAGTTGTGCGACCAGCTCTCCGCAGCAGCACCAGCGGGCGATGCAGGATCCTTCTGCCAACAAGCCAGGCCAAACAAAGGCCTTTTAAATAAGTTTCATGAATATTGACAATGAACTGTGCTTTTTCATGCTTATTTCTTCAAACTGTCCAATTCAGCATCAATGTCACCCATCCCTCCAGCAGGCCAAATGCTGTTGCGAGACGGGTGTACGTTCTGCATGGAACGGGCACAACACAGATACCCTGCATCTGCATCGACTGGCAAAGGAAATGGCTTTACCTCTCATGTCAGGCTATGAAAGCCTTGAAAAACAGCAAAGAGACAAAACGTCAGGATGTTTTACTATAATCTAACTTGTTACCCTACAGACAAGTAAAACGCCATCTACAATTCCCTACAGCGGAGAGCGGGACTTGGCTATGAAAATCCTTTTACAGCAAGCTGTATGAAAGCAAAGCTCAAGAAATGTTTTTTCATTTATCAGTTTCTTATTTACCATGAATTATAATTTCTCTGAGAGGCATTGCTAAAAAACATGCCATTACAACCACTTGAAGACTATACATAGCTATGAGCAGGGTCTGGGTGCGGGGCAGACTGTTTGGGTTTGTGTTTTTTTCCTGGTTGTTTTTAAACAGACCAACACACCACCATGCAAAATATCCTCCAGCAGCTGACCTCCAGATTGCACAAGCTCTGCCACCAGCTCATTGCTTGACGGAGGGAAGCGATCCATGATTTGAATAAGCCACGTGATTTCTTGACAGCCAGTCCCTCATGATACAGCTAATGCTGCTGAGCATTGTTTCAAACAATAAAATCGAGTTGCTGAAATCGTGTAATTGAAGACACCTCCACGTCCCTTCAGAATGAGAAGTGGCAAATCTAGGCTCAAGAAAAGAGAACCAAAACCAATGCAGTATTTCATCATTTAAGGCTTTTTTTTTTTTAAAAAAAAAAAAAAAAAGTTAACATCAAAATTTTATTGGGAAAGGCGTGGAGAAAATGTCAGCAGGATTTTGAATACCAGAAGTCTGTGCTCTGGAGTCAGCTGGCAGACAGTGTGGTTACCGCTAAGCAAAAAGACAAAAGGAAAGAAATGAAGACAATAAGGGGGATAAGTGTGAAAGAATGACAAGACAACAAATGCAGATAGCTGGCTTTCTGTTCGGATGCTACCATTTCAATTTTTGCCTTCATTATTTCTTCTGCTCTCAGACACCCTCCAAATCCCAGAAATCTCTCAACAGCTCTCTCTACATATAACCTTTTCATCTTAGTAAGAGAAAATGATGTTTCCTTCCCCCCCCCCCGCCTTTCCTGGTGATTTGCTAGAGCATCTTGGTAATCCTCCTGCTCTGTAGTACACTTGAAGCGAAGCGATTTGGAGATGAATTGAGCCACCTCATCTTCACCTTGCCTGTTAATCTCAGCAGCTGTTTCTTGCTTTGTTAGAGAACAAAGCAGCTGAGATTAGCTCTTGCTACGCTCATGCGATGGGATTTGTTTTTCATAATAGAGTGTTGCCACTCATTCAGCGGGGGTGATGAGATATAAGGACCAGGAGAAATTGCACGGTGCCTGAGCAGAGAACGTGACCGCACTCTTAGCAGGAGGAAGCCTGCTAGGAACAACAAACGTAGGGAACACAACACCAAGGCTGCACAGCTGAAGCTCACAGCAGCATGAGGTGCCAACCTACCCAGAGCTGTTCTTTAAGAACTGAAGACGACGCTCCCTATCACGCCAAACTGCTTATAATTACCTCACCCCAAATTAATTAACCAACCTGCGGAAGCCCATCTCTAGTCCTGTACCCAAAAGCGCACGGCATAGAGAATGAGATTGGAGGCATTAAGAGGCACACAGGTGCAGAGCTTTGAACCCGTTGGGATTACAGAACCACAGCGAGGAAGTTTGCAGCCTCAGAGTGTTGCAAGAGATGGATACAGGCACTCCAGAAAAGGCAGGCTGGGAGAGGAGGATGAGGAGGGGCTGCTCTCTCTGCAAAGGAGCAGCTTGAATTGAGCCGCCTTGCATTAGGTGCTGAGCCTGGTGAGAGCTTATGGGTACAGGTCAGAGGACAAAGCACTGGCCTATAAACCAACACAGATCACGCTGCATAAGCTAATGTTCATTTTATTCTCAAGCTTTGAGCTGCCTAAGTCATATTCTTAGCACACCAAATCACTTCAGTAAAAGAAACAACAGAGAAACCAAAGGCACAGCTGGGATTCTCCGGTTTCTCATCTCACCTGCAGTCACTGGATAAAGACTTCCACTTTCCTCTAGAAGCTACCAAATCTGAGAAGTCCAAAAAAGCCACTTCTCTCCATATCACATGGTATTGCACTCGGTGAACAGCACAGAACCACAGTGGAGCAGGCTTGCAGTGCTTAAAGCTGGCAATAAATCAGGTCCCCAACACCCTGGCTGGAAGACAGACTTTGCATCTAGAGGTTGCTTTCCTTCGATGCCACCACCTCAGCACTTCTGAACTGCTGTCACTGGGAGGTAGCTTCCCTGATAAATGCAAAAGCCACAACCTCCCTCCGTCCTGGTATTAAATCAAGGACAGTGCTTTGGAGATTGGGGCCTCCAACAAGCTTGTCACTGCTTCAAACACAGAGCTCTGCATCAGGAAGAAAACACAACCTTGTCCTGGCAGATTCTCTGGATCACTCTAAGTTCACCCTAATAAATAACTTTTACATACATTTATACCTCTTTACCATTTTGGCCTGAGGTGTGTCTGAAAATCACCACCTCTGGCCATTTTATTTATTTTTTTTAGGAGAAGTCATCCTTCCACTGGATGGGCACACACTGAATGAATTGAAAATCACCAGCCCCTATTACAGGACCATCTGTCTCCTCCCTGGTCTCATTATTCCCATCTTCTCCCTCAATTTGATGTCCTGAAACAGTCATTGCTTCTCATCATTAACGGCCATTTTTACAGTAATCACTTCTATTGAAACACACATAAAGCATACTTGAGAGTATTCTATACGCTTAACTGATACTCAAAAGAAATTCACCAACTGTTATCGTAACACTGTCCCTACAGCGATGGGGGGGGGCAGCTCATTTCTGCCAGCGTCATTATTTTAAATAATGAATTTGATTCATTGTCCTTCTTCAGAGAAAACTGTTTACCTTGAAACTATTCTTCTGTCCCAGCTAGCCGTTACAAACACCCATTGTTGATATATTTATCTAGAATAATTTTTTTTTTTTTTTGAAAAAAAACAGCAAATCTTACGCTATTTTACAACATGATTTGGTCTTTCCAGTCTGTTCTTTTCCTGTCTTAAATCCTGCTAGCCTTATGTTTTCCTGCTTTTTGTGGTAGAAGAAGTGTTCACAGGGAGTACTGTAATAGACACTGTAAAGGTACTCGAATAAATGGGGCAGAAGAGTGTTAGTCACTAAAGCTGACAGCATAATACCTATCCAAGTGAAGCACCAACTTCATACTGAAAGGAGCTCGGCACAATCACAAAGACCTTCACGTTCATTGCTTCACAGTACGTGGAGAACGCTGCAGCCTCCCCAAGACAAACTCCAGTGATCACATTTAGCAAAATAAACAATTAGATCTGACAGGTCACTACCAAAGTGCACTTTCATCAAGCAAAGATGTAAAAAGACTTGAAATTTTCTTGAACCGTTTATCTTCACAAGGAAACACAGGGTAATTAACCAAATGCCACTCATGCTATCATAAAAGTGAGAAAGACTAAAATGTTTTCTAATGTAATTAAATTTATCATAAAGGAAAGACAGCATAGTATTAAAATATCAGCATGAGCTTGGACGATGACCATTTTGGAGAATGTCTTTAGGAAGGCGAGCTGCTGGCAAGGATCTGTAGGAAAGCGAAGCCAGCACCAAGCTGCCCGGCTGTGCCTTTGCAGGATGCCACCTGAACAGCAGAAGGCAGAGAGACAAAGCTGTGATTTATAGCCTGAACTACCTACACTAATGCTACTCCCACCATAGCAGCTCTTAATGCTACCAAGCTCAGGCCACAACCCATAAAATACACTCAAAAAAACCCACTAAACATAACAGGATGAAACATAATCCATAGGAAGCATTTTGAAATTACATCGGTTTAATGTTTCTCACATACTTCTTCCTAAAACTCCCGTAATTACTGAGCAGCTTTGACTTCAGTTCCTCCAACTCACAAGCACTGCAATAACCACTTTTCGCGGAACAGATAAATTGGAATTGAAGCTGAGCAGCACACTTCATAAAGCGAAGTTGAGAGGTGGTGTCCTGAGACTTTCGGCAGATCGGTTACTCACCCTCTTGAATAAGCAAACTGTGCATGTGGTGTAAATGCCTGAAGTAACTAGGAAAATAAAACTAACATTCACACTTTTAAGGAAAAGGTACAGCATTGAAGAGGCTTTCAGGGTAGGGCATAACTGCATTATCTGAGCATTCCCTAGGCTCCCAACCTTAGATGCTATCGCGCTGGGGAAACTTGGTGTGCTAGCCCTAAGGAACACCACGGAGCGTGGAGTGGAGTGGAGACACCACAGCTAGGCTCTGTAATCAGGTGGGGCCTCGATTGTTCTTGTGCACAAAGCTGCACTTTTTGCCACCCTAAGCCAAAGACCTGTCATGTTTTGACAAATGCTGTACCCTAGTGTACTTTTTGCTCATTATAATATCATTATAATACCAAAACACACCTCCATCCCAAAAGCTACCCGCCTCCAAGGTGCGACCACCCCTCACTGAGCATGCGCCCTGAATTTCTCGGAGCCTATTACTTTAAACGGAGATGGGAAAACTTTACACCAATCATAACTAAGATATGCTTGACTAGAGCCACTCAAGCTCCACCTAAAAGATAGAAAATAATATAAATTGGCCCAAGAGAGAGGGGATGTTAGGGAAGATACCATTGTCAGGGGAGATACCATCCCAAGGACATACAACATCCTTAGGACCTCCTGACTCCTGGGATCAGTCGACGGGCTGAGCCTCTCTTCCCCCCCCATTGGGACGCCTTTGGGTGAGATCTGAATATTTGCTTATAAATCTCTATAGAGTCTTTGATCCTTTTAACGCGTTTATTTCTAGGCTGCGCACCTAGAACCCACAGAACACCTAGAACCCACAGAACACCTAGAACCCACAGAACACCTAGAACCCACAGAACACCTAGAACCCACACCTAGAACCCACACCTAGAACCCACACCTAGAACCCACACCTAGAACCCACACCTAGAACCCACACCTAGAACCCACACCTAGAACCCACACCTAGAACCCACACCTAGAACCCACACCTAGAACCCACACCTAGAACCCACACCTAGAACCCACACCTAGAACCCACACCTAGAACCCACACCTAGAACCCACACCTAGAACCCACACCTAGAACCCACACCTAGAACCCACACCTAGAACCCACACCTAGAACCCACACCTAGAACCCCTGTAACACCTGTGTATTTCATGCATACTAGCTTGCTTTTGCAGATAGTCACTATCACCGGCAATCCAAAAGAACCTGATTATCTGTTGCTGTAATAAACCATACGTGATTGCATTGTGATAGCTCTCATTAATGCAACTAGGGTGAGGGTGGATAGTTCAGTGTTCTGAATCTAACCAGACCCCCAGACGGTTAATGCATTGTTGGTGAATGTCTGAACGGACCCCCAGTTTTGGTGAATGTCCGACTGGTTCAGTACTCTGAATCCAACCGGGCCCGTAACGGTTAATCAGCTACACCCCTTTAACGCGACAGTGCACGAAGGTCTCACCTTGAAATTAATGCTTTCCCCTCAGGAACTCAAAAGGATGGGACGAAATAGAAAGAGCAAATTAGCTCAGGGTGACAAATTCCACCTTGGTACGTGTTTGCTCCTGCACTGCTGGTTGGGTTTCACGACTTGCCCTATAGACTGGAGGGCCATGTTTGTGCTTCCCGTAAACCTCTGCTTCCCTCTGCAGCTCTCCCCTCTTGTCCTTATGAAGTAAATTGGTTCTTCTCCTAGCGGCATGTTTCTTGATGCACTATAAAAGCTTTCTGCACAGCTTTCTCCCCCATCTCTGCCACATACACGTTATGTTTCTCATTCAGATGGTCAAACAGCAAACAGCTCGCCCAGGGAGGCCGCGCAGTCTCTGTCCTCGGAGGCTTTCAAAACCTGTCTGGATGGAGTCTTGAGCAGCGTGGTCTGATGCCCATAGCTGACCTTTCTGTGAGCAGGAGGTTTGGCAGGAGACCTCACAAAGTTCCTCTCCAACCAGAATTACTCTGTGAATCAGTGGTCAGTGTGAAGCAGGCTTTAACGTTATTTACCTCTTTTGACTATTTTTCTATTAAAAAAAAAAAAACCTACTCCAGATAGTCATCCCCACTGCTGTACTGTACTTGTTTTGTGCTAGGTATTATGATGGATGGCAATTCAAGGAATTTGACATAAGCCACATGAAGGCTCCTGAGAAGGGTGGCAGTTCAGCTCTCTATAATTTTATCTCCTTCATTACGAGCTCTGCCAGTTCTGAAGTCAAAGCTGGCTCCTATGAACTTGATGCTTTCAAATCCTCTTTTATTCCATGACCTTCCCTCCCTTCTTTTTGAGGCTTCAGTGATCAGGATCCCTTCTTTTATGTACACATGCACCCTATTTTCATTCGTTATTGGGGCAGCCAGATTCCCCCCACATTTGTGTGTGCATTTTATACAGCACGGGTCACTTCGCAGATCGATGTGAATTTTCCCTTGACTACCTCCCTTCGTTCAATAATAAAGGGAAAGAGGCAACATGAATGTGGAGAAGCCTACATAAAACACACAGGTGACATTTATACCAACTGTTTCTGCTGAACTGCTTTTCCAACACTACTCCCAGAGCACGCTTTGTTGTGCCACCAACCAGAGCCATCTCATTATTCACATAAATTGGGCCATTTGGAAACGAGGAACAGTGCAATGTCATCATTCACCAGGAGAAGTACAAGCATCAACACCTTTTTTCAGCTGGTTAAAGCAGCACAGGGATGCTGCCTACAGGTAATTCTAGCATGCTTATACTAGGCTTAGTTTCTCCTTTCACAAGAAGATTCAGGTTTAATAAACCTGACTAAAGGCCTGAAGTTAAAGGCACCAAGAAGATACAAAAAATACTCCTGAACCATCCAAGAACCACAGATCAGAGCTGAGGGAGCAGAATGTTAGTGGGTCACTGAGGATTTCTGTGACCACCCATGACAGGGCATAGCTCAAGAGGATCAGGAAGAAAATGAAGAGAAAAGGGTTGGAAGGGAAGCAGCCAGACTGCATCATGAGACTGGGTGTGATCACAGGCGCCTAAATCATCCTCCAGAGCTGACTGACAGAATTCAAACAGAACTGAGAAAAAAAAAGGTGGGGGGAAATCCCAGACTAACATTTTCTGCCCAGAATTTTCCAGTTAAAATGCTTTCATACGAGCTTCAAGTCAGCACTAACACTCAGGAATTCGCTGCTACCTGAAATTGTGTCACGGAGGATAGACTTTATTCTGCCACTCAAACGTAGTCATCATCAGATTTAGTGCAAGTTTACCACCGTGATGGCTCCTCTCTATTTTTCCAATTTGCTTTAGTGGAAGACGTGAATTATAATGACTCAATAACAGCTCATTGAGCATTCCCTCCATGCATTACACTTTTATTGTACTAGCTTACAAGCTATATTGGTTAGATGTATGATTTATCTGAATTAATGTACAATTCCGCAATGTAAACCTGAGGTCAGTGTGCACTGTGTGAAGAAATTATCATCCAAATTAGTATTGATTGGAAGTTAGTAGTCACAGCTGTATCTTGTTTACCACCATAAAGCAGTCACTGTCCCATCACCACTAAAATCTAACAGCAGAATTATCCCCTCCCCGTGTCACAGGTAGCACAAACCTTTAAGCGTTCCAAGGGGAGTCAGGATCACCAGCTCTTTTCGAGGATAGCATTTATTATATTACAGGGTAGTAATTCTTGTTGAACTGAATGGTTCCAGGAATTGACAACAGAATCTGCTTTCATCTTGAGATCAATTAGTTCCAGTACAGCCCATGTTTCTTACAGCAAAGAATCTCTTCTACAGGTGGCTGACACACACTTCAGTTTATTTCTCAATTCCCACCAGCCAAGCCTCAACAGCACCAGCAAGCCTCTGTCTTAACAGCGCTGTTGTTAGAACCCTAGCACAGGGCTTAGAGAGCTGGGTTTTACAATTTCTCCTGCCTGACAACATTTGAGCTCCTAGTGCCTGCTCACTAGGACAGCGCTCTAGCTACGTTAGAAGACTTTTTTTTTTTTTTAATTTCTCATTGTGATGGGTAGAGAAGAATAAAGTAGACAAGACTTACTACACAGACAAATCTGTTTAAAGGAGTAGCAAACAGTATTTCTAGGACTGTTCACATATATCAAGCTATTATTCTTTAACACAAAATAAGTAATCATTTCTGGGCAACCACTGACCTAAAGAAACATCAGGTTTCACCTTACACATTCTTCTCTACTTTTCAGTAATTCTGTGCTCTTCACCACATGAGCTCTTACCTCATTTCAGGGTAGCTTCATTCCAGCCTAGTGTGCAGATTAAGAAACAGGCACTGTTGACTTAAAACTCCTTGTGCTGAGAAGAAATTGAGATGTAGGATGCGCTATGTGATATCTCTTGCTTCTTGTTGAAAGATGGCCACCACCAAGTATTTCAAGCGAATGCAAACTGCCCAAGTGAGTTAGACCCTGCTTAACAGGCTGACCTCTCAGAGATACAACAGAGCTTGAGCAAGAGAAAGGCACACAGCTCCACAGATTTAAAAGAGAAGGCCCTCGGAGAATCTAGCGGCCTTAAAATGGAGGCCAAGGCCAAGTGAGAATGAACATGGAATCCTGGCAACACAAATATGACTCAGAGTCCCTTACCTTTCCTTAATCCCGATGCTTGACCCTCTTGGAATGCTTCTGAACTGGTACAGCTCCCAGTTTAGAGTGCCGGTATCCATCTCAACACCAGAACCAGCTTCTGGGAACCCCAACAGCATTCTGGAGCATTCAGAGGAGGAAGGGAAGGACTCTGGGAGGTGCCATATCTCCTACCACCAGCCCGTGGGCTAGGTGGGTGTCTGACACAAGGCTTCTTGTTCTGTTCATACTTGCAGTCTTTCATTTTCATGTATTTCATATAACTAGAAATTGTTTCTACCCAGCTGGAAATCTGAGAATTACTCTACTATTTAACATTATATAAAAAACAACCTGTTTTTCACAGTGAGATTATGCATGTTTGTGTGAATCAAAATGCCAGCGTTTCATAGCTACCTGCCTCTGCTGCTAAGTACCTTGTGCTGTAGCAGAACCTAAATTTCACATCATTTTAATGTTACCTACTTATGGCATTTGGTGCAAATCAGTTGCAAAATGTCAGTCCCAAAATAACTGTTATTTGGGCTTTTTCTTTCAACCAATTCCTGGGCTTGTAACCACTTATTAAAAGGTTTCTTGTAATGATTTTTATTTGTGTTGATCTTGTGGGGGGGAGGGGAAGGCTGGAAGAAAAAAGACTTGATCCACTTGATCAGTGTTGCTTCAAGTGATCAGTAATTGTCTTCTGCTTTGTCTTCTACTTAGCTAGATTTCTGTTACATAATTCACACACCTAAAATACTTGTGAATATTCAAAAATGTAACTCAGGCATACAGGGAAGGCAGAAAACCGCCAGGTGAACAATCCTCTTATCCTATTTTCTTGCCAAATAGGATCAGATAAGAGAATACTTAAAAACTAAAAGGCAGAGCATTCTGAACACACAAAATAGACACCATTATCCTCTAATGTTTCTTGAGGAATGGGGGTCACTACCGAAGAAATTCAGCAAGACAACCTAAGAACTTCAGAGGCTGCACAGTCTCTGATCTCTAGCAGCATTCGTGGATTTCCAAGCTAAGCTATCACCGCAAGCTGTTACATCTTGTGCTTTACAGAAATGATTGCTGGCATGACAGAAAAGTTACCTGAGAATTACTTAGTGGATGCTGTCTCCATCTTCCTTCCCCAGCTGCAGAGCATTTCATACCTAACAGGATGACAGCGGGTTTGCAGCAGCAACAAAGAACTAGCCTGGAGCAGCCTATGAAGGGGGTTCGTATCCAAGCACAGCACCAAGCCCAGATGCACAAGGATCCTCTCCACCTCTTCCTGCTGAGGAGTTTGTGGGCTGCTGCGGGGAGGGTATGAACATCGCTGTTGTTCCAAAAAAACTTCTAAGTGATGAACCTGTACTGAGTAGCTCCTTCCAAAAATTGACAGCGGTAACGAGCGCACGACAATTTAGCAGCCACTCTGGGAAGTTATCTTCAGTCCTGCCACCCCCTCAATCCTTTTAATGAATCCCACTTCAGGTTGTGTCAGAATTTGATGTGAGAGCAGAGATGACCTGCATTCCTGCATCATTCTCCTCTTACCAAGCCCCAGCAGTCTTGGCTTTTTTCTCTATCGCCAAATGTGTATTGGCCTATTCAAAAACCTCTCTGCTTTCCCACGTATCCCTAGCTCACTGAAATATTTTAAATCTCATCTTGGCTCCCTTTTTAATTTAGCGAGCACAGTGAAAACAATGTTGTCTATACAGAGGTGCAGTTCTGTACTTGCACCTCCTGAGCCACCAGAAAACAGTTAGGGCTTCTCAGACATCACAGTTTTATTCTCCCGAAGTCAAACTAGGGGTTATCGTGCACTAGATACCATAAGTTTTAAGTGGTGTTGTTAGGGTTTTAATCAACTGTTGTTTGATCTCTGAGTCTACAAAAAGTTCTAGAGTCTGTCAAATAAAAAGAACACAAAGCCTTGAGTCAAATGACCCCAAATCCAGGAGACAAATGAAAGCTTGTTTGGCCCATATGGCACATCACATGTCCAGAGAATCGTAGCAAATATGTGGATCTTTGAGCACTGAGAAACATACATCTCAATTGTTTTCGTTTCCCAAAAAGTTTATGCTGAGGTTTTTAAGGTGAGACAATATCAATAAAGCACCAGGAGCACACAACCACTTCAGGGCAGCTCGAGGTACCTCTGAGACGCCAGCTCCAGTTGCCATGGTGTTGGTAGGGGACTGCAGATTTTTGCTTCAGTGGAAAGCAAGCATTCAGCAGCAGCTCCTTGTAACCTCCATCTTCTCTAACCTGCTCTTCACATGCCCTCCTACCTTTTCGCTGTCTCCACCACCTTCTCCTTTTGTGTGACCGTAATTTCTCAGGCCAGCAGTTTCCTATGTCCTTTCCTCCAATGCTCCATTGTCCTCATGCCTACGTGATCCCTTCCTCCTCTTCTGTTTTTTTCCACCTTTCTCCATTATGGGATTTCTGTGTCTCAGCCCACCATTGCTGTCGTACTTGTACACTGGACTAAATGCCAGAACAGAAGCAATCAACAATTAAGATGCCTGTGCTTACTTTTACATCTGATATTCAATATAATTTAGCAATGCTGGACCAGGAGTGCTCTCCTGATACCTATAAAAATGTTACCAAACAGTCATAATTCAAGTGCACATTAGCTAGAAGATTAAAGACTGTAACCAAACCCTTTTCATATTAACCTTCTGTCTGGCTATTTCAGAAAGCAGACATTGCAATGGGAATGTCTACATTTAATATTTCCAAGGGATAGCGCAAGGCAAAAGACTAAAAGCAAAGCAGCAGAACCTAAGATTATCTTGGAGAGCAGCAGGACTCCGATATCCCTGATATGTGCATGTTCAGTGCCTTGATCGGGTATGGAGCTTTGATAGGAAAGTATTAGGTAAATGAAGACAGGATTTTATCTGAGTAGGGTGGGTTACAAAGAGAAAGTCATGATGTAGTTTGTTGGTTTTTTTTTCCCTTGCTTAACCTGTCATCACGATGGACTGCTTATTGAAAGTAATATCAGAATGATGAAAAGAAAAATGGTTTAAGCAATCTCAAACCAAAGATAACGACAGAGTAGCTTAGAACATTTTTCCATATGCGCACCACTCCACGGCATTTCTTAGTTGAGATTTCACAGTACCATCATAAAAGCAGTCTTAAAACACATCAGTAGGAAGTAGCTGAAGAAAATACTCCAAGCATGCCCCCTGCAAAGCACAAGAGAAACAAGTATATTCTGTCTAAAAAGAAAAAAAAAAAAAAGGCCTGCAAATGCTAAAGGATGTTGCCAAGTTATTCTGGCATTACACAAACTAGTTTCAAAAATGCCTTTCTAACTGTATTAGCCTGTGCTGTCCTTTAAAGGACAGGCATCTATTACAGTCCAAAAATCCAGCCCCCAATCTGAAAACCCCTGAAACTTTGAATTTTACAGCAGCCAAAGTTCTAATAACTTTAATGGCTAAACATCAGAACCAATTTGGTCTTAAAAATAGGATAAAAATTAATGAAGAGCATCGACTCTTTTTACATAGAAAAATAAGAACAAATCCTTCAGAAGACACAGCACATAAATCCCCGCTTCTGCACAGACATGCAAGAAGATGGATTAGTGCCACGAGCAGCACCAGAGAACGGAAACAGAATAAAAGAAGTGACTGAAAATGAAAAAATGGCTAAGGAAACCACAAAGACAAAATACCCTTATTTAAATTCCTTGGATCCAATAATAAATAGTGCATGACAGTTTGTCAATAAATGTGAGAAACTCACTCAAACGAGGAGTCATGTAAGGACTTCTGACATTTCCACAAACAAGAGTTGATAACGGACAAAAAAACTTTGTATTTTTCATACGTTTCAAAGGGTTTCCGCATCAAACAGGCAGGCACTCTGCAGGTGGTAATTTCACCATCAGCTGCTCAGCTCTGCCAATTCTTTAAGTTGAGACTCAAGAGCAAGCCCTCACGTTCCTTTTAACACCGAGGGATATTTCTCAGTGCGGTGCTTGGCAGGAGACTACCGCCAATTGTCCTCCGAAGCTGCTCCCTCTTATCACAGATACCGGGTGGCAAAAGGAACGGGAAGCTCGAGGCAAACCCAAAAAATCCCCACAAACAACCAGCACCGCGGTTGGGAAAGGCTGGAGTGCTTCCACTGCTCAATGTCACTTAATTAAATCTGTGTGCTCGGGTACAATCTTTAAATCACTTTTCTAATTAGGAATGCACTCTGGCCTATGTCATTAGCCATGCTACGTCAGCAGGCTACCAAAACGGCTTTGAGTCTAAGCACGCTGGAGATTAGTCTCGTTATTCAGCCACAGTCTCTCAAACAGAACAAAAATTCCTCTTTAAAACATGCAACCAGTCAAGGAAAGTGGTCCAGGAAACAGCCCTCAGTACTGAGCAGCACACAGAGTGCTGGATTAATCTCATTACGTTGCTGTTGCTTTTCCTAGCAAGCTATTTAACAAAATACACAGCAATGATGAAAGAGTTGACTCCCACTTCACCACAAGATAATTAAGATTTGTTTGGTGGAACAAAAGACAAATCACAGTTAAAATCAACATAATTTTCAGTATTTTTGACAGTTCAAGAGACTGCATATTAAAATGGATTAAATGCAATTATCCCGGTTATTTTTCCTCTGTTGATTCTAAAAGTGATACAGAGATGATAAACTCTCAGACAGCATTCAGCATCAGTTTGGAGCAAATTCCTTTTTTCAAGCATGTAAGAAAACCACCCGCTGTTTTGCTTCACCAACACATATCGAAGGTGAGGAAACACTACCTGAAAAGCAGACCAAGTCAGAAAAACGCCCTGGTGTGCCAGCTTGGCGAGAGACTAACACGGAATAGATTAAACACAGCACTTTTAAAAATAAAAATACCCTCCCACCAGTTTGGAGCTAGGAGTGTGCCAGCAAGACTCTTGGCTTAGTCAGGACTCAGATTCTTCATTCTCTTTCAGTTACCAAGTCCTGGAGCCTGATTTCAAGCAGTGACATCTCATGGTTTCATACACTAGCTTGGACTTCAGCATTCTTGAGAATCTGGCTGTAAAAAGACAGGCACCACCTCTTCTTTTACTAAAGCAACAGCTTCTGCAACAAAGCAGTCATCGCTACTTGAGTCGCTGGATTGCTGCCCACAAACACTGTGACCAGCAGGGCTAGGGAGGTGATCGTCCCCCTGTACTCGGCTCTGGTGAGGCCGCACCTCGAATACTGTGTTCAGTTTTGGGCCCCTCGCTACAAGAAGGACATCGAGGTGCTTGAGCGGGTCCAAAGAAGGGCGACGAAGCTGGTGAGGGGCCTGGAGAGCAAGTCCTATGAGGAGCGGCTGAAGGAGCTGGGCTTGTTCAGCCTAGAGAAGAGGAGGCTCAGGGGTGACCTTATTGCTCTGTATAAGTACATTAAAGGAGGCTGTAGTGAGGTGGGGGTTGGCCTGTTCTCCCATGTGCCTGGTGACAGGACGAGGGGGAATGGGCTAAAGTTATGCCAGGGGAGTTTTAGGTTAGATGTTAGGAAGAACTTCTTTACTGAAAGGGTTGTGAGGCACTGGAACGGGCTGCCCAGGGAGGTGGTGGAGTCACCATCCCTGGAAGTCTTCAAAAGACGTTTAGATGTAGAGCTTAGGGATATGGTTTAGTGGGGACTGTTAGTGTTAGGTCAGAGGTTGGACTCGATGATCTTGAGGTCTCTTCCAACCTAGAAATTCTGTGATTCTGTGAAAGGGATGTTTAGAGCCTCATCCTTTAAACATCTACATATTTTAGATACTCTAGTTTTCTGTTCTTGATCCCCATGCTCTTTTCCTCAGTCTGAAGAAAAACTGTCAAAGGTACCTTTATTCTCCATTTTCTTGTTGTCTTTTTTTTTTTTTTGGGGGGGGGGGGAGCAGTATTCTCAAACATTTAACAGACATTAACCTATAGGAAGTGAAATGAAATTGTCTCAGGGTCTTTTCAGGGTTTAGCTCAAGCTATGGAACTAGACAGGTAAACTGCTGGTTTAAGCTAACACAATGCATTTTACAGATGGTTTTAACAGATTAACTTGATCATTTGAGATCATTGTTAAGAACACTCAACCATGGCAAGAGCACATTCCAAGTGCAGAAGACTCTATGCTATTTTAATGTTAACATAAAACATGTGTTAGTTTAAGAAGTTTCCAGTTCTGATGCTTGCTAATGTGTACCACACATAACAAGTAACAGAAGTATGCAGAGAAAAACACTTTTTTTTTTTTTTTAACAGCCATTAACACTCTTAAATTCTGCACAATGTTGAAATATCACTATCTGCTTAGTCTACTAAATTAAAAGCCAAAGAATCTATATGGATTCTCTTGGCATCTCATAGAAAGAAGAGGGAAAATAAAAAGTGTTCTCCATATTCTAAGCACAGGAACATTCCTAAATGGCAAAAGCTTTTCCTTCATCATATTACCTTTTAACAAAAATCCTCTCAAGAGCTGTAAGCCAACTCATTACTAACTTCTGTGCATGAATTTATAAACAGTTCCAGGTAGTCGAATTCAAAACATTTCTACCTCTGGTATTAAGTCTCAATGACATTTGAACAGAAGGGAAAAAAATAAATCAGATTTTAGGCTTCATTTCAAGAGTATGATTTAATTGAGGAGGGTTTTTTTTTTCTTCCAAAGAGATGGGGAAGAACTAGAGCATTATTAAACAAGACACATGAAAATATGAAGCTCGCTACAGGTTAGAAATATGTGACACAGTTTCTACAGAGATAGATAGCTTATAAAAAGGGAGATTAATAGGAAGTTGGTTCACAACAATTAACAAGTTGTCAAATGCCCATGTTATCTTTTAAAATACAGATTGACTTTCTCCTCAGACAAATAATGCAGCGAAATATTTGAGCCTTCTGAACAAAATAGAGCATCCTTTTCCTGGGTCCCAGAGGTGATAGGCATTACTGTATTTTCTCTAGACAGCAAAAAGGACTGAGAGCCTGGTTATGAAGCCCTCTGTACATCATGTTGTGCAGCTCAGATGCACAGAAAGAGTGCAGACAATGCTCAAAGGGGAGGTTTCTTGACACAATCACTTCTACAGAATTGCAAAGCTTTCTAAAAAGATAAAATCTCACCAGCTCAAGAGAGACATCATAGAAAAAGAGGGACAATAAAGTTATCTTATCTTATTTTTTGCCTAAGCATGGGTCACAAAATTTTACTCTACCTAAATGTGGGGGTAAATGACTTAACTGTTGTTTTTTTTTTCCTTCCCCAAATCAGCAGGCTCATACAGATACGACAAAAGCAAAATGTACAGTTAATAGACTAGATACAAGGAAAGTTACTTGCAGCTCTCCCAAACTTCTGCCAAGAACAGTGAGCTGCATTGACAAAATAAAACACGGTCTGCATATGAAAGGTAGGAGACCAGGAAGTGGAAGCACTGTTTCACTCAAACAAGGTATAGCACACCCACCAAGATTAAGGTCCAAGGGGAGATCATTCACTGAAACATCTCTTTTCAATGCAGACAGAAAATGTACTGGGTAAAGATTGCAAGAGGGATGAAAAGCCAATAATATCAGTAAACCACAAAGCTACAGGAAGCTGAATAAAAGGCTGGCTGAAAGTGCTGCAGCCCAATAAACACCCAAAGGAAAGAAACAGATGAAGTAAGATGAGATAGAGATGCATATTCTGTATCCTGTTGGATAATCAAGAATCACCCTGAACTGATACAATTCAGTAAGTCAACAGAAAACAGAATTTCTCTTCACTTTTGTTTGGCAGAAGATTCCAGCATATCTGATTTTTTCACTGCTACTTTTTGCTATGTTTTCATTAAAGAGAACTATGAGGAAATTGAAGAGCCTTGTGCTAAGAAGCCCTTATAAATAAGTTGTTGGCAGGCAACAAAAATAACTGTCTAATAGCTGTTAGCACATACACTGTATGTAGCAAGTGGAAGATTAGAAATACTGCAGGTACTCCACACAATAAAAAGCATCAATTGAGAAAGAAAGAATCAAGAAGTTAGTCTGGAAAGGGGTATCGTTACATGGTTTAACTTCACTAACTGAAAATAGAAAGCTCTATTATCACATTTGTCCAAGAGCCATCATACTGTACAGCACATTAGTAAACTGCCAGTCATCCGGGGCTGGTTCTACAAGCAACAGGCTGCTTTGGCAAAGGGGTGCGACAACATTTTCTCTTGTAAGGCCAAGAACTACAGAATAGAGAGTCTTGATGAGCATTTCTAAACTGTTTTACCTCAAACATCTCTTGCTCTGTCCGATGATGATCATCCAGGAGCTGCTCCAAGTAGGTTAGATTATGGAATTTTTCTAGGTAACTACTGTATTGTTTCTGCAGTTGCTCCTCTATCTTCTCGTACTCATCCATAAAAGCAGGACTGCAGACAACAAGAACAAACTACTCAGAGAAACACAGACCTGTACATGCAGAAATCTGAAACAGCATTCTTGTTTTTGCAGCTGCTTTTCCACGTCTACTGTATTAATCTATAAGGACCTTCTCTTCCAAGGTTCCACAATATTTCAGAGACCAAAAGCACAAGGCAAAGAAATACTAAGCTGTCCCATGAAAATTATGCATAGCAAAGGTAACATTATTGCATATCCAGTACCATTCCTTTCCAAACACAGAGAAGGCAGCATTTTGGCTTCTTTAGCAGACAAATCTAAATTAATCAGCTTGCTGTTCCTTAACTCCAAAAAATAAAAATAAATAAATAAATCTTGTTGCATGGATGGTAAGCCACCTACTTTACTGGAGGCTTATCTGCAACAAAACTGTACTGTGTTGTTAGAAGCATAACTAGTCCCAATATAAGTGATGAGGCCCTTTACTATAGTGTCTATTGCTGTGCCCCACAGAACACCACTCGTGTTCAGTCCTTCACTTCTACCAACTGAAGTGTTCCAGATCACAACATGTATAGGAATCCAATGTTATTCTTCCCACCACTCATTTTTCTCATATTTATATTCTTTTTTTCTTCATATGAGGTTCAAAAATAGAGAATGATCTTATAGATTGCATAAATCTGCAATTTAACCAAGGGGGCATGGTTAATTTAACCAAGCTAAACCACGGATATGAACATTTTGATGTTATGGCAAGCTTTGTCACTGCCCAGAGGAACCTATCCCAACAAGGGACACCTAATTACTTTTGTGGCTGGGAATGCTGGAAGCCTCTGGAACAAAGGGAATACTTGTACCATGTGTCATTTTCAGTGGAAGTACATGCCTCCATTTATGTTTAATAACAAAGGAAAAAAGACATGCTACCTGACCATTTTGTACAGCTCAAGCAGCAACTAGGCAGCCCACCAAATAATGTTCCGGGGGCTTTTAACAGCCCTGATAATCTGGTTTCAAATACAAAATAACCAAAAAAATAAACAACCACAATCCAGATTGGGCATCTCTAGAGATGAAAATCCTTCTCCCACAGGCCATCATCTCAGTCTAATTAATGGACTTCACTCCTCGCTGCTCTAAGCATTAAGAACACACGATACCATCATTTATGCTAGCACTCATTTATGCAGTAGGTAATCGGTTCATAATCTTTACCGAACACTCTGTAGGGTCTGTAGCCTCTTCTGGCTTCTTTCCAGCTCCAATTTTCTTTTTTCAATCTTGGCTTCCAAATTGGCTTCATCCAAAGCCACATTACTCAACATGTCTTTAGTCTTTTGGACTTGTTCCTAAAGGAGAAGGATGATAAACCACAGCACGCACTGGAGTAATTAGAATTGTCTTTCAGATGCTAAACCTATTCCTGTATTATCTCATATAATGTTTTTTCATAAAACTTTATAACAATGAGCTAGCACAAGTGAGCTACTAAAATGAGCTAGCACAAGGCAACGATATTTTCATTTTTTTTGTGACCAGGATAATGAACTAGCTATACATTTAGAAATTTAAAATATGTATTTTGCCCCATACATTCTTAAAGAGAGAAAAAAAAAAAAGTTGTCCTGAGATTTAGCTTTCTTACTTTTTTTTTCATCAAAATGGTACTAAACAATGGGAAGGAAAGAAGCCCCCTCCAAAGATCTGACAGGACACAGAAAGCCATCTTTCAACAGGTAAGCATCTGAATAAACACAGATGAGAAATGTATTTATTTCTTGGCACTACTTTAGGGAATATCTAGGCTTTTATCAACATTCTTTTTCTTCCTGATAAATGTTACTTTTGAAAAGACGTTAATCTATCCCAATACCTTCATCCTCTTCTGAGTCTTGCTGCATCCATCTTTTCAAAATCTTGGAGGTATCCCAAAATTTGCAACACATTATAGGAATAAGGAGGGGAAAGCTAGTTAGAACAACTGAGTGCATTCAGGGTGCTCATGCTCTAGAAACTCTTGAATCTCTCGAGTGAAAGGGAAGAAGGACTTCACAGTTGCTGTTATTCTAGCAGTAATTGTTACGTGCTGTACAGCTATAATAGGTCGTTTCATTAACTGGTCCAGAACTAAACCAGGTGAGGTATATGTTATTGGTATTTCTCAATTGCTCTAATATTTTCCTGTTAGTTTATTAGCACTACTGCCTAGAATATCAATGCACATTAACAACATTTAGAGTTCATATGGACGGCAAGTAGGAGCAGAAACAAAGAAAGATCGCCAGGAGTATCTATTGATTATGCTCTGGCTGTTTAAAACCTGGAACTCCACTCCTTGTAATTATGCAATTGGACTGGATACAGTTTGCAGTTAAATAACTTAGAGTATTCACTAGGATTTAATTAACCACCATACTTGCCTATTGGGGCAGCTAATGATTCAGAGATACAGGAACCCAAGCACTGGAGCAAGGACAATGTTCCCGAGACCAGGACAAGGAACTTCTGAAAACTAGAACTGTAATGAAGCACTGGCATGCTGCTAATTAGCACAGTGCAAGTTCTTCTCACCCCTTTCTCAGTTCAGGTATCTTTTTTCCAGAGCCCACCTTCAAAACCCCAGAGGCAGCAACACATTTTGAGTTACCAGGTATACCCCTTGCAGCCCGGACTGTAAAATTGATGCAGCTTAAACAGTGGAGGTGGCATGCAGATTTCTGTGCTGATGCAGTCAATCATTCCTGTAGAGATTCTGGGGCTACTGCTGAGCCCCTACCAGAAGCAGGGATTATGACTAAACCACAGAGGGGTTTTTGGTTGTTTTCTCCCAAGACAGAGGCCAAGGGAAACTGTTCTTTGACACAGCTGTATTGACAGCAACACCATAGGTTTGTTACCAAAGTCAGTGCAGCTGGGAGAATATTTCACACATTAAACCAACACAGCCATACAGCACAACAGTCTGGCAGCAGAGCTGTTCTTAACATGTTCTCCTAGGTGCTGCTGCTAACGTAGTTTATCCGTTCTGCTGCAGGCTGTGATTTCTGACTGCCAGCTCAATCACTGTGCAGACACCTCTTCTACTCTGCCAAGAAAAGCTACCAGTTACAGTTAGCAGGGTTGCTCACTTTGAACACAACAGATTTTCCACAGAAATCATAAAGATCATCACTATATTCATTGCCACGCTGCACGGAGTCATCACAGACCGATCTCTGCCTTGATGAACATAGGTAACATTAACTGTGTGAACACAAAGACCAAAACAACATTAGCCAAAAGTTTCACATTGCCTGTTAACTAACCAGGCAGAGCATTACTTGGCCCAGTCAGTTAAAGGTGATGTGCATGCTATGGCTTAAACCTAGGCTGTTGATAAGAACAACTATGTTCTTCTTACAGGAGAGGAATGATGATTTTGCAATTAAATATCAATTTGCTTACCAGAACACAGTCAATGGCAATTTTCACCATCTTCTCAGCCTCATTTATCTCCAAAGGTCTGGCAATAGATTCTGTTCTTGCTTCCTATGAAATAAAAGTACATAAATATATTTAAACAGTACACTACAAAATTAGTATTTGCAGAACAGAGGACGGTCAAGCAACAACAACATAATCATCTGCATAATAAATGGCATAGGATTTGGTATTTATGCACCGAGGCTCAAACAATTAAAAGAATGGGAGGTTATGAAAAAGTCAGTTAAGTGAGGCTGGGATCAACATGGAGCGATTAAGGTAACTTTTCAAAACGAAGTGTTATCATTAGAACTGCAACTATTCTTGAATGTAGATTTTTTGGAAACTGCACAGGTTATTACACATTAAGCAAAGTGTGCAACATTACATGGAAGATTTCATCATTACAATGCAGCTCACATAAACAGCAGTGCAGGCAGATGAGCCCAGTGTCAAAAATTCAGAGACACAAGCAGTGTGAACCCATCTAACTAAGCCAGGCAGCCGGGACAGCCTGTAGGTGCTTCCCATGTGGGTGTAGACCCATATGAAACAAGCTGATACAGATGTACTTCTCTGATTCAGGTAACCAAGTGATTCAGGCTCCTCATCAAGACAGCATTCCTTGTTTATATCCCCCCCCAAACCTCTTCTGCATACAGCAGATGGGTTTAGGAGCATTCAGCATGCCCTCATTTGTACGACACCCTACAAAACTGACCAGGTCATTACACAAAAACACTGGATCGATTGCTTGATTGGGAGAAGAGGGAGATTGTTCCAGCCAAAGGTCCTTAAAATCATCTTATGTCGGCAAACCATTTGGCAGCAGGTGGATAAAGACAGAAATAGCATCTCTCTAGAGAACATCTGACTAAGAATCTGAAACCACTTTATACGCTGCAACAGGCTGTACCCAGCCTGCTACAGGACAGATGCTGGAAGCAGATACAATTACTCCGTTACGTTACCAGGCCAGACACTCCAGCTTGCGTAAGCACGTACTGGTGGAGGCAGCCCAACTCCATCCCGCTGCCTCACCAACTCAAACTCGGGGAGTTGCACCGTGAATCCAATCGGGGCGCTCACCTAGACAAGTTGCTTTTTGTGCAGAGCTTATTCCTCTGCTGCATCAGCTCCCTGCACCAGCCTGCCACATGATGCGTGGAGGGCTTTTGTTATTTTTGGGGGGTGGCACAAGAGAAGTAGGGGAAATATCTGATTGGGGAATGACAAGAGCTGCATCTGTTAGTGGCAGTGACAGCTTACGCTGCCTAAGGTGCTTGTGAACGTTCCCCTGCCCACACAGAAATACAAGCTCCAAGCAGCAGAAAGTCAGTCTGGTTGAATACAGGATGCAAGGAGTCTACACAGTGCATATTCCTGAATAACTCCACAGGTAGACACTTTTGGAGGAAGGCCGGAGAGGAATAAGTAGCTCAGTAGCTATTATGAGACCATGCTGCATCTACAAGCTCAACAAAATGCCTGTTCATTTGTGAAGACTCCACCTGAGCTGAGATGCACAGAAGCTGAAAAGGAAGCCAGATCAGCTGCTGGAAACACCGCTCTGCCAAGTGCACTCAGCTCTCCTGATGGCAACAGTGAGATCTCTGCTACAAAGAGACTGTATTTCAAACAAAATAGTTTACCACTCAGCAGGAGGAAGGAAATGATTTCCCTTTCCATTTTCAAACGAGATAAAAGGAACAGCAAGGATCTTAGGTTTTAATTATATGCAACTCCCTTACCAATTTCCTTTCGGTAGCCTGGTGAAGCACCCACAGATAACGCACAAGTCACTCTGACCTGTGTCAGATCAGGGTAACTGATGGGTTTCAGATATACTTCTGAGGAGCCATCATTTCATGCTGGAATCATCTCTACAAGTTTGACGTCTCTCCTTCTACCTTCCCTCTACCACCTGTGGAAGTTTTACGTACAGTCTTCATGGAGAAATCCACATCAATATCCAGAATGAGGTTTAGTGCTGAAGTCACGCCTGCTTGGAAAAATTTGGCAGGCCAACAAAGAGCAGAGTTAAGGCAGCAATTTGTATTTTCAGACCTGATTGCTGAACCATAGCTTAGCCAAAACGAAGGCAGTCAGTGCCATGAACATCTTCCTCGCACTCCAGCAGACCAAGAGGTGAACCCAGGTGGACCATCGCAGCTTCCATGGGCACACAGCTCCTCCCTAAGGGTCTACGTTTGCATACCCACTTTTCACTTCACTGCTACAAACAGTGCCATGAACCTGTGACACTTCAGAGCAGTAAATGTAAGTGGGCACTAAATCATAATGGAAAAAACAATACATTCTGAGAAAATGAAAATGGTCAATGAATTCGTTAATGGATGTTTGTAAAGGCTCCCATGGATATCCATCAGCGGGACATTTCCTGGCACCCCATGAAAACTCTTGAAGGGAAAGCTTTTACTTTCAGTACCTCTTTTGAGGACGGACCCTGCAACTGGCCATAAAAAGAAGATAGCTCACATTAACGTGCACAGAGAAAAATAAAATACCTCACAAAGGCTACAGAGTTGTTATGAAAAGTATTTACTTTAAAATACCAGAGTTGACTAATTTAAACATTATTAAGCCATTAGCAAATGAAAGAAAATGAATTTAAGTTCACACAAGCGCTCTGACAATCTCTGACTCCCCACACGAGCAAATAAACCATGTTTTCCTGCCAGCCCAACTTGTCATCAACAGCATTTCTTACCCTGTATAAAATACGCAGCAAGATGACAACTGAGATTTTTAAAACCTGACTTGGCACAAAAGCTGCCTGTTTGTGCTTAAATCTGTGGCTACAAATAGGCTGTACACCTGAAGGCAAACCAATATTCTGAATTTGCCCAAATACCAGGTATTACATTGCTGCTGGCTGTACTCACAATTCCATGTGCTCAAAAAAGGTGGGCAAATGAAACCAAGCTGCAAAATGTGTCTTTCTTCATTTTCTTTTAAAGTAATGTACTCTTTGCAATTAGGTGTACTAATCAGAACGCACATTATAATACACAAGAGGCTTCCTTTAAATTAACCATTAAAACCAGAGTTCTCAGGAGAGGTGAAAAATATAGAAAAAAAATATCAAGGCAAGGGGAGGGAAGAAGCTGAACAATTTAGGACTATGCCTAGTAATTACAACTTAAGAAGACAAACATATACAAAAAGAGAGAGGTCTTCATGAACAAGCTGATTGTTTACCACTTACCAGTGCTTCCTGTTCAGAGTGTTCAAAGAGCTCCCTGGCTATACTTTTACATGATAAATACTAATTAAAAATCGGGGAAGCCAAGTGTAAAATTATTTTTGATGAACTAAAGCTGACAATTATTAAAGAAAACACACAAGTACACAAGAGACACCATTTGCTGGCATTTTTTACCCACTCTGGTTCAACCAGTATTCGGTGCTGCACGGAAAGGCTGAGACGTTCTTCAAGTTTTGCATCTCACTTTGGACAAAGCCAACTGGAAGTACTATCAAATTACTTGGCTGGTTTAGACTCAAAAAAGATTTGTTTTCTTTGGAAATGAGAATTTCATTACAAAGTTAGGAAGATCTCTAATCAAAGGCCAGCTGACTGCCCAGTCAAGCAGAACAGAGCACAGCCTGACAGAATGTTCCCTGCAGGATGCAGAGGGCTAACAGGGAAGCCAGATCCACCCAAGTTGCACCAGTTTTGGCATCAAAAGTGAAGATAAATTTCCTTAGAGCAAAACTGCACTGCTGTCGTTTCAGGAAATAACACTGAGCTTAAAGCCTTCAAAACTCCATCTGTCTAAAGAAATCACTAGCCTCACACGTTGGTGCTGAGTGATGGTCCCCTGGGTCAAAAACCAGCAAAGGAGAAGGCCGCAGGAGATCCTCCCAGTCTGAGGTCCTGTCAACAGAAACCACACCAGCAGCTGGCCTTCCAGAAGCTGTGACAAGCTGTGGTTCTGGTCATCTACCCCAGCAGCCACTTTTTGGCTCCTATTGGAGACGTCTGCCTAACACGGGACTGTCATTATCATCACAACACTCAGTTTGGTGTCACAGTACAGCTTCTTTCTGCCAAAGGACAAGGAAGCAACCCGTTCATTGCACCAGGAGTTCTGCAGCACTCACCAAAGAAGCACCCTGTAGGATACAAATACAGGGATGGTAATTTTGTCAAACCCTCTTTCAGCTTCACTGCCAAATACCCAGCTAACATACAAAGGCTGTTTGAAATATAAAATGCAGACAAGCAGCACAGGACCTGCCTTCCACAGAGCTCTACAGACGAATTTCCTGGATGTGGAAAAACATGGATCTCTAGGATCATTAGGGAATACTTCTCTTTTATTCAAAGCAAAGTACCCCTTTAGGTATATGCAGGAGCTTTGAAATAAATGCTAACATGCAGGAGACTCCAGTGCCTGAACAAAAACGTCACTCATCTTCCAGGTATGCCCTAAGTCCTGTATTATATTTGCCAGCCACTTTCAGATGTCTTGGTCACCCTCAGCCATCCGAAATGGGCTTATATGGCTAGATTTAGGCACCTGTACTGCAAATTAAAAAATAAAATGAACAAACAATAAACCACAGTATGGCTGTGTATATATATAAAAATAAAAGCCAGATCAAAGCTCCTGTAAGTTTGGACTTCAGCCCACTTACACATCAATTATAAGAAATATTCCATGCAGCCAACTAAAATTGTCAAGAAAGAAATACCAAACTCTCCCAAAGCACAGGATTCAGTAGCAAACACAGAAGGAACTGGTTTGTTGTCAAGTGTCGTATGGGCTCCACAGAGCAATTACTGGCAGAGGGTTGACATACAGCTCCCAGCACCTTCTGAAAGTACGTGGGATCGTGGCCTCAGCAGAAACCAGCAGCAGCACTTCCACGGTACATTTTAGCTTTCCATTATGCAAGAGGTGTTACAATCTGATTTAGAACCCTTACCTGAAGGGCAATGTTGTGAGCCCATTGTGAAATTTAGAAGCACTTATGTGGACTCAGCTGTAGCTTGGCTCATTTGGCTTGCATTTCAGACCTAGAGTGGGAAATAGCTGGACAATTTCTCAGCTTTCTACCACAACCTGAAGAGCTTCTATTAAAGTCAGCAGACTCTGAGTACGGCGGTGATGCTGGCGCTTGTCTGTACAGGAAGTTCCTGCAAACAGAACTAAGGTGGTGAATTTTGAGTGTACCTGTGCTACTTCGCGTGGTTCTGCTGAGCAAATACACCGACACGCAAGAGTGATACCACTGAGCAAGGCAGCTCATTCCCACTATGCTCCCGTTGATTTGTTTCCCTGGGTGCTGCAGTGACAACAAGGAACAAAGTCATCCTAAATTCACAGGTTGCCTGGCCACAAAGTAACACCAGAACAGCCAAATGCACCTACTACCACACAACGTGGGGCCAGGAAGTTGCTGCCACTCCCGCAAAAGCCCTTCCTTTACTAAGAATTTTTCCCTCTAGGAGTTGTATATTTGGTTAAAAATGAAAAGCCACTAATGCAAAAAACAGTCCACAAACATTCCCAGTGAAGAATTTCCAACTAGCCATTGTTTTCCATCGTGCTGAATCAAAACCAGCTAAGCCAGCTTCCTGCATGCCTGATGTATGCAATGAATGGATGCACACATCTTCTGAACTGCAGGAAGGGGTGCACGACTAGCACACAGGTCACTCATGATAACTGTTTTATATTATATGTATATACTGAATTCAGGAAACTAATTAACATACACCATGATCACATTTGGCCAAAATGGAATGGATTATTAGGTTAATCCATTCCTTCCTGTTCACGGTTACACGTGAACAGGAAGGTACAGGATGGAAATTAAAAATAATCAAGACCTTCTGAAGGAACTTGATACTTCTTTCAGCCTAATTTCTTCCTCAAGAGATTAAAGCTCAAGTTAATCGAGATTTTTGCTGCTCCCAGGAAGCTGCTGTCTTGTACGCTCATCTCAGTGGTCCACAAAGTAAATCCACAGAGACATCTGCCTACTCAGCAATGCAGAGCCCTCAACCAGAGCTACCGTCCGAAGCCCCAGTAGCTATCGCAGTGTTTAAAAAGCATGGCATGAGAAGGGGATCTGAGCTAAAGAACCAGCTGGAAAGCATAACTTTCTGCAGAGCAAAAAGAATCAGGCAGCCTGCCTAGCCAGATAAGACGTAATCTGAACATATGCTTTATGACAGAAGGAAACATTGCAAACATTAGCGTCCAGACTGCTGAACTGTGAGGCAAGAAGGAGAACTGTAAAGCTCTCTGACAGGCACGTAGTTACACTGCTCTCCCCTCCCCACACCGACCTCCAGGTGGTCCACGGGTCTTCTAGCTCAGGAGCTGTTTCCACTGAATTACCTTCTGCTCACAAACCCCAGCACGTGCTTACTGCTGTCTTCCTGCATCCTTAAAACCCTCACCTTTAATTTAACACTCGCCAGGTTTCACAGCACATTGCATTGGTAAGGCTTGCATTAGCCCACAGGGCTGCAGGGTGCTGCTTGGACCAGGGGTCTTGATCCAGGCAGCAGCTCGTGATGTCTCTTCCATGGTCTGGCAAGAAGACACAAAATGTATGCCTGCCAGCACAGCAGAAGCTGTGTTTGTGAGTGGATTTCCTATTACAAACAGATGAAATTGGCCTTGGGCAGCATGGCCAGTTGGGAGCATGCTTTTTGTTTTTTAAAGGAAAAAACCAACAGGGTCGTCAAAAAGGCAAGGCACCTGGTCAGGCCAAAAGTTACTTCAATATCTCCTTTTATCCACAGCCTTCTGTAACAAATGTTTTTTAAAGTATTTCCTTTCCCTACTCGATAAAAATAAAAGGAAAGCTTCAGGAAGGGTTATGATTTCCTCAGAACAAAAAAGAAGCATCAACAAAACGAGTGTTTTGTTCGGCAGCATCTTTCAGACCTCAAAAACACGCTATGACCCCACACAAAGCTGCAGTAAAAGTAGAAACAGGCACTGGGTATGCAGCAATACCACCCGGGAGACAGTTTAAACTTTTTAACTCTCATCGAGCCCTTGATTCCACAAACATTGCCGCACAGCTTTGGGTTTCCATCCCCAACAAAGCTTAACCAGCAAGCAGCGGAGTGGCCGGTGAGCTCCAGTGACAGAAACACGGGGCGGCTCTTTGGCAGAAACAAAGGCAATTTAAGTCAGCACATTTTCCTCTTATGTAATTAAAATTTTGACATGGCTATACTCTGTGTCTAATGAAGGAAGGTTAGGAATAATGAGCAACCGAAGCCTCACCAGATATTCAGAACGCAGCGTTGCCGATGTAGCCCAATTATTAAGTGAACCTTCTTGCAGAGCCGTGCAGTTTTTGACAAGTGCTGTGACATGCAGAAGATGGTTTGGATGTGATTTGCTTCCCAGCTAAGCTAGAATGGCTTTTCAAAACAGTCTAGAACTGAGCTACAAGCGTGCAAGTCTTCCAGCTAGTTGACAAAATCATCACTGCGCTGAAACTGGCCCCAAACTGCAATGGGAAATGTGCCCCCTACCAATTTATAGGTGATGCTGTCTCCAAGCCAAATAATAACACAAAGTCACTAGAAAATCATTTGTCAGGTGAGCATATAACCATGGCTATGGTTAAAGCAATCCAAAGTACAGGACAGCATTGATTCAACTTTTCACAATCTCAAGGTTTAATTCCGGCTTCCCACCTTGCAATAATCCCTCTTCTTCAAAACTGGTAAGTTGGGTTTTGGTTTGAAGCAGCACAATTCAAAGAATTTGAAGCAAACTAGGCAATTCTCCGGAGTTCTGGGAACTTCAGAATTACTATTTCCCACTAGAAATCACTTTTACCCCTATGATGTGCGTGGCAACTTTGCAGCCAAGGCACGGGGAAGAGAGAAATTCATTTATCAGCCTCCCCAGGCAGTATCTAGTACCCAGAACCAACATTTGGCAGATGGAAAACGTTTCCAACGTTACAGGTAAAATAATTTCTTGTAGTTACCTTTCAAGAATGCAGCTGTCACTCCAAGCCAACCCACCTCTCCCTCCACGGAAAGGGGCAGGCAGCAAACTGCAACAGAGCGAGCAGGGGGAGGCCGGGGAGAAGGAAGCTTTAATCAAGAAGCAGGGAATGAAGAGATCCAGTTAAATGTCTTCAGTGGCATCTCTTTATGTTGTAACTAATGCCATTTCAGTTCCGCAGCTGGATCTAAATGCCTTTGGCTCTTCTGAGAGTTTAATTCAAGCATGTCACAAACTGAAGTCAGCAAAGAGATTCTTGATGGCTTCCATCAATTTCAGAATAAGCTTATACCGTGTGCATACAGAACAATAACACTTGTACCAACACCCTGTACTTCAAAATATATCCTCTGCAGACTTGGAAACACTCTCTGGCTGTTAAAAGCTTTGATCTACAAAATTACAGAAATTACTTTATTTACACAAGAGAATCCACAGGGACTAAATGGTTTGTTCAAGGTCGCAGACTGAGTAAGAGCCAAGAGGAGTGTGAGAACACTGACCCAGGGCGCTGCCCATCCTCAGCACAAGCAAAGTACATCAAGAGAGATTATTTTCACCTTCCTTCAGTTGTACATGGCTTGGAGTTAATTAAGAGGTAAATAAAATGAAAACAACCTTGAGAAGGTCAGAAATCTTTACGCCTGCCACCAGCACAGAGGCAGTTTTATTTTGGATTTTTTTTTGCTTCATTATCTTACCGTGTCTAATAAGTCAGCAAGCCTAAGCAAGGCAGCTACTTGACAGGCTCCTGCTAACATGTCCACGGGATCTCTGGCAGATGCAAAGTGGCAGACTCTCTGAGACAGTCAGCTTCGTCCAAATGTTATAAATAGCCATGAATTTTTCCTTTTGGATGTTCAACGTATGACAACTCAGGAGCATCCTTCCTCAGTTGATCACAATTGACCTTGAAAGTCATCACTGCTTTATGCTAAAGAATTTTTTGGGTCACCTCATCAGCCCTCCCTCCCAGTAAAGGCTCATCTTGCCATCTTCCCCTGTCAGTAACCAGCTGTTACATGACACAGAAGACCATTGGCTTTTCTAAGGTCTCTGGGCCATTTACAAGCCCGTAGCAGTTAGCTGTGTGGGTCCAGAGTCAGCCGACCCACATGAAAACTGAACTGAATGCACAGTGACATGCTGCTGCATTTTGCCTGAGCACCAACATTAATTACTCTGGTGCTTCTCTTGATTTGGGGCTTGCCAAGCTTGATCACAGCATGGGTGAGTTTCTACTTCTACTTCTTTTGGTCCTCCTAAGCATAGAAAGTAGTGTATGCAGAGAGAGAGAGAGAGAAAGAGGGATGGAGAGAGGGAGAAATATAAATCAAATCCCTCCATCCCCACCCCTAATTCAAACCAGCCCCCACATTCCCTCATCTGGGTGGGGAGGGAGTGCTAGGAAATGAGAACTCAGTGTCTAGTTACTCTTCCAAAGCTGGATATAAATACTCTGAAAATTAAGGCCACATAGTCATGCAATGCAGAAGTCCCACTGGCAGTAAAGGAGACAATGAAGATAAATACATGCATCTCCGTGCACAGAATTTGCTTTTCAGCTGGGGAACTCACTGTTTTGCACCAGAACTCATTCATCAGCCCCACTACAGCCCTACCATATATCAAGATTACAACGATTCCACGCATGAAGAAACAATTACTGAGCGCTAGGAACCAGCATATTTAAAAACAGGCTCTACGAACTCCAACTTTCAGATTTCTATACTTGGACCAGTAAGACTGGAAACTGCAAACTATCTGCAAATATAAGGGCTAACTCCATTTTAAAACAAGAAGTCTGTCCCTTCCCCAGCACACTGCCACAGGACACCAACCTACGCTGTGCTCACCAACAGCTGTTCTTGAAACATCCTGGCAGCTTCAGTGGACTCCAGCACTGCACTCCAAAGATCCCTGGTGAAGCACAGCTTTCCATCTCTCCCTCTTAGTGCTGAACTGTGCCAAGTTCCCTCCCTGGCAGTACCGGTGTCCCAGCTGGAACAGGGCAAAGGCAGCACCTGCACCTCTCCCCATCCACACCTCGCACCCTGCAGCACAATGCACGAGGTGGGAGAGCAGGAAAGGAAATCTCCTGACCTGTTTACAGGGCTGGAACCCAGCGGCTGCTCCTCACATTTTGGCTTTCTGCTGCTGTAGGGCTGTTTATCAGGAAATGCCTTCCCGTTCTGCTCAAATATAAAATCCGATTTCTTATTTAAACCAAAAAGGACATTTGTGATTTTCATCTGATGAGATAAGCATAGCTTTTAGTTAAGATTCTGACCAAAAAACCTACCAACAGCACCCTAGGCTGAATTAAGCAAATGAGTGCCTGTAGGTTTTGCTTCCTCCAGTATTCTTTAATTAAAGGTTTGAGTGATGTTTATTGGTTGGGGGGTCTTTTGTTGTTTGAACATTATAGATTAATTCTAAAAGCAGTTTACAAATCAGAAATTCAATGAGGAAATCATGGATTTATAAAGGCATGACAAAGGCACAGCACCACATTTCCATGAACACAAATACTCTTTCAAATTAATACAGATGCATTTACATCAATACGTACCCACGACACATCTGATATAAACTTTCCCTTAATAAACCCTTCCTTTCTCTAGCTGAAATTTGTTTTCATTCAGAAAGTAATTTACAAAAGTGGCCCATTACTTGGATCAATAAGGTTTATCTTATGCATAAGGATTTTCTACATAGCTTCTATACAAATTATGTGCAAAAAGAGCTCCAATAAAGAAATTGGAGGTTGTGACACATTATAGTCAACGTTTCTACAGGAAATAAAAGCGAGTTTTACTTCACTTTTCCCAGTGATCTTTCCCCAAAAAGGCGCTTCGACAATGAAAACAGATCTATTCAACCCATTGATGACAAATGCTGGCATTTCTTTTACAGTTACAGGAAAATGAAGCAGTCTTTGCTTAGGATAGAAACAAGATCCTCAGCTTAACTAAGCCTAGGCAGCAAGATCCTCCAATTAGGCATTTGGAGATGGATGAATTGGAAGGGAAGGAGGAGGGAGCTCGGGAAAAGTAAAACCACCGTGTTCTCAAATTCATTAAAACAATATCACAACTGTCGATGCATTTTAATATATGCAACAGGTTTCAGGACATAAAACGTAATTAACAAATAAACCATACTGCTCTCCTACTGCCCTTCAGTAGTGCAGTCTCTCCTCCAGCGCAATTTATCGTGTGCGTTACTTAGCCAAGCAATGTCAAAAGAAAATAAGCAATGGAAATCAATAATCAACACATTAAAAAAATACTAAAAGTAACCTTAGATTAATGGCAGCTAATTTGATATGTACAGACAGAGCTCTAGCTCTCCCCACAAAGGCAGAATTCTCAGCACTTCTCCTGCCCACCTGGAAGGGGGTAGGAAGGGCAGGCACAGGATCTCACCCCTCACCGAGTCTGTGAAGAATCCAGGGAGATGGTGTGAAATGATGACAGGAGATTCCTTACTGCCCTCAACACTGGCTGTTTGGAAATAACTGCACCTCCACTGACTTCCATAGGCACTATCAGACATCATGGCAATGGTAGAAAACAGCAGCATTTGGCTCTCTGCCTCTCACTTGATGAGTTCATTTCATACTCAAGTGAGCTCATGTAGCCCAATTATTTTAAAATATTTGGGAGGAAAAATTCGGACGATGAAATCATCTACAGGTAACCATACATCCCTCTTTTCCCCCCAGAGACATCCTCCCTCCCTGCCTTAAACTTTGTGTAGTAAAACCCCACAGCCCTGAGGATTCTGCTCCCCCAGCTGGGATAGCCTGCAGCGAGGCTGGAGCTGCTCCTGCCAAGAGTTTGAGGCACAGGAAAGCTCTCAAGCTCAGCATTGCTGGGCAGCACATCAAATGTCTTACACCACACACGCTCAGGTGTTCAGATCTGTGATTGTAGGATCACCTGGTGCACCCAGCCAAGATCTTTGACCAAGGGGTGCACCAGCAGGTGAAAGGGGAAAGCCACCTCACCGAGCTGCAGGTGTCTCGTTTGTGCCATCCATACCGAGTTCCCTTTATACTCATCTGAAACATGCATGCATGCGGTGCAGTTCTGCTGCTCCAACATACACGTGAAATTTAGGGGTGACAAATCACACCCTGGGCTCCACTGCTGAAACATCTAGGTTACCACCAACTAAAAAGGAAGCAAGGATGTTTATTTACAGAGGCTCATGGTGGAAACAGGACCAAAGTCATGACGTCTCAGGAATTAAAGTGCAAAATCTGTGGTGCCCCAGCAGCTTTAAAAGGTCTCGTGACACAGCTGCATCACACGCAGTGAAGCTGGGCAGTATCCTGCATCCCAGCAGGACAGGTGGCTGAGGCAGACACTGCTGGCTTTCCCTGGGATGGACTGCATTGATGTGCACACCCCACAGCACCACCAAACAGCACAATGGAGCAGTGAGCCAGTGACCCGGCTGCACATTCAGCTGAATTCCAGCTTCAGGGTAAGATATATCCCCCACCTATACGTTATTTCTGGATTCCCCTTTTCCACCTGCTTCCTAAAGTACAGGGCGAGGGTCTCAGGTTCTGTCACAAAGATCTCGGTACCTGCCAGAAGGAAGGTTATCACTCTTGAATCGAATCCTGGCCGTAATTATTCACAATTGTATTGCAGATTCCATCAGAAAAGCCCAAGACAACACTCCCCATATTATTAGTTAAGCTTCACAGAGGAAGAGAAAGTTATTATATCTACTTTACGAAGAGGTAAACTGAAGTGACCCCAGTATCAGTTTAAGGGTAAAGATTTTGCTTTGTGACTCCTGAAAAGATGGAAACGACAAGAGCCAGGGGAATTCTCTTCTGTTCAGTCTCACTTCACCTTATGTTTTCTGAGCTCTCCCAAAGGTGCTGTGCTGGCCTCCACCATCTCTCCAAACAAGAGGCATGACAATGCCAAAACCCATAAAGCTGCCCAGCACTTTGGTCATTTCCTGGTATAAGTGACCTGTAAACTACTCAGAACAACAAATTTAGTTCAGCTAATTTTTAGATTACATTTTATGGTGCATGGGCTGGAAATAATTTTTACAGTATCTAAACTGCAGTTTTGTAAAAAAATAAAAAATAAAAAAAAGGCAGCAACAGGTGTCTAGTCATAAACTTTCTATTACTAATTGAAAGCAAGTTCTTCATTCCTTTCTACCAACTTATAGGCTTTTTATATAATTAAATAGATTTTCCATAAAAAAAGAAGTCCCAATTAAAAACCAACCACTGTGAAAGTGCTTTTCCCATACCCATTTTACAATATTTGTTCAACAGAACAGGACATGAAGACACAGTCTGCAGGGAAGACCATATCCACTGTGTTCCCATACACAGCCCTAGACATATTCCAGGCATGGATCAGTTCCAAAGAGGCCATGGCTACAACTGCCTTTTGTCCCTTTCTCTTTCAAAGATGTTGCAAGTGCTCAGAGTCCCCATTTAAAATAAACAAACAAGCTAAGTAATCACCATCACCATGCTAGTAGTCCTTGTAGAAGAAAACAAAGCCATGAAGCAAAAAAATAACTCTGCTTATAATTAAAACAGACAAACTTGACAAACTCCACCAGAAAACTGCTTATTGCAACCTCATAGCTTTTAACCTGAAAACTATTTGCTTTGCTAAATGCTTAAATCTCAAACTCGTCACGCAATTACATACCAAACTTGGCATTTAAAACACAAGCCAATTTATTTTTTTTCCTCCAGTTTTATCACTCAGAAGGCTGGAACCAGTATCAAAGGAAAAGGAGCAGAGCAAGAAAGTTTCTTTGTTGCTCTCGAGGTACTCACTGCACTGGCAGTGTCATGTTGTGCTTCAAAGATACAAACGTGTAGCTAATGAGACAGAAGCAAAGGTCATCTTTTCTAGGACAGGATTTCTTAAAGATAAATTCTGTCTGTCAAACCTTTTTTGCAAAATCCAAACTGGTTACCTCTGCAAGATTAGTTAGACCCAGCTTGTGCACTTGGTCATTACACCACATGAAACATACACTCTCTACAGAATATAATAAATTCCATCCTTTTACAAATTGCACCTTTAAACAGACTACATTTGAAGGTCTCTTAATGGGTGCAATGAGAAGTGGCTGCGATGAAGCACTTACCCATCTCTTGATTTTTCATTTCACGCTTTCAGCACTCTGCACTTGTGTAAGTCCCTATTTTAAGGCCCAGTTCTAAAGTCAGTTGGACTCCAAAAAGCCTTGATTTAAAGTGATTAAACAATGACCAATTTCAAAGCAATGCTTAAGAACTTTTTAAAAATGTTGACTTACACTGACCTACACTTGACTTTTCAGCTGAGCTCTAAGAGATGCTGTACACAGAAAAAAAACACTTTAATGCTCTAAATCAAACATTAGCACATTAGGCAGTATTCACGTGAAAATTATTTCAAAGCCAGCAAATTAAGCAAAAAGTAGAAGATGAGGAGTGACTGACTAACTGTTTTGTAAGGCTTGTGTACATTGAATTAAACTGGTTATCACTTCTCTCTCCCTTCTAAGATACTAACATCTTTCACACAGCTGTACACCATGCTAATGCATCTAACAGAAAAGACAACACTCCGCAGGTAACCTTCCCTGTACATCATCCATCCTTTGAAACACTTGCACTCCATCAAACAAGGACCTGGAAGCTTTAGTTGTCAAGGCACACAGCCTACTGCTCTTACAGGATGCACTTCCCACAGCTCAGATAGTACAAATCTGAAGATTTCCAAAAACAATACTAGAATATTCTAGGCTTCCCTTCCTTAAATGCCTGTTATCAGCAAACAAATAGTCTACAGCATTACAGACAGAAGCGTTAGAGAAAATATTGAAAGACTTATTGGCAAAGTGTTTGATGACACTTGTATGACTTCATGCAATAGCTTAGTTGTAAAATCACAAGCTAAAGAATATGTACCCTGCAGGCTTGTGGGGCTTTCAATTACTGTAACAGAAATAACGAGCCTTGCACTTGGATAACTAAAGGCATTAATCATTTATCTTTCAGAACACATTCATCACCGCTGCTAAAACATACACATGAAGTCAATATTCCCAAATAGTTCTTCAGAGACTATTCCAGTTTTCTTCTGAAGAGAAAGTGCCAAACTGTTCTCTCAGTTTGATCGCAACCCAGATGTTAATATGAGCAGGAAGAAAATGCAAACTTTCTGACCCAATCCTACAGATAATAGGATATTCATTTTAGATGCAGCTGTTAAAAACAGCTACATACTTCTTTCACCTTTTTTCCTTTGCAGCACCCAGTGAAGGAAAGTTCTTACACACTCTCCAGGGTTTACTTACCCTTAGCTCAACTTCTTTGCCAAGTAAGTCATACAGACTTGCTCCTTTGGAGGTGATTTCAGAAGCAAGCTGTCTAGCTGCCTTCAAGTCAGCAATCTGGAAACAGAGCAACAGCATTCATTGGCAAAAGAGAATCCACAATATCACACAGAAGATCGACAGATTTTTCCCATTTTACGTTAAAAATGCATGGGAGGCCAGCACAGAGGCTGAATCTCTCCTGTAGCACTGAAGTTCCCCACCGGGATCACAGTGAGCCTGTCTCTTGGCTTTAATGTGGTCTAGATTAGCCTCCATTTACACATCAGTAAAACCCCAGACACCTCAGGCCAACAAAAAACACTCCTCAAAACTGACTCTGCTGGTTGTTGGTTCATGTGCTACCCAGGGCAAAGGGAAATATCTTTTTCTACATGCAAAAGTAAAAAGTGCATATAGTAGAAGGTACATGAATAGCACAGTGCACAGATAGCAAATGCTGATTGTCTAGAAGCGTATTTTCATGATTTCTTCTAGGTACTTTCTTAGCAGATGTGACAGCACAGCTATAATAGAATCAAAGACTAAGAATATCAGAATATAAAGATGTGCTAAAAGTAACGAAAAAGCAGCAACAAGAACTCCTCAGCTTATTTAACACAGTTTTGTTGGTTGTCTTTTTTTTTTAAAAAAAAAAAAAAAAGAAATATCTAGAGAAGGCATTTACTTTAAGGGCTTGAACAACTTTGATGTCCGTTAGGACGACCGGAAGATTCTCCTTTCACTCAACGCAAATTGGCTCAAAACTCAACTATCAGTCAGTGGTTTGGAAGCTCCTTTGTTGCAATGAGATTAAGAGAGAGAAAACAGCCTTTATTCTGGCCTACTCCAACAGCTCTGCAATTTCAATAGCAATTGAAAACAAAGATAACCAATTTTGTGCCTCTGTTGCCTCTACTTCTGCTTAAGAACACACAACTTAAAAAGAAGTCATAGTGTGACTTCAGCCACAGAAAGTCTGAGATAAAGAATTATCAACCTCCTGTAGAGAACATTCTCCACTTCAGTTTCAGCCCGAAAATGTTTTTTTTCCCCACAGATTAATACAGAACAAGACTACAAGTTTTCCTTACTTTTGAGCCAAGATCAAACTTGAATTTGCTGCTGTCTTCCTCACTCACATCTGTGCGCTCCACTCCCTTGGTGTTCATAGCACCGTAAAGCACAGAGGTGACTTTCAGCAGTTCCTTCACTGCATAGCCATCTGCCTGGTAAAGCTTCTTCGTGTTCAGCTTTATGTGAGCCTTGGTAGCCTTTGGGAAGAAAGAATTTATCATGTAACAAAGAATAAAATCTTTACCTTTTCACACTTCGCTCTAAAGCTCTTTTTGGGGGGCACCATCTTCTTTATGAGAATAAATCTTCCTGTTTGGAAACAAAATCGTCTCACCGTATTGCTGATGTTTCTAAAAGAAGTCTTTCTGAAATATGTGCACTTTCTGCACGTCAGAACATTTGCAGATAATTACCAGAATAAAAAAAAAAAACTCAAACTATCCATTAATTCTTCCCTGTGTGAAGATCAGCAAAAACCCTGTGCACCACTTAAATTCAAATTAAGTTTAAGTGGAATGTAAGTGCTGCCCAGGTCTTGTGATGATGCTGCAGAGAGGTAAATTTCACCCTTAATGAGTTACAAGAATAAGATCAATTATCCTAATTTAACTGTCTTCTCTTCCAGCAGTACCTGAAGAATATTTTACTGTTTCTCTCAAATTATTCCCTGCTACAATATTACCGACTTTATTCCCTTGTCTTCCATCTCTGAAAAGTACAGATAGACCAGTAAGGAAAAAAACACCAAAAATTATAACGTTATCATTTTTTAATTCAAAATACCAAAGAGAAAAAAGTGCGCATCATAGAAACTATGTATCTGCTGCAGAAAGGACACAGTTTTCTTGAAATTCCTGACAAGATTAGGTTACACATGAACAGCCACAAGGAGCCAGTGCTAAACTCCAGGTTAAACTTTGAGGCACTCTTGCTAATGGCCCAACTAAACAGACAAGCAAATAAAAACTGTTCGCCCTCTAGTTCTACAAATACAAAAGCTAAGTTTTAACTTCAGATCCTCTTATGGATGCCTAGCAGTGCAATACCTTCAGCCTTGGGATACGTGACTTGAACACCAGAATAGTTGGTACTAGCTTTGTCTGCTCTACACTGGGCTTCTCCAAATACTTTAATGCAGGAAAGTTTCGCGTGAAAAGGGAGAAAGGACTGCATCTCAAACCACAGACCTAGCTCCAACTTTTCAGGGAGCAAAGGAAACAAAACAAAGAGCTGTTGATAAACGTTTTTTTCATCTGATTCCGGTCAAGCTTCGTGACTTTACAATCAGATTTCTGAACAGCGCTTGCATCTTGCCTCTTTCTTCACAAAGTCACAACGCAGCACAGTGCCTCTACGCACTTTCTGCCTCTACGCACTTTCTGCACGCAGGAACACAGCTAAAAGAGAAGTGAAACTTTCCAGAGCAGGTTACTGATGTTGCACACCCTGATCATGAGACTTACGGTACAAAAACCCTGAAACCGCTTTGGAAAATTTTGGCCAGTGTGACCTCAAATGAACCAACACACAAAGCAGAAAGCCAGATGTGTTCTTCCATCCCTTTGGGTACAAGAAATCTAAAAAACTAGACTGTAGAAACAGTGGGTATTAAATTTTAAGAGAAGTATGCCATTAAATCGGCGGAATCTGTTAAACATTCACTACACAAAGAAGACTAATACACCACATCATGAAGGACATGGTTAGAGACAGGAATTCCAATTTCAGTTCCATTCAACCTCAAGAGAGAAAAATCAATGTCTAGTAAAAGGAAAAAAAAATGTTTTGCACTCAAAGGCTACTTAGAAAAAAAGAGGAAAAACACACATAAAGCTACGTGTATTTTTCAGATTGACATAATTGCACTGCCTATTCAAGCAAGCAAACAAACTACATGTTTGGAAAGCTTGAGATTCGGTCACCTATTTTCTAACAACTCTAAATAGTTGTAAAGTATCATGAAGAATCACTTCCATCTATCCTGAAAATGCAATTATTAAAACATAATAAAATAGAAATAAAAATTTACTGCAGGAATGGAATCAACAGCCAGAAAGTTTGCTCTACTTTAAAAACCTGCTTCATTATTATCATGGAGCCAAATTGTGGACCCAAGGCAAAGCCTCAGTAAAGACATTCAGAGAAGTGGAAACGCGAAAGGTTCCTGCCTGACCCACAGAGCAGCACGGCACCGTGTCACTGCCACTGTGCTGCAATTCCCCTTCTTGGGGGATTAAAGTGGGACTGCAGCAATGCACCAGCCATCTTCCCTCTGTGCTGTGTAGGAGGAGATGCTATTCCCTACCACTTAAACCAGAGGGTGGTGGGCTCAGTACCTTTGTCCTTGCTTCTCCAAACAGTCTGCATCTTTCCTGTTACAGTAAAACTTTCTATCAATCAATTCAGTAATTCAATAAGAGACAACCGCAGGCAGGAAGAATTTACATTCCTATGAGACAGGACAGATGAAACGGATATCCTAATTACATGAGGTCATACGGATCGTTACCCTCCTCCAAAACCCACAAAACCACTAGGTCCCGAATCTGACAACAGACATTAATTCCAACAGTGAGGGCAGTCCCAGGACACAGAGCTATGGACGCACCACAAACACAGGGCCTTGCTGTGCAAAGCAACAAGCCCTACAACTTATTTCCTCTACCCCATGGCTCACTACTAACACACTCCTGTGCTCCTAAGAGCTCTCTGCACATTACCAGTACAGCATCCAAAGACAGTTATAGTTCAGACCCTGAGATCCTTGGTTGGTTTCAGCAGCGATCCTTGTTGCTGACATTTGTTTTTGGAACCCTGACACAGCTGTAAAGCACACAGCCCAGGCAGTACCAAGAGCAGCATTTGTGCCTATGCCAGACATAGGTTTCAGTCCTTATAATCAGTTAATTAGCCAAATAATGTGTGATGGAAAAGCAAAAACAGCTCAGGGAAGAACCACCAGCACTTCCAGCTGTGTGCTCCAGCCATTCAGTCACAGACCCATAGTCTTTATCCCATCGAGCCCAAGCATTTTGCATTCTTTCTGTACAACAGCACAGTCTCGGTAGTATCTAAACCCAGTAATACAGGGCAATGCATTGTTTGAGTAAAAACACATTTATACTCCTTGTCTGGTAAAGGAAAGGAATATTCTAGATATATTTCATGGTGATTAATCCATCCCAATATTCCCTAAGATAAATCTGTCTCTATCACATCTCACCTCTGGCTACGGACACATAAAGCTCCCAGCTACTAGACAAGATAACTGTGGATTCCACAGACATTGAGTTATTAAGGAAATGTCTACAAGCTTTTCTCATTCTGAAAATGCTGAAGAACTACAATAATCCCCGTATTATTTTTGTAATATCAACTAAGCACAGGATGATTAAAGAAATTTCAATTCATTTCATTTTCTGAATCAAATACTTCTAAAATCTTTAGGGATATCTTCCTTGAACTCAGGTAGTAAAAGGAAAATTAACAACGTTATTAATGACTCCATCTTTTCATTTCAAAACATGCTTGGTTTGGAGGGCAGAAATCCCTCCCAACAAAATACATCCGTTCACTTCATCTTATGATGCTCCAGGATTCAAAAGTACATTCTGATATGTACAGATGCGAATCATGTTCTGAACTAAGTAAAATTAAGAATCAAGGAAACTTACGGTGGACACCATCACAAATCTGAAGACAAAAGTGATCCTGATTAGAGTATCATTTTAATACATTTTAAAAATTCAGAGAAGTTTGATAAGAAATTAATCTTTGGCTCTAGCATGAGGAGTTCCTCTGTTCCCAAACCCATCTATAAGTTTTGATCACTAATTTTTTCCACCTGATTAAATGTGTGCACAGGTGTCATAACAGCAAAGGCTCATGCCACATCAAAGCAAAAAGGCTGATGTGAAGGAGTATGTTCACAGGAGACTACAGAAGTTGATAACCTAATTCAAGTGTGGCTAAGAATAAGGTGGTAAAAGATTGGATCTGAGAAAAATAAACCTCAGCCCCATCACCGAGAAGGCTCATACGACAGAATGCCAGTGTACAATCCTATAGAGCACGTCAGAGGTTATAACTACTCAAGCATACGAACTAATTAGGCATCCAAAGTTAGTAGTAAATAAGACAGAATCTCTTCTGAACCCATTTAAAGGGCTTCACAAATGTCCTATCCACAGCTATATCTTTCACTCTTACCCCCCCCCAATATTAAGAGATAAAGGTGAATTTTGTTTTATCATTAGATGTTTAGATTCCAATTCTGTGAAGTCACAGACATAACTCTAGGTGATTTCAGTAACAACACACCCTGGGCTGCTCAAGTTTGTAACAGCTGTTACATGAGGATCCCAAATCACCGACAAGGTCACCACTTGTTTTGGATCCGTACAAATACAAGCCTAAAAGAACACTCTAGACTCAAAGACCCTATGAACCAAGGAAGAATACTTCTACTTGACTTCACTACTATGACTCAAATGAAGCTACTTACAGTATCGAGTAGTTGTGCTTATATCATTGCTGAAGCTTTATTAGTAGTAAGTTCTAAAATTAACTCCTCTCTCCCTTCCTCTTCATTTTCTTACTATTTTTTAATTTGCATTTTTGATCCTGAGCAGAATTCCCCAATCAATTTTACAGCCTAAATCATTATTTCAGAGAGAAAACAAAGCTGACCTGCAATCTGACATACATCACAAGAGTACAGTACATACTCAGTACAGAACAGAAGTCATGAGGGATTACGAGGGAAACCATTAAAGCTAACAAGGAACACGTATTTCAATGTGAAATAAACAGACATACCATAAACTGAGCTACAGCCTTAATGAAGAAAACGCGGTCCTGTTCTGTCTCAATATCAGGAGGAATGTCAGTCTGAGGCTCATACCTGCGGAAAGAAGCATGCAGCAATTCTGAAATAAATATGCAGGATTGAGGAAACTCTCATTTATGAGGCAAAATCAAAAAGAAAAAAGACAACACACGTACGAAACTGAAAATAACTCTTTAGCTCCTACCACAGATACAGGATCCAAGCCTTGGAATGCGTTGAGGGATTTGTGTACAAACTGCAAAAGCTATGAAAGTCGAGATGCTTCTCCAGCAGGAATTATTACTTCGGGATCCAGAACACATCTTTTCACTCAGGGTTTTGCAAAGGAGCAAAATTTAGCTGACTTGATCAGATCTGTGAAATACTTATACTCAGCAATAACTTACTACTTAAATCACAAGCTGCTTCTGTAAATCAAACTAAACTCGATCACATGTGGCTTCACAATTTAAAACACCTGGCATATGACAGAGCTCATCTTCTCAGCCTTTCAGGTGGTACGTTAAAATGTTGTGTGCTAGATTACTACTGAGGGCAGTAACAAAAAGAGCCATGTCACCTTTTAAAATGTTGCCATGCATGTTTCCACACTCTCAAAATACACAAGAAAAGTACACGCTCACAACAATCCTTTCACACAGATTACTTTCTGAATTAAAGGAAACACAAAAAAGCAGACAGAAAGATTGTGAACTGCTTTTTAAAAAGCATTTGCAAAGTGCAGAAACTTCCAGAAGTCACCAGCCTACAGGAACCAAGGAAGAAAAAACGGTAAATTCCTGGGGTTATTCCCGGGCTTTGAGATTTTCACCATTCAGACAGGCAAAAAGAAAAAAGCATCTTCCCTTTCAAGTCACATTTGCAATTAAGAGCAAGGCATGTGCAAAGTAGCCTCTCCGCTTTAAAGTGTAATCAAAAGGCTTCTTGAGAGGAAAAGCTGCTTGTCAGTGTCAAGTGTAAATCTGACTCATAACAGAGAAGGATGCTGGCGTTCAGTTGCTGTTTGGCCTGAAAGTAAAGCGCTTCCCTAACAGGCACAGAGCTCCCAGTTATCCCACAGTATTGAAGTTTAAGCTTTTAAGTAGAGAAATACTATTTTTTAAATGATATTTTTATTTTCTTTCACAACAACCCTGTTGTGTTGCTGGGGGGGGAATACTGATTTATAGTTTTAAATGTGAAGTGGAAACAACAAGTAATTTAGACCCTCTGTGTAACAGCAGTAGTTTAAAGAATACTCAGGTAACTCATTTCAAGCACTTCTGAATCATTTTTAAGTATTCCCCTATTTTATTAAAATTGTGGCAGCATTCAGGAAACATCCATTAAATTTAACGCTATTATATTAGTTACAAATCCAGGCCAAAGAAACAGCTATCGGGCCAACAGATCGCTGTTATATTTTCCATCGGAATATTTGACATGGGGAGTAGCTTAGGTTGTTTTATTTTTTCATGCATGTGAGGGAAAGAAGAGTATGTATTAGCAGGTCAGGTTTCATAAACATTTAAACAAAGCCTGCCAATGGGTTAGGGGGGTGCGAAACCGTAACTGGACAGCGGTGGTTGAATACTGTGTTTCTATGCACATGGTTTTAAAACGCAGCACGGATGCTAGACAAGCCCAAGCTGAAGCAGTAAGAGCTGTGAGAGGATAAAAACTGACTGCATCCCGAGCAGCTCTGCCGGGACACAGCCTGCAGAGTGTGTGAGGGACAAAAGCACCTTCAGGGTGCCGTCCCTGACAGGACTCGGGCACTATTCTCTACTTCGGTTACCAAAACACATTGTTAAGGTTCTGTAATCAAACTCCAAAGGCACAAAGTTAATTACTGCATGTCCTGCGTGATGTGGAGAGGAGATGCCAGAGGTCGGCCGGCTCGCGTTAAGTTTCTCCACCGGCCCGAGGCCCCCCACCCACCTCTTCACCAGCCACAGCAGCACTTCGGCGACCAGCATGAAGTTCGGGGCGTGGAAATTCTCCAGCGAGATGAGCCGGGGATAGCCCAGCGCCCGCATCATCTCGGTGAAATCTGAAAAAAAAAAAAAAAAAAAAAAAAACAAAAATCAAAAAACAGCTGAGAGCGAGCGTCGGGGGGGCTGCCAAGAGCACCGACCCCGAGCCCCCCGCCCCCCCAACCCCGTCAGGAGCCGGGGCCCTAACGGAGCGCGGCCCGGGAGCCCTTTGCACCAGCCCGGGGACACGAAGGGACATGAGGGGACACTGAGGGGACACGGGGGGACCCGGGGCCTTGCTCACTGCGCAGGTCGCGGAACGACATCGCTGCAGCAGGCCGCGCCGCTCGTTGCTATGGAGACCGCCCTACGGCGCAGCGGCCGGGCCCAACTTCGCCAGGACGCGAAGCGCCGGGGAGGGCCTGTGGGGGGGGCCGAGTCCTGCTTCAGGTCCTGCCTCGGGTCCTGAGGGGGGTTTGGGGGGGGGGGGGGGGGGGGGGGGGTCCGGGGCTCCGCAGCCCACACACTGGGCTCGGGGATGGGCAGCAACGCTTGGAGCACGGCCCGGGGAGTGACAGCCACACCAACGGTGCTGGCAGTGGTTCGTGAAGGAACCATAACTCAAAACAAATAAGTTATAAGTTATCTAAGTTATAAAAGTTGTAAGTTATAAAGTTATGAAGTGAGTATGTGGCTTATCTTGGTGTTGGGTGCATGCGGGATGGCTCCCAAAGGCATGCGCACCCTAACACAGCAACTTGCCCTGGTTATATGCAATAAAGAGCACAAATTTCCCAGTACACCTCTACATGTGCATAACCCGTCCCCGCTGTGTGCTACAATCAGCTCCAAGGAGTCATTTCCACGAACTCCTCCCGTCTGTGCCTGCTGCTGGTGGGGGGGGGGCTGAAGGCTGGTGACTCCTCTCCATCACCAGCAGCTGCCCCCTGCCTCTGTGCAGACTCAGCCGCTCCTCAGCTCTCGTCCAAACCACAGGGTCGGGCTCAGCTGGTTTTTGGGGCAGGCTCCCCACTTTTGTCAGGAAACATCCTCTGTGAGGGGCCCCGAGACTCCTCGTTTGGGTTCAGTAAGCAAAGGCACTCAGCAGTATCAATTTTAATGTGATTAAGCAAGCCCCTGTTCTTTCATTCCTGTCTTTAATAATTATGATTGTTTTATTTAGAAATCATTAATATGATTAAGCAAGCCCCCATTCTTCTATCCATAGCTTCAGCAGGACGTGCCCTGCTCACCAAAACGCAGGGGCAGCCCCAGGAGCAGCCTATGCTGCATGCAGCAGCGCAGACCCCTCCGATGAGCAAATACCTCCAGCAAATACCTCTGTGTTCACTGTCCATCCTCACAACACCCAAGAACAGCCGTGTCCCCAGGCCAGCCCCTCGCTCCCTGCCACCCCTCGGCTCCTGCCCACGACTGATGCTGACTGATCCTGTCAGCGGGGTTTCATAACAAACTACTCAAAGGCTATCGGTGTCCCAAGTTTGCCCCTACAGACATAACCAACAGGAGTTCTCATGTTGATGAATCAAGTAAGGACAACGTGACAGTTTTTCCACCAACACTTTGTTGTTTCAGATGTCCTAAAGGAATGGGAACGCTGACCACGGGACTGCAGAAGCACCAGGCAGAGCGGCCACAGCTCTTACTGACAGGGCCATCAATATTGCAGGGCAGAATGAGCTGAAAATAATCTAGATGTCAGGCTGATCTATGGGTGCCTCAGTACATTTTGTGAACAGTCCTCAGTTTACCAGTTCCAACTGCTCAAGCACATGTAACACATGCACACACAAGCTCTGTTGAGCAGCACCCTATCTACATGATTGAAAGAGCAATCAAAAGCAAGGAAATAACAATGAATCCTATCAAGATAAAAATTGAAAATAAGTAGTTACATTAAAAAACAGGATACATGATTAGAGGTTGGGTTCCTAATGCCAGAAAGCCATAAGATAGAAAACTTTAAATAATTCAGTAGTTTAAGAGCTTATCAGCCATCCAATAACTTGGGCAGGGAGAACCAGAGAAGGAAGGAATCATTCGCCTGCTGTACCACACTGACCAGCGGGCAAAATAAAATAAATGGATGGTCATCATATCATTTAACTCAGCTCTTCTTATTCATAGATGAACACTAGGCAGCCTGAATGTCACTGGAGTGAATGCAGCTTTGAAGTAAAAGGGCCAGGAGGAAACTGCAGCCATGTAACTGACAGGAACCTGCAGCATGGGGCCAAACCTTTCTCCCTGCCATGTTCCCATCCCCAGAAACTCTGACCCAAAAGAAAAGTGCTACACATCTGTGTTCATACCCCCAGATATAAACTAGCCTCTACATAAACTACTCTTCATTCCACAGCCCAGTTCACACTTGAATGTTTTAGCGAAGGGAAGGAAAAAACCCAATGCTACTACAAAAGCTGGGCATTTTGTTGGAAAGGAAGGAAAACCTGAACTTTTGATGCAGATTTCCTGCAGCAATAGGTTAACTATCTGACAACATTGCAGATTTCTGAGTTGCTAATATCTTCACTGCACACCTGCAGCGACCGGTCTCCATCCAAGCCTCTAATTTCATCTAAATGCAATTTCATTCCATTAGGGCTGTGGGAAGCTTCGACCTCTGCTGGGGGCCTGGTGAAGGTGTAGGAGGAAGCCAGGCAGGGGTAGTGAACACCGCCCAAGCATTTTGTGAGCATGCAGGGCACTGATGGCCCCTCAGGCACAAGCAGTCCAGTGCCTGGTGGAAGGTTGTGGCTACACCACTCAGCCCGGACCGCTGGTGGTAAGGAATTAGCAGCCGCTGCTGTGAATGGCAACGCTGTGAGATGCAGGTGGAGATGACAGAAGAGACCATCAGTAACAGCTTATTATTTAAATCCTCATGGAAAAAAAAAAAAAAAAAAATCTTATCTGCTTGTTTCACACACTGTTCACGTGAATTTTGGGGCTCGCCAAATCACTTCAGGGCTGATAAGCACCATGTGTGCTACAACTGGGGCCAGGCAAACCCTTTTCCACAGCCTGGGCCCTGTTTGTATCACCCCATCCCACTTACGTCCTCTGTTTTGACTTCAGGGCTGTGCCAACACCTCTTAGCCATTTCTCTGGCTCCATACCACTGGAGTGGAGTCATCCGTTGGCTCATGAGCATCCATCAGTCAGTGGTTTCACCAAGAAACCACTGACCTGAGCAGCTGAACATCATCGATCCAGGCTGCATGCCATCCGGTCCCTTTTAACTGCTGCAAGTGTTTAGCAGAATGTGCTTTTAAATAGTACATCATTCAAATATGCCATCGGACAGCCTGCTGTCTGTGTCAGCTCTTGACTTAGTGCCAGAGGCTGCTGTGCAAACTGCCGTGCCTCTGCAAGAAGCACAGTTTCTGCAGCAGGGCTGAAGAGGAGCTCCTCGATCCGAGAGGTGGCAGGCAGGGAAGGAGAAGCGGTCCCACAAGGTTCGACCACACGACCCTTCTAACCTCAGCCATTCTGTGAAGCTGTCAACAGATAAAGTATCCTTATAGTACCTTATATTTAGCTATGTAGGATGACTTGCAGCTAGCTGCTGAAGAACATCTAACACTTCTTGACTATTCAGGAAAAAACTGTATGTAAGGGAGACCATAAAGATGACAAAGTGAGGCTCATTTCAGTGGTACCCTGTGACAGGATGAGTGGCAACGAGCACAACCTGAACCACATGAGTTCCCTCTGAATGCCAGGAGACACTCTTTTTATTTCAAGGGTGACTAGGCCCAGAGAGGTTTGTGAGTCTCCATCACTGGAGATACTGAAAAGCAGTCTGGACATGGTCCTGAGCAGCCTGCTTTAGGTGACTTGCATTGAACCTTGAACCTCACAAGGGCAGCCAGACCTCGTGGCACCCACCAGTCTCCGCTTGCTCACAAGAGCTGTTTCCAGAGCCCTTCGAAAGGAAGAACTATTTGGTCACATCTGCCTACCACATCATCATCTGAGAACAGAGGAAGAGTCTTGTGGCTTGACTTTTCCTTGGTGTTCCCCAGGTGCCCCTCGCAATTACGGCAGCCCTGCTGACCTGGTGCTCCAATTCTCCTGGCCACCAGCCGACACTTTCTGGTTCCCCTCTGGCAGCTCCACACAACTCCGTTGCATCCGGACACTACCCTCCTATCCACCAGGTCCCCAGCACAAATAACCAGCTCTAGTAATTTTTCCTTCTTTCAGCCCTCTGAACTCTTGTTCCAGCTTCCTGCAGATGAAGCCTTTTTTTTTCCCTTCATTTTTAGCATTCTGCTGTTCTTTCCTAAGGTTGTTCTTTTGGCAGCGCTCGACATTAAAGTTGCTATCACACATTTCTAGCCAAATACTCACACCTTTACATCGTAACACCTGGCAAATTGTCCTAAAGTGTTTTTTCCTTAACACTTCATGGAGAAATGTTCTTCCATGCTGTTCCCACAGGGGACTGCTGCTGGCAACCAGGCTGACCTGGTCACTTGCCACGCATCCCTGGTGGCATCTGCCCGTGCTCAGGGATGCGGAGGCAGACAGGGGCTGCCAACGAGGCTTCTTCCAGCTCACATGCAGAAGGAGTGGACACAGTGCCTCTGCCAGATGATTGAAATGGAGGTTTCCTGATGCTCTAAAATCCCAAATAAGCTGCGCTTGGTGGGCAGGCAAGCAGCACGGGGTGGTCTGTGGGGCACAAGGGCAGGTGGTGGCATCGCATCTGCAGCCACAACGCCCTTCCCAGGGGCAGGCTGAGCCCCTGTGTCCACGCTCCTCTGTGCCCTGGTTTCAGACCTGCACCCCATCTAGGAACCCACATATCTAAAGCTGAAAAAAGTAACTTGTTCCTAGCTAAAACAAACTTCTGATAGCCTGAGCGCAGCCTCCCTCCAGCAGCAGCTGATCCCTGCCAGGTCCCAGAGCCTTGCTGCTCACCGACCTGCTGAGCAGGGAGAAGAGCTGCAGGCTTCACCTACTTTTTTTCCCCTGATGTTGTCTCCTTGTCTTGTCTGGCTCTTCTTGCACTGCAAAATCAGTCCTTGATCCCAGGGCTGGCATGGGCAGAGCTCTTGGCAGGGCTGGGATAAGCTCTGCTGTTGAAAATATGACCATGTGAGAAAGCCAGCAATTTTTATTCCCATTTCTCTAATTTTTTATATATATATTTTTTTTTTTAAATGAGAGGTAGAAAATCTTGAGGTGATCGAGGATTCTTGAGATTCCTCGAGCACAAAGCAACAAACACTCATCTGTGCCCTCCCCGATGGGAAAAAGGAGTAAAAAGGCCTCACGCTTCTTGTACATCCCAGAAGAGCCTGGTGTGAAGTCGCTGCAGGCATCAGCCTGCTCCAAGCCACCTCTCAGGCACCACAAAATGAGAGCGTGGTTGCCTTGATGGCTGAGAAAATAAAGACAGCTCAGGAAGCAGCACAGCAGAAGCAGTCTGTGAGATAAATGCTGCAGAGTGTCAGCTCTACAGGCAGACCCCTTACAGTTTGAAGGGCTGGGAAGGGAATGTGCCAGAGCAATTCACTCAGAGAGAAGCTGGTGAGAAAAGAAAAGATGCAGGGGGTGGGGGGGGGAAAGGCTTTCATTTGGCTGGTAAATGTGAATGCTTCACATTCAGGTTTCTGCACCCCACTTCTAGTGCCTGGCTTCTGAGCCTCCCCCAGCTCACAGCTGGGGCAGATTTGCTGTCACCTGAAGGCTGTTTTGTGCCAAGTGCTGCCACCTTCGCTGCCCCAGCCACTCAATCTGAGGTTTCTGCTTGCTGCTGAGCAGGAAAGAGAGTTTCAGGAGCAGCCCCCACCCTTCCCACTTGTTTACCATCTCCTCATTGCTCCAGAAGCGAGGACAGGACAGTGACTGCTACTTCTACATAGGGGAGGCCAGGGGATGGCTAGAGACCACTGGTGGGAGCCTCGGGGCTGTTGGTGCCAAGGCACCCCAGAAACATGGTGCTTTGTGCCTGGGGAAGGGAAGCATCCAGGAATGTCACGTTCCCCATAATTACATTGCACAGCTGCTCCCTCCTGCTAATGTGCTGGCATTAAGGGAGCCTGGAGAGCAGAGTGCGGTGCCCAGGATGAGCAGCAGCCCATGTATCATGCAGGAGGGGTAATAAATCAACCGCCACTGTTTGATCACTCAGCAGATAAGCAAGAGAAGCTACTTAGGATGAAAAAACATCCCCAAGCAAATAGATTTCCAGATCTATCTCAGACTTTGTCTGACAGGTCAGGAGAGGAGGGACTGGGTTCTCATCTATATGCAGTGAAAAACAAGACAATATTTCCACTCTCCAGCAGCTCCCTTCAAAGCTGAGTGCCACGTGGCCTGCCTGAAGCCAGCTGTAAGCACTTTTCTCCCCCAAATCCCCCTAATCTTGAGGGGGGTCTGAATTCAGATAGCTTGGCACTGCTTGATTAAGGACTATGAGGGGCTGAAAGTGCAGATCATCATTGCTACTAGGCAAGGGGACCCAAAATCATGGTTCACTTGGGAAAAGTTTTGGTTTCTTCCATACAGTCAATATTTTGGCTCCCAATCCATGTGGGTGGGACACTGGGCAGACCCGGCCCATGTGCAAGCATGACTGCAAGGCAGAGATGAGCAATAGCAGGGCCATGCCTCATCTGCAAGCAGCCCAGATGCATCCTCTGGGCTTCCTTAGTGCCTTTTCCTATCGCAAAAATCCACTCGGCTGTGAAATTGCCCATGGAGGAAGCGATTGCTCCTGGATCAACACAACATCGTTCCAGCAGCTGGCTGCACCGCAGCCCCCACCTGCCTCTGTCCAGAGCACACAGCGGATGGGGGGAGCCCTTTGTAACCTTCCTGCAGTTGGAGCAAAAGCTGTTGCACTGAAGATATTGAGGGATTTGGGGAGTTATTGGTGAGGTAATGAAGATCTCAGGTTGCCTGGGGAGGTGACATTGTTTCCTCTGCGGTTAAGCTGTTGGAAGATCTGCAGTGACATCAGGAGGGGACACGTGCACCCAGAAACTTCCCTTTGGGGGAGCACCAGAAAATGCACCATGGTGCCAGGGAGCCCAGGGCCCATCTCCAGCTTTCATTCACTAATTGAAAACCCCTCAAAACCTCACCCAAAGTTGCAGGAGGCTCCAGGGCTGCTGACCCCTGACACTGCCTGTAGGACCCTCCTTGTGCGTGGTGCACAGCAGAGCCCCACACCAGCAGCACAGCACAGCCCAGTCCAGTCCCAGCCCAGCCCAAACTGGGAGCTTGGCACAGTAACACACGCAAGGAACAGCTACAAAGGGAAGAAGTCAGCAAGCCTTGTTTTTGCTTCAGTTTCCCCAAAGTGAGGAAAAGGGGAGGATTTTGACAGCGATCCTGAGCTCAACAGCAGCTTCAGGCAATTCTCACCCCAGGAGGCTGGAGCAGATGCAGCTCGAACAGAGCAGGGCTCACAGGGCCCTGCCTCCAGCTTCCTCTGGCTATAAACTGTGTCTGGTACCCCGGGTGGAGGGACACCACTCTGTTATTTCTCTTAAGCCCTCAGATCTACTGGAGAGAGACACAAAGGAACCCAAGGCAGCAGCACACCCACCTTTGCTCCCACGTTGGGGCCGGTGATGTGCCCTGCAGCAGGACCCAGCTGCCATCCCTCCAGCAGCAGCCAGCGTGCATTGCAGTGGGGAGCAAAGCAGCTTTCAGGCTGCCCAGCATCCATATGAAAACTTTTAGGGAGCAAATTTCCTCCTTTTATCTCCTGCCCAGATCTGGCAAAGCAGTTCCTTAAGCCTGGGATGCACCTGAACAGTCAGTGGGGTGCTCTGAGGACGGTGCCTGTTAAGGGTGAGCACCTGGGCTCAGCCCAGGCTGAGCTCAACAGCAGCCAGCTGTGGTTCCACCTGGAGTTGGGGGCAGATACCTGCCGTGCTACAGGCTAAATATCTGCAGCTGAGGCTTTGTGATAGCATTTTGAAGTCAGACCCATTTTCCTGGGACAGCAAGGATGGACACAGCCATGTTCCATGCTGAGCAGACACCCCATTAGCTGCCCATCACTAATAAAAGCAACGTCCCTGCGGGTTTCTTGAGGGCACTGAGCCTCAGCCCTCCAGCTTGGTGACCTCAGGGGACAGGCTGTCCAGAGCCACCGCTGCGAGGAGCGGGGCTTTATCCAAGTCCTCCTGTCCATGGCGAGTGCAGCAGAGACCGAGCTGCAAAATGCATCCCGTGGCACTGGCTCACCTGCAGCAGAGATGCTGCCGGGGCTGGTGGGGTGGTGGCATGGGACAAGTGTTGGGGACAGGTCGGGGACTCCTTGCCCAGGTTGGTGGCTGCCCAGGTTGGTATTTCTCACTGGTGGGAAAGGCCAAACACTGTCAATTTTCACCCTAGCTCAGGAAGAAAGATTAAATAACATGACTTGAGTGTATAACAATAAATTGAGTGCTAAGAGGTTCAGGAGAACAACGTGCAGATGCAGACACGGCATTTGCAGAGCGCGTTGAATCGCACACCTCTCCGGGAGCACCGGGTGCCACCGCTGCCACCGCTTTGTGGCCGCCCTGGGCACGGGCATGGCACCGAATCACTGGTGTCAAAGGGAGTGGGAAAAAGAAAGATGGTGAAATGCAAACACAGGGCTATGGAGAGACCTGAAACCGATCTCCGCACATGATTTAAAATTATTCCACTGGGAGAAAACTTCTGGATTTGGCTTCCCTGTCCTGGGAGAGAGGACCGGGCGGTGATCTGTTGGACACGATTCTGTTAAAATAGGTGGTAATGGAAGAAGATGCAGCCAGCCTCCTAACGGGCAGGAGTGAAATAAAAGCTGCAGCCTCTTATCCGCTCCTTGAATTACGGATGCCGGGGGTATAGCGACCCTGCCCTGCAATACGGCTGCTGCGCCGCCTGCCAAGCCGTTACATATGGAGGAGGGCAGGCCGTGCCCTTCAGCAGAGGACGGGTACAAAGAGTCCAGCTCCAGGGCAGGATGTGAATATAGATGATTTCCAGAGAAGTTCTTGATCTTATCGTTCAGCCTTCCTGCTTGAATAAGGCGAGAAGCACAACGGGAGCGCGAGGGGCTCGGTCAGCTCTGAGGGCAGGCCTGGGAGCCGCGCGCCCCGGGGCGCTCCAGGAGGAAGGCGTCTGCTGAGGGCTTCTCTGAGACAGTGCCAAATTCGATAATGGCTTTATGAGCTGGGAACAGTCATTTATCACGAGCATGTGGCAATGCGGCGCTGAAGCACTGGCTTGGAAGTGACCTTTGCTGCAGAGCGGTGGCTGTGCCGGTGTCCCCGGCCACCGCTGCCCCAGGGGATGGAGGTGAGGGCGACGGGCTGGCCCGTGAAGCCCGTGGACTTGTTGACCATGAAGACCTGGTGCTCCCCAGGGGTAATTAGGATGTCGCTTTGTGCAAGAGCCACCCCAAACCACAGCCCTGCAGGAAGAGGAAGCACTTTGTGGCTGGGCAAAGCTCGGGGTCATTTTTAGGGTAGAGACGTTGAGGCTGAAGGCAATGCATGGAGAGCGCACCGCTTAGGGGCAGCTGCTGCACTTAGCCTGGCGCTGGGTTGCTGTTGGCTCCGGTGTCTTGTTTTCAGGATCCCTCCCCTGCCAAATCAGAGAGATTCAAGCACAAAACAAATTCTTCCCGTACGCACACAACGGCTTCTGAAAAGAGCAAAGTCTGGGGCAAGCGGCTCACCGCTCGCATGGGTCTGCCTCTGCGTGTTGTCGGGCTGCGCTTTTGCAGCTATCTTTAATAGCACCATCTGCTGATATTAAAAATACTTTGCTTTTTAACTATACAAAAGCCTTTGGTGCGCTGAGCAGGGCAGGATGGAAGCGTGGCACTGAGCATCGTCCTGCCCGGCTCCCGCCCGCACCGCGCTCGCTGCCTGATGAATTTCCCTACCCGGTACTGCTCCGGCAGCCTTTTCTGAGAAGTTCACTGAATAATTGCAAGTCAGGGTGCGTTGATTAGCATTTCAGTGGGAAGCAACACATTGTGATTAGCAGAGTCGGCAGTAAGACACACGTATGACTTTCCCTGCCTGCAGCAGCTGCACGAAGCGCAGCCTGCTTTCAGGAGGTGCTGGGGAGCGGGGCCGTGGTGGTCCCATGGGGTCTCCCCAGGGGTGGAGAAGGTGGGAAGGGGGTTCAGGCATGTGTGTCTCTCTGCTGGAGCAGAGGCTGCAGGTGCTGGGACCTGTCCCAGGCACCATGTGGAGGATGCGGTGAGCACGGCCCGGCTGCAGGACAGGTGGGGTGGCCATGGGAAGTGCGCACACAGCCCCCAAAAGGCCGGGCAGCGGCGAGGGGCAGGGGACAGCGGAGCTGCCACCTCCATCCCGGCCCCACTCTCACGGCATCCGGGCTCTGCAGCGCCCGGTGGGTCAGGATCCGGCCCCGCCGAGCTGCAGGCGCTGCAGTCGCTATGGAGATTCTGCCCGAGATGCATCAATATGGAGAGGAACAGCGCGTTCCTCACGTCCCCGTTCAAGGCACCGGCCCCATCGGGTCCACTGCAGGCTGGAGAGGGGCTCAGGTCATGCGGGGGGCAGACACGGTCCCTGCGAACGTCCATCATTGCCAAGGGATTTCATTTACCAAACCCCAAGGAAAAAACCTTTCTTCCTGCCCAGGCGCCTCCCTGAGCGCATCCGTGCGTGCACGCTCACAAACTGCTTATGCCAACCCGAGATCAGGGTGTATTCATTTCCTACGGTGCCGTTGAGAAGTCCGAAGGCACAGCAGCATCCCTGCGGGCAGGATGTGACCCCAGGAGAGCTGTGGCCCTGGGAGGGTGACCTGAATTGGTTCACCCCGGCCAGGAGCCCTCCCGCAGCCAGGGTGCTTGGCACAGGATCAAAGCCCTGCACCGCTGAGCACCCACGTGCGTTGGTGGTAGGGGGACCACACCAGCGTGCTGATGCTTGGCCCCCACAGCCCCCGGTTTCCCCGTGGGCATTAAAGCCACCGTGTGGCAACGTCATCCCATGAGCAGGGCTAATGGGCAGCAGGGGAGGAGGAAGAAGAGGAGGAGAAGGCTGAGGAGCGGTTCTTCAGCTGCAGCAGCAAGCAGCGAGGGCGAGGAGTGGAGCAAAGCCCTGGTGCTGCTGTCCATGGGATGCTCCTGGCCAGGCTGCAGCCCATGCCCCGCTGTGGCAGGGGTCAGCTCCGTGCCCCTGGGGTTGACACGGGGGGATGTTGGGGCTTTCTGCTCTGGTTTGGAAGGGAACCCACACCCAGATGCTCTGCTGTGGATGTCCTAGAGGGAGGCTGGAGCGAGGGGCGTGGGTGGGTGCAGCCCCCAGGTTCCCGTGCCCAGTGGGCACCCTCAGATGTGTGCCCTGGTGTTCTGCTGCACCCCAGGCACCTGGCAAGGCCACTTCCCGGTGGTTTTTGGGGCACTGCATGCTTGTGCAGGCAGCATTTGTCACCCTGAGGCCAAGTTAACTGCCCGCCAAGGGGGAGAACGGCAGAACCCCCAGGGAAAGGGCTTCAGCAGCGAGGCTGTGGTGACATCTCCAAGGCCACGTACCTCCTCTGCGCCTCAGCCACCACCAGGGTAAGGAGCCGTGCTGGCCGTGCTCCGAGTCACTCCTTCGTCCTCCAGCAAGGCTGTTCTGGGGGGAAGAGCATCGCTGTTTGGGCTGAAGCTGCCTGCGGGTGCACATGCTTACCCACCTGGGGGTTTGCAGCTTTCCCCGGTGGCTTGGTGGGCAGCAGGGCACGGTGCTGTGCCCCGTCCCATGTGCTCGGTGATGCTCAAGCAGAGAAACCCCACTGGAAACCCTTTTCCTTTGAATCCTCCACTGTCCAGAGGCTTTGGAGATTTCGGTCACAGCCCGACTTCCACTGCCAGCCTTGCCCCCAGAGGTCCCAAAGGGCTCACTGAAGCAATTAAAAAAGCAAATGAGGAAAGCAAAAACCACTGGGCAAGGAGGCCCCAGGAAACGCCCGGTGCCACCTCGTGCTGGGACAGGCATCCCGAGGGCACGGCTCCCCCCGAAACAGCTGGGGAGGGATGGGGGTCCCCCCTAGCGCATCGCCTCTGCCAGCCCCACCAGCGGGTTGCACATCCCACAAAACCTCAATACCAGCCCCTGCTCCCCGTGCTGCAGTGATGGGCACAGCTCCTCGCTGCTCCCGGCTGCCTTCCCTGCCATGACCCCCCCGGGCTGTTTTTAGGGGCGAACATCTCGATTTTGTGAAATAAAAGTGGTGTTTTCTAGCAGGGTCAGCCAGCAGCGTTTCGGGGTGCAGCCTCACCCCCCTCGAGCACAGGGCGCCCCATCACCTCCCCTGGGCAGCTCGGGGGGGCTCTGGGGGTCTCCATCGGTGTCCAACCCCCCCTTACCCTCCCCTATGTGCGTCTCAGCCCCTCCCCGACAGCGCCCCAAAGGGGACCCCCGCGCGGGGTCGCCGCACGCCCCCGGCCCCCGGTGGCTCTGGGGGGGGCCGGGCCGGACCGGGAGCTCCGCGGGGCGGCCCCGAGCCCCGGGGGGCGGCGCCGCCTCCGCCCCCCCCACCCCCCCCGTCGGGGCACGGCGCTGGCGGGAGGTGCCCGCGCCGCAGACGCCGCTCGTTCGCCGCCGCGCTCACGTCGCGGAGCCGGTACGGGGCTGGGGGCGGCACGGGATGGGCTGGGGGCGGCGAGGGGCTGGGGGGGGCGGCGAGGGGCTGCACGGCGGGGACACCCTCTCCCCGTGGGCACCGCGGAGCTCCGGGAGCCCCCGGGCGAGGATGCGCCGGGGAAGGCGGGGAGCGCCCCTTTGCAAGGGGGAGCCCCGGGGGGGTCCAGCCCTGAGCCTTTCCCAAGGCTGGGGCACCCCGGTGCCCCCCCCCGGGCCGTCCCTGCGCCCCCCACCAGCTCGCAGCCCGGTGGCACCAGGCTGGCACTTGGTTACCCCAAGTGGCTTTTGCTCCCAGCGCAGCCAGCGGTGCGCTCGCAGCCCGGTTCTGCCCCGGGGGGGGCAGCCCTCGGCCGTGCCGCCCCCAGCAGCCGCCTCTCGCCCAGGATTGGGGTGCTGAGGGCCGGCGGGGACAGCCATGAGGGACCTGATGGCGCCCCGGTACCGGCGGAGCCTCGTCCACCTCGCCTGGATGTGCCTCTTCTCCTCCGTGCCGGTAAGGTGCAAGCCGGGGCTGCGGGGCCGGTGCGTGCCGGGGGGGTCCCTTTGGGTTCCTTCGGGCCCCTGTGGGCTCTGTGCCCCCAAAGTGTGGGGCTGGTGGCTTCACACCGGGCTCTGGGCTTGCAGCACAGCGGGGCCAAGGTGCTGGAGAGGACCTTCGAGGAGTGGATGCGGTACCGAGACGAGTGCCTGAGGAGGATGGCGAGCGAGCCGTACCCGGCAGGTACCCGGCTGGGCGCGGGGCGTGGGGCTGGGATTTGGCCTCCCGGTGACACCGGTCACCCGCAGAGGGCTGCTGAGCCAGGACTGGGTGTCCCCATGGGGGACACCCAAGGGCTGGGGTACCAGGGGGGTGAGTGAGGTGTGGGGACAGCGGGACCAGGCTTGGCCGTGCCACTTGCGTCTGACCATCGGCTTCTCCCCGCACGGTGCTGCTGATGGCAGGGCTCTTCTGCAACCGCACGTTCGACATGTACGCCTGCTGGCCCGATGGGAGCCCCGGCACCGCCGTCAACGTCTCCTGCCCCTTCTACCTGCCCTGGTTTGAGAAAGGTGACGATGAGCCTCGGCCATCCCGGACCCCGTGGGGAAGCGGGATCTGGTGCTGGAGGGTCTGGGGGCATGGGGGTGAGCGGGGTCCCACAGCCTTGGGATGCGCGTGGCACGGGGAGGGCAGAGCAGAGGTGGCCCTGTGGGCGTGAGCCGTGGCTGCGTGCCCCGGTGCCCCTGCAGAGAGCCATGGTTTTATTGTGGAGTGGGGGTTTGGGGCCCCTGACAGCCCGAAGGAAGCCTCTGCTGCTTTGTGCCCGCAGTGAAACACGGGCTGGTGAGCCGCAGGTGCGGTGTGGACGGGCAGTGGGTGACGGTGAACGGCAGCCAGCCCTGGCGGGACTACTCGCAGTGCGAGGAGGAGATGGAGTCCACCATGGAGGAGGTGGGAGCTGTGACCGGGGCGGGGGCACCCCGGGGTGCGCGGCGGGTGCTGCTCAGCCGGGCTCAGCGGAGCGGTGCTTGTGTGTGCAGGAGGGTGCCCACAGGCTGATGGTGAGCTTCAAAGTGCTCTACACCGTGGGGTACTCGCTGTCACTGCTGACCCTTGTCTCTGCCCTGCTCGTGCTCACCGTCTTCAGGTAGGACAAGGTGGGGGCTGCGGTCCTGCCACGCACCGGGGGTCAGCCCCAGCAGGGCCACGGCCCCTGCCGCACACAGCCCCTTGTCTGTGGCTGCCAGCCACGGCCAGGGGGTGCCCCCCGACCCCCTCGCTCTCACCAGGAAGCTCCACTGCACCAGGAACTACATCCACGCCAACCTCTTCGCCTCCTTCGGGCTGCGGGCGACCTCGGTGATGGTGAAGGACGCGCTGCTGGAGAGGCGCTGGGGCATGGAGGTGGTGCAGGTGGCCGACTGGCAGGCCCTGCTGAGCCACGAGGCAAGCACGGCCGGGGGGGTGACACCGAGCATGGGGGGACGCTGACCCTGGGGAGGGCGTGCGGCTGGGTGCCGGTGCCCACGCACCCAGTGGGTGAGCTCGCGGGGTGCACGTACGCCTGGTGGTTGGGCTCATGGGGTGCCTATGCAGCCAGGAAGCAAGTTTTTGGGGCACCCCGTGGGCAAGCTCTTGGGGCAGTTGTGCACCCTGTGGGCGAGCTCTCAGCCCCACGTTGGGTGTCCTCTGGCAGGCGGCGCTGGGCTGCCGTGCGGCGCAGGTGCTGATGCAGTACTGCATCCTGGCCAACCACTACTGGTTCCTGGTGGAAGCCGTCTACCTCTACAAACTGCTGATCGGTGCCGTCTTCTCCGAGAAGAATTACTACAGGCTCTACCTGTACCTGGGCTGGGGTAGGAGCCACCCGGGTGCCCGGTGACGGGGTGGGGGACAGGCCCTGTGCCAAGCTGCCACCCCGCAGCGTCCCCAGCCTGGGGGCGGTTTCTCAGCTCAGGCGGGTGCTTGGTTTTACAGGGTTTGCTGTGTGACTTGCAGGGACCCCCGTGGTGTTCGTGGTGCCCTGGATGGCCGCCAAGTACCTGAAGGAGAACGCGGAGTGAGTGGCTGCGTAGAGGGCTGGGCATGGCCTCATCCTGCACCCCCAGCACATCATAAACCGGGCTGCTCTCCGTGTCTCCCCGGGCAGGTGCTGGGCGCTGAACGAGAACATGGCTTACTGGTGGATCATCCGCATCCCCATCCTGCTCGCCTCCCTGGTAGGGGGGCCCCAGCGACCCCCAGAGCCATCCCTGGGGGCTGGAGCCGGCTCCTGGCTGGGGTTCGGGGATGGTGGGAGGGAGGGAGGGCTGGCCCCAGGGCGGGACTGGTCCATGGGTGCCCCCCTTACCCCCAGATCAACCTGCTGATCTTCATGCGGATCCTCAAGGTGATCCTGGCCAAGCTGCGTGCCAACCAGAAGGGCTACGCCGACTACAAGCTGCGGTGAGCGGGGCCACCCACCCGTGCCAGCTCCCCCATCCCATGCCTCATTAAACGACTGCTCGGCTTAAATGAGAGCTCGTCCCTGCTCACCAAAGGGCCCTGCCCCCCTCGTGCTCTTTTCAGGCTGGCCAAAGCCACGCTGACGCTCATCCCCCTCTTTGGGATCCACGAAGTTGTCTTCATCTTTGCCACCGACGAGCAAACCACGGGCATCCTGCGCTACGTCAAGGTGTTCTTCACCCTCTTCCTCAACTCCTTCCAGGTGAGGCGAGAGCACTCGGGGGTCCTCGCACCACGGGGTGAGCATTGGGGCCCCCTCCTCCAGCTGGCTGCCCCTGCGCTGGGGGACGGGGACGCCAGCCTCCTGCCCAAGCCCTGTTGAGCGTGTGATGGTGACTGAATTGATGCCCATGTGTGTTGGGGATGCTCTGGGGTGGCCCTAAAAGCACCCAGAGGTGAGACAGAGCCAGTCCCACACGCTGATGTGGGGCTCGGGTCCGTGCTCTCTCCGCAGGGCTTCCTGGTGGCTGTGCTGTATTGCTTTGCCAACAAGGAGGTACGTACCCTGCCCTCCCCAGCCCTGCTGGCCCCAGAGCACCAGTTTAATGCTGTGGTGCTGGCTGCTGCCCCACAGAAACCAGCAAAACCCCTTAACCTCGCTTTAACCTCGGCTTTCTTGGGGTGGGTGCTGGGAGCTGGGCTCGGGTCGTGCCAGCCACAGGCTTTGCGACTCTGCCTCTCGCGTGGCTCGGTCTGGGGAGGGCACAAAAAAACAGACCCTAAGCCTGCTGCCCTACCAGGTGAAGTCGGAGATGAAGAAGAAGTGGCAGCTCTGGAAGCTGGACCACCCCGCGCTCTGCTGCACACAGTGAGGGGCCCCGGGCGCTGCTCGGACACCGCCAGCCCCTCGTGCTCACGCAGGATGAGTGAGCGGTGCGAGGAGCTGAGCCTGCTGCTCCCCGACCCCACACCATCACCTACCTCTGCTGGCGCCACCAGGCGATGCCGGCCGCAGGAGAGGCCCAGCTGAAGCAGGATGCGGGAGCAGGATGGATGCCGGGCCCTGCAGGGCTGGCACTGCCCCAATCCAGGGCATCCGCTCCTCACCACCACCCCGAGATGCCTGTCCTGGAGTCATCCTGCAAAGCTCTTCACCTCCTCGCCACCCGCTGCAGGCCATGGCATCGGCACCTGCCTCCCTCCTCGCTGCTCTCCAGCCGCCCCCTTTCCTCCTCTCTGCGACCTCCTCCTGTGGCAGAGCCCCCCTGGAGCCCCCCGGCAGCCGAGCGGCACGCACGCAGCTTAGCGCAGCGCTTGAACACCTGGGCTTGTGTTTATCCTGCCCCTGCTGCTTCTCTGGTGGGCACAGAGAAAACCACAGCAGGGGAGAGCGAAGGACTCGGACCCCGGCCTGCCCTTGGCCCCCCAGGCCCAGCCACCTCCTCCTCCGCAGCGAGCCCTGCACAGGAAAGGCTCTGGGATTGGGAAGAGAAGGCTGGCAAAAAGGTGGGCATTTTGGGGCCCGGCTGTGCAGCAGCTGTGAAGAGCTTTGCTTTCCAAAGCACTGGCTGCACCCCCTCACCATCAAGTAGCCTGTTGGGAGCCCAGTTTGCTGCCATGGCCCAGTTCAGCATCCCCACTGGGAGAACCCCAACCCCAGCAGAGCCTCCAGCAGCGCCTCCGCACCTCGCCTTGGAAGCCCAGCCCGGCTGCAACCGAGAGCTCCGTGTCCAGGACTGGTCCCAGTGCTCCCAAAAAAGGCGGCCACCAGCAGCCCCCCAGCCCCCTGGCTCTTGCCTTTGGCAGCAGGACAGAGGTGCTGCCCCGTCCCTAACTCCTGCCACGCCGCGCTTCACCTTGCCGAGGCCGCTCCATCAGGAGGGAGGACGCAGCTCTTGCTCCCCGCTCCATGCAAGTGGACACAGGCAGTGCTCCAGCGCTGGGCGAGGGGCTCGCGCAGCCCCTGGGCTCGTGGCTGAGCCTCCTCGAAACACAGCGGCTCGAGGAGAGCTGCCCCGAGCACGGGAAGGACAGAGCTCAGCCACAGCGGCACGCGAAGCTGGAGGGCCAAGCAGGAGGTTTGCCGGGCAGCTGTGAGCCCTGTGAGACCATTTTGCACATTGACTCTCTTCAGATGTAAATAAATGTTTATTTTTCAGCAAGCAGAGCATGCCACGTGTCTGCTCTGAGGGAAAACGGCTCTCAGGCACCAAGGTAAAGGCAGCTGCATGTGTAAGGGCACTGATGTGCGCTTATGCACACACGCTCCTCACTTTAGGATATTAAACAGGCACCAAGAGCTCCTCGCTCAAGATAGCCCCATGTTCCCCACCCTGGGATTACATTACAGGCTACACAAGGACAAAAACAGCAAAATAAGTCAACATGGTGATAAATAACACAAACAGCTACCAAAATCACATGCCAGCTCTGGTACCAGGAGAGCCGAGGAGCAGGTAGTTTCTCCCAGCCAGGAACTGGAGTGCAGCCTGGATTCTTCTCTCCCAGCACTCCCACCCGTTCAGAGCCCAGGTCAGGTTTGTGTTTCAGCACAGCAGCTTTACTTCCGAGCAGACAGAAGGTTTATGTAAGAGCTGCTGAAGGGGAGCTCCTCTTGCCCACCTATCTCCAGTGCCAGATCAGAGCTTGGCTGAGGGTTTGGCAGAGCACAGTCACACTGACACAGCTCACAAGTCTCAGACCAGAGCTGGGCACCAGATCAGCATTTCACCTTTAAGAAAACCCCAGCACGCAACTCAAAGCCTAAACTCATTTCTGAGCTAGTGCAGAGACCTCTGCCTTTATTGTGCAGCTAGGACTTTTTGGGTGTAAAAGCAGCAGTTCCCAGCTAGGAAGTAAAAAAGCTCACTGTTACCTATGCACCCTCCTCCTCCGCAGCTCTGGTACTGCCTGACTACAGGAGCTCCCCCAGCACCAACCCAGCCAGTGCTGCCAGGGCATCGCCTCCAACAGGAGCCAGGCAGGGACTGGGAAGCCATGGACAAGGCAGCCCCAGAGTCCTGCAGCCACCTGGGGGAGAAAGTTGGAAACACTACGTGAGTTCCCCATGGTCCTGAAAGAAATGGGTCAGGTTATTCACAATTCTACACCAGCTGCCGCCCGAGAAGCCCACACACCAGACACTAGAAACAGGTTTTCGGTTTTTATTGTTTTAGCCAAGTCAACAAACGCTATTTAATTTGGACAGCTTGACTTCGGGTAGCACCAGACTCCCTGCTGCCTGCACAGCCACCCTTTCAGCACTGAATACTGTCAAGTCACACATTCAAGGGATTGCTTCCTCAAGGGAACACAGTTCTATAAAGCCCCTTCCCTGGTGTCCCCCTTGGGACACTATCACCCTTCTGAGCCTTTCCATCTGGGCTCCCAGAGAACCTTTTCTGTTGGGCTTCCTTCACACCTACACTGCGAATCTCCAGCCTGCCCGTTCTGTAACAGGGAATGCAGGACAAGGCCCCACATCCTGCTCCTAGCATGTCCTCAAGACTCTGAGCAGCTTTCAGGGATGCTGCCTCAGAATAATTGCCTCTGCCACAACAACAGTGCTTCAGCATGAAAGCTCCTGCAGCCCTGTCCTACTGCCTGCAGCACTTGACACATGCAAACACCCATGTCATTCCCCAAACAAGGCACACAACAGCAGCTTTCTCATTTCAAGAGTTAAACATGAATAAGGAGCACCATTCCCCAGCTGAGCACGCTGCCAGGTGCATACAGGCTGCGGCAGTGCAGGTGTGCCAAGTGGTGCACGTACCTGCCTCAGCGCCCCAGGGACGATTCCCTGGGACAGCCCAGCTGGATGTCACCTTCACCAAAGGCAGACTCATTTTCAAGCCTAAGTAGAGCTGGGCAGTTGATCAGAAGGGGATAACTAGCTAAGGATGGAGCTGGGATGGTTTTTTGCACTTAATCACAAACGCTGAAGGTTAAAAAAAAAAAAAAAAAAAAAAAAAAACAAACCAAAACTCAGAAGGAACACAGTTTCTTTCCCTTCTCAGCAAAGAGAATGGGACTTCTCCAGACTCGTTAAGGCCATGCTCAGACCACAGGTATTCCCTCCCCACCTCCCACCCACCTTGGACTCAGCAATAGGCAGGAACAGAGCTGCTGCACAGTGCTAGAAGCTGTTTTCTACGATGTAACTGTCACCAGAGCCTCTGTGGCTGTTTGCCCAGCTCCAAGAGACCGGGCAGTCCCCTTGGGAGGGGGCCTCTTCCTGCACCATGCGGTTGCCCTTTGAAAACACCCCCAGTGCCAACACAAGAATGCCTCAGCAGCCTTATTTCCTAGCATTGAAGCCTGGAAACCAAAGGCAGGCGAAGCTGGGGACTAAAGCTTAGCACTGCAGCTACATCTGCAACTGGGATATGATTTTATTTATTATTTTTTTTTTTTTAAATCTGCCTCCCTCATGGGGACAGATCTATTCCTCTGTTCTTGTTCTGCCCGCCTTGGCACTCTGTTGCTAGCCAGAGGCAAAGGAGACCAAACAGTCTTGAGCTTTTCCTTCCCTCTCATGTCCTTCCAGGGGCACATCTGCCTTGCAACCACTGTCAGTGTTGGGATCTTGGCACCAACAAACCTGACCACTGGAGTCTCTGCCACAAAGCTTTTACCACAAAAAAACAGTTATTTGGGAGTGAAAAACATGATCAAAAGTGACCCCAGAGGCAGGCAAGAATCTGAACCGAACCAAGGCAGGCTGGCTAGGAGAGGTTTTGAAGTACAGATCCGAGACAGCAGTAGGGAAGTCGCTCCAGCTAGAGACTATGGCTGCGTGAGCTTCTCTGGAGCTCACTGCAAAACATCACCCCCTCTGCTCACTTTACTCATCCACAACAAGCCTGCCCTCCTTATTGCCTCAGATACATTTTCTGTGTCAGCTCCTGAGCAACTACCAATCCACGTGTGTTGGAGGCCTTCAGGAGGGGATTCTGAAAAGGATAGCTGACTGCTGTAGGTAGCTGTCAGCTTTCTAACACCATGCAGCCCTGAATGACAAAGGCTACGGGGAGCTTAAGGCAGATAAACCCTTTGGGCTCAGTGCTTGTCCTCTTAACTTAACCTTCCAGTATGGACAACACGTTCCAGGGAACCTAGACAACAGTCAGGCCCATACAGCTGCTGAGTCCTTGTCCTCTGCTGTCCCTCGTTCTCTGATGGCCGAGACCTTCTTCCACACATCAGCCAGCTCTCAGCAGAGCTGCGGTGCTGCCAGCACAGTGCTCACGCTCACTCTCCCAGGCACACTCAGCTTCCGGGTGGAACAGTCACCCGACGTCAGAATTCCTGCAGCCACCAGGAAAAAAACAGGACAGTTACCCTTCCAGGGAGGCACAAAGACAGATTTTTTTCAAATAAAAAGCCAGTCGAAGGGCACGTGAGGACGGGAGCAACGCCTCAGGGTGGATGCTCTGAGCAAGCACTGGGCACAAGCCACGAGTGGCTGTTGCTTGCTGCAAGGAATGATGCTCCCTGTTCCCCAGCCCTTTCCAGCTGTCATCAGTTCCCACTCACCATCCTGCTTTGTTAAGGCTCTAGCCAGCTCTGCCCGCCCTGCCCCGGGGCCTGGAGCCTTTGGAGGTTTTGAGTCACAGTCTGCAGAGCTTTACCTGAGGACAAACCAAAAGGAAAACTCATTATTAGCAACAGGGCAGCAAGTGGTAAAAAACAGGCTGCAGACTGCATTCAACCACCATTATCCTGCCTCTGTGCCATCTCCTTCCTTGCAGGACTCATGGAACAAAAATGTGCCTGTTGCTGGGATGAGTTCCTGTCTGCAGGGCACCTGCTTTGGGAACCCCTTCACACGCAGCTCTGATCACTGAGCAGCAGGAGAGGACAGCAGCAAGGAGAACACCGGGGGCTGTGGATCCCCTTCTCTCAGTCTGGACCTGTCAGCAGAGGCCAAGGCAGAGCCCAATGTTTGCAGTGAGAGTAAGTGCAAGAAAATGCCTGCGACAGCTTCATAGCTGGGAGACTTCCCTGAACGAGGGGGGATCATTAGCTCCCTCCAACCCATACCACTACCAATCCATCAGAAGCCTGCCCCACCATGCCTCCCCTCCAGCACAACAGTCAATTCACATGACTCCTCCCCCACCTTACCCATTTCTCCCACACACTTCTCCAGAACAGCTGACAGCTCAGGCAAGCTCAGAGACTTCAAGGAAGGTGGCCATCCTTCCCGCACTGCAAGAAAGAAAACACACATTTGTCAATCTGCATGCTCTGCAACAGAGGAGACAAGGGCTTGGTGTTGCTGTGAGGTGTCTACACCTAAAGTGGTTCCAGTTGAGGGTTCTGAGTCACATGTGAAGGGAACTGGAACTGCCCACAACAGAAACCGAGTTTTTTCCCCCAGTTATACCACTTGTGATTCCCCCACCCCTCAGAAATACTGGCTTGGTCACACAGTAAGACAGATCTCAAAGATTAAGTGTAGCAGACTGAAATAGTCTCTGATTATGTCACTTTTAAAACACAAGCAGTGAAGAGCACATCATGTAGGGCAGCAGGACCATTTGCTAGCTCCTTGTGATCGGGAGCTGGAGAGCCAACCCCACCCAGCCACGTACAGCCGTCTGCCTCACTACATGAGCAGCACGATCCACCAGACGGGGTCACTGAACCAGCCACTGTTTCTGATTCAGACCTTGCTCTAGCGCACAGTGCAGTAACACACCTGAGGGGCCCACAGTGCAGTGCAGGAAGGGGAAGCCACAGGATCTTTAAGCACAACTGCCACTGAGTGCCTGTGCTACAGCTCTACGTTTTTAGCCAGAAACCCCTGCCAGACCCCAGGACTTCTGCCTTGCTAGAGATCAAGAGCTTCAGGGAAACTCTGCTGCAGTGAAAGCCCAAACTCCTTGGATACTTCAGATGCTTTCTCCAAGCAAGACTTTTTTTTTATTACATGTAAGCATTTACCTGCTTATCTAGCATTCCAAATCACACCTAGCCTCACCCTCTCAGCACTGAAAGGCAAGCACATGGCCTGCTCTAGGGTCTCCCACTGTTTGCCCACCCCCTGCTCCTGTTTCTTTGGTTCGATGAGCTCTCCCCCTTCCCCAGACACACTACTCAACTCTCACCGGTTCCCAGCTGCACCTTTGTGTCCAGCACTCTGCCAGCTGCTTGCTCTTGAGTTAGCCGGGAGGACAGCTCTGCTTGACAGGATCTGCCAAACAAGACAAAGCCTGTCAGAAGTGCACAGGGTGGTTTCTGGAACAGCATGCCGGTCTGTGCCCTCCTACATCCTGCAAGTACCTGCTTGGGATGCCGAGGGACCACATCTAACGCCCTGGGTTACAAACTGCTCCTTGTTCCTTCCCAGGAAGAGGAAGACGTGCCCCAGACAAAGCTCGGGGCGCTCTCCACTGTGCCCCATCTCCACAGCAATCTCTGCCCCTGTCCACAGAGGAGCTGCGGGGGGAGAAGAGAAGGAGGGGGTGGGGTGAGCAGGAGAAAGCCTAAGCCAGGGGCTGCATCTGGTTAATATGAGAATCAACCCCAGTCCAATGTTTCTAATGGGCAAATGAAGCTACCTCAGGACAGCCATCAGGGGCACACAAAAGGTTCTCTGGTTAACATCATCATGCTATCGGTTCAAACAGTGCAGCCTCAGCTCCTCAGTGGGAAGAGTGCTCTGGGAATATCACTCTGCTGTCCTTTGGAAGCCAATCCCTGGCTTAGAAGTGAGCTGAGCCTTCTCCCCTGTTGGGCTAGAAACTGCAGCAGTAGAACCACTGTCACTTTCAAGCACACGTCAGTCCTATCGACTGACAGATCAGGGCCCACAACAGAACAGGGGCTCAGCTGGGGCACGGAGAAGAGTATCACAAAGGCAACAAAGGACGTGATAGCAGGTAGGGGAAGACTGAACTCAGAGGCAGTGGTGGGCATGAACAGGGCAGGCTTTTCTCTGTTAGGCATCAGAGCTGCTAAAAGAGTTTTGAGTTTTCTTAACTAGCCAGGGTTGGAAACTGGAAGTCCTTTGATATTCTTTGGAAGTTAGAAACTCTTTCCTGCTTTCATGCAGTCACCAAGCCACATGCTCCCTAGTGCCTGGGCCTCAGATAAGCACTTAGGCTTTTGGTTCCAAAGGAGCTGAGATCCTTCAACTTTGAGTTGGAATAGGAGCGCTCAGCACTCTGAACAAAACAGCCCATTTAGAACTCAATACATCTAATCAGGGCTTCAGATCTGCTGACATGGCCATGACTTTCCACTAGAGAAAGCCACAGAGGATCCAGAATGAGTTCAGATGCCTCGTGATCTGTCCTGCCTTACCCTAAGGTATCACCTGTAAGAGTGACAGTACAACCCCTGATCTCTGCAGAGCCCAAATCTCCATTTTCCCCATTAGCTTCAGTGACATTTGCTGGGAAGAACTTACTTGATCTGATCCAGTAAGACCCCAGCATCCTTAGTGATGGCCTGAGCCTCTCTGAGCTGGCACTGGATGGCATTCCAGCTCTCATCCCGCTCCATCAAACAGCTCTCGGCCACCGCACGCAGCTTCTGCTCCTGGCACACCTGGCCCTTCATCACCTCCACCTCTTCACACCTCTGCAGCAGAAAAGAGGGCAGATGACTCCACTGCAAGTACTGTACATCGCTCCAAGTCCTGTGCATCACTCTCATAGTGCCTCCTCTGACACGTCCCTGCTGTTTTAATGGGTTTGGCAGCCAGAGGGTCCCAGCAGAAACGTGCCAAAACCAGCAGAAATGGAACTGCCCAAGATTTATACACTGAACACAGATCCTATCCACACCAAGACCAGCCCCAAAGTTACAATTTCCTCTTGCTCTCCTTTACCAAAGATATGCAGAAGACCCAATTTGCTAAATTAGTAGAAGCCCGTTTGCAGATAGCTGCACAACTTCACGTGAAGTGATGCTACCAAAAAAGGCAGGTATTCAGTTCCCCTCACACCCTTCATTTTAGTTCTCAGGTAGATGCAGAGGGGAAGATTTGCATTTATGGGGTTAACTGATCTACTCAACACCTAGTGTGTCCTCTGGAAGTTATGCCTGTTCCTTTACCATAGTCCATTAGAGGCAGAATGTAGAAACACGCTACCGGTCACTCATTAGACCACAAAAAGCCACTGAGCAGCTCCTGGCAGACTTCTTACCTTGTGCAGCTGAATGGCCAGCTCCTGCATCTCAGCCTCCAGCCGATCTGCATAGGCCAGCTCCAGGGCATCACTGGGTGGCCGGGCATTGCTGTGCCATCGGGCAATGGCAGAAGTCATCTTCCTCTTGGGTCCAAACAGGCTGGTGGGAGAACGACAAACTGTCAGGGAGCAAACATTGCATTGTCCGTGCCCAACAGGATGCCTGGAGGACCTCTGCAACCTCCTGGTTCTTCCAAGGGCACCGTCCACAACAAAAGCTTGCTGTGGCCAAGAACTAAGGGATATCAAAGTTGTGTGGGAGACTACCAAAACAGAGAAGCACTCACCAGCTAAGCTTTCTTTACCAGGTTACGTTTGTAGTTTTAAGGGAAGAGATAAGAACTACCTGACAGATACTCACGTGATGCCTATTTCCTTCAGGTCACTCTCTGTGAGGGTCAGGAAGATCCTGAGGTCAACATCTTGCTCCTCAAACACTTGCAGGTACTTCAGGCACCCAATCTGCTCAAGGAACGTTGCCAGGTCCTGCAGCCCATACAAAAACTATTTATGCTCTCACAAACAACAGCATCACCTCTCTTCACCATAAACATCTGCTTCCTCTTGTAATTGTTATGCCTTCCTGGGTTCCAGCATGTCATGACTTCCCCTGGCACTGCAGCTACTATCTCTTGTAACAACTGAGGAAGAGACAGCTAACGGCCCACCATTTGCCCTAGTCCCCACCACAGCCCTGAAGGATCTGCAATATCCCTCCAAGCAACATCAACACCGAAACCAGCAGTTCCTTGTACAAGACATTGCTCTTTCACAAGTACTTGATACTGGGCAGGGGGTTGGCATCAAAGACATTTTGATGACAACTTTCCTTTTATCCGAGAAGGCCAAGAAAGCAGCTGGAACAATTTCAAAGAAACCTCCCAGGCTTGATACAGTGATGTGGTCTGCATCACTTCAAAGACAGCTTTCTGTCCTCAGTTACCTGGGGTCCTGTATAGGCAGGGGGCTCTGGAAGCATGAGGTGCTGACTAGAGCCTCCAGCTTTCCCTGGGCAGTGGGTCCACTGGTTATCACTGTTGCTGTAGCGATTCTTGACCTTAAAGCTTTTGGCTTGTTTCCGACTTGGAGGACTGTTTGCGTGGTCGGAATCCTGAGAAAGAAAGAACGCAACAGGGAATGTAAAGGTCAAGGACAGTCAGGCAAAGGTGCCAGGATCACTACGTCTAACAAGTGCAGGCTCCAAGCCTAAAGCTCTAAATCCAGACAATGGTCTACAAACACAAGCAATGATGAACATAAACCTTTTTAGAAAGGGCTGAATCAAATCACTGTCAGGATGGCACCTTGTTATAGAACTGCTCTAGACTGGCCTGGAATTAACAGGCTCTTGCAATTCCAGTCTATGAAGCAGCACGCACGAGCAGAGAGCAGCACCAAATCCTCCCCAAACCAATACAACACACTGAGTTCCTATTTGTGAGAAGCACCTCAAGAAACAGGATCTGTGTTCACAACCCTCCTACATACCAGCCCAGAGCTGGCTCTGGGGTGTGAGCTGTGACTTGAACCACTGAATAACCTCTATCCTTTTCTGCATTTTACACTGCCAATATAGCATTACTGTGCTTCTCCAAATCTTACGATACTGCTTATTATCTCACCACTCTAAAGGACTGACCCAGCTCTAGCAAGGGTTGTCCTTTACAGATTGCTAGATAGATACTGCTCAAAAAAAAAAAAAAAGAGTTCAGAAGCAACAGAGAGAGCTTAAAAACCATTCACTCAACATCAAAAATCTACTCGAGTGAATGCTTTGATAGTTGGCTACTAGACAGAGATCAAACAAGCCAATGTGTAATCTTCAAATACAGATACTTGGTTTCGTGTGCCTTCATGTACCTTTTTCTCACCCAGCCTGGTACTGCAGCCTTCTGTGGAGGTAGAATCATAGCAGGCTGTGGAAGGGTGACAGCACAGGCCAAACTGAAGGCAGAGAAAGGAAAGAAGACAACCTCACCTCATTGCTTTCCAAGGAGCCTTCACTGCTGACCCCCAGGGCTTTGGTCAGGCATTCACTACTGCTGCTGCTGCTCCTGATAGTTGCTAAGTTGTTGGTGAAGAAAACATTATCCTCTGGAAAGGAACAAGAAAAAAATCTTGAGGTTGAGCTTCATTACACTCAAGACTGTTTTTGCCACACAACAATCAGGGAAGTCTCCTGGAAGGCATAAAGGAAGTCTTGTTATGGGTTTCTCCTTCACGTGCAGTACTCAGGATTAAAAGACAATTCTGAGACAAACATGTCACAAGTCTTTCTCCTCGTCTGCTTAGTACCTCAGAGAGCAGGAAGGCCAAGTGCATGTTTGTGTATTTCTCTGAGTCTCTTGGTGACAGGGTGGACAAGTGGATTATTACCTACAATAAGCCCTCACTCCCATTACTGAAATCCATGGAAAATCTCTCTGAGCAGAGCCAGCACAGTGCCACATTACCCTCTATTAGTTAAGGAACTGCCCAGAGATGCTTTCCTCGTGCTGCTTCACAGAATCATAGAACGGTCAAGGGTATCTTGAAGGGTATCTTGTCCCAAATCATGCTCAAGCTAGTCACCTAGAATCATGTAACGGCAACGTCTCCAAGAAGGGAGTCTCCACCCATCTAGGCACCCTGTTCCAGTGTTCAGTCACCCTCACGGTAAAAACTGTTTCTTTACATTCGGAGGCAATCTCCTCCATTTCAGTTTGTGCCTGCCACCTCTTGTTCTGTCACTGGACACCACTGAAAAGAACCTGGCTTCGTCTTCATCACACCCTCCATTCAGATATTTGTACACACTGACATCCCCGGAAACTCTTCTCTTCTTTACACTAAACCACCATGGCACTCTCAGCCTTTCCTCAGAAGGGAGATACTTGAGCCCTCAACATATTAATGGCAATTTGTTGGACCTCTTTTACCAAGGGAATATCTTACTCACTCCAGAATGCCTCCCTTCTGCCCCTCCAGACTCCAGGTTCTGGGATTTCTCAAGGTCAGTCCTACTACTAAAGAGAGAGGTGAAGGCAGCATTCAGAATGGTCTTTCCTCTCCCTGCCCAGTGGGGCATCTCACTCTCTGCTTGGAGGGTCAAGCACAACCTGGTTCTGGCCACTGGTACAACACTATGATGCTACAGACTCAGGTCAGAGGTGAAGATCCAGTGACCACAGCTGCCTAACAGCTAAACAGATCAGAAAGTGAACGCAGAAGCCAAGGGGTTGGTCCCACACCCAGATGAGCTTTGCAAATAGATTATTTTTCCAAGACAGTGATTTACCCCTGCTGCTGCTGCTCTCCACATCCTGCTCATTAATTGGAGAGGTGACATCCCGGTTCCGGATACCATCCGCTTCACAGCTGCCATCATCATTGAAGGTAACATAGCCCTGAGGAGGGACCTGCTCTGTGTGCACGAAAAAGGGAGAAGGAACAGAGCAGTTAGGATTAAAGTTACCATGGAGGTTCCAGCAGAAAGAGCATTCATTCAGGGATTTCAAAATAATCAAGAGATTGTCACTTCAACTAGCAGAATCCATTTTAAAAAGCACAGGGGAAAAATTGCATATGCCTACAGTTTCCCTCACACAAACAAATAGCTGGATTTTATTTAGATGGTGGCATTGATGAAGTCAAAGGAAAGAGCCTTATAGCAGAGCTGTACTTTACTTAGCTTTCAAGCATTTCTTCTTATCTCCACACCCACACTAAGTGGAAAAACATTTGCTTAAGAGAGCAAAGTGCCAACTGCGCTTCACCCCCCCCAGCCAAGCACACTGTAAAACTAACCCTGCTGCATCTGTGCTAACATCCCACTACCATTTCAGATGCTGACTATTGTGCTGATGCAGTCACTGCCCATGGTGTAGTATGCATCTGTGTTAACAGAATGAACCAAGTTCTGAATATGTTTTTAAGCCCATATTGGCTATTTCAGAAAACGGGGTAATCAGCCTGAGGAATACCTATAGCTACGACACATGCATGAGAAGGCAAGTTCATACCACTGCATCCAGTGGTCGATGTCTGAACTACAATGATCTTTCTCTTGGCCTTCTACAAAGGCCTTGAAAACTACTTTTTTTTTTTTTTTTGAAGTGGTACTTCAAGCACCAAGGAAAACAAAGCTGACAGGTCCAGGTGTAGCAAATTTCCTTTCATTATCAGTTATTTTCTGGATTGTGTGACCTCTTCCTTTGTCATCAGCCGAGAAGGGCTCTCAAGCCTTTGAGCCCACCTCAAAAGAGAAACTGGGCTGTTTTCAAGAGTGAGAGGGAACAGTAATTGAATTAAGAGCGGTGCTTATTCTACAGATAATTTTCCACTCGATATCCAGCTCTCACAAGTGCATTCAGCAGACTTTGGTTTTAAACCAGAAGCTGTATAGCCTTGTATGAGGGAGTTCACTGTTTTCCCTTCTGTATAAGCCATGCATAGAAAAACCCAAATGAAAAGAAAGTTGTCGGCACAGAAATAGCTGTAAAGCACCTGAGACCATGAAAGACTCTCAGTTAGGCTTCAAACTATTCTCACCATAGCGAGACTGCTTCTTTCCCCCGATTCCAACTGCTGTTATCTTAGCCAAAGCCTGGGGCCCATCATGGATGCTGGGACCCTTGGTCCTACGAACAGGTCTCTGTCTCTGGGGAGCAGAACACGATTCATCTGAAGAACTCAGCTCTTCATATTTTCCTGTAGTCCAAACAAAGACTGTTAGCAGCATGATAATTCATGTACCTACTTATTTACTACTGGTCCTATAAGAGCAATGAAAAGAAAAAAAGGAAGCGTTAAAAGAGAGGTTGAAAGTTCAACTAGGTCAGAAAAGGGCCAGCAGGCAAGAAAAAAAAAAAGTGTTGGAGCTGTGCCTCTTACATCCTAAAAAAAAAAATACTGGTATTTCCAAGGAAGACCAGCTAATATTAGCCCATATACGTAATCCATACTTACAAGACATCAAGCACCTATCTTCACATTCTACCTTAAGATGAAGGAACTAAAACCTGTTTACCTGGACCCCTGCAGAAGACCTTGGGTACTGGGGCTGCATGCAAGTCTATCAACCCCACAATCTTCGTATGTCCATACTTCATAGCCAGTGTCCGTGCCGTGGCTCCAGTGTTATCTCTGACATCTGCTTTCACTCCCTATAGAAAAATGGGCATTTGAAGTGTTCATAGCAGATAATAATTACTTAGGTATTATATAAAAATTAAAATTAATTTAAAAGTTATCTTCAAGCAAGCTAAAGAATTGTCTTCATTTCTCTAAGCCCATCAGAAATACAGGCTCACCTTTGATAGCTCAAGCTCCACTACGAATTCCTTGTTGCCTTTCTATCTGGTTTTCCCAATCCCCAAGGAGGCATATGGCTCTTGTGCATTGCCACTGGGAGCTACTTAGTTTTATCTGAAATGTTTTGCATTGCTGCCTCCTTCTGGAAGTAAGCTGGACCAGCTAAGTGGGCTATTAAAAACTGTTTAACATCAAAAGACATGAATGCCAATAAACTTTAGGATAGAGACTTAAGATTCCCAGTAGTCCAAGCACACAAATCTGTAAACTCACTGCATTAGCTGCTTCCTAATTCAGCCAATATTCAGTCACATCAGACTTTCTCCTCCTTGTGCAAGACTAGCAGTGCAGAGTACGAGCCTTCAGAAAACAGCTACTTTTAGAACAGCCCTCAAAATCCATTACTTTAGATCAAAGATGACCATCAGTGATTAAACAACACTTAGAACTGTTATGGTGTTAGCCTTGTGGTTCTCCCTCTCTGAAGGCTTAAACCACAGATTGTGAGCTTTACAGAGATCTGTCCAGACACTTACATGATTGAGAAGATATTGAACAATTATCTCATGGCCAGAAGCAGCTGCTTCCATCAGAGGCGTATATCCATACACAGGCTCCCTAGAAAGGGAACAAACACACACGGACTACAGTAATCAAAAATGCACTGCACTCCTTGCCATATCATTGTAAGACACTTTCAGCCTCCACCCTTAGCTGATCACAAACTATACAGCATATTGGCTATATATACACACTGCATTCTGGCCTACCTCAATAAAATAGATGCAGGAAGTGTTACCCTGCACAGCAACATGCTGCTCCTCCAGCTGCCTGTCTGCCTTTCATTGGCGAAATCTATTTTTCAGGAACTAGCAAAACTCAGAACCTCTTGCTGTCCCTAGGCAATTCAATACACAAACGTACAGGTGGCTCCTAAGTCACAGGAATTTGCTGCACACACCAAAAACTAGAAACTGAACTTGAGTTCAGGAACAGTTGCACCTGTTTTCTTTTGGAGTTTATCCCATAATTAAGCCACTAGTAAATCTAATTGCTCTTGTACTTGTTTAAATAAGTGATAGCAACGTGGGCAGCCTTCACTGTTCTGTCTGCAAGTCACCTGTCCTTGTACTAGCTAATAGTGTACCACACTTCCTAAAGCACAGGGTAGAAGACAAAAGCAGGCATCTTCCTGTCTGAGTGCATTCGTACATCAACTGTTGCTCTCCTATCTGAAATAGGAAATCTTTTGAGAAGTGATAGATTCCTCCTTACTTGCAGTTGGCGTTTGCCCCGTTGTCGAGTAAGAACTTGACCATCTGCTGATGTCCAGCACTGGTGCAGTGAAATAAGGCTGTCCAGCCGTGAATATCTTTCATCTCCAGCTCTGCGCCTTGCTTCAAGAGAACAGAGAATGTTCTTTACTGCATCCCCTCTGCTGGGTCTCTTAGCCACTGCCCCTCTGTGGTGTGATACCAAGAAAGTTTAAATCCCTGTCAGGAAGCTGGACTCAACAGAACAAATTGCAAGCTTCGGTCACAACTGATGGAGAATTCTACCCTGTGCATTTAAACCATGCGGCATAGCTTTACCGACTTATTACAGGATACACACCTGGAGGAGGAAGTAAGCAACACTTTCATTTCCACAGCTGGAGGCCAGCATGAGCGGTGTCTGTCCTTCTGGCGTCGGGATGTTCACATTCACTCCTGCTTCCAGCAGCAGGTGCACAATGGTGTCGTGGCCAATGTAGGAAGCATACATCAGTGGAGTCCAGCCACCACAGTTCCTCTTATTCAAATCCATATCTCCACTAAATAACAGAAAAGAATTCAGCTGAACTACTGGCCTGGAAATATAGCTCACAGCAGATTCCAGCAGTCTCTGCTACTACCACCACATTGAAAGAAGGCTAAAAAAAAACACACAAAATCTAGCACTGAAGCCTGCATGGGAATTCCTACCAGTTCTGGAACAACATTCACCAAATCACCAAAGAGATCGTTTTTAACCAGCAGGATTGCCCCCATAATTGTGTGCCTAAGAACACATCAGGAATTCCATGGTGTGCCCTTCTTGGAATGTTAGGCAGACCTGTACAGCAACCAGAGAAGAAAAAAAACAAAACAAAGTCCCTAACTACAAAAGAGCTGTGCCCTCTCCAGCCCCTCCTTACCGCTGGATACACTCCTGCACCACTTCATACTGGCCGATGGAGGAGGCCGTGTGCAAGTCCAGAGGAACATCCAGTTCTTCCCGACAGATCATCTGTCCGACCCCATGCCACATGGAGAGACTGCGGCTCAGCAGCTCCGACTCGCTGGCTTCATCACTCAGCTCCGACATCCCGCTCTGAGCAACCAAAGCAAAGCAGAACTTTGAGCTGGCTGCTCTCTGTCCTGCACCGAGCACTGCCTCACCCGGGAGCTCTGAAGCTCCAAGGCTTGGAGGCACGGTCACCTCAGAGGCACAGTTTCAAGCTCCTACCTTTACTCTGATGGCCTTCGTAGCCTGCTGTAGACTGAAGCAATACGACTTGCCAAGGAGTTTCTGCTGGCGGTTCTTTCTTGCTGCAGTAGACTCTGGGATTTGAACACGCTAGAAAAATAAAAGCCAATAACGCTAAGAACATCTTTCAAATCTCATTTTAAAGACTTCAGAAGCACCGGCTTTATTTCCTCCCCTTCTGATCAAAACATGCCTAAGGCACCTTTGGATAGCTTCATCAAGAGAAGACATTAAACTTCTATTTAAGTGCTGATAGCATGCTTAGTGCTATACAAAAGGATGTAATTCTTGGCCTGCATGTTTTATAATTCAGAGAGAATTAAGAATCAATGTGTCAGGAGAAGCACCAGAAACATCTGTCTTGCACCACAGGATGGCCCTGCCTAAACTAGAATTTGGTCATTAATGCTGACAAGCGCCCGCTGCTCTCAAAAGTAGTTAAGATCACCTGAACAAGGTGCACACTTCGTCATGTCATCAGGTTATAAGGAGATTGTTTCCGCACTTCAGCAGCAGCCTGGTCCTACTGCTGTGAATCTTGGAAATTGCTGAAACACTTTGAACAGCCGTGCACCTGCCCATTTGTTATCTGACTGTACCCACCACTCTGCAGACAGTAACTTAATTACAAAGCTAGCACAGTTTCAGGACTGTCTGAAAGGTTTATTTTCCATCCCTAGCCTCGGGGAGCAATTGCAAATTAATCATTTTAACTACTCGCAGGAGAGCATTCTCATTTGGCACTTCATAAAAAGCTCTTCAACACAGCTGCATCTATCAGCTGTGGTCTTCAGCTGCGGTTTCAGGCTACATCTGAGCCAACCCAATGGGAAGTGCTTTGCCATCCCTCTAGTCTCACTGCCTCCCATACAGCACTTCTGGGGTTTGCCAGATCCCACCACATACTACGCTGGGCAGCTGAGCTAACCGAGAAGCATTCTCTCCTTCTTGAGAGCTTCTTGCCAGTTTAAGTCCTCAGACTAATTCATTTGGGGGTCACGCAAGTGCCACATTTGGCATCAACGAAGGAGAGACAAGATGTGTTTTTCAGCAGCAGTTGTTCTTTATGTTGCCTCAGATGTAACAGTAGAAAACATAAACATGCTTTTGAAAACAATCAGGAGTCCTCTTCTCACAAGCACCAGCCCTTTTGCTTTGCAAGATAAGCAAATCAGCTTTAACTCTGACCTCTTTTCTCCCCCACTGGAGATTCCTCCCATATCTTGCTTCCCCTTCTGCCTTCTTTAACTTGCTAGGACCACAAAAGCACCATCCATTCTAATCAGCAGGTGTTGGTAATGTGTGATTCCTTTCTCAAGGCATCACCTATTTCACCTGATAACAGCAATTTCTATTACACTGACAACGCAGGGGCCTCATGCAGGAACACACTGGGCCGAACACAAGTGAAGAACCAGAAACACCCTGACCACCTGACAACCAAAACACAAATATGTAAGCAGATAAGTGAAACATAAGCAGGAAAAGTAAGAGCGTTTCTCACTGCAACAAACCAAAGCTCCCACTGGAAGGCAACAAGGCAGGTTTGCAGTCAGTTAAGAGCTGAAGTCCATGACAGTTTGTACGTGCACGTTCAGGTGAAAACAGAGCTCACTGCTCTCTCTGCAGACCCCCTCCTTAATTGGAAATATTTACCATAACACCCAGGTGTTTAGCCTTTACCAGAACCTGCCCTGTGCCAGTTACAAGTTACAAACACAACTTCAGCAAGATGTCAGGGCAGCACTGACACAACTGGAAGGCTGTACCTACCGCCTGGCTCCAGGATATTCAGGGCTCCCAAGCTCCTTCCTACCACCCTGACTCTGCTCTGACTACACCCTGAGAGTTTAAAAAAAGGCAAAAGTTTCACCCCAGACTAAACGGAAACCTTGTTAAAATTATTATGGAAATTGCCACCGCCTCGCAAAGGGCCCGGCCCCGCCGCCCCCGGTCCCCTCGGCCAGGCCCCGAGCAGGGCGGCCCGGGCCTGCCCCACCGGCGGGGGGAAGCGGCCCGGGGGCTGCCACAGGGCCCGGCCCCGTTCCGGGCGGCCACGACCCGAGGAGCCCCCGGGGAGAGGCCGAGCCCCGGCTGGACCCCCCCTGCCCCGGCCCCGCCACCCCTCACCTGCCGCCCGGTGAGGCGCCGCTGCCGGAAACCAGCGCCGAGGCTGCCGGGAAGCAGCGCCTCGGGACTACAACCCCCAAGAGCCCCCGCGGCGGCAGAGCCAAGCCCCGCCCCCTTTCGGGTAACGAGCCAATAGGAGGCGAAGCTCTGAAGGGGGCGGCGCGGCGAGCACCAATGGGCTTCGAGCCCCGCGGAAGGGCGGGCGGTTCAGCGGGCGTTGAGGGAGGCGGCGGCGGCGGCGAGGCAGGCGCGGGGGTGACGCGGAGCTGCCGGGGACCCCGGGGCCGCCCCTCCCGCCTCACGAGCGACGCCCCCCGCGCCTCGCCCCCTGCCGGGACCCCCGGGGCCGAGGCCGGTGGCGGGGGAGGGCGGCGGGGCCGCTGCCGGGAGGGGAGGGGCCGCGCGGGCGCTGCGGGCCGCGTTGCCATGGAGATGAAGGGGGGGGCGGGGCCGCCCCGGCGCCATCTTGGCCGCTGGGCGCCTGAGGCGGCCCCGCTTTGCCCCGGTCCCCTCAGCGCCGTGTGGAGGTGCCGGGGGCTCGGTTCGGCTCCTGCCGGTTCTTTGTCGGGCCCCATGGCCGGGAGCGCCGCCCCGCGCCGCGTTTCCAGCCGCCGGCTGCGGTCGAGCCCCCAACGGCCGAGGCGGGCGTGACAGAAAATGTCGGCTGTGGCGGCGGGCGGGGGGCTCGGGGGGCGCCTCCTCAGGGGCCGCGGCTGTTCTGCGCCCACAGCAGGGCTCGGCCCCAATCCCCACCCCCCGGAGGACGCTGTGCTGACAGCTGAGGAGCCAGGTCCAGAGCCCTTCGTTTTGGGAAGGCGGCCTTGTGCCTCCAGGGAGCTGTGGTGGGCGGTTTGGTGTTAGCCCCGTCCTCGTAGCGAGTTCCTGCTCGCTGCCAGAACGCAGTGCTCCAGCCTAGGTGACTTCTCCCCCTCTACATAAATCAGATCCCAGCATAGGCTTACAAACACTGTGTGAGAGGGGCACATAAAGCAGTTGCTGTGGCCTTTTGTGAGCTGTAAACTTGCCAGGGCACAAGATGGGCTCAGAGGAGCTCTCAGTCCATGCCAATGCAAATAACAGTCTAATCCTCTGGACAGTTAGTTCTCTGCTAAGGAACATACAGTCACAAACCTCTTAACCTTTCTCGCCAAACAGTACTGATTTATTCCTGCTTTTGATTCCCCAAGAAGCCATGCAATTTTGGCATAAAAACTTAAAAAGCAAAGGTTTTCCGTGAGGGTTAATTATTCAACTTGCTAGCACAGCAGTAGTCCCTTGATTCCTCTTGTGCATCAAGGAAAACACAAGGAAGGAGTCTGCTTTAAAAATCCTTTAAGAGGTCAAAATCCAAGAGCGTGCCTGTTCTCAACTATTTTTGTACAAATCCAATGGCAAAAAGCAAGCGTAAATCATTTATCTATTGTTGGATCAGTGAGGAGGGGAACATGAGGGGAAACGGGAAAGAGGAGTAAAGACCAGCTGAGAGCAGAGGTGTGGGTCTTGTCCTCCCTCCCAGTGCAGGCGGTGAGAACAGGCTTTCCTAAGAACACAATGACAAGCCAGTCCAGCTAACAATCCTGGGAATTCTTTATAAATGAGGGGCTAAAATGGCCTTGGCGAGGCCCCAGTTGTGCATGTGTACGGGGAGTGGGGCAGAAAGCTCTGAGCGCTGTGAGCTAAGGTGGGAAAGAGCATCCTCCAGGAATGCAGATCTTAATGTTCACTGCTGACCATGAAAACCCTGGGAGCGCTGAGAATTCTGCCGACCCTGAATGCACACACTTTGTTCTTGCTCTGTTCTGTTGTTCCCTTGCTTTCTTTCCTGAGGTGTACTTAAGTTCATCTTTCATTTGATTTGAAGGGAAGCTGTTCTAATGGCCTCAGAAGGGCAAAGTGAGGATACAGAGCATCCACCTGAGCCTCCTACAGCCCCTGTTCAGAGTAACAGAGCCTTGCAGTGGGGAGCTATACTTGCTGCAGTGAAAGATCAGCTCCCATCTCTGGACTCTGACACTTCCACAGTAAGCACTGGAACCTGCCTACCTTTCTCACTGTCTTTTAGAAAAAAAATCTCAAAATCAAGGTCATCTTTGCCAGCCATTTCTGAATAGCTAGTATGTTATCCTTGATGGTGTACTTGTGCATTCTGAGTATCGTTACGGTGTGCATTAACCCACAGCGTTACCTCTGTCAGTGTAATTGCTGTCTTGCCTCACTGTATTCTTCAGAACCTCAGAGTGGGACTGATTTCTCCAGATGCTGATATTGCTAGGTTGGGAAGAGGTGGGTAGCAGACACCTTGCAGAATGACCCCACATTTCTGCTTAGTTTGTTCAGTCAAGAACACAGGATGAAAGAATCATACAGCTGATCCAAGATGAAATGCTAAGGTTTTATCCTTGAGAGTATTGGGCTCCTCGTTCTAATAATGTACTGGCCAGGCAGTGGGCCCATACAGCAAGTTTTTTTATGTATGAGAATCACAGGAAAGACATGCTTCTGAAGCCTTTGTGGTCCCCCGGAAGAAGCATTTGTCTGGTATTTGATTCCTGGATTCTACTTTTTTTCCCTGCCTGTAATTCTCACAAAGCCACATTGATTTCTGTTCTTCAGTTGTACCTGCATTGACTTTTCCGAGGTGATAGTGGGTCTCAAGACTTGATTATTAGTGGCCTTAGGTCCAAATCAAAATATTTTGTTAATTGTCAAGCATGTAACTGTGAAAAAATGGTTTTGAACTCTTCAGGAAATTTATTTAGGAGTTTTATTCCAACTTAGCATGCCCCTTAATGATACAGAGGGAGTCTTGTGAGCCATGAAGGAGTCAGAAGTGCCTTCATGGGCTATTTATTGCCTATTAATAATCGGTGATGAGAAACAGTGTGATGGAGTGGATAAAGAGGAGACACAGGTTCCATGACCTGTCTTCTGCACCTGGCTCTATCAGGAACATAGGTGTTGGACAAGTTATATGGCCTTACTGTTTCCCAGTTCCTCCCTACCTACATCCTGGGTTAGTTATTTAAAGCAACTGTTGCATTTTCAGGCGTGTCTATGCAGTACAGATTAAACGTCAACACTCAGGAATGATTTCTAGTCATTCTTGTTCTATAAGTGTGCAATAAAGCTATGGCAGAGAGATAGCTTTGTATTTTTATGCTAAATACCAATCTATAAATCACATTGACCATTTTTTTACTCATAAAAAATCTCCAAATCCTTTGTTTCTATCACATGTGGAACAAATTTCCTGCTGCAGGAACTGCTGCAGTCTATTTGGCATTTACATACTACCCTTAATTTACATTCAACGGATCTGCTTGTACAATCCCTCTCCTGCTTAATGTAAACCAGTAGCCTGCTGAGCCTGTGGTTTCCCTGCTGCACCTTTGCCCAGTGGTTTCCACTTGCGGGAAGATGCATTTGTGTGTCTGGGATCTGTAACCTCAGCGGGCTGTGCTCCTGCATCGCAAGTGGCACTGACAAATAGCGTCTTTTGCCCTGCCGTACTTTCATTACCTTCATATGCATTTTATTAAGGGGAAAGAAGTTACGTTGTACTTTCGTCTACATTAGGAAAAATTAATTTTGCCAGAGAGAGTTCTCCACAATGTGGCTTAGTGAAAATAGACACTTGCAAAACAATGAGACAAGCAGGAAGCCAGGGTCCTAACTGCAGGAAAGCTGCTTATTCTCTCTGTTGTCTGTGCGTAAGAATCCATGTCGAACATGCATTTTACGTTCAGAAAAGAGATTTTTAAAACTATTTAAGCTCTGTCCAACCAAGTATAGATAGTGATTTACATTCTGAACAGTGAATATCAGAGCCTTGAGTGCAATAACAAGCCTTTATGGCCCTAACCAGCCTCACCTGGAGCTTCCACCCACACCCACTGGCCCAGCAGCTCTACTTAAACTCAGCCCTGGGCCTTTGCTTTCAGTATGGGCTCTGTTAGAGGAGCGCTGGTCTTCAGCCAGAGATCTGCCTTGATCTAGGCTTTGACCCGTGAATTGATTTTTCACTTAGCCTCAGGCATACATCCTCACTGCAGTCTGACCTTATAGCATGGATTCTTAGCTCCACGTGCCTACTGCTTCTGGCCTATCTTGCTTATTCCTCTTAGGTACTGAGGTTCTGAGTCCTAGCTGGTGAGGCACTTATGTTTCTGCCTGATCCTCCTTTAGGGAGCAGCTCTGCCTTGCTGCTTCCCAAGGGGTAAGTAAGGCAGTACAAAGAATCATTTAGGATCTTCAGGGCTCGCATACCCCTTTCGTTACTTTGCTCAGAGGAGTGTTAGTTATCACACTCTGGGGCAATTCAATGTTTTACCTGTTTTTTACTACTGTAGCTTGCTCAAATATTAGGCTATTTTAAGACAGTATAGGTTGCTGAGTGTCAGGCTGTCTAATAGAGATGTGATTGAGGAGAAAATGGTGGTTTCTGAACTTCAGTTGGGTGGTGACAACATAGAATTTGTTACCACAAAACAAGCATTTAAGTGAAGTTTAATCTTCTATTTAACTTTTCTTCTCTGACAGTCTGATTGTGAGAGTGATGAGGAGCTTTTTATCTTCCATCGAGAGCATCCCAACTTAATTCCTGACCTGTCAGAAGAATTGCTGGAGTTCTCCCTGGAAGACACTGACACAAAGGTTGTTGGCTGTTGTGAGCAGGTTGTATTACCGCGACCCCCTCTTCGGCTCCTCTACAGTGTAGGCAGCTGCTGTTATCTGACCTATTTGGCTGAATAGCATGACAGAAGAAAATAGTCCCCAGTACCTTCTCCCGTCGGAAATTAGGTCTTTTTTTTTCTATATATAGTGACCCTTTTAAGCTTTCTCTGCTTGTGTGCTTTCAGACTTTTTTTTGGTCCCATCATCTTGTTTTTGATATTTTCCTTTTACCTTTTTTAAGACTGTGGCACACCTTAGATCCTAGTGATGTGTGTCCCACCTTTTCTTTGTTAAGTACTAGCCTGTCTCAAGAAACCCTTCAGTCTCTTCTAAATCTAATGAATTTTGTTGTAGTTAATGTGCATGATGGTGCATATGGAGTGGGAAGGCACAGTTTGTCATGTGAGAACAGGTGCCCAGTTTCTAGTCAGAAAGACCACACAAGTATTCGTGGGTTGGCAATAACACAGAGCCCTTAAGGCAGGCGATGCTGCTCACTGAATCTGTGGACCTCTCTATAAGAAGCTCAGTACTGGAATGTTACCTGCAGCTCAGCTGAAGCCACAGCACAGCTGTGTGTTAACAGTAGTGCTGTGCAATGGCTTCTAAGTTTTAGACAGCTTGAAATAGTTTCAGCCACCATTTTACATACCTAGAAAAAGCAGAATTCCTATTGGCAGTGTACTAAGGAGGGTGAGTAGGGAGTTGAGCCCTTGTACCAGTATTCTGAGTTAAAATGATTACACTGCATCTGCACTGATGAAGACTAGGTGTCATAAGAAGCTGGGAGAGGAGCCACCTGGCCTTATTTTGTCCTGGAAGAACTAACTTACTGCACTGCTTTATCCCCATTCATTTATCTCAGTGTAAGAAGTGGCGTGTAATGAGCAGATGTAAGGCAAATTAATTTCAAGGGCGCTTAGCACATCCTGAAGCTATAGTCTTTGCAAAGTAAACAGTCTTACTGTTTTCTGTGATGGACGTGGTGTGTGCTGCTAGCAGATGGTGTCTGAGTTGGAGCTGGTATCTGCCAGTCACTTTGTTTTGGTTTATTGTCAGCTTCTATAGCTTGGGGAGATGTGACTTTGTGCATGTGTGTATTTTCTCTACCTGTAGCAAGTGAAGGAAACAGGAAGATATCCATGGGAGATCTGGAATGGAGATCTGAAAAGTTTTGGCTTTCAGAAAAAAACAGATGGTGCCCAAGTTAGTGCAAGAGAACATGTACTGGTGATTAAAGATGAGACTTCCAGTCTTGCCAGCCATGCTGAAGAAATTCCAGGCCAAAAGGGAGCTGTTTTTTCTGAAGAACCTCTTGCAGATTCCACAGATGGACTTGAAGAGCAAGAGCTGGGCAGGCAACAGGCCAAGGAAAGAGTGAACTCTTGGCTTAATACAGCATCATTAGTGGAAGAGCTGGGCAATAAAAAAGAAAGGAGAAAGCTGATAAAGACAAAGATACTCTCAAAAATATATCTAGAGCCATCACCAGGCCAGCCAGAGCTAAATGTCAAGCCTCCTTCCCATGGCATGAGCGACAGTCTAGAAAGAAGAGTTAAGGAAGAAACTTCCACAGCTGGCCACCTTCAAGAACAAACCCATCTGTCCTCGCAGGTGAGCAGCCCAAACAAATGGTTTTAGAGTGCTGTTCGTGAGGTAGAAGGGCTAGGGCATTGCTTGCATAATCTTACTAAAATACAGAACCAAAATGCTGAATTCTGCACATGCCACAGCATTTTTCTTTGTTGTCCCGAATTTGAATTTTGTTGGGTCGTATGAGATACAAACTGCTAAGAAGCTTCTCTTTGTCTTGTGGAGCTGCCATTGACAGTCTGTAATGGTAGCAAAAGTTGCTGGTCAGTGGCATGGTTTGAGCTCTCATTCAGGAACACCAGCCACTGCAGCAGTCCCTGGGAAGGTAAGGGATCTCTTCTGTTTGCAGGCTTTCTGTTAAAACAGTGAGCTTTCTGGTTTTCCAGTATCTTGTCTCTTTTGCAGCAGTGTAGTAATGCTGGAGGTGAGAAGAGAGCAGTCAGTGTTCCTGAGATCTTCACTCTTAAAAATAAAAAAAAACAAACAAACAAACAAACATAGCTTCTTGATGTTGGAGCTCTGCTAGTACAGGCAAAGAGTGACAGTGCTTGCCTTTCTTTTTGCATTGTGCTGAACCATTTAATCATGCCATTATTGGAGGGGTTTTTATTTTTCAAGTGGTTCTAGGTTTAATTCCCAACTCACTTAGCGCAAGTCAGTTGCTCTGTTACTTGGAGAGGTGTGGTTTTGACTTTAGAACATGTTTGGTATCACTGACTTTAGTGAACTGACGCCTGATGCTTTTGTGTGTGTTCTGAGACCAGGCTTGGTGTATTCTCACTTCACAACAGTGAGGGCAAAGCTGCATCCTTTGCATGCATGGTGTATATGTTTAGATTTGAAATCAGATTGCTACTTCCCAGCTCAGCAAGGTACCTCAATTTGTCAATTAAAATTGTTAAAACTAATATGTTTGGAATCAGAAGAAATTATATTAGTTCACTTGAGAAACATTTTTTTCTTCCTTAATGAATATTTAAGTCCCTCTCTGTGTTTTTAAATTTAATCCTGTAGATCTTCATTTCTTACTCTTCTGTACCCTTGCAATACCTTACGATAGTCTCATTCCTATTAAAGCTTAGGAGGATAAAGACTTACTACTGCAAGTTACATGATAATTTGGTCTTTTTATTATAATAGTTGATATTCAAGCAGTACTGTTGAAAAAGTTGAGTATCAGTTGCATCATAGCATAAAAGCACGCATGGTCTTTCCCTCCAGGCTGTCTGGTAAAACAGCACCTGTACTGAACCGTGATGTGGTTCTCTTTGTAGCGAGCTCAGCTGTCAGTCACTCGCTCTTCCAGACCAATACATCTCAATGATGTTGTTGAACCAAGATTAGCTTATGGCGATGTGAGAGACTTCAGCTTGTGGCTACCATCAGCCTTCAACATTGCATATGCCATGGCCTGTAATATTAGAATAGATCTGATCATGGTTCAGCTATGCACAAAGATTTATTGCTCTGGAAAGAGTGAGAATCGACTCTTGATTGGGAGGGGCAAATGACTGAGGTTTTTACAAGGTGAAGCTGTTTTCAAGGCTGATTTTGCTTCTCTAAAGTCCATAAACAGTCACACAAAACACGTTCATTCTAGTTGTGACAAAAAGAAATCAGCTATTATGACAATTAAAAAATATATATAAATACTTTTAAGTTCTGGTGCTTCAGACTAGATGTGCATATCTTATTTTAAATGAAACTTCACATTAAATATTTGGAGGGGAAAGCAGGCAGTGTCTGAAATGCCTGGGAGCCTTTGTCATCACAGACTGGTTCTCATACCTAAATGGGTGGTGTGCACAGTGAGTGTATCTTCAGCCAGTGTACATGTGATTTGAGCTAACAAAATTGATGATCCTGTCTTCAGTTTGGGATAAGCAGCTGTGAGATCCCAGCTGATGCTGACTGGCCTTGTGTCAGACCATCTTTTAGCCTGTTTCACTATCTACAGTGGTTTTCTAGAGTCTGTATCAAAGGCATTCGTGATTCTCAGAGAAGAAGCCTCAATGGATGTGGATATAAGGCAGCTGAATAGAAGCAGTATCCAAAGAGATAAACACATCCTGTTCTTTACAGCACTTCTCTGTGGATCTGTTTAACAAAGCAAGTTAGGGGGAGTGTCAGGGACTTCATCTTTCTAAGATGGTGAAAGGGAGAGGAAAATAGTACTTGGAGGGTGGACAGAGGAAAATAAACCACAGGGATCTGGTCCTGCTGGTGGCTTTGAGGGATGCAGGGGCATACATGCTGTTGAAAAGACTCCCCCTGCATGTGAGTACATGTGGAAGGCTAGGCCATCTGGAAGATATAAGGTATGTCCCAGTATATGGAGGGAAGAGTCAGGTGAATATTTAAGGTGGGCTTCCATTTTTTCCTTTAAAGAGCTGTCAATTCAGTCCATTACGGAAACATCTTCTAGACATGGCAGTTTTTTTCAGGTGGGGAAGGAGAAGGTTCTCCACCTGTGTTATATTTGAATGAGCATCAGTTCATTTGGAACAGTTCTTTTAGTAATTATATTGTGCTTGCCTACGCAGAGCCTTGCCAATAACAGAAAAAAGCCCTGTTCAAGCAGTACATATCCCTTTGTCAGTCATGCCAATTTTTGAGGCTCGTGTTTAAGCAGCTTTATCCAGAGTGACCCAGCAGTTCATGTACTAGCAGGTGACAGTGGTGCAGCGCTCAGGATAAGTAAGGTAAAATTCTGTGTCACTTTTGTGTTTATGTAGGGCAGAAGAATCAGATGGAGTTACCATAAAGTGTGTGAGTCAAAGGAACTCTTATTTAGCAGCAATCTTTTGGTGGTGAATTTTCCATCACAGTTTGGTTCTCTTCTTTTAGAACATTGAGAAATGGGATCTAGACAAGATTCTTGAGGAGCAGAAGCAGCAGCAAGATAGCACTCATGCAGAATTTGCCTTCTCTTCAACAGATCATGGTAATACTGCTAAATTAATACCAACTTTGCTGAAAACATATAAAAATACAGAAAACTCAGCTTCATATGGTCAAATCATTCCTGCAGCATCTTCTTGAATGTTGAAACCATGGCAGCCTTTTGACTGCCTCTTTAAAATGTATTATTTTTTAACTGATTTGCTTCCCTTAAGATTCTGTCTTGCTTTTGTAGCTTGCAAAAAGTGCTTTGTGGCCTGTCATAGCCTAAGAGTGAATCAGAGGCAAGACAGATAAAGTTTTGGAGTGAATTTAGTGAGAGGTGATTTACATCAACAGTATTTTTATCCTTCTTGTTCTGACAGGCTGTAGAGAAAGGTGTGCTATTATAACGGGGAAAGGGTCTTCTGCCACTGGATCACCCAATATACCACAAATGGTGATTTTCGTTGTTGTCTCATAGAGATCTTCAGGTGTAGATCTGAACATCAGCTCATGGAAAAACTAGCAGAGCTGTGTGGCAGGCAGTCCAGGACAATGTCGCCATGCCGCAGGAGGCCATCAACCCAGATCTCCTCTCAAGAAGAGCAAGAGAATAAGAAGTAGGTCCTTTGTTCCAATCCTCATGTACAGTAGGTAGCTGCAATTGGTGGTAGAGACGCTTGGAAACTCACGGTGTTCTCTAGGTGCTTTTCTCTCTAGCCTCTGCAGAAAGCTTGTGTTGTTGTTGGAATATGTTGTAGTGGCGTTAAAAGACAAAGACTCAGTCATTCATGTACGTTTGATAACTAACAGGCAGTATCCTGCCACCTGAGCTTTCTCTACCAGTTCTGTTTAGATCTTGCCAGACTTGAAATGAATGGGAAACGAAGAGGAACAAGGCTGAGCAAATGATCATGGCCATGTGTTTTTTTTTTGTTTTGTTTTTTTTTTTTTGTCATTTGGGTTAATTCTAAGGCTTGCAGTTTCTCTTACTGGTCCTGATTTAGCTAAAATACTAATTTAAATACTGATGTTGCTAAAAGTCTCCTTGCTGGCAGAGCAGGAAGAGCCATGAAGATGACTTGTACTTTGTATGCTCTGAAGGATAAAATGGACTTGCCACAGGAGGCAGAGGGGCCTGTTTTTGCTGGTTGACACTGGGATCTTGTAAGTTATTGGGTACAGTAACTGCCTCTCTTTGTTCTACAGAACAATTTGACAACATCAGTTTTTAAGAACTTAATATCCCTCATTATGCTGCCTGTGACCTGTATTCCTGGTGGGCAGCTGAATCTTTGAGTTGAGCTCCAGAAGGTGGTGGATAGCAGGCAAAAGAGTTTGAATTGGTGTGGTAGCCAAGCACAAAGCTTCTTTCACAGTCCAGTTTCAATCGTAATCTGTGCCCTGAAGGATTTCTCCTCAGGATAAGGGAGAGGATGTGTTAAAAAAATATATATGCTTTCTGTACTTAGGGATGTTGCCTTCATGTCATCTTTACCAAGTTCTCCAAGGATGGACACGATGAGATTACCCTGCCTGCCAGAGCCTCAAACTGTGTACATTGATTTAAGAGATGCTAAACCACAGAAGTCAGTAACGTTCCATGATGAGAACCAAAGGTAAATTCTGGCTTTATTGTTAGAGGTCAGTACTAAAGTGGGAAGTCGGAAGAAACCTTCTCTCTGTGTCTCACATTTGTGAAATAAACTTTTAAAGTTTTCTCTTCTTACACACCTCTGTGACCTTAATAGGAAGGCACAGCCCATAGCTGAGCATGAAAGTATTTTGAGGAGAGAATAACTTGCCTCAGAACATGTAAAGGTGCAGGGATGCAGGCAGTCCAGAAAGGACATGCAAATCATCCCTGGAATAACATTTAGAAAGTTTTCCATCTATGAAGGAGTGGGCAGTGATTGCAAAGCAATGCTTGCAGCTGTCTGTTAGAATTGGGCTAGCATTTGACAGCACTGTGTATGAAATGGACTTCCTTGACTACATTCCTGGCAAGCAACTGTAGATGATGATTTCTCAGCCTCCCGTGTGATAAGAGGGCTCTATATAGACTATAGGAGGCCCAATTCTTCTCAGTCTGCAACAGATTGTGGCAGATGTGTCCTTTCTTCAGAAATAATGGTGTCTGAGGAAGCTCTTTGCTTCCTTCTCAAGATGCCTACTTACTGCAGCAAGAGACTGAAAAAAACAGTCACCACAAGAAGACTTGTTAATAAGCAGCAGAGTGCAGCTAACACATTATGATCTAGAATTGCTTGAGTGTTGTTTGCTTTTTTTTTTGCCTTGCTGGAGTAATAGTGTGAAGAGCTATCCATAAGACCTAAAGATCAGCCCCAGAAGTGTCTCCTGTTTTTCCTAATGGTTCTAAATTTGCATCTTAGAATTGAGTGAAATCTAACACACAGTTTGAATAAAGTCAAGTAAGAGTATCTAATTTATTTCATAGTGCAGGTGACAGCTCCACTGAAGAAGAAGAAGAAGAGACTGTGACAATTAAGGACCAAACAGAAAGGAGGATGTAAGATTCTTTACCTTGACCCTAATTCAAGTGTTACAAAATTAAAATAATTCCCCTAAGAGTGATTAGAGTGAGAGCTCACATACTGAAATATCTCCATTCCTGGTTTTCACAGCAAAAGTGCCCAACCTAATAATGAAAGTGTTTCAGTCTGGACCCAGATCTCTGTTGCCTGGTAAAGATAGTGAAGTTAGAAACTGCTTGGAGTGAGATGGTATAGCACCGTGCTACTTTAGAGCTGTGTGGCAGTAGCATAAAAGACAGAGTAGACATGGGTGGCTGGGAAACCTGACTCGTTCTGCAGACACGTTTAAGTGACATGAGAACTGCTTTTAAATGACTTGGAACCAAACTTTGAAAATGTTACAGCAAATTGACTCAGACAAGCCTTTATTTTTAGCAGTAATAAAATAGGCTAGAATGCATGTTGACTTCGAGAGAATATTGAATATGTTATGTGGGCACAGATGCTCACAGTTCTCCTTAATTGTTTAGATATGTGTGTGTATATATATAGTCATGGAATCCTAAAACGGAGATTCTTCAATAGGCACAGATGTCAGCCTTTTCCTGTTACTAAACTTAGGGCTTGATTCATACCCATAGGTTTTTAGACATACATTAAATGTGAAACAGGTATGTCAAGTTTTAAACATCTTACTGTATTTATCTTCTGTATTACATTTAGAAACCTGATGCATGTAAGTTCACGTTACAGCAGTAGAGAGGACAGGCAGAACACTTTGCATTGTTGTGCCAGCCAATTATTCTTACTCTTTTTTTTTTTTTAATAGAATAAATGACTTGGCAAGGAACAGAGCTGAATACTCAGCGTAACTTACGACATCTAATCCAAAACCATCAGAAAATGGGGATGAGATGATGCTTGGGGAACTCTCGCTGTCATTGAGGCAAATGCAGAAGTTGCATCAGTGAAAATCTGGTGTGATGGAGAACAGCTTAGCTGAGTAGATTTTGATTTGTTTTAATGGTGTTAAAGTAAATACACCAATGAAACATGGCAAACATTATTCAGTTCTGTTTCTAAGTAAGAAAGCCTCATGGTCTCAGCAGCGCAAGATCCCGATCTCATCATTCGCATGGGTTCAGTGCTATTATCACTTATCTGGATGGAGTTATTAAATAGGGCAATGTATGCCGTAGTGCAATATACCTACATGTTAAGGCCTTGGAGGGATAGTCTTATAGTCTTAAGATCTCCAGGCACTTCCTTAGCATGGAAAATACTCTGGTTTATTGCCAGAGTGGTCAGATAGTTCAGTGCCATCTGTTCAGTGCCATCACTAGCACTATACTATAAGGCTGTTCTCCAGTATATGCCCTTCTCCTAGAAGTCCTACTTTATTTTCTGAGTATACTACAGAAGAACACAATACCAGTTTGGTTCTCCATTTAATCATACCAGAGACGAAGGTCAATAACTCTCAGAGACTTGTTTGAGACAAACCATTCTTTGTCTCACCTGTTCCATTCTTGTTTGACTTACTCTGACAAAGCTCTAAGGGCTCTAACTCTTTGCCTGAGGTCAGTGTTATCCTGCAGCTCTGACTGTTTCAGAGCATTCTTCTAGACACACTGCTCAGGAAAAAAAAAGTTAGGAAAGTAATCATCAGGAGCCCACATCTGTGTAGATGGGGTCTATTGTCACAGCCTAGAGTCCGAGTTGCTCATCTTGTAAATGTTGAGTATTGTACAGTCCAGAATCATCGAATACCCTGAGTTGGAAGGGACCCACAAAGATCACTGAGTCCAACTCCTGCCTTACACAGGACCACCCAAAAATGAAGTCATATCTGAGAGCATTGTCCAAACGCTTCTTGAACTCCAGCAGGCTTGGTGCTGTGACCTGGGTATCCAGTGGGGAAGGTGTTAACATGCTCACACTACTTAAGCATGCTCCTTAGCATCACAGCTGTCAATGTAAATGTTGATCTAGTGGTTCTGGATTGGTTGCTGTGATGGCAGGAGAAGTGAAATCCCTAAGGAGGAGGAAGAATACTCTCCATCTGGATTTTCTTTGTTCCAAGAAGCACGTTTAGTTGGGATTAGTAGAGCACTATGATGCTATGTACTCAGACACATCACCTAACTGCAACATTAATATCCAACTGGAGCAATCCGTCACTTAATCCATGTGCTGTTCAGCTACTACTAAAACAAGGTATATTTGCTACAAATAGATGACAGTCTTCCTGTAGCACATAACCTGGGAGCTTCATCACTGAATGGAACTGCAAGACAAAATAACCGTATCTGCTTACGATGTCATGAGAGGACATTTCACAGCAGAATACAATCAAAATACTGTACTGCTGACAATACAGCAGTCACAGTAACTTGGTGGAGGCATAGGTGAAATGAAGCTAAACACGTAAAAATCCTAAGTTATCAGAACTCTTCCTCTCTGTATTTGAGTCCCAGTACCCATATCCAAAGAAGACAAAAATCTGCAGACCTTATTTCCATGCCAACATTACAATTATTCAGGGCTCTTCTAGTAGTTAGTTGTCTCTTCTGCCTGAAATCCAGGAGAGGTAAGAAATACCTAGTAAGACTGGATTCACATTCTGTCACTGTGGTGTTACCTGTATGCTAGTGCTGCTTTTAGCAACAGCCATTAATCTGTGTAGATGTCCAGTCCTTGTTTTGAGCTGTTACTCATGGGAAGTTGTTCAGAGCATAAATTTATTCATGTAATGCTTTATCTTGATTTAATCATTATTGTTTTTTATTCCTCTGCAGGAGGAATTGCTCAGGGAAAAGCTTGCTACTGCAACAACTCCGTACAGCCCGTAAAGAAGCCTCAGAGCTTCTTCATGATGCACCTACCCCAGCTGAAAGACTCAGAGGCACAAAACAAGATCCAGAAAGCCTGGAAGAGATGGGTGCCTCTAAACTCAGTCAAAAACAATATCGTAAACTGAGAGAAGAGACAACAAAGGTGATTTCCAGGAAACTGAGACTGCAACCAGAGAAAATAAATGTCCCCTTGTCAAGTCAGGGGAGCAATGGAGCTGACATAGAAAGAAAAAGCAAAGTAGAAGCTGAGAACGTTCAACATTCAGGAAACGTTCCAGAGTCTCCTCTACCCGCAACAGAATTGCCAAGGTATCGCACAAGAAAAGTCACCAGTGGTTTTGATTAGGGCTTATCTAGTTGCGTAAGACTAAACAACATGGCTTATCTGGTATGTAAGTTGGAGCAAAAGGATGCCTCTGGTTTTCTTACCTAGAAAGATGGCCGAACTTGGCAGCTGTTGCTTAACATTTTAGAGGCTGCCAGACTCAGTAGATCAGAGAATTGGCCTAGGATTAGACATGGCTTACTGTGGCACTTCTGACATGGTAAATTTAGATGTTTTCTTTAGTCTTGATTATAGGTAGGAGGGTAACAGTATTGATCACCTTTATGAAGAACAAAACTGAAACTTACTATGCATAGCATCATAGAAAATAAGTCAGGAAGGGTCTGTCTCCCTGCACCAATATTGGGAGAGTTATAATCTAATTCATTCCTGTAACTTTTTTTTATTTTCCCTGAACAAAGCAATTCTCACTCTGTCATCGAGAAAAGAGCAAGAGCTCAGTGGGGCAAAGTATAACCATGAGGTTCTGTTTTTACCACAGGAGTCCCTTGGAAAGCTAAAAGAGAGAAATAACAATGGTAACAATTGAGGAAAGTGGAGAGTTTTCTCCAGTTACTTGGGCTTCTGCCTCCTTGGGCTTAATGAAGTGTATTCTGTGTAAGATCTAATTTTAAAGTGAAATCAGGTGGCCACCTTATGCACCTGCCCATCTGTTTGGGAGATCTCCATTATACTGACTTTTCAAAAGCTATATTCTGCCTACTATTTTCAGGGTGAAATTTAACATTTTGACTTTGACATATGAGCCCTTGGAAAAAATGAGGATCTGCCTGCTCCAGAGACTATTACTTTTTCAGTTGTCTACCCTATCACTTAAACATTTTAGCTGGCATGTACTCGTTTTAAATGGCAGATAGTTGGTTGTGGGTTATTCCTTCAAGGAGCTCCTGATACTAAAACTCACTGCTTCCATCAGTTCTATAAAAACTCCATTTTGTCTACCTGTTAGCCTGCTGCATAGGTGGCAGACTGCAGCTTGGCAAGAATCTGAGTTATTGTTGTTGCTGAATAATAGCTCACATTGATTTTAATATATTTCAGTTTCCTTTCTTGCTATTCTAATTGTGGAGTCACCTGGGGCTTGAAGTATTGTGAAGAAATTGAACTTCATCTTTGCTGTGGAAATGGCAGATGAAATCTTGCTCAAAATATAGAAAGATGGAAGGTCTTGCTTCAGGGGAAACTTGCCGCTATTATAGCAGATAGGAAAGGAAATGGCTGGAAGGCTGAGTATTTTGGTGTGGAGACAGGGAATGAAATCTCAAACAAGCCTCTGCTAAATGGCATGTTTCAGTCTCCAAACAGATTGTCATCGCTTATCAGAAATTTGAGGTCTGCTCCTCTTCTTTGTTATTTCAGAGAGAGATGATCTCACCCAATGACAAGTTCCTGTGTCCCCCACAAACACCATAAGTGCTTTCTAAATCTATTTTAGCCTTCCACGTCATGATCCACCCTCAAGTGTATGGTATAAACATGAGAATAAGAAATGCAAACAGATGAACAAGGATGTCTTTTCTCCCAAGTAAAAAGTCAAAGCAAAAAAAGAATGTGTATATTTTTCAGGACAGAAGAAAGTAAGATAGAACTATCTCAAAAGGAAGAACAGATGAAAGAGAAACACAGGAGACACAGATTCCAGGAGCAGCTGGAGAGATTGCAGCCTCATCAGTCAGTTACTGGAAAGCAGCCCATGGCAGAGAAAACACCGGTTTTGTTCCACATGGTTAGTAGTTCAGCATAGGACTGTCCAATTTGGAATGGCTTCCTGGCCAAACGTGGATGTGGTTGTAGAAGAGAGAAGTCATTTTTATTGCATTATTTAAAATCTGTTTGTTGTGGAGCAGCATTACCTGGATAGATGAGCAGTCCTACAGCTCTTCTCCCACATTGTTTTTCTCTCCTTCCCTGTAAGGGGAGGGTTCCCTGTACAGCTGCCCACCAGACTTGATTCCTGTCATGACCCCATACATCCGAACTGAAGTTGGAGGGTGTCACTTACTTCTCTGGAGCCAGACCCTTTTTTTTTTGTTGTTTTTTTTTTATAACTTTAGAAAAAGTGGAACATTTTTACTGTTGTACTTCTAAAGCAAAGCCTATTCTGAGTCCTGTCTGGTTGTTTGCCCCTCGAAACTTTATATTTCGGTTTTGTGTGAATAAGTAGTTGTTGAGGATTGTGATTTTAATAACAGATCTTGCTTTTGGCTGAAGCTCTGATTACAGAGTATGAAATTAATCCTGTTTTTCCCCAAACCTAAAATGTGGCTCGGAGGACAGGGTAGTTTTTCCTTCTGAGATGATTTGTGTATGTAGTCCCAATTCAGCCTTGCACTGATTTCAGTGGGTACAACGCCAGCTGAGAAGGTAAGAGGAGATAAGAAACTCTAGAATTAGTCTGTGATTACTCTGTGATGATTTTTCTGGTCCAGTAACAATAAAAAAAGCTCTCTTGTCAGTACAAAAGTTGATAGACCTTACAGCACTGACCATGGGAATGGACCATTTCGATGTGCTTGTTTTGTAATGAATTGAATGCCATATTTCTGCAGATTAAAAGCTCACTTTTTCCCACATTGGATTAATTACTGTCAAGAAGTACAGGACTAACAGACAGATGGGTGAATTTCCCCTCTATCAGCCTGCTTTGGAATAGACTGCACAGAGCTGTTCCCTTAGCTCCTTCAGTCCCTGGTGTAAAGGTTGTGAATCTAGTCTTCAGACTTGCTTCTTCCTCAGTCTGCCAGGAGGTGCTACCAGATTCCAGTTAGCCCTTATTAAAATGCAGACACTTTCTCGTCAGAAATATACTTGAGCTTTGCTATCTCATTCCTTGCAGTGCACTAAGTGATTGCTGGATTGTGTTGTATCCTGGTCATTTCCCATATTTGCTGTGATGAAGCCAATGTAATGAAGATGAAGGCCTGGTAATGTCGTTTCTCTCAAGTACAGCTCAGGGTGTATCTGCAGTGTAGTCCTGCTGTCACCAAATCACTGTGTAAATACACCCAGCTAGCTGATGTGGTGTGGTCACTGCTGCAAGCAAACCAGCTCAGAATTTACTCGAGTTCTGAGGCCTGTAGAAATTAGATGGCAGTTGGGGTAACTGGCACCTAAACTGACTGACAGGCTGCTTGGGGGAAACCTGCCCAAACTTCCAAGGCGCTATTGATAGTAACAAAATCAGTGTAACCCGTAATCTTTTATTACCACTTCTTCGTACTGCAACTTTGCTCTTAGTTCTTCAGAAATACTCATTAAAATTAAGAATGAAAAACAGATCGGCATCATCCATCAAATGCAAGCCATTTATAAGATTACTTGAAATTCATTCTGACAGCACCGGTTTTTGTCTTTGAATTAGAACAGGTTTCCTTTCCTTTCTTTTTTCTTCTGCACATAGGAAGGCAGAAAAACTCGAATATTTTGACATTTAAAACTAAAGGAGTGTAATTTGGCAGCTGTGTCGCTCAGTGAAAATATCTAATATCTATATATAAACATGTATATTGAAAGAACAAACCACAATGTTTGACAGAGTAGAATGCTTTGAAACTTGTTTTCAAAGTTCTTTGTTTTGGCAATGATAGATGTCGAGATCTGGAACGCTTGTCATGGTTTCCAGAATTCCTCTGACCATTTTTAATGTACATAAATAATTGAATCGAATAATAATCAGAGGGGAAGTTTAGAAACTCTGTAGTTACTGTAGCTGAGATGCTTGGAAAGAATTGTAAAAATTTTAAAAGCTGCATTATAGTTACATTAGAGTTCTTGTCTAAAATTTGAAAGCAGTGAAATTCAGATTTAATATTACTGTCTCTTTATTAACCTAGTTCAGTCAAATTCTGTAAGCATCTTCACTCCGTGGGATGCACTAATATAAATGAGAATCAGGTTTGGGAAGAACACTTGCAAAGCTGCACAGGTAACTTAACATGCTGAGAACTAACTTTCAGAGGTATTTTAGCATCCAAAGAAGGGGCTGATATCCAATGGTATTTTCAAGACAAGCAAGTACCAAGTTCCCATGGGAACCAGTGGGCTTCATTCTACGAATTCTGCTTGTCTTTCAGATTCCTAGACACGTGGGGTACTCTTTGCAACCTGAACCAACTCTTGTTTTCAAAAATGCATGGAAGAGCCTGACTTTTCCCACCTTCACCCCTCCGTTCACCCCTCCTACCCAAACTTTCAGTGAAACTTAAGACTGGCATAAGTAGATTTCTCCTGAAAACAGGCCCTTTAGCCACATTTTAACCTTTGGATCTAGTTTGGAGCTGATTTAAGGAACTGCAGCTCTGCTGAAAGCCAGCTGAGTGGTGATGTAATCCATGTTGTAAGGTCAGGTTGAATTAATAGCTTAAAGTAACATGTGCAGGTTTTGTTTCATTATTTGAGCAGAGTATTGTTGACAAGGGAGATGGAGAAGGAATGCTGTACAGCATATAAAACAGTTAAATGAAAGATGTAAAATGAAATGGGTTTGACCTGTCATTTAATTGATGTTGTTTGGTATGATAGAATGACTTAGTACTGATGTTTATTTCTGTATTACATTGACATTAGATCCAGATAATAGTTGCTACTTCTGCTGGGCTCACAACTGATTTTTGTGTCAAGGAGCAGCACAAGCTACTGTGTAGAGGAAGATGAGCCAAGAGCTAAAGGTGCCAGCAAAGAAGGCAGGGGCAGAGACCTCACCAGCAAGGAGTGCAGTCCCACAGTGCTCAGGCAAGAAAAGCAGAGCAGGTCTAGAGAGGGTAACCAGTTACCAAGTCTCTGGTGGTGAGGTAGGTCCAAGATCAAGGTGAGAAAGTCAAGTCAGGGTCAGGATTGGGTCCAGTGATGGTAAGCAGGGTCAGCCAACAGGCAGCGATTATGCAGTAAGGCTGTATGGATGAAGAATGTGGCCATGCACAGGTGTAGCTGCAGTGCGGCTTGGTAAAGGATCAAGGGCAGGTGTCTCAGCTTAAATGCAGCTCCCAAGCAAAGGGGCAAGAGGCTGTGCTGTGTCAGAATTGGCCTTGAACCCAGGCAGCTAAACCACTGCAGGGGGCCCTGGTACTTTACATCCAGCTATAGATTTAATTTAACAGACAGCAAATGTCAGTTAGCTTTATGAAACTTTTATTATTAGGACAAAAATGCCGTTTTCCAGTGGGGCTTCAGCTTGATTCTTTGTTTACCTTTATTGCTTTATCATGATATGGCAGAACACAAGATAGTGCAGTTTGAAAGCTATTAAGAACCACCTTGTTACCAGTACCTTTTAAACACTGTTTTATCTACCTTGTACAGTCAAACTGTTTGGAAAATGAATGCATTGACTCATACTGAGACTCTAATTTTTCTTGGCTACACATTCACTTTGGCTAACCTTGTGCTAGTAATTATATTACTATGATCATCGTCTTATTGCAGCTTAGCTTTACAGCTGGCTTCCTAAACAAAAACAGTCAGGCGTGCAACCGAGTCATTCTAGCTTAAATATATTATGCAGACAATTGCTTTCCAACCTGCAAACGTAAGACTCTATAGCCTTTCTGTCAAAATTGGCAGGGTTGTGGTTTTTTATATTAATATATCCTTGATTCAGCTCACTGATGTCAGGTAAAATTCTTAGACCAGAAGATTTTCTGCTTGCATTCCCTCAAAGCTAAACTTAAAAGTACTATGGTCAAAACCTTCCTTGACCTTTTGCTGCCTTACTCTCCATTGGATCTGATGTGACTTTCACAGGAAAATCTCTGAAAAAAAATCCTGGGAGCAGTGCTGAAGTATTTATTGCATGATTGGATACTGTGACAGCTACCCTGGGCCAGCACAGTATGACTGAAAGTAGAGGTTGATTTCCAAAATCACTAGAAATATTTTTAGTTCAATTACTGGTCCTAGGTGGTTTCTTTTATGTAGACGATGCCTTGATCTGCACAGTTTTCAGTGAATTGTTTTGATTCTTCACCTGTCTTACTAAAATAGGTGTCTGTGATTTTCATTACTATTGTAGAAGAGTCTTGATCTTTTTAATGCAGTAGTGTGATGACAACACTGGAAATTGCCTTTTTCTTGCATCTCACCTGAGCACAAAGAGTTGCTGAAGGAAATTGACTGCGGGTTCCAGGGTCCCAACCTAACAATTTACCAGCTGGACCATACTACTTTGGCATCTCACCAACTCTGTTGTGTATCTGCTTATGTGAATGTGCTTAGATTATGTCCTAAGCAGTATTTACAAGTTTTCTGTTTCTATCACTTCGGAAGAGGCATAAATGAAAAAGAATTATGATTTCTGCAGGTTATGAAATTAAACAGATAAAGCTACGTAATTTTATACATTTGCTTCAGAGCAGGGCCATGCTGACCAAAGAGGAAATGGTGAAATTCATGTCTCAGTAGAAAGACAATACCAGGACACGATCCACCAGTTATGAAAGGAATAGTTTTTATGCTGGTTCTGCACAGAAATGCCAGTTTTTCTCCAACACATTGGTGCCATATACATATTTGCAGAAATCAAGGAAAACTTGTATCTTATTTCAGTTACAATGATCTTGTCACACAGTAACTGAACTTTGTTATATGTTGTTACTCTGAAACTAATCTTGCAATGTTAAATCTCCTAGTGACCAAGTGTTGTTTTCATTTATGCTGGACCACAACAGTTACTACATTTGCACCTCTGTGAAGGTAACAGATACCAGCATTTAGCCCTTACTATTTTACTATAGCTTAAAACAATTAATTTTAAAAATTGCAAAATATTTCATACTCAGCCTTTTTCTGGCATCAGAACTGAATTTGGCTTGTCCTTCACTCTAGGTCTTCTCACTCTCTTGGTCTGACTCTGTCTGGGGTTGTGGCCAGCAGTGATGTGCCAAACAGCCAGCAGATGGCCCCTGAATTCCTCCCTTTTTGCACAGTGAGGTATTTAATGAGTTCCTGGAGCAAGATTAAAATCTCTTGTACTTAATGAACCTGCTGCCTCGACTCAAGAAAGGCTTAAAAATAAACTAAAGCAATTAGAGATGATGTAGTTAAATTTAGCTTGCAGAAACAGAAGGCCAAGGTTCCTGTTTGTACCACCAGTCCAGCACACAGGATTCAGAATAGCATGGAAGTTCCCAAGAAAATGTTTTTCTATCAAAGGCAACTGTTAGCTGGCACAGGGCCTGTATTTCTGGCCTCCTCTTCATCTTCCCACATGGTACCAGAGTAGGAAAATGGGAGGATTTGTTGGCAGAGTCCTTTGTGCTTAGGTTGAGTTCAACTGATTTATGGTCCCCTTGGTTGTGGTTAACAAGCTAGAGGAACTAAGGCTGCTACTGCCTCTGCCACGGCCCTGGATGTCGCAGATGCATCCTGAGGATTTGCCTTAGCAGGCAAAGCAGAGAATCTAAGCCTTAAAAGTCTTTGTCACAAACAACTTCCTTTCTACAGGCATTCTGCTTGCTTGCTCTTTGTGTTCTCAGGGTAATAAATGTTACTGGAAGTGTGTGCTTTGGCACGCTTTGGGCACAGATAAATGCAAGTCGGGAACTTTACATCCTGATAATTCTCCCAGTAGTTCTGTGCATGCAGCAAGAGCAGTTAAACATGACATACACTAATCCTGCTTTAATAACCTGTTGTCTGCTTCAGCAGGTTTCTCAGCCACATTGCTGCACCTCTGCACAGAACCAGGAGACACTCATTCTGTACTGAACACAGCAGGACTAACAAAATGCTGTAGAGAACTTCTTTGCATTTCAATGTCCACACAGAGACCCGGTCTGGTTGTTTAGCAGGGGCTTCCACCTTTGTCCACTGTACTTACCAGCTATGGAAGAATGGGACAGTTAAGTCTTTTCAAAGATGAGATTGTTTTGTGCTGTTTTTCTGATGGGAGTTTGAGATGGCCATAGGGAAATGTGAATTATTTAGTCCTTTATATTCTCTGACACATCTTGGAGGAAATTAAAATGAGTTTATTTTATTTTTGAATATACTTCTGCATGATCTTGACAGATGGGAGCATTCATTGTTGCTCCTTAAGGGAAAGGGTAATATAAGTAAAAGGTATAGAGTTTCCAGAATTACATGTGTGAACTTGCTGCCAGTAGAGGTCCTAACCACTCCTCTGTTCACATTAGAAGAATGGTTCAGATTAAACTTGAAGAGAAGACAATAGAGTAAGATGTCCATGGGCTAATATTTATTTCTCATTTAGAAGAGGGCAGGAGGGCAGAGAGCCTTTTTTGCACCTTGTGTCTCTTCAGGCCTTGCTCTTTGATAGGTCCTGTGTTAGCTGGCAGAAGGACCAGCTACAATAAGGTTGTAATGCATATGAACAAGTGCCAGTCAAATTTACTTATGTAAAGAAATACTTTCTGCCATGAGCATCTTTCTTGGAACTCCCAAATGGGAGTTCCCATTTCCTGGCCTTACCTCATGGTTGAGACCTGTGAGGCTATTTGTAGATGAAAGGAGGTTGAATGTGGCCTTCTGCTCTTCCAAGGCGCTGTTCAGGCATGTCTGACACAGCTGCAATGCTATTGTTAAAGAAGCTTTACAGTTTAAACTGTATTCCTAGTTTTTCCTCATGCCTGCTTGCTTAGCATCATGACTTTGGTTGGACCACAGCCTTGAACCTTGACACGTAGGGGGATAAGCTTTGTTACAGCTTGTAAACACTTTATTACAGAAATAATTATACAAACATTCTTAGTGGCAGGGCTATTGAAAGGAATTCAAGGCTTTGTCTGAAATTACCAAGTGGAAGAATCTTACAGTTAGCTTTATTTTAAAAACATAAAGCTCTGTCCAGCAATGTGCCAAGCATGTGGAGTTCCCACAAGATTTGTTGGAGATTGTAAGCACTTAGGAGTTCTCAAAATCACAGAGGACCCATATTTACGGCCTAGAGAATTCAGAGGTCCAAAGGGTTGTATGGATAGTATTTTGCAGCTGGACACAAGATCACACAGCCTGTATGACAAGCTGGACACAATCCATTTATGAACTGCCAGCCGAGAGGTTGAAGAGCGGGCCACTTAAGCTCTGGTAAAACTTCTGGATAAATCAGCTGAGCTTTCAGCAAACCAGCAATGCTGCAATATGTTGTATGGATAGCCCAAACCAGAACCTGTTATCACGCTTGCTCTGCAGGGTTGCTAAGCTCATTCTGAGTTTGGGCATGACACTGCCTCCCAGCATGCCTTTTTCCTATGTCCATTAGTGTATTGCCCTAATCAGGGACTTGGCAACATCACACTGGGAGGGACTTAAGTACTGGAGCTGTAGGAGCTGTAGAAGGATTCAAAAGAGACTGCATAGTTAGCTCCCCACTTTTTTTTTTTTTTTTGGGGGGGGGGAGGATTTCCATATACTATCAGAGAAATACATGACAAGATAAATAGGTTTTTTAAAACAGAAAAAAAAAAAGCACAGCTTTACCTAAGTTGATAAGCATATGATGAATTTCTTGGAGTATCAAACTACTCGTGTCCTTTTAGCAGTATTTAAAGCCAGCTGGGAACAGTTGTGAAATACCAGCCTAGTTTTCAGATGGCTGAGGACCGATTCCATGCTCTATCACAGGTTTTTGAAGTGACTGTGTATAATTTCCTTCCCTGCTGCAGGTATGGAAATGACAGCATATTTCATTTGTGAGACAGTTTGAAATCAGCTGAAGAACAATAGAAGATAGAGATACTAGTGCTTGGATTTTAGACATGATGCTGTTTCAGTAATGTTTAAAAAAGTTTTCTTAATCTTTCTTGGTAATTTTACTCTGCTCCTCTTTGGAGTATTTTACAGGCTTTTGATATTTAATTCAGTTAGCGGGGATCTAGGATAAGGAAATGTTTTACTCACTTTGCAGTTCCATAGAGAAATAATCCATTCCAGAGCCAAGACTAAGGCAAAAGTTCCTAATTCCCAGTACCGTGTTCACATGAAATGTGTAAGTAATTTAATTTCTTTTACATATTTCAGCTGCTGCTTGTCAACCAGGAGTAGAAACTCAGTAGAGCAGGAGCTTTTTGTTATGTGTGCATAGAATACCAGCACAATGAGGCTGTGAATCCCTCCAAGCCGAAGTGTTACTGTAATGTAAACACCAATCATGGAGAAGGCACTTCTCATTTTTAATGATTATGTCTCAGAAAGCAAACAAAATCAAATGGGATTCAATGCTACCTTGATTTAAATTTTAGTGCAATTTTCAGAGCATTTCTTTGTTTACCTGAGGAGTTGAGTCTTTGACAGAAAATTTTCCCACTTCTAGCTAATAAAGAAAAAATTGTGTGCAAAACAGCTGCTTCTTGCATGTTATTTTTGCCAGTTACTTGAATGTTTTAAGCAGCATTCAGACTTGTTGCCAAATGGCCTCAGTTTACACATTTTTTCTTGAATATATTTAGGTGAAAAATAACCATTTAAAAACATTTTTGATTAGTTAATATGCTTCATAACCACACAAACATTCTGTGTTCTCATGAATTATGTTGGAATTGGTCCAATTGGTCCTCAGTCATCTGAAAACTAGGCTGGTATTTGACACGTACTCCTAGCTGGCTTTAACTACTAATTAGAACATTCTTTGTGCTAATGAAGTATTTCAGGGAGCAGTTTTATCAAGGAAGTCGTAGCAGCTCTGACTGTGCTTTTCCCATCACTGCTGCCTGATAGATGTTCTTGTTTCATTCATACTCTTCTGATCTAGTCATCTCAGAGTGACTAGAAAAACGTTGTCCAAGAGAGACCATTACCTGGCTGTGTAAGATTCTCAGACGGTGATAATGTTCCCAACCCAGGACAGAGCAAGAAATCCCGGTAAACCTCACACTGGCGTATACGAGAGACAGCGTGACAAGGGCAGTGCTGCGTGCTTGCATTAGGAGTACTGGCAGCACAGGCAAAAGTTGAGCAGGTTAAGACAGAGAGCATACCCTAAGGTACAAGATTCTTATTTAGGACCAAACGCTTAATGCTGTGGACTTGTCTTGTTCACTGCAGACAACAACAACAACAAAAGTACGTTGAATTTTGGGCCAAAAATACTTTTCTCTCTGTGTGATCCTGAATGATTACACAGTGTCTCTCTAACATATTCTTTGGGCCGTGTCCTTGACTCTCCTGCCAGAAGGGTTATATATTTTTTTGGCAGCACAGGTGTGCTAACCGTTAATTCTAGTGAAGCAGGTAAAAAATCCCTTATAGGGAATATAGGATGAGATGGGATGAAAAGAGATTGTTGTAGAACAATGACACATCCTGACCCAGAAATGTAACTGATCCTGCCTATCACTGACTGACTGCCAGAGCTGTGGTGGATATAAAGCTACTTTAGATTGCATTTGGGGTTGACGATGCTGGGGTGGCAGCAAGAAGAAAAGGTGTACAAAGTGAATTTTCCTGTCCTTGGTTTTTGAGCCATGCAGAGCTCAGTTTCTTCCTCTGTGCCATCTCTGAACTGCATTCCTATGCTCAGTAAATGCTGGTGGTGAGCTGACATTTCACTCTGACACTTACCTTCTTTGTGCTCCAGCAGAGGTGCTGGCTAGCTTTAGCACCTCCATGATGCCAAGGATGGATAGGTGTCTCCTTCTGAATCAGAAGAAATTATATTCTTCATGCCAAAGATTAAGAATAATGGTCCAGAACATTAAAAGAATTTTCAGCAAAGAATTTTTCTTTATTTTTTTTAACTTAGGGCGCTACATATTGTGTGAGGTTATCTGGAGAACTACCAAGATCATAACAAATAATGATTCTGTTTCTCAGGTCTTTGAGTTCCTGCAATCTTACTCTGGGAGAGTTTTCTGCTTTGGAGGATTGTACCTCTTCCATTTTAGCAATCTGAAGCTCAGTTCAAATCAAAAAAAAAAAAATTCAATAATATCTTGCTACCATTATATTTTTCAGGTCCATAACCTCAGCACGTTTGATATTCAGAAAGCCATTCGTGCTATATAGAGTGAATCTAGTACAAAAATGCATTAACAGAAAGACCATTCAGACCATTAACATCCATCATACTCTCCTTTTTATTATGAAATGTTGCCTTTCTAATTACAGTATGTTCTGCCAGTTGCGTACAGGAAATGCAGATACTTTCCGCATTCTTATCTGTTCTCCCACTTTGCAATGATAAAGCAGTTCTTTGAATAGTTTCACGGTTTATTCCACCATCTAATGTGGAATTTCAGATAATCTAGCAGATGGCATTGTCATCATTTTTCCTTCCCTACAGAATGAAAATGAACAAACACTTGACATTTCCAATATGGCTTCATCTAATGCAAGAATTTTTAGAAGCCATGAAAGCGTTATCTGCTTTGGTTTGGAGAGAGGGGCACAAATGTTAAATGTATCCCAACTATCTACTGTCCTACATTAGCAACATGACTGCATGGAAAATAGATGTATCACCACATAATCAGCATGCTTGTGTTTTGTACTGTGAGCTGTGCCTCTAGCGAAGCATGAACATGCAATGCTAGAGCTATTTCAGCATGAGAGTATAGAATTTTCATTAGAGAAATTAGCTAGAGCTGCTAAAGTACCTAGAAATCAGTTCACATTTACAAACGTACAGCAGATGCATCATTTGGCAGAAGATTTCTGCAGTCAGTAATTTGCCATTCATCAGGGATTGCCTCTGAAATCTGCGATCCAAGCTAGGGTGCGGATGACATAGGAGGATAAATTTAGACATGGCTGAAAACAATTATTTTGATTAAGCCTTCAGCCAATGAGAGGAAGATTCTTCCTATTCCTCCCCTTCCCCCTCATTCACCTCCTCCAGTAAAGAAGGAGGAGACTCAGTAAGTATAACTTATATGTTTCACATGCAGCAGATGCTTTCATTTAGCTCTCCATGCTATAGAGTCTGCTCAGCATAGTAGAGAGTTTATTTTGATTGAACATGATGCCTTCTTTAGCATTAGCATCAGTTTAGTTTGTATTGGGAAAAAAAAACTGCTAGAAGGAAAATGCTAAAGTTGTCTTTATTTGCAAAAGTGAGGCTGTACCTGTAAAAAGTTTGCTTCTCCTTGACCTACCCTTCCCCTGGGAGGTAACCCTCAGCCTGGGTGAGCTGATTCTGATGAGAAATACTGACTGCTTTCTTGGATCCGTGCAGTGATAGGAACTTTCCAAACGCATAATGTAGAGTGTTTTTCAAACAGCAGTTGGATGGCAATCGCTTTCACTTGCCATCGGCCTTATACCTAGCTGGGAGCCAGCAGCAAAGTTCTTAGCTGGCCCCCTTGGCTCCTGAACTGCTGCTCTGTCGTTCCAGCCTCTAACAGCTTTGATAATCTTTCCGAGTTCTAGGGCAACAGAGCTGTTTGTCCAATGCGGTGTGCGGGCGTAGTAAAAGCAATGCCAACTAGTCTTTTCAGAAACCATCAACAAAAGCATCATTTAACCAATTAGAGCTATTTTATTAGAAACAAAATGACATTAGTCTTGGCTGACAAACTTGTATCCACTAAGCTTCAGCTTGCTGTGATTATAAACAGCTCTGATTTAAAAAAAAAAAAAAAAAAAAAAAAGCAGATCTGTGCAGATCCCTTTGAATTGCCTTTTTTTTTTTTTTAGCTGAAAGCTAGAAGGCATAGATATCCATAAGGCATCTTGCAATTAATTTCTCCTCCTTTCTTTTCAGTGTGGATTTGGGGGTAGGTTATTTAATTTATTTTTTTAATATCTATTTAACATGACCTCTAGATGTGTTCTTCCTTGGCTGCTCAGTGTGCCCAATGCTTCTGCTTGCACTGTTGTTGTGTCACAGTAGAGAATTGTGGCCAGAACTGGGTGTGGAAGGGTGGATGGAAAATCAAGCTGAAGGGTTGTAAGCTGCAGTGTTGTAAACTATAATTGCAAAATAAAATAGCAAGCACTTTGGAAATAGGAAATTTTATCTTATTTACTCTATGGTAATTGCTGGTACTTGAGTACAATCAGCTGCAAGCCTGTCTGTGATTGACAGCACAATTCTAGCCAGAGCAACCAAAAATAGCTCAGGATTTCAGTCATTTTTATCTTTTTACAATCTAATACTGTCACAAAAGTCAGTGTAACATGTAGGGAAATTGGAATCTCTTCATAGGTAGACTAGGTAAATTGGACAATGCTGAGCAAAGGCGTACTAAGAAAGCACTGAATGTAGCTGACTTCAGCAGGTATTGCCTGGAATTAAACAGAATTAGCTCCTTTTCATTTTTTTGTTAATTAGTCTTAGTATTTCTGCAATTAGTTAAGTTCTTTGCCTAGATCTTTGTTGGGTAAGGAGGCTGACAGAGGAAGAAAAGGGCAAAGAACAATGTTCAAAGCCTCATTCGCTCTCAGGAAGAACCTTAACAAGTGGAGAAGTGAAAGTCTTATCTGAGCTTGGTCAGAAAACTTACTGAGCCCTCCCATGCCACTGGGCCAAGTAGATCTGCAAAAGTTTGAAATTTCCTGCTTAAAGAATAGATCCTGGTTTAATCTTTAGCTCTTGAGTTACCTCCAGTCATTGATTGCACTCCCCATACGGTTGCTGAGAGAGGAAGAAAGAATCACATCTCCAAACAGGCTACAGGAGGTCATATTATTCTGAAAATCTCCAAGTTTCTTTTCAGGCCTCTTCCTTGTAGAATTATGATGGTAGTGTCAAAGCCATGTTAGCTCCCTAGGACTACAGTAACATCAGTATTACAGATCTGCAGCATCAGAAGATTTTGCATGATTATTTTTTCCTTTATTACTAATGGCACTTTTTATCTGGTGCTTGTTGGCAACTACCTTAGCAGTAAAATAACTGGGCAACACAGTAGATCTGCTTGTGGCTTTGTATTTATGGGTGGGTTTTTTTGAAAAGCATTTTAAGGAATCCTGTGTTTTGAGGACAGGCACAAAAGTCAAGCTACATTAACTTGTCAAATGGATTAGTCATTAAACACCTTTGTGAACGTTTTAATTCAGAATTAAAGTGGCTTTAATTGGATTTAGCTGATTTTTCTTCCAAAGTACATCCAGGTAAATCAAATTAAGGTTAATTCAGTGTAAAGGCATGGGCAGACATCCTCATTAAGGGCTACTTGGAGCAACTGGAAACAACTGCCCAGCTGCTCCTCAACACCCTTCTGTTCTCATTGTGCTCCTCCTGTGTTCCCACAGCTCAGCTCACAGAAAGGGGAGCCTGCTAGGCTCGTACTACAGTAGGTCACTTCAGATTAATTTTGCCCACCTTAATTAGCAGTGTAGTCTGCTGGCTGATTGCACTGATGCACTGACGTTCACAGGAAATGCAGTCTTGTTGCACTTTGCTGACTCTGAAGTGGTGAGCATAGCCTTCATCTGATGCTGTAACTAGTAGCTTGGAAATAACACCACCATAAACAGCTCCAGCTACTTGTAAATGAATGTGTGTCGAAGCTTGTAGAATACATGCTCTCAGCATGCCTTGGGGGTGCGGGCCTTAAGGTCCTTATTCAAGGATCATACCTGTCGAGGAACAATATTCATGTGTACTGGATAATCTTTGTGATTTTAGGGACTAGTTTCCTAATTTACAGGAGAAATGTCAGGGGCAGCAGGCTGAACATAGGTAGGAATAGCAAGCCAGCTAATAATTACAGTTATTGCATCTTTGGAGAAACAAGAGATCCCTTAAACTATAATCCCACAATTCAAGGTTGGGGCTCTTTGTTAAAGAACAGGTCTCCTCAAGGAGATGGATTGCATCCTAAATAACCAAGTATCAATGCTAAAGTAAAAGACAGGCAATGAATTCACTTGAATGTATCATCATCTGTGAATGAGGTATGTAGATGAAGCAGAAAATGATGAAAGTTTTGACACTTCTGCCATGCTTGCCTTGAAGGCGTTCACTGATTTTTAAAAGAAATAGTGCCAAATCCTAAAGAATACAGAGTAAATCTTATCATGCTATATCCAGCTGTAACCACGTAATCTTCCATTTACCGAGCAGTATTAGGCTAAATGAAGACCCAGGTGACAGCTCTCCAAGAAAAACTGAAGTGCTCCAGAATGTGTCACTGATATAATGACCTCGCTTTTTTGGCTCCCACTTCCTCTCTGATAAATGCTCACTAGATATTAATTGTTCCTCCTATGATGGCAATGAATATAATTCATTCGTGATGATGAACACTGTTCCAGTAATCCAAATGACTTTTTTTTTTTTTTGGACAGGAAGCCTCTTATTTGCCAGATATTGACACATTACCTAGATCGGCCCCTATGAAAAATGAGGTGCTGCTTATGACAATTCGGCTGTCAAGTTGTGGCCAGATATCTACAGATCAGTGCAGTGGGCAGGTGCCTAACGTAGAGCTGAGAGCAGCCGACATCTACAATGCCCTTGTGACGTGGCTTCTGTCTCTGGTGAGTATGTGCAGTGACTGCACAAAAGAAGGTTCTGCATGATTAAGGGTGTGCTTTTCCCTCTAGTGAATAGGTTCTCAAAATTGCTTTCTTCCAACAGCTACAGAACAGTGGTTAAACGGAGGGGAAATTGTGTCCTACCTTGTCTTTAAATGCAAGTTTTGCTGGATTATGCCTGTAGTTTACAAAGAGCACAGCAGAGAAAGTAAAAATAAATTAATTAATTTTAAAAAATAGCGAGGCAGACTCAAAGTAATCAAAAGTGATCAGTGAAAGCAGAGGGCTAAGTATTATATTTCATCCACAGCAAAATGGAGACATTTCCATCCTTTCACTTGTCTCGACACTTCTATTTAAGTACAAATCCTTTCTGATAGCCCAGAGGGCAATGAACAAGTGCTGGTCTGTTTTGTCTTAGTTGTCCTTCCGATCACACCTTTTCCCCTCTAAAGAAACCTTCACTCTTCCCATTCATCTGATGCTACCCTTTTCCTCTAAGAAAAATGGGAAGTATTTTTTCTTTCCCCCCACCCTGCATTTTGGCCTTCTTATCTTCCCTTGTTAAAGATGTTGGCATACCTATCCATGTGCTCAACGTAAATTTCACCGTGAGTGGACAGCATGCACAAGGCTTTTAAATCACTTAAACTCCACTTAAACAGTATTAATTGTTAATGATGTTCGTGCTTCCATTAAAACATTGCCAACATTCCTTAATGTTAGTTCGGTGCTAATGAAAATTGCCACTTGAACAACCCCAGAGTCTGAATCTTCCATTCGGAAAATAGTTAGCTCATGAACAGCTGCAGTGTGAGGTTTCTTCCCTTTACTCCCACTTAAAATGCCTGAGCTCTGACTTGCAGCAGCTCTCTTCAAGCCTGAAAGGGCATCTCAGCTTCCAGGGTTCAGCGTTGCCTCTATTAAGAAGGTCAAATGTTGTGATGGACTTTATGTCCAATGAAAATCGGAGTAAAAGCCACAAACTGATTTCAGACAGGTTCCCAAACAGCTGCTGGATAGCAATGAAAACGTCTGTGTTTCTGTAACGAAAGAAAAGTTGAAGCATTTTAGACCAAATTCTCATCTGCTGATCATCTGTGTAATTCCACTGAATCACTGGCTTCCTGGCTTATGTAAATCAGCATGTCTTTATTGACTTCCTTGAAGATATGCTGATTTCTACTAGTGGAGAATGTGGTAAAGATGACAGCATTCTCCAGTAGCAGAACTACTACAGAAAGTCCCATGCGAAACCAGTATTCAAGGCAGTCAAGGACTTGGTAGTGCTATTTTGAGTGATACAATTGACCAATTCCACAGTTTGAAAATGCACTCGCGCCTTGTGTTGAGAATATATTTTTAAAGGCATTTATCTCACTGTAAATAGCTTTGTTTTATGTATGCAGTGAATAGCAGAGCTATTAATCTATCTAGAGATCACGGTGACAGTGTAAACCATGAGAACAAGGCTTAAGTGGTTTCAGTATTCACCAGAACCCTGGGAAGGAATTACAGTCCTGTAATTCAAACTTGCCTGACTCTTCATCTAGTACACAATCTGGGTCAGGGATCTTTGCCTCACATGGCTACTGCTCTTTCTTGTGGCTTTGGTTGCTTGTATCTGACTTTCTGATGGTCCTCTGCCCTCTTTTCACCCGCTACCCAAGTTTCAGGATGCTTTGCAGTGCTGTGATGTCTTCCCAGGCTGTTTTGGATATCTTTTCTGTCTTTTTTCTACCCAACGGTAAGGTTTCTCATGTATTCCATTGCTGAAACGCATCCTGTTTCAGCCTCATTTGGGGCAGCCTGGTGAGCCAATAAGTGGTCTCTACTCCTGGAATCCTGTCTCTGGAACAAAACTGATGCTCACAATAAAAGATGCCCAGTGTTTATCTTGAGGTTGGCACAAGTCCCTTTTTATCCTCCTTGTTTTGGATCAGATATGTATATTGGCAGATAGAATGCCTCCCACACATAAAAAAATCTGTCAGAAAGAAATCACCTCAAGTCTAACTACAAGGTGGATTCACTGAACAGAGATTGATGAGGTTCTGCCTTTTAGAGATCCCTAATAGGGAAGATGAAGTCTTATTAAAGATGCCTGCAATAGCTCCTCAGAATGGCATAATCACTGAGCACTGTTTTTTGAACCGAGATCGGACTGATTTCATTATCATTGACAAAGGCAGCATGCAGTGCCACGAATGGGCAGTGTTGACAGGGACTCGGTTCTCATTTCTTGCTGGACTAAAGAACAAATGTAGGTTCTTGCTTTCACTTAGTGAAACTGGTGGAAGTCAGAGCTTGCAAGTCACGAGAGTCCTCACTGAGAAAATAAATCCTATGACTTATCAAAACCTACATGTAATTCCTATTTAATTTGGTCTTTATTGATTTTTCTAGTGGCTAAACCATAGCTAATCCACTAATCAAGTGAGAGTGCTCCCTGGGTTATTGTATATTATGTGACTACTCAAAAGCAACAGAGCAAGATAAGGGGTTACCTTCAGTCTCTAAATACAACCATCTAAAAATGAAATTATGTTCAAATGGATTTACAGGTGCCTCCTGTGAAAATTAAAGGTGGACCCAAAGCTCCGTTTCAGGTGGTAGGGCTACAGCAGGCCTGGCAAGAGGATGGATTGGCCCTATATGCTTGTCTAATGCCACCAGATGAATCTCCAGCCCAAAACAGCACCAAGATCCAGAAGATTAAAGTAAGTAGCAGCCTTTACACTTGCTAGTCATACAGAACTGCCACAGGCAGTTACTGCTATTTTTCACTAGAGACCAGGCTTGAATATGCCAATTCAAGCTCAAATTTCAGTGAGCCAGGACAGAAAAGCATAAGTGCTGCTCTAAATTAGAATGGGGGAACAGCCCAGTACTGTGTGAACTGAAAGACTGCTTACAGCTAATTGCCAACTCAAGCTGTCCTCAGTTATGCTGAATTTAGATTATGTGCAGATGAGAAACCAGCTCTATATGGCGAAGTCTTTTGTCTCTGCTGCTCATTAGCTGTTAATATATTTTTGGTGGCTGTAACCCCACAGTGCAGGGACTTGACTGAGGAGACATATGTTTGCGTGGATTATGTTTTGTCCTGTTATATTTTAACTGTGTGAAGAGTGTGGCCTATGAGAGGGAATGTTGTCTTGCTATTTGGTTCCCAGGAGTCAGGACCCAAAGATAGGACCCGAGACTCTGTTCCTTCAACTCTGCTAGACTACAGAGTCTGTGCTGTGCACCAAAACACCAAGCTGAAAGGTCTAGCACAGAAGCTGAAAATCTAGCATGTGTAGGTGGCACAGTGTATTGTAAGGCATGATGTGAGCTCGTGTCCTGAAAACAGCAGAGCTGTGAAATGGAACAAAGTGGGGCCCAGAGTTGCTGTCTTTTAACAGAGCTAATTTGAAACAGATTGCATCAAGATGCTCAGAGTATTGACTATTTTGTTTTCCTTTGTGGAGACAGCTTGTTAGAGCTGAGACCCACTGTGGCCTTGCTACTCTTCCCTGGAAGGGTACCTGGCTGCCCAAAGCCCCATCCAGCCTGGCCCTGAACACTTCCAAGGATTTCCAGAAATTCTGTAAGGAAGAATTTCTTCCTTATATCTGGTCTAAATCTACCCTCTTCTATTTTAAAGCCATTCCCCCTTGTCCTATCCCTACAACCCCTGACAAAGACTTCCTCGCCAGGTTTCTTGAAGCCCCCTATAGGCACTGGAAGGCTGCTGTGAGGTCTCCCTGGAGCCTACTCATCTTCAGGCTGAACAACCCCAGCTCCCTCAGCCTGGCTCCGTAGCAGAGGTGCTCCAGCCCCTTGATAATCCATATAACCTTCATCTGGACTCGTTCTAATAGGTCCATGTCCTTCTTGTGGGGGGACAACTTGCTTCAGCTTCCCTTGTTCAGCTGCAGTGAGCATTCCTTGCTCGCAGCTGCCTGTCTATCAGCAGTAAAGATTGAATTTCCCATGATGTGTCATAAAGCCTGGAGTATGACAGCTGCGGCTCCAGTGCTTGCACACGTAAATGATTGATGCTGGCAAAAATGTTATGATTAAAACACTACTCAAAAAAAAGAAAAAAGAAACACCTTTCAGCTAGTGTTTGGGCATCTGTTGGCAGAAGCAGCAGGGCTAATGAGGCTAAGCAGCCTGCTAGGCTGGACAAGGGCTTAGTGTTGATTTCTGTCTCAGGTGACTCAATTCCAGATGTTTTCTGTGAAACAAAGAAAACAGGAACAGGGACTAACCTGTCTCCTGTCCAGTTGCCTTATCACTCTCTGCTGATCTCTGATGAGGAGTTGACCAGAGCATCAGAACTGATGAGCACTGACTATGCTCAAAACATGTATCTGGTGTCAAATAATTGAATCAACTCGCGAAGCTGCAAGCCCAGGCTGCTCTGAAGGTTTGCTTGGAGCCGGGAAGGATTCTATCACAGGTTGTCAGAATGAACCTTGTGGAGTTTCCAGTCCGCATATAAATTGTAAATGCTTTCTTACTGCCCCATTTCCAGCCACTAATGTTGCTGTTGAGTCCAGCTAGCGTGCATGGAAGTGAACAGGCAAGGCATTTGGATGGTATTGCTCAAAGCAAGACTCTGTATAACTGAAGTTTCCTCTTATTGGAGGCTCTACCGTGTGTCAGTTTGATAACAATGACTTTTGTCAGTTTTGCTTTCTTGAGGCATTTGTAAAGCTGCTGCTCTTTCCCCAACGGAGATTTAAGCTGATAGGAACAACAAAAGTCTTTCAGAAACGTCAGTCCACAGCAGAGATGAGGAAAACAACTAGTCCTAATGGGGAGACTAGCCCTGTCTCCCTACTCCTCCCCAAGAACAGCTTCAGCTATTGTTGGAGAGGGATGTGGTAGACTTTACTTTTCACACTTAAGTCTTCAGTCTCATACTGTAGAGTTAATGTACAATACTTCAGTGGTTGAATCGGATAATAAAATTATTCCGTTGTGGCATTTACTGCTTCTTGTTCTGTTTGTCTCCTGTTGGCACAATAAGAACCAGTTACCTGGGCTTCCTTCAAAATATGAAAATCCAGGAAAAATCGGTGTTCCCAGGCATTATTACTGCAGCTACTGACTCCAAGAATGACTATAAAAATGTAGGAAAATTTTCCTTACCTTGTTTTGTATTGCATAGAGAGGCATACCATGCAGTATAAACTTTAACCAACAGCATTCTGACAACTGATATTTAATGTTTTTAAAGTGGAGAGTCCAGGGTCCATTTTCAGTGCCAAAGATGGAGATGTACAGACCACGCAGCTTACTAGGTAGATTTTTGCTTATTTGATGCTAGGAAGGAAATGCCCATCTGTGTGTCTGTACTTGTATCTTGTGATAGCAGCAAAATGACAGTTGTCTGTGGATTTTCTTCTGATAGTAACATGAATATGATTTGTACAGCAGATACTGGATTGCTAGAATCTGAGGACCTATCTGTATCAAGAGAGCAAGATTTCACCTTCTCCAGCTTGCCTCACTGATAATTCCCACCCCTGGTGTGACTGAACACCCTGAGCATGTTCATCAGTCTCATTGGCTTTGATGTATTTGATTGTGTGGCTCGGTGCCTGCCCTAGCATCACAGCTCCAATAATGCTGGGGCACAGTTCATCACCAGCAACTGGAACAAGACAGCCTGCTGCTTTCACGTAGCTGTAGTGTGCTGCTGGTTGGTTGGGGGTGTTTCTTTGCTTGTTGTGGTGTTTTTCTCCAGTTACTAGTAAATGGAGATGAGCTACATTACAGAGCTGTAAGCCACCAACTTTTTATTTACTAGCTTCTTCACTGCCATCTATGTCTTTCATATGGTTACAAATATAATAACGGTTTCTCAAGGAAAAGCTCCTGTCCTAAGCAGATTAACTTGTGGTGTATTCAATTATGATGACATCTGTTTCTCTATCAAGTGCTTCTGCAGTGTTTTAATCCCTTTTTTGGGGTTTGGTTTTGCTCGTTTTATTTCAGTGCTCCTTCCAAACAATTGAGAAAAGTGGGAAAGATTTGAATATTCCTTCATGGTTTTGGTTTCTTGAGTTGTTAGAACAAATGCTTTTACACCTCTTGTAATTTCTGCATGCAGATCGACAAGCTGCATTTACAGGCATATCTGATGGGAATTAGGTTTGTACAGAGCATGCTTTCTAAGAATCTACTCAGCATTCCCAATTAGGCACACTAGCACCACGCAGAGCAGCATGGTTCTTCCCTGTATGCTTCGATCACTTAACAATTCCGTGGTGGTTCAAAAGAGCTCACGATCTCTGTCATTAGATTTGGGGCTTTTTTTTTTTCAGTCCTTTACTGCTCGAGTTCTAATTTCTAGGTGCCGTAATAGAGGATATGGAGAAGATGCTTCGCATAATTGCTAATTCTGTTCATTTCTGATTGGGTTTCATTGAGGTCACCAATTTGTTCTCTGAAAATCTGACTAATTAAGAACAAACGTGAAAGAACAAAGGGCTTAGAGGGGAGGTTAAATGATGGAAAATGTAATTTAGCAGTGCAGTGTTCAAAATTAATATATCGATATTAAGGTTAGTATCAATCTTTTAAAAATCCTGAAATTAATAAATATTTTCATTTTTATCGCTATGAAACCCTTTGCAAATGTATGTTTCATTGTATCAGCCTGTTTTGTCTCCCTCTTGAAGAGGGATGTATGTATGTAATGTGCTTTGGAGCAGTATCTGTGGGCTGTCAGGTGTCATGAGCCAGTTATTTTATACCAGTGTCTGGCTACCAGTCGAAGATTGCTGTTAACTCTCCAGTTATCATCCGCGATGGGGTTTTATAGCTCAGCTGTCCAAGCGTATCGAGGACTGTGGTGGAAGGGCAATGCTGCTAATCTTCTCAGCCCCTTTACCAAAGCGTTTTTTGAGGCAAGTCCACATGGAAGCGTGTCCCCAGGCCATGGTGTGAGCACATCACACAGTCAGCTGGTGGGCATAACTGGCTGTTGCAGACAACATCTGCCCTCAAGTCCCCTCTCTGGTGTCACAAACCCAGTATCGGGACCTTCAGTTCTGTCTTTGGTCCTGGAAGTGGAGATTTTGCAGAGTGACAGCAGGATCGTGGGAGGAGTGTGCTTTCTGTGGGTAAGAGGACAAGTTTAGAAGCTCTGGTTGCAGGGCTGCAGGTTGTGATGGTTTGGGAAGCTGAGAGGTGTTAAATTAAGATTTTGGTTTGAACACTGAAGTGCAGTTGTATGGCAGATGCGTGAAGCACGAGGTTGGGATTGTTGCAGGCAGAAAGAGTTGTTACAGGTACACAGTGCAGCACAGAACAGCGAGCTGCAGTGCCTATCACCAATGCATTTTAATTGTTGACTTCTTGCAGACTGAAGAAGATCTCCAAGGAATATCCATTTTTTACCAGAGGATTACTGAATTTCTATCCTGTACGTGGCTTCCAGATGTTATTTGGTGGAGACCTGAACTGGTCAATTGCTTCCAAAACCAACTATATCCACTTGCTCCTGAAATTCCCTCTGTCCTGCTGAGTTGCATCACTACTGTTAGTCCTGATCCTCAGGTACTGTACAAAAATGCTTGAGCTTCTGATTTTTTTTCTCGTGTCCAGTAGAAGTTGTTGTTCTTCCTGTGTTACAGGTATTTTCATTTGGTTTAGCTAAGCATTTAAACTCTGTTTGAAAATAAATTCTTCAAAGCAGTGTTGATTTTCCACTGAAGTGCATGAGATTACAAGGGCATAGCACCACTTAAAATCAAGTGATTAAACTTGCTTTCTTAGAGAAGTCTGTAGGAACATTCACCTCATGCTGTCTGGAAATAGAATGATAATTAACTTCTTCACTTCTGTCAGTTTAGCAAGTGTTCCATAACAGATATTCAAGTGAATGTAATGTTACAAGAATTCATACACCTTGGGCTTACTCAGGGAGTTTATTCCCTGTGGGCATCAAACATTGCTTTTAGGCCTCTAAGCACATAACTGCCTCTCCCACTTTACTGTAAATATTTATCCCAGCTTTTCAAAGAAGCACTGAATGCTACCTGATTTCCATACCTTTTGAGGGAATGTTCCACTTATTCCTTTCCCATGACATCACCAGCCTTTAATTGATCATGTTTTTTTCCCAGTATTTCTAAATCATCAAAAAAAAAAAACTTGAGATACAATTCCAGGGAATTGTGAAGGCTGCAATTCTGGTTCACAACAAAGTTTAGTTCTGAAAATAGTGTAGCTTGAGAACTTTGCTGCAATCCCAACCAGATTTGGGGATTACTATTACAATGTGAGAATCAATGCCATGAAAGCTTAGGGGCTTAGCAGTGCACTCAGCAATTTGCCTCAAGGTTTATCCCGCTTCTCTGAAGGAAAAGGAGGCTTAATATTGTTGATTTGCAGTCACTGTAGCTTTCAAGTACAGGCAAGTGCAATAAAGCAGGCTGACATACTTGTAAAAGATAAATCTGCTGTATACTTGTAAGGCATAAAGTAAGGCATCATTTGAAACAGTCAGGGCTTTTATGCAAATCCCCTATTAGGGGGATTATAAATCATTAGAAGTTGAACAGCAAGATAGCAGGCACTTTCTGGGGGTAGGTCTTTGCCTTGATGCCATAGAAAAATGAAAGTCAATTTAAAGGCCACATTCTCTTCCTAAGTTCAAATGCTCTGTGCCACCCAGGTTCCCAGGCCTGAATTACACTGAGACCACGATGTATTGTGGCTTTTTAATAGATGTGTCTTGCAGTTAAACAGAAAGGCTGACTTCCCTAAGCAAGGCGCAATGAGCCAGCCTCTCAGCAGGCAGCAGCTAACCCTGTTGTCTGCCTGAAGCTTTACAAAGTGATACCAACTGAGAATGTTCCCAAGTGTCATTAAAATACAACCAGTATAAATTCTACACAGAAAATTCAGTGTCACATTTTTTAACTTCATCGGTGTGAAAACTTTGCACAGGGCCTGTGATCCGTACTTGCTTTTTATTTACTTGATTTTGGAGTGGTGTACGCAAACCTGAGCTGACCAAAGGACCTGCTGCTATCCCTTGGAAAGGCATACAGTGAATACAGAAGGCATACAGTTCTTGCTCCAGGTAGCTTAGTCTGAAACCCAAGTCCTGATGGGTGGATGAAACAAATGGGTAGGAGTGGAGGGAGGAGGAACATCAGGTAAAACTGCCGTCTGCTTGTGTGCTGCCAAGCTCTGTGTACGGCTTTACAAGCAATTGATAGCAGTTTCTGTAATACACTCAACAAAGTGCTTAAAGGTTAAGCCAAGGTCTTGTTTTCAGTCAATTGTTCTAGCGTTTTTCAGTCTGTTCTGAACCCCAGACAGATTGCTTTTCTCTTGCAATCTTTCTTTGAGGCTTTCTTATTAATACTATGCATGCTGCCTATTAACCTCCAGTAACTCACTTTAGACATGAAGAGTAAACTCACAGAGCAGCCATTAAAACCGCAGGTTAGGTTAGGAGTGGCATGGTCCCCGTAGAAGTCATTAACTACAGTGTTCCTTGTCAGCAAAAAGAGAACTTCATTTTAACATGGAAGTACTCTCTGCTGTTAAGCTTTAGGATGCAAGCATTAACCCTAGGGACACGGGAAACCTGTAGCCAGCACTGTTGCTTTTTGCCTCTGCTAATTTGTTTCATTAAGGCACACTGCTTTTGTACTGCACTTTCTCCAGTGCTCTGTACCCTGGGGCCCTTGCCCAAACGGTACAGCCCCACCATCTATCACTTGACATCTTTTTGCATGCTTCCCGGAGCATCTTGTTGAATTCCCAGCCTGTACGGATACCTTCCGTGATAAGAGGAGTCAGGGCACAGCAGGACTGGGTGAGTGATCATGTCAGCAAGGTTTCAGGGAAAGGAAACTCCATCCCTAAATGGAAGTGAAGATGATTTTATTTTTTTTAACTCCAAAGAATTGTTTTTGTTGCACCTCCTGGTGATCAGTTCCCTACTTGCTCCTTCTTTATTCTTTAGTTTCCCTCCTGGCTTCCAGCACAGGTGCTAGGGTTTATTTATTTATTTTTGAGACAACAGTACTAATTGAAGGCAGGTCTACACAAAGCTCCCTCTTTGCTTTTCACTTAAGCAAAGCTCCATTTTTTTTATTCAGTTTTGGCTAAGCAAGGACGAGAATTCCAGAACTGGATTCAGGGCACCAAATTTGCCTTGATGTTGCAACTCAATGCTGCAAAAAGACTTTACAGTGGAGGCTGAACCAACAGGAAGTTTGATGTGTGGGAGGGGACTTGCAGAAAGTACAGCAGTTCTTTAATGTGGTGTTTTTGTAGCACAAATGCAAACTTTTGGGATTTTCCTGCTGGCAAGTTGGTGGTGACTATGTTACCAGAAGAGCTTTATGTGTACAGGCATTCAAGCTTGAAAGTTGCAAACTTTTTTTTTTTAACAAAGACTGAAATAACCAGGTAGAACAAGAGCAATGCATGGCTGAGGAAAATTAGAAATCACTGTTTCATGCTATGGAAAAGTGGGCATGGATTCTTTGCTTGTTACTTTGTGCACTTTAAGGCACCTAATGGGGACATGTGAGTGCCTGAACTCTGTACGTAGTCTTTCAAGCGGGAGTGAGAAGCATTTCCAGTGACAGCGTGCACAGGGTGACCCTTCTAATTTAGGCACGTAGGTTAAAACCCTGCCTGGGATGCACCTGTTCTCCAAATAGCATGGCGAGAGGGAAGCTGCTTGATGTGAAACTTCAGAGACATTGAAAAATCTCCCAGGAAAAGCAGCAGAAGCAATGTTTTTGCAACATTCAAAACAAGAGTAGAAAAAGCCATCTGACAAACTGAGGTGTCCCAGCGGAATGAGCCAGATCGTGCAGTGAAGCTTTTTGGATTCTTCACTTCTGACTAGAAGTGAGGAAGCTCTTTCCAAACTAAAATTTCCTAACAGAACCAGAACTTTCTAGAGAAGTGGAAGGGAAAAAAAAAAAGGCATGATACAGGTGGAAGTAATCCTTAATATTTCTATTTCATAATGCTTCCCTCCCTACAAACAGCCCACAGGGCATGTACAGTTGTGAATCTGTAATTTAGTGTCTTCTTGTCAAGCTCGTGCTGAGCTGTAGAGTTTGAATGCTCTGATGTCTCACTGATGAGTATCGTGGCTTTACCCATGCTGAGTGGCTTCAGCATCTTCCACTGTCTTTTACTACAACTTTTTAATTCCACTGCTAAAGAGGTTTGCTCAGAGAACTGCAACTTACTTCCATATCAGCTTTTCACCTGACACTCTTCAGGCCCAATGATCAAGCTTGATCAAGGACTTGGTCATTGAGCTGCTAAACTGGGCATTGGAGTGCTGGACTGACACGTGTGGGGAGGTCCAGCCCCCAGAACAGCACCTCCACATCTGCGTGCCCAAATGGGAGAGCCAGCAGGATGCTGAGACTTGCAGCATGGCACACGCTGGCCCCTAAGCCCAACAGCTCACATGTTTAAGTCCCGGCTGAAGTTCTAATCCAGAAGATCTCTTCATCCTGTCCTTTGCTTTCCAAATCTTGCTTGTGTCTCATCTTTCCCTGAGTTGATGCTAAGGGCCCATGTGTCTGGCACCCTGCATCTGCTAGGCAGCCTGATAGCCGTACCTCCAGCTTTGGGGAGAGCACTTACGTACATATCACACGTCATTGGACTGATGAGTCTGCATGGAGATGAGTCACCTGTGGGTGAGACATTTGTCCTGGGGCCTCCTCTCTGCGTTTATAGCAATGACTCCGTAGCAGAGGAGCTGCATGGCTGTATCTCAGCCATCTTCATGCGACAGAGGGGAGGTGGTGACAGCCTGGCTGTAGCTGAGTCCTGTTGATTTTTTGTTGTGCTGTTGATTTTAGTGAGGCTCAGGAGTTCGGGTTGTCACTGGGAGTTGTAACTAGAAAACCCAAGCCTTCTTAAAGGAGAAGGGACTACAGTGGTGTCTGCCTAAGTTTGTATGGAGATGAAGACTTCGCTTAGGGAAGAGTAGGCCATTATAGTTCATTTTTCCCAAAGTTTGGTAGCACGTATTTAAATTGGGACCATTGCTAACTATTGCAGAAGCAAGCAGTTTAAAAGACCTATCAAGCTAATGTGCTTTGCCATTAGTGCTGTGCATGATTGGCAGAATGGGTGGAAAGAGCTTCTTTACTGAAAGGGTTGTGAGGCATTGGAACAGGCTGCCCAGGGAGGTGGTGGAGTCACCATCCCTGGAAGTCTTCAAAAGACGTTTAGATGTAGAGCTTAGGGATATGGTTTAGTGGGGACTGTTAGCGTTAGGTCAGAGGTTGGACTCGATGATCTTGAGGTCTCTTCCAACCTAGAAATTCTGTGATTCTGTGAAATTACTCTCATCCATTCTCCTGTGTTTTAGGATTCTCCTGTGTTTTAGGATATCTCTTTGCTTATACAAAAGGGGTGCAAGTGGAACGAGAGGCATCTTCAAACTGCCTGAAATACAGTCATCAGAACTGCACGTTTTTAGTGACAAAGTCCTGAATTAGCCCACTCTCTCCCCAGACTTTCCCCTACCTGGGATCTTCCTACTGTGCTTGCATGTTTCCTGCACTAAATCTGCAGTCACCTGAAGGGAGTATGCAGAATGAAGAAAAGGTGTGAAGAAAACAAACTCAAGTTTGTGTTCATCTGTATTCCACAAGGAACACTGCACTAATGCATTGGGGTTTATGACAGCGAAGAGAGGAGAAAGTTTGAGGATAATGCACTCTAACTCAGCGGCATGATTGAGCATATCCCATTAGCCATGAGCCTTGCCTGTATGTTAATGTCAAAGCCTTTGCTGGAATGAGAATAGTGCTTCCTGCGCTGCTGCTGACATGGTCAGTAGAGCTGGAACGTTATATACGTATCGGATTCACGGGCTGTCTTTGGAGGTAGGAGGGGATGCACCATCTATCTCCTAGGGATTTAGGTGCTGTCTTAGTGATAATGGCTGAGCCAGTCTTTGCGTTAGAAAGCACTTTGAGTGCAAGGGGATGAGATTGTGGAGTACGTAAAAAATTCTTCCTGTTTTCCTGCTGTGGCTGGGTAGCAGTCTAGAAGACTTGTTGCAACTTAAAAGACTCTCTTAGATCATCTGACAGCAAAAGCTATTCCTTTGTTGTCGGGAATGAGAACAGAATATGCTGTAAGCGAGAAGAGGTACTGGATTTGGTCATATTTCTGTATGACAGTTAGACTCATGTTTTTGCTGCACACAGCTCCAGTCTTCTCTAAAATGTGCTTATTCGTGTTTCTGCTCAGTATTTTACAACATGTTTTTGTTCTGCTGTGAATTTCCTTCCCATAACTGTCTGGCTTCATCTCAGTAATGCTGTCTGAAACAAAGCAGTGGCTCTGGGTTTCTTTTTAATGCTGTTTGAAAAATGATGTGTGTTCGATCCTAGCTGTGGTGTAAATCGTTCTTTTCCACTGTTTTAAGATAACAGAAATCAGAATTTGTCTCCCCATTTAAAAAAAAAAAAAAAAAGATATTTTTTGATAAAAATTTAGAGTACCTACAAATGGGAAGTTACAGACGTGCCCCTCCCTTCCTGCTCTGATAGCAGCAGTGTGTATGAAGAAGATGTAAGGGCTGTGAGAAACCCGATTTTATTACATTAGGAGGTGGGGGAGATGCTTGTGGAAATGGTCATGGTTAAATGATCTGGGGTTTTGGAGCCTGTCACAGCATAAGTCAAAGTATCCTGGGGCTGCTATAGCTGCCAATGAGCACAGGGTACCTCTCCTCACCACTGTAACACCTTCACCATGAGATAGAAGATTATTGGAATGCTCTGCAGAGCCTTTCAGAGGAGGCATTTTCGGTAGGTACTGAAGGCTGGCCTGCCTCTTTACCATTCTGCACAGTGCTCGGGGAGGGAGGGACAGGTCAGCGTTCAGAGATGATGTATCAGCTAGCCTGGGAGAGACTTTCTGAACTGCTGTGTTTGCACAGAAGCTTTACAGCTACTGTAATATTGCCGGAGGCATAAGAGAAGAACCAGCCCTGAGGTGAAACCAATACAATTCTCATGCCTACCTTGTCTCTCGCTGTGGAACACTGCAAGTAGTGTTATCCACCAAATATAAGAGAGTAGCTTCAAGCTAAAGAGTGTCAGAATCACCAAAATTATTTCAATAAGAGTGAGGTCACTCAGCTACCTGGGGAGGATCACTGTACAGTGCCTGTCAAACAGGGCTCATCTCAATATTACAACAACTGAATTGATGCAGTTCTCTTAAACGCATGGGAACGTTGCTTTCTTCCTGTGTGTTGCATGGGAGGGTGGTGTCAGGAGTTTCCACTTGAACATTTTGGCTGGACTGAACAAAACAGGCCGTTGTGTTGCAGCCAGCTATGTGTATTTTCTTACCCATGAGAAAAAGGATTTTCTGGGAGATCTAAGGCTTTTCAAGCTTAATTTTCTGCTACTTTGTGAAATCACATGCAGGGTGGCTGCTAGAAAACAGAATCTGACAGATCATAGAAACAATTTCCCATGGGCTTTGATTCCCTAATAGGTGTGGCCAGATCCCTGCTCTGGTGGGGAGGGAGCCCGGCCAAGCTGCCTCGGATGGCAGCTGATCCGCAGCTTACACCACGGCACTTTGTAAAGGTCAGCTTTTTACCTTGGACTTCCCAGCTTGTGTCCTCTGCGTCTGGATGGTTGTAGTGAAGGTTCCCATGGTGATGCAGGCTGGAGTTGGTTTGTCCACCCTCGGCCCTCCTCTTTTCCTTCTTGGAAGCTCACAGACTTGAGGTTTGCTCAAGGAACAGCTTGAATGAATGGAAGCCTGGGGCCTTGCTGCATTCCTGGTTTGTAAGGCTTGTCTGATCCCTCCGTGCTCGCTGCACCACACCAGTGTTGTTCACAGGAGCTGGCAGCAAACATTGGAAAAAAGAGGAGCTTCTGCTTCCTTAAATCAATGTGTGTTTTTTTTTCCTCTAATGTTTTCCACAGCAACCATGTTTAATATCACATGTGGAGGCTAGTGGACGGTGAATTGCAAAACTTAATGAGTGAATCCTTGAGAGATGTCAGAGCACTCAGTTTGGGGTAGTTGTGCTGACTGAAACCAGGTGAAAAGTGAAATCCCTGGTTCTGCTTTTAGGCAAATACCTTATGAAGCACAGAAAATAGAGGAAGGAGAAAACACAAAGGGCAGATGTCAGAGGGATTTTAATATCATTGAAATAAATTTCACTTCATAGATGTTGTTTTTCATTTATAGAATGATATGAAGTTCATACCTTTTGCCGAGCAGTGAAAAAATAATCTCTAATCTCTTTTGTGATTACACATTTAAAGAGCATTATATGTACCTCATAGTCTAAAATGGACACTTCTTCATGCAATTAATACATTTTCCATTCATAATAAGTCTTGATGGGACCATGTTGAAATACAACTCCTCTTTTTTTTTTTTTTTTTTTTATTCTGGGATATGAATAAAACCACATGAGATGGGAACAGACTCATGACTGCTGAAAGTCAAAGTAGAGACCTTACAAATAGTGAAAATACTCAGGTTTCACCTTCTGAGCCTATGTCTCAAACGGGACAATTTTTTTTGTATTGGGAATTCTGCCCAATGTGCACTCTGCCTAAATGCACCCATATTTCTGGGATGCTCAAGATCAGTGTAGCTACAAGTAACGCTTTTTCCCAAAAAAGAACTTGGCAAATGGGTCTTTCAAAAGCTGCATTCCTTCCTGGACTATGGCCTTGCTTACGAAGCATGAAGTCACAGCAGATTTTCATGAGTGACACATCCTTCAACATCCTTAAACTTGCCCTTGTACAGGTTGCTTGCTTGACTGCCCAGAAAATGTATGAGAAACAGAATAACGTGCTGAGATTGGGAAATGCTACATTTCTGTAACGCTGTGACCTAAATGCCAGAGTCTTTTGCCTATTCAGGAGTATGTGGCACAGTAAGACTTACAGATACGTGCCACTTGTGGTGACATGAACACAGGAGAAATGTCCTATTTTAGTTACAGGCACATAAAAAATTCATGCAATTCTTTCCCTGCCCTCTGTTTGGTTGGTTAATTAGAGCATTCGCTTGACAAAGCTCTTTTCTGCTGGATGCCCAGTATGATCATGGAGAAACAGGGTCTCAAGCTGCTGAGCCTGATTCTGCAGTGCCTTTTGTATGCGACTCCTGTTCATGTTAGTGTTTGCTCCCCATGTGGAGGGCCACTGTGTTGGACCCTAGGAGGGTTCAGTCCCTCAGGAAGCAGCTGCAAAGTCATATTCATGGGATATAATTTCACTGGAGTTGGTGGTACAGATGCAGGAAGGCAAATGATAGGGGAACAACACTGGGCTAATAACTCTAATCCGTGAATATGCATCCTTATATGTTCTTTAGCCATAAAATTAACATAATGTTTTTTCCTAGCTCTTGATTTTGAGGGATCAAAATAACATAGAGGTAAGAAATATCATTTGTGTGTTTCAGGCAGTGGAGAAAGCATTTGCAGTGCCAAATGGATTTTACTGGCAGACAGTTGAAACTGATGAAAAATACTTCCCTAATAGCAGCAACATTGAGGCTTGCAGCAACACAGACACTGAGGTAAAAATAATAATAATAATCACAATTAAGTGACCTGAAATATTTCAATCCTTAGGTTTGGTACAAATACTCAAAGTATTTCTCACTCAAACATAAGTAAGCTGAGTCTTTTGTGTCAGTGGTCTTGATATACCGATTGCTCTGAGCCACAGAAGATTAAACTATGAAATATATGGGTTGGAGAAATTGCTACCAACCAGGTGCAGATCAGTAACAACAGACAAATTCTGCTAACCCAAAGCCCCGTGACTGCAAGCCGGTGTGCAACACAACTTTTATAAAACTTGTGCTCAGAAATCCAAGTTTTTCTGAAGCCTCTGGTACTATTTACCTGACCTACAGTAACAGTGTGTTGTAGGAACAAGTTGAAAGTATTTCCATGTTGTTTAACCCAGAAGAAGAGAAGGTCACCGTAACTTGAATTAGCTCATCTTTACCTCAATGTAGGAGTGTATACCAAAGCATACTGGACCCCTATACAGATATTATATGTTTTACCTGGGGTAACTCACCTTTCTTAGCTCTTGCACAACACAACCTGGCACATTTGATCTAACGAGTTCAGTTTCCTGTTAGGAGTGAATCAGGGAGATGCAGATATCTTTATGTTGTCCTAACAACCAGCAAGTGTGGCCAGTGGCTGAGAGTGGTTAGCTGTACCAGGCTTGCTCCTGGAAAATGCTAGAAAATCAGTTATTTATTGAAGATATTGGGCACCTGGCACAGTCAGGAAATGCCTCGTATGTCTTCGTGACAATTCCTTGACTCGCCTCAGGAGTCCTACTAGCGGGCCCATACAGAATCTCTCACAGCAAGGGCAGGATGCTCTGCAAGGAAATGGCAAGCCGGGAGGTGAAGCTAACAGCAAGGCAGGCAGGGCCAGCCACCTCGCTTGGCAGGGTGCACTCACACGTTACCAAGTGAGAAGAGCAGAACAGGTCCAGCAACAGCAACCAGGGTCAGCCAAGAGTCCATAGGGACAGGGCCAAGCCAGAAGGTCAAGCCAGCAGATTAGGATAACGGCCAGAATCACTGCCATATGAGACTGGCTGCAGGCATACCTGCAACAAAGCTCAGAGACCAAAGCCAAGTGGCTGGCTCCCAGGCAAAAGGGGAGGCAGCAGTTCCTGAGGTTTGTCAGTGCTGGACAGCTGCATTATCAAAGTTGGCCTGGAGCCCAGGCAGCCAGACCCCAGGGACTCTTATAGCTGCTACAGAAAAATGCTTCCTTACTGGCTGCTGTGATCACTGGGTTAGCATCAGGAGAGCTTGAGCTAGACGAACATAAAGAAATAAAGCTTTTATTCCTAATTAGACTACTTTTTTACGATTTGCGTAAATTTATATCTTCATTTATTATGATGTTATAAGCCTTGTTGTGTGTTTATGGGGGAGTAGCATTTCATTTAAAGTGTCCAGTAGTGATGAATTCATTTGGCGTTCACTGCAGACATAAAGCTTGCTGCTGGGGATAGCATTGTGTCTTTGCACCCAGGAGAACCATGCACAAATTTGAGGCCAATACAACCATGCTTGTCTGATCCTCAGCTAGACAATTTATTGCCCTCAGCATGTCAGGCACCACACAACTTTCTCTTGTAAAGCATCTGTGTTTTGAAACAATAAGTTTCTTCTGATAGGAGAGTGCAGAACTCAAAGTAGTTTGCTTTCCTGTTGGGTACAGACATTCAGTATGTAACAGCGTGTGTCTTCCTGCGTGTCAGGATGAGCTGAATTGCAGTCATCTGGTAAAGAAAAGTTCAAAAGGTAAATCTGGGACAGTACCAGGGATGTACCTGTCTTTTGAATCATTTTTTGTGTTGATCTTGGCCTTTTTGTAGGTATTAGGAAATAACCAGTTGGCCTATTATTATTGGATCATCTTTCTGTAGTACGCGGAGTTAAACAAGAGTGATTCACTTTATTCTCTGCCCCAGAGAACTTGCAGTCTTTTACTAGTAGGTTTTTGTGACAAAAGGCACAATTATTTCAGTAGTAGTACATAATTATTATTCAATCATAATTATCATCGTTATGATTCAATTTGAAGCTAAAAGCCTGCTGTGCCGAACTGCATGTAAACAGAAGAAAAGAAAGCCTCTTTATAGCTCTTGTAGCGTAGGTAGGGCATGGGAATTTAAGGTGAGTAGAAGAGACACAGCTGTATGGTCACTGTGGGCTTGGAAGCATTTTGGCTCACTCCTCCAATGTGCTCTCGCTGTTCAGGTTGCCATGGCATTGCTGTTTGAAACTCTCCTCCGAAGTTCCCTAGCTACCCATCACATGTTGCAGCTGGTACTCAGCTCTGGTCTGGATGTCTGTGGACTCCGCCTGCTCTATCCTCAACATGATGTGCTGCTCTCTAGCTCAGGTGAGGTCTAGTTTTCTTCCAGTGATTCCACTGTGTAATGATACCGAGGTGAAGGTCTTTAACTCTACTAAGTTGAAGAATGACGTGGTGCTGTGGACATGGAGAAAGGGGTATAGGATTTACAAGAGCATCACATCAGTTGTCTATATCTTTTCCAAAGGCAATTATAAAAGACCTTAGGCTGTTTCTATCTACTCCCAGTGTTGCTAGAATTCAGCTACTCCAAGCTGAATTTTTAGTCCTTTATTTGTGTGTGTCTCAAACCACTTTTATTGTTCCTTTGTAGAGACCATTCGCAGACTGCAGTGCTGTAAGCTGCAGGATTAGACCCATGTAAGTTAGGCATACCAAATTGGTTACTACTGATTTTTCTGGAGGTACTGCAGAGAATCCAGCCTCTCTTCCTCAATTCCACCATCCCATCACCTCTGGTACTTCAGTCTTTACTTGACCTTTAGGAGAATGGTTGAAAGGAAACTACAGATCTATCCATCCTGTAGTTATGTTGTCTGATAAGCCATCACCAAAACATCACAATTTGCCAATAGAAGGTGGTCTGAGGTGAGAGACTAAAAAGATAAGGCAAACAACAATTGTCTGAGTCCCTGATGTCACATCTCAAAGCCCTTAACATTAAACACCAATGGCCACGTGTTGGCCCATGCCACTCAAGTCTTCCATTTGTGAAGTAGACATAATGAAGCCTGTCTCAAAGCATTTATGGAATGTTATTAGTAGGTAATGCAGTATAACCCTACAACAACAGGCAATTACACGAGCTGCAAGGTGTAGAGATGGCCTCTGAAATGTTTTGTGGCTTGTACATTCTTTTAATCCAAAAGTTCTCCTGGAAGGTTTGCATGTGGCACTGTAGTGAATACAAGCAATCCATTTCTCTTGGGGAAAGTTGTGGGCAGACAGAGTGAGAGAAGCAGGCTTCCGTTTGCTTTGACAGAAGATGAGCGCAGACCTGCTTAAATAGAGAAATATCCTGCAGTTTCCCTGCACCTTTTTACATTTGAAAACCATACGAGCAGACTGCCTTAGAAATGGGATTGCAGTTGTCTCAGCATTGTGCATGTAATGTATTCATATTGATAGCTGCAGAAATGAAGAAGGACTTCAGAAATGAGTAAGAAAACCATAAAATCACCAGTCATTAAGAGATGACAGGCAGCAGATCTGCTTCAGTGCTCTGTACCCTGTATCTAAATAGGAACATTTTGTATGAAGGGACAAATCACTTGAGCTGAGGGCTACTACGTGAGTTTGTAGACTGGATTTTTACCTTTAGCTTGAAAACTTTAAAATGACTATTTTAACTATTTTCAGTCAATTTCTCCATTGTCTACTTGTTCTGGAGACTTATGTTCTGGTTTCTTATTCTTAGGCAACTAATGATGTAAATGAATACATTTAAACTCCATGGAAGAGAATGACACGTCTTTCTGCTCTTATACAGTTAGAAATGTGGAGGAGGCAAACTTGCTCTTTACTGGGGTTACTTATTGGACCCCAATAGTGCTGAAGTGAAAGTGGAGAAGGGTTTGCCAGAGATGTAGGGAAGAATTGTTGCAGGAAATAAGGAAAGCCACAATTCAAGTCCTGGAGGGGAAATAAAGGTGGCTAATCAAATATTTGGACACATTAGGCAACATAATGCAAAATTGGTATTTGATACAGAAGAAATGATCTAGAAAAGATGTAGATGGATATCCAGCCTGTGATTCCCTTCCCAGTTTTCCCATTTCTGATTGAAATTACAGAAAACATTCTTCTCTTCAGGCCCATATTCTTGCCGTCTCCCCTTCAATCCCACCAGCCTTCCTTATGAATACAAACAAGGTACAGCACCAGAAGTTGAAGCGCTGGCTTCTAGTGTATCAGCTGTGTAGTATTTAACCCTGTGCACACCCTTTTCCATAGCAAATAAGAAGCCAACACACTCCTTTTTTCTTTAACAGGTAAGCTACCTTGAGTAATCTCAGAATTACTGCTGGCTAAAAAAGTACAGCTGGTAACAGCATAACACTCACAGGACAGGTAACCAGTAGGTTACTTTGCCTAAGTCCACTATGACAGAGCTAAAAAGAGCACTTGAGCAGAATGAATGACCTTGGTGAGGGTTGTTGCATGCTTTAGTTACAATCTCTTTGTCTTTCACAGAAAAACTGCCTTCTTCCTATGCTTCAGAGACGGGCATGGTGCCACCAGTGCTGGCTTTGGGCGTGAGAGGGCCTAAAGCACGTAGCGCCTTGCAGAATATCATGGGGCCGTCCGACCCGCAGCTGGCTGGCGTGACAGACTGCACTTCCATCAATGCCATCTACTGCAGGAGCCAAGCAGAGCCTCTCGTCTACCTGCCCCAGCTGGACAGCCGCGTGCACAGGGAGCTGTGCCTCTGGTTCGGAGGGAGGGCTGCTCATGCAGCACTGCATGGTGGTGTCCTAGATCCAGCTTCCAGATGCAACAGAGTGAGGTGATGGCACTGGGCTGCATGTTTCTGAGCTGTGGTAGTGCTCGCAGGCAAAGTATGACATGGGTGGCAGACAAGCACACAGTTAGTGTGCTTTGTCTTATCAATTAGTCTGCTAAAGGTCTGAATGAACCAGAGTAATGGTTGTGATACATGTGGGACTCTTGCATTGCCTCCCATCATGAGTTCCCAGGTAGCTAGACCTGTAATTCATACGCTTGCAGCACCTGCTCCTGGGTCCCTGCTGTGCCAGGCACAGCTGATTAGCCTGGTCTGAAATCTGTTTCAGCTGTATCTGGTGCTGGGGGGAAGGCTGCAAGGCTGTGTGCCTCTGAGGGGCTTGTTCTCCAGGAATAGCTTTGCCCATCCTTATCAACTGATTGGAGATAAGGAGCTTCAGATGAAAAAGGCTCTTCAGAGAGTTATGACAGAGGTCTGAAAACAAAGGGTGGCTTAGAAACTCAACTCAGGCAATCAGTGTGAGAAATGCAATTTAGGAACTGGTGGTATAGCAATAGGGTGCCAAAAAGTGCTGGGAACAAGTCAGATTCAGGAGTTTGGGCTGGACATAGCTGCAGAGGGAAATGGGCTATTAAGTAGCTATTAATCCATCATACAACCTACAGCGCCTGTGCTCTGCTACGTAGTACTACAAGGAGGGGGGACTACAGCTTCCAAAGGCTCACGTTTCTGTCCAAAATAGGCAAAACCCATCTAATGTTTTTTATTTTTAAAGTTGCTTGGTTGACAACAACATAGCATTAATGGTAGGCTGCCAGAAAGTCTGCTCTTGACTTTACTCAGCAGAGCAGAGGTACATCAGGGAAAGGGATGAGAGGAAAGGAGAAAAGCTTCTGTTCAGCTCTGTGAAGTCAGCACTGAGCAGCACACGGTCTGCAGCTGCAGAGAGGTAGAGGGAAGGTCAGATCAGTAGTCTGAACACTCTTTCAGCACTCCTTCCTAACACTCTGTTCCCAAACCTCTCTGCAGCTTTTTTTTTTTTTTTTTTGATGAAGCACTTCTTAACAATCATTCCGTTCCTGACAATTTTGCTACTTTATGGATGGAGACTTAAAACTAAGAACCCAGGAAGCACGCTCAGTCCACACTGAGCCACACTCAGTAAATGAAGGGCTCTGCTGTGCTCAGAGATCTTTTCCTGAGACTGTTACAAGGACAGATCAGAGTAGGCTGGCCTGCAGAGGGAAGAGAAGAGACACAGGTATTCTTTTGGCTTTTGAAAGACACTCCTTTGGTTGTTCCAGGCACAGGATCTCAGCCTTGAAGCATTTGTTTTACAGTGCTTTATTAAAAGATTTGGCTTAGGGCTTCAAGGAATTTCCACCAGCCAGGATAATATGAAACTCAGACCGCCTCTCCTGGCTGTCATTTGTCTCACAACTCTGTGTAATCATGTGGGGTGACAGCATTTACAGGCTGGATTCTTCAGACCCTGGGCATCTCCTTTTAATGTTACTGGATCAAATATGTACTGATGTGGTGAAACTCCCCTGGAGAGAACTTATATAGGGCCCTGCACCTACAAATTCTGGACAGGTTTTTTGGAGATCCTGGTTGCTCAGTGCCGTGTGGAACACTGTTGTCAATGGCAGCAAACCTGGGGTAAGTTGTTCTGCAGTCCTCTTGGTGCTTCCTGCCAAGGGGCAAGGTGCATCCGTGTAGAATCAATCCGATGCACACAGAGGGGATTGTTAGTTTTGTTTGGCCACGAACAGTGACTCTCATCATTGTTAGTTTTAGGATTTGAAAAACTTGATTTGGCAAAGTTTCATTCATTTTATATATTTGTTTTCCTCTGGGATGCTTTTCCTCCTACAAAGATGATGAATTCTGCTCCTCTGGTATAACTTAGCCAGTCCGGAGTGGTGCTATGTTCTCAATAATGCGCTTGTCTTTCTCTTAATGCTGGTAATTCGGACCATTGGGAGATCAGAATACAAACTGCACCTCAGAATTCAGCTTTTCAAATTTTACTTGCAAATACTGGTGGCTTCCGTTGGTCTCCTGGGAGCGACAAGCAGGATGTATTCCAGCCAACTCAGTAGCAGGGGATGAGGCAGACAGGTTTGCCTGAACAGCCTGCACTTCCCAGACCTAGCCAAGCCGTTTTACAGAGTGCCGTTTGCGTTGTCAGTCCCTGGCTTTCAAAACCACACCTTATGCTCACCATGCCATAATTTGGACCTTTTGGGAATGCAGAAATGTTTAGAGGTTTCACTGCCATGAGCATCTCTGCCAGACTTGATAGTTCTTGTTGCCCAACATGAAGCAGCAGAGGAGTATCATGAAAGCTTTAAAATTCCTTAAGCTCTGGCTAAAGAACCAAAAGTGAATAACAGCTGTAATATATTTGTGGCTGGGAAAAATACTGCTAATGCAGCCTGACATATTTCTTGATTCCCGTGTTTCCTTGCCAAGCTGGCTACTTTGTATGAGGTACTTACTGAACAGAGAGAGCCTCAGAGGGAGTAATATAGAGAGAGATTTTCAATCAGAGAGACCTTGATGCAGTTCAAGTCATGGACAAGGGGTTGAAATGGTGGTTTCAGTAAAGCTTCCTTGTCCCTGGGCTTGTTGTAGAAAGTGGGTTAGAGTCAGAACCTTGCATAACAGCTTTTAATATCTATTGTTTTTCTTTAGGTCTCAGAGTCCTTCATCAACTAGAGCAGAAGCAGATGAAGAAAACATTCATCTCCAGGACATGGCGCAACCTCGACCTCCAGCGATGCTTGTCTCAACTTCCAAAGGTCTGTGATAGGGAATGAATCATGAGGTTTTATGGTTCTTCTTCACTGACAGTGTTACCTCACTCCAGCCCACCTGTTTCAGGAAATTCTGCCTCCCTGGATTATTCAGTGCTGTGACCTGGCCAGGTCCAGAGCTAGGAATGAGTTTCTAGTGAAGCACTGTTGCCTAAAATGAAGTGACAGAGGAGTGTTATCATCACCTCATCCTCCTCATGGGAGTAGCTGCTAGAGTCCTGTAGGCTGCTTAGATTGCACTGAAGGATAAAGGAAAAAAAAAAAGAAAAACACAGCAAATTTTTGCTTGTAGGGGACTTGTTCATCCAAGGAACCGTCATGTGAAGACCCACCAGTGTCTTTAAACTGCATGTTTATCTGATTAGAGATAATCTACCTCTACTATTCAAGAGTTGAATATAATGGGGTATGAAATTAAGACTTCATTCAAGCCAGGACTGACCACACAATCAGAAAAGAAAGTATTTCACAGGGCTATAATGTTAACTAGCTCTCACCAGGCTCCTCTGTCCAAATCCCCCTTTTCCCTTTGTAGCAGTAATCTTCCAACTTCTGAACTTGTACTTAGGTAGCTGCAAGCTGACTGTGCTCCAGGGAAGTCTGCCAGGGCATTCAGCATTACTACTGGCTAAGAAGGGTCTATATGGTTTGGGGTGTCTGCTGTAGACAGGCCAACATGCTGGTAAGCTTCTGCAGTTTGGCCTGGCATGGCAGATCTCAAATGCATATGATTTTGAGATGATGCTATTAGGGCACTGCTGCCCTGTTTCTACTCCCACAGTTGAAGACAGTTCCTTAGGGAGAGTGGGGGGGTGGGAGGGGTGGAAGCTCAGCAGCTGTCAGAGAGAAGATGGCAGGAGGAAAACAGGATTGTATTGACATAGAAAGTACAGAAAATTATGGTGCTAAAGGAAAGAAGGTACGAAAGCATAAGCCAAAAAGATGAAAAAGAGGTGACAGAGAAGGTGACAGGAAGAAAAATAGAGAAGGGAAAAGGAAAGGAAGTGAAGTCTTACCTTTGAGATACACTCTTTCGTATAACTGGGCATGTTAATTCAAGTAGCTTGGCAGACAGCCATTGGCTCTGCGTTATTTGGGATTGGTATTGATGGCAGCTGGTTGCTGCTGATGGAATGACTCACATTTTTGCATCTCCTTCCTTTTATGGCCATTAATGATTCACATTTGATGTGGGCTGTTGAGTTACACCACACCACGTTCCATCTGTATTTGGGCTCAGGAAGTCACTTTCAAGCTTTGCTCCTCAGATAACTGTATCATCTCTATCATGACTCTCAAAGTGAAGCTGAAAACCTGGACTGGGAGCAGGCACCCTATGGGGTGTTAAGGAAAAGAAACATTCACTTATTCCTTCCCTCAGGTCTCCAACAGCTTCTCTTTGAGACAGGAAGATACACTCATGCAGAGCATGCAGAACAAATATACTGCTGCTCTTACCAGGTATATCTGCCCCCCTTCCTTCCCAGTAATCAAAGTTTTATTGATCCTAGCAGATATTCCTGTTAATTTGGGATATGTGTATGTGAAATTTTGTTTGTTTGTTTAGGTGTTATCAACTAGAGATGAACCAAAATCTTACCACCTGCGACCCTGAATTTTGACAGTTCATGTATAATGAGTGCAGCACTGTCAGCCTGGCTCAGAGCCTGCAAAATTAAAGCCACATAGAAGTTTTAGGCAAAGTAACACTCTGCTTGTTGTATCCTTAACAATAAACACAAGCTTTCCCTTGTTTTGTTGCTATTGCTTTGAAATGGCAGGCTGAGCCTTGGTCAAGTTCTTGGGGGACAAATATCTGTCACCAAGTTTAGAAGCCCAGGAAACATACACTATTGATAGGTCTACCACCAAAACCAAGCGTAATTGGGACACGGAAACTAAAATATATTCAGCCCCATTATATGATAGAGGTAGAAGAAATTAACAGGGCAGTACAGAGGAAACCCATGTAGAAATGATACTGAGCGTTTACTTTCTTAGCTCTTGGCAAGTTACAGAGATCTGAATGTGTGTTATGTACAGGAGAAGAAAATCTGTTAGAACTAGGACGGTGTAATAGCAAAGGAGATGGTAAGAGTAGAGACCCAAAGTAAGATCAGAACAAAGCAAATGCCTTAGGTAGATCAGAGGCTACTGGGAAGCTCCATCTTAGGTACAGCAGGACGCTATACAGGAGGTACGCTGTTCAGGAGGCCTTGTGGGCTATTTCTCCTGAGCTCATAGCATCTATTTCCACCGTGTTGACAGTGAGCTTGGGATTCAATTTAGAAAACGGAAGTGAAAAAAAAACACACAAGGTTCTAACCCAACATAAATTCCAGTTGTTTCTATGAGCTTATGTATTGGAGTGAGAGATGCAAGCAGAGCACAAGCAGCCAGACTTAATGCATTAGGCTCAGGCAGGAGGATAACCCAGGAAGGAGAGAGCAGGCTGGTGCCATTATGATGACCAAAGATAGGAACCTGTGAAGCCATGGATGGTACAAAAACACAGTGGGGTGGTGTTGTGATCAGAGGCTGGCCCAAAGGTACAGTAGCCCATACCACAAGGCAAGCTCTGGGATGCAGAGTAAGGACAGGACTAAAGAAGGGCTGAGAGGGAGCAGAAAGTAGTGCTGACCAAGGTTGTAGAAGCTGTGGGTCCTACAGGCTAGGACCACTAGTAATAGCAGAGAGGAATGCCTGGGATTGCTTCATGTACTTCGCAGTGGACAAACCAGCAGTCAGTCTTGTCTTCATTTAGTTACTCATCAGTTTGGCCAGGCTTATCAGGTCCTTATCAGGTCTGACGGCAGTCAGACCAGCTATAAGGGTAACAGCTCAAACACAGCCTGACAGGGGCTGACACACAGCCAGCACGTGAACTGAGATAACAACTCATAGACAGCTAGATAGACCTTATGAGACAGACTATCTGGAGTGGTTGATTCATAAAGAGATTGCTTCTAATGCCATAAGCTTTATCGTTCTGTGCTGACCTCTGACAGCAGCCATTATAAGCTGAATAGAGCAAATAAACCATAAAATGCAGCATCTCCATTTGGAGAGTGCTTCAAGTAGAAACTGGCCACTATGTGAATTTCCTTGCAGTAACACCACAGCTTCTGTGGAAGTAACATGCTGGTTTTCTTACTCTCTTTTTGACCTAGGGGACATTATTTTGATGGTGTCGCCTGTGGTATCTCCTCATGCATGTGGTAATGTGATCTCAGTCTGTACTCATCGGGGGTTTCTTCTGCAAGGAATCAGACGGCTGCAGCTTTCACCCAAGCAAGCCATTGTGCTGAGCATGACAACAAGTCAGGTACCGGTCAGAACATACAGCTCACTTGTATGCTTTGGGTTACCATTTCTGAAACTTATTATACTGTGGGTTTATGGATGTGTGAACTGACACACTCCTGTAGTGAGTGTTCTTGAGTGTTCTTCTCTCTTCATTATCTCTACTAGCTAGCCAGCACTTGTGTTCCTTGTATTCCTACGAGTGGTGCTCTTGTTGCTTTCAGTACTGATGTTTTTTCTTTAGTAGGAAAATCCCACTAGGCCTAAGCCTCTCACTGAGACTAATGCACGATCAGGCTTTCTTCTACTAAGTAAACATGAATTTTTCCATTGATATCAAAATAAGCTAGAGCAGGCTGTAACCTCATAAACCAAAATAACAATCTCTGGCCTGTAAACCTATATTCAAGAGAATAGTCTTCATCTAACAGACTAATGTGTGATTATGTACTTTGCTGTCCCTCTGGGTCTGCTTGTGGCCTTTCAGAATGAAGTCCCCTAGCGTAATGCATTCAGATGGCTTGCGAGAAGAGCTTTCCTATTGTCAAAAATGGAGTGTTTTGTGTTTTTTTTTTTTTCTTTCTTTCAAGGTCTGTTAACATGATGATAGATTTATTTGAATTAGAGTGCAGTTGGCATTTTGACATGTCAGCCTAAAGAAACAAATAATCATAAATGCAAGATTTCAGTCAAACTCACCTGTACAAGAAGTCAAGTTCTGCGTATCTTACAAAATAAATCAGCCAGGAATCCTATGACAGTTTGTCTTATAAAGAGCTGGACCCCTTGCTTTAAATTTTCATGCTTGGAGTTGTTTCCTATGTCAATCAATAAATGCATCATTTTGCAAACTAAACTGTGCACAAAGCTCCTATTTTCTGCTTGTTCTTTAATCAAGCATGAGGAAAAACACTTTCCCTGCTCATAATATTTTATAGAATAAAAGTAGTATTTATCGACTACTATAGTAAAAATAGCCAAATATTTGGAGCATGCTCCCTAAATGGCTGTTTCAGAAGTTCAGGAACTATTGCTTTAATGTGTTCTCTGGTGCTGTTGCAGAACCTAGGGCTCAAGATCGTTATTGCATGAGTGACTTAGGATGGTACCACATATTGGCTGCACTGTAATTGTTGTGGTTTTAGTCCAGCCCAGTTGTAGAGCAAAACATTTTCTATTAAACCTTTTCCCTGATGTTTAAATTCCTTTGTGTCATGAACAGATGACGCATGAACAGCCAGTCATTGGAAGTTACTATGACTCTGCTGGTGTGCTGTATCTTGATATGCCATTGTAACTTAACTATTTGCTTGAGCCCTACAGTGATTAAATCTGCATTTAGTAGTTTAATCTGGTCCTTGTTATTTCAGATTGCTGTATTTTGCCCTAGAAAGATTTCAAGTTCACCTGTAAATAGTTCTGCAAGAGGAGAGCTTTCTGCTGAGCCACGCACACACAGTCTCATTTTGTTGCTGAGAAAGGAGAACGCTAGTCACCATATTCCTGCACTGGTAAAAGGTAATGCTTTCACTTAACAACCTCAGAAAAGAAGGCTTGCTTTTCAGTTCATGTGAGCTAAAGATTAAAAGCCTAACCAAATCTGTTACATTGCAGGAAAGATTTATTGAGAATATCAGGAATTTATAGTTTTGCTATATGTATCTCCAAGCCCACTTGTAAATCAGCCACTGCTATGTGTCCTACATAATAGATTAATCTTTGTCAGTTGGATGATCTTTAGCACTTAAGATCTTTTGACTTAGATCATAGAATAATTCATGTTGCAGAGGGCAACAGAAAGTTGGTCACCCAATGGCCTGCTCAACACAGCATCAGCTGTGAATTCAGACCAGAATGATCAGGGCTTTTTCCAGTCAGGTCTTGAGAATCTGCAAGGACAGAAATTCCCCCATCTCTCTGGGCCTCTCTTCCAATGCTTGCTTATGCTCACAGGGAACTGTTTTTCCCTTATGTCAAGCTGGAATCTCTTCTGTTTGAATTCCTGACCCTTGTCTCTGGACTTCCCACTGTACACCTTCATAATGGTCCTGTATTCATCTTATCAATAACCTTCTCAGGTATTCTTATTGCCCAGAGAAGTATGCTACCAAAAATACATGGGTGTCATGGAGCCTGAGGATAGCACCTGATCCTATCAACCTCAGCACTGAGTTCTGCATGCTTTTGATTTCCAAGCATCTGAACTGCAACTCATTTTATATGCAGGGACTGCCAAAGAACAGACAAGTAGCTGCCCCAAATCTTCTTAGATGAGTCAGACTCTGTTCCGATGCTCTCGCTCAGGAAGAGAGTTTAGTTTTCTTAAGGATAAGCTGATCTCTAGGGAAAATCACAAACAACAACAGGGATCAGTGCAGAACAAAGAACCCTGCCCTGCCTGCTTCCTCCTGCTCTGGCAATGGGCAAGTTGCCTGTCGCAGGAGAGTCTGTTCCTGTGTTTATTTTTCTGCAACCTGCCCTTTAGTCACCACCACTGGGAGAAGTGGGTCAGTGTAGCCTGGACAGTCCCCAGCACAGTGGTTTGACCCCTCCATTAACACCACCACAGCTAGTTCCTGATGGAGGCGTTCATCCACTGCCTGATTGCCCCTTCTAATCCATGGACAAAGGAAAGGAACATTGAGAGGTTTGAGGGGAAAAAAAAAATGACAGTTTCAAAAAGTCCTCTGCTTTTTCTCCCAGGACTATCACAGTATGTTCTGAAAACATGTTCAGACACAGTGGATTAATCATGGCAGACTAATTACAGCACCGTGTCACCTGCTGCCTGTAGACCTAAGGAAAGTTGCTTATTAAAAAGGCAGCTTTTTTTTTTTTTTTTTTTTCTCCTCTAAGTGCCAGATGATGTTTAAAGTGTTTGTTTTGCACTGCAAAATTTGCACTAGAAGTATCTATGCGGGCACTGGAACAAAGGATAGTCTGGAAAGGTCAAGTGTTTTCCCCCATTGTAGAGAACTGTTTTTTTCCCTTTGTAGAGAGATTTTGCAAGTGCCTCTTTTATGTCTTCCTTTATTGCCTCAGAAGTGATCCAGAAAGATAGCTTATTTCATATTGCAGAGCCCTGAAGAGGGGAAGCTGATGATATTCCCACATAAGCTTTGGGTTGGCCTCTGAGAAGTGTAGGCACTAGGAATTGAGCAGGGTAAATACCATACTAAACAGTTTCATATTTTTAATCAGTGCCTCCTGAAAAGTAGCCACCCATTTGATGTCCAACCCTGTTCAACCTTCAAAGCAAACTTAATCATTCCTACAACAGAAGAGAAGGATATGTGTCTTTAGGTAATGTATTTCTGGCTTGAGAGTCAAAACACCATAAATTTTTGACCAAGGTTTTCTTCACTAAGTTGGAACAGGCAGCATATAATACTCTTGGATCACAGTCATTTAGGTTGGAAAAGACCTCTAAGATCATCTAGTCCAACCATCAACTTAGTACTGCCAAGTCCACCATTAAACCATGTCACCAAGCTCTACGTTGACAGTTTTTTTTTTCATGACCTCCAGGGATGAGCAACCTTATCAAGTGGAAGGTGTCCCTGCCCATGGCAGGGGGCTTGGAACTAGATGATATTCAAGGTCCCTTCCAAACCAAAACATTCTATGATGGTGACACAGCTACTTCCCTTGGCAGCCTACTCTAATACTTCACAACCCTTTCAGTGAGAATTTTTTTTCGAATATACAACTTAAACATCCGCTAGCACAACTTAAGGCCATTTCCTCTTGTCTTATCACTTGGTGTTTGGGAGAAGAGCCGAATTGCCACCTTGCTACAGCCTCCTTTATGGTAATTGCACAGTGCAATACGGTCTCCCCTGAGCCTCCTTTTCTCCAGGCTAAACAACCCCAGTTCCTCAGCCTTTGCTCATAAGACTTGTTCTCTAGATCCTTCACCAGCTTCGTTGCCCTTCTTTGCACATGTTATAGAATCATAAAATCAAAGTGTGGTTTGGGTTGGAAGAGACCTTAAAGATCATCCAGTTCTAACCCCCTGCCATGGGCGGGCACACCTCCCACCAGATCAGGTTGCCCAAAGCCCCATCCAACCAGGCCCTGAACACTGCCAGGGACAGGGCATCCACAGCTGCTCTGGGCAACCTGTTCTAGTGCCTCACCACCCTCAAAGTGAAGAATTTCTTCCTAGTATCTAACCTAAATCTACCCTCTTTTAGTTAAATGCCATTGCTCGTTGTCCTGTCACTGTGTTCCCTGATAAAGAATCCTCTTCCAGCTTTCTTGTAGGCCCTCTTTAGTAACTAGAGGGAAGTTTTGGTTATTCATCCCGTCTGAATTTCAAAAAGCAGACAGGCAATTTGCAATGCTACAAGTTCAAATCTGTGTCACTGCCACGCTTGGCATCTAAGGTTTGTCATCAATGTCTAGTGCTAATAATCTAGTTTCCATCACGTGCTGCAGTAAATTGTTGACAGGCTTGTACAGTGAAAATCAATCAGACATATGCAAAGTAATTGTAAAAATAACAAACTTTCAAAAACGTCTGAAGTGTTATTGCAGAACACAACCAATTGTGAAGCTGTACTGTATGCCAGTACCTTAATGCACTGCCTGTGTGTCACCTGGCCCTTTGGGGGAAGAACGGGAGCTGAGGGATTACTGGTTTCCAGCACTCAGTATTAATAAAAGTGGAGTGGAATCAGATATTTTCTAGACTGGTACGTACATGAGCAGAGAACATGGTGTTTCTGTTCAAGTCTGATCCTCACAATGCCCCTGTGGCCACATGGCACTGTGTAGCATGCAGGACACTGGCCTTGTTGCTGACCTTGAGGGCCTGGACTCAAACAGGCCTGGACTCTGGGTTCAAGATTTGTGACATCTTTTCCTTGTGGGCACCAACTTATTTAGGACACCTACTGCAGTTCAGGAGCTGTGTAGGATCTTCTATGTGTACATTCCACGATTCAGTCAACTTCCTGTAGCTGGAAGGTCATAGAAACAAATGGGATCCTGGTCACAAAGCAGAGATGTCTCCAGAGAAGCTTGGGCCAAACCTCAATTTTTCAAGTTACTTTTCTAACTATGAGTGAATATGAGCAGGGGGAGAGAGGATGATAGAATTGCATTTCATATCTCTTAGGTGAGCTCAGCACAACCCACACTGATGTCTCTGTAATGGTTCTGTGGTCAGATGAATCAAAATATTTGATAAACGTGTTTTCATGTCAGACTATACCACAGAGTTATGTATTCCTCATGCACTCTTTGTTCTGTGCACAGGACTGATGAATGAACTGGCAAAGCAAGGGCTCCTTGGTGACAAGCAGAGCAACCTGCCTGCCACTGCTGGGCTGGATCCCTCTGTGTGCTTTCATGTGGCTCCTTACACCGAGACCTTGCTGCAGGCACTGGGTAGGTCAAGACTAGGGGGAATGCATTGTTCTGTCTCTTACAAGGACCAACATCTTTATTAGAGGATTTTCCTGAACAAGGATGTTATGTATGCTTGTTGCCTACAATAACTTGTTCAGTGTTCTGATGTCCTTCAATTACAGTAACTCTCAGTGGATGTCTTCTACCACTGGGTAATGAATGTGAGGATCATTAGAAAAGTGATATAGAAGTATCTTAAAAGTAGATTAAAATATATATGGAAAAATAAATTATTTACAATTAAATATGACCTGATAACAACCAATTAAGCCTTAAACCTACCATAAGTAAATGAATAGTATCCAATCAATAAGGATTTACTGACATAGTTTCAAAGAGAAGTCAAAGTATTAAAATGAGAAAAATTGCTCATTTAGCATGTAAAACTAGAAATTGCTGAAGTGATAAATGTTAGCAGCTGTAGTTTCTTGTGTAGGTGCAGAGAAGGCACTTTTTCATTTCACTTTACTCAGATGTTCTTAATTTTAGTTTATACAGTTGAATTCACTTCAGTAACTCATTCATTCAAAGCTGGGAAATTGGTAAGACTTGGAAAAGCAAGTAAACTTCTCTTACAAATCTGTGACTCAGACGGATAGGAGAGTCTTTAAGTTCTATACAGCTCTATACTAGTTCTATGCAGCTGGAGGTCACAGCAATCAGAAGTTTATTTTGATAACTACAGGTAATGTTTTCTTATGTATTCAGCCGATTAATATAGTTTTATTTAATTATTTTAAATGTTGGATATCAGGATTTGTAATTGAAGTCTACCGCTTTCCAAAAACAAATCTTAAGGAAATACAATCAAATGCATGCCATTCACTATATTTCTAGCATTATGAAATGTTAAGGTGTGGGAATAACTAAGTACATGGATATTGATCTATACAATTGCTTAAATAATCATGTAGTTGAAACAGTATAAAATCAAACACAGATTTCTGCAGGGTATTTTGCAGGCTATGCTGTAGACCATGGACATGTGCATAATATGGTAACAGGCCCCTAATTAGTCCTCAGTTGTATGCTGTGTGATCTCCTAGAACACAAAGTGAAGTATCAATTTAATGTGAAGGTAGTCCTTAGTTATCAATCTGAAACTGATGTCTTAAATAATTTAGGTATAGATCTATCAACTCTGCTCAACAGTGTGAATAAGGATATCAAAATTAGGATTTAATATATTTGCTTTACATGCCAGAAGCAATTCCAATTAAGGAGTGCAACTGATTAGTAAGGATTTGCTGTGATACTGCTCCTCAAGTATGCTTCTTTTTCTGGCCATGCTGAGCTGCAGCATCGTGGTGAGGCATTGGCCTTTGTTTGCCCAATAGAGAATTAGTCAATTCCTTTACACTAAAAAAAGAGTGGATGTTTGTTTCTGGGCAGTAACTATGTCTGTTTTGATGATTCTCTTGGCCAGGAGGAAACCTCAGTGCAGTGCCAGACCCCTGTAACATTCCTCTGTATCTTTTCTGCAATCGAATATATGCCTCTGAACCTGAAATGGAGCAGGTTGTCATGCTGACACTGATCGGAGTGGATGCTCTGAAGAGTGCTGGAGAGCTTCTTTGCCAGATCCTTCTTCCTGGGAGCAGTAACCAGTCTCAGAATGCAGGTGACCACAGCTCTGGGGGAGGACTGCAGAAGTCAGTCAGGGAAGTCTAGCCTGTCAGCTATTTTTGTCATAGCCAGAACATTATGAATAATGTGGTAAACGGGGCCTCAGGAAGGACCAGTTTCTTTGTTTACCTGCCTGAAGCGCTAAAGAATTTATCACGGCTGGTTAGTCATGGGCAAGGCCACTTTTCACATTACAGACAGGACATTGGCATAAGTGGGCATCATTTTCTTCAGAGAGTGTCAAAATAGTTCAAAGATGTGCGTAATCCAGAGTATTGTGTCTTTCCCTGTCTCCTAAGTATTGGGAGATAATGCAGCTGTATAAGGGAGACAGAGTGACAGGAATTCAGAAATCACAAATTCTATTCTGGGTCCACTGACATTCTTTGTGATCAGAAGTAAGACACTGCACCTCTTCAAGCTTCATTTCCTCACGCACACAGGAAGAATAATGACGCTGTCCCCCACATTAAGTGCTTATAAATGCATGCATGAAGAGTGCTGTCAAGTGCTGAGCAGGATGATTTTATGTAATTTCATGATGCAGATTTTATTGGAGTTCAATAATACAGGCACTATACTAACAAAGGGCAGAAGTCTGGCATCCTGTCTTATTCTGATGTATCCTACTCTCTTGAAACAATGGTATGGAGTGAGATCTGTACCATGGTAGGCAAAGAGAAGATTCTAGCTAACAGAAACTTCCAGCAACATGCAGTCATGGACTGAGCCCCAAACATCTTGTTACATTGGAAGTAAGACTACTTTACAAATAATTTTTAAATTACTTTAGAGACAAGTCAACATTAAATTGTAGCTTATTATGGTAATGAATATAGCTTAAAATGGAATGTTATAAGAGGTGGTAAAGGATCTATAATTATGGATTATGTTGTGTCAAAGCACTTAGCTATCAGTCTATTCTCGGTATTTCCCTTTCAACTCCTCTCCATTTGCTGTGTTCTCTAATCAAATCATGGCAGTTATTCTCTCTGGCTCCCTGTTGATTTCCCAGATAGGCCATTTATTGTTTTCACTGTAATGTAATTTTCTAGTATTTGTATCTTGTGTTTTTTTCCCCAGTATATTTCTATATCTGCGTTACAGTCCATTTTGGATGCAACCAGGACTGAAGTCAAAGCAACTTTAGAACTTTAGTCTAGTTAAAAAATAATCATAATTTAGAACACTTCTCTCCAGTATAAAACGTAGTTTCTAGGAAACACATGCTGTCAGTTGATACTAAATGTATTTCCTTTCACTTGCAGAAGGACCTGATTCAGGATTCGAACTTCTAGGTCTCAAATGGTTGCCCTATCTCACTCGATGTCAGGCAAAAGAAATAACCCCTTTTGAGGTTGGAGATACTTCCTGGCAAAGAAGCCTTGATAGACTCATGTCAAACCCAGTCCTTGTGTGTGCATTACGGCGGATCAATGCCTTCGAAGTTCTTGCAGACACACTGGAACTATTAACACAGCACAGGGAGGAGCTAAGCAAAAGTGGGAGTGCTCTACAGAGAGTAATGGCCTTGACCCCAGAGATGACGTTCAGACAAGCCGTCCTCTTCTTCACAGAGAAGGATTTTGTAACTAGTAAGCCATATTTTACCATTTACAATGTTCTCGGGTATGGGGTGTTTGGGAATTCATTGCACTTGGATAAAGGAATCCATTTCTACCTGTTTTGCTATGGCACGGAAAAACTTAATAATCTGGGATTAAGTTCTTCAGCTGGCTGAATGATCAGTGATATGAAATTACCAGGAGCCAGTTGAGGTCATCTACAAGTTGGCCTATTTATTGTGGCTATGTGTGGCCTGGTTCCCCTTCTGAAGATCTCAGGGTACTTCATTAATACTAACTAGATATTACAACAATTAGCAGGACCAGTAAATAATATTCTATGCACTTTGCCTCTGTATGAAAGAGCAACTGGAAAATGGAGGCCAAGATCTGTCCTGCCCTGAGCTTGTCCTATACTCAGGGAGGTGAAGGTACTACCTAATCTGCAAGAGATGAAGAGAACAGTTTTTCTTGAGAATTTCTTTTCATCCTGGAGCAGGATGAACAGTTCATGAGGAATGGAGGCCTTTGTTGTCAAAACTTCTCAGACTTCAATGATATATGCTTGCATTGATCTGTCAGCATAGCAAACCTGCTAGTTTCTTCCTGCAGCAAGGAATGTATAGCCACACCTCTTTAAATTAAATCATTGTGTGGACTGAGGTGTTACTCATTTTGGATGCTCTGGACCGCCACAGTATGAGCTCCCACTGTTTTCTTGTAATGTGAAGCATAGCATGTCACCTAAGCTCTTGGGGAAGCCTGACTCCTTACACCTAAAGATAAATAGTTCCAAGCCTGATGATTTCTGATTGTTCAGGCACATAGATAAATCAGGATAGTGGAAACACTCTGTATCAAAAGAAGGAGTGGTGGAGTTCCATACGTGCATTCATGCTTTGTAGTTTTAACTCTTCCCCTATCCTTTCATGGGGAAGAAAGGTTCTTTGTTGTCAACACCAAGTTAGATGCTTGTTTCAAACATGCTGTGCTTATGTAGCGCAGAATAACAAACTGGCTTTACTGAATAGAAAGAAGAAAACGTGGTGGTGTCAGGAAAAAGATACTCATTTTAGTCTCACAAGTTAGGTCTGACAGTGATCTATGTGAGTGTTTTATGTGAATTTGGAGAGCAAGAAAAGAAAAAGAGGTCTTCAAAAAACAAGTCAGCAGACATCCCAAATTACTGCATGAAACTGCAAGATTGCATGTATTGCTGTCCTTTGTTGGGGTTATCTTGAGACCAGAAGGCAGGATAACAGGCAGAACTGAAATCAGTTTGTTGAGGGAGGTTGTAATCGCAGTGTCAGCTTTTCTCACCTAAGCCATTGTTGGTAACAAAGGAGCACAAACACATCTTTTAACTGTGACTTCAGCATCCTCCACTCTCTCTTTTATAAGGTCATTACATTTTTCCTCCTGTTGTTGGAGGAGTGGAAGGGTCTTCATTCTATGGAACAGCTCTTCAGCTCTCATTTGCCCTGTTAAATAAAATTACCTTCCTCAACCCCTGCCTCCCCAGTGAAGGTTCTCCATCTGTGAATCTGTAAAAGCACATTTCCTTCCTTTTACAGATGCAGAGTACCGCCCTGCTACAAAATACCTGCCACCACCTAGAAAAAAATCCAGGGCTGAAGGTAAGATTAAAAGTATGCACCAATTGCTTCTTGAATAAAAATATTTTTTTACTCTTAAAATAGATTCAAGAAAAAATAACTCTACATCCTCTACGTTGGAGTCATCAAAATGGGAGTAGTAAACCCATTGTTAGACATTGTAATCCTGGGCAATTAAGAAGAAAAGGTCTGATAAGTCTACTTGGTACTGGGGGAAGGTGGTATTATTGCCTTTATTCTGCACAATTCTTCTCTGCATGCCTGGACAACCTGTCTCATGCTGCTGTGGAATGTAGGCTAGAAGAGTAATTAATCCCAGCTCTTTAGTAGTACTTCTCAGCTGTAGGTCTTGAAGAATATGCATTTCGTCATTTTACAGCAATGGTAATTGGAGCCTAGAGAGGTGAAATGTGTTGGTCACTGTTTCCCAATAAGCGAGTGACAGAGATCAGAGCAGAATGCTCATTTCCCAAGTCCCAGCCAGGGGCTCTGCTCATTGCATTACATTGCCATGCACGTCACTAGGCACTTCACAGATGCTAGAAGTTTTCAGCTGACCCTAATACTAAAGGAAAAAAAGTGGCGTTTTGAGGATGGGAGCTATGAGGCAAGGAGGTGGTTT